>NC_086123.1:13827500-15068333 GCF_963921235.1 Mobula hypostoma
TAAAAGTGAAAACTCTAAAATTAAATCCTGGATTTACTCAAGGTACAATACTACAAGACCATACAACACAAGAGCATAATCAGACCATTTGGCCCATTGAGTTGCTCTGCCATTCCATCATTACTTATTTAATAATAATTTTATTTATCTAGCACTTTTTGTACATTAAGCTCTTTGCATAGATTGTATCAATAGTCATAAAAATACAGAAAAAAATTAAATCAGAAGACAAACATTACATAGAATAAAAAGTAATTAAATATACCAAATTATATAAATATAATCAACATCAACAGACATTAAGTAATCCTATAAGTAGGCCAAATTTTGAAAAAAGTAGGCTTTTGGAAGTGTTTTGAGAAGTTCCACAACACTCGCCTGGTGTATCTCAGTCGGAAGAGTATTCCAGATTTTTGGTGCGTAAGAACAAAAGGCCGCATCACCAGTTCTTATATGCTTGGCTCTAGGAATACCAAGCAAACTAGAATTCATGGATCTAAGATTATGATCAGGGATGCAAGGGGAAAGACACTCCAAAATACATGGAGGAGCTAGATTATTCAGAACCTTGTATACAATTAAGAGCATTTTAAAATTGGTCCTGAAGGACATAGGCAGCCAGTGCGTAATTATGCCAAAACTGATGAAATGTGCTCAGATTTTTTTTTCCGTTATGATTCTCGCTGCTGCATTTTGAACAAACTGTGGCTGAGTTACATTTTTTTTTTTTAAAAAGGCAGTCCTGAAAAGAGTGAACTACAGTAGTCTAATCGGCTAAAAACAGAAGCATGAATTAATTTTTCTGCATCTTGAGTTGTTACAAGAAATCGAACTTTTGCAATGTTCCTAAAATGAAAGAATGCAGCCTTAATAATATGGTTAATATGTGATTTTTGAAGTCTAGCTCACGGTTAATAATGATGCCTAAATTTTTTTTGCTGGGCTTGATTTGGAAAGCCAGCTGATCAAGTTTATTTCTAAGATTCACACTTTTTATTGCCAATAACCAAAATTTCTGTTTTTTTGCTTTTTAGTTTAAGGAAATTTGAACTCATGCATTCTGTAATGCTAGTAAGAGACTGGACCGGAGGGTTTAGGAGGTTCAGAGTCATTTGACGTAATAGACGAGTACAATTGCCTGTCATCTGCAAGACTGTGGAAATTCACCTTGTGTTTTGAAATAATCTGATCTAATGGAAGCATGTAGGGCGAGAACAATGGGCCAAAAATTGATCCTTGTGTCACAGAAAACACAATATCATGGACTTTAGGCACACAATCGCCACAGCTAACAAAGAATTTTCTTCCTGTTACATAATTATCCTTCTCAGCCCCATTCTCTGGCCTTTCCCCTGATTAATCAAGAACCTGGCAATCTCTGCCTTAAATATACCCAATGACTTGGTCACACAGCCATCTGTGGCGATAAATTCCAGATTCACCACTCTCAGGCTAAAGAAAATTTTCCTCATCTCTGTTCTAAGTGGATGCCCCTTTACTCTGAGGCTGTGCCCTCTAGTCCAAGACTCCCTCACCACAGCAAAGCAGAAAGAGCAGTGAGTCTTCTGCAACCGTGCAGTTTTGCCGATCTGCAATTTGCCAAATCTGTGGATTTTAAACTCTGCATTGCCGCATGTTCAAAAAATTGCTATGGATGCTGAAAATCTAATATCTGAACAGAAGCTGGTAGAAATATCCAGCAGATCAGACAGTACTAATGGACAGAAAAACAGGTTTAAATTTCAGCTCAATCACCTCATCCGAAGGTTCGTTGACCTGTTATCTCCATCTGTCTCTGCATAGGTGGTGGCCACCCTCATGGGTGCTGTGTTTAGATTCATTGCCCTCCCATTTTCTTATAATTGGAACTTAGAAATTACACCCATTGCTGACAGGATCTTAGACGGTGACGAGAAGGCATACAGGAGAGAGATGTATCAGCTAGTTGAGTGGTGTCGCAGCAACAACCTTGCACTCAATGTCAGGAAGACGAAAGAACGGACAGCAGTCTTCAGAAAGGGTAAGATCAGAGAACACCCATCACCCCTCATAGAGAGACCAGGTGGAAAGAGTGAGCAAATCCAAGATTCTGAGCATCAAGGTCTCTGAGGACACAACCTAGACCAAACATATCAATGCAGCTATAAAGGAGGCAAGACAGCGGCTATATTTCATTAGAGTTTGAGGAGATTTGCTATGTCACCAAAGACATTTGCAGATCTTTTACAGATGTGCCGTGGAGAGCATTCTAACTGGCTGCATCACCATCTGGTATGGGGAGGGGGGTGGTGTGCTCCTGCACAGGATCCAAGCAAGCTTCAGAAAGTTGTAAAATTAGTCAACTCCATCATGGGCACTAACCTCCATGGTATCCAGGACATCTTCAAGCAGTGATGCCTCAAAAAGGTGGCGACCATCATTAAGGACCCCCATCACCCAGAACATGCCCTCTTCTCATTGTTACCTTCAGGGAAGAGATATAGGAGCCTGAAGGCACACAGCCAATGATCCAGGAACAGCTTCTTCCCCGCTGTCATCCAATTTCTGAATGGACATCGAACCCATGAATACTTCCTCACCACTTTTTTTATTTCTATTATTTTTGCACTACTTATTTGACTTAACATACAAACGTTTGCATTTTCATATTGTAATTCAGTTTTTTTTCTCTCTATTATTACATATTTCTTTGTACTGATGCTGCAAAGTTAATAAATTTCATGACGTAAGCTGGTGGAATTAAACCCGATTCTGATTCATTAACAGTTTTGACTTCAAGTCCTTTTGTACCTAGATTTGATCTTACCTGATGCCAATATGCTTTATTGTCTTTGTCTGCCAGTGGAATTTCTGCCAGGTTTTCTTCTATCCATTTCAGATTAGTCTCGATGTAATTTTTAAGCTTGTCACAGTAGGCTGTCTGATATTTGAAGGATCCACAGTAGTGAAATAATGTATTCATCCAGTGCATGTAAATATACTGGAAAACGTAATAATTAAAATGTTACAAGAAAATCTGTTTTAAATTGTGATCAATCATTACTGAACTGGGCAGCAAAATATAACCAAGTCCTGTTTACCCACTTTGATACATGTTGACTTAAATTGACTCAGTTAGCAACACCTCTTCTTTACAATTCTGAACCTTATTTTCAAACTCCACATTGTTGCCACCGGAAAGGCCAGACGGTGGCGTTGGAATCACCAGGTTCAGGAACAGGTATTACCTCTCAATCATCAGAATCTTGAACCAGAGGGGATAACTTCACTTGCCTCATCACTGAACTGTTCCCACAACCTATGGACTCACTTTCAAGGACTCTTCATCTCGTGTTGTCAATACTCATTGCTTATATTTATTACACTTTTTCCTTTTTGCAGTTGCACAGTGTGTTGCCTTTTGCACGCTAGTTGCCTGCCCTGTTGTTGTGATCCTGCAGTGATTCCATTATGGCTATTGGATTTATTGAGCATGCCCGCAAGAAAATAAATCTCAGGGTTATACATGCACTTTGATAATAAATTTACTTTGAACTTTGAATCTCACTCTCACAGTAACTTCCTCCGAGTCCCCAAATTGCAGAACTCTGCACGTTTTGGCTGCTCAACCACCCCAGATGCTTTGGGCAAGCCTCCCAACTTCCTTCACCTCATGCCCACAGTTACTTTGCATCTACGTGGAGGGCCTGTCTCACCGGCACTTTGCATCCCCACGGCCAACACTTTGCTTTCAATGTCAGTGGGGGCCTCAGGTGAGAAAACCTCCAAAACGTCCGATAGCCTTTCAAAGCCAGCAAAGCCGGGTGGGTCTTTGCTGGCGGTAAACATTAAAACTAGGTTTTAAAAGCTTTCAATATCTTACTTTTAGAGACATTTATAAACTAACAAAATAAAACTAAAACTGGAAAATAATACTCATTTGAACTAAATCTTAAGCATAAGACCACAAGATACAGGAGCAGAATTAGACACTTGGCCCATTGAGTCTACTCCACCATTTGATCATGGTCGATTTATTATCCCTCTGAACCCCATTCTCCTGCCTTCCCCTTGCAACCTTTGACACCCTTACTAATTAAGAACCTGTCAACTTCCACTTTAAATATAATGACGTGGCCTCTACAGCCTCTGTGGCTGTGATTCACCACCATCTGGGTAAAGAAATTCCTCCTCATCCTTTTTCTAAAGAGGTATTCTTATATTCTGAGGACAAGCTCATAGGCCTACCTCACAACCCTCTTCAAAATCAATGATCCGCTGATCACTTCTACCCAGCCATGCTCACACCACCTGATAGCTACTGACATCTATCTCCTCAGATCCTATTTCCACATGCTGACTCCCACCCATCTACCTAGATTGTTGCCTAGTCCTCTAATCAAGAACAGAACTTCCTCTGTGATCTCCACTCCTACCACACACAACGCCTAGAGCTGAGCATTTCTGGTCAGATGCTAAATGCATTTCATTGGCTTTGTATCTGTACTCGGCACAATGACAATAAAGTTGAACCTAACCTGATATCCAAGCTGAGTTCGGCATACTAAGTATTTTGCATTGACGATGTTACTGTCCTTTGCATGGACATTAATTGAAAATTAAAAGTATTATTCAGATGACTCTAAAAATGCCAAAGTATAATTCAAAGAAAAACAGATTTCTTCCTTACCAGAGATTACAATCAATTTCACTACACTTATGCAGAGCTTGGTAATTTCAATGCTACATTTGTCTATGTACCAGTAAGCACAGTGCAAAGGCACAATGCCTACATATTTACAGAAATTGATTAATTTGTTTTGTGTGTGGAACTGCATCACAGCCTGGTATGGAAACACCAAAGCCTGAGTGGAAAATTGTGCAAAAGGAAATGGATTTTCCCAGTATACCATTGAGCACATCTACATGAAACACTGTAGAAAAACAGCATCCATCAAAGATCCTCTCCACCTAGACCATGCTTTTTTTCTCTCTCACTGCAGCCATCACAAGAGCCTCGGGACTCGCACTACCAGGTTCAAAAAACAGTTACTACCCCTCAACCTTAAGGCTCTTGCACAAAAGAGGATAACTACACTCATCCATTGAGATGTTCCCACAACCAATGGTCTCACTTTAACAACTCTTTATCTTGTTATTTCATGCTCTCATTATTTAAAACGCTATTTATTTATACTTGCATTTGCACAGTTTGTTGTCTTCTATGCTATTGCATTGATCCTGTTTCCAGCTACTATTCCATAGATTTGTTGAGTATGCATGCAGAAAAAGAATCTCTGGGTTGCATGTGGTGACATGTATGTACTCTGATAATAAATTTTACTTGGAACATCGAACTCCGATGATTCACCACTCTGCTTTGAAATTTCTCATTTCAATACTAAATGGCACCATATTTTGAGATTGTGATTTTCTAGTTCTGGAATCCCTAACTGGGAAATTACTCCGCTCTAAGTATTTTTAATGTCCTAATGAGATCACCATTCATTCTTCTCATCTCCAGAAAATAGAGGGCCAAGCTTATTCATTAAATACAGCCATACAGACCATAAATTTTAAGCTTCCTGGCCTCTTGATCTCCCTGCTTTGGTCAACTCTGGCTCACAAACGTCAAATGCTTATTTGGTATTAACCATCCAAATAGAAAGTCAATGTGTTTGGGACAGGTGTCAGGGTCAGATTTAGTTTCAATACATCACACTGCAGGATAATCTAATAGTCTAATTTATAAAGAACTGTTAAAGGGTAAAGGCAGGGAGATCTTTCAGAACAAAAATGACATGCAGAGTCGTTTGGAGAAAAAAGTTTGCATTGGTTATAGCAGTCCATTGGTATTAAGTTGCCAAACAAAATGTCTGATTTACTTACATTTAAAATGAACAACTTATAACAAAAATATCTTTAACATTTTCAGTTTCCACTAACAATCTAAGATAGTTGCCCAATGCCTTGATTGTGAAATAACCATCGAAACACTACTCAGTTTTTTTCTAGTCATTACAACTCTTGAAGCACTTCTGAATACTTCTTGACGTCTTTTCTTTCACGGCAAACGAGAATCTGAGAGCAATTAGTAAAGCTTACTGGTCGTGTGACCTCAGCTTCCAGCACTCCTGCAGCATAAGCCTGAATTCTATCATCATACGTCCCATTTGTACCAAGTTCAAGGTAGGACCAGCTATGGAGGACAGAAAATGTAAAATAAATAGAAGCTAAACATACTGAATGAAAACAGAAAAGTATATGAATCATCAACAATTGCAAGATGGCAAAAACTTAAATCTACTATATTTTAAGATAAACACATGTCCTTAATGTTAGAGGTTAAACATATGCATGCATGTTTAACCTTGCATTATATACCTTATTTAGAGACTATTAAATGATTTGTGGAAACAGGCACAGTTAATTTATAAGTTGTCAGTCTTCCTCTCTTCATCAATCAACACTAACACTCTCCAGCCCTCTTCCCATCCAGACTTAGCCTATCCCCCTTCCCCAACCCTTTTCCCATCCAGCCTTTTGCCTCCAAATGGATCCCTCTCCAGACCCCTGAACACCCATCTCTGCCACTCATTCCCTACCCACCTCCCCTGCCCCCAAGGCCCACCCCCACCTCCCCTGCCCCCCGATGCCCACCACCACCCCACCTCCCCGCCCCCGACACCCACCCCCCTGCCCCTGACACTCACCCCCACCCCCCTGCCCCTGACACCCACCCCCACCCCACCTCCCCTGCCCCTGACACCCACCCCACCCCTCCTGCCCCTGACACCCACCCCCACCCCACCTCCCCTGCCCCTGACACCCACCCCCACCCCACCTCCCCTGCCCCTGACACTCACCCCCACCCCACCTCCCCCTAACACCCACCCCACCTCCCCTGCCCCCGACACCCACCCCCACCCCACCTCCCCTGCCCCCCGGCACCCACCTGCCAAACTGCCACCCACCACACCGCCTGCCCTGCCCTACCCCCCCACCCTGCCTACCCTACCCCAACAAGCGACCACTCCCCTCCCCACCCCACAGGCGTCCACCCCCACCCCGTGTGCCCTGTCCTACTCTCCACGGGCGCCCACCTCCCACCCTGAACCCCCCTCAACCACGCCTGCCCTCCCGAGCGCCCCCCCAAACCCATCTGTCCTGCCCCCCCCACCAGGGGCCCACCCCCACCCCCGGGCATCCATCCACCACCCCAACTCCTCTGGCCCCGACACCCAACCGCACCCACCTCCCCCTCCTCTATCCCCAACCCCACCGCTCACCCCCCATCTACTCCTCGTGACCCTACCAGTACCCGCAGCCTACTTGTTCCACACTCTTCTTACCAACCTACCTGCCCTACCCACCTACCACCCCACCTTCCTTTCTGCCAGCGTCCGTACCCCGTGGCTTTGATGTTATCTGTGAAGTTGGCCCATGCCACCCCATCTCGCCGCAGCCCGCGCACCACTCTCAGCTTCCCGCTGCGTTGCTCGAGCACGACAGAGCGGTGCAGCGCCTCAGGAGCCGCCAGAGGCACCACTGCCAGCAGCGACAACAACAACAACAGGACATGACAAGCAGCCACTCGGCAGGAGGACCGGTATCGGATGTGGCACCGAGGTCCCTGAAGACACCGAGCCACCGCCATGTTGGACCGGCTCGCGTCACGTGACCGGCGCATCAGCTGACGCTGGTGAATGATTGACAGACTGGTGCGCTGGCGACTGAGTGATTTAAGTCCGGCTCCTCACTATATTTGCTAGATGCTAGTCATTTGCATATCTGTACTGTGCATTTTATCGTCACGTGAATGTATATGATCATTTGCTTGGGCTTTCATGGAGCGTTATAGCAGCATATGGAATATTTCGAGTGAGTCACGCAATTCTATTCGGGGATAGTGTCGAGTCTCATTGATTGGAGGTCCGTGAAATGACCTTTCACTCAAAGCGCGTCTGCTTCAATGCGTGATGGTTTCACGTTGGACCGGGTCGCAGCTGGGAGCAAAAACTGAGCCAGTGCTGCTCTCGCTGTCTTCTTGAACCCCCGCGCATTAATTGGAATGAACTGATTTAAATAGGGGGAGGGCGAGGAAGTAATGAGTTGGACTGAGAGGTTATTAGTGGGGTTTTTTTCTGGGGGGAGTGTGAAGTGGGTTGGTCGGCTAGTACTCCTGTTACCTTTCAAGAAGGAGGAAATAACATTACGTATGGAGAACAATTTGCTAAGGGGATACATTCTGATTTACTTGATGTAGAAATGTGAACCTGGAAGTTTAAATTTCTCCTTTACTTTTAGTTATTGTATTTACTTCCTGGTGTAAGTACTGGGGTTTCAGACTGGAGCTATAGCATGGTTTTATTTTTTTAAGTCGTTTGAGCAAATTGAATATGTCAGCTGTTTCTACATTCGCGATAGATAGGTTCCCTGAGTTTATTTATGTCATGATAGGGAGAGTTTCTTGAGCGACTTCCTAATCTGGCTAATTAACGCAGAGCGGTAACCGCAAACTGAAAGAGCGTTGATTCGAGTTCTTCCTTTAGACTGACCCACAGCAATGAAGGCAGGCTGTGTTACTGTGATCGCCTGGCTTCTCTGGCTGAGGACTGCGAAGTGTTACGCACCCCAGTCCCTGGGGACTCCCGATTCGCATCGCTTTAAAAACGTTGCTGGAATAATTGAGCCCCGTTCGTCTGAAAATACTGTTAACACAAGCTCTCTTGGTCTGCTTGAAGCGACTAGTCGGTCAATTGAGGTACGTCTTCTCTGTCTTGACCTAAATGTAATCTTGGGTACCCTGAAGTCTGTCTTTTAAATTTTATCTCTCTGCACTATTCTTTAATGGATTAATTTCGTGAGTTAGTAGGCAGCTTAATGTTTCCCCATCACTAGCTTGCATTCTCTCCATTCTGATTTCATCACCTAATTGAAGTTGGAAATGAGTTTTGATTTCTTACAAGCAATCGTGTAAATTTTTTTGAATATACTCCCCTGTTAATGTAAGGAGCAGCCGTTTCCTCCGGTGTGGCTGGATTAACTGTATGGTAATGCTCTTCCCAAATTGGAAAAGATCACGAGGCTGTCACTTCAGCGAAGCAGTGAGGGTGTGCTTTTATAAAATGTCCCTTGAGTGGAGGCATTGAAAGTGCTATTTGCAGAGTGTGGGGAAGGGGGTGTCCTGCTCAATGCCCCCCCCCCCCCACTACCCAGGCCATGCTCTCTTCTGCTTCTGACATCTGGAAGGAGGTACAGGAGCCTTTGGTCCCAAACCGCCAGGTTCCATAATGGTTACTACCCCAACTATCAGGCTCCTGAACCAGCACGGAAAACCTCATTCACCTCAACCCTGAACTGATTCCACAACTAATGGACTCGCGTTCAAGGACTCTACAACTCTTGTCCCAGGTATTATTTAATTTTAATATATGCAGCTTGTTTTCTTGTGCACATACAGGTACTGAGTCTAATGTATTCTTCTGTGAATACCTGCAAGAAGATGAATCTCTGGGTGCTATATCTGTGAACTTTGAACTTTATGGTAGTCAGCATTTCTGTCTTTCCATGTTAACTTTGTGGGAGTGGAGGATTTAATCTAACATTGGGGGTAGGGTGAATAATTTAGCCTAAAGCACTGATTAAACTTTGTTTTCTTAATCCTCACAATTAGTAACCAGGTCAATTATTGGCACTAATTGAAGAACTATTAAACCATTTTATCTAAAGCCAGTGGTGGGCAGAGAGCAGTATACCACTAATGTGCGCAAAGATTTGAATTTTGTAAGCATCCTGGTTGAATACTGTCAAAACACTTTTTTCTTGGTCGTGATTTTTGCGCCACTCTTTGCCGATGTCCTGGACTGTTCAGTTCTTGATGACCATAAATATTCCAAGCTCCACTGTTTAGTGAGTCAAACTATAAACGAGTTGATTTCCTCTTGAAGTAATGAGATAACTTGTTAGGCCTGGTTCTGTAAAAGTGTTTTTAGCTGCTTGTTATCTGTCTACAAAAAAAAAGTTTGCCAGTTACTAAGCAGCAGCCTCATTCCAGTAATATTCCTTCATTAATGAGCAGTATATTAAAACAAAAAGTCCTTCTGTAACCACACTCCTTGGCTGGCTGAACTTTGCAGCGGTGTTATGTTACTTTGCTCTGGTTGTACAGAGGGTAGTGCTGCTGGTTCACAGCTCCAGCAACCTTGGTTTGACCCTGAGCTTAGTGCTGTGTATTTTCTCCAAGTTCTCCCCATTCCCCTCACCTCCTTAAAAACTTGTACGGTTAATTAGCTACTGTAATCTTTGGATTTGGATTGGAGTTGATTGGCATTTATATCAAATTAATTAGCGTGCTGGTTTCCTAGTTTAAGCAATCTGATTAGCGTGTAGGCAGCTGGCTATATTAATTATGCTAAAGTAAGGAATGTCAGAACTAAATTGCATGGCATCCCAAAGTATCAGCAGGAAAGTTTTTTTTTCCTCTTGCAGGTTTTAGTACTTCAATATCTGCTAGGAGTTATCCAAAATTTATGTATGGTGTATTTTTTAAAATCTTAATTGGTATCATTTCTATTAGAGTCTTGATCTGAATGTCCTGTTTAGTTAAAAAATGACCATTTTGTTGCATTTTTCTCAGCCTCTGGACATTGACTGAAAACTATTTTCAATGAAGTGAAGTCTGGCAGTCAACTTTCACACAGCAAAGTCCCTCAGACTGGACTGAACCTGAACAGGATATATCAGCTGGTTGAAGACCACCCAATGCTTCTCACCTCTTTGAATGTTGTTTCATCTCCTGGATATGGGGGGACCTCATAGAAACATTTCAAATGTTGAAAGGCATGGACTGAGTAGATGTGGCAAAGTTGTTTCCCATGATGGGGGAGTCTAGTACGAGAGGGCATGACTTAAGGATTGAAGGGCGCCCATTCAGAACAGAAAAGCGAAGAAACTTTTTTAGTCAGGGGGTGGTGAATTTATGGAATTTGTTGCCATGGGCAGCAGTGGAGGCCAAGTCATTGGGTGTATTTAAGGCAGAGATTGATAGGTATCTGAGTAGCCAGGGCATCAAAGGTTATGGTGAGAAGGCGGGGGAGTGGGACTAAATGGGAGAATGGATCAGCTCATGATAAAATGGCAGAGCAGACTCGATGGGCCAAATGGTTGACTTCTGCTCCTTTGTCTTATGGTTTTATGGTCTTATGAATGTGAAAATTCACCTTCAACCCCCGATTGTTGCACTGTAGTGACTTGCTGAAAGTATTTGAAGTGAAAATTCTCACTGGTGCAGGAATATGATAATGAAATGGATGCATTTTGGGCAAACTTAAATTTGACCAGAACACATGTTATGCGTCATCTTTAAGGAGTTCAGCAAACTCTCTTGTCTTGCTCTTTGGGGAGGCAGAAAAACAAATCCAAACTCAAATCCTGTTGTCTGAGCACAATGATTTGTAAAGTGGAGACTTTCTGTATGGACAATATTTAACTTAAACGTATATAAGAGTCCCTAACTTCTCTCTGATATTATTAAGGTGTCCCTATCTTTTTAGCAACATGGTCGGCAGTCAAAGTTGACAGCAATGATGCATTCATCAGGATGTTCAGCATTTAACCCATCGTATAAATATTATTGCAGAGAAAGCATGACCGTGCCTCTATTTCCTCAGGAGTCTGCGGAGGTTTGGCATGTCAGCAAAAAAGCTTGGCGAACTTCTATAGATGTGGGGTGGAAAGTGTGCTGACTGGCTGCAATATGGCCTGCTATGGGAACACCGATGCTTTTGAGCGGAAAATCCTACAAATGGTAGTGGATTTGGACCAGTATCTCACAGCTTAAACCCTCCCAACCATTGAGCGCATCTACATGAAACATTGCCATAGAAAAGCAGCATCCATCATCAAAGATCCTCACCACCCAGGCCATGCGGTGGTGCCATCAGTTAGAGGGTACAGGTGCCTCAGGACTGGCAGTACCAGGTTCAAGAACGGTTACTACCCCTCAACCATAAGGCTCTTGAACAAAAAGGGATAACTACATGTTATTTCATGCTCATTATTTATTGCTACTAATTTATATCTGCATTTGCAGCTTGTTTACAGTTCCTGATGTTTACAGTTGAGTTACTGTTCTATAGATTTGCTAAGTGTGCCCACAGAAAAAGAATCTCAGGGTTGTACGTGATGACATGCATGTACTCTGAAAATAAGTTTTACTGTAAGCTTTGAACTTTTGAACATTTAGAAAGCATTGAGCAATAGAATGAATGTTTTTTTTAGAATATAATGTTGAATAGAACTGAAGCTGCTAACTTATTTGCTGTCTTTTCTAGTGTCATAACGTAGTGCAGCTGAATGGGTCCCAGTGGTGTTCATTTGTAAAAACTACTGAAGACTGCAAAACTGGAAGTGGCTTTATTGACTACCTCAAAGGTGCTGTTTGTGGGTTTTACCATAATCTGCTACCGCTGGCTATCATTCTTTATGTAAGTATTGGCTATTTTGATTAAACGGATTAAATATGAAAACCTTTGTTAAAATATGGAAGTCCCAAATGTGTTAAATGTTCTTGGCTATCAGTTTCCTGCCTATGCTTTAATTTCTCTTTTTGGTTTCTATTTGCATAAAGTCCAGGGACAAACTCCAAACCTGACAAAGTCCTCCTGCATATGTACTAGTAATCTGCTTTCTGGTTGGGCCTGGAGCATTTACAATTGAATATTGTTGAATGGAGAGAAGTGGCTGTGGGTTCTAAGGTGCTCGTTGAAGCTTAACTTTTAAGCCTTTCCTTCTTTCGTTCTTTCATTTTATTTTCTTTTTAATTTTGAAAGTACACATCAATGTACTGTAGTCATAGCCTGATCTTCAGACGGAAGTTTTGGGAGGAGGGAGCTATTCCCTGTGAAAGGCATCCGTTAGTCTTGCGAGACCATGCCTGGAAAGTCTTCACTCTCCAGGGCGCAGGCCTGAGCAAGGTTGTATGGAAGACCAGCAGTTGCCCATGCTGCAAGTCTCCCCTCTCCACGACACCAATGTTGCCCAAGGGAAGGGCATCAGGACCCATACAGCTTGGCACCAGTGTCGTCGCAGAGCAATGTGTGATTAAGTGCCTTGCTCAAGGACACAACACGTTTCCTCGGCTGGGTCTCGAACTCATGACCTTCAGGTCGCCAGTCCAATGCCTTAACCACTTGGCCACGTGCTGAATTTTAAAAAAGAAGAAAAAAATGCAGTTTCCATCAATAGGTGTACCATTGCTGTGTGTCACCTCAACTACCTTTCAGTCCCCCAATCTGAACTTGAGCCTTGAGAACATAAATAACGTGCCTCATGTCTACCCCTCGAACTCACCTTAAACTTGTACCCTCCAGCATTTGATCGGACGTCATCATAGAGGAGGATGAGCTCGGACTATCTCGTTGATGCCTTTCATAATTTTGTAATCTTCTACCAGGCTTTCAATGCTGCAACAAAAAAGGAATCCGAGTTTGTCTAACTTGTAATTGATACAGTCCAATCCATCTGATATACTGGTGAACCTCTTCTGCACCCTTTCCAAAGCCTTTACATCCTCCTCGTAATGTAGAAACCACAGCTGGACAGATGGCTTGACTAAAGTTTTAAAAAGCCGCAATGTGAGTCCTTTCGTTACCACCCTATCCACTTGTTGCCACCTTCAGGGAGTTATAGATGTGCACCCAAAGATTATTCTGTATACCAGTGCTCTGATGGATCCTATCTTGTCCTGTATACATTCCTGTTGCATTTGACCTCCAAAATGCATTGCATTACTCTTGTCTGCAGTAAACTCCGCCTGCCATTTCTTTGCCCAAATTTCCAACTGGTCAATATCATGGTATATCCTTTGGCACCTTCGTCAACATGCAGTTTCTTGTCACATTGCTGATCAGACCACTTGCATTTTTCATCTAACCGAGAGGGACCGATCCTTCTGGAACACCTCAGGGGTCCCTTTACGGAGCGACGGCGGGGAGAGGGTGGAGTCCTCTGTCACTGCACTGTCTATTCAGTGTTGAGCAGATTTTGGATTCCGTTTCCTAACTTGTGGATCCACCCCCATCTTGGTGAATACTGCCATAAAGTATTCTTTAAGGATATCACCCACCTTCACTAGTTCCAAACGCAAATTCCCTCCTTTGACATTGAATAGACACATTCTTTCCCCAGATTTGCTCCCAGTATGTTTAAAATGCCTTGGGGTTCTCTTTGAACCTCCTTGCCAAGGATATTTCATGGTCCCAATCAGCTCTCATAATTCTTGGTATAATTTCTTTCCTGCTTCTATATTCCTCAAGTGCCTTGTCTGATGTTTAGGTTCATCATAAGCCTTCTAAATGCTTCCTTTTTCTTTTTGCTGGAACTTGCAACATTTCTTTTCATCCAATGTTCTCCAACCTTATCAGTCTACCCTTCATCCTCCCAGAATAAGCTGGTCCTGAACTCTGGCAACTAGCTTTTAAAGGACTCCCGAATGTTGGAGGTACTTTTACTCTCAAAAGGCTGCTCCCAATCTATTTCTCCACTTCCTGCCCGATATTATAATAATACTCCCTCCACTCACCCACCACCAGTTTAGCACTTTCGCCAGAAGACTGGACTTATCCTTCGAAAACTATCTTAAAAATGTTTTTGAAGTTGTGCTCTCTGAACAGAAGTCTCTCCCACTGAACATACAATCATCTGGCCAGAGATTTCCCAGTACAAAGACAAGTATGGCTTCTTCCCTGATTGAACTAATGAAATATTGTTTCAGAAACAGTTGTGGTGTAGCCTAAATTCTGAGTCGGCTAAGCCCCTGATACAAAGGGAGGCCCAATTAATATCAGGATAATTAAAATCCCTCATTACACTAACATTGTTGGTTTTAAATCTTTTCACGAACTGCCTGCATATTTGCTCCTCGGGCTTTTGGGAGACCTTCAGTATAATCCCTTCACTGTGATTGCACTTTTTTTAAAATTCCTGGCGTCTACCCATGTGTTCTTGCTGGAGGAGCCCTGCACCACATCTTTTCCCATTGCAGCTGTAGCATTCTCCCTAATCAATGACACAACTCAGCTATCATATCTGCATCTACTCTACTCTAAAATATTGACCTGCTAATTCTGCCCTTCCCTCAATCTTTTTATCTGTAATACCCAGAGCATGTGCTAAACCAGACTCCATTCTCATCTGCTTTTTCTAAATAAGGACACTTTAGATTGTCATTCCCAAAGTTTTCCTTGACTTGCCTCTTGTCTGCTCTTCCTAGTAGACTTGACCTAACCTCTACCTTCCCCTCAATCCTTCCACTTGGTGATTCACAGCCTGGTTCCGACCCAGCTCTACGCCAGTTTAAACCCTCCCAAGTACCACTAACAAAGCTCACTGCTACAATGTTGATGCCCCTCCAGTTTGGGTGCAGTGTGTCCTTGAACAAGTCATCTCCTTGCCTTGGAATGAATCCCAATGATCCAGGTATCCGAAGCACTCTTTGCATTTTCTTATTTCTGCC
Organism: Mobula hypostoma; assembly: GCF_963921235.1. Classification (NCBI taxonomy): domain Eukaryota; kingdom Metazoa; phylum Chordata; class Chondrichthyes; order Myliobatiformes; family Myliobatidae; genus Mobula; species Mobula hypostoma. Next base: position 13,842,997 of record NC_086123.1, read on the forward strand.
CTTGCTAGCAGCAATCTTTTCAAAATACAGTATTTAAAAGCTGTATCTTTAATCCACTTGGCTATGGGTTTTGTGCTCTCCTTGCTGCTTTCTCCCCCTAATTTGAGCTCCAATAACTCTTGGCTAATTGTACTCAGTTTCTTTTTAAGGCCTCAACTGTTAATTTGTATTGTACAGAAAATGCTGGAGGAACTCAGCAGGTCAGGCAGCATCTATGGAATGAACAGCAAGTTGATTTATTTCGGGCTGAGACTCCTCTTCAGTCCTGATGAAAGGCCTTTGAAACATCGACCGTTTACTCTTGCCATAGATGCTGCCTGACCTGCTGAGTTCCTCCAGCAATTTGTATGTGTGGCTTTGGTTTCCAGCATCTGCAGAACTCCTTGTGTTTATGATCTGTATTGTGTTCGTGGGCATTGCCCCTTAATCAGTAATTTGAATTATGAACAGATATTTCTTGGATTGATACAGTAGTTCACACTTTCTAAAAATGGCTGCCTAACCTTAATCTCATCTTGTGATCATTGAAAATAATCTTCACACATATGGTTTAGATGCATGCTGCGTGAAAAATAGCAGATCAGTCGTTACCGTGAGTCTTAATGCACAAATTTGTGATGTTCAGAGATATCCCAATAGTGAATTTATCAGTTAATACGGCTGTTTAATTTACAATTATCATGAACTGACCTTGCTGTTGATTATGTGATTTGCTGTGTACAATCACTTGTAGCAGTGCGGGTTTGCAAGATTTACATTAGAACCTTGTCAGTTCGATTTAGAGTGGCATAGAAACTATTTAAACCACTTCTGCTTCCTTTTCACATTGTGTTATTGTCAATGCATTCTTCTCATAACCTATTTTGGAGAAGTATTAAACCAATTTTTCTTGGCTTTGTACTAGTGCCAGTGAACAAAATACATGGGTTGTAAAATAGGCTAAAATGCGGCTGATGGTATTAATTTGTTCTGGGCTATGGATTTGAATTTCTACTAATGTTTGATATCAAATTGTAAGACATTTAAATGAAGGCACTGAATGAAGCACTGTACTGATTAACATCATTTATACTTTACACAGGCTGTTTGGTTGTTCTACCTATTCATGTTCCTTGGAATAACAGCTGAAAAATTGTAAGTTTTGTCTTTGGGCATTTAATCTTGAATCTTTTACTGACACTTGCCTACTAAGTTCTCAAAGTAACTGTCAATTTTGTGCTCTATATATTTGAAATTGACTCTGAATTATGTCTTTAGTGGTGTCCACACTTCATTTTCTGGTAAAACTTGACTTTCCCACCCCTTTTAAAAATAAAGATGCAAATGTAGCATAGTTGAAGACAATTAACTGAAGTGAGGTATCAGAAGCTACTTGGACTTCAAAGTAGAGATGTCCCTCCAGCCCAAAGCAAGTTACCACTGCACAGTATTTCCAGGCTCCAGCATATGAAGGACAAAGTTCTTTATGTTAGAAAATGGTACTTGCCCTGTGTTCTGAAACATGTGGCAGTGAATTGTTAGCCAATTATTCTAGATTTTGGTGAGATTGCAATCCATTTCCTTCACAATGAGTTTGTCTGTTCTGCAGCCCCAAATGCTAAAGTGATTGAAGTAAAGGGGGTGCTGAATATTTCTGCTGACGCACTCTGTCTCTCCCTGACCTTCAGCAATAAAGTGATAAAATGTGTAATCATACCATTCTGTATTTGGCATTTTCATCAGTCTTTCTGTGCTCTCCAAATATTCTGATTATAAATAAATTGAAAGTTGTTTTTCTTGGAATATTCTTGAAGTTAAATCCAGAGTGACTGGCACCATAACTTTTCTGTAGTTAGTTGGCACATAACAGCAAGTGCTATTTAATGAAAGTATAGATTCTCCCATTTTCCCATACACTAGGAATTTTTCAATGTTATGATCATAAATATCAAGTCTAATTATTTTGCTTCTCCAGCTTTTGTCCAAACCTGGCTGCCATATCTACAAGTTTAAAGTTGTCACATAATGTGGCAGTATCCTTTATGCCTTGAATATATTTAAATATTTAATGAGTGATAATTGGTTTTATTGGGTGAGCGCATTCTTTGAATAGAATGTTAAACTGGAACTAATTTTTGTGTTCTAGCTGGTAATGTTGTCACACCCACACATCTAGATATTTGTATAAAGCAAACAGAATCTGACAGTTAGAATGAATGGTCTCAAAATAGAGTTTATATTTGGGGTTCAAAATATCAATATTACCTGGTTCTTGGCTCAGATTTGATTTGAGGTTTTTGCTGTTTTTTTTAAATTGTTCTTTCACTGGAGCAGCGTAGGGTTGACAAAGGTACATTGTTCAATACTGCTTTGCACTTGAGGAAGGATATGTGCTTCCATCTTGAATTTCAGTCTGTGGCAAATGTTTTCAAGAATATTGTTGGGGAGGAAATCCTAGGGTCAAAGAAACTTTTGAGCTCGTGTGTGACTTGGGCAGATGTTTAATAGTGTCTTTTCGTTCTTTTGGTTGGTTAAGGTGAGGTTGCCAATTGTTCTGCATGTTTTAGATGCTGCACTAGAGTAATTATTTAGGGTTGTATTGTCAGCTTTGTTACAGCAATTTCCATGTTTTCTAGGCAGGTTTCAAGAAATCTATTGCACTCCCAGTTTGTCTTTCTGACGGGTGCGAAGGCTTGGGTATTATACTTTCTCTGAAGAATATGCACTTCTGGCTGTGATTGCCATTTTGGAATCAGAATCAGGTTTATTATCACCCACATGTGTCATGAAATTTATTAACTTAGCAGCAGCAGTTCAATGCACTACATAATATCGAAGAAGAAAAAATAAATCAATTTACAGTATACAGTATGTATATCAAAATAGATTAAAATCTTGCAAAAAAACAGAAATAATACGTATTATAAAAAGTGAGCTAGTGTCCAAAGATTCAACATCCATTTACGAATCGGATGGCAGAGGGGAAGAAGCTGTTCCTGAATCGCTGTGTGTGTGCCTTCAGGCTTCTGTACCGTCTTCGTGATGGTAACAGTGAGAAAAGGGCATGCCCTGGGTGCTGGAGGTCCTTGATAATGGACGCTGGCTTTCTGAGATACCAGAAAGCTTGAGCAGATACCTTGAAGATGTCCTGGGTACTTTGTAGGCTAGTACCCAAGATGGAGCCGACTAAATTTACAACCCTCTGCAGCTGCTTTCAGCCCATGCAGTAGTTAACCCCCCCCCTCGCCCCCCACCTTTTGTCTTACTGATGTTGGGTGCCAGGTTGTTGCTGCAACACCACTCCACTGGTTGGCATATCTTGCTCAGTCTGTGGCTGAGTGGTCACCCACAGTCTGCGGATTGGTGATAACATATCCTCTTCCCTGACGATCAACACTGGCGCACCTCAGGGGTGTGTGCTTAGCCCACTGCTCTACTCACTCTATACCCATGACTGTGTGGCTAGGCATAGCTCAAACACCATCTATAAATTTGCTGATGATACAACCATTGTTGATAGAATCTCAGGTGGTGACAAGAGGGCATACAGAAGTGAGATATGCCAACTAGTGGAGTGGTGCCGCAGCAACAACCTGGCACTCAACGTCAGTAAGACAAAGAGCTGATTGTGGACTTCAGGAAGGGTAAGATGAAGGAACACATACCAATCCTCATAGAGGGATCAGGAAGTGGAGAGAGTGAGCAGCTTCAAGTTCCTGTGCGTCAAAATCTCTGAGGATCTAACCTGGTCCCAACACATTGATGTAGTTATAAAGAAGACAAGACAGCGGCTATACTTTATTAGGAGTTTGAAGTGATTTGGCATGTCAACAAATACACTCAAACTTCTATAGTTGTACAGTGGAGAGCATTCTGACAGGCTGCATTACTGTCTTGTATGGAGGGACTACTGCACAGTACCAAAAGAAGCTGCAGAAGGTTGTAAATCTAGTCAGCTCCATCTTGGGCACTAGCCTACAAAGTACCCAGGACATCTTCAGAGAGCAGTGTCTCAGAAAGGCAGCTTCCATTATTAAAGACCTCCAGCAGCCAGGGCATGCACTTTTCTCATTGTTACCATCAGGAAGGAGGTACAGAAGCCTGAAGGCACACACTCAGTGATTCAGGAACAGCTTCTTCCCCTCTGCCATCGATTCCTGAATGGACTTTGAAGCTTTGGACACTACCTCACTTTTTTTTTAATATACAGTATTTGTTTTTGCACACTTTAAAATAATCTATTCAATAAACGTAATTGATTTACTTATTTTTATTTTATTTATTATAATTTTTATTTCTCTCTGCTAGATTATGTATTGCATTGAACTGCTGCTGCTAAGTTAGCAAATTTCACATCACGTGCCCGTGATGATAAATCTGATTCTGATCCGGTTAAGTTTCTGTTTAACTACTTTACTCCCACTCTGCCACACAACACTCTCTTAAGATACGGGTTGCCTATTGAGTATCACAGGGTAGATGTTTAGATTATAAACTATCTTGCTCATGGTATGCACCATGTATCCAGTTTAGCCCTAATCTTGTAAGGAGACATGAAATGATTCATCTGTCTGAAGTTGCAAATGTTGGCTATGTGTCGGGGAGAAGGGGCATTATCATGAAGCTGAGATGACCGGCTTTCAAACACGAGCTCCCTTTGTGCAAGTCCAGCCAGGGGGAGGATGCTTCTCTCAGTTCCCAATGCCCTCATTCAAATATTTCCTTAATCCTGAAGGTATTGAATTTCACATTGCTCAGTATTTTGTACCAAGCTAGCGATCTGAAATGGAGCTGGCCCTACCCAGAAGGCAGGTTTGAGAAGTATGTTAACATCAAAAGGTATTGGCACACGCCTGAACCCTTCCAACAGAATTGTCACTTGTATTGGCCATATCCCCCGATTTATTTATTTATTTTTGGGGTGTACAGGAAAGGTATCAAATGCCAGTGCTTCAGCTAAAGTGGAACAACTTGGCTAAAGGCTTTAACCTTGCAGCAGGATGCTTTCCTGCCCAGTGATACAAGGCATTTTATTAAAGTTAAAGTAAATTATTATTAGGTATGTACAGTATGTGTCACCATATACTACCTTGAGATTCATTTTCTTGTCAGCGTTTACAGAAATGCCATAGAAATTTTGAAAAACTAGAGAAATAAACTGGTAAACTACCAACATGCAAAAGAAGACTTTTACACACTCTCTTTGCAGAAATGGTTAAGTGGAACATATTTACCATGGGTGAGGAATTGAAAACTATTAAATTGAATAAAGTATGACATCCTCTTGATCATTTTCGCTCTTCTGCCTCCCCCCTTTTTTTTTAAACAGCTTTGAAGTTTCCCATTATCACTAACGTCACTAGAACCCCAGAGAGTGCTAGGAATACTTGGGCCAGGCACCATCTTTGCAGAGTGAATGCTGCTGTCTGGACTTGAGACCCTTTGGGAACTCAAAATGTTAAATTTGTTTTGTTTCTGCCCCCTTTCTTTGTATCTAAGTATCTGAAGGTGGAGTCAGACTGATTTCCACAAGTGGTGAGGGCTGAAAGGGTGTGAAGATGTAAAAAATCAGATTAATACAAGACTTTGCCTTTACTTTTTTCTGCACCCTGAACTTGTTATTCAGTCTGTCTCTACCCTTTCTCAAACTAATTACTCCACATCTACTCTTGCCCTTTCAAAGGATAAAGTTAGAAATCGAGCAGGTGTTTCCTGTTAGTGAAAAAATCGTTGTGCTGAAGCATTAGTTCTGTTTGCTGAGTGTGTCCAGTATTGTTTCAATATTTGATTACTATTTTGCCTTTTGATCAATGTGTCATTGTTAAGTGTTAGAATTGTTCCACAGTTTTGAAATTGCCCAGTACATGATCCAAACCATGTTCATTCCTGGTTGCATCGTGACCTGGTGTAGAAACACCAATGCCTCTAAACAGGATGCCCTCCAAAAAGTACTGGACATGGCCCAATGCATCATGGGTAAAGCCATCCCCCACCATTGAGCACATGTACGTGAAGTGCTGTCACAGGAAAGCAGCATCCATCATCGGGGACCACACCACCTTGGTCGTGTTCTCCTCTTGCGGCTGCCATCGGGAAGAAGGTACAAGAGCTTCAGTGCCCACGCCACCAGGTTCAGGAACAGTTATTACTCTTCAGCCAGTGTGGCTAACTTCACTCATCCCGTCACTGAGCTGCTCCCACAACATACGGACTTGCCATTTATTTGTATTTGCGCAGCTTGTCCTTTGAACACGGATTGTTTGCCCATCTTGTTGGGTGCAGTGTTACATTGCTGGTTCTTGGATTTACTGAGGATGCCCACAAGCAAATGAATCCCAGGATTGTATGTGGTAATATTTATACACTTGATAATAAATCTACTTTTAAACTTTGAACGTGCTGCCTCTCCTGAATTATCTGCCTGCCAGCAAGATTTCTGATATTCCGCTTAGCTGCTAGTTGGCTGAAGATCAAGTTAAAGGAGGTTTTTCTTCAGTTTCGTGGTAATCAGTGCAGTTAAATATTTGTCCAATATCAAACGCCTTGTATCACTTCCTCTCTTCTCACTTAGGGCAAGCCCTTCTCAATTAATGAGCAAGTGGGTCAAACATCTGTGCACTGACTGTTTTGAATGGATAACCTTGAAATCAACCTTCAATTTATGATATCTTTGGTGTCTCTGATGTGAATTGTTACAGTTAAGAAATTTTAAGATTATTCCTATTGGACTGCATCTCAATTTTCATTAACTTTTTTTTACTCAAAGAAGCACTATTTAACTATCGTGGGTTTTTATTTTAAAGATATTTGACATCTGTATCACTTATCCTTGACTGGTTTTATTTATGGTGTAACTTTCCTTGCCCTTGGTAATGGAGCTCCTGACTTATTCAGTGCAATTGCAGCCTTTTCTGATTCTAGAACAGCAAGCCTGGCAATTGGAGCTTTGTTTGGTAAGTCGCATATTTTCTACATTACTTTTTAATTGTTTTGTTGATCGGTGGTCATTGCCTTTAAAGTTCATTTTGGAGAACTTGCTTGACCATGATGTCATCTTTGCTGGGAAGTGACCAAATGAATCATGTATCAGAGTGGGAAGCAAATTGGATATGTCAGTGGTTATGGAAAAGGGCGTAGAGCTTACTGTCAACCACAGTAAACATCTTTCTTTGCAGAAAGGCCATTTGATTAGCATGTGAACAGACCTGACTCAGAAATACGACTCTAGGATCAATGGGTGGACAACTAGGGGTGGATGGCTATTGCAAATATTATTCCCATTAACAAGTGCAGAGACTGGTATTATGTTTTGTAACTCCAAAAGAAAGGTAGGGGGGAAACACAGGTGCTGGGGTACTTGTGTGTACTTAGTTTTGCTTTAGTGAGGCAAGCACATATGATGTGGTGACGTAGTGATGTATGCCACTCGTACTTTTATATATAACCACTGAATTATGTAAACAAAAAATGGTTAATCAAAATGTGTTGATGATACTTTGGCTGTCCATCGATGTTTCAATGTTGACTGAGGCCTGGGCAAGGTTGTATGGAAGACTGGCAGTTGCCCAATCTACAAGTCTCCCTTCTCCACGTGACAACACCAGTGCCAAGCTGTATGGGTCCTAGTGCCCTTCCCTCGGACAACATTTATAATACTAATTGATTATTAAATACACCATACTACTCCTTAGCACTACTAACTACTCCAATACTGAATTCATTGCTCACAGTGCATTCTTTAGACTCTGGGCAAATATTTCCGCTAGCGAAACGCACTACGCTGACGCTGAATCAGAAGCTTGCCAGTTTCCTCCTTGCGTATCTCAACGCAGCACACTCTGCAAACGACAACTCACCAGCTCTGTTGTTCCTGAGCCGGCCCCTTGCACTTAAGCTTGGATCTTCTCAAACCCGATCTCAGGAGGAGTATGCAGGACAAACAGCTGAGGCAAATTGAGGGTTCCTCAAACAAGATTTAACCCTTAGCTTAAAGAATTCACACTTGTCGCATCATGCTCTGAGCCCATAATCTTCTAATCTGTTTAATGATGTCTTGAGATTTTGGAAATACTCCTTAACTCATCACCACTAACGATGTCATCCAGTGAGCGACTAGGCAGCCTTGTAGCTCCAGATCCATAACTTTCTGCCAGAGTACAGGTGCAGATTCTACTCCAAAAACAAGCCTATTATGGTGATATAGCCCTTTGTTGATGTTGAGAAACATTTTGGACTCCTCTTTCTCCGTGTGTAGGTAGGCCTCAGCAAAGTCTACTTTGCTGAAGTGTTTCCCTCCAGAAAGGTTTGCAAAGATACCCTCTATCCTGAGCAGAAAGTTGCTCGACTTTCAGTACTGGGTTATTGGTTTTATTAAAATCACTGCAGATCCTGACAGACCCATCTGAGCTACTGGAGTTGTCCATGGGCTCCACTCCACCTTGGAAAGAATTCTATCAGCCTCCACATGATCTAGTTCTAGCTGCTTTATCATGGTTGGTATAAGGAACCGGATGGGCTTTGCAAAACTTGGATGTGGCATTTTCACTAAATCCTCTTTTTTAAAACAGAGGTGCTAAGAGGGTTTAAACAAAAAGTTTAAGAGGGACTGCAGACTGTCGCACGAAAAACAAGGTTGTTTCACTAGGTGATTGTACCTCTCCACATATTGACTGGGACTCCCATACTGTAAAAGGACCAGGTGGGATAGAGTTTGTCAAATGTGTTCAGGAAAGTTTCCTTAATCAGTACGTGGAAGAGCCATGAGAGGGCGTGCAGTACTTGATAATGAGGCAGGGCAGCTGACAGAAGTTTGTGTAGGTGAACACTGTGCATCTAGTGATCATTTTGCCATTGGTTTCAAACTAAGTGTGCAAAAAGGTAGGTCTAGTCCTTGGTTTGAGGTTCTAAATTGGAGGAAGGCCAATTTTGATGATATCAGAAAGCATCTGGCAAATGTGGATTGGGGCAGGCTGCTTTTGGGCAAAGGTGTACTTGGAAAGTGGGAGGCCTTCAGAAGTGGAATTTTGAGAATTCAAAGCTTGTATGTGCCTATCAGAATAAAAGGTAAAGATAACAAATGTCGGGAACCTTGATTTTCAGAGATATTGAGGCCCTAGTTAAGTGAAAAGATGTACACTGTAGGTATAGGCAGGTGGAAGCAAATTGGGTGCTTATGGAGTATAAGAAATGCAAGAGAACATTTAAGAAAGAAATCGGGAGGGCCTCTGGAAGATCAGAATGGTAATCCATGCGTGGAGCCAAAAGAGATCTTAAGTGCTGTTTTTTTTTCTATCTGTATTCACTCAGGAGATGGACAGAGTCTATAGAAGTGAGGCAAAATGGCATCGACTTCATGGGCAATATACAGATTATAGAGGAGGAGGTATTCGCTGTCTTGAGGCAAATTAGGGTGGATAAATCCCCAGGCCTGACGAGGTGTTCCCCTGTGGGAGGCAAGTGCAGAAAATTCCAGGGCCTTGGCAGAGATATTTAAATCACCTTTGGCAATAGGTGAAGTGCTGGAGGACTGGAGGATAACCAATGTTGTTCCACTGTTTAAGAAAGGCTCTTTTAAAAATAAACCAGGAAATTATAGGCCAGTGAGCCTGACATCAGTACTGGGAAGTTAGTGGGAAGTATTCGAAGGTACCAAATATGAGTATTTGGATAGATAGGGACTGATTGGGGGATAGTCAGCATGGTTTTGTGTATGGTAGGTCATGTCTAACCAATCTTCAAGGTTTTCGAGGAAGTTACCAGGAAAGTGGATGAAGACAAGGCAGTGGATGTTGTCTATGTGAATTTTAGTAAGGCATTTGACATGGTACATCATAGGAGGTCGTTCAAGGAAGTTCAGTCATGGCGTTCAAAATGAGGTAATAAATTGGATTAGACATTGGCTGTGTGAGAGAAGCCAGAGAGTGGTAATAGATGGTTGTCTGTGACCAGTGGAGTGCCACAGGTATCAGTGCTCGGTCCGTTGCTTTTAGATTATGAGAACACTCAGTCCTCTTTTATTGTCATTTAGAAATGCATACATGCATTAAGAAATGAGACAATGTTTCTCTGGAGTGATGTCACAGAAAACAGGACAAACCAAAGACTAACACTGACAGAACCACAAAATTATAACATATAGTTACAGCAGTGCAAAGCAACACCATAATTTGATGTAGACCAAACCATGGGCACGGTAAATAAAGTCTCAAAAGTCCCCCGAGTCGATCGAGTCCCTGATAGCGGTGGCAAAGGGAAGAAACACCCTGCCATAAACCTTCAGGCACTGTCAACTTACCAGTACTGTACCTTGGAAGCAGCCGACCACAGCCAACACTGAGTCCATCTGTCTGAAAACTTTGAGCTTCCGACCAGCCTCTCTGATACAGCCTCCCAAGCGCCATCCTCTGCCGAGTACCTTTGACCTAGCCCCGACCGCTGAAACAAGCAAAGCCGAGGATTCGCGGCCTTCTGCTCCGGAGATTCTGGTTACCACACAGTAGCAGCAGCAGCGAAGCAGGCATTTCAGAAGTTTTCCAGATGTTTCTCCGTACTCTCACATCTGTCTCCATCAGATCAGGATTGTGCACGGTCCCCTACTTGACAGATAACAGATATTCATCACCGGAGAGGCCACGCGCACTGCCGTCGCGCCATCTTTCTCCTACTCCATCTTTAGGAGGACATCCATATCAATGAACTGGATGATGTGGTAAACTGGATCAGCAAATTTGTGGATGACACAAAGATTGGAGGAGTACTGGACCGTGAGGAAGACTGTCAACACTTGCAGTGGGACCTGGACCAGCTTGAAAAATGGGCTGACGAATGGTGGATGGAATTTAATGCAGACAGGTGCAAGGTGTTGCAGTTCGGAAGGATCAGCCAGGGTAGACCTTGTATAGTGAGCAGCAGGTCGCTGAGGAGTGCAGTAGAACAGGGGAGTCTGGGAATACAGATCCATAATTCCTTGAAAGTGATGTTACAGGTTGAAGGGGTTGTGAAGTTTTTGGCTCATTGGCCTTCATAAATCTTATTTTATATTGAAGTTGAATAAAACATTGAGTATTTGGAGTATTATGTGTCGTTTTAGTCACCTACCCACAGGAAAAATGTGAACAAGGTTGAAAGAGTAAATTTACAAGGATGTTGCGGTGTCTGGATGATCTGAGTTATAAGGAAACATTGAATAGGTTAGGGCTGCATTCCTTGGAATGTAGGAGATTTGATAGAAGTATACAAAATTGAGGGGTATATTTGGGGTAAAAGCCAGCAGTCGTCTTCCATTGAGGTTGGGTGGGACCACAGCTAGAAGTCATGGGTTAAGGGTGAAAGGTGAAGAGTTTAAGGGGAACATGAGAGGGGAAACTTCCTGACGAAGGTCATGAGAGTGTGGAATGAGTTGCCAGTGCAAGTGGTGCATGCAAGCATGATTTCAACGTTTGAGACAAGTTTGGATCGATACATAGGTGGTAGGGGTATGGAGGGTTATGGTTGATGGGACTAGGCAGTTTAAATGGCTGCGAATGGACACGTTGGGCCAATGCACTGCTTGTACTGAACTGTTCTATGACTCTGTTTGAATTTTCCAATTCCATCCTTGATCACTGCTGTGGCATCATCCAGTACCTTTCTTAACTTCTGGTTGCCTCTATTGTAGAGGAGGTAGCTTGCAAATGAAGTATAGATTTCGAATCAAATTATAGTTGTCTCAGGCAATCATGACCACACGATCCTGGGCGTCCTGTTCTTAACACATATATGCGGCTTGTTGGTTGTTGTATTTCACTGTTATGAATGTCATTCCCACAGGAGCTGTCCTCTCTCTTGTATAAGTCCTTAGTCCAATTAGTCCAATATCTGCAGTTTTCAGTTCAGTATCTTTGAAATGTCATTCAAATTCATTTTGTGGATTGACTGAAACAGCTGACCCAGTGTCCAGTTACTTTTTAATTAATCTGCCATTCACTTCTGGTGTAAGCTATTTTGCTTGTCTCCCATTAGTTTTCACATTTTAAATCTCAAGACTATCCAGTCCTGTGTCATTCTCATCATCATCAGATTTTTCATCAACGGCATGTAAATGTGTGCTCTTCTTGAAACTGCTTGACTTTTTATCTTTCTCTTCCTTGTACAGTCCATTTATTTTTGTCTGCCCAACATGCTCTTTATGTGTGTGCTACTTTGTTGCATCTTCTACAAGTTTTGCCTTTAAACCTACATTGGTCTGGTGTATGTGAGCCTCTGCCACAACGGTAACACTTTTTCTGGCCAGGCACATTTTTGTTTAGACGTCGCAGTTTTGCTCACGCACTCTTTCATTCCTGACTGCTACTCAGTGGCATCTCTGGCTGTTGTTTCCATTGATACAGTGATTTCAACTGTTCTTTTAAATGTGTGTGCTTCAGTTAGGAGCAGTTGTTGAAAGCTTTCTTGTAAAATTCCACAAACTAAACGACCTCTCAGTGCATCATAAGGCCCATCACTGAACTGACAATGCTCAAGCTGTTTCCTTAATTCAGCCACAGAAGCTGAAATGTACTCCCCTTCATTTTGATTCTGCTTATGCAAACTTAAAGCATTTTGCAGTCAACAATTGTTTCAGTACTAAATGTTCTTCCATTATGTTCACAAGATCAGCAAAGCTCATGGCTGGTTTCGTTGACCCTCAGTAACATTGGCACACTCTTCTCATTGACTACTTCATTTGCTTTAAAATACTGCTCAATTCATTCAGTATACAATATTCAGTTATCTCTTGTGCAATCAAATGTGCTTATCTTTACGATGTTTCTACTTTTTATTTGTTGTTATCACCTAGTACTCTGTTTATGAGTGTGTGAATTTTGTCTGCTTTCTGCCTTTTTTTAAAAACTTGACTGTCTCCCCCCTTCTGGAGGAAAATGCGCTGTGTTTTTTTTAAACTGTACTGTGGGGTAAAGGAGTATGTAAACAAACAATGCTCAAACAATATATTTTCAATATTACTGAAATATTAAATATGCAATTGAGCAGTCTAGATATGAAGAGAATGAGTAAACACTTGGAGAAGTGAATTAGCTTGGAGAAAGGCAAAACTAAACTTTTATTAGACAGCTTTTTTTTAGTAAGCAAGCAGATCAATGAAGGATATGTGATGCATATGTATATTTCTATGCTTGGGATAAATATTTGATAGTGCCTCAGGAGAAAAGGCCTTTTTTTTTTCTTTAGCAGTTTGCCACTACTGTAGTCCTTGTACATATCAGGAACAAAGAAGCAGACAGAAACAATCATTATAGACCGACCCATCCTGCAAGCTGCCTTTTCCCAGAGCTGGTTTCTGCAAAGTGCTAGAGGGCTATTAAAAGTTTAAAATATAATGCCCTCTTAAAAGTTGCTTCTTTCAGGCAGTTAGTCTGATCAACCATTCTAGTTAGCAGCCCCCCCCCACCCAATAACCCAGTCAATACACTGTAAACACCTTTTAAACCACTTTCTATAATGCTGCTTACATTGTTAAAAATTAAATTAAGGCTTAAATTAAATTAGTCTTGCAAGACCATGGATCTACGCCTGGAAAGTCTTCACTCTCCAGGGCGCAGGCCTGGGCACGGTTGTATGGAAGACCAGCAGTTGCCCATGCTGCAAGTCTCCCCTCTCCACGACACTAATGTTGTCCAAGGGAAGGGCATTAGGACCCATACAGCTTGGCACCAGTGTCGTCGCAGAGCAGCAGTGTATGGTTAAGTGCCTTGCTCAAGGACACAACACGCTGCCTCAGCCAAGGCTCGAACTCACGACCTTCAGATCACTAGACGAATGCCTTAACCACTTGGCCACGTGCCATTGTAAATGCTGGCATTATGCACATTTTATTCCCTATCTGAACTCTATTTTCATGGATTTCTTTATAATTATTGAATGTGGTTGATTTGTTTTGTTGCATGTTACGCCCACACACCACAGTAATGGTGATGAATAAAATGTGATTCCTGGTGGGAGAGTGAACTGTGAAGGAGAAAGAATAGAAGCAGGATAAAAGGCTGAAATTCTAAAGGAGTGTAGGAAATGTGGTGTTGGTGTGGGGGGGGGGGCGGATGTTGAGGGAACAAGGAATATTGCAGCTTAAAACAACCAGGGTTCTAATGAAGATCAGGTGCTGTTCATAAAGCTGATCTGGCCACAGTTGAGATGTGTTCCTTTCCACGTATCTCACAAGCGTAGAAATGAAGGATTTTGATCAGCTTGCTTTTCTGTCAGAGAAAGAAAGTTTATGCAGCTTTTTCCGATCCTGTGCAGTGGCCCCTCTGCAGCAGAAATTTGCTAGAGTCTCTGGTGATGTAACAAATCTCTAAATGAAATATAACTACAAAGCTTCAAACTTTTCACCGTTTTGCAGGTGCTGGTATATTCGTGACCACAGTTGTCGCTGGAGGTGTTGGCTTTGCAAGACCATTTATAATCGCATCCAGACCCTTTCTTCGAGATGTAATATTCTATATGGCTGCAGTTTTCTGGGCTTTCCTAGTCATCTATTATGGGCGTATTGATTTGGGGCAAGCACTTGGTGAGAAACTTGCTCAAATTTCAAGAATAAATGTCAATTGATTTTAGCTTCTGACAACTTGTCAATTTAGACATGTAGTAATCTATGTCTTCACATGTATTTTGCACGTGATCTCCACAGGTTACTTGGTACTGTATGCAGTTTATGTGCTTGTGGTCATTGTAAGCAGTATAATTTACAAGAAGAGCAAAAATCAGCTACAAAATTCTCTTTGCAACAGTCATCCGGAAAGTAAGTGAATTGCTAATCTTGTGCTTGACTGAGTTAAAATTCTAGTTATAATCCCAGAATGACTACCTGCAGTAGGTTATACGAAAGCTGTAGCCATGTACAGTACTGTGCATACAGTATATAGCTAGGGTGATTAAGACTGCTCATAGTGCTGTATTTGTTAACGTGGAGTGGAGTTTGTAAACCTGGTGGGAGCAAAGGATGTTGGGGAATGGTGAGGGTGGAGCGCCGCGCGGAAGGGATGTGGGACAGGTAGCGGGGGTGGTGTGGGTATGGACACGCCCATCCCTGAGACATCACACAAGGTCATCTGATTCTGAACTATTGGTTTACTGATCATTATAGAGTGACGCTCTGGTGCTTCCTGCTCCCTCCCCTCTGCCTTCCACTTTTCCCAACCACAATTCCCCTCTCTATGTCTCCTTCCCACTCCCAGTCCACACTACAGACCCACATCAGGATTAGATTTATCATCACTCATGTCATGAATTTTTTTTTGTGTGTCTGGTAGCAGTACAGTGCAATGTGTAAAATTACTGCAGTACTATGCAAAAGTTTTAGACACCCCTAGCTATCTGTGTGCTGAAGACTTTTACGCAATATTGTAATTTACTGGTGGGGGTGAAAGTTGAGTTCCTTTTGAAATGCATATCCTCATCCCACACTATAAATCTAGATCTTGCCAATTTTAGGGCAGAGCTTGTGTATGGATTATTGGTGGCTTGTTTTGTGTTAATTTTTAAATCGCCTTATTCTGAAAGAAAGAATGTGATTTCAGCTTTTGGTGTTACTGTATAGTCTCCTCTGTGACTTGTGACATGCTACGCTGTGTGGAAGACTTAGCAGTAAACAGCTGCTAATCATTCTGCTTTAATAAACTGATACTGTTTGGGACAATATTCCCAGTTTGGTGCCACACAAGTCATCTTGAGATTTGCATGTTGTGCTGGATGTAGTAACCAAAGTAATTGCTGTCTTTCCAGTTTGTGACACTGAGGATGCAGTTCCAACATGCACCAGGAGGCTCATGCATGAAGACTGTAAGCACTTTCTTAACCTAAAATAGATTTGTGCTATCTCTTCTATTCTTGCAAGAGCCCTCTAGAACCGTGTGCTATTTTCAAATGTATAATGTGCAGAATTTATTGGAGTTGAGCTATTTCACTGCCTTACTTTCAATCCTTTGCATGTTGGCATGTGGCAAGGGCGGTTTCTTTCTTGGGCCATTGTCGTGCAATGGACTTCAGTGACAGATTGATTGCGTTTTGCTTTTGCCTTGGTAATGCTTCCTGTCTGCTGCAGTCCAGACCATGAGTTTCTGACCAGAATTTTATTCCCTCAGCGAGCGAATATCAGTCCTTAATTGAAAATGAAGAACCCAAATCTACAAAATCCATTTTGGCGGACTCTCTTAATCCCATTGACCTTCAGAAATGGAGGAGGAAACATCTGCCCTGGAAGATTTTCAAATGCCTGAAGGTAATTTCTGCTTGTCCTATAAAGCATAAGAGCAGAATTAGACCCTTTAGCTCATTGAGTCTGCTCTGCTATTCCATCATGGCTGAATTATTATCCCTGTCAACCCCATTCTCCTGCCTTCTTCCCATAAGTTTGACACCCTTACTAATCAAGAACCTATTAATCTACATTTAAAATGTACCCAATTATGTTTCTAAGGAGACATGTTTGGTGAACGGGGTTGAGAAGAGGCGGTATCAACTTAATACTACCCTAAAATTCCGAAATGTTCATATTCCTAGAGATGCGAGTTAACTTAGTTCATGAGATTTCATCCTAATTTTTAATACATTCTGCCCTGAGTTGCTGAGCTTTTGATGTCACATTCAAACAAAGGAGAAATGTTTTTATAATTGGAAATGCTACATTCTGGATTATTAAGTGTGTCAATTAGATGGTTTTGATGTCCTGAAATTTGGGACGGTAGAGTAGCATAGTGGTTAGCACAACGCTTTACTGTACCAGTGATCCAGGTTCAGTTCCTACCGCTGCCTGTAAGCGGTTTGCATGGTCTCCCTATGACTGCGTGGGTTTTCTCCCACAGTCTAAAGCGCTGTACCAGGAGGTAGGATAATTGGTCATTGTAAATTGTCCTGTGATTAGGCTCGGATTAAAGTTGGAGGGTTGCTGGTTAGTGGGGCTGCACTGTACCTAAATAAAATATTGGGCAAGTGCTTTAGCTGCTCTATATATTTAAAGAAAAAAACAATTGAGCTATCTCTCCACAATCCCAGACACTTGACACTTCAGCATGCTAGTTAGTCACTGCTCGACAAACCAGAGTTATTTTCCAGAACTGAATTTTCCATTAGTCATTTCATTCTGGTTTGTCTTTTTTTTTCCTTGCCCCACCCCCTCTTCCCTCCACCTGTTTTGGTTTAGTTTTCTCATTTTTATACTGGCAGTATGTACAACTACTTTCAACATTCAGCTATAACTTCTGTTTTTTTTTCCCCTCTCTCTTTCAGCTGCCAATAGAGTTTCTGCTTCTACTTTGCATTCCCGTGGTTGACTTTGACCAAGATGACCACAACTGGAAGCGGCCCCTGAATTGTCTGCAAATAGTTACTGGCTCGCTTGTCTGCATCCTGGTATTTAAATCAGGCTATTGTAAGAATAATTTGCCTTAAACCTTGTTAGCATAGTGATCCGAATATCAAAAAGAGATCTCAAAGGGCAGTCCAAACTGCAGTGGTTCTGGTTGAGATTTGACATCTCATTGAGAAGTACAGTTGGTTCTCAATCTTGAACATTTCCAACTAATACTATCGGGGAGGGGACGTTTCTTTGGTTTTTTTTGTCCTAAAATGAAACATCTGCACAAAGTGGGGGGGGGGGGGAATGCATTTGTGTAACTAATGCTTTTGTATTTTGCTGTTGGTTTTCCATCCTCACTGCTGACTCATTGAGATAATTCACCCCAGATGTTCATTTTTTTCCCAGATGTTTTATTGTTGAAAGTGCAGAGGATTTTAAAATTGTACATGACAAAAAAAAAAGTTGGTCTATAGTTTGGCTGTGTCAAGTTGCAGATGTGCTTTGAGCATGACTATTGAGGTCATTGGACTGATTTTGGAAAGCGCTAATACGGAATTTGGAAACTAGCTGGTTTTGAATGTTGCTAACGGAGTGACACGGTAGCGTAGAGGTTGGCAAACGCTTTACTGTACAAGAGACCCAGGTTCAATTCCCTTCACTGCCTGTAAGCAGTTTGTACATTCTCCCTGTGACTGCATGTGTTTCCGGGTGCCCTTCCAGTCTAAAGACGTGCTGGCTGGTAGGTTAATTGGTTATTGTAAGTTGTCCCATCATTAGGCTGGGATTAAATAGGGGGATTGCTGAGCAGTGTGGTTCAAAGGGCTGGAAAGGCCTGTTCCACACAGTATTTTAATAAATAAAAAATTTAAAATGTAGCTCCTAGAAAGTTGAAAAATAATTTTAGTTGAATATCTATACTTCCATGCGCCATATTGTTCTATATTGTTGTCAATGATTTTAAAATGGAAACCTTTCGAATGGAGACTCTGCTTTTAACCATCCCAGGCTGAACTTTATGGCTTAACGCTCTGTTGGGCAACAGAGCTATTTAGATCTGACAAATAGTAAATTCAGACTGTGGTTTCTTGTCTTGGTCTCCATTTTCAATGGAGAATAAAATGGGGGTGAGGTCACCTTGCTGGTATCCATTAGGTAAATAGTTATTTTTCCCTTTGTACGCTAAATGTTTAGTCTTGACTCAAATATATTCTGGGCAAAATAAATGTGAAGCGTGCAAGAGCAGCACAGTGGTGTAGCTAGTAGAGTTGTTGCATAACACTTCGGAGACCAGGAGCCAATCCTGACTACCCATGAGGAGCTTGTTCTTCCTCTGACTGGGTTTTCCCCAGGTACTTTGGTTTCCTCTTTCATCCCAAAGACACGGGTTCAAAGATTAATTGCTTCAAGCATGGGTGGGTGGGAGAATCTTTGTAGGGGAAGGGGGGCCTGATTCAGTGGGAATATAGGTGAATAAAGTGAACTACATATGTGGTTGGCATGGACCTTCTTTGATTCTGCTCTGAAACAAATAGAATCCTTTCCCCCATGAAGTAACACATGGACTTGTGTCAGATTTGATCATGGCACGGAGTCACCGTCCCTGCTTTATCCCGGATACTGTCCTTTGCAGAACTTTTCAATGAATGAAGTCTCATTTTTGCAAGGCTTACTGGGATTGTTTTGTATTTTCTGTCCAGCAGGACGTGGGGACTGCCTTGGACCTGACAGGGTGTGTGGGGTGGGAGGAAAATACATATTCCAAAAAAAAGGGGTTTGCATACCATATTGGTGTAGGGGATTGGTTTAGAGCAAACTGGAATAACTGGTCATTTCTTGGTGGGTGCAGCATTTAGTAGTGTACCCCAAAAGCATACAATAGGGTAATTATTGCTTGGAAAGCCTAGTTTACTAACTTTATTTGGAGAAGAAAATTTGCCATCCTTGTTGGATTATGTAATTCGAGACCTTGATGTGATTAACAGTCAACACCTGAGGTCTCAAAGGCAACTTGACTCAAGGCAAGGATGTGTGATAGCAACAGTCCACTTACCGTAATTAATTTATTCTTCTTGGGGATTAACAGAGTTTTCTTACACAGGGCTTTAAGATGACAGCTGAAATACCGTTTGGGCTTCTGTGTCTGAACGACAAACATGTCTTTTGGGCTTGTCTTGTGTGCTTCATGTATTTGTTTTAAGCACAAATTTGCCCTCTGGTACACAAAATTTGCCTTATGAAGAGGAAGGTGGACCCACAGCCTAATTTGGATTGTAAATTTATGAAACTATAATGCTGAGGTTTGGGAAGGCTTGGTGAGTATAATCAAAACAAGTTTGGATACTCGAGGATCCAAATACATGATTATCAGATGGAAAGCTGAACACCAGGCAAGGTTATTTGTGCAATAGTAGAACCGGTTTGATTGGGAATGGAGAAATGGGTGTATCTTGTATCTTAATGGCCAATTGCTGTTTCTTCTTGTAGATATAAAATGGTATTTTGTCATTGAGCTTTAATATGCTGCACTAGTCATTAATTATATGATCCATTTCTAATTTATATATTCTTACAGCAGTATTGTTTTCATGTGAGATCGCTTAACTTTTTTGGTTAGATGGATTACTACTCATCCATGGCCACCTTCCTGTATGGAGTCTTACTCTGGTGATTTCGTTGATCTTGGCATCTATAGTTTTCTTCTCCACAAAGAATGAGGAACCACCAAAGTTTCACTGCGTAAGCTATCAATCCAGATTTTTATAAAGCTGCTTTTTGAAAGATTGTGTATTGTACAATACTGAGGCAGTATTTGATTTCCATGTTGAGACTTGGCTCCAATCTAAATATCCACCAGATGGCTTTACTCGTGTTCCCAGTTGCATTCTTAAAAATTCCTTCTCTGTTGGAGGAAGTCAGTGCAATTTTTACAAACACAACCTGAGGGTCTCTGCCTGAAACATCAGCAGTTTACTCTTTTTTTCCATGGGTGCTACCTGGCCTGCTGAGTTCCTCTAACGTTTTGTATGTGTTGTTTGGATTTCCAGCATCTGCATGGTTTCTTGTGTTTGTAACATAACCGGTTCCTTGCTGGAATCTGGAAATGTCTGTGAATTTGGAAATGCCTGCAATTCAGGAAATGAGCTCCAAACCCTGCAACAAAGTTGTGGTCCTCTTGCAGGAAATTACAATGAGTTGGTGGCAAATTTTTATAGTGCAACAATTTACCTTGGTGTTCATTGTTAATTCATTTTGTCCTCTATTCAACAATGTTGTGTTACTTTATCCTACATTACAGCTTGATTTTTCTCAGCTCTAGTTTAGACAGATTCTTGGTTTGTAGGTTTTTGTAGCCCTCCAGATATGTTGTTCTTGACCTAGTCCTTGTATTAATTATCCTTATGTTTTTAATCTTTTGAAAATTTCCAGTTTTTAATTTATTTCATTTGCAAATGTTCAATTCAAATATCCACTTGACAAATCTTTTTGTACTTTTGGAATGCATTCGACAGAATCAAACTCTGAATTTCTATCCCCACTTTTGACCTTGTGCTGTCATTTAACATGTTAAAATTCATGATTTTGGTTGGAATTGGACATGGATCAGTGCTTGAGTGAAGGCTTATGTACGACTTGCATTGCTCCAAAGTTGGAATCCAGTACATAGAGATCTGACAGAAATTTGTTTCATTTCAGGCATTTGCTTTTATTGGGTTTCTCTTCAGCATCGTATTGATCAACTGTATAGCCATTGAGATTGTCAATCTCTTGCGCTCCATTGGAATAATTTTTAACCTAAGTAATACAGTACTGGGATTGACGTTACTTGCCTGGGGAAACAGTATCGGAGGTATGTTTAGTCTGGTTAGGGAAGCAATGATGGCTGATTTACAATGGTCAGATTCTGATCGATATATTTGTAGCATGGTTGGGGGGGGTGGTGAGGACATAAGTTCTTGAAGTACACAGCATCTTAAATATGGAATAAGGTGATTTAAGCCAATTTTTAATTTGTGTGTGAGGTTGGGGGGAAGTTGCCCTTTAACCATGGATTTGCACCCTCCCAGACATTTGCCTTTGGGTAAGGCAGTCAGATGCAGAATCAGGAAGAGGAATTGCATTTTTTTTTTGTGCTTGTGGTTTCATTTCTTCAGGGGGTGGTGGGAATAATGCACAAATGTTGAATTTCTATAATGCCACAGTACGTATCAAATTTGAATTTGATATGTTCATTGGGGGGGGGGGAATGAGCTTGAGACTGGGTTTCCTGTGACATTTTCTTATTTTTCAGATTTGTTCTCTGACATCACAATAGCCCGACAAGGATATCCACGTATGGCTATTGCTGCATGCTTTGGTGGGATAATATTTAGTATCCTTTTTGTTTTGGGGGCATCTGTATTTGGATTCTAAAGTCTGTTCAAAGTTGTATGGTTCCTTAATTCAATTGTAGACATGCTGTTTGGTATAGGCCTAAGCTCTCTAATTCAAATGCCCTACAACAATAATGTTCTTGAGGTATGTGTCAATCCTTGCTTTGAACACACATTGTACCTTGTCTCTATGCTTTTGAAAAGAAGATGTAAGCTGGTTTTAACCTTCTCACATTGTCTTCCATCATAAATTTGAAACTCTTGTGTGCATGAGGTAGAATCGATAGGTATATCATAGGAGGGGAGATATGAGCAATGGGCTGGTCAAAATCTAGAACAACTCAATTTGGGATATTTAACATTTAGGGCAAAATCGGATTAGGATCAAGTGGGTACAGGACTTCCAAACTAGGGCAAAGGGCAAATGGGACTTGGTTTGGAATAAAATGTGATCAGTAGCATTCAGATTGATCAGAAGTTGAGTATGGAATGGAAGTCATGATCCCAGTGGTATCCTCCAGGGGAATAAAAGTCACTTGAGACAAGTTTTCGTGTTTACCAAGGTATTAGTATTATTAAAGACTGTGTACCAAAGGAAATGGTTGGTGGCCCTGCTCCAGTTAAAACTGTTCATGATAAGAGCAGCGTACTGGAAAAGGAGTGCTGATTGGTAAGTGGCTTCTGGAAATGCTTCTCAATAGATTGATGGAAGGTTAAACAAGGCTAACTTTGCGAACGCAGTCAAAGAAAGGGGAGAGCTAGGTATAATAAAAGCTGTTCCCATGACTTTGGATGATGCAAGCTTTGTAGATGAAGAGGGGTCGAGGATGAAACAGTTGTGAGTGGAACTAATGGAGGAAGTGGACATTAATGGAAGTACTATGTCTAATTAAAAATGGAATGAGCAAAGGGGAACAATATCAAATGGGTCTTGAGTAGCAATTGAAGTAAGCAGTGAAAAATATTTTGATCCTATAGATTGAAACTGTGGATTAAAATGAATGTTATGCCCCTATGGATTAGGTGTGACATTCAAAAGTGTTATTTCCTGAACTTGGGGTTGACAATATAATTCACCTTAACATGACTGAATCATTTAAAGTGGTTCAATTTAATATCAGAATGTATACAGTATACAACCTGAAATTCTTACTCTTCAGAGATGTCCACAAAACAAGGAACCCAAAAGAATGAATGATGGTAATATATCAAAGCCCCCCTCCCATGCACATGCTGCAGAAGCATTGACCCTTCCCTTCCCCCTCACCCCCCCCACTTGCACCAGCAGAAACACCACCCCAGCATGCAAGCAATAGCAAAGCCCCCAAAGAGACCTTGATCTTGAGTCCATCAAAAGCTACAGTTCATAACCAAGCACTTCGGTATCTCAGCTATAGTCGGTTACATCTGTTGAATATTGCAGCTGCATTCACTGAATGGTTTCAAAGTTGGATACTGGCAGTAAATTAACTTTTTAAGTGAATGATGTGTCTTTAAATTTGGTAGATTTGAAATGGCTTATTGCCTTAGCTGTCAATTGCTAGGATTTTTGTATTGGATAGACATGCTCAATAACTGCGTCATGATGTCTCTGGCAGAGTTCCTCGTAACGAACCATGATCAATGGATAAAATCCATAAGTTTGGTTCATATCCAAAGGAAAATATGATTGTACACTAAAACATCTTCAACAGCCTAGTTGGTTTATAGTAGTAAATTTTGGCAATAGTAGAAATTGATATAATTCATTTTTCTCCCTCAGATCAAACGTGACAGCCTCCTGGATTGGATTCTAGTTGGATCACTGGGTTTAAGTCTTGTAATGTCATTCGTATTAATCCCACTTCAAGGTTTTAAATTCACACGGGCATATGGCATTGTTCTTATTTCATTTTATATATTATTTGTTATGATTGCACTATTGACTGAAGCTGAAATTATACATATTTAAAATAAGCCTTCCCTTGAATGAGTTATTGTAAATTAATTGTTCCAGCACATATTGTACACAGATTTGTTTAAATTATAGTATTGTCAGATAACTAAACTATAAATGAAACGTGGATGGGAAAGGTACTGAATAGAATTTGCACATTACTTTGACTTCACATCTCTTGTTCAACAGAATTGCAGTTTGTTTTGATTTTTCTATGTCCATGAAATTTAAGAGAAGTAAATTCAAGTATTCTATGAAATAAGGCTGCTTCACTTGATTATGGACCATAAATCACTGAGCACTAGTGGAATGCAAGGACCCTTGCTACTTTTGCAAGGCTTAAACTTTTTTCCCCACCCCCTTACAGAGCATCTGCTTTCACCACAGGCTTTTATTACTGAAGCTGGAATTCAGTCACTCACTTGGATTAGGTGAGGGTTGGGGCAGATCTCCTGATCTTGCACTTCATTAGTTAAAGAACTCTGATTAATTAGGCACTTTTTTTTTGCACTGTTGTAGATAAATTAAAAAAAAAAGCTTGACATTTCCAAGGGAAATGAATTTTCAAGTAAGATTTTTCTGTAGAGCAGGGGTTCCCAACCCTTTTTTAATGCCAGTGACTTTTACTGCACGGGTTCCTGTTAATAGTATAGAGTTTGTGCAGCCTGTGCACCATGCTTGAATTCAGTACTAAATTTCATGATAAATTGCTGTTGTACAGTTTTTTGCTTGTGAAATAAATGTTGTTATTTAAGTGTTTCCACATAACTATCAGTTGGTGTTTGATGCATCTTTATTTTCTATTTCTGCAAGATGAGGTGAATTCATTTATTTTTAAACAAAGCACTTTGGATGGAGCTTGGATTTCCACACTTTTGAGAATTAGATGTAAGATCACAACATAATGGTGGTGTGAACAAATTTCTTTCCCTCTTCTTCCATCCCACCACCACCTTAATTACACCAATGGGATAGTTGTCTTTTTAAAATGTAATGGCTGTTGTTGGAAGTCTTGAAGTGTCGTTTAAGATATTGGAGATGGTCATTATCTGCAGAGAAAAGCAGTAAATATTTCTGGTCAATGGCATTTTTTTTGTGTATGGTCGGTGAATTTTGGGTTGCTTGAATATTTAAATCTAAGTGGCTTAACATTTGTGCAAGATATTGTGAAGTTTCAGTTACGGTTGATTCTTGCTTTCCATAATTTGGCTAATGCTTTACTGGATAAAGCATTAAAAACCTCTCTGGGATGCATTGTTTGGTCTAGGTAATTGGTATATACCACTATGCGCAAGTCTCCAACAAAAGCTTAGTTAGCAGTTGCTGTCTAATAGTTTTCATAATATCCCACCTCCTTTCCAGCACTCCTTGCTAATAATAGTACTTGGAATCCCAATTAGAATGGTTAAAAGCACTGGAACATAGCACTCTACCCAGATTTTTTTTTCTGGCTTATTCTCTTTCTGGAGTGCTTCTGTCCCTCCTTTCTTCACTCTACTAATGCTGATTTCAGCACCTAGTGGCTTTCCCCCTCCAACAGTGTGAAAAATAAAATTTCCCCATTTGAATACAAGAGTCCATCATTAACTAGAACCAGCCTATATGAACCCTTGAGCTTTGATTGCTGGCCTGCTAATGAGCATTTTAAGATTTGAGATTATTCTCCCAGGAGGGTAGATGGAGAGAACATGTTTTCCCCTCTCAAGTCCCCCTTTAATTACATTGTAACATTGGTAATAAAATCACACAATAAGTTGAGTTACCTTGCAAACGTGCAGTATCAATATGCTGCACTGTCTTGTGTGTTTTTTTTTAATATAAGCAGATGCATACTGAAAATCAAGTGGCTATCCATTCTCAGATCTGTATTGCTATATCCCTGATAAGAGTATTAACAAACTTCAATGAGATATGAGTGGAGATTGACCAAGTTTATTGCTGTGAGACAGATTTCAGGAACCTCTGCAGGTGGAGGGATGAATTCCAGTAGGAAACTGGATTGCAAAGGGACAGTCTGGTTAAGCCATAGATGCTAATGGTAGAATGTTTAAATTATTGTTTGTAATCATGAAATTCAGCGGAGCTTTACAGGCTTGTTAAGTCAGATGGATTTTTTAACATTTGGAAATGAGGAAACTGACTTAAGCACACTTTGTAGAGTATTTTTATTTTGAATTACAGTACTCTGAAATCTAAATTACAAATTCAACTTAATTGCAGTAAAATACAGCTTTAATACACATACCAAATTTGAATGTGTGCAGATAAAGGAAAATAGGCAGCATACTATTTTAATAATGCAAACAACAGGAGTTCTGCAGATGCTGGAAATTCAAGCAACACACATCAAAGTTGCTGGTGAACGCAGCAGGCCAGGCAGCATCTCTAGGAAGAGGTACAGTCGACGTTTCAGGCCGAGACCCTTCGAAGGGTCTCATGGGATAATCTAACTATTCTATATAGACTTGCATGATCAAGCTTGTAATTCACTTTGAAAACCTGAGAAGAGGAGCTCCAATTTACAACTTTGATGTGTGATACTATTTTAATATTCTGGATAACCTTGAAAATAAACCAAAACTGTTGATGTCTGTAAGATTATCGTTAATATTTTGCACATCTACTTGAATTAATCTTTTTTGTCAGCATCTGCCTGGCCAGGTATTTCTTTCTGTATGTGCAGTGCTACTCCAGGTTCAGACACAGTGTTTAAGTTAAAAATTGAATTGGTTTGAACTGTCACATTGGTGAAAATGTTATTGTCCAGATTTATTGCTGTTGCCTGTTTTTGATGTAAATTTGAGAAAATAGTAAGCTTGGTCCCTGGAATCTTGAGTCAAATAATGCTCGAGTATTTTTTTTCTGTTTTGCTGCATTTTTGGCAGTCTACGAGAATATTTTGTTACTGCTACTGTCAGAGATTTCCATCGTTAAATGGAAAATTATGCCTACAATGAGAATTAAGCTGAAATTAAAATGTAAGCAGAGGGCACGGAAGAGAAATTACTTAAAACACAGTAGCCAAAGACAATTCAAATAATCTTCTGTTTTCTCCTTTTGAAACTACAACAGGTAACAACTCCTTGATCACTCCACAAATGTTATATATTGATGTAATATAATTATTCATGGGACAATCTAACTATTCTATATAGACATGCATGATCAAGCTTGTAATTCACTTTGAAAACCTGAGAAGAGGAGCTCCAATTTACAAAAATAAACTCTAATTACCTTCTGCATAAAATTAGTGCACTTGTTTCTTTGTTTTATTACAAAAACACAATTTGGTGAACATTGGAAATCTGAAAACAAATGCAGGAATTAGTTTGGTCAGCCAGGTTAGATTAAGTCCAAGTATTTCTTGTTAAAGAAAGATTGATGGCCTAATCTAAAAGATTAGCTCATTCTCTCAATTTTAATTAATGTGAATAGTTCAATATTGCAATGGTTGGTCTGTCAAATGCTGCCAACTTGGTGTACTATATGAGAAGTGTTTGAGGACTCTGGGTCTGTACTCAGTTTAAAAGGATGACAGGGGATCTCATTGAAACCTATTGAATATTAAAGGGACTAGAATGGACACAAATAAGTTTCTAATAGTGGGAGAGTTTAGGATCAGAGGTCACAGCCTCAGATAGAAGAACATCCCTTTTGAACCGAGATGAGGAGGAATTCTTTAGCCAGAGGGTGTTGAATTCATTGCCATAGACAGCTGTTGAGCACGTCTCATTGGGTATTTTTAAAGTGGAAGTTGATGGATTCTCAAATAGTAAGGGAGTCAAAAGTTACAGGGAGAAGTTAGGAGAGTGGGTTTGAGAGAGAAAATAAATTAGCCATAATCGCATGGCAGAGTGACTCAGTGGGCCAAATGGCCTAACCCTGTTCTTGTGTTTTGTTCTCATTAAACTCCTCAAATAAAAACTTATAAATTGTTATCACTAAACTATAGCACATATTTAAATGCTTAATATGTACAAACCCAACTCAGTAATTTTAAGGAATAATCAGACAATTATTAGAATTGTGCTTTTTAGTTTAGTGTGGGGCTAGCCCTCTAGACCTTCGGTCAACTTTTGCGAATTTTGGTTCTCTGCAGGAGAAGAATGGAAATTAAAATTTGATGTATGTAAGTACATAATTAAATACTAATAGCATTCATTTACCATTGAAATTTGTTTAAATATTTAAAGTTGAATTGCAGCTGAACTGATCCTTTCAAGTGACAATGTACAATGTTACTTTGGGACTGCTGACATAGACAATGACTGGATTAATACTTAAGGTTAATAGTCTATTGATATCAACAACAAATACATACTACTACAGCAACTTTACAACGATGCTTAAAGCAGTATTTATCACATGGTGGATAACTACAAGGGTAGTTTTAATCTGTAATGTGTTCCTATTACAATAATTTAAAATAAAATAATTTTTCTATAAATGGTATAGACAAATTAGGCAGACAGAAATCCTGTTCCCATTCAATATAGAATGCAAGTGACTCTCAAATGCGACATGAAGATTTTACATTGCGAGGTGAGAGATTGGAATCTGGAATACAAAACCAGGATTAAATGATTCAAAAGGGAATTGGTAAGTCTCCAAAAGGGAGAACATTTGCAGGGCCATTGGGGATAAGGCAGAGGAGTGGGACCAACTAAATTGGTTTTGCATGGACTTACCATAGCTCTTAATCAGATCAACAAGACTGTCGATGCTGGGACCTGGAAGCTTAAAAATAAAACAACAAACTGCAGGAGAGACTCAGCAGGGTAGCTAGCATCTGTGGAGGCAAAGGAATAGTCAGTGATTCAAGTTGAGTCCCTGTGTCAGGACTGAGGGAGGATAACTAGTGTAAATGGGAGAGGGACTGGTGAGGCAGTGGCTGGTAAGGTGATGACTGGAGTGAGGGATTGTGGGCAGATGGAGCCATGTGGCAGAGGGATAGAGTTGGGAGACTCTCTATGGGTGATAGATGGAAACAGACAAAAGGGCAGGAAGATCTTGTTTGGGGGTGGGTGAGGTAGAGTCAGAAGCTGGATGCACGAGAGGTGTGAATACTACATAATCGACATCCTTCCTGAAACTAAGGTTATTCTTGGAAGACACCCTTTTAGTTTTTGTTACTATATGGCAGGAGAATTTGAGTAAAGAAATTGGACCCACATCATTTTGTTTTTAAAAAGTATGTCTTTGCAATTACAATTTACATTATAAGGCAGTGGTCAGACTGCCTTTGGTGTACTGTGAGCAGATCTGGGCCTCTTGTTTAAGAAATGATGTGCTGGTATTGGAGAGGAACTGGTGGAAGTTCATGAGAATGATCCTGGGAATGAAAGGGTTTATGTATGACAAGTGTTTAATTGCTCTGGGCCTATGCTTGCTAGAATCTAGAAGACTGAGGGGGAATTTCATTAAAACCTATTGAATATTGAAAAGGCTAGATACTGGACATGTAGAACAGGTTGTTCACAACCCTCTTTATGCCATGGACCCCAGTTTGGGAATCCGTGGTGCAGAGGATGTTTCCTGTAGTGAACCAGAGGGCATGGCCTCAGCATAGAGGGATATCCCTATAGAACAGAGACCAGGAGGAACTTCTTTAGTCAGGAGGTGGTGAATCTGTGGAATTCATTGCTATAGAGGCTGTGAAGGCCAAGTCATTTGGTATATCTAAAATGGAGCTTGACTGGTTCCTGATTAGTAAGGGTGCCAAAGGTGCAGAGATAAGGCAGGAAATGGGGTTGAAAAGGATAATAAATCAGCCATGATGGAATGATAGAATGGACTCCATGGGCCAAATAGACTAACTGTGCTCTTAGGTCTTAAGGTTATTTTGCATCAGAAATCAACATCTAAATGATTAATATACATGTTTGTAGACCATAAATTTGAACTAATTCCAGATTTGAAAATATGTACTCATCCTTCCATTAAATGTGATTTTTTTTTTGGTTAATATTGACAATACTGTGTGAATAAATTTAAGTCAGTGATTGCTGCAGCCATCTAATTTGCAGCTTGTGGCTTAATACTGTATATTTTGAATTGATAAGAGATTACATTTTTGTGAACAAACACAATTCTCCTTGATAATTACCCAGCACATGGAATTGAATTCGATTATTTATTATCTATGGCATTTGCTGTCATAGTTTAGCAATTTATAGTAAAAAAAATTAGGCCAATGCACACTACATAACTAAACTGTCACCAGATTATTGTCAAAAGGTAATGATGTTTAGATTTTTATTATCACATTATGTCTAAATCTTAAGCTCACAAATAAAGACGACAAAAAATGTTATTTTGCCTGGTCATTTTCAAAGTTAACACTGTTATCATGAAATCTTACCCTAGTTTTGGGTAATACAAGAGAGAGAAAATTCCTTCATCAAGACCATAAGACACGGGAGCAGGATTAGACCATACTCCGCGATATCATCAGGGCTGTTCCATTTTTCCTCTCAGCCCAATCTCCTACCTTCTCCCTGTATCCCTTCATGCCCTGACCAATGTCAATGTCCAAATCAAACAAATCTCTGGAAGACCATTTCATTCCTATAATGCTTTAATTCCTTTCTGGCTTCTGCCCCCTCGTGCCTTCACAATGACCTGTAGAATATCTGATCATGTTTTCTATTGTTACTTCATTAAACAAAATTGCAAAAGATTTACGCTACTACTGTGAAAGGCCTTGCAGCCTTTCTCTTGAACAGTAAATAACCAGTTCAGCATTATCACTTTATCATTGATTACACTTTTGGTGGCTGGAAATGGCACTTTGTACCCAAATGAATAACTTAACTGGGTTACTCTTGAGAGCTTCACTAACACACAATAACATTATAAACATAAAAACTACAATTAAAGAAGCATTTCTCCAGGTAATTCAGTAGTAAATCTGATCAACTAATTTAAGACAAGTGAATCAGAACAGCGGAATGTTTACACAAACAGAATTTTGCAAAAATGTGTTACAATCAGAGGAGTACTACAAACTGGAAACTGATATGATGTGCAGCATTAAGCAGGCTTGAATTTAATGGAAATTTATAGAACAATTAAATAAAAACATAATATCACTAACACAGAACTTCCAAAAACTACAAATTGAAACCTTAGTATATATGCCCAGACGTAGTGCCAACAGCCTCTGAAGTCACTACAGTTCGATATTAAGGTTAGACTAATGTTCCATTTAAGTTCACCTTGCTCCCTGTTTTTAATACTATGGCTTACAAATAGAAGAACCTCTGAGAATTAGATTTCTCAGGCAAAAAATGTTTATGCACGGTACGTTTTAAAGACATACTGAGAATTGATGTGATTTTTAAAAAAACACTGATCGTGGGGGTTTTATAATAAAATACTGCTATCAGCTATCCACAGAGTATGATTATAAAATCCAGTATGAAATAAAGCTGCTATAAGCTTAATATTAATGTAATGTTAAAGATTTAACAGTACATATCTTCTGACAAATATAACTTACCACTGAGGAAAGTGATCAGATCAGAATTTTTGATTAATGTGGCTACCATACCCCTAGCAGTCTAGCCCCTTCCAGAAATCGGGATTCTGCCAACGCAGTAGGTCAAGTGCATACGTGCAAATCACTAGATACAAAATAATACTGAATAATTATTGCATAGTGGACAAGTTGGTTATGTTTCTAAGTTACAGTCTGAGATCGCTGTCGTAGTTCTGCAGAAGGCAGATGAGTGCTAGAATTCAAAATACATTCCAGTGGCTGGTCATGCCATGTTTGGTTTACTCGAACATGCTCTTCATACCATTCCTGTGGAAAAAGATATATTTTATTGTTTTGGATTGTATAAGAAATGAGCTACTAAAATGGCGACATAACTGAATAGGTTGGTAATTAAAGTGTCCTTTTAAATACAGTGGCCTTGATGAAATTAAATTGAGTAATAAAACATGCTTATCCCTTTGAAGTTCCATGGACATTTATTAGGCAATAGCTATCACATACCTCTATCGATCTCCATACTTCCTGAATGAAACAATTAATTCTTTATGAAGAGTATTCCACAAAATTACTCCCATTTTAAATATGTTTTAACAACTCAACTGATCTAACGGATTTGTTTATGTGGCAAATACAGTATAGCTTATAGCATGTTATAATTCTCATACCTGAATTTCTTCTTCATACATTTTAATACTCAGGTCACTTTTAGTTCTTAATCTTCTACCAATGAAAACCATTTTAAGTTGCTGTAATAAAACAAGAAATCAAATGAAATATTATTACAGTTTAAAATATCCCCTGGAGGAAGTTTGAGGTGTTATGAAACCAAACTATGTGGATAATGTATAATTACAACAGATTGGTCAATAAAGGTCATGGTAATTATCTTCCTCTTATCTTGTCCTTTGGCTGCATTAAATGCCATATAATACTCCCATCAAAAAGTATTAAGGTAATTTTTTTCTTGGGTCAACTTTCAAAAACATTGAATGGTGTGCTCATAATTGTGGGAATTCCTTTGCTTTCAATTTGCCCTCCTCTATTGGGCACAGCTAAAATTGGGTTTCATTAACTCTTCTACTGTAGATTCAAGTTAAAGTCATAAAAACATAATGAGCAATGATATTAGGTTGTTCAAACCTTATTCCTCCACATAATGCTATATGTTAAACATTGTGCACATATGTGAGTCTGGAGAGTGAATGTAAGTAAAAGTCTTCAATTCCAAGAGAAAAGAGTATCATAGGTAAAATGGATCTCGACTCCCACTAGAATCCGCATGAGTTGGGGTGGCAGGGTAGTGTGGATAGCACAACACTTCCCAGTACCAGCGACCCAGGTTCAATTCCCGCCGCAGTCTGTAAGGAATTTGTATGTTCTCCCCGTGACCATGTGGGTTTACTCTTGAGTGCTCCAGTTTCCTTCCACAGTCCAAAGACATACTGGTTGATAGGTTAATTGGTCATTGTAAATTGACCAGGGGTTGCTGGGCAGCGCTGCTCAAAGGGTTGGAGTAGCCTATTTTGCGCTAAATAAATGTTCACTTACAGTAAAAATGTTTGGGTTCAGGAGCTTCATTTTGATTTTGCTTTGGCTAACTGTAATGCCTGAACTACAATTAGATAAGAGATGGAATTAAAAATCCTGTGACAATACTCCTCAGTGCTTCCTGAATAAAATTTCTGAACCATTGGGGCGGTTAAAAATAAATTGTTATTGACGCTCATGCAAAAAAGTAATGAGTACATAATATAGAATATTATCTATGTGTAAAAACTGTGATAGGAATGTAAGTAAACTAATCTTTAATTTTACTTGTATTCAGATTTGTGAATTAGACCATAAGACCAAGGAGCAGAAGTTGGCCATTTGGCCCATCAAGTCTGCTCCGCCATTTTATCATGAGCTGATCCAATCTCCCATTTAGTCCCACTCCCCCGCCTTCTCACCATAACCTTTGATGCCCCTTTTACTCAGATACCTGTCAATCCCTGCCTTAAATACACCCAATGACTTGACCTCCACTGCCACCCGTGGCAACAAATGCCACATTATTTCCTTTTATATAACACTATATACCATACATATGAAAAGCAATATCACAATCTGAAAGGGTTCAGCATTTTCAGGCTATTTAATGGTTTAACATTCATATGAAACAATAAAAGAATTTATAAATATTTAGCAGCTCGGGCTGCATCAATGTAAAACGTTATGTTTGATTGACTTTTCAGGGTTGATTGATTTGAGATTTCTGCTTTTGATTAAATAATGACATTCTTTTATTTAGTGATCATTTAGTTTGTTGTAACTGATTTACTGGACTCTGAAACTCACACTTGTTCCTCAATCACACTTTATGTACTTGTGCACAAGCAGAACATGGCCTCTGTCACCAGGCTGTTCTGAAGTTTGAATAAAGAAATAGCATTTTTATACAAAAACTGACCAGTAGATATACTTGAATATTGACCAGTTGGTAATCTTGTGTATGTTCAAATTCCTTGTTTGCAAAATCAACCACCATTCAAACTAAGGAATCCAGATATTAATAGCCAATAGAATCTCCATGTTAAAGACCAATAATACTTAACAATTAGGAAAGTAACTGACCCTAGAATCCTTCATTTGCATCCTTGTCTTGATGTATCAAAAGGCTCTGGTCCCCTGCTGTACAAAGGAAAGCTATGTTCTTCAAAGACCTTTCTTCAAGGGCCTTTCTTACATAGATTGTCCGCACATTATCTGTAAAACTATCTCTGCCTGGACATTACCCTAACCCCCGTCTCCCACAGCCTCACAATTAACTCCACCAATACAGAGCAGACAAGTGTTCCCTGCCTACCCTGAATATGCAAGACAACTGTTGCCTCATAAAGGACCGTGCCAACTTCAGTTAATATTAAAGACAAGTTGTTGAAACTGAATGAAAAATAACCAGTAAATGTAGAAGGTATGAATACATACATCATTCTTTGCCATTCTGGATGACAATTTAAAAAGCCCTGCAATTTCAGAAGCTGGAGAACCATTCTGTTTGTTGAATTCAAGAAGTCTATCAATCTCCACTTTGTCCACCTCAGTTTCAAAAACAATTCCATTTTCATCTGGAAGGACAAAAGACAAGGAAGATTATCTCAACCAGTTACGACTATGTTTTATGCTCCAGTTACAGCTCACCTCACCTTTCACCTAATGATCTCAACATAACCTCTGTTCTCTTCTCATTCTTATCTAGAGTCCTCTCAAGAATACTCACATCTGCCTATTTGATTTCCTGTCAAGTGAGTAAAAATACTCCTTTAAAACTGCCTTTACAAATTTAATTCATGAAATATGAACGTTGTTGGTAAGACAAGCTTTTCTTGACCGTCCTTAACTGTCTTTGAGGTGATGTTATGACAATTCTCTGAATACTGCAGTTTCTACAGTGAAAATATTTCTGTATTGCTCTTCGCAGGGAGTACCAGGATTTACACAAATAGTAATAAAGAAACTGTTACTAGACACCCCCACTGCACCAGCTTCCAGGGTTTAGATGCTCTAACTCTCCAGAGTATGGTTAGCTAGTGTGGCACCTTTAAGGCTTCAGGACCGTCCCACTAATTGGCAATCATGTTTTGGTGTCAAGAATTCAGTATCTTAAAGAGCACCTGAACAGAGCCTCAGTGCTCAATCGTAAGCCAAACTAGACATATCATCTAGTGTTTTGTTTGTGCTCAGTTTTCATTCCATTATTAAACTGTCTCTCGATCCTTGCCTTGGATACTCAAGCATTTGGGTCCTAACCATCCTTGTCAAGGTCTCTCGTCACAGTACAGTTGAGCCCACATGAACCCAGTGGGGTATCAGAGTCTTCTGTCTGCTGTGGCTAGCCACAGTGAGAGGATTTCCAGGGATTCATGACCTCCAGGTTGCTGTTTGTCAACTTTCGCAAGGAGGAAGCCAGAGTCGCTCAGGAGAGCCAGACAGTCATTCTGGGGAGCCAGTACATCTTCCAACCCTAGGAAGATTCAATGGTGACCTGGGTTCTCGCCGTGGCTGCCTCACCCAATGCTCATTAGTATTTGATCTCCAGCCATCCTGGTTCCCTTCAGAGCACGGAAAGTTGGCCTTCATAATTTCTCTTCTGACTGGAGCAGCAATGGCCTGGGCCACCACGCGTTAGGAGCTAAGGTCAGAGGTTTGCTCGGACTCGGAGGAATGCATGGCTGCTTGGCCCTGCAGAAGGTGTTCCATCATCCCGCCGCAGCCAGCTAAGTGTCAGACTGCTTGAAGAAGATTCAACAGGGTGGATGGTCAGCGGCCGACTACACTATTGAGTTCCGGACTTTGGCCCAAGAGAGTGGTTGGAACAGGGAAGCCTTGGCCACTCTATACAGCATGGACTCTGGGACAAGCTAAAGGATGCTATCGCTTTGGGAGAGCCAACACGGGACTTAAAGATCCTCATTGATCAATCAATCTGCCTCAACAATTGTCTGGCCGAGTGTAAGAGGGACCATATTAAGAGGCATAAGACAGCTAGCCTGACCCCAGCCTCAAGCCATCCTGGTTCCACACCCCCCCACCAAACTCGGACCATCAAGTTCATCAAGAGAAGGTACTGGTGGCCTGGAATAGCAGAAGAGGTTGAACAATACGTGCAGGCATGCGAGGTGTGTGCCCAGAACAAGGAGCCCTGTATCCAACCGCAAGGGCTTCCTGACAGACCATGCGCACATCTCCATGGACCTTGTCACAGGTCTTCAGCCTTCCAAGGGGAAGACCGTCATCATGGTAATCGTCCATCGGCTTTCAAAGGCCTGCAGATTCATTGCCTTGGACAAGCTACCATCTGCAGTGGAGACGGCTGAAATAGTCCTGCACCAGGTCATCAGAATCCATGGTTTTCCAGTGGACATAGTTACAGATAGTAGCCCAGAATTCTCATCACGTTTCTGGAGGGCGTACTGTAAACTGATTGGGGCAACAGCAAGTCTCTCCCCTGGGTTTTACATACAGTTCAACTGCCAGACTGAGTGGGTCAACCAATATTTGGAATGAACCCTAAGATGCCTGGCCTCAGAAGGACCATTTGATGTGGGCAGAGGTTGCCCACTACATTTTACGGCATTTGGTGCAAGGGATGTCACCATTCAAGTGACAATTTGGGTATTCTCCGCCACTCTTCCCTGAGCAGCAGCCTGAGGTTGGGGTTCCTGCAGCTAAAGATCTTGTCCAGCGCTGCAAGCAGAAATGGACAAGGGCAAGGGAGCTTTTGCTGGCCTCTACCCTGAGGGTGTAGACCAAGGTTAATCAAAGGAGAAGACAGGGATCTGCCTTGCAGCCTGGGCAAAAGATCTGGCTGTCCACTCAGGGCTTGCCTCTCCAGGTGGAACTACAAAGTTGGCACCCAAGTTCATCGGATCCTTCAAGGTCCTCAAGAAAGAAAACCAGGTGGCTTACACCTTGCAGCTCTCCAAGACCCTAAAGATCAATCCCACCTTCCTCATCTCTAAATTAAAATCTGTCAGAACCAGTCCCTTAGCCCCACCAACAGCCAAGCTTATCGATAGGGAACAGGTCTTCACAGTGAGAAGAATTTTGGACTCATGAACTGTTCGTGGTGTTTGACAATATCTTGTAGACTGGGAAGGATTCAGACCTGACGAAAGGTGCTGGGTGCCTGAGAAAGATTACTGGATTGGTTTTCATTCATGGTTACCATCACCGTCTCTCCGAGCAACCAGCGCCATCAGGAATTGGCCATAGAGAAGGGGGTCCTTTTACGAGACGCACCCAACCGTGCCAGCTTCCGGGATTTAGACACTCTAACTCTCCGGAATATGGATAGCTGGCACAGCCTCTTTAAGGGTTCAGGACCGTCTCACTAATTGGCAATCATGGTTTGGTGCCAAGAACTCAGTATTTACAAAGCACCTGAACGCAGCCTCAATGCTCAATTGTAAGCCCAACCAGAGATATCGTCTAGTGTTTTGTTTGTGCTCAGTTGTATTTCCAGTGTCATACTGTGTCTCGATCCTTGCCTCGGGTACCCCAGCATTTGGGTCCTAACCATCCTTGTCAAGGTCTCTCGTAACAGAAAAAATGATATATATTTCCAAGTAAATGAAGCAGTTTACATATTATCTGTCCTTCAGCCATGATGCAGTGATTAGGGTGTTGTGGCATTGGCAATCAGCTGGGCTGTTTAGACCTTGATGGTGCTGGGCGTTCCAATTACTGTTAAAACTGTACCCCAGAAAAGGGAACTATATTCTGCCATATCCTAATTTATGCTTTTGAAGTTGGAAAGGCTTTAGGAATCTAGGAAGTGTGTCAATGATGCAAAGTATCCAAACGTTGACTTGCTCTTGTATTCTAAGTATTTATTAATCATTTCTCCTTTGTATTAAGTCAATATTTTGACAGTAAAGAATGCATTCCCTGAATACTCCTATTATTAAGTGCATTGAAATTCACTCACTTCTCATCTGGAGTAACTTTCATTGTTCATGAAGGTCAAGGCTGCAATGAGATCTTTAACCAAGTATTCTCGCCACATCTGTTCTGAACTTTGCCCCTTGACCAACCTTTGGTCTCTGCCTCTGGCTGGTAATGTTGTTCCACCAATGTTCAACATCATCTCAAGGAATAGTACCTTATCTTCGGGAGTCAATATCAGATTCAAAGCAAAGATGAGAGCCAACTTGAAAGTGGTGTATAAGATTATGAGAGGTATAGGTAGAAGGGACAGTCAGCATCTTTTTTCCCCCAAGAAGCCAATGGCCAATACCAGAGGACATCCATTTAAAGTGAATGGAGGAAAGTTTAGGGAGATGTCAGAATAACATACACAAAATGCTGGAGGAACTCAGCAGGTCAGGCAAAATCTATGGAGGGGAATAAAGAGTTGACGTTTTGGGCCGAGACCCTACATCAGGAGATGCCAGAGATAGTTTTTTTTTGTTTTACCCTAAGAGTGAAGGGTGCCTGGAACATACTGCGTTGGGTGGTTGAAGAGGCTGATAGAATTGGGCCATTTAAAAGGATTCTTACATAAGCACATGGATGTAAGAAAAATGGAGGGTTATGGGATGTGTAGCAGGGAACAGTTAGATTGATCATGGAATAGATTTTTATAAGCTAACTCAAATCATGGATTGATGGGCTCCTACTGTACTGTTTTATGTGCAGATAATTACTTATTCTAATTTTGTTTCTCGTATTTCCAAAGATTTCATTTGTCTCCTACTTGCACTGGTTAGGGACATACAGTACGTTTACCGCCCTCTTTCAGTTGATGTAAGCATTTTTAAGTCACTCAATCTTTTCAGGTCTCATGGACCATTCCTTTTGATTCTTCACCCTTACCCCTTTCCTTGTGGTAAGTGGGAAATGGAATAAGATTTAGCTTTTCACAGTCCTGATTACAGGAAATCGACCTGAAACATTTTCTTTTACTCTTCACTGCCACTGCCTAACCTACTGAGAATCCTTGTGTTTAATTAGATGTTGCGATCATACAATATATCATACCTCTTGATTTTTTATACTGTAACATCATCACTATAAGAATATACTTTTTAGATGAGATTCCGAGGTAACAACCAATACTCATTTCTTAAATTACTATACTAAAATACAAAAAAAATGAGCATCTGGAAACCAAATACTAAATGACAAAAAGAAAATATGGAATGGACAATGGATGGATACATACCTTCTTCATCTTTATTTTTTCTACTATAGTTCATTCGAAACAGAAAGGCATCCAAAATAAAGGCAACAATAATAGTAAGCACAACCTAAATAAGAAACAACAATTTAAAAAATCACAACTGAGAGTTATGAAAGATAAACTGATTTTTAATCATTTAGAAAATGATTTTATAATTTAGAAAATCACTTGTTGATGTGATTCTTTTAGAATGTGATACTTTATTTTTGGTTGAAGGCAAACATGTTAAGATAGTGACATTATGAAATATTAAATGTCTATATTTAAATAAGAAATTAAATCTAAATGTATTAATTTTTGAACAAAATTACTTGATAAATATTTTAAGGCATCAAAAATCCTTCGTAATATGAATTGCACATTGATAATCACATTTAGAAGCTGAAGGTGCAAGTGGAATTATAGAAATCATCATTATTTACACAGACAAGTGCAGTTCCTCTCTTTGGGATCGGGATACATTTTTCACATTGCCAGATATTTTTCTTTCTCTTTTTCTCCCCCATTCGACATTAGAAAGCTACAGTATGTACCCCAGTAGTTCCTTAAGTACACAAAATGCATTCACAGGAATCACACTGCTATTGAAAGCAGTGCAATAGGAGTTATTGTAGTCTTATATAGAGAGAAATGTATTATTGATAACAGTGCTTCCCACTGCTGCACCAAGAACCTGGGTGCTGGGAAACTGGCATGAACCCCGCCTTTCCGATGCTTCATGTCCAAAATATATTTGAGACAACTTCTATGTGGACATATTTTAGTGCTATGTTTCATAATGCAGAGTCATTGAGTCAATGGAAAGAGCATTTCATGCCACTGTGTCCAAGCCAATCAGCAGGGTCCCATCCATATTAATCCCATTTTGTCTCATAGCCCCTAGCTCATAGCTCTCTATGCCTAGGGAATTCAAGTGTTCACTTAGCCACTTAAATACAGCAACTCTGCTCCCTTCACACTTCCAGGCATTCTATTCCAGGTGCTCACTGCTCTCTGGGTGAAAGAGATCCCTCAAAGATCCCCTCTAAATCTCATACCCCTCACCCAAATCCTAAAGTCAGCCTTCTGAATTCCATATACTCATAGGCAGCAACACGTCAAGCCACTGCTTACCAAAAACCCACACAGGTGAAAGAGGGTCAAACAAGAGTTCCCATTTCATTGAGGGGGTTGGCCGGGAACAGCGAACAAAACCAACATGAATCAGTGATACATAACATTTCAACACAGTGATTTGTAATCCAGATTCTTGAAATGAAGAGGAAAACTTAGTTTAAAATAAAAGTAAGTTCATTTCTTTTTATGAGAATAAATTTTAGATAATTTCCATCAGGTTTATGATTGTAAGCAATTAATGAATATAAGAGAATTTTATTAATATTGTTCATTGGAAATAATCTTTAATATTCTAAATTATGATGATATAAGTTGTAATACAGAAGAACAAAGCTCTTCCACTTACCATTGTTACAATATAAAAGGTCATAAAGTAAATACGACTCCAATTAGAAGTCTGAGACACCACACCTTCCTATAGAGAGAGGGATGTAGTTAGCTCCCTTAGAAATTAAAATTATAGACTTATTATTGGAAAATATCCAATGATATGAAAACTCACCATGATTATATACCAATTGTTTACGACAGTCAACTCAAATAAAGTTACTGAAGAAAAGAAATAAAAAATTACATAATTACTTTCAGAGCTCTTAGTGTTTATTGCCCTAGACAGATAATTAACACCCAAATCTTACTCACCAAAACTGTTCAAGATGTTATTGAAGTTATTGAGATAATAATAGCCCTGTATCACTGTTCTGTCGCCAACAGTCCGATTTTCCCAACGATAAGAATCTGCTACCATGCTATTACTGCAAACAAAGAATGGAATCATATTCTGGGTCACAGAAGCTTACTGTATGTGACATCAATATAAATTAAAAGCACCCCAAAAATCTAATAGTTTTATTGCATGGCAACTTAATTCATAGAATTTTATTTAACGTAGTAGTAACTTTCAAAGATATCTTGCTAAAATGAAACGTCCCAAACTCTCTGCTAAGCAACATTCTGGCTCACAGAGTAAATCAAACAGAATTGTTAACCTACCACCAATAAGTTATTAGTTTTGTTTTAAAGGTACACTCCTCACCCCATTTAACTGCTTTGATTCATAGGGTATCACCAAGATGGGCATTTGGATCAGATTGTGGAAACAGGGTGCAGTAATTTTTCCCTCAGCTGTAAATTATAGAGTGCATAGCTCTTTTGCATTCCATTTCCCTGTAAGCTATCTTAAACTAATGCATAAAAAACTTCTAATGATCTAATTCTAAAGAGAAAATTTTAAGTTTATTTAAAAATATTTAACCATAGATTGTTTCTACAATTAAACTAGAACCTGTCAGGAAAAACCACCATCCCCAAAATTTCTCCCTTGAAGGATTACACCGACCTCTGATTTTGAAGGAACCATTCACCACATAATTAAATCAGCAGACAATGCTATTGAGTCAAACCAGACATTGCCCTCAGCCAAGAGCCACACCCTCACACTTTCCAGCGTGGCTCATGATGTAGTAATCAACTGTAAAAACACAAGTTGATATTTTCCTTGCCTATATGAAGAACATGGAAACAGCTGCAGTGTCCAGACTTATACTAATTGAGATCAATTAACTCAGCACAGAATGGGAGTCGAATCTGATATTTTATTTTCTGAATAATAAATGCCGCAAGAATGCACTGAAATGACTAGCATCCTAGTTTTTAAAATCTATTACTTCAAGTATTCGGTGACAACTGTAGTTCTCAGTTTCTCCAGCAGGTGGTGTAATCATTTCACTGTAGTGCCTCAGTTGAGTGATATTCATTTACAGGGTCCCCCGCTTTACGAAACCTCACTATTACGAAAGACCTACATTAGTACCCTGTTTTCGCTTTCAGGTGTTTTCACTGTTACGGAAAAAAAATCAGCGTACGATAAAAGGCAGTGCGCGTCCCGAGCAGCCGCTCTCCCCCGGATTGGGAACTGCTTTGCTTTGACACGTTGCATTGAGCAGCCGTTTGCAAGATGAGTTCTAAGGTATCGGAAAAACCTGAAAGAGCTCGCAAGGGTGTTACACTTACGGTAAAACTGGACATAATTAAGTGTTTTGATCGTGGTGAACGAAGTAAGGACAACGTGAGTTTGGCTTGTGGAAGCTGATGAACATGATATTGAAGAGGTTTTGGCATCCCATGATCCAGAACTGACAGATGAAGAGCTGATGCAATTGAAAGAAAAAAGGATAACAATCGAAACCGAATGAGTAATGATAAAGTACGACTTTAATTTTGAAAGGGTAATTGTCTCTGATCTGCGCCAACAATTACGTGCCGAGCAGCACCTAATTAATTAGCATGTTTATTTCAGCTTTTTTCTTAACGATGTGCTGTGTGCCTCCCGGCTACCGCTGGACCCCCGTGTTCTTTGCGGCAATGTATCGGGTAGGCGGCCCGGAGGGTGGGGGCCACTGCACCACCCAGCCTGCGACCACTCAGTCTAATACACCATCATCAGTGTGCTCGCTGTCTTCCCGATTCCGGTAAGTGATACTACACTGTACATACCTTATTTCTACTTTATATAAGCTGTGTATTTTTACGTGTTATTTGGTAGATTTGGCAGCTTCATAGTTTAAAGGTTACTGGAGAGCACGTTTATGCCAACAGCGCTTGCGTAAGGTTTTCTGCCGAGAGTGCTTGCGTGAGATTTTCGCTACGGAGATCTGTGCAGGCAATCGTTGTAGAGAAGTATTTCTACTTTATATAGGCTGTGTATTTATCATATCATTCCTGCTTTTACTATATGTTACTGTTATTTTAGGTTTTATGTGTTATCTGGCATGATTTGGTAGGTTATTTTTGGATCTGCGAACGCTCACAAAATTTTCCCATATAAATAAATGGTAATTGCTTCTTCACTTCACGACATTTTGGCTTACGAACCGTTTCATAGGAACGCTTTACCTTCGGATGGCGGGGGAAACCTGTATTCAGAGATACAGCACAGAACAGGCCCTTTCGGCTCAATGAGCCGAGCCACCTAGCAATCCACCTATTTAACACTAGCCGAATTGCAGGACAATTTACAACCTACTAACTGGTGTGTCTTTGGAATGTGGGAAGAAACTGTACATCGCCACGAGGACAATGTCCTTCCAGATGGCACTGGGAATGAACTCCAAACTCCAAAGCATCCAGGACATCTTCATGGAGCGATGCCTCAAAAAGCTGGCATCCATCATTAAGCATTCCCATCACCTGGAACATGCCCCATACTCATTGTTACCATCAGGAAGGAGG
The DNA here is from genome assembly GCF_963921235.1 of Mobula hypostoma. NCBI lineage: Eukaryota > Metazoa > Chordata > Chondrichthyes > Myliobatiformes > Myliobatidae > Mobula > Mobula hypostoma. The sequence continues at coordinate 13,886,185 of NC_086123.1, forward strand.
TACAGCAGCCTGAAGGCAGACACTCAACGATTCAGGAACAGCTTCTTCTCCTCTGCCATCTGATTTCTGAATGGACTGAACTCATGAATACTACCTCACTACTTTATTTTTATTTTTGAACTACTCATTTAACTTAGCTACTCAATATATATATATTTCGTATAATTCAGTTTTTTCCTCTATTATTGTATTGCATTGTACTGATTCCAAAATATAACAAATTTCACGACATATGCTGTGATATTAAACCTGATTGATTCTGACACCCTAAGCTTTAACAGTGTGTGAACTGCTTAAATATTGTAGTTGTCTCAGCAAAGCATCAAAGTAGATGACATGGTAGAGCATGTTTTATGAACTTTAAATAATGCTTTATTTTTATGTTTCTCAGTCTGAATCCTTGGTCTGTCCTGTGTAATTATTGAGTTTGCTTTGAAGATAAGAGATGTACTTTTGAAGTGCAGCTGTTGCTGTAATATGAGAAGTCTTCATGGCTCAAACGCACACAAAGAGCTGTGTGATGAATAACTAGATAATCTGTCTAGTGACACTAGATGAAGTTAGCAAGGAATTCCTGACATGGGTTGTTTTATGTCTTCTTGAGATGGCAGATAAGACCTTCAAGCCCACAGCACTCTATCAGTACTGTACTTAAGTACAGTCAAAATTAGACTTCACTATCATTTGCCCCAGAAATTCCAGGGTAGCCATGCTGGTAACAGTGGCATGTTACTGTAGAGTCTGCCACTGCAAGCTGCAGTAGAGGTCCAAAGTGTCAGGAATTACTGAAAGGGGGATGTAACATTATTGTGGGGAACTGAAGGGGGTCAAATCTGGATGTGGAGTGTCAGGAGGTAATGGGCCTTGAGGAATAAAAGTAAATATGGGACATAGCTTAGGGAAACTCAGTCTGGTTCTCCACTATGAAATTAGGCTGTCCCAGAAGGGAGTTATTAAAACCTAGATGGGACTCTCCCTTCACAATGGACACTGGAAAATATATGCATTTCAGTATGGGGAGAGGAGTTTTAGAGTGAGATGTTTCTGAGAAAACCAGTGTAAGCTAGAATTACATTTCCTCAATCTTACTTACTTGCAACAGTTACGGTAGAGAACACCGGCAAAGAACTCCATTCCCACAATTGCAAATGAATAGTAGAATATCAAGAGTGTTAACCCTAAACTGGAAGGACAGAAAATGAAAACAAATTACTGGGAGCAGGAGAAATAATAATTTCTTAAAGATTAAGAATGTCAAGTTATCAACTCTACCTGGCCATTCTAGGAAGTAATTCAAACATCGTGTCCAGAACATCTCTGTATCTTCGTTTAATCTTAAATAATCTGGAGAACAGAGAAAATTGTTTAACAGTTCACATGCCTTATATTTCAGAATAAACAGGTGTCACAGTCAAAATAAAATTTATTATCTAAGTACATGTACGTCACCATATACTCCCTTGAGATTCAATTTTTTTGTAAGAAAGTAAAGGAATACTATAGAACTTATGAAAAAATATACATAAATAAAGCCTGACAAATAACTAATGTGCTATATAAGTTTGCTTATGCAAATAAAAAATACAGAGAACATGAGTTGTAAAAAGTCCTTGAAAGTGAGTCTGTAAGTTGTAAAATCAGTTCAGAGTTGTGAATTAGTAAGTCTGCAGACAATATGAAGATTGGTGGTGTTGTGGCTAGCGTGGAAGACTGGTAAAGGATACAGATTAGTTGCAGATTTGGGCAGAGAAATAGCAGCTGGAGTTTATCCCAGCCAAGTGTGGGGTGTTGCATTTTGGGAGATCAAATGTAAAGTGACAGAACACTTGGTAACGGTAAGACCCTTACTAGTGTTGATGAGGAGAGGGATCTTGGGGTCCAAATCCTTAACTCCCTGAAAGTGGCTAAACAGGTTGAAAGGGTGGTTAAAAGGCATAAGGTATACTTGCCTTTATTAATCCAAGAACTGAGATCAAGAGTTGGGAAGTTATATTGCAGCTTTATAAAACTCTAATCAGGCCACATCCACAGTTTGCATTCGTTCAGTTCTGGTCACCCCATTATATAAAGGATGGTACGGCTTTGGAGAAGGTGCAGATTAGGTTTACCAGGATGAAGCCTGGTTTAGAAGGTGTGTGCTAAAAGGAGAGATTGGACAACCCTGGGTTGTTTCCTCTGGAATGGTGGCTGAGGGGGAGATATCAGGTGTTTATAAGATTATGAGAGGCACAGATAGAGTAGATAGCTGTTATGTTCTGTAACTCCAGAACTACATTAAAAACACAATGCTCCTCCCTGCTTACCTATAAACTCCAACTCAATATAGAATGCATCTCAGTTTACACACACACACACACACACACACACTATATAGTACAGCTGCTATACAGACATTCACTGCATAGTAAATTTTAAATTGACCCATTCAGACCTAAAGCTTTAATCGCTGAGGAGGATTCCTTACTCTTGTGGGATAATGTCTTTCCTGATAAAGGAGGTCACTCTGTTTGGCAGGAGATACTGGCTGTGAAATAATCTCACGTTCCAGAATGTCCTCTGTGGTGGCATAGTGCTTGTAGCAGTTGACTCTGGGGCAGCAGGAAGTGGTTTTAACAGTTCTGGTCACCTTTCTTCTCTAACCATTGACTCCTCACTCCTCAATCGATCGATGTGTCATCTGCAGATCACGTCAGACGCAATCTCCACTGTGTAGGAGAGTGCTTGTCCAGGAGTGAAACATCAAATCCCCTTGTTTAAGGAGCCCTCAATTTGTCTCAGCTGTTTGTCCTCCATACTAATTCTGAATATGGGTTTGAGGAGATCTAAGCATGAGTGCAAGGGACCTCCTGGAACAGCATGGCTGGTGAGTTGTTGGTTAGTGTGCTGCATTGCAATATACAGGGAGGAAATTGGCGAGCTTCTGATTCAGTGTCAGTATAGTGTGCCCGGTTGACATTGCACGCAGTGTGTTCTTTAGACTCCGGTCAAACTTTTTCGCCAAGTCATTTGCAGCTGGGTGGTACGGTGTAGATTGAATGACTGAAATAGTTCTGCAACAAACTGTGGTCCATTGTCACTGACTACGTGTTCTGGAACACCTTCCTTGAGCAGAGGCTTCTCAACACACCAACAGCGTGCGAGGCTGTAGTGGAGGCTATTGGGAATACCACTGGCCACTTTGTACCAGCATCCACTAAGACCAAGAAATTTGAGCCCATGAATGGTCCAACAAATTCCACATGAATCCTCCGCCAAAGTAATCCAGGCCATTCCTAGGGATAAAGATCCTGGCATTTCAGGATGTGTTGGCATCCTGGACAGTATATGACAAACTGCTCGATCTATCCCAGACCACCAGACAAATGCTTTCATTTTGATCACACCTAGATGACCGGCAGGTAGCTCCTCCAACACTTTAACTCTCAGCTTGGATGGTACAAAAACTCTCAATCCCCACTTAAGGCAACCTCTATCAAAGGCAAGTTCAAACTGGTGCTGATAAAAATGGTGGGAAAAGAAGTTTCTGCTGCACGTTCCAGCGATTTTAGGTGGCCATTTAGACCCGAGACAGTGTGGGGATCATTTCTGCCATAATAGGGAGACTTTCAATTTGCATTAGGAAAAATACATAAGGAGCAGTGTCCTCTTTTGTAAATTTTTCAGGGGTAAATGGGACAATCCATCAGCAATTCCAGGATGTGTGCTGCTGTTCGTGGAACACCCCTCTGTGGATTGAAAACAGACACTAGTGGTTGATGATTAGTTATGAGGGTAAACTCTCTCCCATATGAGTACTGGTTAAAATGTTTTACACCCTAAACCAGTGATAAGGGAATGTGATGCAAAAGCTATGGGGTATCACTTCCATCACTCATAACGTGAAACATGACTGCATCTATACCATAAGGTGAGGTATCACAGGCAAGATTCACTGGACGATGTGGATCATAATGTGTCTGCCGTCACTATTTCCTTTATCTTTTGGAAAGCCACCCCACACTGTTTTGTCCACAGCTATTTCTACCCAATCTGTAGTAATGAGTTCAAGGGGTGAAGCACCGTAGCTAGATTTCGCAAGAACCTGTTATAATAATAATCCTAAAAGTGACTGCAATTCTAACACATCCTTTGGCCTTGGAGCATCCACCACTGCTTGAAATTTTCTCAACACACTTGTGTAATTCTTGTGTGTCAACGGTGTGACCACAGTAAGTGATGCTTGGTTTAAAGAATTCATACTTGTTGCCTCATGCTCTGAGCCCATAATCTTGAGATTTTGGAGAAGTTGTCATTCTGACCAGTAACTATAGTGTCACCTAGGTAACAATGACTGCCTGGCAGCCTTGCAGCACATGGTCCATAGCTTTCTACCAGAGTGCAGGTGTAGATGGTGCTCCAAAAATAAGCCTATTATAGCAATAAAGCTCTTTGTGAGTGTTTAGGGTGAGAAACACTTTGGATTCTTAGTCCAAAGTCTCCATCTGCACGTAGGCTTCAGCTAAGTCCACTTTGCTTTAGTGTTTTCCTCCAGAAAGGTTTGCAAAGATATCTTCTATCCTGGACAGAGGGTTTTGATCAACTTTCAGTACAGGGTTAATGGTGACTTTAAAATCACCACAGATCCTGACAGACCCATTCTTCTTGACTGCTGTGACCACTGGTGTTGCCCATGGACACTACTCAACCTGAGAAAGAATTCCTTAAGTCTCCATGTGATCTAGCTCGCTAGCTACTTTATCATGGATGGTATAAGGAACTGGGTGGGCTTTGTAAAACCTGGTTGAGGCATTTTCATTTAACACTATTTTACCCTGATATGTTTGATTTTTCCAGTGCCATCCTTGAACACTTCCGTAGCATCATCCAGTACCTTTCTTAATTCAGTTTCATTTGACTCTCTTGCACGGGATGTGGCATGCAACCGGTGGATGGATCTCTAAGCAAGTTGTAGTTGTCTCAGCCACTCACGACTCCACAATACTGGCCCTCCTGTTTTTACCACATACAAACCCATGTGGCTTGTTGGTTGTTGTTGCTCACTGTTATGAATGTCATTCCCACAGAAGACATCTTTTTGCTAATACAAGTTCTTAGCTGAATATCTGCAGGCTTCAGTTCAGTATCTTTGAAATGCTATTCAAATTCATTTTCTGGAATGACTGAAGCAGCCAAGCCAGTGTCCAATTGCACTTTAATTAATTTGCTGTTCCCTTCTGGCGTAAACCACATTGCTTGTCTCTTGTTAGTTTTCACATTTTAAAAGTCAAAGCTATGGAGTCCTGTGTTGCTCTCATTATTCTCAGATTTTTTTTCAGCAACAGCATGCAGATTAGTGCTTTTTTTAAAACTGCAACTTGACTTTTTCTCTTTATCCCTTCCCTGTGCAGTCCATTTATTTCTGTCTGCCTGACATGCTCTTTGTATGTGTCATAATATGTTGCAATTTCTGCAAGTTTCACCTTTAAACCTACATGGGTCTCGTGTATGTGAGCCCCTGCCACAATGGTAACCCAATTTGTTCTGCCAGGGAGGTTTTTATTTAGATGTTGCAATTTCGTTCAAACTCAGGTTCATTCCTGACTGCAACTCAATTGCACCTCTGTCTGCTGTTTTGACTGACAGAGAGATTTCAACTGTTCTTTTAAATATGAGTTATGCTTCAGTTAGGAGTTACTTTTGGATGCGTTCTTGTAAGTTCTCACAAAGCAAACGCTCTCTCACTGTATCATTGAGCCCAGCACTGAACTGGCAATGCACGGACAATCTCTTCAATTCAGTCTCATAAGCTGAAATGGACTCCTCTTTCTTTTGATTCTGCTTACGAAAATCAAAATGTTCTACAATCACAATGGTTTTGTTTCTAAATGTTCTTGTATTACTTTCACAATATCAGCAAAGCTCATTTCAGCTGGTTTGGTTGGAGCAGTTAAATATCTAAGCAAAATGTATGCTCTTCCACCAATTGCATTCAGCAAAACTGGCATTTGATTTTCATTGGCTACTTCATGTCCTTCAAAATATTGCTCAATTCATTCAGTATACATCATCCAGTTATCTCTTGTGCAATTGAATGCATCTATCTTTCCAATGTAGCCAGTCACTTTTGCTTTTTAAAAAATTCGTTATCACCCAGTACTCACTGTTTAGGAACCCAAAAATTTCATTTGTTTTCTTTTTTTTAAATCGAGTGTCTCGCTGCACTTCAAAAGGTAGATAGTCATCTCGGATTCATTTAAAACTTTATCGTTACCACTGTTAGTTTTTTTGTTTCCAAAACATAAAACTAATTGAAAGAAAACCACAGAGCTGGGAGATGCATGTGCTTAGTTTTGTTTTACTTTTAGTGAGGCGTGCAAATATAACATGATGGTGTAATGACGTATGCCATTCATGCACTTTTACAAATAACCCATAATGAATTATTTAAATAACAAAGAATGCTTAATAAAACAATCTATTTACAATATTGCTCAAATATTACTGAAATATCAAATACACAAAAACATACAGTATCTTTCTCTTAGTATTGAAATGGCTAATATTAAACGCATTTGAGGTGAGAGAGAATAAGTTCAAATGAGATGTGCAGGGGAAATTTTTTTACACTGAGACTGGTGGATGCTGGAATGTGCTGCCTGGGGTGGTGGCGGAGGCAAATATGGAGAGCTGATCAAGAGGCTCTTAGAAAGGCACATGAATGTGCAGGAAATGGACGACTATGGACATTGAGATTTGTTTAGTTGGGCATTTGATTACTACTTTAATTAGTTTGGCTCAACATTGTGGACTGTGAGGCTTGTTCCTGTGCTGTAGTGTTCTATGTTTTAACTTCCAGTTATTCTTATATCACTTTAGGTGATATGATCTTACTTAACAAGTAACAGTTTAAATAGCAGAATTATCAAATTTTCAACAGGGCATATAATTTTTTTATACACATAAAATTAGATCAGTTACTCATTCCAAGAGCTGATCTATTTATATTTTTGTTGTGAAAATGAACATTGCGTGTCTTCAGTTATAAGCAGTTTTCAACGCCAGTTTTATATTTTAGTGCCAAGACAACAATCTACACTGAAAACTTCAGAGGATGTACAAATATTACTCCCAGTTTTGGCTGTAAATTTGTGTTTAATGTTCAGAAATTAAGAATCCAAAAGCAAAGTTAAAATAACAAAAAGAGATGCCAAGTGCATTAATTTCAGAAGCAAGCATATTTTGTTGCAATCTAGCTAGATTTTAAAGGAAACTGGACCAGAAAAGTTGTCTACCTGGAAAAGATAAATATTGTACAAAGAACTGGTTACTGACCTTAGCAGCTGAAGAGGTCTCAATATGACAATGAAATAGAATGGTTCCATATCAAATGCTAGGACCACTATTCCAACAAAAGCAAATATGGTAACCAGGAAATCAAACCTAAAATATGAAGGATACATGGCATCAACTGCTGAATGTATACCAAATAAATTTAATTTCAAGGCAAATATCACCTCAAAACCAGTAGGAGATATATCCTTATGCTCAGTAGATGGGAACTGCATTATCACTTACAGTGTATCAGTAATTTAGAAAATGGGATTGAGAAAAACTGGGATTAATATAAATAAATCTGTTTCTGCACAGATGAAAATCAAACTAATGTCAGAGAGATAAATAGTCTGCTCTTAAAGCAAATTAGGGTATGTAATGTTAAAAAAAGATTTTTATGGTAGTAAATTGAAAAGCAGCTAGTATTTAAACCTGCTGAGTGCTTCTACGTTACTTATAAGATTCAAAATTAGCCCAAAAAACTGAAACTAGCTTCCTAACAAATGATGATTATGGTTTACTTGGAATATGTATTTTCTGCTGAGCACATGCGATTAGTGCAATTTAGCTGAACTCTCAAGCCAGCATGCCATTTAGCAACATGCCAGTGCCTTATAGCTACATTTAAAGTATGTCCTCATCTGGCACCCACAGTGTTATCCAGTGCCCCTTCTCCTGCACTTACACAAACATTTGGCTTCGTTAGTAGTTAGAGCACCAACTCAGATACAGCAGTGTTAATTGAGATAAATACTTAAAATGACATGTCAAATTAAACTAGATTGGAAAGTATATTTCCAATGAATGAATAGGAAATTTAAAACAAGTTAATCTTTTTCATCTCTGGTAGTTATTTATTATTGCCTTCTGAAGAAGTAAAACTTCGTAGAATATTTAAAATCATTTGGATACTGGATTGACTGTTTTGACAAATACAGCTTGATGGACTAAATGGTTTTAGTCACAATGTTGAGGAAGACCACTTTGAAACTCCTCAGTGGAAGAACTTAAATTAGTAGCATCTAGCAGCAACTTCTACTGCTATGCACTTTAAAACTTTTAAAATGCTAATCAACTAGCATAATACTTTCATGCATGAACTTAATGTGGAAGGATGTGAAAGAAATTCATCAGTATGCATTTCACCACAAAGCTTCGGATGGCACAGCAGAATAATAATGCTGGTGCATAGCTGCAGAAAATTCACCACCTTATTGCTTTGTATGAAGGACTTCTATCAGCTGTTCATATATCGATAAAAATTTCAAGTTTAAAAACCTGCTTATATAAAGTAATCCTGTTTACACTTTTACACCAATCTTTAAGAAATTGGAACCAAACTTCCTGGACTGAAAATGATTAAAGATGATTCATTTTGTATGTCACTTGGTATTTGTTTCATACTCACAGATTCCATCCAGATGTAAAATATTCAGATGGTCCTAGTCCAGTAATTTTCAGCAGCATTTCAACCCCATAAACTACACAAAACATAACATTACAACCACTGTATGAAAAAATATGGCAATAATAAGAATAATTTGAATGCAAAAAAAATGACTAGATCAAATTGAGGTTTGGAGAGTCATTCATAAGTTTTTATTTCTGCAAATATTTTAGCAGGAATGCCACTGTGAAACCAATATGGGTATCAAATTACTTTGTACATTACTATCCTTTTAGCAGGTTAATTTACAAACTGAAATAACAATCTCCTTCTATGATTTTCCTAATTTTCTATCCTTGCTGCAGCTTAGAAGTTTCCAGAGGTGATCTAACTTTCAAATTTTCTAATCTGAAGTGGATTCTCCACCACAATCACATCGAATGATGGAGCAGGCCTGAAGGGTGCTTTGAGAATCCATGCTCTTATTTTCTATATGTCGTTCCATTATTTTCAAACTCAATCCCTCATGTTCAACAACAATGCTTTCAAATGTGTCTAAGACTAACAATATCACAATAAGTGAAAAAAATTATAATAAAAATTATGATGTCGTAAGATAAATTACACTTACTTGTGAGAAATACGATGTAACTCCAGGGCACAATTCTAAGGAAAAAGGCACCATCTACAAATGAGAAAATGTCATCATTCCAAAAGGAAACAAAAGGATGAGTATAATTTCAAACACACAGTTGTATACAAAAGAGACAAATATTCAATATTCAAGAAAAATTTAAGTCATACAATCATAGAATTGTACATCATAGAAACAGGTGATTTAGCCCAATTCGTCCACATGGACCAGTGGGCATCCTTTATATTAATCCCATCTCCCACAATGTGGTCTGTAGCCTTTGATACTCAGGCAATTCAAGTGCTCATCAAGACACTTCTTAAATGCAGCTAGGGACCCATCATGGAAATCTCTCAAGAATTCCACCTCCTCTGAGCATTTAACATTCAGGCAATCCTACGAGGGGTGATTGATAAGTTCGTGGCCTAAAGTAGAAGGAATCAATTTTAGAAAGCCTAGTACATTTATTTTTCAACATAGTCCCCTTCTACATTTACACACTTAGTCCAGCAGTCGTGGAGCATACGGATCCGTTCTTTGTAGAAGTCGGCTTCTTGGACCTCCAGAAAGTGGTCCACAGCAGGGGTGATTGATAAGTTCGTGGCCTGGTAGAATGAGATGAGTTATTAACTTCAAACTTTCTGCATAATCACTCAAGGAGTTGAACTGCATGTGCATGTAACAAGAGTTGTATAACTCATCTCCATCTACCTTAAGCCACACCACTTTCTGGAGGTCCAAGACGCCGACTTCTACAAAGAAGGGATCCGTATGCTCCACAACCGCTGGACTAAGTGTGTAAATGTAGGAGGGGACTATGTTGAAAAATAAGTGTGCTAGGTTTTCTAAAATTGACTCCTTCTACCTTAGACCACAAACTTATCAATATTATCAAACTTATTATGTTCGGGAAATGGAAATCCTCCAGTATGACAATCCTAATTTAATTGCATCTTTCTGATATTTGCCTACATGTATGTTCCTATCTCTTGTTGACTGTTGGGAGATCTGTAAACACCTTCAGCAAAGTGATGACTCCCTTTTTGTTTCTAATCTATATTCAGATGACCTCATTTTAGGATCTTTCTGAGGTATACTCCCTCAATACTGAAGTAATGGAATCTGTGACTAACAATGCAATACCTCAACCCTTTTCATTCTTCCTCTACCTTGCCTGAAAAAGATATACCCTGGGAAACTGACTGCCTGCTCTGTTCTTCCTTTGTCAATATCTCGGCCATGGCAACAATATCAGAGAGTTGTATACTGCATCCATACTTTGATAATAAACAAACCTTTGAACATTTGAGCCCGTTGTTGATTAAAGCTTTGAGTTCATCTACTTTACCATCATAATAGATGCAAATTAGTTTTGAATTTTCTTGATGTGCACCAATTTCTAGAAATAAATGGATTTCTTACCAAATTAACTTTTTTTTGTATATAAAATTAATGGTGCTAATCAGCCATCCATTCTGAAAACAACCAACCCGCATTTCCATTGAAACCTGGATTTCCATTAAGAACTGATGAACTTCAATAAAAAATAAATTACAAAAAGAAAGAACTGAAATTCTAGGGGCTAGCTTTATGCACCAACTGTCAAGTCAAAGATTGATCCCATATGCAACAAAATAGGTTCAATAGAAAAGTCTGCTTGATCATCTAACTCTTCATATAGTAATCCTTTCAGGTTAACTGGAACAGACGTTAATGCAATCTTCCAGTTGAGCAATAGTTAAGTATTTGGATAAGGAACATAAACCAACAATTATCCAGGATTCCAGCATGATCCAATCTTTTCTGAAGACCAGTGATAGTCATTGACCATACAGAGGTGTGGATTATATGATGGAACTATGATAGAGCTCTGCGAATAAACTGCTTAAAATATTTGCAATGCTGGCAACCATATTAAGAATGAGCATGAATACAAGGTGCTAGAGAATACCTAGGAACTGTAGTGCTTTTGAAGAAAGAAAACTAGCACAGGAAATAGACACAAAGAATTGCAGTCTTAAGTTTACATATTAAACATGATTGGATAGTCTGATCACACTTATATATTTTCTGTCAACATGAATATTTGTGTTTAATTACAAAGCAAAAACAACAGGCTGTATTGCGATGGGTCCAGTCCACGGCTCAGGCTTGCCTGCAATATTGCCTGCTCATCAGCACGTTCCTTTCCTCTGTCTGGTGGGCTGAATGACCTAGCCGTCCACACCTATTAAGAGTGAGCGCTGAGAGTTGACTAGGTTTTGTGAAGTGCACTGCTGAGGTTTTGCTTCCTAAGATTTTTGAATGCTATCAGCATATAACCTGTAGCACAAGAAGTCCCAACACCTGAGACCACAGTTATACTAAGATAAGGAATGCTTACTGTTCTATGTCCAGAATGCATTTCGGTAAATCTGATCACTTGGTTGTCATTCTTCTACCTGCATACAGGTAGTAGCTAAAGAGCAAAGCTCCAAAGATTAAGACAACAAAATGGTGGTTATGGGAGAAAGAGGAGTAGCTACGGGATTTCTTCGAGTTGGTGGACTGGGCTGTGATCAAGGGCTCATCTGTGGATCCGAATGAATACACCATGGTTGTCATAGACTTTATTAAAACAGTTGTAGATGAGTGCATCTCCACAAAATTATTCAGAGTCTTCCCCAATCAGAAGCCCAGGATGAACCATGAGATCCGCAATTTGAGGGCCAGATCAGAGGCATTCAGGTCTGGTGACCAAGAAAGGTACAAGAGAACCAGGTATGATCTCCAGAAATCCGTCTCATGAGTGAAGTGGCAATTCTGGACTAAACTTGAATTGACAAAGGTTGCTCGACAGTTGTTTCAGGGCTTGAATACTATCACCTCTTATGAAGTTAAATAGAGGGACACAGACGATAACAGAGCTTTGCTTCCGGATGAGCTCAATGCCTTCTATAATCGCTTTGACCATCAAACCATGGAGGAATCTTCACGAACTCCCACAGCCCCCAATGATCCTGTGATTTCAGTCTCTGAGGCCAACGTGTGAGCAGCTTTCAGGAGGATGAACCCACGAAAAGTATCCGGCCCAGATGGGGTATGTGGCCAAGTACTAAAGACTAGTGATGATCAACTAGTTGGAGTGTTCAATGAGATTTTTAACTATACCGGTGCCTAAGAAGAACATGGTAATCTGCCTCAATGACTATTGTCCAGAAGCACTTACATCTACGGTAATAAGTATTTTGAAATGTTGGTGATGAAACATATCAACTCCTGTCTGAGGGGCGACTTGGATCCACTCCAATTTACCAATGAGAGCAAAAGGTCCACAGCAGATGCCATCTCATTGGCTCTTCACTCAACCATGGAACATCTGGACAGCAAAGATGCATACATGAGGATGTTCTTTATGGACTACAGCTTGGCATTCAATACCATCATCCCTTCATAACTGATCAATAAGCTTCAAGACCTTGGTCTCAATACCTCCTTGTGCAATTGGACCCTCAATTTCCTCACTTGCAGACCCCAGTTCAAATTGGCTACAACATCTCCTCCAGAATCTCCATCAACACAGGTGCACCACAAGGCTATGTGCTCAGCTCCTGCTCTACTCCCTTCACACTCATGGCTGTGTGACTAAGCACAGCTCTAATGCATTATTCAAGTTTGCTGATGACAACACTGTCGTAGGCCGAATCAAAGGTGGTGATGAACCAGCATATAGGAGGGAGATTGAAAATTTGACAGAGTAGAGCCATAACAACAGCTTCTCACTCAATGTCAGAAAGACCAAGGAGCTGATTATAGACTTCAGGGGAAGGAAACCAGAGGTCCATGACCCAGTCCTCTTCGGAGGATCAGAGTTGGAGAGAGTCAGCAACTTTAAGTTTCTCTGTGTTATTATTTTGGAGGACCAGTCCTGGGCCCAGCACATAAGTGCAATTATGAAGAAAGCATGGCAGTGCCTCTACTTCCTTAAGAGTTTGCGAGGATTTGGCGTGACATCTAAAAACTTTGACAGACTTCTATAGATGCATCTGAGGCCTCCGTCGGCCTCTGGATATTGTGTCCTAGCTGTCCAGAGAAGCTCTTGAACCAATCAACTTCACTTGTCTCATCAGGGAAATGTTCACACAATCTATGAGCTCACTTTCAAGGGCTCATCATCTCTTGTTCTCGATATCTATTCCTTACTTATTATTATTAATATTATTTAATCTTTCTTTTTGTATTAGCACAGTTTGTTGTTTTTTCACACTGGCTAAACATTCAGGTTGGTGCAGTATTTCATTGATTCTGTTATGGTTATTATTCTATTATGGATCTATTGAGTATGCCTGCAAGAAAACGAATTTCAGGGTTTTATATGGTGACATATATGTACTTTGATAATAAACTATGTCTCTGAATGTCATTATTCAAGAAATTAACAATTATAGAAAAATATGAGCCAGATTTTCAATTTGGCTTAAAATACATTACCGTGCAAATGTCTTAGGCTAGGCTGCCTTAGGTGCCTAGCCTAAAACCTTTGCACAGTAATGTAGTAACTTTATGCATTGCAATGTACTGCTTCTGCCATTGGCACTCCTTCTCTGTTACCTGTCCCACACCACTTCCACAGTGCCCCATCCTCGTCATTCCCAACATTACCCTCGTCATTCCCAACATTCTTTACTCCTGCCAGATTTACAAACTCACTCTCTGCTCCACGTCGACAAACACAGTACTGTGCAAAAGTCTTAGGCACCCTAACAACCAAAAGCATTGAAATAAAGTAAAAGAAACTCCCACACTTACTTGCACTGTCATCTTTTTAAGAGTTGGAAACTCCACTCAAATGAAAGAGGTAGCCATTTTTACATTACTCATCCCTGACAAGAAGTTGAGATGCTGGATATGAATTGTCCCAACCCTTTCCTATTATGATAGTCTGAAATGAGCTGAGCTATTAATAGTGGATAACCAACAGTTGTATATAGAACTGCCAGTTCTCACTCAGCTCAATTCAACTCATTAAACAGTTCTGACTAAAACAGTTACAAAGATCCAGGAGCAAAGTATGTCTTGATACCTTTAATCATGAGTGTCTCTGCCAGTATCCAAACTCCATTTACAGCAATTACAACATCTGTAATTGAAAGACAGATTTATTTTAATCAACATAATTGCACTTTTTCAGACAGCATGTAATTAATTTTGTAATGAAGCTTGGGGGATTGGCTAAAGATTATAATTCACTCAAAAGTAGTATTTTGAATAATATCTGTAATTTTTATCATGCTATAATATTAATACAATGCAGAAAAGCCTCGCTCATTTTTTCTAATATTCTTTCAGAAATCAATAAAAATGTTTGGAAAAAAGTTAGAACATGAAAGCATCATAATTTAGATAGGATCAATAAATTTCATTTATTCTGTGACAATGCATTCACATTTCCACAGATGAAACAAAGTTGCAGTCAGAGTTTTGAAATGTATTTATTCTGCATCATGAAGGTAGTTTTAAATACAAATTATTCAGCATGAATCAAGTAGTATAAACTGAACAAGGAATATATCTACTCACACATGGCATATTGGAATGCTTTGGACTTCACAAGGATATTAATACCTATAAAAACAAAGGTAAGATTTATTATTCACAGCAAGTTAAAATGTCCATTTTTTAAACGTGTTGAAGTCTCCAGATAATAAACTGACATTTGCATTATGATTTGAGGTTAAAACTATTCAAACTATATTAAAAATTACTACACAGGAATTGTAGGATCATAGCAAGTAATGATATAGAAGGTTATTTGGCATACTATATCACATGCTGGTCTGAAAGAGTTATTCAGAAAAAAAAACTTCCCCTTCCCAAATCTTGCTCCTACCTCTCTAAATTAAGCCATTTCAAGCCTCTGCACTGATGTTGCCTGACTCATCGGATATTTCCAGCACTTTCTGTTTTTAAGACATTTCAAATATTCAAAGAGCGATTTTCAAAACTTCATGAAGAGTTTGGTCTTCAGCATTGTTTACATGAAAATATTGTCCTGAACTCTACTTTGGTCCTCTACCAATTACATCAAATGAGTGCCCTGATTAGGGAAATGGGTCCTTTCTGTTAATCTGAACTAGGCCTCTAATAATTTTGATTTCGTCTTGGCTCCTGTACCCTAACAGAAAGAAGCCCCAGTAATATTGTATGTTAACTTTGCAGGATAACTAATTTTGGATAATAAATGTACCAAGCATAGCAATTTTAACAAAATCTAAAAATGAAATCCTAAAAAATGCAAAATAATTTTCTTTTTAATCTTGGGCTGAGATATTTAAATTAGACGTAATATTTTCGTGCTTAGCAGCTATTATACAAACAATGAGACCAATCCACAGCTTCATAATTCATTATAATCTACAATATATTTACACTGTGAAGTAAATTAAAAATTAAATGAACTAAAGGTTCTTAAAGATTATGTGATAATTCCTGTATTTCCAAAATATAGGATATCCAACAAAGGGCTCGTAATTTCAATAGATCTGCCTCAATAAAACTTACCTTTAAAAATAAGAAATGGAGTATGTGGGAGGTCATAAAACCAATAGTCTCCACTTCTTTTTGCCTAGTGGTGAAAAAGCAATATCAAACAGTAATCAATTGAAGTATATATTTGTTTTACATTAACAGTAGCTACTGTTAAGAAATATAATAAGTAAGTGATAACTTATTGAGCTATGGGTAACAATTTCACACTCCCAAAAGCTTAAGTATAAAGAGTGTGGGTGGAAGAAGTGATTGAACTATGTAATGAATCTACTGCTTGACTCTGGCTTTCTTCCAACCAAAGCAATGGAAAATATATTCCATTAAAAATGTTGGATTGACAATATAGTACTGTGCAAAAGTCTTGGGCACATATATATATATATATATATATATAGCTAGAGTGGCTAAGACATTTGCACAGTACTGCATTTGTCGATGTGGAATGGGGAACGAGTTTGTAAATCACTCCCCACTTTGCTGGTGGGAGCAGAGGATGTTGGGAATGGTGAGGCAGAGCGCTGCAAGAGGGGTGTGGGACAGGTGGCAGAGAAGGAGTGCCCGGCGTGTGGGGCAGCACAGTTGCAGGCACACCCAGCCCTGAGACATCAGGAAAAGTCATTTGATTCCAAACAATTGTTTGATTGATCGTTACAGAATGTCTCTCTGGTGCTTCCCGCTCCCTCCACCCTCCCTTTCTCTCTTCCCAACCACAATTCCCCTCTCCCTGCCCCCTTTCCACTCTCAATCGAGACCCATATCAGAATTTGGTTTGTCATCACTCACATACATCATGAAATTAGTTTTTTTTCTACAGTGCAATACATAAAATTACTATAGTACTTTGCAAAAGTCTTAGGCATGCTAGCTATTTATATGCACCTAAGACTTTTGCACAGTATGTATTTCAATTAAATAAGGCACATTGTAAGTCTACTAATTTCTTAAAAAGAGCCAAAAATAAACACAATTCTAGCAAGGATCTTCCTGTTAGATAAATTAAATAAGTATTTAATTATTAAATATAAAACTGTTGATTAAGTTTATAGCACATTTTGGGAAAACAATAAGACATGAGCACTCTATTATAAGCTTAATAACTTTAATATTGGATTTTACTCTGATTTTGCATCACTTTGTTGAAGGTTAACTATAAGAATTAAGTTGTAGTGTTGGTAAGATGCACAACTTTACAGTTTTCCAACATAAACAATCATCCAGGTCAGAGCGCAGTTCAGAGCAGCACAAAAGGCAAATTATATAATTTACACAATACTTACTTTCCATTTTAATCCAGTAACTTCATAGAAGTTGTAAAAATCTTCTATTCTGTAGAATATATATATTTAAACAGATAAACTATTCATATGTTTGTAATCTTAGCAGGCATAGTTGATACAGTACGTTTCAATATAGCACAGATTTGGAAAGAGATTTAAATATTTTCAAAAAAAAATTAAAATTAGGACATAATTCCTGAAAGTCCTTACCCAAGTAACTCTGTACTGCTTTTCTTTAGTGCTTTGAAAAGGAGATATTTATCTCTAGAACTCATTCTTGGGTTATAGAATCTCATCAAGCCCTCAAACTGTTTGAAGGAAATGCCATTAGGCCTCTGCAGTAAAGAATATAACATAAAAATATATATGATTTATGTCTTTTACTGTGCGCTGAATTTCTCTGTGAGGCGTTGACATATAAATCTTTAAAGACCCATGTTCATTCCTCATTCTTTATGATGAACAAGATCTCAGGAGACAGGGAGCATTGAACACTGAAGGTGCTTTCACTCCCCCTTGGTTGGTTATGAACAATAATCTTCAATTGCCAAGAAAAACTTCTTCATTTAGAAAGACTATATGGATATGATCAAGGCACTTGACTAAATAATAGGCACATAAGGATAAGAATGGAAGGTATGCTTGCGTGGAATTGATCATTGCTTACAAATGGTACTAAGCCACACTTCTTTTTCTCTGTTATAAGATTTTTACTTATCTCTCTGATGAAACAAGTTATGGTTCAGTGCAAGACCATGTGCAAAACAGGAGGATGTCTACATACATGGGTTAGTTTATGCCCCTCAGAGACTCAGCCTAGGATTTTTTAAACAGGGTAGAAAATAATTTGGCCTTTCTCACTTTCTGGCTGGTGGTGCCTGAAGATGGCTGAGCAATTTCTCCTACAGTCATGGGGCTAAGCAGACTGAGGCGTGCAGTTTGGCAGGGATCACTCCTGGGCTTCCTCCAAAAGCTTTGCAAAGTCTGTGGACACCTGTATGAGGCTGCCCGAGGTTGAAAGTATGTGGTCTCCTACGTTACTCTGGGTGATTTTTGAGACACTGTCCACATCACCCTGGCTGACAAAAATGGTTTTGTCCTGGTGAAGCAATTCAAGCCTCTATCGTGAACAGAAATATTCATTCAGCATTTTAAAAAGCTGTTCTAACGATGATAGGTACAAAATATGCAAGTCCTGTGTGCATTATTCATTTTTATATAGGGTACCATTACCACTATGAACTACTTTTTAAATGTAAAGTACCACAGACTTAACAAAGCTGACCGAAAACAGTAATTCATTATACATGACCCCAGTTGGGATATTTCTGAAAGCATTATATAGAACTTCTCCAGCACTCTAATACTTAATCTACAGATGATATTGCATATTCGCATAAATCTATTAAAGTGAATTTTAATATTCTATTTTTACTATCACTGAAATACTTCCTCTTAGTGTGAATTTCTGTGTCACTTGGTTGAAAGTAACAAAAGAAACAAAAGAATAAGTTTTTACTTAAGTTATTGTCTTGGTTTTGACCTAAATTAAGAATCGCAAGTGATTTATGTAGGGTTTATGTACAATAACAAAATAGGTTGGCCACTTCCTGCAGGAATATGTTAATAGATTTGTGCTAAGATTTTCTACAACAAATAAATTGCTAAATTATAGGATTAATCTTCAGATATAAGAAATCTTTCAGTTATTTATGTATAAAAGTGCTTGTACAGCACTTACCCGTTTGCTGACCAGAAGGTTGAAGGCGTGCTCTATTGCTAATCGTTTGTGCAAAAGCAGCGATTTGAATTTCTTCTTTTCAACATCATTAAATGTGTCAAACACCACAGCAAGAAGCTGGAAAATTTTGGTCAAATTACAATTTTAAGACAACGTTTATAAATCAAACAAGTGCTGTCTAACAAATTCACAGTTTGCTTTTCATGTCTTTTGAAATAATATTATTCAAAACATACCAGATTCATGATGAAGTAGAGTTCGATGGATAAGTACACAATAAAAAATACACAGGACCAAGAATTCTTGAAATAAGCTGGCATCATCACATCTGGAAAACTACAGAATTAGTTATGTTTAGTAAAGTGTAAGAGATGACTGTTTTACTTTTAAATTTAACCCCACTTTTCTCCTTATTTCATCCCTGGAATAAGTGACTGTTGATAATTCAATTAAAAGAACATATACTTGTGGAATATACAAAATAGTTCGCTTTGATGGTTGATTCCGGATTGTCTGATGTTAGTTAACTGTAGAGGTATTGTAAACTTTATCTTTCTTTCTCCAGAGCACACACTATTTCATTCGAAATATTCAAACGAAAGCTTTCCACCCTTAAGCACAGGAATCTTGAATCTTAATCCAGCATTCCCACCACCTTCCAAGCTGAGACAGTAGTTAGTACAAGCCTGAAATTAAACTTTAGACCTTTCCAGTTTGTCAAGCTGAAGACCATATTCTTATGCAAGAAAAGGAAGGTAATTTTTCAATTTTACAAAGCTAAACACAGATCATAGAAATACTTAAATCACACAGGAATGTCTGTGGGTAATTTCTTCAGTTATTGTGGAAAAAAAACCAAAGAAATTGGGTGGCAAGGTGGAGATACGTCTCTACCAAAGGAGGTGTATGGCACACCTTCGTTCCGTTATCCTTCAAATCGCCCTTGGGCAAGGTGTAGCACCTGCTTAGTCCCCTCAATCAGGTCACGTGAAGCCATGGGAGCAGATGGTGGATGGTTGTATGAGCAGTTTGTACATATCACAAGTCATGATTATGTGACCACTGACACTAGGCATTCTCTGAAGAGTCTTGATAATGACTGGAGACAGTTCTCTTGTAAAGGCAATGGCAAACCACTTCTGTAGAAAAATTTGCCAAGAACTATCATAGTCAAAGACCATGATTGCCTACGTCATACGACACGGCATGTAATGATGATGTTGACCGTGAAAAGTCTTGCTTCAGCTGACTGAAATACCTTAACAAATTATGCTTCTGGCTTACATTGAGAAAACATTTGCTATGATATTAATTGACAATTGTTCACTTAATATTAATTGAACTAGTATCTAGCAATGAAAAATAAAGCTTCTTTCTCTACATAAAGACAAATTCCCTGTGAATAATAGTGTTGAAAAATACAGTTATTTCTATTCTGCTCCAAATTGAGTTGAAGCATTTATGTAGACTCACTTAGCTGTAGTTAGAAGAACGAACAAGCTGACAAGGCTGTCTTCTGGAGTACTAAAATACTGTAAGCAAGAAAAAATACAGCGTCATCTGAGAAACTGAATCCTATATTTACATTATGAAAACAAAACTTCATAATTTTACATATTCTTTTCAGTCCCGTATAGTCCATGAAGAAAAAGTACAGGAATATATGCCAGACACAGAAAAATGGGACCAGCTTAGATGGACACCTTGGTCAGCATGGATGAGCGGGCCCACAGGGTCTGTTTCCATGCATGACTGTGACTCTCTAACCCACGAGCAGGATGGTGGTTGTCAGAGGACTGGGGCTTGGGACCAGGTTAAGCAATTCAAGAATTGAAAGCTTAGGAGGAAATTGGGGATGGGTATTGCGAGGATCAGAGGTAGCCTAATGGTGGGGGTGAGGGGGGGGGGGTGTGACTTACAGCTAAATATATTTGGTGAACTTGCCTGAGTCAGTTTCACAGCACTGGACTGTGGCCTGCTCAGGAAAAAAAATTTTTAATTGCATTGCTACAAAGAAAGTATTGCAATGAAAATTGGTAGTTCTGAGACCACCAAGGATAGCTACACCTCAAAACTAGACAGGTGAATTCACCCTACAGTACAATAAATGAGTTGTGCATGGGATGTGAAAGTTGACAAGTGTGATTTAGAACCACATGTGGCCAGAGGTCAGCTCAGCAACATTCTACTTCATGGAAAAAAAAACATTTTCAATACCTGGCATGGGCAAATAAAATGTTATACCATGTTTCTAGGTCAGAGGATCAGAACACCTTGAAAATGTCTGCTTATCTGAGAAGTCTGATTTAATATTTTTTTTGAACAGATGTCCAAAGTTGAGGATAGTGGTTTTGGAAATGAATGTTATTTATTTGAATTTTCAGAAGGCATTTGATAAATTGCTTCAAAGGAGACTGACAGCTCAAATTGAGCCTTGTGGAAGTGGAGACAAAATATACAGTTGGCTTGGAAACTGACTGCAAGGATCAGGGAGAGCAAGGAGAAAATATAAATGACATAGATCTGACTTCAGGCGTTGCACAGGATTTGTCACAATCATTGAAGAGTTAGATGAAGAGGTGCCAAATCTTCCAATAAATAAACATTAGATGGCATTGCAAGTAGTGTAAATGGAGGTGTAGACTAGAAAGTAATAATGTAAGAAAAGGGGAAAACTGCAGCAAAATAAATGTCACTATTGTGAATAAAATTAGAAAATGCTGGATATACTATCGGGTCAGGAAACATTTGTAGAAATTTCATCAATTCCAGTGCTACCTCAGTTTCTTTCTGCTGTTGCTCCTTGACCTGAACAGCATTTCCAGCATTTAGTTTTTATCTTGGATTTCAGGTATGTGCAGTATTTTGCTTTTTAATAATGGTGATTAAGAGGTCATCCACTGGACCTAAAATGGTTAGTCAGAGCATTTTAAAAATTGCTACAACCAGGAAATATCCAAAGTGATTTAGAGGTCCATATCTAATCCATTACAATTCAGAGATGCTTTCAGAAGATAAATTTTAAAAAAGAATGAAACAGTGATCTTAATATTTGATCTGGAGTCAGAAGATGCAAAGCTGTACAAGTGCTGGTTAGTCCAGATAGCTTCCATTGTTGTGTGTTCAATATTTTTAGATGTAAAGGGAAATTGATAGGATAAATAAAATAAATATATTTTCAAATGTTGCTAAGTACAGGATGACGGCATACAACACAAAACTCAGAGCTCATGGGTGAGGAAATGAACCTATAACCAAAGGGTACTAGAGGTTTGTTAATGGCATTTGCTTAACATGGTGGAACTGCAGTTAGTTCTGCCTCTGCTATACAGTTCCAGCCATCCAGAAATGATTCTGACCAGATACTGCCTGTGCGGAAAAGAATAAACAGTTGATGTTTTGGGCTGAGACCCTTCTTCAGGACTGAGAAGGAATGGGAAAGAAGCCAGAATAAAAAGGTGGGGGGAGGGGAAGGGGAAAGAAGTTTGCTGGAAGATGATAGGTCAAGCCAGGTGGCTGGGAAAGGCCTCCTCCACTTTTTTATTCTGGCATCTTCCCCTTCCTCCTTTTTAAACAGATAGTGAAAATATGAAACAATGTAGGTCAAGTTATGATGAATCAAAAAAAAGCTCAGGCATCTTTTTTAAAACTGGTGTAATATAGCTATACAATCCTGAGAACTAACAAGCGATTAGACAATATTATAGTGATTGTACAAAAGTCACCAGGATTATTCTACTAGAATGTTAATTATAGGCACAGCTAGTGTAGTGTACTTAAATAAAAATACAGAAGAGACCAACAAACATTTTGGTCATTAGCTACCACTACTTACTGGATCCAACCGATTGGCAGAAAACAAATAAAAACCTATAGAAAGAAAAGATACGGTGTCACATTCTGGAAGACATAATAATTACAGACTCACACCCTGAGATGTAAACATATTTGCAAGGATGAAGGTCAAAAGACTTCATGCACTTAATATTTTTCCATTCTTATTCTTTCCTTGCTTTCTACATTATGGTGGCAGGTACAAACAGATTTGAAGTTAGCTGCACTGGAGCTGGCTATGTGACAGAGGTCGAGCTTTTTCCTCCGTTCATTTGGAATATACTGTAGAAATCAGAATGTTAACATTCACAGCTGTTAAACTGTATCTTTGCATTTTGAGTTGTTGTACCTATACATTATTTCAATTTCTGAAAATGTTTAATTTACAGTCCTGAAATTCTGCCCTTTCATAAACCACAGTTAAAGATTTCATTCACTGTAATGACCCACATTTTTCTCATTCACATCAGATGTTTAACTGATTTAATTCCAGATCTAACTACTGCTTTATCATGGTAACATTATGTACATGCCTGCAAATGAATCAATTCCATAGATAGCATCTCTGTCATCAGTCCACTATAAACTTTTGCAAGTTTTGCAAGATCCCATACCTTTGCTGAAACCATATGCAACTTATGCTTCAATCCATTTATCTTCTTTGAAGGGGAAAGAAAAGCTAACTAAACTGGTGGTGGAATGTGCTCTGCTTGTAAAAATCTCATCGTAATTCCCTATACATTTTCCCTGCATAGAAACCAATTAACAGGAGCTTCGACATGCATTCAAAGCTCGACCCATAAGTGATATTATCGAGTACAGCCTGGAACAGTACTGATGAAGGGCCTTCACAGTAATGATACTATGTAATCTGCAAAGGATCACGGTCGATTCTTTCCATAGAATTTGAAATTGCTATACCGACAATCCCCCTTGTTACGGGGGTGGTGTTTGTGTTCTTAAGAAACAGAAACATAATGCAAATCCCTGTCATCTGTGCATACACCAAATATAAATTTGAAATAAATAAGTTTTGATTATTTGTGTTTTAATTTGCTTTTTATTTCACATAAATTCTATGAGATTGAATATTTGGTAGTATTTGTAAATTCTGGAAGGTCAAATTTCCTTTATATGAATGATTGTAACACAGTGGTCAACTGTATATTTTTGCTAAAACTAACTACAGAATATTTAAATTGGTGTCAGGAATATTGATGACAGGGGAAGCAGCTAAATGACGCCTAGAGTATCTTCTTAGAAGACCTGTAAAAATCTCAGACACTTCTACTCTTTTTGAAAATTAAAAAAAAAATTAATGTTCATTTGTTGAAAATGCATTTTTTCTTCTGAAAAAGGCTCACTTTTCTTGCAAGAATCTTGCACCTCAGTCTCTCAGGTAAATGTCACTGTAATCAATGAAATCTGAAGAGCAGTTTCATTTATGTTTAGTAACTTAGTTTTGGTGTTACAGGTGTCCCCTGCTTTTCGAACGTTCGCTTTACGAAACCTTGCTGTTACGAAAGACCTACATTAGTTACCTGTTTTCGCTAACAGAAGGTGTTTTCATTGTTACGAAAAAAGGCAGCACGCGAAAAAAGCAGTGTGCACCCCGAGCAGCCAAGCTCCTCCCCCGGAACTGCATTCTAGTCGGCACTGCTTAAACACGTGCCCGTGAGCAGCCGTTAGCAGGATGAGTTCTAAGGTATCGGAAAAGTCTAAAAGAGCTTATAAGGGTGTTACACTTACTGTAAAACTAGACATAATTAAGCATTTTGATCGTGGTGAACCAAGTAAGGACAAAATGAGTTTGGCTTGTGGAAGCTGACCAAGATGATGTTGAAGAGGTTTAGGCATCCCATGACCAAGAACTGATAGATGAAGAGCTGATGCAATTAGAAAGGGAAAGGATAACAATCGAAACCGAATACAGTAGCGAATGGACCGAAAGTGAAGTCGTCCAGGAACTGAACGTGAAGCAACTGCAGGAGATTTTTGCTGCAATGATTGCAGTAAAGTACAACTTTAATTTTGAAAGGGTACGTAGGTTTAGGGCATATTTGCAAGATGGTTTGAGTGCTTACAAAGAACTGTATGATAGAAAAATGGGCGAGACTAAGCAGTCAAGCATACTGTCGTTTTTCAAGCCTTCCACATCAGCCACAGCAGGCGACGAATCTCGACCTTCAACATTGAGGCAAGCAGACATAGCAGAAGATGACCTGCCTGCCCTGATGGAAACGGACGACGATGAAATGACACCCCAGTGTCCCACCACCCTAACCTCCGGGCCACGGACCGACACATTGCCGCGGAGAATGCAGCGGTAGCCGGGACGCACCCAACACATCTTTAAGAAAAATGCCGAAATAAACATAATTAGGTGCCGCACGGCGCGTAAATGTCGGCCCAGATCAGAGGCAATTGCCGAGTGCGTCACCTCTGATCTGGGCCGACATTTGCATGCCGGGCGGCACCTAATTAATTAGCTTGTTTATTTTGGCTTTTTTCTTAAAGATGTGCTGGGTGCATTCCGGCCACCGCTGCACCACTGCATACTTCGCAGATCGGTATCAGTTCGATGCCTGGAGGTTGGGGACCACTGCACCACCCCAGCCTCCGACGACTCAGCCTAACACACCATCATCAGTGTGCTCAGCGCTGTCTTCCCGATTCCGGTAAGTGATACTACACTGTACATACATTATTTCTACTTTATATAGGCTGTGTATGTTTATGTGTTATTTGGTATGATTTGGCAGCTTCATAGCTTAAAGGTTACTGGAGAGAGTGCTTCTGCTGAGAGTGATTGCGCGAGATTTTCTCTACGGAGAACAGTGTGGCAATGATTGTAGGAAAGTATTTCTACTTTATAAAGGCTGTGTATTTATCATATCATTCCTGCTTTTACTATATGTTACTGCTATTTTAGGTTTTATGTGTTATTTGGCATGATTTGGTAGGTTACTTTTTGGGTCTGCGAACGCTCACAAATTTTTCCCATATAAATAAATGGTAATTGCTTCTTCTCTTTACGACATTACGGCTTACAAACCGTTTCATAGAAACGCTCTACCTTCGGATGGCGGGGGACACCTGTATTACAATTTGACAGTCACATGCAACAAAGAGATTGCAAATTTCATCCTCACTAAATGACATACCTTCCATTCACATATATTATTGAAGCTTGTCCCAATCATCAATTGAATATTCTGAATGAACATCATATTGTTCCTCAGTACAAATTCAACTGTTTAATTTAGCTCTTCAATTACCAAATAGCTTCTCTATATATGTTGTTGCATAAAGTGGATAACTTCATTATTTCAAGATCTATGCTTAATAAAGCTTTTCCTAATCAAAATTAGGCAATTAAATGTCTGATTAATTATCCTTCATATCTTGATACTCAATATAAACAATGTGTGCTTAAGACATACTGTACTTGGATTGCATTAAACAAAGATAAAACACTAATAAAATAGCTAAAAGCTTACCTAAAACAGCAAAAATAACCATGAAGAATAGTAGGAGTGATAAAATGTCAATAAAGGGAGGAAGAGACTGGAAG
Source organism: Mobula hypostoma (assembly GCF_963921235.1). Taxonomy (NCBI): domain Eukaryota; kingdom Metazoa; phylum Chordata; class Chondrichthyes; order Myliobatiformes; family Myliobatidae; genus Mobula; species Mobula hypostoma. Next base: position 13,912,471 of record NC_086123.1, read on the forward strand.
ATTTGGCGCAAATTTCTGGAAAATCAGAAAATAAAAATAAACTTAGAACTGATTGTACCTTAGGTATAATTTTAAATAAAGAGTTTCTGAATGACCTTAAGAAAGATCAACTAACCAATTTGATTCCAATAAGGTGTAGACTGATTTTATCAAGAAGGCACAACCATTAGAAATATGACATGTTATTCAAATGGAAATTTTAAAAATTATATAAAAAGTTATAACTTCAATATAAATATACCCTCCTTCTACCCTGTGAAGCAATTCACCTCCATTAATTAAATAAAGCTTTTAGTACTTCAACTCATCAGGAAGAAACAATGATATTTTATAGATTACCCAATTCAAATATAGATTGGTGAAATCCGGCTTCATTTTATATATGTATATAACTGATTATAATAGCTAATCTTAACGAATATAATATAGTTTCATTTTATGTAACCTTAAGACACATTAAGATGTACAATGTAATTTTAACACATAACAAATTTGGTTCATACCACACCAAATTTGTTCAGTTGTAACGGTTACTCAGTTTCAGCAACTAAAACAAAGATAGGTTTTAATTTTGTTGACCAGAAAGAACTACAATCTATAAATCAGTGAATTCAAATGAGTCAAGGACAGTGGAAGTAGACATACAATTGTCTTTGTTCTTGCCATGTTGTTGAAGAATGGAGACTGCCATTTTGTGAAGCTGCTCTGTAACCTCCATTTTGTGAGCTGTCTTGTGAACTAGTTTTGCTCAGTAATAGCTGTATCAAAGTGCGTTAAAGTGGACACAATAATGCACCTGATAAACTACTGAACTAATGATCACTTCCAAATAAAAAGTTATTTGTGAGGTGTTCTTTGGTATGATAGAACATGCAGGTTTATGAATAGGGAAGTCTGTGTCTGTCTTGAGTACCTCAAGCCTAGTAACAGCTGGTCTGCTCTAATTCAGAACAGAGAAACACTAATTACAAGTTGCCATTTGTGAGAAGGGTAATAGAATGATGCTGGCTTAGACCAGAGCCAGCGGGGCACTGGCACATTTTAGCCAGATAGGCCAGAGCCAATGAGATTGAAACACAACATTTGAACTGATAAGGAGTGTATAAAAGTGAGAGGCTTTGAAAGTAAAGCAGTGACAACTCTCTAGAGACCAACCATCATGGATGTGGAGATCACATTGGGACCACAAGGAATGCCTGGATAGCGGAGACACTTTTTCTCTTCTTTGACTGCTCACGGAGGGTCAAGGAAACTTAGTAGGTGTGCACACAGGTATTCAGTTGTGTAAATTCATGTACTTGTGAAGCGAGCCAATAAAGGTACTTGTTAATAATACAAGATTCTCTATGTGCCTAACTAACCATTGCTTCTGAGGGTTCATCTTTGTATTGTTAAAGAGAATCATGTGCCAACTCTAACCTTAATGCAACATGAATAATTGAGAAAAGCTGAAGCTAACAAACCATTTCATATACCTAAATAAAAGCTACTACAGGACCTGGGGCAAAGTAGAACAAGTGTATACACTTGCACAAGTTTTGTTGAATTAAACATACTTACCATATTCCCTATGACTCCCTAGGATTGCCATGTTTACTTTGAATGATCAGAATTAGAGAAGAAATATAAAAAGGGAGTTCCCTTGGAGTGTATCTTTGCAGTACAGACAGTGCAGGGGTCTCACAATGCTTTCTTCCTAGATAATTTATTTGCTGTTTCTTACTTTCTCCTCTCGTTTTTGCTTTTATTTTCAACCAGTTATGGTGACAGGAAAACAGAAAAAGATCAAGCCTGAACTTGCACTTGAATCATCAAAATATATGGATAATATTCAATACCCAGGTGCCCAACAACTCAAGGTAACCACTATTTCTTACTCTGTCTAGCTAGAGTTCCACATAAATCCAAAGGGAATCCTTTAAATCTGAACTTCTATTAGATTGAATATATTTACTTCTTGCCATTTTCTTATACAGTCGGCCCTCCTTATCTGCAAGGGATTGGTTCCAGGACCCTTCGCGGATACCAAAAAATGCGGATGCTCAAGTCCTTCAACCTGTCTAAATGCGGTGGACCTTAGGACCCAGAGGAACCCCGGACCTTATATAACCAGTCTCAGTGCAGTGGACATTAGGACCCAGCGGCGGAGTTCTGAATCCGCAGTGTTTCTGTTCACGAAAATAATCATGATCGCGATTTAAAATAAAGTGGAAATAATAAAGTGATTGGAAAGAGGTGAAATGCCATCGGTCATTGGAAAAGCGTTAGGCTACAGTCGGTCAATGATCGTTACAATTTTAAAGGATAAAGTGAGAAAAGTCCTGCCCCGATTAAAGCCCCAACTAAGCAACGCAGTGGTTTAATTATTGGGTTTTAGGGTTTTGGTTTTGGGTTTTTGATTCTTCACATCCACCCGGCAGGGATGGAGAGCATGCTCGGGAGTGGTCTGTCACTGGATCAAACTCAGGAATTTCCGTTCCCGAGCCCGGTGCTGAAACATACGTTTAAGTGTTTTATATGCATAGAAAGGTAAAATATATACTATGTACTAAGACAAACGTTTGACTAACTGACGCTAAATAATACTGGATGTACCTGTACCGACTTACTTAGTAAGAGAACTTCCGGTTTTTCTCCGATCCTGATCCACGATAACCTACGCACATCCTCCCGTATACTTTAAATCATCTCTAGATTACTTATAATACCTAATACAATGTAAATGCTATGTAAAATAGTTGTTATACTGCATTGTTTAGGGGACAATGACAAGAAAAGAAAGTCTGTACATGTTCGAACAACAAGTGCTGGAAGAACACTCCCGGGTTTTCTCGATTCGCGGTTGGTTGAATTCGTGCATGCGGAACTCGCGGATAAGGAGGACCGACTGTATTATAATTTTACATTTTCTATATTTATAAAGGAAACTCCAAAAATAAACAAAAATAATATCCTCCCTCATAATAACAAAATAAAAGTAAGTAGTAAACGAGTAACTTCAAAGTGGGATCTAAATTATATTCATAAGCTTAAGTCTAATTACCCTTGCCCTCTAATTTTAAATCACCTAATTACTGACTAATACAGACTGATGTTGAAACATCTGCTTTCTAGGATTTTATTCCAGTTAACTTTAATGACTGTATTTAAATATAGCGAATCATCTCTAAGGGACATCAGATGATTAAACCGATTTAATTAAATTTGATTATTCATAAGAAACAAAATATATTCATTGAGAATTTGTGAGTTAAAGTTTGTAAGAATAAAGACATACACTAAAGACTTTGAATTTACCTTCTCACTGCACCACAATATCTGCAGTCTACCAGAAAGATAGGTCGCAAAGCTCGTGTCACCCGGGCATGCGAGGTCTGTCTGATTAATACCACAATGACTTCTACAAACTGTACAAACAAAACTGCACTCTGGAAAAAAAATACCACATTGGAAACAAGGTTAAATATCTCAAAGCAGGGAAGCTAACAAAAAAATCATTTTGTGATTAATGTGGTAACAGCATTTACTAAGTCCTTGTAAGAGGAAACAAAACAAAAATTACTCCATTTTCGCAGTGTAAAGTCCAAATCTACTGGAAAACAGGAAGAAGTACCAATTTGAAAGTTATGCAAAATATATAAGCTTTGGCAAGTTAACTCTATAACTGATCAGTCTTGAATTTCTTTGAGATATCCTTACACAATGACAGAAGATTCGGGGCTACAGGTCAGGTATTACTGGGAATTTATACATTAGAATAATGCATGCTGTTATGCATCATTATTAACCTGTAAAATGCAGGCAACTTGCAGAGTGAGAGAAATCTGCCAGAATTTCAGTCCTGTAGATGATTATGTTGCTTCCCCATTTACCAGCAATCACTTGTTCTCCCCATGAGGCTTCTCACAGAACTTAATGCTGGCTGTGAAATTGATGAATCCTAAACATTATTGGTCTATATCAGTCCATAGCCTCCTCTAGTACCATGCTGAGGCCATTCTCAGGTTGGAGGAGCAACACCTCATAGTCTGTCTGGGTAGCCTCCAACCTGATAGCATAAATATTGCTTTCTCTAATATCCTGTAATTCTCACCCTGCCCCTTCCATTAGTCACTCTGGCTCCCATTTTAGCTCCTCCTCACCTGCCTATCACGTCTCCCTGGTGCTCCTCCTCCTTCCCTGTCTACCATAGTCCACTCTCCTCTCCCATCAGATTCCTTTTTCTTCAGCTCTTTACCTTTTCCACCTATCACTCCCCCCCACCCAGCTTCACACTTCATCTCCCCTCCCCCTTTCACCTACCTTACCCTCAGCTGGCTTCACCTATCACCTTCCAGCTTGCATTCCTTCCCCTCCCCCTAGCTTATTATTCTGGCTTCTTCCCTTTCTTTTCCTGTCCTGATGAAGGATCTCACCCTGAAACGTAGACTGTTTGTTCCCTTCCATAGATACTGCCTGACCTGCTGAGCTCCTCAAGTACTTTGTATGTGTTAATTTGTGTCTAGCTAGCAATCAAAATCCTGGCAAAGATGTGATTTAGAATCCTCAGTTCTGGAAACCCGTTAAAGGAATATTACAAATTACGGAGCAAATTATACTCAGAGGTTAGCTATTTTTGTATTCTTAGTAGGCAATATATTTGTGCAACACACACAAAATGCTGGTGGAATGCAACAGGCCAGACAGCATCCATAGGAAGAAGCACAGTCGACATTTCGGGCTGAAACCCTTCGTCAGGACTAACTGAAAGAAGACACATTTTATCTATTTATGTCTGTTTTGTCAACTACATTCCTGTCAAGTCAGGAGGCAATAATATTGTGAATATAACTAGCCTCAGCGCCAAGCATAGGGTATACACATCAAATGCAAATTACACGGATTTATTTTAGAACATAACAATTTGGATTTTGCTGAGATGGTACAGCTTGGGCCTGTGTGAGTTTCTATAATAATACCTTTGAACATAACCATTTATTTGTATTTCTGCCATCAATTCATCTGTCTTGTTATGAATGTTGTATGCATTCAGATATAAAGCTTTTATTTTTGTTTTTAAACATTTTTTGTCCTAACTTTATTTGTAGGTGTTTTCTTCAGACTGTAGGATTTGCATGCTCTGACACTACCTGTCACACTTCTGTTACCATTAGCCATGTTGCTAACCTTCACCATCAACTCGAGCTTAACTTTCAAAATTGTCCCTTATCTGAACCACTAATAACATCAAACAAGAGAAAATCAGCAGATGCTGGAAATCCGAGCAAAACACACAAAATGCTGGAGGAACTCAGCAAGCCAGGCAGCATCTATGGAAAAAAGTACAGTCGATGTTTTGAGCCAAAACCGTTCAGCAGGACGCCAATAACATCACTAACTATTCAATTTAAAACTTTACAGAACCTACTTATTTGATTTGCCACACCACTGGTTCTAGCTTGATTCGAGCAGAACCCATCACAATGTAGTAGCTCTCTTCTTCAATGCATTGGTGCCAGTGTGTCATGAAACACAACTCATTTTTCTCACCAATTTTAATCCACACATTCAACTCTCTGATTCTATTCAGTGCAAGCCAATTTACATATTGCTGAAGTGATCATTTGAAATTATTACCTTTTCATTCTGGCTTCATAATTTAGAATTAGTTGCACAATCTCTCTCAAAGAAACTTTCATATTCATGTCAAGATCATTATTACCCATGTAAAGCAAGAATACAGGAAATGGCTATAGTGGGGAACTGGAACTAGCTTAAGTAGCCTTTTTTTGTCTGAGACATGGGGATAAGACACTAAACAGTCTCTTCAATGTCATCATTATTTTACAATTTGAAAATGTGCCATAATTTAAATTACAATGGGATGTAAAATGACTTAGTTTACCAAATGGAAATAATAAAACACAAGCATACAAGTGTACATGACATAAGAAATAGTCTATAATTGCTGCCTATACAAAGCAGTGACCATTAAGTTAGCATATGTCACGAGGGGACTGAGACATAAAAGCATCTCCAGATGGCAAGCCCCAGAGTTATCACTTTAGGAAAGAAATACTTACTTTCAGCATAGTTCTTTTATGTCTAATAAAGGTATGAAAACCCAACCATCTCATCTTCATAGCAAGTTCAAACACCACTGTGAGAAGTGCAAGTAGCTCCAGTGTGGCATGCACCTAATCAAACAAGGCAAAACAAATTTAATTTATACAACATAGGTTGCAGGAGGTTTAAGTAAACAACATTAGTTTAATAATTGCACAATTAAATTCAATACTGGTGCTCTGTAAAGCTACGTCCTCAGCCTTATACGCTCCCTATCATTTTAACCCTTATACACTCTGTGAGGCCAGATTCTAACTACAGTTTTGCGGATGACACCAACATAATGGGCTGAATCTCAAAAGCTGATGAGATGGAGCACAGGAAGAAGATAAGGCGGCCAAGTGGCATGGTGTCATGACAACAACCTTTCCCTCAATCTCAGCAAAATAGAAGAGCTGCTTGTTGGCCGCACATATCAACAGTGCTGAGGTGGAGATGGCTGACAGCCTCAAATTCCTGGGTCTGGACATCACCAGTTGCTTGTTCTGGTCCAAACATGCAAGTGTCATGGCAGAAAAAGCACACCAGCACCTCTACTTGCCCAGAAACTCAGCAAGTCCCCATTGACCCTCATCAGTTTTCATTGACCTGCATCATGGTTTGGTGTGGTGATTGCTCTGCCAAAGAATGTAAGGAATTGCAGAGACACTACTTAGACCATCATGGAAACCAGGGTCTCCTCCATGGACTCTTTTCACACTTCTTACTGCCGCAGAAGAGCAGCTCTCATAATCGAAGACCTCTTCCACCCTGTGCAATCTCTATTCACCCTCCTTCCGTCAGGCAGGAGATATAAAATCTTGTAAACATGCGCAACCAGCTAAGGGACTGCTTCTAGCTTACTTGCTTAAGACTCTTGAACAGACCTCTTGTATGTTAAAGATGAACTCGACAGCACAATCTACCTCGACATGGCTCATGCAGCTTATTGTCCACCTGCACTGCACTTTCTCCATAAATGTAGTACTGCTTTTCCCTTGTGCTATACAATGTACTTACACTTTAAAATTCCCTGTATGACCAAATTGCAAAACTAAGCTTTTCACTGCATCTCAGTACATGTGACGAAACTAAACCAATGCGAATACAAGTAGTTAATAAAAAATCTTGAATAGAAAAAATTAATGCAGAACTTCTGAGCAAATATTGAAAAGAAATAGGAAATTAATATTCTGATTATTCTGCAGAATGAGTTTCCATACCATACTACATGAAACAGGATTCAAAGTTCCCTGAATAGCATGAACATTAAGAACAAAATGTTCCTCACAGGAACACTAACAGAGCCGGGACTCTTTTGTATGCATCAGTGTCCAATTTATAGTGTGTTTTCCCAGAGTTGGGCTATATTTGATTTCTGTATATGAAGCCTCAAAATTAGGAATGCCATTAAACTAAGCACATGCTGTCCAAATCAAAACCAGCATCATTTTATCAAAGACAAAACCATGGAGTCAATGTAAAGTCTGAACGTGGGACAACGTAACTAATGTATTTGAAGTGGAAGATAAAAATCTATAGTAAAAATGGAAAATGCCAAAAGAAATCAGAAGGTTAGCATCTATGTGAAGGATAAAGCAGCACTGTAGTTGGGTGAACATCTATGGAAGGCACTTCCAGAAAGCAGGTGGAATCTGTGCACAGATCCTGTGCCAGGTCAGATCTGCCGCAGGATGCACAAACTGATTTGTTTCAATGTAAGTTTTACAAGTGTGTGGAAGACAGGCAAAAGTAGGGCAAGTTATAAAGTTTATTTCAATTATTTGTGTTTGAAGCAATGTTCAAAATGGTTTATGATTTTTATGTGCTTTAAGATTTTAAAAAAATAATTCTACAATTGTAGTTATTTTTCATAATCATAGAATGCTTCTGCATATCAGAACAGGAAGTATTCCAAAGCTTTGATAGATGGCAAAGCTAAGTGGGTGTAGCTATGTGATTATCAGTAGAGTTATGGATATGGCCTTATCTGACCTGTACACTGAAATTGATTATGTTGAACATGGAAGTGCCAATGTACAGGCTCTTGCCAAATGGATCACATTATTCTTTTCTCCAGCAACTTCAGCCTTATACATTCATACTAATGGACTATCTAAAGGGTGAGCACAGGCAACAGACATTAAAACTTGGGCCATTCAGTTTGGAGGCATCACTATTACAAAGGGAAACAGACTGACACGAGTGAGCAAAATGAGCTTTATCTGGGGATATGCAACTCCTACTTTTTCAATAAAATTAAGTCAGATTAATTCTTTACCAAAAAGAGCAAATACTCTGGAGTACAGGGGGTTTAAGACATAATTAGTAAAACTGATGCACATTCAAGAAGGTGTTTATGGTGCACCTTCACCAATCTCCTGATATTGGTGGCAAGCAGACAGATGAAACGCAAGGTGGCACATGAGCAATTGATACACCAAGAGAACTTACTTCGTGAGTTCATTTAAAGCAGAATCTGAGCTCAGGCTGAAACAGGCTAGATATTGGATTATGTAGCTTTTATCCTCTCTGCTTTTTTCACTGGTCTCTCTGTTGTTATGTATAACTTCCAACTACAACTTCATTGCTGCATTTGATTGTTCTACTTGCCTCTCCTTAAAAATGTTGCTTTAGTCAGTCAGCACAGAATTGGTACTGGATCTTTTATAGGGTTCGTGTTATTTTCTTCCTGCCTTCAGCCTAAAAAGTCTCAGAATGAATGTAATGTCCTGTGACTCTTATGTAGTATCTATAATGAACAAACCTCATTTCTCTCATCAGAGGCCTCCTTAGTTTGATTGTGATCCAATCCACTCTAATCTAACATTCCCACTAACATACAGTATCTTTTAATACTCCACTATTCTAATCCCTATGTCCCCATTTTCCTGGATATTTAATGTTCCTCCCAGTCTGCTCATCCCTCACTCTGCACAAATAGTGTGAGACTCTTGGAGGGAGACCATTATTGCGCTGTCACCTCCACAACCTGCTATTGCAGCTGCTGCCTCCTCTAAAAGGAAACATCTGTCAGGGCTCAGAACACTCCTGATGTCCTACTATCATTAGATATAGAACCAGGACTGGATAGCCCTACTTGCATGAGGATTTGGTTAGACCCTATTTGTTTTATTGTGAACAGCACTTTGGCCTACAATGTTTGTGCTAAACATGATGCCAAATTAAATGAATTGTTCTGCCCGTATCTGATCCATTTCCCGTATTCCCTGCATATTCATGTCTCTCTATCAGCCTCTTAAGCACTACTGGCTGCTACCACCACTCCCACCAGTACACAGTTCAAGCACCTAAAACTTTCTGTGTAAAACTTACTCCACACATTGGCTTTGCACTTTCCCCCCTTTTACCTTAAATGCCTGTCCTCTACTATTTGAAACTTCTACCTTGGGAAGAAGATTCTATCTACCCTACTTATGCTTATCATAATCTTATAAACCTCAATCAAGCTACTGACGCTCCAGAGAACACAACCCAATGTGCAACTGTGCTTGGGCTTGGAATGAAAACTCATAAAAGACATATTGATTCTGATGGGATGCAGTGCAGATTTCAAGCAATTAAACTATGAGAACAGGTTTTGATTGTCTACAGGATTGAGAAATAACATAAAAAAACACAACATAAAAAAACACAAAGGTATCCCATTCAGCTCTTCATGCCTGTTCTGCCTGTCCAGAAGAAAACGGCTGACCTTTTACCTCAGTGCCACATTCCAACACTATCCACATCCACTGTATCCCTTCATATCCAAAAATCGATTGATCTGTACAATACAAATGAACACTCTATTTAAGATTCTTGAATGGGATTCAATAGAATAGCTGGTGAGGGAGTCCACAAAAAGGAAGCATAATCTTAAAATTATAATAATCTTTAAAAAAAAAGGGACTTTTTATTTTATAGTCAAGGGAGAATACTAAGTTTTCTACAAAACTCCTCTTTCACTGTTTCTTTGGTTTTCTGCCTCGTCTCATTTTCTTTATTTTTTTTTGCCCATCGATTTTTGTCTACTCAGTACCTTCTTAATAAAAAGCACGTTGAGGTATCTTCTTGTATGCATTATTTGTGTTTGTGTATTGCTATTTCCTTTATATTCTATAAAACGGAACAAGTTATTATATTAGTTATGTTTCAAAGTCATGTTCTCCTCAATTCCCATTACTGTACAAAGTTAGGTATCTCAGTGACCACAAAAGACAATTGATAGTTTCATACCACTACCTCATACAACTCGACTGAGCCAAGTTTATTTATATCTTTCAACATAATATGTTTTACTAATGATATAAGAGAGATATCCTGCATAAACAATTCAAGCACGATAAATCAATAATGAAAAAGTATGTATAAAATAAAACTGAACCAATTGTATTTTGCAAGAAAACATACATAAATGTCCAGTCGGAGTGAGGGAACAGCTGGAGCCTCGCACATTGAGAGTATCAACAGCAGTAATCCAGAAATCAACTCCATCATGTAGAATGTGTGATTATGCACAAAGAGGTAGGCTCCAAGGGCTTTTTGATCTTTTGGGTGTGTGAAAAACTTGTCATTATTTTCTCCCTCCTGAAAGTGATAAGAAAAGAGTTGTGAATAATTTGACATGTTCACAAACAAGAGAAAATCTTCTGATGCTGGAAATCCAAGCAACACACAAAATGCCAGAGAAACAGCAGGCTAGACAGCATCTATGGAAAACAGTACAGTCAACGTTTCAGGCTGAGTTCTGCTGAAGGGTCTCGGCCTGAAATGTCGACTGTACTCTTTTCCACAGATGCTGCCTGGCCTGCTGAGTTCCTCCAGCATTATGTGTTTGTTAATTTGATATGTTCTCCAGAAGGGGTGCAAAAGAAAACTTAACTCCTTATAGCATTACTACCAGGTGCTATGTAAATTGCAACAAGAACTTCAACCTAGAAATATTTTTCAGCAGTTATCCATCACAAACAAATATTACCCTTACTTGGGCTTGGTGCCAAGAAAATTCAATATATAAAGTGCAAAAGAGAAAGTGTTGAACTGACTAATCACCCTGACCTTTGTTCAAGATATTGCCAAGCGTCGTTATTTTTATAGCCAGTTTTAGATTAGGACACTTAAAATTGATTATCTAAAATATCTACATTTCAGAATCTTCTCACCCTGGTTCTTACATTGAATACACTGAACTTGTTGATGTAAGTTGGTTTCACAGGCAGTTTTTCTGATGTCTGTACGTTCAGACTACATTTTTTACCATTCCAGATATTAGATTCAATGTTTCATATACTAGAATACCACTGTGTTGAAGATCTGTCATCTGAAACTGAATAGTCTATATCAAGGCCAAGATTAGTCAGATGGCAAGTTATTGTGTACACAGTAATATAATGAATGTTAGTAATAAACTAGTTTATTGCACTAAATAGAGTATTATTTAAGTAAAATCCACATGCAACACTGATGAACATTCTGTAGTCTGATGAAGACATACACTGTAGTTACTTTGTATGTTGTAATAGAATGAATTAGTTTTGTAAATTAACATTGTGACACATCTGTTAGTTGACTGTTCTTATTTATCTCATTCTATGATGTATACTTCAGCTACCGTTTTTAAGCATACCTCAACGTACTTCCTTCTTCAAGTCATTGCTGAATGTTTTCCATCAATTCCAGTAAAGTCAATCAACATTGTTTTATGTTCCATTTTAATTAAAATTTAGAACCGTAGATATCTGATGATCAGCACCCTCAGGTGGTGCCAGGTTATCAGATTGTCCATGCCATTGAATGTTGTTACTACTAATATCTGAATGCACTTTTATTTCCCTTTTTTCAAACATGTTTCATAAAAGTATAATATAATTTTCATGAAGCCAGTGAGCTTAAAGGGAGAAGCATGTCAAGAAGAGGAAACATTCAAGCATTATGTACCCTGGTTCTGCCCAAAACCTAAGTATTTCCATTCCCCATCAAGAAGGCCTCAAAGCCCTCTGCTACTTCCTGGATAATAGACCTCACCAGTTCCCCACCACCACTACCCTCCTCCGGTTGCCGGAACTGGTTCTCACACTTAATAACTTCTCTTTTGGCTCTTCCCACTTTCTTCAGACTAAGGGTGTAGCTATGGGAACTCGCATGGGACCCATGGGACGCCTGCCTTTTTGTTGGTTATGTGGAACAGTCTGTGCTCCAAACCTATTCTGGTACTGCTCCCCAACTTTTCCTTCGATACATAGACGACTACATTAGTGCTGCTTCCTGCACCCATGCTGAGCTCGTCAATTTCATCGACTTCACTTCAAACTTCCACCCAGCCCTCAAATTCACTTGGTCTATCTCTGACACTTCTCTCCCCTTTCTCGATGTCTCGGTCTCCATCTCTGGAGACAGACTGTCCACTGACATCTTCTACAAGCCCACTGACTCTCATAACTAACTTGACTATATCTCTTCCCACCCTGCCACCTGCAAAAATGCCATTCCCTATTCCCAGTTCCTCCGTCTCAGCCGCATCTACTCACAGGATGAGGCTTTTCTTTCCAGGACATCTCAAATGTCTTCTTTCTTTAAGGATCGTGGTTTCCCTTCTATGGTGATCAATGATGCCCTCACCCGCATCTCCTCCATTTCCCGCACTTCAGCCCTCACCCCATCTTCCGGCCACCACAACAGGGACAGAGTTCCCCTTGTCCTCATCTACCACCCCACCAGCCTCCGGATCCAGCACATTATCCTCCGTAACTTCCATCACCTTCAACAGGACCCCACCACTACGCACATCTTTCCCTCTCCACCCCTCTCCGCTTTCCGCAGGGATCGATCCCTCCGCGACTCACTTATCCGCACGTCCATCACCACGGATCTCCCACCCGGCACTTATCCCTGCAAGCGTAAGTGCTACACCAGTCTCTACACCTCCTCTCTTGCCACCATTCAGGGCCCCAAACAGTCCTTCCAGGTGAGCCAACACTTCACTTGCGAATCTGTTGGGGTCATCTACTGCATTCGGTGCTCCTGGTGCAGCCTCCTCTACATCGGTGAAACCTGACGCAGATTGGGGCCTGCTTCGTCAAGCACCTCCACTCCATCCGCCACAACAGACAGGATCTCCCGGTAGCCACCCACTTCAACTCTGTTTCCCATTCCCATTCAGATATGTCCATACATGGCCTCCTCTACTGCCATGATGAGGCTAAACTCAGGTTGGAGGAGCAACAGCTCATATACCGTCTAGGTAGTCTCCAGCCCCTTGGTATGAACATAGAATTCTCCAACTTCCAGTAATTCCCTCCCCCTCCCTTCCTCTATCTCTATTTCACATCACCTCCCTCACAGTTCCGCCTCCTTCTACTACTGCGCATTGTTCTCCTGCCAATCACCTCCCTGCTTCCCCTCCCTCACCCTTTTGTCTTTCAAATTACTGTTTTTTTCAACTACCAGCATTCTTCAAACCGTCCCCAAAGTTCTTCCTTCAGTCCTGATGAAGGGTTTCGGCCCAAAACATCGACTAATCTTTTCAACTGATGCTGACTGACCTGCTGAGCTCCTCCAGCGCATTGTGAGTATTGCATCCCTGTTCCCTGGTGTCAACACTGACTCCAGGTGACCTTTTAGTTACACTCAAGTGGAAAACTCATTTCTGTGACTATTATTTGCCACTTTCTCTCCTGCACAGATACTTGGGTTTCTTTACAATAAAGTGGACAACTGGTTCATTCCATTTAAAGGTCATTGCAGGGAAAGCTACCAAACTTTCTTTTTTCAATTGTTTCTGCTTTTCCAATTCTACTTCTTCCACTCCTCCTGTAGCTCTTTCTTTTCATTACAATTGCTCCTGTACATTGCTTCGCCAATCTTAATCGCATACTATTTTAATCTGCCTTATCTTTGAAAGCTTTGTAAGTAACAAAGGGCATTGATTGCCTTATAATTATACTACAGTAAGGGTAATTTAATGAAGAGGTCATTTATACGCCATCTCAGTTCTGTAGTGTCCTTTCGTTAATAGCAAAATCAAATACACATATCCTTGTATGAATTGCGTATCAATACACTATTCTTCAATCTTTAATTGATTAAGCTGACCTTCCATCATGCCTTATTATTACAATGTTGCAACTAATTCACATAACAGCACTATTATGGATTGCTTGAAAGGAAATATCTAGCAGGACTGGAACCAAGCTGGGATTTAGCCAGGGGTTTGATCAAATTTTGAGAAGGGGGAGGGAGTCCAGTTTGGTTGCAGCCTGGGAAATGGTGAGGCGCATAGGAGAGTCAGTTGGGGCCACGGGGGTGGTCAAACTGGAACCTTGTGAACTGAATTGATCTGAGGAGTTGTTTAGGTCAGGTTGGTTGGAATCTGAGGTTGGAGGGGCTGTGGATAATGACATCCTGTGATTATGAGAGAAGACTGGTGCCTTCTGGGGAAGGAGGGGTCAATAAATAATTGATAGATAATTGAGGGAAAAGAAACTAAGGAGAGCCAATATGAAATTAAATTGAAAGTAATCTATCTGGGTGTGTACGATCACAAACAAGAGAAAATATGCAGATGCTGGAAATCCAAGCCACACACACAAAGTGCTGGAGGAACTCAGCAGGCCAGGCAGCATCTATGGGAAAAGAGTATAGTTGATGTTTCAGGCTGAGACCCTTCATCAGGACTGGAGAGAAAATGATGAGGAGTCAGAGTTAGAAGGTAGGGGGAGGGGAGGATGAAACCGGGAGGCGGGAAGGAGTGAAGTAAAGAGCTAGGATGTTGATTGGTGAAAGGGATACAGGGCTGGAGAAGGGGAATCTGATGGGAGAGAACATAAGGCCATGGAAGAAAGAAAAGTGGGAGGAGTACCAGAGGGAGGTGATGGGCAGGTAAAGAGAATAAGTGAGAGAGGAAAAAAGGAATAGAGAATGATGAAGGTGGGGGGAATTACCGGAAGTTTGAAAAATCGATGTTCATGCTATCAGATTGGAGGCTACCAATCAGGGCCCCAAATAGTCCTTCCAGGTGAGGCGACACTTCACTTGTGAGTCTGTTGGGGTCATATACTGCATCTGGCGCTCCCAATGTGCCCTTGTATACCGGTGAGACCCAACGTAGATGGCAAGACAGCTTCACCAAGCACCTATGCTCCGTCCACCAGGAAAAACAGGATCTCCCAATGGCCACTTATTTTAATTCCACTTCCCATTCGACGTGTCAAGCCATGGCCTCCTCTACTATTGCAATAAAGCCACACGCAGTCTGTGGAGGAGCAGTACCTTACACTCCATCTGGGTAGCCTCCAACCTTCTGCAATGACCATCGATTTCTCAAACTTTTCAGTAATTCCCTCCTTCCCTCCATTCCCCATTTCCATTTCTCCCTCTCACCTTATCTGTTTACCTGCCCATCACCTCCCTCTGGTGCTCCTCCCCCTTTTCTTTCTTTCATGGCCTTCTATCCTCTCTTATCAGATTCCTCCTTCTCCAGCCCTGTATCTCTTTCACTAATCAATTTCCCAGCACTTTACTTCACCCCTCCCCCTCCTCATTTCACCTATCACCTTGTATAAATGGGTGTTTCTCCGGTTGGCAGTCTGTGGTGAGTGGGGTGCCGCAGGGGTCAGTGCGGGGCCCGCAGCTGTTTACCATTTACATTGATGATTTGGAAGAGGGGACTGAGTGTAGCGGAGCAAAATTTGCTGATGACACTAAACTGAGTGGAAAAGCAAATTGTACAAAGGATGTGGAGAGTCTGCAGAGGGATATAGATAGGTTAAGTGAGTGGGCCAAGGTCTGGCAGATGGAATACAACATTGGTAAATGCGAGATCATGCACTTTGGAAGGAAAATAGAACAGCAGATTATTATTTAAATGGGGAAAGACTGCAGCATGCTGTTGTGCAGAGGGACTTGGGAATGCTTGTTCATGAATCGCAAAAAGTTGGCTTGCAGGTACAACAGGTTATTAAGGCGGCAAACGAAATGTTGGCCTTCATTGCTAGAGGGATTGAATTCAAGAGCAGGGAGGTCATGCTGCAAGTATACAGGGTACTGGTGAGGCCGCACCTGGAGTACTGTGTGCAGTTATGGTCTCCATACTTGAGGAAGGATATACTGGCTTTGAAGGCAGTGCAGAGGAGGTTCACCAGGTTGATTCCAGGGATGAAGGGGTTAACCTATGAGGAGAGATTGAGTCATCTGGGACTAAACTCTCTGGAGTTCAGAAGAATGAAAAGGGATCTTATAGAAACATACAACATTTTGAAAGGGATGGATAAGATAGAAGTAGAAAAGTTGTTTCCATTGGTAGGTGTGACTAGAACTAGGGGACATTGCCTCAAGATTCAGGGGAGAAGATTTAGGACGGAGATGAGGAGAAACTGTTTTTCCCAGAGAATGGTGAATCTGTGGAATTCTCTGCCCAGGGAAGCAGTTGAGGTTTCTTCACTAAACATATTTAAGATACAGTTAGATACATTTTTACATAGTAAGGGAATTAAGGGTTATGGGGAAAAGGCAGGTAGATGGAGCTGAGTTTACAGATCAGCCATGATCTTATTGAATGGCAGGGCAAGCTCGATGGGCCGGATGGCCTATTCCTGCTTTTATTTCTTATGTCCTTATGTGTTTCTTCCTCCCCTCTCCCCCACCTTCTATCTCTGGCTCATTATCTACTTTTCTCCAGTCCTGATGAAGAGTCTCTGCCTGAAACATCGACAACACTCTTTTCTACAGATGCTGCTTGGCTTGCTCAGTTCCTCCTGCAGTTTGTGCATTGCTATCTGGGTGCGTGGCAGGTTAAGATTTCCTCAAGAAGGCCCCCTTTAAAATGTTCTGTTATCTTATTAAAACCTATTTGTTCCAGAAATGTAGCATATAGGTGGACCTTCAAACTTGTAAACTAATTTCCCATGCAACTTTCCAGGGACAGCACTATTCACTGCAAAACATCACTTGCACAACGGTAATTCCTGATGGAAAGTGCCTGGCTAATTTCACTCAGCATTATATTATGTTTGGGGCAGCTTTTTGCATGTAGAGTAGGAATCTGTCCTTGATTGAATGTTCAAAGGGCAAATTTATAAAGTAGCATTGAATTCTATGACAAAATTCAATTATTTTCAGTTCAATAAAATTGAATTCCAGAAAAGGGGTTCAATGGCCCTATGATATGTTAAATTCATCACGCATTTCATGTACGTAACGAAGGACAATATATCTGCCAATCAACAGCCTTACATTTCAAATTATCATGGTGAGGTACTTTAAATAATCGAAAATCGGAAAGACTGGTGCAGACCACAAGGAGGTAGAAATTCCAGGTTAGGTTCCTGCAGTACTGTGAACATTTCTGGGAATCAAATGTGAGGGATACATTGAGCATGTAATGTCAACTTGGCATAATAATAACTGTACTCTAATTCTGAACCCCTCACATTATGAGAGGAGATTACAGGAAACTGAATTGTACTCCCTGTAAATTTAGAAAACTAACCAATCATTAGTTTCAAGGTTTTAAAGGAAATGATAAGACAAGCAGATAAACTTCTGTAAGTCTAGCAAGTCTACATCAAGTGGGAAAGCTCCAAAAATCATATTTAGGTATTTCAACAGTGAAGGTAAGAAGCACACACCAGAAGTTCAGAATTTCCTTTTACAAATAGCTGTTGACACAGTGTTCTAGTATTTATAAGCTTTCAAATTACATACTTCCACAATCATGTTATTGCCTCTCCGGGCAACACATGTTTGCTCTAAAGTAATGATACATTAACACTCTCCATGCATAGAAATAGAAATAAGCTGTTTCAAAATATCCATAATCCATTTGACCAAATCTTGCTCAAGGAAACATTTTCCAGGAATGCACTCCTTTGTAGACTGAGGAATGGGTACGCATGTTTTAAATATGAAATCAGTAATATTTTGTATTTCAAGGGTATTAAGGACAAAAGGGCAAGGTTGAGTGAGGGGAATTTAAGTCAGAAATCTGCTATTTACTCCTGCAATCTATGTTATATTCACAGATTTCAGTGAATACCCTAGCAAGCATAAGGGATGAAATAGGCTAATTCAGTCAATTCAGCTTCAATGCTGTTGTTCAGATGAAAAAAGTCCTTCGAGCATGCTTACAACACGAGCATTAATACAGTGCTACAGTTTCTATTGCAGCAAGTACAAGGATCACAAAGTCAATAACAAGCCCAAACTTAACTCACCAAATTCACCATTTCTGCCACCAATATGCAATAGCATTCATGAAGTTTACTGTGAAATGAGAGGTGCTTATGACTGCACCTTCCACTAGGAACAACCATGCTTAAGGCACAATGATAAATATAACAAAATACATAAGGAAACTTTGTTCTTAATTAAGAGCAAATAGTAATTTTTTAAAAAGGGCCTGGAAGTAACAACTTTAAAATCCGCTTCTATTCATATGATGATCCCACAAGCAAATTGAGCTCCACTTTGGGAAATTGATCCCAATGAAATTAATAAACTAAATTACAGAAACAGGTTTCAAATACAAATTTACTGCTATTCTTGTCGAGTGCACAATCCAGTGGACAAATTTTCCACAGTAATGGAAAACTTGAACAAAGCAAGGAAGAACACAGATGGAAAAAATATTAAAATGAGGGAAATGTTTTTGACTGGAATACAACACAAAAATCAAATAATACTCATACCTGGTCTTTTAATACTACTACACATTTGAATTCCATCTATTAGATACTAATCATGTTTTCCTAAGGATATATTTTCATTTCTATTGTTCTAAAATGAACTTCAGAAAATCAAGTATTTCTATGACATTGAAATTAAGCTAAGTAATCTAACAAAAGCAGTAGAGAAGCGGAATCAAGGATTAATTGCAATATTTGATGAATAACAACTGTAATATGAATTTTGCAGCTAGCAGCAACACCAGCAACTTACATCATATACATAATTTATACTAATATACTCGATATTGTTTCTTTTTAACAGCTTGATATAAGCAAAGTTATTAAATCATAAAAATCACCATACCTGCAAGTAGATTGCTGCTTCCTGGTAGTTCATCTCCCAGACTTGTCTCAAAGAACCATAGCTTGTTCTGTAGTCTCGAACATCTGGTGTCGCCACCACTTCAGCATTGATAATATCATATCCCCCTCCATCTATTAAGGGGGGAGAAGATGGATGGTTCAAGTAGCAGAAGGCCAAGTGGGTCAAGCATTAGCCAAGAAAATGTGACTTGAATTTCATTGATCATGCATTAGTGACAGAGGATGTCATCACTTTGTCTTACAAGTACTAGAAGCAGATGACCTACAGCTGTTGCTTTTTTTTAAAGTAGGTTCTTTTTTTTTAATTGCTTCCAAAGGGGAGGAAGGAAGATAAAAACATTGGATAATATGTTTCAACAGTGATATATAAATTAATGTTTCAAAAAAATTAGCACTACTCAGTAAGTTTGATCTTGTGTGGAACACATCATTATATAGAACTTACTTGCATATTCTTAGTTTTGTTTCAGTTAAGCTCTAACTTGAATCTAAACATTTGACTTTATTTCAATCATACACAACAATGGGGGCTTCAATGTGGTAAAATAACTCAGTTTTTCCCTGAAAAAAAAATCAAGGTTAACTTGATATTGACAGTGCAATATTGGGAGAGGTCACAAAAATATTTGGTTAAAGAGTGTTTCGGGGAGGATTTTAAGGGAACATCGTGAGGGCAGAGATGAAGGATAAGATGCACACTGCATGGTAGAATATGAATAGAACTGTTTTAGATAACCTACTGTTAAAGATGATAGAAAATGACACCAAAGTGTGAATCTGCTACAACAAAAGTACGGATGAAGGGTTTGATGATCAGATGGACCTACACAAGCATGTGTTGAGGTGATACAGAATAAATATTAGGGTATATGTAGGAATCTTAGCTTGAGATTAATTGTAAGTATTCTGCCTTAATCAGTAGTGGAGGAGAATTAAACTGGTGATATAGAGGTTGTGAAGGTTGATAACAATGACAGGATTACAAAATGTTTGATGGTTTAAACACGAGAGACTAGAAATGCATTATACCCATTTCTGGTGTGCTAAACAATGCTAAAGTTTAGCACCAATAACAAATTGGGATTCTGTGAAAAATTATGAAGTTTGTCAGGAACATTCAAAAAGGAGATAGCTCAGTTCAGCAGAACTACCAACATTTTAGTGTGCAACAAGGTTGTTAATCATTAAAGGTACATTGCCTGTGGCAACATGCACTACGGCTACCAAAGAGGACATAGAAAGCCGAGATATAGTCGAACAGACATGGGAGTCCTAAAATATGAAATGGAGTTGGCCTGGAGACCCAGCAGTACCACCATTAAAACTACCCAATAGAAGTCAGGATTCCAATGGAACAATACTGGAAAAAAATTTCATGACCTCACACGGTATGCTAAGACAGAGCACAAAAAAAAATGTTCTTTTCTACAAACACATTTATCCAGAAACAAAAATACAAACAAAGTGCTAATCACCCTCCACACATCTTAGCCTCTCCTGCACTACATCTCATCTTCATCCTACTGATTCTATCACACAAAAGAGTTAAGCCTCTTAGGATAATGAGGTCATTGACCAGTGTCTTTGATACCTTCCATTTAAGCTAAGCCAGTGGGAAACTGGAGGAAGGTCACCCAGAATTTCAAAGTTCAAATTAAAATTTTATCAGAGTACATATATGTCACCATATATAACCCTGAGATTATTTTTCTATGGGCATACTTAGCAAATCTATAGAATAGTAACTGTAAACTGTAAAATCAGGAAATGTTAACACTAAAACTGACTAATAATGACCATGGAATAACAATATAACAAGAGTTCTTAAATGAGTGTAGTTATCCTCTTTTGTCCAAGAGCCTGATGTTCTTGAACCTGGTGGTGCAATTCCTGAGGCACCTGTACCTTCTACCTGATGGCAGCAGCGAGAAAAGGGCATGGCCTGGGTGGTGAGGATCTTTAATGATGGATGCTGCTTTACTACATCAAAGTTTCATGTAGATGTGCTCAATGGTTGAGAGGGTTTTACCTGTGATGAACTGGCCTGAATCCACTACCTTTTGTAGGATTTTCTGCTCAAAGTTATTGGTGTTCCTATACCAGGCTGTGATGCAGCCAGTCAGTATACTTTCCACCACACACCTATAGAAGTTTACCAAGTTTTTCAAAGACATACCAAACCTCTGCAGAATCCTGAAAAGTAGAGGCATCTCTCCATACTGTTGGAAATGGGTGGGTGGGTCACAGAATCCTAAGGCAACTCATTTATTAAAATTATGTGAAATATCTAAAAAAAATTGAACTAAGTTTGTTGAAGTATTAATTGGTATAATATCTCATAATCCAGAAGATTTCAGAGCCTATCACCTTCAATAGAACCTTATCTTCTATGTTGTCTTTAACAGGTTACAGAGGAGGCTCCTGTTTCCCCTCTCCACAACATGAAGAAACACCAAGCTAGAGAAGTAGAAGGGAAATGGGACATCATTGTGTAATATCTGTTCACAAGGGATGAGCAGAATAGGTGAAAGTGATACATGGTGAGACACACAAGGCACTTGCGGGTTGGAGTCTGGCACTAGGCATAAAGAATCTTGTGAGTGGACTTGCTTGAGGGAAGTTCAGCAAATCCACGTTGCCCCAAGGATCCATATGAAGGCCACAGTTTAAATGCTTAAAAGCCAAGGCCAATGTACATATATAATATAATCAATAGTATGTTGTCAAGCTGAACGCAGGAGATGAGGAGCCTTAAGCAGTCCATCTTTGTTGCAGGAGGTTGTTTGGAGCTGGGAGACCAGCTGCTGAGTTTGGACAGCATGCAGCTCATCACAGATGTTGCAGGCCTATACCTTAGTGTGCTGCTGGACTAACCAGATAGGAGAATATCATTTTTCAAGACCAAATCACAAGATAACTGTTGTTCAAAAATGGCAGCATGTAGGTCATGTACTGGAACATAAAACCAAAGCTAGAAATCCAAGCCAAAATCAAAAATACTTGAAGTGCTCCGTAGTTAGGTAGCAGCAGTGGAGAGAGAAACAGAAATAATGCTTTGGTCAAAAAATTGAAAAGTGAGAAAACAAGCATATTTTAAGAGATAAGGGTGATTTTTTTTGACTCCAGGAGAGAGATGGTGGTTGCAAGTAGTGGTAATTACTCAATAATAACATGTGCAATGGTTATTCTTCTAATCTATTCCCAAAGCCAAGACCGCTACACTTAAAAGCACATGAGCGTTGGGTACATAAGAACATGCATAAGCAGTTTTTCCTCTTTGTCTCATGCCATCATAATTCAGAAATGCATCTCTTCACTATTTAAATCTGGACTACAAGGACCGAAGTCTTTCAAAACAAAAGGTTTACATAAAATGAGAATTTCAGCAATATCCTGCTGTAGATATTTAATAGAAAAGCAAATTTACAACCTGTTTATTACTAATTGCATGAAGATTGACAGATTTTTGTAAATTGAATATAATTTTTTTTTAAAATGTATAATTTCGGTTTCTGATTTGATGGAGACAGACGTGAAAGCACAGAGGAACATGTGGAGAAATTTCTGAAACACAGGTTCGCTGCCGCTGTTACTGGGCGATCGAGAATCTTCCAAGGGAAGGCCCCAAAATCCCCAGCTTTGCCTGCTGCTGGCAACCGAGATTGAGGATAGAGATGGTGCTCGGTACTCGGTACCGGAGAGCTGATCGGAGGCTCAAAGTTTTCGGAGGACTCAGAGTCGGACTGTGGTCAGGCATGGCAGGGAGAGTTTTCTTCCTTCTCCTGTCTGCGTGAGATGTAGGACATTTGAGAAACCTTGAACTTTTTACTGTGCCATGGATTGTTCTTCATCAAGTTATGGTATTGTTGCACTGTTGTAACTATATGTTATAATTATGTAGTTTTGTTAGTTTTTTCAGTCTTGGTCTGTCCTGTGTTTTGTGATATCACACCGGAGGAAATATTGTATCATTTCTTAATGCATGCATTACTAAATGACAATAAAAGAGGACTGCGTGTCTTCATAATCTAATCTAATCTAATCTAATAATTTAATAGGCAAAGCAGCAGCGAGATCATGGACCCTATACAGTTTACGGAGGAGGAAGTGTTTACTGTCATGAGGCAGATTAGGGTGGATAAATCCCCAGCGCCTGACAAAGTGTTCCCTCAACTCTGTGGGACGTTACTGCAGAAATTGCAGAGGTCCTAGCAGAGATATTTAGAACATGTTTAGCCATGGGTGAGATGCCAGAGAATTAAAGGATAGCTAATGTTGTTCTGTTGTTTAAGAAAGGCTCTAAGAATAAACCAGAAATGATAGGCTAGTGAGCCTGATATCATTTGTGGGAAAATTATTGGAAGGTATTCTAAGGGATTGCATATGTAAGTATTTATAGACAGGAACTGATTAGGGATCGTCAACATGGCATTGTGCATGTCGTGTCTAACCAATCTTATAGAGTTTTTTTGAGGAAGTTACGAGGAAAATTGATGAAGGCAAGGCAGTGGATGTTGTCAGCATGGACTTTGGCAAGACCTTTCACAAGCTCCTGCAGGGTCTCACAAGTGACTGAATCTTCTTGACCAAGAGGTTTGTCGAGAAGGTTCAGTTGCTTGGCATTCAAGATGAGGTAGTAAATTGGATTAAACATCCGGGAGAAGCCAGGAAATGGTAGCCTCTCTGACTGGAGGCCTGTTACTAATGGTGTGCTGCAAGAATTGGAGCTGTCCATGATCTAGATGATAATATGGTAACTTGATCAGAAAATTTGTGGAGGACACCAAGACTGAGGGTGAGTGAACAGCAAGGAAGACTATCAAAGCTTGCAGTGGGATCTGGACCAGGTGGAAAAATGGGCTGAAAAGTGGCAGATGGAATTTAATGCAGACAAGTATGTGGTGTTGCACTTGGGAAGGACCAACACGGTGAGCAGTACATGGATACTGATGAGTGTGGTAGAACAGAGGGATCTGGGAATACAGATCCATAATTCCTTGAAAGCGGTGTCACGGGTAGATTAAAGTCATAAAGAAAGTTTTTGGCACATCGACCTTCATAAATTAATGTACTAAGTACAGAAGTTGGGATGTTATACTGAAATTGTATAAAACATTGGAGAGGTGTAATTTGGATACTGTGTGTAGCTTTGGTCACCTACTTACAGGAAAGATGCAAATAAGATTGAAAGAGTGCAGAGAAAATTTACAAGGATGTTGCTGGGATGTGAGGACCTGAGTTAATGGGAAAGATTGAATAGGTTAGAACTTTATTCCCTAGAACTCAGAGGGGAGATATGATAGAGACATACAGAATTATGAAGGGTATAGAGAGGGTAAATGCAAGCAGGTTTTTTTCCGCTGAGGTTGGGTGTGACTACAACTAGAGGTCATGGTCTGTTGTAAATCTAGTCAAGAAGAAAAGAAGACCTTACGAAAGTTTCAAACAGCTAGGTAATGATAGAGATCTAGAAGATTATAAGGCTAGCAGGAAGGAGCTTAAGAATGAAAGAAATTAGGAGAGTCAGAAGGAGCCATGAGATGGCCTTGGTGGACAGGATTAAGGAAAACCCCAAGGCATTGTACAAATATATGAAGAGCAAGAGGATAAGGCGTCAGTGAATAGGACCAATCAAATGTGACAGTGGAAAAGTGTGTATGGTACTGGAAGAGACAGCAGAGGTACTTAATGAGTACTTTGCTTCAGTATTCACTACGGAAAAGGATCTTGGTGATTATAGGGATGACTTACAGTGGACTGAAAAGCTTGAGCATGCAGATATAAAGAAAGAGGATGTGCAGGAGCTTTTGGAAAGCAGCAAGTTGGATAAGTCATCAGGGCCGGATG
Source organism: Mobula hypostoma (assembly GCF_963921235.1). NCBI lineage: Eukaryota > Metazoa > Chordata > Chondrichthyes > Myliobatiformes > Myliobatidae > Mobula > Mobula hypostoma. The sequence goes on from NC_086123.1 coordinate 13,937,451, forward strand.
AGATGTACCCCAGGCTACTGTGGGAGGCGAGGGAGGAGATTGCTGAGCCTCTGGTGATGATCTTTGCATCATCAGTAGGGATCGGGGAGATTCCGGAGGATTGGAGGGTTGCAGATGTTGTTCCATTATTCAAGAAAGGGAATAGAGATAGCCCAGGAAATTACAGACCAGTGAGTCTTACTTCAGTGGTTGGTAAGTTGATGGAGAAGATCTTAAGAGGCAGGATTTATGAACATTTGGAGAGGGATAATATGATTAGGAATAGTCAGCATGGCTTTGTCAAAGGCAGGTCATGCATTACGAGCCTGATTGAATTTTTTGAGAATGTGACTAAACACATTGATAAAGGTAGAGCAGTAGATGTAGTGTATATGGATTTCAGCAAGGCATTTGACAAGGTATCCCATGCAGGGCTCATTGAGGAAGTAAGGAGGCATGGAATCCAAGGGGACATTGCTTTGTGGATCTAGAACTGGCTTGCCCACAAAAGGCAAACAGTGATTGTAGACGGGTCATATTCTGCATGGAGTTCTGTCACCAGTGGTGTGCCTCAGGGATCTGTTCTGGGACCCCTACTCTTCGTGATTATTATAAGTGACCTGGATGAACAAGTGCAGGGAAGGATTAGTAAATTTGCTGATGACACACAAGTTGGAGCTGTTGTGGATAGTGTGGACGGCTGTCAGAGGTTACAGCAGGACATTGATAGGATGCAGAACTGGGCTGTGAAGTGGCAGATGGAGTTCAACCCAGACAAGTGTGAGGTGGTTCATTTTGGTAGGTTAAATATGATGACAGAATAAATAGTAGTATTAATGGTAAGACTCTTGGCAACGTGGAGGATCAGAGGGATCTTGGGGTCTGAGTCCATAGGACACTCAAAGCTGCTGCACAGGTTGACTCTGTGGTTAAGAAAGCATATGGTGCATTGGCCTTCATCAATCGTGGGATTGAGTTTAGGAGCTGAGAGGTAATGAAGCTATACAGCACCCTGGTCAGACCCTACTTGGAGTACTATGCTGTTCTGGTTGCCTCAGTATAGGAAGGATGAGGAAACCATAGAAAGGGTACAGAGGAGACTTACAGGATGTTGCCTGGATTGGGGAGCATGCCTTACGAGAATAGGTTGAGTGAACTCGGCCTTTTTTCCTTGGAGCGACAGAGGATGAGAGGTGACCTGATAAAGGTGTATAAGATGATGAGAGGCATTGATTGTGTGGATAGTCAGAGGCTTTTCCCCAGGGCTGAAATGGTTAGCACGAGAGGACATAGTTTTAAGGTGCTTGGAAGTAGGTACAGAGGAGATGTCAGGGGTGAGTTTTTTTTATGTAGAGAGTTGTGAGTGCGTGGAATGGGCTTCTGGCGACAGTGGTGGAGGCAGATACTATAGGGTCTTTTAAGAGACTCCTGGACAGGTATATGGAGCTAAAAAATAGAGGACTATGGGTAACCCTGGGTAATTTCTCAGGTAAGGACATGTTTGGCACAGCTTTGTGGGCTGAAGGGCCTGTATTGTGCAGTAGGTTTTCAATGTTTCTATGTTAATGGTGAAAAGTGAAATGTTTAAGGTAGATATGATGAGGAGGAACTTCTTCACTCAGATAATGGTGACAGTGTGGAGTAACCTGGCAGCTCAGGTGGTGGATGCGGGTTCAATTTCAGCATTTAAGAGAAATTTGAATAGGTACATGTATGGGAGTGGTAAGGAGGGCTATGGTCTGGGTGCAGGTCAATGGGACCAGGCAGATTAGTAGTTCGGCATGGACCAGATGGGCTGAATGGCCTGTTTCTGTGCTGTAGTGTTCTGACTTTATAATTTAATATTACTGCCAGAAAGTCATATCATCACAAACATTTTCGTGAAATCTTTTGACATTTTAATTAAATCACCAAATATACTTTCTTTGAAATACAAAATTTACAGCAAGAATTCTAACTCGTCAGCAAGATTTTTTTTCTGGGACTATTGTCACTGGGTTTAAAGTTGGCAATCAACCAAGCTGCAATAATATTTTTGAAGTGAGATTCCCAGTGCATCAAGGTGTCTTATGCTGCAATGACTGTAATGACCTTCTGTTAAATCTTTATTTCATCAAGGTCAGTCACTGCTTTAGCAAGTAGTTTTTACATTCTAGCAGGCAAACAGTTTTATAGCAAGACCAATAACATCACAGGAGAGTCACAGTGCAATGAACATTGGATGTGAGCTCTTTTTAACTGGAAGTTGAATTCCCATTATTAAAATACAGTCAGTTTGTCTCACCATCGAACAACACAGATATGTTGACCAGCAAGACCACAGCCTAATCTGCTGGTGATGACCACCCTGACTTTAGTAGGGACTCATTCTGGCCTCCTTCAACTATCCCCCCATCTCATTGCTACTTAATGAATTTTGCTGGAAATGTACAAATGGACTTCACTTGAGAAAATGAATTTACCATGATATAAAACGATACAGGTCATATCTCTGTTACACGTCAATGCACAGAGAGAGGGGAAAGAATGAAACTGGAGTAAAAGGAAGCAAACAGTGCTCCTTCAGTTGAGTGTCTGAAAAAAATAACAAATAGCCTCCTTTACTTTTTACCTTTGCCTTGCAATAAACTGGAAGTATATTATTACAATCAAGCTTATCAAAAAGTCCCCATCAAAAACATTCTGAATAGTCAGAAAATCTGTGTTCATTTTGCTGCATTAAGAATTCATTCCTTTCCCCAATCTTCTATCCTGAATATGCAGATCCATGTTTAAATCACTTACAAAAGTAGCAGCAGTTCCTCTTTTTGTAAGAATGCTTACACTGGCTAGTGGCATATCCTTTACGTACTTGGATGGGAATGGTTATTTTTGGAGGTGGGGATCTCTACTAAACTAACTCCTACACGTATTGTCACAGATGATGATTGGAGAGTTATCAGATAAAGGCAGCTCAACTTATTGATCTTTGTATCTCAACATAACACACTTACATGATGCATTGAATAAAAGCCATCAACTCTGCTATGAAAAAGTATCAAGCCTGAAATATTGAAGACCTGTATAAGAGAATACCAAGCTACTCGGTGCATTTACATTCAGGAAGATCACTTCTATGAGTGCATATTGAATCCAGAAGTAAAATATTACTGTATTCAAAAAGAGTAAACCGATGAAACATGAACTTCCTTCTTTTATATTAACACAACAATATTAGAGGAAAATTCCATCCAGTTAAGGAACTCAACCCATTGTAGAAAAGTCTGCATCTGAACCTGGGTGTGTTAGTTGTGGGGAGACGGTAAGGGATCAGAAATTTAGGGTTGTTGGTCAGGGCTAATCAGAGGGTAACAATGGCCAAATGGCCATGATCATTAAAAATGTTGGGTTACACGGTTCACAAAAAGATTGAAGCAGGGATCAGCTGTTGGGGATTGGTCGAGGGTGAGGAATAAAAACAGTATCTGGGTGAACAGGTGGATGGATAATTGGGAAGGGAGGTGTGTAAAGTTCACTGATCCATTGTGTATTTGAGCTGACTGGTTCAATCAATATATTGCTTACCAGTTTTGGACAATATAACAAGAGAAAAAAAAGTGATTTTACTTTACTAATCCAAAAAATACAATCTATCCCTCAATACATTGCTACTTAATTCAAATTTTGTGATAATTCTATTTTACTAGTACAGTGCCCACTTTAATATTTTATTTGTATTGGTAATTCTGATTAATATTTCACCATTCTTGAAGAGTAATTTAAATAAGGAGTAGATATTATTTAATCTCCTTTGGAATTTTCTTCCTCTTCAAACTGTTTATTCAGTATTATTTATGCACTCAATACAAATTTATGAAACATGAATACTTTAGAAGGCAAGAAAAAATGATAACTCTTCAAATAATACATGGTAAATATTTTATAAAGCAGGATTAAAAGAAAATTACAAGACTGAAAAATACTGTACTGTTCATTCAATTAACACTCAGTTACACAACTAACTAAAAAGCTAAATCTACCTAATTATGTCAAGTGAAAACATACACATACCGTTTGTCTGAACTTCCCAAAAGTAGGATGACTTTTTCAAAGGACTATGATTAAATTGATCGGAGCATAGACAAGTTATGCTTGCAAGTTCCATTGATACAGAAGTGAAAGCAACGCCCTGTGTACCTCTACATTGTCAAGCACCAGAAGTTACATCATCTAATTCCACAAAAACCCCATGACCACACAAAAACCAAACTTACTTTTATTATTCTGTACACAGAATTACAATAGATTTGTGAATTCCTACTTCAGCCTGTTAAATGATTGAAACCTCTTATTCTGCCAGCTGTACTATAGTAGGCTAAAAGTTTGTGATGTACTGATACTGATACATTGGCTGAATGATACAAATTGCAAATTCTACTAGTACAGCATAAATATATTCTTCTGGAATCTATTTAACATGAAAGGACTACATATAGCTACTCATAAACATGGAACATTTTTACACATTAACTAACAAAATGTTGGTTCCTTACAATCTGGCTTATTCATTGACTTAAGGGTTAAGCAAGTTAAAACAGAGTAGCATACAGAAAGCGGAAGTGTGTGCCCAGTAGTATGATGCATAGCATTCTAAATAGTGGTTGTAAGTTTAGCAGCTATTATTATTTTAATATTTGTAATATATGCCGTCAAGCTCATAAATATAGCAAATTTAGATTCATTCTTCAAGGGGTTTCTTCTTGACTATTCAAAAACAATTCTTATTCATTGATTTTGTCATTTCATAAACAGTGCAACACGCCATAAATTCTGTTATGGTGCAAACATTATATCCAAAGTACCTGAAATAATATACGACTGAAATATACAAACTATGTTTTGTGAATGAGAAAAACATATTGATTATTCCTATCCACAAGTACTACTGCAAACTTTCAGCTTGTTAACCCTTTGCTAAGAAAAACTATGATGGATATTTACTTCCTCGGCCCATTGGTTGCTTGCTAATCCCGCTTTCTAAACACAGCAGCTGCACTTGTATAATGAAACACTTGTAAGTAAACTTCCAACTAACAGTTTGCTTAGTTTCTAGGTTCCTGTGCTGTGGAAAACGTCCTGCCTCGTCCCTGTGCCAAAGACGCCGCGCCCCAGCGGCCTCAATGACTACAGACCGGTGGCATTGACCACCCACATCATGAAGACCCTGGAGAGACTTGTTCTGGAGCTGCTCCGGCCTATGGTCAGGCCACACTTAGATCCCCTCCAGTTCGCCTACCAGCCCCGACTAGGAGTTGAGGGACCATCGTCTACCTGCTGAACAGTGTCTATGCCCACCTGGACAAGCCAGCGAGCACTGTGAGGGTCATGTTTTTTGACTTCTCCAGTGGTTCAACACCACCCGCCCTGCTCTGCTGGGGGAGAAGCTGACAGCGATGCAGGTGGATGTTTCCCTGGTGTCATGGATTCTTGATTACCTGACTGGCAGACCACAGTACGTGTGCTTGCAACACTGTGTGTCCGACAGAGTGATCAGCAGCACTGGGGCTCCACAGGGGACTGTCTTGTCTCCCTTTCTCTTCACCATTTACACCTTGGACTTCAACTACTGCACGGAGTCTTGTCATCTTCAGAAGTTTTCGGATGACTCTGCCATAGTTGGATGCATCAGCAAGGGAGATGAGGCTGAGTACAGGGCTACGGTAGGAAACTTTGTCACATGGTGTGAGCAGAATTATCTGCAGCTTAATGTGAAAAAGACTAAGGAGCTGGTGGTAGACCTAAGGAGAGCTAAGGTACCGGTGACCCCTGTTTCCATCTGGGGGTCAAGGTGGACATGGTGGAGGATTACAAATACCTGGGGATACGAATTGACAATAAACTGGACTGGTCAAAGAACACTGAGGCTGTCTACAAGAAGGGTCAGAGCTGTCTCTATTTCCTGAGGCGACTGAGGTCCTTTAACATCTGCCGGACGATGCTGAGGATGTTCTACGAGTCTGTGGTAGCCAGTGCTATTATGTTTGCTGTTGTGTGCTGGCGCAGCAGACTGAGGGTAGCAGATACCAACAGAATCAACAAACTCATTCGTAAGGCCAGTGAAGTTGTAGGGATGGAACTGGACTCTCTGACGGAGGTGTCTGAAAAGAGGATGCTGTCCAAGTTGCATGCCATCTTGGACAATGTCTCCCATCCACTACATAATATACTGGTTGGGCACAGGAGTACATTCAGCTAGAGACTCGTTCCACCGAGATGCTACACTGAGCGTCATAGGAAGTCATTCCTGCCTGTGGCCATCAAACTTTACAACTCCTCCCTTGGAGGGTTAGACACCCTGAGCCAATAGGCTGGTCCTGGACTTATTTCCTGGCATAATTTACAGATTACGATTTAACTATTTATGGTTTTATTACTATTTATTATTTATGGTGCAACTGTAACGAAAACCAATTTCCCCCAGGATCAATAAAGTATGACTAAACTAAACTAAACTAAATGGGAATCAGTCTTTACTTCACAAAATGTAAATGTCAAACAGTAATCAGTTTGAAGTCAAAACAAAGTATTGTTTATAGAACTGCTTTGAAAATGCTTTCCTTGCAGTAACTGCACCTGGCTTATTACTGCCGAAAAAGTTAGTATAACAAAATAGGTTGTTTGATTTAGCTTTTCAAAACTGACAATGCTGACTAAGTTGCTTAGTTCAAGGAATCTCGCAGACCAGATGGAAACAAACATTTACCACATCAATAATTAATCTAATAACGTTGGGAATTTTATGAAATCAAGGAAGATAGCTTTATAGCATTAACCCTAACCATAATGCAGATTGAATATGCTTTTAGATCTTTTGTGTTAAAAGAACATCTAAGGAAATAACATATATGTGTGAAGTCACCCAAGTGATAGAAAAAGTGTATAACTGTAGAGAACAGTTCAGGCTTATCTGAAAATGGGATAAGGAATATCAAGAAATAAGAAAGAAACACTGGGGTGAACTAGAAACCATTCCTTTAGCTTTGATTTTGAAAACAGATTAATTCTTCCATCTGCAACTCACGGATATGTCTTTTTAGGTTATATATAGGAATTGAACTTAAGTTTTGAAATCATTTGTCCACTGTGCTTTGTATTTTGGAAATGGTTTGTGTTTAAGATAGAAATCCTCTGTGAGTTTTAAATGTGGTTTAAGAGTGTTGTTTGGATTTAAATGTCATTAAAAATAAATGAACTGTGTTTTAAACTATTAGCTGGAAGTATCTTCTCCTTGGTAGGGAGGGTGGACCCACCAGTCGAATAGTGGGTATTGGCAACTAAATTTGCCATGGAGAATAAACAGAGAAATAAATTAGTCTTTGAAGATTGGATAGTTACAGTATAATCTCCCTTTAGTGAGAGAACTCACATATCAATAGCTATTTATATCTGATAGGATTTAAGGTCTTTGTTTGCATTCAGAACTTTGCGGTCAACAAACCCAAAACCATCACAATACTAGGACTTCAGAAACCAAAAGTTTGGAATGAAGGAGCAAAATCCAAGATGGCCTACTGTCTCCTTGTGCTTGGGTCAAGGATGCCTCTGTGTGCCTTCCGGACGTTCTGAAGGAGGAGGGTGAAGAGGGTGGTTGTGATATATGTTGGTACAAAAGACCCGGGGGCGGGGGCGGGGGAGGATGAGGTCTTGCACAGGAATTTAGGGAGCTAACTAGCCATTTAAAGAGCAGGACCTCAAAAGCTGTAATTTCTGGATTGCTTTCAGTGCCATGGGCTAGTGAATGTACAAATAGAAAGATAGGAAAGATAAATGCAATAGGCAAAGTAGGCAGGTGAATACACATCAGCAAAAATCAAAGCTATATTACATCTATTTTAAAATAAGGAATCTAACAAATAAAGTGGATAAACTCAAAGCCTTAATTAACACATAGGACTACAATATTGTTGCCTTTACTGAGACAAGGCAATGCAGTAAACCAGTGTATAGAGTTTTCAGATAAGGCAGAGGGGTTGCAAAAGAAAAGATGGTGTTGCACTGTTAGTCAAGGAATGCAGTATTGAGGGAAGATATCCTTGAAGGTTCCTCAAATGGGGTCATGTGGTTGGGGATTAAGAACAAAAATGATATTATCACTTTGCTAAGTGTGCATCACAGACCTCCTAACAGTCACCTGGAGAAACAGATACATAGCTGATTCACAGAGGGATGTAACAGATATTGGATTTCGTACCACAGGATTTCAATTCCCCAAATATTCCACTAGGATTTCCTTAGTGTAAAATAGATCAGAGGGAGCAAAATTTTGGAAATTTTGATGTGATATGCCGGTAGACTAAGACAGGAAGAAACATTATTGGATCTCATCTTGGGGAATGTATTGGGTCAAGTGGAGAGCAGGTCAGTGGCACAGCATTTTGAAGACAGCAACTGCAACTTGATATACAGCATTTCAAAGTGATTACAGAAAAATATAGGGAGAGGCCAGGAATAAAGGTCTTAAATTGGGGGCAAATTCCTTTAACATTGATAAATTGGTTTATTATTGTGACCTGTACCAAGGTAGAGCGAAATGCTTTGTTTTGCATGCCATCTGTACTGATCATTTCAATGCAAAAGTACACTGAAGAGAGAATAACAGAATACAGAATGTTATAGTTATAGAGAAAGTGTTGTGCAGCAAAGAATAAGGTGCAAAGCCATATCAAGGTAGTTTGTGAGGATAAGAGTCCACTTTATCATATCAGGGGACTGTTCCCTCCTTGAGCTTGGTGGTATGTGCTTTTAGATAGAACCTGGTAAAGATAGACAGGGAGCATTGACTTAAGAGTTCAGTCTACATCTGCACAGAGGGAAGCATTCAAAGGAGAAACAGGGTGAAGTTAGGACCAACATGTCCCCTGTAATAGTGAAAGCCAAGGGTAAAAAATACAAGGGTGTTGAGGGGTACTGAAGACTGGATAAGGGGAAAATAGGAACAATATGGCAAGTGTAGAGGATTAATGAGGGGCCAATTATCAAAAGTATAAGAAGTATAAGGGGTGCTTAAAAAGAAAACCAGGAAGGTAAAGAGGAGTTAAGAAATATCACAAAAGAACAAGATTGAGGCAAATCCAAAGATATTTTATAAGTATCTTAAGATAAAAAGAATAACTATGGAATGAGTAGGGTAGGGTCCGGTAAGGCCAATTTGTGCATGATGCTGGAAGGTAGAGCAGGATGCTAAATTAATCATTTTAATCAGTGTTCACAAAAGAAATGTAGGTGGAAGATTTAGTGAAGAAGGAATGGATATACTAGTGCAAATAAAGAGGAGAATCATGATGCCTTAGCGAGCTGAGAGGTGGATAAATCCTCAGGACTGGGTGGGCTTTATCCCTGGTTGTTAAGGGAGGCAAGAGAACAGTTTGCTGGGCTATGACTGAGGTTTTAAAAAACTTTTTTAGCCACCAGTTAGATACCAGATTACTGCAGGACAAATATGGTCACCCTTTCAAGAAAGACATCAGGGGATAGCCTGACAATTACAGACCTGAAACCCTATTATCAGTAGAAGGGAAATTACTGGAAAAAAAAGACTGAGGAACGGGATTAGTGGTCACTTGGAAAGGTAGAGAAAAATCAGAGACAGCCAGCATGGCTTTGTCAAGGGTATATATTATTTTACCAATCTGATTGAGCTTTTTAAAGAAGTAACAAAGTGTATTGATGAGTATAGTGGTTGACACAGACTTCAGTATGGTCTTTGACAAGTCCCTGCATGGCAAAAGGTTAGAGTTCATAGATTCCAGGGTAAGTTGGTAAATTAAATCCAAATAAGCTTAGCAATAGGAGATGGGGTGATAGAAGAACATTATTTTTGAGATTAGATGCCTGTGACTAGTGGTGTTCCACAGGGATTGGCACTGGGAGTCTAGCTGTTTGTAATATATGTAAATAATTTGGATGTGGATGCAGAAGGCTTGATTGGTAAGTCAGCAGATGACACAAAGACGTGGAGTGGATGGTATGAAGAATAATTTTCGGCCACAGGGTGAAATGAGCTCGGAAATGGCAGATACACTTGCATCCAGATACATTTTGGGAGTATCAATAAGGATAGGCCATATACTGTGAATGTTAGAGCTCTAGGGACCTTGATATACAAGTCCATAAATTCTTGAAAGTGACAGTGCAGGTAGATTACATGGTTAAGGCAGCATATGGAGTGCTGGCTTCTTTAGTCAGGGCAATGAATACACAAGGCAGGAGGATATGCTCCAACGTTATAAAACATTGGCCAGATCTCAGCTAGATTACTGCATGCAGTTTTGGTCACTATAGGAAAGATGTGATAGTGCTGGAGAGGCTGCAGATGAGATTCACCACGATGTTGCCTGGGGTGAAGCAGTTCATTTATGAGGAAAGAGTGCAGAAGTTATGTCTGTTTTACCTGGAGTGGACGTGGTTAAGCAGGGACATGACTGTGGTATATAAAATTATGAGGGGTATTAATAGTGTTTACTGTAGGAAACCATTCTCCATATCACATAGCGATAAAACTCGAGGGCACATTTGGGGTAGTGGTAAGAGATTTAGAAAGCATCTAAGGAGTAGCTTTCCACCCAGAGATAGCTGGAAAACACTGCCTGACAAAGTGGTGGAAGAAGAGTTGCTGGCAGCACTTAAAAACTGTCCAGATAAGGATTTGTAAATGCTTGGGCACAGAAAGCAATGGGCCAAGTGCTGGAAGATTGGATTAATAATGAGATTGGTCCCTTTGGTCATCGTGAATATGGTGGATTGAATGGCCTGTTTTCAGGTGGTATGAGTCTTAAGGTATGGGTGTTTGAGTTGGTGAATCAATAAAACAGCATCAATAAAGAAATATCTATGTATCTAACAATCTTACTAAATTATTGACTGCAAATATGTTCAAAGAAAAGGTCATCTGCAAGTAATTTTGCAGAAAATGCGTCTTGGTACTTAAACATTGCCATCCTTAACGATAAAAAGGAACAGAATTGTTATGCACAGTACACATCCTTCCCTTGATATCAGACACATAACTCTGCCAAAACTAATAAGTTTTGATATTTACCTCTACGTTGTTACAGGAGACCGTTCTTTGATTAGAAAGATGCGTTATCTTCCTTTCACTAACTGCACTACATACTGATCTTATCCCTCCCGAAACTGAAGGGATTTTTTTTCATTAGGCCTACAAATGTCATTGTTCAAAAAAAACAAATTATAATGTAAATGAGACAACAGGAAATAAAAGTTTCACAATAACTAATCTGTAAAGGCAAGAGGTGCAACACTTGATAAAGTTTATTAATACCAAAGAAGATATTTAGAGAATATAGTGATTATAAAATTATATATACCTAAATAGATAAACATTAGCAATTTCAAGTCATTTTTCTTTTTATTTATTCATTTTCAGGAAGTGAATATCTATGACAATACACATTCATAACCACCTTTGAAAAGGTTGTTGAACTTCCAGTAAAGGGACTGCTACAATCTGTATTTTAAAATCAGGATGGTGTGTCTTGGAGAGAAATCTTAAGGTGATAATATTCGCTGTGCCTGTTGCCCAGTCCTTAGTGGCAGAAACTGCAACTTTTGAAGGCATTGTCAGTGTAGTCGATGTGAGGCTTTGCATTGCATTTCTGAGCATTGGTGTTTCCATACCAGGCCGTGATGCAATCAGTCAGGGCACTCTCCACTCTGCATCTATAGAGATCTGTCAAAATTTCAGGTGACATGCCAAATCTACACAAACTTCAAAGAAAGTAGAAGTGCAGTCATGCCTGTTTTTTTTTGTGATGGCACCTTTGTGCTGGTTCCAGGGCAGAGCCTCTGATACGGTAATGCCAAGGAATTTAAAGTTAATGACCTTCTCCACCTCCACTCCCCTGATGAGGACTGGTTCATGGACCTTTGGCTTCTTTCTACTGTAATCAATAACCAGCTCTTTGATTTTGCTGATGTTGAGTGAGAAGATATTGCTGTGGCATCATTCAACCAGATTCCCATTCTCCCTCCTATAAATTGATTCGCCAGCTTTTGATTTGGCCAACAACAAACTTAAATATAGCATTGGAGCTGTACTTAACCACACATTCATAGTATAAAGCGATCAGAACAGGGGGCTAATCACACAGCCGAGTGGTGTGCCTGTACTGATGTTGATTCTGGAGGAGATATTGTTACCAATCCATACTGACTGGAGTCTGCAGTGAGGAAATTGAGGATCCATTTGTACAGGAAGGTATCAAGGCCTAGGACTTGGAGCTTAGTAATGAGTTTTGAGGGGATGATAGTATTGAATGCAGAGCTGTAGTCAATGAAGAGCATCCTGATGTATGCATCTTCCTTATCCAGATGTTCCAGAGCTGAGTGAAGAGCTAATGGAGTGGTATCTGCTGTTGACCTATTGGGACGATAGGCAAATTTGAGAGGTTCCAAGTCTCTGCTCAGACAATAGTTGATATGCTTCATGACCAATCTTTCAAAGGACTTCATCACTGTGGATGAAATGCTGCAGGACAATGGTCATTAAGGCAGATTACCCCATTGGGTACCAGTAGGATTGAAGCCTGCTTGAAGTAAGTAGATACCTCACACTGCCAAAGCAAGAGGTTGAAGATGTCTTTAAACACTCCAGCCAGTTCTGCACTTTTCATTGGATTTTTTTTTTGTTAGATTAAGCTCCTGAAAGCATTTATGGGATATTTTAATACATTAAGTGAACTACATAAATAGGTCTGTGTTTGGAATTTCATTTTCACAAGTGAACTACATAAATAGGTCTGTGTTTGGAATTTCATTTTCACTTATGAGCCTAAAGGCACACAAATCAATTTTTAGGAACAGCTTTTTCCCCTCCACCATCTGATATCTGAACAACCTATGAGCCCACGAAAGTGGTGAAAGCTATCGGCCTGAAGGTATTTAAAAATTAGATGAATTTTTGAAAGATCAGAGATCCAAGGGCTATGGACATCTGGCCGACGAGGAGTTGAGGCCTGCAGGAGTTGACAGCTTACTCTTGCTCTTAGTTTTCTTGTAATCTTGTGCTCTGTCATTATATTTATTTCCAGCATCTTATTATGCAAAGGAATATTGAGTGACATTAGTAAGACTTCAAGACAGCAGCAGGGACCAACACGACCAATGGTAACATCCTGCAGACAGCTCACAGAATGACTTTGTCTTCTTCTTTTAAGTATGCTTCTTCTGCAATCGATTGCTGCCTGTAAGTTCCATTTTGTTGTATTTTTGGGTCGACTAAGCGTTCTGGCACTTTTGCTGCCTCCCAGAGAACTCAGTAAGGTTGAGAGCGGAGTGTGTGACCACCATTTCTTAATGGCAGAACACGAACCCATGGTCGGCTCCATCACTCCTTGCTGATTAAAGCATTGAGCAAGATTGAAATCGATGAGGACGAGAGCGTAAGACGAATGGGTGATGCGTGCCGCCTGCCTGTGTTTGATTGGTCTCTCCCTTGCTGCTGCTGGAAGGGGGTGCAGGTTCGATCACCTCGATGGTGTGGCTTGTGGGTTTTTTGGGGGACTTTGCGGTTTGATATTTAATGTCCTCAGTACTGAACGTATTCCACGGTCGTGCAATCATCTTTAGAGAACTCTGCGATTCATGTTCCATGTCTTTCTGGTTACTTCTTTTTGCCATTTGCATGATTTGATCAAGGTGGTTTCACACGGAACTGGCTCTGTGCCTGAGGTCTGCAGTCATTGCAAGACAGCGACTATACTTCATTAGGAGTTTGAAGAGATTTAGTAGGTCAACAAATACACTCAAAAACATCTATAGATGTACCGTGGAGAGCATTCTGACAGGCTGCATCACTGTCTAGTATGGGGGGGGGGCTACTGAACAGGGCCGAAAGAAGCTGCAGAGGGTTGTAAATTTAGTCGGCTCCATCTTGGGTACTAGCCTACAAAGTACCCAGGACATCTTCAAGGAGCGGTGCCTCAGAAAGGCAGCATCCATTATTAACGATGTCCAGCACCCAGGGCATGCCTTTTTCTCATTGTTACCATCAGGTTGGAGCTATAGAAGCCTGAAGGCACCTACTTCAGACATCCTACCTCTTCTGGAAGTTCCAGGAGTCTCCCGCATATTAATAGTGGCTCCCTAATGCCTGCAAATTATATACAGTATCATGGAACTCAATTTTTTTGAGAGCAAGCGAGAGAAAGCAAGAGACAGCGCGAGAGCGACCACGAGAGAGAACGCGTGCGCGAGAGAGCGAGAGCAATCGAGCAAGAGAGCACGAGCGAGAGCGAGTGAGAGAGCGCGAGCGACGAGAGCGACAGCGCACCGTGGCAGAGTGTTCCAAAGACAATATAAAACGTACGTCACCCCAGACTACCCTAAAGTGTACCCCTGCCTAATAGGGGTCACAATAATGACAGTGTTGCTCGCTGCTCTGTTTCCAACAGTGACTTTTCTATTGCCCATGGTGGGTTAAGACTGTAAAAGACATGTTGAGGTGAGTTTAACAGGTGTCATTCATTCATTAGCATTGCTAACGTTATTTAAACTAGCTGGCTAGCTGCTAAGGAACTACTCTATTGCAGACATCCCACCTCTCCCGGGAGTCTCCCGCAAATTGATGGTGCTCCCTCACTGAAATGAGTTTTTGCAAGGTGGGATGTCTGCTACTCAGCGATTCAGGAACAGCTTCTTCCCCTCTTCCATCCGATTCCTAAATGGACATTGAACCCTTGAACACTACCTCACTTTTTAAATATATATTATTTCTATTTTTTACACGATTTTTAATCTATTCAATATGTGGATACTGTAATTTATTGTTCTTTTTCTTCTTCCATATTATGTATTGCATTGAACTGCCGCTGTAGATTTAACAAATTTCACGACACATGCCGATGATAATAAACCTGATTCTGATTCATTGACAGAGCATTAAATTGAACTGCCTTGGTGGCTGGCACTCCTCGGCCGTATCAGGGATTCTGCGGTTTGGCGTTTAATATTCTGCATGTTATTTGCTTGCTTTTGCTATTTCTGCGATTTGTTCTTTTTCTTGCACGGTAGGTGTTTGATGTCTTCTTCAAATGCTTCACAGTGTTTCTTTGTTATATGCTGCCTGTGGGAGGACGAATTTCAGGGCTGTATACTGTATACATACTGTGATTATAAATGTACTTTATAACTTTGAAACCTTGATACCAGGTCACAAGTTGTTTATTGTTTGGGGAAGGCATGGAAAGCGTTAGTGACAGGATGATTGAGAGAAGGGATTAGGAAGGAAAGGGACTAAAAAGATAAAGGGATTGAAAGTGCTTTGAATTAGAAAATATATTGCGGTGTCAGTGAAATGCTTAATTTAGAACATGTTTTGTTTCTCTAAAAATGCCTATTAATTATACTAAAGGTATGATTTCTCCACAGTTTTGCAGAGCTGATTATGATTTGTTTACTATTGCTTTGAGCTTATCCTTGTATTGTTAAATATCAAAATAGTAAACAATACAACTTCTAATATCACATAAACAGTCACTCTAATATCAATTCACTCCTGCAGATACACAATGGGAGAGGATGAGAGTTTCACAAACAGATATCATCACCCTGTACAAAATGTACATTTTTTAAATATATACATAGAGGACATCTAGACTTTCATTGATAAAGCTAACTAAATAACAAAGAGGAAAATCATGCTACTTATAGCAAGCACAGCTAAAAATATTTAAGAATTTAATTCAGGAAATGTTTTGCTTTTGGATGTTTATCTGATGAAACTTATGACAAATTGACATAAAATTTGCAACATTATAACATCAGGAAGATACTATTTAAATACAAAAATACTAATCTTATCCTTTAAAAGATACAAAAATAGTTTTTCTAGGGCTGTGACTGTCCTGTAAACTGAAATATGAATATACTAAAATTACTGAGTGATGAAACTATCACGAGCAGTATTATGTAGTGACAGAAACTAAACAATAACTCTGACACTGATACTAAATTTGAGTTTTGCCAGAAGCACTCAACTTAGACGTCAACATATCCTCGAAATAAACACGGAACCAAAAGGTGAATTTCAGAGGTGAGGCCAGAATGGCTGCCACTGACATCAAGAATGTATTTGACATCAAGGCATATGATATAACTGAAGTCACTGGGCATCAAAGAGAAAACAATTCAATGGCTGCAGTCATAGCTCACTAATGCACACGACATTTGATTTACTGCGATTAACTCGCTCCTTCTCCTATTCTGCATCCATATGAATTCTCAAAAGTGCAAGGCAATGGAATCTGCAACAAGACAGAATCCAATCATCTACCCTTAATATTCAATGGCACAATCATTAGCAAATCTCCATCAACATCTAGAGGGTCACCATAAACCAGAGACCACAGGACCAGTCACATAAATAAGGGCAGGTTGTAGGCTGAATATACTATGACTCAGCTACTGTAACAGGAATTTGTGTTCTAAATTTACTTTGAACTTTGAATGCCATGGAAAGTTCTGCACTTGTCTGGAAGAGTGCAGCACCAGCAAACTCTATACTAGAACAGAGAGGCCTGCCTGAATGATATCCCATCAACCACTTGAAACACTCATTCTCTCCACTTCCATGGTACACTGGCTGAAGTGAATGTTAATTACAAATGCATTGGAGCTATTCTGCTAGCCTATGGTCTCTGCCAAGAATGACAAGGGTTGTAGACGTGGGAACAGCTTTACCTTCAAATTACCCTCCAAGTATACATCCTCCCAAATTGAAAATTTAATCCTGGAATCTGGATCTAAATCCTGAAATTTCCCACTCATTGGCAAAAGGACCATAGTAGTTATTACAGACAATTAGGAATAGGCCATAAACGCTGGCTTTGCTGGCATCATCCAGTTCCCAAAAATAAAGAAAAACAAACATTTATATCACAAGTCATGTTATTCCAATTACTCAATATTAGTACATAACTGATTATCATTAATCTAAACCTCTGCTATCTCCCCCTCCCACTCCAACTTTCAAATCCCTTACTCACTCTTCCTTCAGTTAGTCCTGACGAAGGGTCTCAGCCTGAAACGTCGACTGCACCTCTTCCTAGAGATGCTGCCTGGCCTGCTGCGTTCACCAGCAACTTTGATGTGTGTTGCTCTGCACTTTTAATGCAGATTGCAACCAATTAATGTGCAATGCCAGTAAGCCCTTAAACCAGGGGTGGCCAACCTTTTGCATTCCGTGCTTCAATTTTTTCCACTCACAAGTTCAGATGCGCCATACAACTCTTGTATCCCCATTCAATTCTTATAAAAATATATTAATATAGAACTCGTACATGGAAAAAAAAATCACATCTGAACTTGAGCGTGAAAAATTTGACGCATGGAATGTAAAAGGTTGGCCACCTCTGCCTTAAACTGAGTCCTTCCCCACAGATTCTTTGCAGTGACTAGACTAAGCTTTAGTGAGTCTTTCTGCACGCAGTCCTAGATTTTAGAGTGTGCCAGTCAGAAATTTAACCATGAAAACAAGAAAGTTTGCAGATGCTGTAAATCCAAAGTAACACACACAAAATGCTGGAGAAACAAAGCAGGTCAGGCGGCATCTGTGGAAATAAATGAACAGCTGATGTTTCGGGCTGAGACCCTTCTTCAAGACTGAAGAAATTAAATCCTGCAGTGCATATTAACAATGAGCTTTTTAATATAATTTCTCAGCTCTTATACCTTCCAACACTAAATCCAGCTCCCAGAAGATTTAACTTGGCAGCAAAACCAACACTGTTCCTCTGCTCATGCCTCATGTTAACTTTGTAGCTGAGTGTTTGTATCATCATTGGAACCTAACTTGCATAGTTAAAGAAAGATACTTCTGGCTTCAGATGGACGTCTATATTATCACAATTTTAATTGAACTGTTGGAAACCGGTGTGTGTGATACTGACAGCTGGACGTTAAAATGTAGCCCACAAGCTCAGGGGGAAATTGATAAAGAATGTAATGACTAGACCCAGCTTCTTAATTCATATTTAGCATAATATTTTCCATGTTACCCATTTTACAGTCACCAGAAGGGACTGCCACTTTATTTTTGATATAATATTGGGTTTATTTTTCTTTGCAGCATCTAGCTACACTTAGATATGAGAATTAAAATACACTGATGATGCAGAGTAGTAAATTTTTTAAAAAATTACGAGAAAAATTACAGATGACTCAAGGTTGTCAGTGTATTAATCTTTGCCATGCCACCACTCCAAATATCCATGGCTGTTGGTCCCCCCAAATTTTCTAACATAAAATTTCAATCATTTCATGGCAAACTCCCTCCTTATCCTGTAACCTTTTCTAGTTAGCAGCTTGCCAAAAATTCTGCATCTCTATTGCGTCAAGAAATCTCCTTGTCAATGTCAGAATAAATTTCGTTAAGCTAACATTGACGTCTCCAACTTCCATTAACTAAGTTTTCAAGTGTCCCATCTTTTTCCACCTTTCTCCTCTTACTTTAACAAAGCTATTAATTACTATTTTTAATATCTTTAGCTTTGTCCTGGTGCCACTTTTTTATCCAGTATGTCTTTGTGAAGTGTCATAATTGTTCTCTACATTAAAATTGTTATGGAAATATTAATGCTATTTTTCAGAAAGACACATTTAGGTAATGGAATGGGATGACAGGCAGGTGCAATTTAGTGTGGTTAACTGTGAGAATATAACTTGGGAGAAAAACATAGACATAAATAGGAAGATACTTCAGGATGTAAGTCAGAGACACCTAAGTGACAAATACTTAATTCCCTGAAATACTGATTGCAGACTGATAAAACTAATAAAATGGCAAATAAAATTCATAGTTTTATAAATTAAAATAATGTAAATACACAAAAAAATTAGAGTATCCTGAAAAGATGAGGAAAAACACGAGTGTAAGATGTTAAAAACACTGAGAACTTGAACTCCCAGCTGTAATAGTGGCCAGAGGACCTAGAGTAACAGAGGAACTGAAGGAAATTTGCATCAGGCACAAAATGATGTTGGGTAAACTGATGGGACTGAAGGTTGATAAATCCCCAGGGCCTGATGGTCTGCATCCCAGGGTACTTAAGGAGGTGGCTCTAGAAATCATGGATGCATTGGTAATTACTTTCCAGTGTTCTACAGATTCATGATCAGTTCCTGCGGATTGGAGGGTAGCTAATGTTATCCCACTTTTTAAGAACGGAGGGAGAGAGAAAACAGGCAAATATAGACCAGATAGTCTGACATCAGTGGTGGGGAAGATGCTGGAATCAATTATAAAAGATGTAATAGCAGCATATTTGGATAGCAGTGGCAGGATAGGTCTGAGTCAGCATAGATTTACGAAGGGGAAATCAGGCTTGACTAATCTTCTGGAATCTTTTGAGAATGTGTCTCTGAAAATGGACATGGGAAAACCAGTGGATGTAGTGTAACTAGACTTTCAGAAAGCCTTTGATAAGGTCCCACATAGGAAGTTAGTGTTCAAAATTAGAGCAAATGGTATTGGGGGTAGGGTACTGACATGGATAGAAAATCGGCTGGCAGACAAGAAACAAAGAGTAGGGATTAATGGGCCCTTTTCAGAATGGCAGGCAGTGACTAGTGGGGTACTGCAAGGCTCAGTGCTGGGATCGCAGCTATTTACAATATACATTAATAATTTAGATGAAGGGATTAAAAGTAATATTAGCAAATTTGCGATGACACAAAGCTAGGTGGCAGTGTGAAATGAGAGGAGGATGTTATGAGAATGCAGGGTGACTTGGACAGGTTGGGTGGGTGGGCAGATGCAGTTTAATGTGAATAAATGTGAGATTATCCACTTTGGTGGCAAGAACAGGAAGGCAGATTACTATCTGAATGGTGTCAAGTTAGGAAGAGGGGAAGTACAACGAGATCTAAGTCTCCTTGTTCATCAGTCACTGAAAATAAGCATGCAGGTACAGCAGGCAGTGAAGAAAGCTAATGGCATGCTGGCCTTCATAACAAGGGGAATTGAGTATAGGAGCAAAGAGGTCCTTCTGCAGTTGTACAGGGCCCTGGTGAGACCACACCTGGAATATTGTGTACAGTTTTGGTCTCCAAATTTGAGGAGGGACATTCTAGCTATTGAGGGAGTGCAGCGTAGGTTCACGAGGTTAATTCCCGGGATGGCGGGACTGTCGTATGTTGAAAGACTGGAGCGACTGGGGTTGTATACACTGGAATTTAGAAGGATGAGAGGGGATCTGATTGAAACATATAAGATTATTAAGGGATTGGACACGCTAGAGGCAGGAAACATGTTCCCGATGTTGGGGGGGTCCAGAACTAGAGGCCACAGTTTAAGAATAAGGGGTAGACAATTTAGAGTGGAGTTGAGGAAAAACTTTTTCCACACAGAGGGTTGTGGTTCTGTGGAATGCTCTGCTTCAGAAGGCAGTGGAGGCCAATTCTCTGGATTCTTTCAAAAAAGAGTTAGATAGAGCTCTTAAAGATAGCGGAGTGAAGGGATAATGGGGAGAAGGCAGGAACAGGGTACTGATTGTGGATGATCAGCCATGATCACAGTGAATGGTGGTGCTGGCTCAAAGGGCTGAATGGCCTACTCCTGCACCCATTGTCTATTGTCTAACTGCATAACTGTGAAAATTCACTAAGATAATATCAGAGATAATAAACTGCAGTTGAAACGAATGAGCTGAGATATGAATAGGACTTCCATGTAGATAATAAGTTTACATGAAAGGTTTCAATTGACAAATTATCAGATGAAACAATAACAAATAGTTATTTCAAAAATTACAATAAGCAATATTGTCATTTTCTTTTGGTTTATGTACATCACAGCCTGATAAGGAGGTTCCAATCCACAGGAAACTGCAGAGGGTTCTAGACTCAGGCAGCTGTATCATGTGCACAATCCTCCTCACCATCGAGGATATCATCAAGAGATGGTGCATCAAGAAGCTGGCATCCATCTTTAATGATCCTCACCATTCAAGACATGCTTTCTTCTGGTTACTACAATCAGGGAGGAGGTACAGGAGCCTGAAGATCAATGCTTAATGGTTCACAAACAGCCTTTTTCCCTCTGCCATCATATTTCTGAATAGTCCACGAATATATTTCAATATTCTTTTTTAAGCTTAGATACTTTATAACAATTATAATAACTTAATGTTTTTTTCTGCTTGCCTGCTGCTGCAAAACAAAGCAACATATATCATGTCATGTATAATAGTAATGATAAACCTGATTCTGAGTGAGGTTTTATCACCTGGGAGTGGCTAGCAAATACTGCAACTTATGCGGAAAAATCAGAACAAAACATTCAAAGCATCTAGGAATGTGCGAGCCTGTGGGACTGGTTTTAGGAAAGAGCTAGCACAAAAAGAAACAGACCAACCATCCTCCTTCTCCACTGTAGTTTTTAAACATTTCTCTTTCTGTCAATTGTCTGTTCAGACTCAAGTCAGATGGCTACTCAATGTAAACATTTACTGAGCATTTTCTCAGAAGTAAAATTTATTTCTTTTAAACAATAGTTATGCAATTGTTCCTTAATCTCTGAGAGCTAATGATTAATAGAAAATTACTTCATATAAGTGCAAGAACAGGGATGACAAGCAAGAACAAAAAGGTCAAATGAGACACAATAAAACTTCACCCTATCCATTAATAGCAGAAAAGAGTTACAATGGTACAAGTCCTTACCATCAAATGCGGAAACCAACTGTAGAAGTTTATCAATTATATTTCATAGAAACATAGAAACATAGAAAATAGGTGCAGGAGTAGGCCATTCGGCCCTTCGAGCCTGCACCGCCATTTATTATGATCATGGCTGATCATCCAACTCAGAACCCAGCCTTCCCTCCATACCCCCTGACCCCTGTAGCCACAAGGGCCATATCTAACTTCCTTTTAAACATAGCTAATGAACTGGCCTCAACAGTTTGCTGTGGCAGAGAATTCCACAGATTCACCACTCTCTGTGTGAAGAAGTTTTTCCTAACCTCGGTCCTAAAAGGCTTCCCCTCTATCCTCAAACTGTGACCCCTCGTTCTAGACCTCCCCAACATCGGGAACAATCTTCCTGCATCTAGCCTGTCCAATCCCTTTAGGATCTTATACGTTTCAATCAGATCCCCCCTCAATCTTCTAAATTCCAACGAGTACAAGCCCAGTTCATCCAGTCTTTCTTCATATGAAAGACCTGCCATCCCAGGAATCAATCTGGTGAACCTTCTTTGTACTCCCTCTATGGCAAAGATGTCTTTCCTCAGATTAGGGGACCAAAACTGCACACAATTTCAATCAACTATTTCCATTATTTACAACATCTAAGGAACTTCCTTTTGAAAACAATCTTTAGATTGACTGGGCCACGCAGTCCTCTGAGTGAAGAAATTTCTTCTCTTTTCAGTCTTAAATAGTCTTAGTTCAGTCTTAAATCTTTTATTTTGAGTAGTTCTTGACTCCTTGGCCACAGGAAACATCCACTGTATGTACCCTATCAAAACCTCTAAGAATTTCAATGGCAATCACTTCTAACTTCTTGAGAATAGAGGCCTCTTCATTGAGAGACCAGCCATCCCATGAACCAATCTCGGTGAGTCAACCTATGTCCTTTATAATAACCATTTACTTTCCCGATTACCTGCTGCACTTGTATGTCAGCATTCAATAATTGCTGCACAAGACACCAATGTCTTCTGAACTAACATTTTCTAAACTTTCCCTTAAGAGAATACTCATCATTTGTTTGGTACTGAAATCAATAACCTCACACAATTTCTTATTATGATGTTATAAGGTTCGTGGTTTAAATTGACATTTCTTTTACAAGGTCGATGGGCTACATAGTCCCCTGATACGCTGATGCACAGCAAGGGTCCCAAATATCGCTCTGGGTTTCATAAAAGTGCACTCAACTCTGCCACTCACTGGCTTGGCATCATCAGATCCACCGAAAGCCAGGGACCTGTATCTCCAGCCCTCTCTCCACAGATGCTGACTGACCAGATGCTGCTTTTATTTGCTAACCTAGTACGATGAAGCAGACGGCCACAAGTTTTCGCACCATCACAGCGAGCAGCGTGACAGCACTGCTTTCAATGAGATGTAAACATATCTCGGCTTCCCCGCACAGCTCAGGGTGCACCGGCTGCTCGGGGACACCAAAGTTGCGCCGCTTAAGATTCTGACATTAAAAGTGTAAGCGATCACATTTCCTACTTTCGTTGGGGATATCGTCTCTGACAGAGTCGGCGCTCAGCCCCGTGTTGTCTTCTGTCAAGATTAAAGGGACGTCATCGTCGACAGGCAGCGCCATCACCAGCTCGCCGCAGCCTCTCCTCGCTCACAGCCGCGTCTCGCACCGCTCAACCTAACTTCACGCTGCAGTGGGAGGGTGGGTCCTCTCTCCCCCTCCGACTGCCGATTGGTTGAAAGTGACAGTCGGCCGGGCGAGACCTCCGCGAAGGAACGTCAATCAAAGCGCAGGGACCATCACGTTTGGTCGAGGTCTCCGCTTCCCGTGCCCGTCTTTTCCTCCGTCCTGAACGCGCGGCTAGATAGCCAAGGCGGGGGCCATGGGGTCAGAGGGGAAAGGTCACGCGTTTCTTAGCAACGGAATAAGCACATCTAGCAAACAGAAGCACCGGGCGTGCATTCTCCGGATATCGAGCTTCCGGACATGTAAAGTAAAGAGTAAAGGACCGGAACCAGGCTGAACACTGGGGGTAGAGAGAATAGCCGATCTGCCGAGTGGTGTAGATTTTGTGTTTTCTCCAACTGGGGAGCTGACCAGGTACTTGCGGGAGCAACGGTTCTCTTAACGCGAGCTTCTGCCCAAACCCCACCACAGAGATCTGAGCACCAGGTCCACTGGAGCTCATGTGAGGCTGTCGTCGTTGTTAAAGTAGTTTTATGGGTGATTATTGCTGGCTGTGGTAGCAAGTTGGTTGAGCGTAGAAACGACTGCATCTTAAAATAATAATTGGCTGTTAAAGCAGTTTGGGAGGTTCTGAAATCATCAAGGACGCTATCTAATTACAATTCAACCATGTTTTGTGTGATTGAGATGTCAATAGGGAGAGTTAATTGGTTATCGAACAAACATTGTTCTTGTAAAGGAGCTAAATAGAGAAATATTGGAAATATTGTAAACTCCAAAATTCTCTACTAGAGCTTGAAGATACGTACTTTTTCGAAATCTGTAATTTAAGTCAGACTAATTTGCTTGTGTATAATTTTTGTCTCATAACGTTAATCTAAACAAACGCAATTAACATTTTTTCAAAATGAATACATAAAATATGTCCCATTTACCAAATACAATACGAAACTTACATTTATTTTGTGCATATAAAATACCACATCGAAACAATTAGATGGAATTTGACCTTAAATCACATAAGGAGATATTAACAAAGATGCAAGTTTAAGGAATAGCTGAAAGGATAGAAGGATAGAATAGTTTAGGGAGGGAAATCTCGTGCTCGCAGCCCAGGCATCTGAAAGCACGATCTCCATTGTTGGAATGTTGAAAATCAGGGACTAGAATTGGAGGAAAGCAGAGAACTGAAAACTTTCCATGGATAAATGAGAATTTTAAAATTGGTGCATTAGTTGAATTCCTGGTTCAGTAAGAAATGGAGGAAGCCAGTTAGGATTCAAACAATAATTTCAGACAAGCTTGAGTTTGTAGAGAAAGAGGAATAACCATAAAAATGTTTATTTTAGTTTTTATATAACTAACATATTTTATAATTGTAATTTAATATAGCAATTACTCTTGTTCATTTATCGATTATTTCAAATAATATCTTTTTATAACAACTATTATTAGATAAGAGCACTTGATAAAATATAATATAAAACAGATGCAGGTATTTAAGGCACTCTAATGCTTTTGCATGTTTCTGCAATCATTTGTTAAAATCCTTACATATTTCCTGCTGGTACCCTGATCTGTTGTGTCAGCCACGGCTCAATGGTAACACTCTTCCTCTAATTCAGAAGGTGGTGAGTTTAAATTTCACTCCATGAGTGTGAATTCTAAAAGTAAATTTTTCTTTTTAAACAAAGACAAATTTCAGAGTTGTATACCGCCTACATACGTTGATAAGAAATGTACCTTGAACCTTAACTTCTAATGCTGTGCTCAAAAAAAATTAAACTAATCAATCAACACACATAAAAGTTGCTGGTGAACACAGCAGGCCAGGCAGCATCTCTAGGAAGAGGTACAGGTTGACATTTTGGGCCGAGACCCTTCATCAGGACTAACTGAAAGAAGAGCTAGTAAGAGATTTGAGAGGGGGAGGGGGAGATCTGAAATGATAAGAGAAGACAGGAGGGGGAGGGATGGAGCCAAGAGCTGGACAGCTGATTGGCAAAAGGGATATGAGAGGACCATGGGACAGGAGGCCTAGGAGAAAGAAAAGGTGGAGGGGGGAAGCCCAGAGGATGGGCAAGGGGTATAGTGAGGGAGACAGAGGGAGAAAGAGGAGAGAGAGAAAAAGAATGTGTGTATATAAATAAATAACGGATGGGGTACGAGGGGGAGGTGGGGCATTAGCGGAAGTTTGAGAAGTCAATGTTCATGCCATCAGGTTGGAGGCTACCCAGACGGAAAATAAGGTGTTGTTCCTCCAACCTGAGTGTGGCTTCATCTTTACAGTAGAGGAGGCCGTGGATAGACATATCAGAATGGGAATGGGACGTGGAATTAAAATGTCTGGCCACTGGGAGATCCTGCTCTCTCTGGCGGACAGAGCTTAGGTGTTCAGCGAAATGATCTCCCAGTCTGCGTCAGGTCTCGCCAATTTATAGAAGGCCACTAATCAATATCCCTTTTTTTGGATGCAATGTCAAGCTGCCAGCTCATTCAAGCTCATAAAAGATCCCCCTTGGAAGCGTAACCATAATCATTGTTTCTAGGTCTATAGCAGGGGTTCCCAACCTGGGGTCCATGGACCCCTCAGTTAATGGTAGGGGTCCATGACAAAAGAAGGTTAGGAACCCTTGAATTATAGAGAGACGTGCCACAGAACCAGTCCTTTGGCCTATTAGCCAATGCTGATCATTAACTATCCACTAATCTTACATTAATCAGTTTTCAGTGGCCTATTAACCAACCAACCCATATGCTTTTGGGATAAGGGAGGAATCTGGAGGAAACAGTCAGAGAGATGAAGTGCAAACTGAGTCTGTGGTGTTCTGAAGTAGCTATTCCACTGTGCTGCCCTTTAACTGAGCCAATGCTCTTAATTTATACTGTATTGCTAAACAAAACCTCTGATTATTAGCATATTTTCTTTATAAACAGAACTACTTACTGCTGTGTAGTGTTTTGTGCACCTTGGTTGTGATTATCCTATATAAATGCTCCTTTCACCAAATGAAAAATGGTGAGCTTATGAAGGGAAAATAAATGTGAAAGAAATCAATGAAGATCAAAATGCTGCCGATAGTGAAATCTAAAATAAAAACAAAATTCTAGAAAGACTCAGCAAGCCAGGCAGCATATGTTATGCAGCGAGATGCAAGTAGGGTTAACATTCAAGACTTTTTATCAGAATTGGAAGATGTTGAAGATGAACAAATTCTTAACAGACACAACCAAAAGAGAAAGCAAAGGCTCTACTAGTTTGAAGTTTTGAGGTGATTAAATGACAGAAACAATGATCATACAGGCAAAAGGAGACAATAATTAGACAGATATGGGAAGATCATCCATGTAAACGATTAAATGACCAAAGCATCAGTCTCATTGGTTCTGATACAGCTAGCTCCCCAAAATCTTGGATTTTTGCATTTGTAAGCACAATGGTTTTGGTTTGCTAGTGAATGGTAATAGTGGTATTGGCAGTCAGAAAGATCCCCAAGGTTGTGAACTGAAATTTCCTGTTGTGGCCACAGTAAACTTCAACTATTTGCATCTGCAGTTTAAAAAAATGTGTTTTAAGTGTGACTTTGTTTATACTCTCTTCTTTAGAAAATAAACATTTTGATTTTATCGCATCAAATGAGTGTAGACGGTGGATGTAATTTTTGACTACTGTAGCTGAATCACAGTTGAAAAATTTTACTCCATACTTTGTCTCTCAATGGTTCCAAGGACAGATTTTGATAAAAATGCTGCTTCAATATTCAGAAAATATTTTATTTCTGTTTCAGCAATATAACCCGTTGAAGATCTAAAGATCTCAAGAGCAATACTTCCTGAAGAAATAAACAATGGCAACTGAAGCCATAGAGCAACATCAGAAAGAAGCCATGAATGTTGAGACTATTAGCAGAAGAATGATTGATTATGATCTGATCACACAAAGAGGGGGACCCAAAGCAGATGCTCTGCAAATCTTAGAACCATTCAGAAGAAAGCTTGCATCAATTGAAGCAGAAAGAATTATTTCAGTAATTGAAAAGACGATTGAGAACTTGGAAAGAGTTACCTTGCTTCCCCACATTGCCTACAACCTCAGCAGATTCAGTGTCGCTATCGGTTTAGAATTAACATGTGCTCTCAGGGAATACGTTAGAATAGAGCAACACCTGCATTTTGCTATTAGTAAATTGAATGAGGAAGAGTTTCCTGAAGAGGAAAATCAAGATGGAAAGCACAAAGTAAAAACCAAAGAAGAGAGAGTAAATGATGTCAAACTCCTGAAGCAGGCCCTTGGTAGCTCAGTTAAAAGCATCCTCCGGCTCTTTCAGGGAAATCCTTCAGCATGTCAAGTAATTCAAGTGGAATGTAAAGCTCGGAAACCACCTTGTGTAAGTCTCATTCTGGCACTTATGAAGCTGAAAGACTTGGTGTTTGGAAAACTTTTGGTATCACCCACGGAAGATAAACAAAAATCTGAGTTTGTGGAAAACATTATTTTGCAAGATAAGCAAAACGTAGAAATTATTGCCACTTTGGAGGCAGAACTGGCAGCAGCCATCCAAGATAAAGAAAATGAGGTAATCCTTACACCTATTATTAACCTGATATCTTACCCTACCTTAGACAACAGGGTATGTTTATAAGCCGCCTTCTTCTTCTTGCGCCCTTAGGTCCCCGTGGAATTCATCAATGTTTCTGTAATCTGTTTTATCCACTGTACAGCTTCACCAGCTCCCTGTTGGCTGGCTTTACCAATTTCCACCTGTCGTGACAGGGACATGGAATTAGACTTTGAGAAGTATTGATTTTAAGTGGCTATGTATAATTCACCACATTAATTAAAAGTAGATTTTCAAATGCATCCAGGAACTTGTACACCAGGCATTTAAAACAAGTTATAATGCTGAGTATGAAACCTTTCCAAAATAGGCATTTCAGTTTGATACCTTTTAGCTAAAATATAGATTTATGAACATGAATACATTTATAGATATTTCACATTGTGCAAAAAGGTTAAAATGGCAGCTTTTACATAATTTGCACAACATTTCATTATTCTTGCCTAACTATTATTAAGATAAATATTATTGACAGAATATAGCTGAGGCTTGGTTGGCAGATATTGAAAGTACATCCTGTCTTTCCTAATGAAATATTACTCTCTGAACGAGAGTGGCCATTTATAAGGGTAAAATAGGGTGGGGAGGAGGTAAATAAAAGCTTAGGAAGTCAAGCTGAAAATTGTCTTGTTTGTGTTAGTTTTGATCTTTTGTAGCTGCCTGCTTTGTTAAGTGATTATCATTCCCTTAAGTAGTTATGTTGCCTTTCTTAAAATAATAATACAATGAATTATATTTGCAAGTGCAAAATTTATACTCGAAACCATAGTAGCACAACATTATTATCTTAACCATATTTTCAATTGGTCATTAAAGGTGGGCCAAATTTGATATCGGCATTGTGGCTTGATTCACAAGATTATGTGGCCATATGTTCGGAACAGTGTGATGTAATCTTTATCAAAATAATTGGACACAGTTACTAAAATATACAACATGTATGGCATCTCACTTTGGCAGACCCTTCACTTAAAGAAAACTCACTTGATGCTTCCAACTGACTGTAATCCTGCCTCCAGCCACCACCAACTTTCAACTGGTGGTGAAAAACCCACAGAAATCAAAGAAGTACATGTCAAAACAAGCTGATAGACATGTCATAGTCAAATTTGGTTAAAGAATGGATTTTTGTTTTGTGTCTTCTACAAGATTATTAACAGTCCACAGTAAAAATGATCTTAATCACCACCCCCTATCATGAGACATTTGGGCAAACTACTAAGATTCAGAAAGTAAGCTTGTGCAAATTAATGTTACTTATCGTTATACTCTGAGAAGCAGAAAAATCACTGAGCTAGATGTGACTTCTGCGGACATTTTTTTTAGATTATGAAGACACACAGTCCTCTTTTATTGTCATTTAGTAATGCATGCATTAAGAAATGATACAATATTTCCTCCGGTGTGATAGCACAAAACACAGGACAAACCAAGACTGAAAAAACTGACAAAACCACATAACTATAACATATAGTTATAACAGTGCAACGATACCATAACTTGATGAAGAAGTCCATGAGCACAGTAAAAGTTCAAAGTCTCTCAAATGTCCCACATCTCACGCAGACGGGAGAAGGAAGAAAAACTCTCCCTGCCATGCCGACCACAGTCCGACTCTGAGTCATCCGAAAACTTCGAGCTCTGATCAGCTCTCCAATACTGAGTACTGAACGCCATCTCTGTCCAAACGATTCGACCTCAACCTTGGTCGCCAACAGCAGGCAAAGCTGGGGATTTTGAGGCCTACCATCCGAAAGATTCCCGACCACACAGTAACGACAGCAGCGAACGAGCGTTTCAGAAATTTCTCCAGATATTCCTCTGTGCTTTCACATCCATCCTCCATCAAATCAGAATTTTTGGCTTTCTTATAGACATGTACCTTGTTGTTAGCATTCATGTAAATTTATATTTTGTTTCAGAATATCTAATTTAAACAGGATTCACTGTATTCATACTTTGGTACATCATTTCTAATTTTGTAATGGTTTCAGCCTCATTAGAGAGCAATAACTACTACTGATTCATATTCACTTGTGAGAACAGTTTGAAACTGCCTCATTCAATGCAGCATATAGACAAACTGTATTAAATCAATGGCTTAGTAGAAAATAACCAGTTGCTGTATTATGCACACAACTCTAATCTCCTTGAATGACATCAGATGTTCATCCACAACAACTCGCAAACTAAATTCAAGTTCATGCAATGATATATATTTTTAAGAAATATCTTAAGAATAGTTAATGTAGTAGAGGATGATAAATCACTAGTTAGATATAATTCCAAACATGTACAGAGTAAAACAATAAAAGCATCTCAATCTAGTAACCATCTGAGCAACAACCCATTTTTGTGTACTATCAATGAAGACAGCAGAACTTAATCTGCACTAAGCATCATTCATCCCAGGCTGCTGCAACTATAGAGAGAAAATAGGGATGTTACTTCCAAATCACATTCTCCCTTTTCAAAAAAGCATTGATATTGTTACCAGAAGCAAACCCACTGAATATAAACTCAAGTTCTTTATATTTTTTATTAAGTAAACCAGTGTGCTTTGGTCCTGTTATAGCTATTGGATTCATTTTTGTTATCTCACACTTGTTCAGAATTTTATGAAATAGACTCACAAGCAACAAGAATGTGGCTCTTTTTTTTTACAGAATCAGTGATGCAGCACAGCAGGAGAGTATTCAACTTATTATGCCTCAGTCAGCTCTTTGAAAGAGTTATTTGGTTTAACCTAGTCTGCTGCCCCCCTAACACATGCCTTTGTTAGGGTCATACCTCGTGTTACTGCCATTATATCATAATTGTGTATGGCTGGTAATGCATGCAATACAGCGATATATATGACTTCCTGGCATTTACATGTATGCACTCTAAACCTACTTCAATCTTTTGAATTGCCACTCATCTTCTACTCTTTCATTGGATAAGAGTTTGCTTTCAGAAAGGTAGTAATAGGAGAAAATTCAGGTAAATGAAACATCTTAAATCCATTCCATTTAAGGCACCAGTGACTTTTATAAGGATTACTTCAGCTTTAGCTGTTTGAGTAAGAAACAAGATTTAAGGTAAAAAGGACATAGATTATTCAAGTGACACACATAAAAGTTGCTGGTGAACGCAGCAGGCCAGGCAGTATCTCTAGGAAGAGGTACAGTCGATGTTTCGGGCCAAGACCCTTCGTCAGGTCTCGAAGGGTCTCAGCCCGAAACGTCGACTGTACCTCTTCCTAGAGATGCTGCCTGGCCTGCTGCGTTCACCAGCAACTTTTATGTGTGTTGCTTGAAATTCCAGCATCTGCAGATTTCCTCGTGTTTAGATTATTCAAGTGTTCCTTCTGCAGCAGCTAAATTTGCAATTGCCAACACAGTACCTAAATATGAAAACTGATTCTCTTAATCATAGTGCAAGAGAAACTGGGGGACTAATATCAGGATGCATAATTATAATATATGCCGACTGGCCCTTAGATAGGCACATGAATATATAGAGAATAGAACGATATGGACCATGTGCAGGCAGAAGGGATTAATTTAATTAGGTATCATTAGCTTAATTAGTTTGGCACAACATCATGGACCAAAATGCCTGTTCCTATACAGTACTGTTCATTGTTTGAAGTAGCCATGTTGATATAGGCAAGTGGTATATTTAATGTTTTGAAAACAAATCCTACTTAATAATATATATCAATAACAATATCTTAACATCAAATATACATTCTATTACCAGATGTTGAAGAAGAACGAGATAATTCGAAAACTTAAAAACAACCTGCTTCAACTTGACTTATTCTCAGAAGATTACATTCGTCAAATTAAGCAAGATGCGGAAAAACAGCAGCAAGCTGATCAGAAAGATTCAGAAGGGCGAGTGGTCAAGTTACAGGAAGAAATATCTCAGCTTCGAACCCAGCTGAACAACTTGATTACAGAGCACAGAACGTTTGAGCAAGCATTAAGAAGGGTACATATACATATTCTAGTAATAGCCCGATATTCCATTTTTCATTATCGATTAAGTTACATAAGAACATAATATGTGCTGCATTTCTTGTGAAAATGCACAATTATTTCTGTTGGTCAGAAATAAATTAACCAAGTTTAAAAAATATACAAATTAGGTTGGATTGGGTTGAGCAGATGAACACTGAGCTCCATATTGACTAGTTATGTTTAAACTTCATATTGCCCTGAATTCAATGGTGCAATTTAATATCAGAGAATGTATACAGTGTACAATGTGAAATTCTTATTCTTTGCAGACATCCACAGAACAGTAAAACCCCCAAAGAATGAACGACAGAAAACATAAGTACACCAAAGGCCCCTCCCCCTCACCCTCCCCTCCCACACAAAAGCAGCAGCCAAAGCATTGACTCTTCCCCTCTCCCAACTTGCCCCAGTGAAAGCACTGATCCCCCTCCCCACAATATGCAAGCAATAGCAACAACCTCCAAAGAGACTTTGATCTAGAGCCCATCAAAAAACTACAGTCTATCCCAACACTTTGGTATCTCAGACAGGCTGTCTCTCACCAGCAAGGGAGAGAGAGATCACTCCTGCAACAACGAGAGCGGGAGACCAGCCACTCGCTGTTTCGATGCTGCAATCTTCCACATTGCTTCTCTGAGTCCCCCGACTCGAGGACCAACAGGCCCTCGCTCACCATCAAAAAGAGAGAGAGAGAGAAGATCACTCAACTACAAGGGCCCTCTTCCGAACAGCAGCACACACTGCCTGCTGTCTCGATGTTTCACTCCCCCACGACGCTTCAGTCGGCGATATTGGTGAGGAAGTGGGTCGTCCACGGGGCTACACCCTAAGGTGCATGTCTTCCAGGCCACTCCTGGAGATATCGAAATGCCAGGCCGCAGGGTGCTCATGGAGAACCGTACTGTGAGCTGCAGCTGTAGATCAAGGGTTCCAACAGCACCCCAGCCACCTTGAAAAGAAATGAAAGATACGATGAAAGAAGAATAGGCTGTTTTGCGGATGAACTGGAAGAAGTCACCTAGGTCTGCAAAAACATCTGACACCATTTTTTCTAGTACAAATATTGGTGAATGGAGGATGATTCAAGATCCCTGTTCCTGGTTGTGATTTGTTAATTACTGTAATGCTCCCTGTGGTTTAATAACACCTGACACGAAAACTATAGTCTCATAAGTCATGACCTAATTAGGTCTTAAAAGAAAATTATTGTTTATGACTAAGAGAGGAAGCAAAATTATCACAAAAAGGACACAAAAGTATGCAGATGTACAGCATAACATAAATTCTAAACAATGGTGATAAGTCCTGCAACTCAATGTATTTCTATATTATGTCTTCAACAAATAAATGTTAATACAGGTCGACCTTCACTAATCCAACTACCTGTAATCCGGTTCCTTCGATAATCCAGCACCGATTATGCCTGATGTGATCCTTCTGTAATTCGGCAATTTCACTAATCTGGCACTCCTCAGGTCCCAATGGTGCCGGATTAGTGAAGGTCGACCTGTATCTACAATCCTGAAAAAGAAAGAAGAACATGTTCAAAAGTTGTAGACTTGAAACAAAATAGAATGTGCCAGAAATATGACAAAATCTTTTGTGGCTAGGTTTAGAATAAAACAGAGGCAAATAGTAATCAAACACAACAAATTAAGTACTAAGCCAATTAACAAATAGTATTTAATATTCTGCATTTGGCAAAGAACCAACCAAACCAGCAAAAACAAAGATAGGTACCATTCTGGAAAGGTTTAGGATATACCCATGTTCATTGAATTCTTGTCTCAATAAGGTAACAAAGCAAACTACCATCCTTTGTACACATGTAAATATTTTTATCAATATTCCAACACTCCTTAAGTACATGCATAATTCTTCACAAATGAACATACCTTAGATTTTAATCATGTGCATTCCAAAAGTCAGTGGTCATGGTAAGCAAGAAAATAAACACTTGTCTTAATTTCTATCTCTGACAATATGACGGCAAATTAAGAACTATGGGATGACTGACATTATTTTAAATTTGTTTATGAGAATCAAATTTGATTGTTTAATTTACTGTAGATATATCAATCAGCAAAATTGCATTTTATCTACATTCTATCCACTAGGGATTTTCCAGTTAATTTATAAAATAAGTATTTAGTATTAATTGCTGGTAGTAGATTACAATTAATTTCTAGATTTAATAGTAAGTCCTCTTTTTCTGTGAGGATTAATTTATATTGTTGCTAGAATCTGATATTTCATCTTTATGACATATTTCAGCGCAAGTTCAAAACTGAAACAGAGATTGAAAACTGGATCCAGAAATATGATGCTGACATGCAAGAAAAGCAGGTATGATTCCTAAGAACTGTTCTTATTTATCTTTGTACGGAAATTGTGAAGCTTCAAGGGAATTGGGCTGAATAATAAATACCAGGCTTGCCAGCAATGCCTATGATCCGTAATTTTTTTTTTAGTTGGGAGCACTAAATTGAGTTATAGAGTCATACAGCATGGAACTAGGATGCCTGTCTAACTCATCATCTTAACTGTGTGTGGCTTACATCCCTTCAAATGTGCCTCAGCCAGGTACCTATTCAAATATCTTTTAAACATTTTTATTGTACCCACCTTTACCACTTCCTCCGGCATCTTGTTCCATATACCCATCCACTGCTGTGTGAAAAAGGTGCTCCTTCAGGTCTGTCTTAATTTTTTTTCGCACTCAGCTTAAATAGCTTTAGACTGTCCTATGATGGAGAAAAAAGGACTGCAACCATCCATCTTTTCAATGCTCCTCATGAATTTATAATCCTCTAATAACATCACCTCTCAGATGCCTCCAGTCCAGGGGAAGCAGTCCCAGCCTGTACACTTTACTTACAGTTCAAGCCCTTCAGTTCAATCTTCTAGTGAAACTTCTCTGCACCCTGTCTAGCTTAGTCACATCCTTCTTATAATAAGGTAACCATAAGTGCATGCAATATTTCCCTGTAGTTTCGTCAACATCTTATTCAACTGTAACATGATGTCCCAACTCTAATACTTATTGATAAAGGTGGGCAAATCATAAGCTTCTTCACCACCCTAACTACGTTGCCATTTTTAGACAACTATGTCTTTGGACCTGGGATCTCTCAGTTCTGAAGCATATCTCAGGACCCTGTCAGTCACTCTGTATGTTCTAGGTTGATTCAATTTCGAAAAATGTATTACTTCACATTTTGAGTTCAAAATGCAACATTAAGTCAATATAATTTAATTTTAAAGATAGGTTGTGATGTGCTGCTATTACAGATGGAACATAGATCTTTACTGAGAGGGGGATCCAGTTCCAGCACTGGAAACATAAGATAAAATCATTCGAATTGGAATATATTCAGATTGTAGAAGACAGAAAAAGAAAAGCGGAGGAAAAGACAGCCAGAGTGGAGTAAAAATACCAGCTAGACAAAGTAGATGTTACCGTCCAGCCATTCTGGAAAGGTTACAAAGTCCATCAATCAAAATCAATCAGTGATCAGCCTTGAATGTTTTTTTAAAAAAAGCAAAGCAATAGGCATTTGGAATTTTGTTTTGGCAGTTCTCTCACTATATTCAATTCTGGTAAATGCTGGATAGTAGGAATTTTGCAATACTCAAAACACGCTGAGTTCCTCCACCGTGTTGTGAGTGTTGCTTTGACCCCAGCATCTACAGAGTATTTTGTGTTTAGTAGGAATTTTCACTGTCCTTGCATGAATGTCCTTGAAGCATTTATCCTTTGATGAACCTCTGCCATAACAGGAAATACTGAAATGCTAAGTTTGTCAGCGTAACAAATTAATATGATGCGAACCTTGGGGAAACATTTTCAAAATCACGTTCCTCTGAAAACCTTATATTACAGAAGGAATGGTAGAGAGATTGATCCATTTTTATATGAAAATTGGTGAGATATCCATTAAAGATCTGATAATCAAAATGAACCAGAGTTTAAGTTTGAAACCTACAAGGACTCATAGAGGACATTTCTTAAAGATGGTTCAAGAGATTGTAACCAGAGGAAAATAATCACATAAAATGTCAATATATTGTAAAGTATTTTATTTAGAAAACAAATCAATGTTGAATGCAGTATTAATAATGAATGGGTTATCAAAATGTATTAAAATTATGTTCTACCAGGATGAATATGAACAGCTTGTTAAAATCAACAAAGATGAAGGTGTTCTGCTCTCTGAGTTAGAACAAAAGATTGAATTACTTGAGTCGGAATATATTCAGATTGTAGAAGGGAGAAAGAGAAAAGCAGAGGAAAAGGCGGCAAAAGATGAGCAAATATACCTCATGGGAAGAGCAGCTGTTATGATCCAGGCATTCTGGAAAGGTTACAAAGTCCGCCAATTGATGAAATCATTAAAGAAGAAAAAGAAAAAGGGGAAAGGAAAAAAGAAGAAGAGCTGATGGAGAGAGAGAGTGTAAATAAATATAACATCCATCTTCCAAAAATGTTTTGCAAATCATTGATGTTTTCTTCACTAATGCGGTTTACACAAACATCTTCTATTTTACAAAAATAAAAATAAACTCTTAACCTTGTGGTC
The DNA here is from genome assembly GCF_963921235.1 of Mobula hypostoma. Taxonomy (NCBI): domain Eukaryota; kingdom Metazoa; phylum Chordata; class Chondrichthyes; order Myliobatiformes; family Myliobatidae; genus Mobula; species Mobula hypostoma. The sequence continues at coordinate 13,974,037 of NC_086123.1, forward strand.
TCAGTGTACGAGTGTGTATATGTAACACACAATGGGCTGAAATATACTCAGAAAAAATGTAGAACGCTGATAGCACTCAGTAGCCCAAGCAATTTTGAAAGTGTAAGTTGACATAAAAGACCCTATGTCAGAACTACATCTTCTGTCTCCACAGACGTTGCTTGACATGCTGTTCTTCTAGGATTTTTTTTTCCAGATTCCAGCATCTAGAGTCTTTTTGTTTCCTCAAATGATACTCAGCCATAAACATTGATGTTTTCATTGGAGAGCAACTTGCCTCTACCTCAGACTTCTTTACCTAGAGATCAAGGATCTGGGGATCCAGAGCCTTTGCTGAGCTCCTAGACCACCATTAGATTTATGACCGTGTTCGGGAGCAGAGCACAAATATGCAAAGTTGTGGGACTGAATGTACTTTGCAACAGGCCAAATACAGCATCATGAAGTAAGTCATAGTGTAGTCCTTAATCAAATGGTAGCTTTTCCTTCCAATTAGCTACTTTATTTTTAATTAACCACCACCATGTTAGAGAAAAGCAATTACATATTACCGTTCCACCCAATAGTATTTTGGCAAGTAAAGGGTACCACAGTCACATAGTGGTTTGCAGGGCACCATTACAGCTTGGGATGTTCTGGAGTTCAGAGTTCAATTCCAATGCCCCTCCATTAGAAGTCTATGTACATCCTCTCCACGGAATGCATGGGTTTTCCCTGGGTGCTCCGGTTTCCTCCCACAGTCCAAATACATATCAGATAGGTTCATTGGTTATTCTAAATTGTCTGTGATTAGGTTAGGATTAATCATGGTTGTGGAGTTGCTGGGGCCTGAAGGGCTGGAAGGTCCTACTCCATGCTGTATCATTAGATAAATGTTTTCTTAGACAGTCATCACAGGTTTTTAATAGCTACATTATTTTAATTTGGCAAATACTTACATTGAAAAATCAACATAAGTTCTGAGAAATGAAGCAGGGAAATAAACCATTTAAAATTATAAATTATATGCCAGTCGTGTACAAGAGCTGGGCCTATGCAAAGCTTCAGCAAGAAATCCAAGTTCCCAGACTTAATTTTTTTTTTTTTGTAAATGAGCCCACCACCAATCTATTGGGCAGTGAACCCCATGTCAGTGAGGTACCCGTCTTCGTACCAAGCCATGATCTGGTTTCTACAACAGTCCATGGGCACACCTAGATTTCTCAGCCAGAAAATCATTCTGTAAATATAGATGGATTAAAGGGAAACAGAATGCAAGTCGGGTGATTTGCTGTCATTTTTTTAAATGACGACTGGTTTAAGGGGTTAAAGGGCTTCTATTTTTTCCATGTTCTTAAAGAGTTAACAAAATGAATTCAGTATATGCACAGATTTTTTGGTTTGTAAACACAAGATGATAATGAATATAATACACCAAACAAAAAATGATTTAAAAAGTGTCTCAGTTTATTGTGTTAATATGTTAGATTACTTCTGTCACTAGCTCATGATGAGAAATTTAATTCTTAATCATATATATGACATTGAGCACAAGTATGAATTCCATTTGATTAAAATAGGCAAATAGCAAAAAATTAATAATTACAAATACTTGAATAGTAGTAAAAGGTAACATTATATTGTAGCTCCATTATAAAAAGTACAGGTAGGCTACAAACATTGAATATGATTTAAAAGAATAAAGTTACAATTTAACTTTGAACTTTAACTTTTTCCTTGTGTCAATCTTCCAAAATGTGTAATTAATGAACCAAGAAAACTTAGCAAATATATGCAATAAGGCCCTTCAACAGTACTCTGATAAATATCAACCACAAGAATTACACACCATTCTTATTTGCACAAGACCTTGGCTTTAATGTCTTTTTTAAAGTAATTCATCACTGAAAATGCAGTTTTTCCTTCAGAACTGTGATGAAGTCTCAGCTTTAATTATAAGCTCTGTTCTGCACCAGAGACTAATACTTTTCTCATAGGCAGAAGAACCTTTGAAAAAACATAACTATAAATTGATATGCTAAGAAAATTAAGCAAGGGCTTGTCTCTTTATTTAGGACAATCCCAACCAGTCTTAGTTCCCCACGGTATGACTGCTGGACAGCACTTACCCTACACTGCATTATGGTAAAATGTTAAGATTTAATTTGGCTTTGGAGTTTTTCCATCCAGAACTTGCAGACTGGAATCTGCTCTAAGTGTACCAGTGCAACCTGGGATTTGACAGGACATTCCACAATGAAAATCCATCATATGGGCACAGTTGGTATGTTCTTCTAACATGTCTAGATTTTTTAACACAACTCTGGACGGGCTCAGGCAAAACTGTATCAGAATGATTATTTGATATCTTATTTAGATAGTGTAAACCTGATTTTAGACATCACAGCTAGAATAACCTCCACTCCACATCTGTCTTGTCAAACCTTTTTAAAAATGTTAACTTCATATCAAACATTAATAGGCTAACACTCCAGAAGATCCAAGCCCATTCCTACTCCTCTGCCCTTTCCCTATAATCCTTAATTCTCTTACTGATTACAAGTCTATCTCAGCTTTAAATATACACAAGAATTTAGCTTCAACAGCGTTCTAGGGCAGTACACACAGCTATCCTTATCAAAGTTTTAAATGGATGCTGTTTTATTCTGAGGGCGTGCCTTGTGGTTCTAGACTCCTGGTGAACCTCCTCATAACTGCCTTCAGTTCACAGTACTCTAGACATGAACCCACCACTGTCTTGTATGAATTTTCTACTTTTATATAGCAACCTCCTAAAAGAATTTATGCATTTTTAAAGCTTTATTATCACCCATACCTATATCATTAGCTTTACTTCGCAAATGCGAGATCCCTTTATGTTGCTCACTTTTCCTTCCGAAGTAATCTTGCTCAATCAGACTCCACTTGGCATCTTTTTCCCTGTTTAAAGGGAAGGAATTTTTCTCCCAGAGGTTGGTTGGAAATTAATTCATATATAGAATACTGTGAACTAGTCAGACTTCGACTTTCATATTTACGTGCACAAGAAAGCCGAAGCTGCTCTTAGTTATGAAGAGTAGTTTTGGTGAGCACCATCTGTTTAACTTACACACTAAGGCAACAACTCCTAGCTTTCCATTATTAAGAAATTTTTTGAATTTGTTTTGGTTTGGATTTAAGTCGATACTCGGTATTTTCTTGGATTTTAAGGATCTGAAAATATAGTTCCCTTCCAACTCCAAAGCAGCTTAAAAACATCTGCTCCAGCTTCCAAAAGCAAAACAGCCTTAGTATTTCCAGGGTGGGTTCAATTTGGCAGAACTTGGCTTGAGTCGATTGGCTGCAGCAGAATTTGACAAACTATCTGACCTTGGTCTAAGGCAATGCCGTGAGCCCGTGAATCCAGCAGAAACTGAAATTGGTCTACCCTGCAACTGTTTTACAATCCTGGGACCATTCTGTATTGAATCTTCTTTCACAGTCTCTTTTATAGAACTGTGCACCTCAGTCAAAGACTGTGACCTTCTTCGAAATGGGGTTCCATTAGGGGAGGCATTATTACTATCTGGCCGCTTCCAGTAATCAGTTTTGCCTTTATATTCAGTAGTAAAGTCAGTAGAAGTTTCCTTAGTGGTTGGACAAAATGGTTTCATTGGATTTCTTTTGGCGGATGGTAATTGGTTGCTGCCGGAATGAAATACATTTGAACTAATTTTGTGCAGCGAAGGAGACCACAGAAGTGGACGGATCTTTATTTTGTCATCCTTTGCAGTCCATGGTGCCTCCCAGCTTGCAGCATTTTGCCTTGGGCCAAAAAGAGACTCATCGCAATAGCTGGGTTTACAGCACTTTAACCTAAGTTAAAGAAGGAAATGAAAAGAATGACTATAATGCTAAATACAAAAGAAATCGATTACTTTAAAAAAAAATATACTCCACAATACTACTTATGCTTGGGTCATATTTAAATGGAATATATTATTGTATCTTTACAAATTGCAATTAATCATGCAACACTGAACTAATTTCAAAGTCAGTATTTCTTCCTGTATTATGAAGCAAGTTCCACTCTTTCTAATTAAAGAGAATTCTCTACAAGATTATTGCTTCAGATCATCTAAAAGCTTGCCAGAACCATTAACAACACAAGGACTGTGTTAATGAACTGCATAATGTGGCAAGACTGCTCAGTGTGACTCCCCTCAGACATTATAATCTATTGCTACGATAAATTAAAGAACTCAGTATAAGTGGAGTTCATATGGTTAAATTAGCAGAATTCACTGCTGATACACACATGCAGCTATTCACTATGACAGGCACATCATATTACACATCATCCTTGGACAGGGTCCTTTTTTGGCAGGAGGCAGTGGGAAAGGGTAGGAGACTGGAAAAATCAATTAATGGAGTCATACTTGAATCACATGATGTACAAATCACCACAGCATGCAGTACGGCAAAACTACTAATTTGTTAATGTAAAGATTAAATTTTAATCCAAGAAGTAGGTAAAAATGTTATTCTATTTTCTCCACTGCTTATGCTTTTATAATTACAAAATGCATTGAGAGGACCTAAATGTGACCAGAAAATAAGTTATTCAATTAATCTATAGTTATCTCACCATCTCACAGTTAAGGTGCACACCCAAACTTACTGCTCACATACACTAGCCATGTTACAACCATGACAGCCACATACATTGCATGACACTTATTGACTGAATTTATTTATTTGGAGAAGATGTGGATAACAGGAAGCCACAGTTAAAAACTAGGAAAACAAGCCATTCTTAGAAGACTGTGGAGGCCACTAAAGAAAGGATAATCAATTTATTTTGCAAGCATTTCAGCATGCTTCAGTTTATAAATTTGAACTGTAATTTGCATTTGCTGGTGACTTTTGAGTTTGTATTATTGCTCAGAGCACAGCGATGGTCAATGTGAAATGGTAAGGGATGTGAGACTTTTGATGAAAGGGGCACAGTGGTTGATGTTCCTCGATTTGCCCACAGATAGTCACACAGAATCACAGAACTACAGACAGCAGTGTTGTTTTCTCTTCCTTTTACTCCAGTTCCTGTTCTATATGCTTCCTCTTGCTGAACTTCTCACCCATGGGTACCAGACAACGTACTGTTGCATGTTTTGAATCAGAACAAAATATTGGAAATACTGAGCAGATCAGGCAGCATCCTTGGAGAGAAAAAGAGAGGATGTATGTGTAACATCTATCTGAAGCAATAACTGTATTATTTTAATTCAGATTTCCAGCATTTACACCATTTTACTTCAGCTGAGTAGTGAGGACACCACCAATTAGCTAAAGCTTTGTTTTAAGAATGTTAACTGATATGTTCTAGATTGTTTCTCCTAGCAGCATGGTTTTTATTGTACACCTACTGTATGTGTATACATGTGCATGGATTATTGAATGGGGTCATATACCCTGTCCCAATATTGTGTGCATGTGCCAGTCGTGCATGCAGCCTGGTACAGCCATTCCGATCTATTCTTACCTCCTTCTTCTTACTTTTTAATTTACATTATTCTTTGTATTTTTTTTCTCACGGTAACACGTCGAAGCTGCACCCTCTCTAACATGCCGGTAGAGAGAGTTTTATTTGGGTTTTTTTTAGCGCTGTAAATGGTTACATCCTGACACGCGGGACAGAAGCAAGGTCACATTGTGTATTCCAAGGACCAGCCAATGCCGGCCGGTTTAGCGGGCAGAGCGGCGGACACCCCTGCTGAAATTCTGAGGAAAACACACAGAGGATGCAGAGGGGGATCACAAAGTCGAGAAAAGAGGACCAGGTCAAGACAACAGAGACTTATGGAGAAGAGGAGTTCGGTGGGTAATACCGTTCCAGCTGACTGGAAGTGCAATGAGAGCGGTAAGCGTAAAGCAGTTGGGTGCTTACTGATCTGGTTAGCAACAGATGGTGCAATCCGGGGCATATTACGATGGAGGAACGTGTTTGCAGACTGGATATTGAACGTTTTACTGTTGGACTTTGGCCACATTCCACTGTGATACAATACTTGGCGGCACGGGAGGTCGTTCCTGCCTGTGGCCATCGAACGTGCAGCTCCTCCGTGGAGGGTCAGACACCCTGAGCCAATAGACTGGTCCTGAACTTATTTTCCATCTGGCATAGTTTGCATTTTGTCATTTGATTGTTGGTGGTTCTGTATTGCTATATTTACGCTCTATTCTTGGTTGGTGCAGCTGTAACAAAACCAAATTTCCCTCAGGATTAATCTATCTAAAAGTGAATAACCTTTGTAACAGTTGCCACATTTGACATGCCATTTTGTTTCAAAGAGACAGGCAACTACCATTGAATAAAGGAAGTGTGCTACCGTCAGAGTTACAGATGTTCACTTGCAATGATGCATTGTACATTGGCTAAACCATTGTCCAGTTGGTTTTAGTTCAGGAAAATGGCAGGTATCACTCAAGATGAACAAAAGGTATGATTAACCCGAGGTTTATAGAACTCTGCATTTTTGGGGGGCAAGCTGGAGATACGTTTCTACCAAAGGAGGTGCAAGGCGCTCCTTCCCTCCACTAGCCTGCAGGTTACCTTTGGTCAAGGTGTAGCACCTGCTCAGCCCCCACGTTCAGGGTCACATAAAGCCATGGGAGTAGATGGTGGATGGCCGCATGAGCACCTGATGCATATCTCAAGTCCTGGCTGAGACTGACACCAGGCAGACAATCTCTGAAGAGTATTGATAATGGCTAGGATCATGTAAAGACACTGCCCAGAAGAAGGGAAAGGCAAACCACTTAAGAAGAAAAGTTTTCCAGGAACAATCATGGTCAGGACTATGATCGTCCCAAGTCATATTACACGGCACAGAACGAATGAATTAATTTTTTTATAACATCAGTCTACCAGCTCCAGAATCTATTGGCAATTGTTTGATGCTTATGCTTGAACTACTAAACAAGATAGTGCTGACCACTGTTTCTATCTGGGAATTCTGGATCTTTTAGAGGCCAATTGCTATCTTAAACAAAATACATGGTATATCTGATCTTTCCTCCAACTGATCTCAAGAATAGAAACAGTCATTCGGCAAGGAAATGGGATCCTCAACCTAATAAGTCTAAGCGAACCACCGAAGACACCTTTAAACCAATTTTTTTTTGTACTTCCTCCTTATTCCCATCCACTCACCTACACACAATTTGCAATTAGACTTTACTCAGTTCTACAGATCCATTTTGTGATCTGGAATAACCTCTGATTCACAAAGTATATTGGGTTACTGCATAAATAAGGATGTGCTTGCACTCTTTAAGTGAACTTATTTTTAAGTCATTCACTATCATAATCTATTATGCAACATCAAGTATAACACAAGAATTCAATAATATTCGCCCAACATTACCTATATTTGTTCTTTTTCATTGGTGAACCTCCAGACTTGAGGGGGACTGGAACCTGGCTGATATCTCCTTCTGCCCTTGTGCTTACACTTGGACTCCACAATAATGGTTGTTGAGAACCAGATCGGGACGTAGAAGCCCATGGTGGATCAAATTCATCCACTGAATTCTGAAGCTTGCTAGACTGACCAAATAATGTTTCATCCACATAAGAGGCCTTTGCTCCAACTCTGTATCGGCTGTGCCCCTTACGACCTGCACGACAGGGCTGAACAGCAGAAATTGCTATACCAGCCGACATGACAAGAGCTCAAGATAGATTGCTGAGTGGCGATTAGTCTTTGCCAGTCTGGCGAAGTCACTCTAAAGACAAAAATATACAAGTTATTTTTCTTTTCAAAAGAAGCTGTCTAATCTTGAATTTCCTTGAATTTTTTATCTACTCTATATTCAGCACATGTAGAATCTATCATCCCTCAAGCTCACTGAACTCGCTCAACTGCCAACAATATGTTTATTCCTCCTATGCCCTACAAAACTCTAATAACACTTGTATTATACTGTTCCTTTTGGAGCAATACTTATCCAAACTGACTTACACCGTAATAGGGAATTTCCTGTCGGCTAACTGACTTTTCCTTGTTCTCCTTGCGCCAGGCACAACGGTCTTCCTTGTGATAGTTGGTCTCCCCAGAATTCTTGCTTGTTAGTCTGATTCCTCCCTGTATCTCCGAAAACCTTCATTATTATACCTTTCATTTACCAGTTTTGCAATGTTCTCATTTATTTTGATGGCTCTGATTTATTGGGACATCCTATGTCCATTTCATAAACCCTGGTCGAAGACTACAGTGGCACCCCTCGGCAATTATCTAATGTTAATTCGTTATTTACTGCTGAATCAGGCCATTTCAAACTATCAGTCCTGATGAAGGATCGCGGCTCGAAATGTTGACCATTTACTCTAGACTGACCAAATAATGTTTCATCCACATAAGAGGCCTTTGCTCCTACTCTGTATCGGTTGCACCCCTTACGGCCCGCATGACAGGGCTGAGCAGCAGTAATTGCCTGGCAGAGTTCCTCCAGCATTTTTCGCGTGTTGCTTTTGATTTCCAGCATCTACAGATTTTCCCGTGTTTGCATTTCACACTAATTATAGCTAGTTCAAGTCAGACACTGGGGTCAGGCCACTCATGTTCACAGACACAGACAAAGACTACTCTTATAAGCCCATTTTCTTCTGCTTTATCAAAGAGCATCCCACAAATAACTCCTTGTTTGGAAATGATCTCTGATTAGCAGATAATTGATCAGCCTTCATTATGTCCATTTACAAGCACTTTAATCCATAAAGAGTTAATTGAAGAAATAACAAGACTAAATGTCTTCCACCACCCAGCAAGAATTAAAGACATTTGTTTGGTCTACTCACTCACTGTTCTTGACTTGTTCCATATATCTGTTCCACAGATTTTTAATTTCTTCAAGCCAACAAGATATGCCAGCCATGCCTAACTTAAAGCCAATGGATCAAATACTAAATGTTTCCACCTTAGCTCAGCATGACTATGTTTTATCCGGGCCTTCTTGCTTCAGTGGAGAGCCAGAGATAAGATGCACCAACTTCAGGCATCCCTTCTAGATATCCCTACTTGAACATCTGACTAAAGCAAAACAAGATCTGAGCCCTACACGCACTGAATGAATATCACATTTCAATAAACAGTAATTCAGAAACAAATTTATTGCTTAAAAATGAGTTGGCAAATAACATGATCTTTATTTCTCAAAGTTATTGGGTTAGTTGAACATGCACTCTATCTGGTGGTGATGTGTGTACCTGCAGGCATGACTCTGTGACAGGCAGTACTGCAGCAAGTCTCCATCAGTGGAGTGATAGTGCTATCCAAAGGATATACATGACAAATATACGATTCATGTGGATTAAAGTCGCAAGTCTGATAAGAACATATGTTTTCTTAAAAGCTAACTCTGAAATTTCCCTTTAGTTTTCTTCTTTTATTCAAAATAAAATTAATGGAGCATTTATTTCTGTAGCAAATAATGACAGATTGTTTCTCTAAAATGCTGTTCCAAATGGTTCATGATTTAGTATTACAAAATTTATATCTTTAAGATTTAATTTTCAGCAGGGTGTTTTTTTTTCTATTACAATGATATTCAATTGCAGTAATTCTCTTAATTCACTCTATTTTCAACCTAACACAAACCTGAAACTGCTTGGCTTTCTTGAATACATATATAATAACCATGAAAACAAGTATTTAATTAAGATGAAACTTCAGCATTGTATTTGTAATTCAAAAAAATACTTTTCCAAATCTTCACAAACGAAAACCATGTTAAACAGTATCTTAAGAAATATAGAAAGATAATTTTAAGGATTCTGCTATAGATTTTACATCAACAAATTAAAATTCCAATGAAGGTTTAATTTTTTTCCAAAACAGGTTTTCTATTAAATCCGAATTAAGAATACATTAATATTACAAAATGTATAGTCTCCTCAGCCAGACAATAATTTGCAAACATCCAACACTTGGAACCGGGAAGAAAATCAATTTTAAAGATTTTATTCTTTTGCCAAACTGTAATTCTGCTTCAGATATTATTGAACACCAGATATCAGACAAAATCTATCCTCCAAATATGTACAATTGGCAACTACAATCAAAAATGAGTTAAGAAGCAAATACCACATATCAAGGTCAAAACCCAAGACTAATTTAAAATATTGCTATTTTAGTGGGGTGTTAGTTGAAGAATAAATCTTTTTTGTGAATCCCTGAAGATCGCAGATGGCTGGTTTTGCGATATTTGTGGTTAATGGGGCCATTCAGTGATACAGACTCTTAGACAGATGGGGTAGGTGGATATAACAGTGTGTAGCTTGTGACACAAAGCTGCATGATCCTGATGTTGGATCTTGAGGTTCTTAATACTATCCTAAATGGTCCAGTTTAAGCGGTTGTGGGCCAGAGATTTCGAAATATCAGATGCTACAACTCAAGGAGGCTTAAAGTACATTGTTGTATCTTTTACTCTGTCTGATTGATACTTTGTAACAGAGCTCAGAGAAGAATGTCCATTTTGGAGTCTGGTATCAGGCATATGAAGACAATGGCCTGTCTAGTTTAGCTGACTAATTCTAACTACGCTCTCAATAATGCAGATTTTGGCCTGGAAGAGGACCTCAATGTCGCATCACTTTCCATTTTACAGAAAGAGTGATGTTCATCCGCTTCAGAAGGATCTCAACCAAAAATATTGATTGTTCATTTCTCTCCACAACGCTACCTGACTGCGAGTTCACCAGCAGCTGGATTTATTACATGGAAATTTTATATTCACTCATCAGTCAGAAGTAAGGTACATTCACCCTGCACGAATTTGTCAGTGTACATTCTGTGCTCCAGTTTAACCGGATCACAGATAACTCTAGGTTCAGTCTGTTGAATTTCATCATATTCAAAAGCCTTAAGAATCGCCTATCTGAGAACATCAGTCCAAAGGTTACATGCAGAAATACAATGGTGTTAAAAGATTTAGTTTCCAAACGATTTCAATGCCAGACTTGGGTTAATGAATAGCTCAAGGAATTAGTGAACGTTTCGAGTCAATAACCTCTCAAGAAAGATTGCTTTTCTCTCTCTCTCCCCCCCCCCCCACACACGGAGGCTGCCCGACCCGCTAAACATTTTCCAGCATCCAGCGCTCACAGAAAGCATCAGGAGTCAATGAGGAATGGGGGTCTCACCCAAGCAAACACCAGCACGGCAGACTCTGCAGGACTGGGTGACCGGCCAGCGTCCAGCGAGACTGGTCATTGTCAAGACTAACACCCGGCCGCACCGCCGTCCGTCCTCGCTCCCAGCACCGTCAGCCCCCCGAGCGCGTCCCCGCTCCCAGCACCGTCAGCCCCCCGAGCGCGTCCCCGCTCCCAGCACCGTCAGCCCCCCGAGCGCGTCCCCGCTCCCAGCACCGTCAGCCCCCCGAGCGCGTCCCCGCTCCCAGCACCGTCAGCCCCCCCGAGCGCGTCCCCGCTCCCAGCCCCGTCAGCCCCCCGAGCGCGTCCCCGCTCCCAGCCCCCCGAGCGCGTCCCCGCTCCCAGCACCTCCCGCGCGCGCGTCCCCGCTCCCAGCACCGTCAGCCCCCCCGAGCGCGTACCCGCTCCCAGCACCGCCAGCCCCACCCCCGCGCGCGTCCTCGCTCCCAGAAATGTCACCACCCCCCCCCCCGCGCGTCCTCGCTCCCAGCACCGTCAGATTTCACCCCAAACCCGCGCGAGCGCCCCCGTCACTGCCCCGCCTACTGGCCGCCCCGTTGCGATGGCAGCCAAACACCAAAGAATCGCCCTTCAGCCAGGAAGAGGGGGAGCAGATGCTTATGTACATTACACAACAAGTTATGCAAATGTATATAAATATAAGAAATATGTTTAGATTCTACATAATTATTTTGAGAGTATTTTAAGAACGTCCATCTTTACAAGAGCTGCTTGAATGCGGGTTGACAGCGTGGCTCCAGCTCCCCCCTCTTGTTCAACACGGGTTCTGTCGCCCAGTGACCTCTGACGTAGGCGCGGGTCGGGAACATGGCGGCGCCGAGGGGGACTTGCTGACGAACGCGTGTTTCCACCGCCGGTTGGGTTTGAATCTACGAGGGGCCATGGCCCAGAAGAAGAAGCGACCAAACAAGCCCAGGAAGGCGCGCATCCGCTCTCATCGGTGGGACGTGGAGGTCGAGAGCGATGGCGGCGAGTTCGATTTGGTGCCTTCGATAGAGGAGGATGCGTCGGGTGTCGGCGAGGTTGGTGCTCTGGTCTTACATATTCGGTTGGGAGAGGGGTGAAGAGTAAAGACAGAGGGCAGGATCGAGGAACATTGGGAAGTTGTGTTGATCGCGGGGTTTGGGGGTTATGAAAGGGGCAGGAATGGTCTCTGTTGAATGAGGTCTGAAAGCCTTAAAGATGTTACCGAGGATGTCAGGCCGTACAGCTTCACTTTATAAATGTCTGTTCACTGGGCAGTGAAGTGTTGAGGGGAGTAGTTTCACAGTTCGTTCACCGATTAGGAGAGAGGATGAAAGGGGACGTGAAAATGGTCTTTAAGTGTTTATTTGTCGGTTGCGAAGAATAGAGAATGCTGGAACGACACAGTAATCCAGTACATCAGTAGGAAGAGAAACCAAGTCGCTGTTTCAGGCAAGCACGTTTTCAGAACTGGAAATGTCAGCATATAAATATGCTAGTTCTAGAGAGAGGGAGGAGTGAAGAGAACAGATGACATATCTCTCAAAGGCTACAGATCAAAAGTTGTCAAAATTGAAGCTGAAGAAAAGCAAATTGAAATGAATCATACTGTAATATTGTTTGGGGAAAGAAAACAAGTGGTTATTATTCCATGTTCTCATCATTCTAGTAATTGCTGGATAGGTTCACAGCAGATGTCATCTCATTGGCTCTTCAAACAACCCTGGAGTATCTGGACAGCAAAGGTGGATACATCAGGATGCTCTTTATTGATTACAGCGCAGCACTTGATACTAACATCCCCTCAAAACTCATCAGTAAACTCAAGCCTGGGTCTCAATACCCACTCTTAATCCTGGATTCTTCACTTGCAGACCCCAGTCAGTTCAGATCTCCTCCAGAATCTCCATTAGCACAGATGCACCACAGGGTTGTGTGCTTAGCACCCTGCTCTTCTCGCTTTACACCATTGACTGGGTGGCTAAGTACAGGTCCAACACTATATACAAGATTGCTGATGTCACCACTGACAGGGCTGTGTGCTTAGCCCACTTGCTCTGTTCACTTTACACCTATGACTGTGGCCAAGTACAGCTCCAACACCATATACAAGTTTGCTGATGAAACCACTGAAAGAGGCCATAGCAAAGGTGGTGATGAATCAGCATACATGAGGAGACTGAAAGTTTGCCTGAGTGGTGCCGTTACAGCTACCTGTCACTCAATGTAAGCAAGACTTCAGCAGAGGGAAACCAGAGATCCATGAGCTAGTGCTCATTGGAGGATCAGATGTGGAGCGGGTTAGCAACTTTAAATTCCTGGGTGTTACTATCTCAGAAGACCTGCCCTGGACCCATCATAGAAATGTAACGCGAAGAAAGCACAACAGTGTTTTTGTTTCCTTAGGAGTCTGCAGAAATTCAGCATGACCTCCAAAACCTTGACAAATTTCTGTAGATGTGTGTTGGAGTGTACGTTGACTTGGCTGCATCATGACCTGGTATGGAAACACTAATGCCTTTGAACAGAAAATCCTGCAAAAAGTAGTGTATTCGGCCCAGTGCGTCAAGGGTATAGCCCTCCCAACCGTTGAGCACATCTACATGAAATGCTGTTGTAGCAAATCTGCATCCATCATCAAAGGATCCTCACCACCCAGGCCTTGCTCTTTTGGTCTTTGCCATCAGGTAGAAGGTACAAAAGCCGCAGGACTCGCAAAACCAGGTTCAAGATCAGTTGCTACCCTTCAACCATTAGGCTCTGGAACAAAAGGGGATAACTACACTCATCTATTAAGATATTCCCACAACCAATGATCTCACGTTAAGGACCCTTGTTATTTCATGCTCTCGTTGTTTATTGTCTTTTATTTATATTTGCATATCTACAGTTTGTTTTCTTCTGTGCTCTACTTGACCTTTATTGATCCTGTTACAGTTACCACTCTATAGATTTGCTGAGTTCGCCCACAGGAAACATAATTTCAGGGTTGTATCTAGTAACATATATGTACTCTGAAACTAAAATTTCCTTTATTTGTTTTTATTTGTAATTGTTTTCGTTCCCCACACAAGTGAGATGATCTGTATACCACCCCAAATTCTTTCATTAAGGCCTTTGTCAGTCATTGATCACTCCTGCCCTCTGTTATCTGTCTTTGTTGAGAATAGATTCCTGTCCTTTTATCAGCCCCTGTGAAAGATCCATGCTCAATGCTGGATGTGTGACAAGAATTAGGTTTTTATCCTTTTTCACAAAAAATTCTAGTCTCGTTGTGCCAATGTTAACCATGATTATTTGCAACTTCTGTTCCTCATGTAGACTTCTTTATCCTTTTTTAAATTATGTTTTATGATTCAATGGGGTCATAGAATCATTAAATTATTATAGGATAGAAGGAGCCATTCATCTCAGTGAGTCTTATCTAAACTTCCAGTAAAACAACTGTCAAGCCTGTTCCCTTTTTCTACGTAGCATTGCAAATTATCTTCTCTTATCTTGTTCCCCCTGAGTTAGTCACTTGTTAATGTTATTTTTTAATATCAGAGCTGACCCTTTATTATCTACCCATGTTGATGGACATTTGGGGACAAAATCCCCCTCACAGGTATCGTCGTCGTGGCTATCCCTCCAGGTCAAGGATGATGGTCTTCGTATACTACTGTTATCAAATGTGGTACCTTTCAGGATGTTTAAATAGCTTTCATAATTTGAATGTCCTGTAAGAACATGTGAAGTAAAAGGTCGATTCTGCCATTGTCATTTTTAAGGATATTCACTGAAGATTTTGCATTTAGTTTGAGTGGATACTGTGAGGGTTTAAACTAACTTGGCAGGGAGGTAGGAACCTGAGTGATAGGGCTGAGGATGGCATGTATACAAGTAGATGCAGTGTGTAAAGGTAGTGAGACTGAGGAAGGACAGGCAGATGATGAGGTTTCCGGGTACTTGGAGGCACATGATAAAATAGGCCAAAGGCAGCATAGTTTCCTTCAGGGAAACTCATGCCTGGCAAATCCTTTGGATTTCCTTGAGGAAATAACAGGCAGGTTAGACAAAGGAGTGTTAGTGGATGTTGTTTACTTGCATTTTCAGAAGACCTTTGACAAAGTGCCGCGCATGAGGCTGCTAAACAAGATAAAAGCTCATGGTATTACAGGAAAGTTACTCGCATGGATGGAAGATTGCCCGACAGGCAGAAGGCAAGGAGTTGGAAATAAAGGGGACCTTTTCTGTTTGGCTGCTGGTGACTTGTGGTGTTTTGCAGGGATCAGTGTTGGCATCACTTCTTTTAACTTTATATGTTTATGATTTGGATGATGGTATTGATGGCTTTGTGACTACGTTTGAGTACAATACCAAGAAAGGTGGAGGAGCCGGTTATTTTCAGGAGGCACGGAGTCTGAGGAAGGACTCATAGTTGCAAGAAAAAGTTTGTGAACCTTTGTATTTAATAACTGTTAGAACCTTCTTTAGCAGCAATAACCTCCACCAAATGTTTCCTGTAGCTGCTGATCAGACTTCCTCAACAGCAAGGAGGAATTTTAGACCATTCCTCGATAGAAAACTGTTTTAGTTTATCAATATTTCTGGGATACCTCACATGAACAGCCTTCTTCAGGTCATGCCACAGCATCTCAATTTTGTTAAAGTCTGGACAGTGACTTGGCCATTCCAAAACAAGAATTTTCTTCTTTTTAAACCATTCTGTTGTTGATTTACTCTTGTGTTTCGGATCATTGTTCTGCTGCATCATCCAACTTCTGTTAAGCTTTAGACAACGGACCGCTACCCTAACGTTCTCCTATAAACTGCTCTGATACAATTTTGAATTCATTGTTCCTCAACATTTGCAAGTTGTCCAGGAACTAAGGCAGCAAAGCAGCCCCAAGCCATGATGCTCCTTCCCCCATGCTTCACAGTTGGGATGAGGTTTTGGTGTTGGTGTGCAGTACCCTTTTTCCTCCAAACTTAGCGCCTTGCATTTCTGCCAAATGGTTCAACTTTTGTTTCATTTGTCCACAGAACATTATTCCAGAAGCATTGTAGAACATCCAGGTGGTCTTTTGCAAACTTGAGACGTGCTGC
The DNA here is from genome assembly GCF_963921235.1 of Mobula hypostoma. Classification (NCBI taxonomy): domain Eukaryota; kingdom Metazoa; phylum Chordata; class Chondrichthyes; order Myliobatiformes; family Myliobatidae; genus Mobula; species Mobula hypostoma. Next base: position 13,990,283 of record NC_086123.1, read on the forward strand.
AATGTTTATTTGGAGAGCAGTGGTTTCCTCCATGGTGTCCTTCCATGAACACCATTCTTGTTCAGTATTTTTCTTCTAGTGGACACATGAACAGAGACTTTGGCATGTTCTAGAGATTTCTGCAGGTCTTTTGGTGTTACCCTGGGGTAACCTTCACCTCCTTCAGCATTGCATGTTGTGCTCTTGATATGATCTTTGCAGGATGCCCACTTCTAGCAACAGTACTGAATTTTCCTCCATTTGTAGACAATTTCTCTTACTATTTACTGATAAACACTCAGGTCTTTAGAAATGCTTTTGTAGCGTTTTGTAGCTTCATGCTTACAATTTTTCTTCTTAGGTCCTCTGAAAGTTGTTTTGATTGAGACATGATGCACATAAACAGATTTTGAGAAGAACAGGCTCTGTCAGTAACCTGACTTAGAAGCATAGAAAACCTACAGCACAAAACAGGCCCTTTGGCCCACAAAGCTGTGCCGAACATGTCCTTACCTCAGGAATTGCCTAGGGTTACCCACAGCCCTCTATTTTTCTGAGCTCCATGTACCTGTCCAGGAGTCTCTTAAAAGACCCTATCGTATCCGCCTTCACCACTGTCACTGGCAGCCTGTTCCACGCACTCACCACTCTGTGTGCAAAAAAAATTTAGCCCTGATATCTCCTCCGTACTTACTTCCAAGCACCTTAAAACTGTGCCCTCTCGTGCTAGCCATTTCAGCCCTGGGGAAAAAGCCTCTGACTATCCACACGATCAATGCCTCTCAACATCTTATACACCTCTATCACATCACCTCTCATCCCCTGTCGCTCCAAGGAAAAAAGGTCGCGTTCACTCAACCTGTTTTCATAAGGCATGCTCCCCAATCCAGGGAACATCCTGTAAATCTCCTCTGCACCCTTTCTATGCTTTCCACATCCTTCCTATAGTGAGGTGACCAGAACTGAGTACAGTACTCCAAGTGGGGTCTGACCAGGGTCCTATATAGCTGTAACATTACCTTTAAGCTCCTAAACTCAATTCCACTATTGATGAAGGCCAATGCACCGTACACTTTCTTAACCACAGAGTCAACCTGCGCAGCAGCTTTGAGTGTCCTATAGACTCAGACCCCAAGATTCCTCTGATCCTCCACACTGCCAAGAGTCTTACCATTAATACTATATCCTGCCATCATATTTGACCTACCAAAATGAACAACCTCACACTTATCTGGACTTCGTGTGTCTTTTTTAAAGGGAAGGGCATGTCTACAACCCACACCTCCAATTTCATCTCATTGATTGGAACATCTGACTCCAAATAGGTTTTGTAGAAGCTATTACCATATAGTTTTTTGAACCCCGACTGTGATTGTTGAAATGGTGTACTAAGTGTTGAAAAGAAGAAGTACAATTGTTTATGTGGTATTAGTTTAGGCAGATTGTAGTTGTCTAGTATTGTGACTTAGATGAAGATCAGACCACATTTTATGAGTAATTAATGCAGAAAATCATGCAAAAAAGCAAAGGGTTCACAAATTTTCTTGTAACTGTAGATTGGGAGAATGGGCAAAGAAGTGGCAAATAGAATATAGTGTAGGGAAATGCATGGTCATGCACTTTGGTAAAAGGAATACTACTTTCTAAAGGAGGAGAAATTTCAAAAATCAGAGGTACAAAGGGACTTGGGAGTCCTCGTGCAGGATGGTTAACTTGCAGGTTGAGTTGGTGGTAAGAAAAGTAAATGTAATGTAACCATTCATTTAGAGTATACTAGAATAAAAGAGCAATGATGTGATGCTGAGGCTTTATTGGGCGTTGGTCAGACTGCAGTTGAAGTATTGTGAGTAGTTTTGGGCTCCCTATCTAAGAAAAAATGTGCTGGCATTGGAGAGGGTCCAGAGAAGGTTCACGAGAATGTTTCCAGGAATGAAATGCTTAGCATAGGACCATCTGAGGCTCTGGGACTGTACTCGCTAGAGTTTAGAATAATGAGGAGGGATCCTAGTGAAACCGATCAAATATCGACAGGTTTATATAGAGTAGATATGGAGATGACGCTTCCGATAGTGGTGGAATCTATGATCAGAGGGCACAGCTTCAGAATGGAGGGATATCCAGTTAGAGCAGAGGTGAGGTGGAATTTTCATGAGCCAGAGTGTAGTGAAAAAAACTGTTGTGGAGGTCACGTTTTTGGCTATATTTAAAGTGGAGATTGATAAGTTCTTGATTAGTTGGTGCATCAAAGGTTACTGGGAGAAAGCAGGAGAGTGCGGTTGAGAGGGACAATAAATCAGCCATGATGGAATGGTGGCACAGACTTGGGCCGAATGGCCTGTTTCTTCTCCTATGTCTTATGGTCTTAGAAATGCAGGATGTAACCAGTGGGTAATTGATAATTGGTCATATGTACTGAGATACAGTGAAAAGCTTTTACGATGACGTTCAGAAATATTCCACGCACAAGTATATCAAGGTAGTACAAAAAGGGAAAAAACAAAATTCATGATACAGTATTAGTTACAGAAGAAGTACTGTCACTATTGTACTAAGCTGTGTTCACAACTCTAATTTCTTGGGCAAAGAAGTGAAGATATTTCAGAAAGATTTTGTTCCATGTTTCAAAAACACTTTTTATCGCTTATTGGCATCAAAGTCAAAGATATTTGTTGTTGTTATTTATAAATGTTCGCAAATACTATAAATCGAATTTTACATTTGTGGGTTTTTTTTGCAAGTAGTTATATCCTTTAGATTTGTGAATTGGGCAACAAGTTAGACATTCTGTAATCTGTTCCTCTTGTCCCTAGTTGCATTAGTGAGAAGTTCTACATTTCTTTTGTACATCAAGTATCCACTTATGCCATTGTCCTTACAGGTTTATATGGAAAATATATAGCTGGGACTTACTGCGTCAGATGCTCATTCATTTGTTTGTGTCTTAAATGCAATGAGTTAATCTAATGTTGTTTACTTCCACAGCAGAATGTCAAATGTTTACCAAGCTTTCCTTCAGCTGATTACCAGTCTGATGTGGAACCCGACACTCGAGAGTTGGTCCGGGAACAGAATAAGAAGAAGAAGAAATCGGGGGGTTTTCAGTCCATGGGTATGCCCAACTCGACTAATACTGCAATTTCTACTTTGATTATTTGAAGTGCAGCAATTGTAACAAATTGCTGTCCCTGAAGGCCAAAGGTGTAAACTGACTACAACACATTCCAAAAGCAAAATACTTTGGATGCGTGAAATGTGAAATGTGAAATAACAACTCGAATAGCTGGAAATAAAGAGCAGCTCATGTAGTATCTGTGGAGAGTAAAAGAAAGTTAATATTTCAAGTTGATGACTTAATTAAATGAAATTCTTATATCAATATGATTCAAAAGTAATATATGTTAGTAATTTTATTTATTACTCTAGATTTTTTTTAACATTCGTGATAAAAATCAGAACTTGTGACATTTTGGAAAGCAGAGAATTGGATTGGGACAGAGGTGAAAAATTGAGGTTGGTTTTTAATACTTGTGCAAAATAGTTGTTGGAAAATTAATTTTGTTTCATTTTTCCATAGGTTTAAGCTTTCCTGTTTTTAAGGGTGTCATGAAGAAAGGCTATAAAGTGCCGACTCCAATTCAGAGAAAGGTGACCTGTAGTAGCATTATTGTTAATTTGTTGCTCCATGAATTTTCCATGTAAGTTAGCATATCTGGAAGGAAGAGCACTATGAATGTAAGAAAATATAGTTGTATTTATTGTGTGGCAACAGCACCAAGAAGTAATTATTATTACTGGCATTAATTAAAATAATATTTGGAAGTTGATAATTAAGAACTGTAAATTGTCTGTGTGTGAGAGAGAGATTTCATAGTCATAGTCATACTTTATTGATCCTGAGGGAAATTGGGTTTTCTTACAGTTGCACCAACCAAGAATAGAGTATAGAGGTAGCAATATAAAACCATAATAATATGTAAATTATGCCAGGAAATAAGTCCAGGACCCTATTGTCTGACCCTCCAAGGGAGGAGTTGTAAAGTTTGATGGCCACAGGCAGGAATGACGTCTTACGATGCTCAGTATAGCATCTCGGTGGAATGAATCTCTGGCTGAATGTACTCCTGTGCCCAACCAGTACATTATGTAGTGGATGGGAGATATTGTCCAAGATGGCATGCAACTTGGAGAGCATCCTCTTTTCAGACACCACCGTGAGAGAGTCCAGTTCCATCCCCACAACATCACTGGCCTTACGAATGAGTTTGTTGATTCTGTTGGTGTCTGCTACCCTCAGCCTGCTGCCCCAGCACACAACAGCAAACATGATAGCACTGGCCACCACAGACTCGTAGAACATCCTCAGCATCGTCCGGCAGATGTTGAAGGACCTCAGTCTCCTCATGAAATAGAGACAGCTCTGACCCTTCTTGTAGACAGCCTCAGTGTTCTTTGACCAGTCCAGTTTATTGTCAATTCGTATCCCCAGGTATTTGTAATCCTCCAACATGTCCACACTGACCCCCTGGATGGAAACAGGGGTCACCAGTGCCTTAGCCCTCCTCAAGTCCACCACCAGCTCCTTAGCCTTTTTCACATTAAGCTGCAGATAATTCTCACACCATGTGACAAAGTTTCCTACCATAGCCCTGTACTCAGCCTCATCTCCCTTGCTGATGCATCCAACTATGGCAGAGTCATCAGAAAACTTCTGAAGATGGAAAGACACTGTGCAGTAGTTGAGTTATTTCTATTAATAGATTTTTGAAACTTTTTAATGTGTACAAACAGTTTTAATGTTTGTCATGTTTATATTCATCATCATGACTTCACCCTCTCAGTGTAAATTCATTTGCCAGTCAGGTTGACATAATATAAATTGCTTTTTCCTCAATGTTATTTCCTCTCAGCAGAGAGGACAGACAAGCAGACTGCTCCCTGATCTTTGACAGTGGCTGTCTAAACCTGGTGTGCAAGAGAGCCCTGGCTAGCTCACCTGATAATTTTAATACGGAGCAACCCTGAGCAACAAATATGTTCGATATTTACTGACGTTCATAAGTTGATCTTGTGCATAAGTCAGAAAATACACAAAAGTCACTTGGTATGGTAACTATTTCTCCATGGTATTGTAATGAGTGGCATCAAAGAACACAAGTCTGATAGAAAGAGCAATTGCTAAGAGTGGAGAGAGACAGGAAACTAGTTTTGCTGATTGTAAGGATAAACATATATAAGTATATATAGGATAATCAGCCATGATCATAATAAATGGCGGTGCAGGCTCGAAGGGCCGAATGGCCTACTCCTGCACCTATTTTCTATGTTTCTATATGTCAGACTTTAGAAGATCTTAATATCGTAAGAGCTTATTTGTATGTATGAGCATTAATAATACAAGCACTTGTGATCTACAGATAAAGCCTCTTCGGGTAGTACTAATGTCCTACAATGATAGCAAGGGATAAAACTGGTCCTCTTAAAGATCAGAGTGGTCATCTCTACATGGAGCCGAAAGAAATGGGGGAGATCTTAAATGGATTTTTTTTACATCTTTAGTTACTCGGGAGATGGACACAGAGTCCATAACCCCACTGCTCTGTAGAAGTGAGGCAAAATAGCAGTGGGTTTGTGAATTGTATACACATTACAGAGGCGGTGTTTGCTGTCTTGAGGCAAATTAAGGTGGATAAATCCCCAGGGCCTGATAATGTGTTCCCTCGGGCTTTGTGGGATCCTAGCATAGAAATTGCAGGGGCCCTGGTAGAGATATTTAAAATGTCCTTAACCACAGGTGAGGTGCCAGAGGATGAGAGGATAGCTAATGTCGTTCTGTTGTTTCTTGAAAGGATCTGTAACTAAGCTGGGAAATCATAGGGCTGTGAGCCTGGTGTCAGTAGTGGGTAAGTTATTGGAAGGTAGTCGAAGCGACTGGATATATAAGTACTGAGATAGACAGGGACTAATTAGTGATGGTTAACATGACTTTGTGTGTGGTAGGTCGTGCCTTTTTCGAGGAAATTACCAGGAAAGTTGATGAAGGCAACATCCACTGCTTTTTATCTACATAAACTTAAGAACGGCCTTTGACAAGGTCCCGCGTGGGAGGCTGGTTAACGAGGCTCAGTCACTCGGCATTCAGGATGAGTTACTAAATAGGAATAGACATTGGCTTCGTGGGAAAAGCCAGAAAGTGGTAGTAGGTGGTTGCCTCTCTGACTGGAGACCTGTGTCAAGTGGTGTGCTCCAGGGATTGGTGCTGCATCTGTTGTATACCATCTGTATCAATGACTTGGATGCTGGTGTAGTAAATTAGATCAGCAGCTTTTCAGTTGCTGCCAATGTGGGGCATATTGAACAGTGAAGAAGGCTATCAAAGCTTGATACAGTATCTTGACCATTTTAATGCAAGCAGGTCTGAAATATTGAACTTTGAGAGGACAAGCGACTTGCACAGTGAGTGGTAGGACACTGAGGAGTGCGGTAGATCAGGGGGAATCTGGGAATGCAGGTCCATAATTCCTTGAAAGTGGTGTCACGAGCAAATGGTATCGTAAAAAGAGCTTTTGGTATTTCGGCCTTCATAAATCAAAGCATTGAGTACGTACAGGAATTGGGGTGTTATATTGAAGTTGTATAAGACATTGGCGAGGTGTACTTTGGAACATTGTGTGCATTTCTGGTCACCTACTTACATTAAAACTATCACCAAGATTGAAAGAGTGCAGAAAAAATCTACTAGGATGTTGCCAGGGCTTGAGGACCTGAGTTATAAGGAAAGATTGAATAGGTTAAGACCTTATTCCCTACAGCAAGGTAGAATGAGGGAAGGTTTGATAGAGGCATGCAAATTATGAGGGGTATAGGTAGGGTAAATGCCGGCAGGTTTTTCCCACTGAGGTTGGGTGAGACCAGAGCTGAGGTCGTGGGTGAAAGGTGAATTATTTTAAGGGAAACATGAGGGGGAACTTCGATCAGACTGTGGTGGGAGTATGGAATGCTAGTGGAAGTGGTGGATTCAGGTTCGATTTCAACATTTATGAGAAATTGGATAGGGACTTGGATAGTAAGAGTATGGAGGGCTATGGTCCGGATGCAGGTTGATGGGTCTGAACAGATTAATGGTATGGCACGGACTAGATTTACCAAAAGGCCTGTTTCTGTGCTGCATTGTTTATGACTCGACTTCAGCTAGGACTTTATCACCTGATCATTTACAGTCGCTCAGCTAGATGGGAAGAACTGACAACTGGAAAGAAAATCAGTGGCCTTGTGGAGTTCACACATTTTCCCTATAATGGTGTGGTGTATTCATAGCATTCTCTACTTTCTTCCCACATCTAAAAGACAAGCTGGTGGTTAATTGATTACTATAGCTTACCCTTTAATAGGTAAGTGGCAATAAGAAGCAAAGGGGAATTGATAGCATGTGAGAGAAAATAAGGAGAGAGAGATTGAGACCAATGGAATTGATCTGCTGGAACTGCTATCGACTTAATGGGCTTAGTGGCCTGCTCTGTGATATAATACGTATGAGAAGAATCACTTCAAGAGCTTCTGAGTTAAGATCCTGTTTTATGTTTTAGACAATCCCGGTGATACTCAATGGAAAGGATGTCGTTGCCATGGCCAGGACCGGCAGCGGTAAGACTGCAGCATTTCTTATTCCGCTGTTTGAGCTGCTGAAGGTACATTGTGCCCAGACAGGAGCAAGAGCTTTAATTCTCAGCCCAACCAGGGAACTTGCATTACAAACCATGAAGTTCACAAAAGAGGTAAGATGTTTCCTTTCAGATTTTTTCAGGATATATAGATTTGAGTTAATTGTAGAGTATAGTCTGTACTGCACTTAAACTTGTGATTATTATTGTAAAAGAAGACAAGTTTTTGATTTTATTGTTAAAACAGCTTTCTAATAGCATTTTGAAATCCTTTCAGTTCTAGAGCATTTAAATTACGTATGTATAATAAGTTATGTGTAAGTCAAGAGCAAACTGTGAGTATGTTAGCAATAGTTATGTACGTTTTAGTGTTGAGCAGCTTCCTTGGCTGCTTTATCATAGAAAGCTGCAGCACAGAAACAGGCCCTTCGGCCCATCCAGTCCATGCTAAACTATTTAAACTGCCTTGTACCGTCATCCTGCACCCCGACCATAGCCATCCCTCTCTCCCATCCATGTACCAACCAAACTCTTAAGCATTGAAATCAAAATTGCATCCACCACTTGCCAGGCAGTTCGTTCTAGACTGTAGTTTTCAAGGTTATTCCTGTTTCCCGACATTTTCTCTGCATTTGAACTGAATGTTCAGTCAATTCTATATATTTATCTATTTGGCAATCAAGCGTGGAGTAGGGGATTCCGACCCTTTCAGCCACATCACCCCAGTAACCCTCAACAACACCGACTAACCCAAACCTCATCATGGGACAACTTACAATGACTAAGGATCCAACTCGGTACGTCTTTGGACAGTGGGAGGAAAACGGAGAGCCCAGGGGAAACCTGTGTATTCCATGGGGAGAACAGACAGATATTCCTTACAGATGATGCTGGAATTGAACTCTGAACTCCGATGCCCCGAGCTGTAATAGCGACACGCTAACCCCTACATTACCATAGAGACCATTAATTTATCCCACTAATTGGTGAATGATGATGTCTGTAGACTCCCCCAACTCCTTGGAGATTGTCCCACCACTGAAATGAGTCTGGGGTCGTTGAAACTCCTCCGGGTCATATCCAGAATGGGGTCAGTGCACAGATCAGTTCTGTAACCAACTCCAGGAAGTTGGCACTCCTCCACTGGACTCCATGAGGATACAAGACCGTAGAGCAGTCTGAGCAACTGTGGGGAGACCTCTCAGCCAACTGGGCTTTTTATATCAGCACAAAACAAGTTTGAAACAAAATTATACTGTATACATCTCCAACTTGGGTGTCAAAGTTCATTGGAAAAGAAACCTATTCATTTAGCATATTAGCACATGTCTCAAACAAAATTAAGTACTTTGATACAGAGTCAAAGTTCTGTAATACCAGATAATTAAATTGATCATTGATACAGAATCAGATATATTATTACTGACACATGACATGAAATTTGTTGCTTAGTGCTGGCAGTACAGTGCAAATACATAAAGGTCTATACATTACCAAAATAGTGCAAAAATAAGGAATAATGAAGCAGTATTCATTGGTTCATGGACCATTTTAGAATATCGGGGGGGGCGCGGGGGGGGGAGAGAAGCTGTTCATAAGTTATTGAGCGTGTGGCTCCTGTACCTCCTCCCTGATGGTTGTAATGAGAAGAAGGTGGGTGCAGTCTTCTTGAAGAAGTTCTTGATGGCAGGAAGGGTCAGACCCATGATGGAACTGGCTGAGTCTAGAACCTTTTGCAGTCTCTTACAATCTTGTGAATTGGAGGATTTATACCAATCTGTATTGCAGCAGTCACAATACTCTCCATCATAAATCTTTGGTGCCTTAAATAATCTCCTCTTACAGGAGATTTGCTGTGTCAACAAATACCAAATTTCCTGGTGTGGAGCTAGCTAACATCTAAATAACTGTCTTTAATAGATAATAGCAATTGCACTTAATAAATCCAAAGAATGAGAATATTTCGTATATTAGTAAGGATTTTATCTTTTAATCTGCCAATTTTTTAAAGAATCATTGACGTAGATTTTGCCCTTATGGCAATGTGACAGATCTCTATTGTTTACCTTGAAGAAACTCACTCAGAAAGATATAGTATTCTTGGTGGTTTGAACTTCACCTTTCCTGATCCCAGATGCTGGCAGCCTTTGTTCTGAGGGATGTGTAATGCTCCCAATAGCATTGAGGAATTGTCTCATTGCAAAACAACAATTTAAAAAGTTCAATGATTAAATGTGTTTTTTTCTGCACTTGCTAAATACATAAGAAATTAAGGTAAAAGCCAAGCTCTGATGAAACTGGGAGCAGGTGGTGGATGGTTGTATGACCATCTGGTGCGTGTCAGAAGTTCTGGTTATGCAACCACTGATGCCAAGCAGACAAATTCTGAATAGTATTGATAGTGGCTGGGGTCACCCTTCATGTAAAGACACTGCCCAGAAGAAGGCAATGGCAAACCGCTTCTGTAGAAAAATTTGCCAAGAACAATCATGTTCGTGGAAAGACTGTGATCGCCCACGTCATACAATGCAGCATATAATGATGATGATTATTTTAAAAAATTTAAGGATTGACTATCTGCAGAATAAGTTAATTTTCAGAGTTAGAGTGGTTCATAAGCATTAATTATCTCCTGTGTAATTAAAAATTCAATTATACTTCATACAGTAAGCAGTAATATTTTACAGCAATGACAATAGACAATAGGTGCAGGAGTAGGCCATTCGGATAGTTCACTGATTCTGCTGAATAACCTTGTGGGAGTTAAAAAGCAATTCTTCTTAGGAAATCATCAATGGTAACTTGTAGGTTTCTGGGTTGTGTATGCGGGTGCTTTAGAAGTGGTGTAAGTTTTGAGTGTTATGATGCATTAACAACGTCCAAGTTACTATCAGTACAAAGGCAAACATGGTTTGCTTTATTATTATTGTTGCATGTACCAAGGTACAGTGAAGAACCTTTGTTTATGTGCCTTCCAGGCAGGTCATGTCATATCCCATTAAGGTAGTAAAAAAAACAAAATGTTCAAATGCCTTTGAGGTCTATGTATTGTATGTTTAGGACTGATCATTTAAATGTTATTTTTCATCAACGCCTCTTGTTAAATTAAGCTTTATTCCTAGAATGAATAAATATACCTTACAATTTCAAATGAAGTTAAGTAAAAACCTGTCCTGAACATAATTTTCTTCATTACTTGATTTTGTAGCTTGGGAAGTTTACTGGCTTCAAAACAGCATTAATCTTGGGTGGAGACAAGTGAGTACGTTTTCAAGTGGTAATCTGTAGTCTTTAGTAGTGTAATTTAATTGAATCAAGTAACACTAAATATTTAATAAAATGTGTGGTACTGTACTTATTTTTAGAATGGAAGATCAATTTGCAGCACTTCATGAAAATCCGGATATGTGAGTTAACATTTTCTTAATGTAGTCTGATTTATTATTAGTTTTGAAGATAATTTCTTCATGAAGTTTTTTTTTACCTCTTAAAAACATTCTGTGAAGTGTATCTCCTAAAACGTCTGGTGTTTCAGATTACTTTGTAGGATAATGTTCACATACTGAAATTCCTTTTGTAAAACAACCTATTTAATTTTGTTATTCTTAGAATTATTCTTCAAAGAATTGGGTAATTATATGGAGATATAAGAGACTATAGATCAGGCGTTCCCACCCTGGGGACTACAGACCCCTCGGTTAATGGTAGGGGTGATTAAAACAGTTTGGGAACCCCTGCTGTAGATACTGTAATCTGAAACTTAAAAAGACAGCTGAAAGAACTAAATGGGTAAGGCAGCATTTGTGGAGGTAAAGGGTTAAGAACCTGCATCAGGATTGACGCAGAGTTTCAACATGAAATATTGACCTCTGTTTTTATAGATGCTGTCTGATCCACTCAGTTCTTGTAGCAGTTTTTTTTTTAGCATTTATGTAAGTCTATTTTACATTTAAATATTTGTTTTCCCATTACTATTGGAAGAGAATACAACTGGAAAGACTGAGTTAATTTTGCTGTCTGTGGTATCTTGGGGGGTGGTGGAAGGGAAACAGGGAAGTAGAAAAAGCTGTGAATAGTTTTGTGCAGTTGATAGTTTCACTTCTATTGGATGTAGTTAATTATATTTAATCATTGTGTTCTGATTGTTGGAATATCACTGTTCAAAGGTATAGGCTAATATGAGGAATGATTTTATTGGGGCTGAACAGAGTAAAATCTAAGGATATTTACAAACTTGGAGCAAAACATACAAAATGCTGGAGGAACTCAGCAGGCCAGGCAGCATTATTGGGCCGACGTTTTGGGCCAAGACCCTGCAGCAGGACTGTCAACTCTTTTCCATAGATGCTGCCTGGCCTGCTGAGTTCCTCCAGCATTTTGTGTGTGTTGCTTGGACTTCCAGCATCTGCAGATTTTCTCTTGTTTGTGATTGGATTACAAACTTGAGGTAGTCTTTTTGTGTTCCACTAATGGGAGTTAGGGGGTTGCTTTGGGACAAGCCAACTCCTTTTGATTTAGCATCAGAAAGTACTTTGGGCAAAACAATTTGATCTTTAGGAATAATATGCAAATAAAATTATGGAAAATACATTAAGTTGTTTGAGTAGTATCTTTCCAGTCTCTGTGGATTTTTAGTTAACTTATTTTATGAATGTAAGTACAAGTTTAAACATCTAGTTAGTTGATGAAGTTTCTTAAATCTCCTAAATGTATTGTTTAGAAGTTAAGTACATCATGTTTTGATACGGACTTTGCATGTCATCTAAACTTCACCCCAGGCGTGGAACAGTGAAGTCTTTATTTTTATAATTGAATATAATGATCCTGAAGTGAAAACTGCACTGCAACGCTGCCTTGGATTTCATTTGACAAACTATTTACCTTTGGGTCTCTGATGTCTAAATAGTTAGATTATAAATTTTTCCAAGTAGTATATTAGTAAATGCAGAATCAGAATTGGATTTAATATCACTGGCATCTATTGTGGAATTTATTGTTTTGCAACAGCAGTACAGTGCAATACATAATTTTAAAAACTCTACAAGTTACTATATATGTATATGTATGTATGTCTATATGCGCATGTGTGTGTATGTATGTGTAATTTAAAATACATAATTAAATAAGTGGTGCAAAGTCGGGGGGGAGAAAGAAATGAGTAAGATGGTGTACAGGGGTTCATCGTCTATTCAGAAATCTGATGCGGAAGGAACAAACTGTTCCTAAAACGTGTGTCTTCACGCTCCTGTGCCCCCATCTCCTTGATGGTAGCAATGAGAAGAAGTCATGGCCTGGGTGATGAGGGTCCTTACTGTTGGATGTTGCCTTTTTGAGGCATGGACTTTTGAAGATATCCTTGCAATTAGGGAGGCTAGTGCCCGTGATGCAGCCTGCTGAATTTGCAGTTTTCTGCGGCTTTTTCTGATCCTCTGCTGTAGCCCCTCCATACTAGATGGTGACAGCAAATGCCAATGTTGAAGGAATATTAATGATATACACTGTTCAGTAGAGTCATGGACTGAATTGACTTGTATTCTATATGTTTTCTTTACAGTATAATTGGCACACCAGGTCGATTAATGCATGTGATAGTGGAAATGAACCTCAAGCTACATAATGTTGAATATGTGGTCTTTGATGAAGCTGACAGGTAAACTTCATAAAGATACACTTATTGTATTTGCTAACGTTTACTCCTGATTTTGGACTATATAGTGAAAATGCAAGTTTTAAAGAAAAAGTAAAGAACTAGAACTTAAGAAAAGCTTTTCAGGACATCCTAAAGCATATAAAGTGATTTTGAATTGTTATCACTCTTATAATTTGCATCCAAGTTCTTCATGAAAGGCAAAGAGATACCGTAAATTCAGGTGTATAAGCCGACCTGGAGTATAAACCGACCCCTCATTTTCAAGGTTAAAAAAAGTGACTTTTTCATGTTACTTTTGTATAAGCTGACCCCTTTTGTAGAGGTTTTTGATTTAACCAGAAAAGATCACAAGATCTCACGTGCCGGTACTCAGCTTTGCCGGATCTGGAACCTGGAAATTTTGTGAACCAGTACTTGCTAAGAAAATAGGCCTACACATTATAGACTGTTATAAGCAAATTCTTAATAAATAAATCAGGGAGGTAAGTTTTGGATTAGGTTCCCAATGGTAAAGAATCCTCTGAAATGTAACCCCCGTGAAACCATTTAGCACTCATCGTAATCTCGTTAAAACATAACACGGGGTGGTGGGATGAGTACGTGTACTCAGTATTGAGTTGGCGACCACCATGTACAAAAGATTAAAAGGAATGCGATATGATGCTGGCTTCAAGCTGAAGGTTGTTGATTTTGCTAAAGGAATGAATAATTCTGCAGCTGCTAAGAAGTTTGGTGTAAACGAGAAACGAGAGAGTGGAAAAAGGCAGAGGACACGCTGAGGGAAATGCCAAAGACGAAATGTGCAAACCACAGGAAAACATGCCAGTGGCCAGAACTGGAAGAAAGAGTTTTGAGTGGGTGAATCACCAGCGGTCGTCTGGGTACATTGTTACCAGAGAAATGATTCGAGTTCAAGTGTTGAAGTGGGCCGAAAAACACCGTGAGGTCAGCGAAAATTTCAAAGCTACGCGAAGTTGGTGCACCCGGTTTATGAATAGAGGTGATCCTATGTTGAGACAAAAACAAAGATTGCTCAGAAGTTGCCGGGCGACTTTGAGAATAAGATTACGGCCTTCCAATTGTTTATAATCAAGCATCGAAAGGCACATTCTTATCTGCTGTCAATCAGAAGGGGGAGAAAACAGTCCTTGTCAAAACAACTGGACACAAGAAGCAACATTTTACTGTCGTGTTAACTTGTATGGCTGATGGGACCAAACTACCACCGATGGTGATTTTTAAGAGGAAAACATTCCCAAAGAAAGAAAAATTCCAGCGGGGTGGTGTTTACGTTCAAGACTGCGGCTGGATGGACGAAGCGGGTTGCTTGAAGTGGGTTAAAGAGGTGTGGCGTCGATGTCCCGAAGATTTCAGGAAGGAAAAGTTGCTACTTGTCTGGGACATGTTCAAAGCGCACTTGTCAGGTGAGACAAAAGCAGCACTGAAAGCTGAAAATACGGACATTGCAGTCATCCCTGGTGGCTTGACGTTCGTGCTCCAGCCAATAGATGTGAGTTTAAACAAACCATTCAAAGAATTCATGCGTCGACAGTGGAACAAATGGATGATGTCTGGAAATCAGTCATTCACTCCAGCGGGAAATATGAGGGTGAGAGTTTCAAGCTCTGAACGTTTGACGACAACACTGTGTACAAGTAAATTGAGAAACAGAATGTATTTTGTAGATCTTTTGCGTAGATTTCATAAGCGTTTGTATTATCTTTTGTATTTGACTCAAAAACAGCCAGTAAATATGACCTGTCTTCCCTGTATTCGTTTTTCCAAAGTTGGCACCCTCTGTATAAGCTGACCCCCAAAATTTAGGGCCAAATTCTCGGCTTATACACCAGAATTTACGGTATATGACCAGATTGCATTATAGATATAAACTGAAGGATAATTACTGTCTTAGACGTTGGAAAAACTTTCTTCGAGTGCTGTCTTAAGAATTCCTATGCTAACCTGAGGGGGCAAAGTTGGCTTTGATTCACATCTGCAAACTTCCTCAGCTAATACTGCCAAGATCTGGTAAATCAAAACATTAGTCTAGATCAGGGGTTCTCAACCTTTTTAATGCCATGGACCAATATCATTATGTGAGGGGTTCGAGGACCACAGGTTGGGAACCCTGGTCTAGATTGTGGATTGAAATGGGACACTAAGCCATTATTTTGCTTGAAATTACATTTTTATAAAACAGGGATTGTATTGTTCAATAGCTAAAATTGCGTCTGTTGTATTTGTGAGTCGTTCTCTAGGTTTTAAGTGCAACTGGAAAGCCAACTTTTATTGTCCATTTCTCGTTGTACTTGATAAGCTTGTGATGGCATGCATCATGTGATGCAGCAGGTAGTCTCACAGTACTGTTTAATTAGGGTGGTCTGAAGTGGGCTTGATGTTGTTCCCACTCATCTGCTCTATCCTCTAACATATTATTGATGAATGATATGCTGTGCAGAGATTACATCTCAGTTTTATGTTCGCAGTGGTGGTTCAAGTTAGCAAGTGGGATGTTCAAAAATTCACGTGTATACAGCTTAAAAAAAAAACAGCATCCCTCCGGGGCCAAGGTGCGAAACACAGAGTGTATTGTCACACACAGCACATTGAGTCAGTTACAATCCAGCACTTACAGTCACAAAATAAGATTAACATAAGTCCCGTTAATGGCATGGCCTGAAGATTGACAGGCTGACATAAAGTGTGAGGTGCAAGTTTATGTAGGACAGTATAATGTTACTGGCACTATTACGATAAAACAAACAGTGGTATAAATACGTGAAAGAGATGAAAAGGTGACCAGAGCAGGATGACAGCGTTTCTGTGAGTTGGGGGGTGGGCAGTAGGGCATTCAGACAGGGTGTACATATGTGCTGAGTGACAGCAGGATGCTTTGTCCTGGATGCCAGCTTCCACTTTAGGACAAATGACTCTGTATTAGCACTCTGAAGCAGCAAATGGAGGAGAATACAAAGAACTGGGAATCTGCCCTAATGGTATACTGGTGAAAGTATTGCTGTGCATCGCAATTTACTATAAGTCATGCATAATCAGGAATTGAGAAAGTGGAAGCTTTTATTAACGCACCACAATTAGGTGATAACTGTCCTTTCAGTTGACTAACATGCAGATATCGATAAATGACCCTATGTGTAAATGTACCAAAGTCAAAATGATTTGTCCTTTCTGTAAACCAGGAGAGAATTAAACTACACTTTCAGCTGGTGACCAACTGAAGTTTTTGTATAAACATTTTTCTTCCAGATTGTTTGAAATGGGATTTGCGGAGCAGTTACAAGAGATTATTCAGAGGTTGCCAGAATCCAGACAAACCCTACTATTCTCAGCCACATTGCCCAAGCAGTTAGTGGAATTTGCACGTGCTGGTATGACTTCTAACATAGTGTGTTAAAAAACTACGGTAGTTTATAATGCCATTAATGTTGTCTGCATTGGTTTTATATTACTGACCGGAGACCACAGTCACTACAGATCGATGATAGTATCTCTTCCTTGCTGACAATCAACACGGGTATATCTCAAGGATGCATGCTCAGCACACTGCTCTACTCTGTATATTCACAACAGTGTGGCAAAGGACAGCTCAAGTACCATCTATAAATGCGCTGATGTTTGTAAAATCTCAGCTGGTGATGAGGTGCACAGGAGTGAGACAGATTGGCTGGATGACTGGTTTTGCAACAATAACCTTGCACTCAATGACAGCAATACCAAAGAATTGATTGTGAACTTCAGGAAGGGGAAGTCAGGAGAACGCGCCCCAATCCTCATTGAGGGGGCAGTAGTTCCTGTTGGAGAATCTATCCTGGTCTCAACACATTCATGCAGTCCACAAGCAGGCATCTTGTTCAGCCAGCAGATCTACATCATGAGGAGTTTGAGAAGATTCGAACTCTTGCAAATTCCTGAAGATGTATGCTAGAGAGCATTCTGACTGGTTACAACAGGCAGGATTTCCCGGTGGCCAACCATTTTAATTCCACTGTTCATTTCCATCCTAACATGCCGATCCATGGCCACCTCTACTGCTGCAATGAGGCTATTCTCAGGTGTAAAAGCAACACCCCATATTGCGTCTGTGTAGTCTCCAACCTAATGGCATGAACATTGATTTCTCCCCCTCTCCCTTCCCTCTTTTTCCATGCCCCATTTTGGCTTCCCTCTTACCACTTCTCCTCACCTGCCTAATACTTCCTTCTGGTGCCCCTCCTCTTTCCCTTCCTCCCATGGTCCACTCTCCTCTCCTCTCAGATTCCTCCTTCAGCCATTTCTCTCTTCCATCTCTCACCCCAGCTTCTTAATACCCCGACTCGCCCCCACGTACCTTCCCCCTTACCAGTTTGTACTCCTTCCACTTCTCCCAGTCTGTTATCCTGGCTGCTGCTTCCCTCATTTCCAGTCCTGATGAAGGGTCTCAGCCTGATACGTTGACACTTTATTCCTCGCCGTACATGCTGCTGGATCTGTTGAGTCTCTCCTCGATATATATATATGAAAAATGGCTTCTGTTTTTCATCATTATGACTACCAAATTTGATTTCCCATATGTTTTCCAAAAAAGTTTCAAACAATTCAATTATAGTTTGTTATAATGGTGATATGTTAACATATCTTCACTTGCACTGTCTGAGACCATATTTTTAGTGTGGTCTAAATATGATATTATTACATTTTCAGTAAATATTTCTGGACTTATGGAAAAGTTGTCCTTGATATTTTACCTAAAATTTGAATTGTATTTTTGCTACTCATTTGAAGTGTTAAAATTTCATTCATAAAATTTTAAAAGATTACCAGTTAGTTTCCCATTAATTATCATGTAAATACATTGACTTACTTGGATTATTCTGCTACTTAAGTAATTTTATTTTCTGCAAAAATCTGCCAATGCACCTGTGCTGAAGATGCAAATGTCAAATTGGCAGGTCAAAGTTGACCTAGTGGTCAAGGCTTTGGAACTTTAAATGTACACCTTTTATTTGTAAAATAATCTCCTCAAAAATGAAGCATTGACAGCCTTGCCTGGAATCACCAGCTTTTGTTCAAGGTACGAGGTCTGGACGCAAAGAATCAATCACGTAGACTCTTGGTATTCCGAAGTCCAGCTGTGGTTTGAGCAGCAACAGGGTCTTTTCTCATCTGCCTCAATTTTAATCGCATTTAAATATCTTGGAATATTGGAGGCATCTAAAAGCTTAAACAGTATAACTTACAGTTTTTAAATGTGTTTTGCTATTCCTGTAAAAGCTCCAAGTGTTACTTTAATTTTTTAAATTTCTCTGACATTCAGAACATGTCCCATTCATGCCTGGAAGACAGTCAGTGTTGTTATAAGTTGCTTGTAATAATCTCCGAATTCTCAACATTTCCTGTTTGTAGGTTGTAGGTCATTAAATTGATCTTTAATGCCGCAGTAAAGCTGAAGTCAAATGGAAGGAGCTAATATCAAGGACAGTTGAGGACAGTTAAAATGGATCAAACTTTTTAAAATAAGTTAATCTTATTAAGAATAAAATTAACTGCAGCACCCAAAATATTTTAAAATAATATTAAACTTTAAATGGTGGACACTGGATTGTCGGCCTAAACTTCAAGAATGGAAGGGCTTACATATGTACTCTGACTCTAAAGCAAAGTAATTTTAAAGGAAAGCAACTTATATTTTTGACTCCTGATCTATTGCTTCTCTGTTCTTGAAAGGACAGAATCAAAGGAGAAATCTTCAATGGTGCAATGTTGGAGAATGTTAGCAAAACTGGGTTCTGAGTAAACTGACAGATTTAGCTTTCTGAATCTCAGTAGTTTCTGGTTTTCTGCATTTGATGGCATCTGCTCAGAGTTCTGAGAGTGCTGCAATTTGAGTACCTAACACCAGTAGTTAAATTGCAAACTGCTGGCAGCTTTTGTAGATTAAGATCAAGTGACCTGCTTTTAGTTCTTAGGTTTTAAAAGCTACTTAATGAAATTTTTTAAAAACACTTTGTTGCAGGTTTGACGGAACCAGTACTAATCCGACTGGATGTAGATACTAAACTGAATGATCAGTTACGGGTAAGAATCATTTTATAATTGTTAAGTATAAATGTGTATTTAATCATGAGTAGAAATACTATCAGGTAGTACATATTTATGTTTCTTGCATGGTACTAAATATTTTCAGTTGTGTGTGTGTGTGTATATATTATACATTAATGGAAAAACTTGCATCTTTATAATTGGTTCCTTCCATTTGACTAAAATTCATTATCGTGCTAATGGTAAAATGATTACTAATTTGTCTTCATTCCCAGTTAAGAATTCAGTAGATTGTTACAGGGAGACCTACACTAGCTTGGGCACAGTCTTACAGTATTGGATGTGTTAAATTTATAAATTTTTTGATTCTGTGTTTTAGATGATTAAGAATTACCAAATTTAGCAATCAGGTTTAATATCACCGGCATATGTCATGAAATTTATTGTTTTGCGGCAGCAGTACATGGCAAGACTTGGTAATAAAAACTATAAATTACAATATGTATACAGTGTATCTGTGTGTGTGGGTCATCGTCCATTCAGAAATCCAGTGGTGGGGGGAAGAAGCTGTTTTGAAACTGAGTGTGTCTTCAGGCTCCTGTCTTGTGTGTCTTCAGGCCAATGGTGGCATTGAGAAGAGGGCATGTCCTGGGTGTGGGGTCCTTAATGTTCGATGCTGCCTTTTTGAGACATCACCTTTTGAAAGGTCTGATGCATACTTTTAAAGTTTATAAAAAAACATTGTGGACATGCATTAAACATTGTGTTCAATTTGTTACAGCTGGCATTTTTTCATGTGAGGTCTGATGACAAGGCATCTGTTCTGCTCTATTTGCTAAGAAATATTATAAAACCTCAAGAACAGACAGTTGTTTTTGCAGCTACCAAACATCATGTGGAATACTTGAAAGAGGTTTGTATTAAATACAAAGTTGGTCAAAGATTGTTGAACTAAGTCCTATCCTTAGCCAAAGCAATAACAGACATTTTTTCATTTTATGAAAAATGTTATTCAGTGTGATTCTATTCCTGTCTCTTTTTTTAAACAGTGTCTGGATACAAAAGCCAAATAAGATTTAAAGGTGACTTTGTCAAAAATTACCAGAGAAGAGGTTCTGATTTTACAGTTATAATGTGTAGGTTCAGATTCAGTTTCAGATTACCAGAGTTATTGTCCATTATTTTCTTGGATGCATGGTGTGTCACGATTTTTGTGTTCTCGTAACAAGTTCTGTTTTCTTATTGAAGCAGTACCCCTCCAGTATTATACACTGTAGCAATGAACAAATAATATGGGAAATGTTTACCTGGCCATGGATTTTGATGTTATTTAGTAATTTTCATTTGCTGAGCTTTGTGAAGACCACATTAGGTGTTCAGTCCTTCTGAATTTGCTGCATGCTATAAGTGCCAAGTATGGCCGACAAGATGAAGGGAGGGTTATATTGAGATTTCTCTTGTCTGCAGTTCATTGCAGTATAGTGTTAAATACGGCTGGTGGTGTAGTGACATCTGCACCAGACTTCAAGGTGAGAGGTCCCAGGTCTGAATCTGGCCGGCTCCTTGCGTGCTTTCCATCCGTGCTGGGTTCAGTGTCGAGCTAGCAACTCAGCCTCGTAAAAAATCAGATAAATCTTAAAGGAACGGCAAGGTTGCCACCCGATGTGCCCAAAGGCACGGAAAGGAACAACAATAACTATAGTATTAAACAGATACTACTGTCAAGTTAGTGTTAGTATACTGTGAGATAGTCCCCGTGGAAGATTTGTCTTTAATCTGTCAGAAACCTGATTGGGACTTTAAATAATATTGCCACTTTTGAGCAGATGTGGTTTGGAAGTTGCTTCACAATGCCTAAGATGACAGCTTCCTCGGCATCTGTTCACTTAACAGTTGCACGTAGAATATGACATACAGATTGTACTTCATAAAATAATGTGTTTTCAAAGTTTTGTTTTTATAAATGAAAAGTGAAGATTTTTCCTGAAATTGCACATACTTACACTGATTTCTTTTTGTTTCCACCAGCTAATAACCAGACAGGGCATTGATTGTTCATACATCTATAGTGCTCTGGATCAAACAGCAAGAAAAATCAACATTGGGAAATTTGTCCATAGAAAATGTATGGTGATGATTGTTACTGATGTTGCAGCTCGTGGTATCGATATTCCCATGTTGGATAATGTCATAAACTACAATTTCCCATCCAAAGCTAAACTTTTCTTGCATAGAGTCGGTAAGAATATTGACATTTTCAGAGTTGAGAGAATTGATGGAAAATGTCAGGGAGGGAGGGCTTAATATATCTTAAATGAGTAAAATCGTATATGAGCATCGAACTGCTTTCTGTTCATTTTCATAAATGCAATCTTTATACTGATTAGTCTGGACAGAATATTGGACATATTTTGTCTTGTATCACTTTACAGTAAATGATGCATGCTTAATTTAAAGGTGTGAGGAAATACACTGCAGATGCTGGAAATCTGAAACAAATATGAAATGCTAGAAACCGTTAGCAGGTCAGCCAGCATCTGAACAAAGTAAAATAGAGGTACCTCTTGTCTTTGTCTTGAAAGTTAACAGTTTTACTTTCTGCTAATGCAGCCTGACCTGATTGTTTCTAGCTTTTGCTGTTTTTGTTAATTATGGTATACTTGTTTCCAAACCAATTGGAAGGTTCTTTTGGATGACTAAACAATGTTTATTTAGTAATAGCTGACATGTAAAATTGTGTTGTGAACTAGGTCGAGTAGCGAGAGCTGGTAGAAATGGCACTGCTTATTCACTAATATCTCTGGATGAAATTCCATATGTTTATGATCTGCATTTGTTCCTTGGACGACCTCTGAAATTTGCAGGCCAGACCGAGAATTCCGACGGTAAATTTATGTTATCAACATTTGGCAATATCTCTTTTTCTACTTTACTATGTGCAATGCATTTTAAATAAAATTCTTGTGAATTATCACAAATTTTTTTCTTTATTGTTTTCAGCTTAGATTTTTAGAGAAAGTAACACTTGGACTATAGACTTAATCTTCTTTTTAAACTGTGTTCGTTCAAAGAAAGATGTCTCAATTAGATTAAATTGTATTATAAGACATTTAGAACATTCGTTTGATTTTCTTTGAGAGAATTCTTTAATTTTTTTAATCTTTTGCATTAGGGTTAGGGTTTTGGGTCCAGCTTTTTTTTTACAGCCTCTGATAAGTGTGTTGATGTTGATCAAAAAGTGGAAAACAACGATTGTTAGCTCAGCAGTAATTGAAGAGAAGGTACCTCTGTGTAATAGGAGATGCAGCTGATGTCATGGTAGTAATATTATGTCACCTTCTGCCCTCAACCTTGTTTTTAATTTGTTTTGGCATATTCAGATACAGATGGAATATATGGCAGAGTCCCTCAGAGTATTATAGATGATGAAGAATCATTACTTATGGCAAATCACAAAGCTTCATTAGATCTTCAAAATCTGAAGAGAGTGTCAGAGAATGCTTACATTCAGTATCTGAAATCAAGACCACCTCCTTCTCCAGAGTCAATAAAGAGAGTTAGAGAATTGAACTTCATGACATTGGGCATTCATTCTTTATTTGGTAAGTTAAATCTGTTGCCTTGAGTATATCACACATGTCACGACGAGATGGTCTCTATAGTATCCCAACAAACTGATTTTTTTTCTCTTTGTAACTAACCAGTAATATAAAAATAACAGAGAATTCCTTTAAATCACAATGTGATGCAGCAAGGTCACTTGGGGATAGGCAGTAATTGTTGCCTTTGCCTGCTGTGCCCATTTATCCACTTGTTTTTCTTCAGACAGCATTGAATAGTAATGAGCCATTGATTAAAAATAAAAGTGCACTTTTATTTTTGGTTGCACAGTCAATTGTCCTGAAACTGTCTCTCACAGACCAATTGTTTTAAGAACAGATGGTAATTTAAAAAATAATGAATGAATGGTTGTTAAAGCAGCACTTTAACAACCATCCCGACTACTGCAAGATCAGTATGTTGTCTTCCCACTGTGAGCTGAGCACGATTTAATCCCCACAGCTGTGTACTTTAGTTAAATCCTGTTTTTAAAGTGTTATCTGGCTTCTAATCCATCATATTTGAGAATGTTTCATTCAAAAGAACTAAATTGTGGAAACTGGGTCTTGGTCTCTGGAGGTTCAGACTATTACTGCAAAGTTAAGGTGGCAGAGGGTCAGTAAGTTACAAAATAGATTCGTGGTTTGTCTCTGAATTTAAGCCTCTGGAATAATGGGGAAAACTGAGCTCCTTGTCTGAACAATTCAATTTAGCCTTTGCATCATGAGCCTTTCCACAAAATTAAGCTTCATGTAGAAAAGGTTACTGCTTTACATCTTTTCACAGCAGCAGAGTACTTATCGTGAAGCATGTTTTTTAAAGGAATTGGTAGTTTTAGTGTTTTAAGTATTTAGTTGCACTATTTTTGATGTACCTATAGTTGAAGATTTTTTTGCTTTTTTAAGGTACTAACCTGGAAAATACGGAACTTCAAAGACTGCAAGTTATCGACAATATCAAAAATTATAAAGCAAAATCCGTAAGGAAACCTTTTCAATGAACTTAAGTAAACATAATTCATTTTGTGAGAGTGCTGTTAAGTTATAAACAATAATTCCTACCTAACTTATTACAGACTATTTTTGAAATAAATCCTACAAACAAGAGCACGGCAAGTGAAATCATGAGGATGACACGAAATAAGCAGCAACACATAATCCAGAAGTTTCAAAAGTTGAAAGAAGAGAAGCAAACAAGTGCCTCCAGGAGCGTGCCAAGCCCAAAGGATCCCTCTGCTGGGCAGGAGGCTGATGATGACAACATTGAGGTGAGGTCATTTTTGAGATAACTGTAAAATGCAACTTGTGATTTATTCTCGTCGAAATTGAAAAGAAGAACAAAAGAATGGATCCTGTTAGCATGCTCTAAATTATGGGACAAGTAATGAGGAAGCTTGGTGTAAAGATTTGGATTAGCATTTATTTTCAATCTTGGCTGCAAGGGGAGTTTGAGTTCCTGTGTTAATCTGATGTGTAAGACTGGAATCACAGTGGCAGCTGTGAAACTAATAGTGCATCTGTTTACTAAGGTACTTTAGTGAAGTAAATTTGATGTCTGACACGTATATGACTCCAGACCCATAGTGATGACACTCCTATGTGATACAGCAAGGTCACTTGTGGATAGGCAGTAATTGTTGCCCTTGCCTGCTGTGCCCATATACCCATTTGTATTTCTTCACACAACATTGGGTAGTAATGAGCCTTTGGTTAAAAATAAAAGTACACTTTTGTATTTGGTTGCACAGTCAGTTACTTGTACAGCAACTGCCTCTTACAGACCAAAGAATGAATCTGGGAACATTCTGAATGCAGTGACATAAAACTGTATTACACTGCATCTGCTGGTTTGAGCCACATTTACTGGTTATGGAAGGAGTTAATTAATTGCTTGGACTGTGAATCACTTTTAACTACAAAGGCTGAGAATTTGTTCTTCCCTCAGGATTTGGTCCTATGATGATAGTAGCTGGTTTTCCAAAATCATTTTGGCTTTTGCTGAAAGATCTGGATGAATTATATTCTCATAGTGTGACTAGAATCTTTTTTGTGTTTGTTGGGGTGGAATGGCAATCAAATATACATTACCATGTTTTTAGACCTATTGGGAGCTTCATAGCTAAGAGGTCAGTTTCTTTTAAGCAGTTTGTGCAGCTGGATGTCTTCATGAAAAAAGAAAGTGCTGACACTTCAACACATGCTTTTTATGTGTGATACCTAATAAGGTTTTTTTTAATGGTTTTATGGTAATTTTCATTATAATATTTGGATATAAAATGTTGGTAGATTTTCACGAGATTTATCTTTTTTGTTTTAGAAAAGCCTTTTAAATTTGTACCAAACCAGAAACTATTCTCTAAACCTAACCCTCCAGATTTTGCCTTTTTCAATAACATTGTTAATTAATCGTTACTTGCTCATTGACAGATCGTGTTCTCGGAAGTTGTGGGAAGGAAGACAAAGAATAAAGAACCCTCTGATCACGTGCCCAGAAAGAGGAAAGAGTGCAGCAAGGATGATCAGTTTTACATTCCTTATCAACCAAAGGACTTCAATTCTGAAAGAGGGTAAATAGGTGTAAACCTCTTTTACCTGTGGTTCTGAGAACTTTGCTGGAATAGTTGAAGTCTTACATTATCACTACTGTATAATCCTGCAGCTCCCTTGCAGCTTTGCTCTTCTGTGTTGTTCCCAATAATACATGGTGCACAATGTATATTTGGAAGTGTATTGGCACATCTGTGTAAGAGGCAGTATGCTTTAAAATAATCCTGGGAACAGTAAACAACTATAGTGAATAGTTACTTTCTAGGCTGAAGGCAAGTAGACAGTATTGTTCCCCTCGAGGGTCAGTATTTGAATCACTGCTTCTTGTGATGACCTAAACTTACACAACACAGTTTCACAATTTGCTGATAACACAAGCTTAAAAGTATAGTAAGTAGGAAGTAGGATAGTGGTTGGTCAAATAGGCAACCACATGGTAGAAAAAAAATAATGTGGATAACTATTAAAGAGATATACTTTGGTTGAATATGAATTAAAACAAGATAATATAAAGCATACCGTTCATGAATAGAGAAGGAAGTGGGTATAGAGCACATGTGCACAGATGTTTGATGCTGGCAAGATGAGTTCTGAATTAGTTTTCAGAAAGCTTCTGAAATCCTGGCTTTATTAAGGAGGTTGCTCTAAATCTCTGTAAGACTCTTTTGCCTTGTAATGAGAGGGCTGTGTGGAACCTACAGACCTGCAGAAAGATTTCGTAAAATGATACTGAGGATTAGTGACATGAATGGATATAGTAGGAAAATTGACATTGTTTCCTTTATGGAGGGGGGAATTAAAGGGATGATTCCTAGATATGCTGGTGGGATGGCCAAGAAACCTAAAGATAAGCTCTCTTATGCAGCCGGTAATTGTGATCTGGAATTCATCTCCACTGCAATTTGGAAACAGATTTGATTTCAAAATGGAATTGCATAGATATTGGTGGAAGATCTCCCATTGTCTCCCATCACAGATGTCACCTGACCTGTTGAGTTTTTTAGCATTTTGCATTTATTGCTGATTTCCATTTAGAAATCACTAAGTGATGTGCTTTTAGATCCTACACAAGAGATAGGAGAGGAAAGGTACGTTGCATCCGGAGTTTCTCCGGGGGTTAGCGGACGATTTCCCTCCACGCCAGTCTGATGAAGTGGGGAACCGTGTACGAGGCAAGTTACAGCAGTGGTTTGCCATTGCCTTCTGCCGGGTGAGCTTCCAAAGAGATCATCAGCTCGAAACCCAACATGGATGGAAAGCGTGCAGGAGAGCCGGCTGGATTCGAACTCGGGAGCTTCCGTCCTGAAGTCCGACACAGATGCCACTACATCACCAGCCAGGTCAAAAAAGAGATAGCTACTACTAGTAAATCAGTTGACTAATTGAGGAGAAAGAATAAACGGGAGAAAGTCTGCAGATGCTGTAAGTCCAAAGGAACTCACACAAAATGCTGGAGGAACTCAGCAGGCCAGGCAGCATCTGTGGAAATGAATAAACAGTCAATGTTTCAGGCGAAGACCCTTCTTCAAGATTGGAAAGGAAGGGGGAAGATGTCAGAATAAAAAGTAGGGAGAGAAGGAGGATAGCTAGAAGATTGTAGGTGAAGCCAGGTGGGTAGGAAAGGTAAAGGGCTGGAGAAGGAATCTGATAAGAGAGGAGAATCATCCATAGAAGAAAGGGGAGGAGGGGACCCATGGAGAGGGGAAGGGCAGGTGATAAGAGGCCAGAATGGAGAATAGAAGAAGAGGGGAGGGAAAAATCTTTCTACCGGAAGGAGAAATTGATGTTCATGCCATCAGGTTGAAGGCTATCCAGATGGAATATAAGGTGTTGCTCCTCCACTCTGAGGGTGGCCTCATCGTGGCACAAGTGGAGGCCATGGTCTGAAATATATTGACACATACAGCATTTGAGGCAAATAATTCTCATTTTCAGTCAAAGTCAGAAGGTATGCTGATTGGAAGGCGGTGTGCAAATAATTGCATACACCATTTTGGCTATTAGATGATCTGGGTAATTATAAAATCTGGAATCTATATTGCCATCTAGAAATAGAATCCATAATGATGTTCCGTCCTTATTACTCTGCTTTTCAAACTGATCTTTCCAGTTGTGCGGTGCACTGTTGAACAGGATCTTTATTTAAACAAGAATTTTTTTTCCCCACTTGAACCCAGGTTAAGCTTAAGTGGGGAAGGTACCACCTTTGAGCAGCAGGCATCTGGTGCTGTGTTGGACTTGATGGGGGATGAAACAGAAGATATGAAAAAGCAGAAACAATTGCTGAAATGGTAAGAGTTATAAGTGATGTAATCTTGTAACCATAACCCTGTCTTGTTTTGCATAATGCCTTCAAATGAACTGTGTGAATGACCCGTCTCAGCTCCTCCTCACATTTCCTGCAGGGAAACTCGACTTCAGCCAGTTCGAGTTAGTCCATGTGATACCAAGAAAAACCGAAGAGCAATGAATACAGTAAGAGTGATGGGGGACATGGGTGGGGGAATAATGACATTCCAGCTATGGTGCTGAAATCTCCCCATGCCTCTGGCTTATCTGATCTGGTATAGTTATAAATACTGGGAACTGTGTTCATGTATGGGGTGGCATGATGGTGTAACTCTATTACAGTGCCAGTGACCTAGGTTCAATTCCACCTCCGTCTGTAAGGAGTTTGAATGTTCTCCCCGTGACAGTGTGGTTTTCCTCCGGGTGCTCTCAGTTTCCTCCCATATTCCAAAGAGTTACTGGTTAATTGGTCACATGGGTGTAACTGGGCAGCAGGGCCTGTTATCGCTCACCAAATAAAAATAAACTGCCCAGTCTGGCTAATTGCCGTAGGTCTGTTTTCACTTGTGTAGCAGAGGAATGGAAGGTGACATCAGCACAGGTGTCATTCGGAACTTGCCCATAACTAAGTGATGTTCCTGGATTCTGTCAGGGCAACTGAGCTGTAGACCACCTCGTGGCTTTGCTGAGAACATTGTAAAAAAGATGAATTCCACAGCACAAAATAATCTGCAGATGCTGGGATCAAAGCAACACTTACAGTACGCTGGAGGGACTCACCAGGTCAGGCAGCATCAGTGGAAACGATGAATCGACGTTTCGGCCGGAGCCCTTCATCAGGACTGAAGAATGAAGGAGGGGGTAGGATTTGAAGAATGCTTGTAGGTTCGGTTGAAAGACCAGTAATTTGAAAGACAAAGGGGTGGGGGAGGGGAAGCATCACGTCATAGGCAGGAAAACAATGGGTAGTAGAAGAAGGAGGCGGAACCATCTGCTCTGAGGCTGAGACTTTCCGTTCGTCTGCTCCGAGGATGAGGCTTTCTGTTCCAGGACATCTCAAATGTCCTCTTTCTTTAAGGATCGTGGTTTCCCTTCTACCGTCATCAGTGATGCCCTCACCCGCATCTCCTCCATTTCCTGCACTTCAGCCCTCACCCCATCCTCCTGCAACCACAACAGGGACAGAGTTCCCCTTGTCCTTACCTACCACTCCACCAGCCTCCAGATCCAGCACATTATTCTCCGCAACTTCTACCACCTTCAACAGGACCCCACCACTAAACACATCTTTCCCTCTCCACCCCTCTCTGCTTTCCGCAGGGATCGGTCCCTCCGCGACTCCCTTATCTGCACGTCCATCCCCACGGATCTCCCACCCCGCACTATCCCTGTAAGTGTAAGTGCTACACCTGTCTCTACACCTCCTCTCTTGCCACCATTCAGGGCCCCAAACAGTCCTTCCAGGTGAGACAACACTTCACTTGTGAGTCAGTTGGGGTCATCTATTGCATCCGGTGCTCCCGGTGCGGCCTCCTCTACATCGGTGAAACCCAACGCAGATTGGAGGACCGCTTTGTCGAGCACCTCCACTCCGTCCGCCACGACAGACAGGATCTCCCGGTAGCCACCCACTTCAACTCTGCTTCCCGTTCCCATTCAGATATGTCCATACATGGCCTCCTCTACTGCCATGATGAGGCTAAACTCAGGTTGGAGGAGCAACGCCTCATATACTGTCTAGGTAGTCTCCAGCCCCTTGGTATGAACATAGAATTCTCCAACTTCCGGTAATTCCCTCCCCCTCCCTTCCTCTGTCCCTATTTCACTCTGCCCCCTCCCCCAGCTGCCTGTCACCTCCCTCATGGTTCCGCCTCCTTCTTCTATTACCCATTGTTTTCCTGCCTATGATGGCGATGCTTCCCCTCCCCCACCCCTTTGTCTTTCAAATTACTGGTCTTTCAACTGAAGCTACAAGCATTCTTCAAATCCTTCCCCATCTTTCATACTTCAGTCCTGACGAAGGGTTCCAGCCCAAAACATCGACTCATGGTTTCCACTGATGCTACCCGACCTGCTGATTCCCTCCAGCGTACTGTAAGTGTTGCCCTGAATTACACAGCAGCTGCCTTCGACGCTGAAACAGCATTTGATGGCGTGACCCAAGTGCCGGTGGCTGGAGTGACAGAGCCGAGCGGAAGACGATTGTGGTTGCTGGATGTTAGTTATCTCTGCTCGAGGGAATTAATGCAGGAGGTCCTCAGTTCAGTATTTTACCTGCACTGCACTTTCTTCATTCTGTTCCTGTTTTACCTTGCACTACCTCAGTGCTCTGTTGAAATGTGTGAACAGTATGCATGACAAGTCTTCCACTGTACCTTGGTACATGTGACAATAATAAACCAATATACTCGGCCCAACCATTCTCATCCACTTTATTAATGACTTTCCTTCCATGATATGCCTAAAAATGAGACTTCAATTTCTATTCATGATTCCTCTGTGGACAAAATGAACTGTAACTACCTGTAGCAAGAGTTGGGCAATATTCTGGCGTGGGCAGACAAGTAACACATAGTCAGGCACTGCCGGTCTACAACACACATGATTCTGACTGTGCTGGACACTGGTGACGTTACTGTGTCTGAAGCTCGATCACCTGTATTCTGGAGGTCAGCATTGATCAGAAACTTAGCTGGCCAAAGCACTTACAGGTCAAAATAAGGGTGTCCAGCATTAAGTGGCTCACCTAAACTGTCCATCATCTGCGAGGTCAGATGTGTGACGAAACACTGCACTTCCTCATTGACAGCAATAAGAGGGCATGTCCTGAGTGATGAGGGTCCTGAATGATGGATGCCATCTTTTTGCGGCATTGCCTTTTGAAGATGTCCTGGATGCTGGGCAGGTTAGTGTCCATGATGGAGCTGGCTGTGCTTGCAATTTTCTGTAGCTTTATCCAATCCTGTGCAGTCAGTCCTCCGTACCAGACAGTGATGCAACCAGTTAATTGCTTTCCACAGTACATCTGTAGAAATTTGTGAGCACCTTTGGTGACATACCAATTCTCCTCAAGCTTCTACTAATGAAATCTAGCTACTGTTGTACCTTCTTTATAATTGCTTCGATATGTTGGATCCTTGGAGATGTTGACACCCAGGAACTTGAAACTACTTTTGATCTCTGGATGGTGTGTGTTCACCTTAACTTTCCCCTTCCTGAAGTCCACAATCAAATCCTTGGTCTCACTAACGTTGAGTGTAAAGTCTCGAATTTCCAGTTGGTTTTAAATGCTGATCTTATCTCCATTCTTTTAATTGTGCAGGGACCGCAAAAGAAAGCGATTTATCAGGGACACTGGCAAACAAAATAAGAAAATAAAGACTGAAAGTGGACAATACATCAATGCTTCATATAAAAAGAACATGTATCCTTTTCATTTGTGTTTTGTTTTTCTCATATTGGAGTGACTTTAATCTGTTCCCGCTGAACCTGGCTCCGCGGCTGTGACCTGCAGTTCATGTTCTGTGCTTGTTAGCCTTTTTATTGTTTGCACAGTTCTTCTTCGCACATTCGATGCTTGACTGTATGTGGTGTGGGGTTTTTTGTTAATTCTATTGTTACTTTGTGGCTGCCTGCAAGACGATGAATCTCAAGGTTGTAAATGGTATACATACTTTGATATTGCTGTACATTGTGTTGAACTCAACATAAAGAAAGGTAAACTGTACTCTGCTGAATTCAGAAAGTAGTTTTGTTGTACAAAATTTGATCAGACTCGTTATTGCAGTTTTGAGCACCTATCCTTGAAAAAGATGAATTTGCCTTCCACACTGGAGTATGTCCAGTCTCTATGATACCCCTCCTACATGTATCAGTAACCTTTTTACATGTTCCTTTCCCTCCACTGTGATCAATGGCTACAAGCCTTATTCCCCCCCCGCCCACCCCTTCTTTTCTCTGTAAAATTTTACCGTACCCTAATGCACACCAGTTCGGGCCTTGTGAACAACTCCTGTTTTAATCACTGCACCCTAGACGAACAGTGGCCATGCCTTCAGTTTACAACGTTCCAAGTCTAAAATTCACTTATTAAACATCTCTTCTTCACAGAACTTGAAGTACATTCCGGTTAATTGGGACACATTTTGGCCTTATTAAGCAGCTGCCCCAATTTGCCAAAGTTTCTTGTAAATAGTTGAAAAGGTATATATATATATATATATATATATTAAAAAAAAAGACAAATTAATGTTTAACTGAGTAACAAATTACATATTTAAATGAAATACAGAATCAATCATATAACACTATCATTACTACAGTACTATAAAACTGTATTAGTTCCTAAAGATATTGATGGAGGCGTTCATCCAGTGTACCTTACGCTGCTGTGTTTGTTTGGTTGTCTATAAATCAACCAAATCAGTGCAGACACCTTGTGCAAATAAAGGACTGCCTTCGTATAATGCTATCGACGATTGCATCCTCAAAATCTTCATTTTTGTTGTGGCATTTGAGATGATTGTCAGTACCTTCAAATTCTTCATATTTCCTAACTTGTTGAAGTAGTGAAATCGTTTCACTTTTACTCCTGTGTGAAAAAAGTACATGATAATTGTGAACTCCTTATCCAAATAAAAATAAAATTTAAAAAAAAGAAAGGCAAAAAAAAAAAAAAGTTTGCTGTAAGCACGTTGTAGTGTCCTAACAGCCACACAGGCGCATGTGTCTGACACTAGAAACCATAGAAACTACAGCACAGAAACAGGCCCTTTGGCCCTTCTTGGCTGTGCCAAACCGTTTTCTGCCTAGTCCTACTGACCTGCACACGGACCATATCCCTCCATACACCTCCCATCCATGTATACACTGGTTAGAAACTGTTCTGCAACAATCTGCTGCCCCAATTAGCAGCATTGTGTCCCAAATAAATGAAGGGAATCCTGGCTATTTTTTTGATTAGTCTTTTTACTTTGAGTTGTCCCAAATGGGCATTAATTGGGCATCTGCCCCAATAGCCCAATTATCTGAATCTACTGTGGTAAAGCTGCTGCTTCACAGTGCCAGACACTGGCATTAATTCCTGACCCCAGGAGCTGTCTGAGTGCACATTGCATGTTCTCTCCATCACCATCTCTGTTTCCTACAGGTGCTCCTAATTCCTTCCACTGTTCAAAAGCTTTTGGATTACTGGGTTAATTGGTCACTGCAAACAGCGTCTAGTGTTTAGATGAATTGTAGAGTTTAGGGAGTTGATAAAATGTAGGGAGAATAGGATTAGTATAAATGGATGTTTGATGGTCATTTTTCTATGACCCTATGACCTCTCATTACTCTATGATGATATTACTTAAAACCTACATCCAGTCCTGACGAAGGGTCTCGGCCTGAAACGTCGACTGCACCTCTTCCTAGAGTTGCTGCCTGGCCTGCTGCGTTCACCAGCAACTTTGATGTGTGTCCCTAGTTAAATGTCAGCTTTTTTACTTAAGGTCAGCCTTTGGTGGTTGATACTCCACAAAGTCACTGGGAGTGCTTGTTACTTTGTTAAAGTTGCTGGAAAAATACATGATGCACATGTACACACATTTGAAGGTGGCAGGCCAATTTGAGAAGCACG
This sequence comes from Mobula hypostoma, assembly GCF_963921235.1. Lineage (NCBI taxonomy): Eukaryota > Metazoa > Chordata > Chondrichthyes > Myliobatiformes > Myliobatidae > Mobula > Mobula hypostoma. The sequence goes on from NC_086123.1 coordinate 14,023,661, forward strand.
TTTAAAAATAAAGCCTTGGCTTTAATGTTAAGATAATCGTATATAAAAAAAGATGTTATGCTGACTTTTCATAAAATACTAGTTAGATCCAGCTGAAATCTTGACATCAATTTTTCAAAAGAATGGTGAATCTTTAAAAGAGGAAGGGGAAGAGATTTATGGTGCAGGGACTTGGGCCTTGTTGGCCTTTGACAGAGTGGTTGATAATCTTGACTGGTTTCGAGAGAAGAACCATTTGGAGGAATTGAGGTGGCAACTAGAACCCTTTGGGCAAAGATTTTAAAGTAATTGCAAAAGAATCAGAGATAATTTCAGGAAACTAATTCTTACACAGAATAGTGATCTGAAGTGGTGATAGAGGAAATGAACTCAATACTAGATATGTACTTGAAAGGGGATGGAATATAGTTAACAGAGGAAGTACAATGGTACAGGTTATTGAATGGCCCCATCTCGGTAGGATGAATTGGAATGACTTCCTGTGCTATTTTGTTTATGATTCAAGTCTATATATTGGATTAATTAAATTTAGATGGTGGTTTTGGATAGTTAAAAACTTACATCATTAATGTTGAAAATAAAAATTAATAACTTTCCCAAGGTAGGTGAAGAAAGAGCTGGCATTGTTTATATTTGATAAACTTTGTTTTATGTTTTGCCATTTCTTTATCTTGAAAATGGTGATAAGTTAACTGCAAACTGTATGATTTTCCATAACTGGCAATATTTAGTTATGAAGAATGGAAGAAGAAGTATAAGATAGATGAACGAGTATCCGATGACGAAGCTGAAAATGAGAATAGTAATCACAGGGGCAAGAAAAGTGGCTATGGTAAGATAATTTTTTTAAAGGGGATAATTTAACAAAATGTGCTTGCAATTCGGTGTTACACTGAACAATCCATTCAGCCACTGGCGTTATTTCTCTGCCAAATATTAGTGGAGAGCTAACTGCATAAATCCGTAATCTTACAAAATGTATTTCACATGCAGTCTTTTTCCCTATCCAAAACGTTCGCAGTTTTGGACAGAGCTCTGCTATTGATCTGGTATTTGGTGGAAAGTTTGTTGCAGTCACCTAACTGGAAGAAAAGACTGGTGGTCCTTAGTTTCAACAAAAAGCCATAAAATGTTGCTGGATATTTAAAGGAAATTATCCTGCTGAATCATGGCTGCCACTGTTGATCACTGCACAGTGGTCACTTAATTAACATAATGTATGGTGAATTTAAAGAATGGACTACCCAAGTAAGCAATGAAGACAAGATGTATAAGAGTCAGTTAATGGATGAGTCATTTAGAGTTTTGATCCAATACTTGAGACTTTTTTGTTAGTACTAGCCAGATCGCTGACTTAAAATAACATTGGAAATTATATAGCAAAGGAGTTAGTATTTAAAATTAAGAATGATGTAATGTGAATAAAGGGATAATTAAAGGACAAAAGAAAGTTTGTTGAATTGTTTTAAAAACAACGATCCACTTATATTTTGGGATTCACGGCAATTCTAGATGCATCACAATTGTGGCTGTTCTTTCCACAAAAAGAAATAGATAGAAGTATTAAGGGAATAATATCAAAATTTACTGATTACTATATTACTTGGTTTAATTTCAATTTAATGCAAAAGATTAGAGAGGTCATATCTTCAGAAGGACGTGATATTCCATTTATCGAAAGTTTTTTCCCCCGGGGAGCCAAGGAGCAGGCCACTGTTCACCTGCAGTTTTCTGTCATCTTGCTATTATTTTGCTGCGTGATACCAACTGTCAAAAGATTCTTTACCCAATGTTAGTTTCCTTGTTATGTACTCCTGTGAGAAGGTTGCTTATAGTTCAAAAGGGAGCTGATGACTTGATAAAACCAATGTTTATAGACAGTGGATAACAAGCAGATAAGTAGGTTTAGAGTAGCGTCTCGTGAAGAAAAATGCCAACACACACACAGACACTGGACCAGATTTAGCTTTTGCCATTTACAAAAATCTAATGTACAATCTTGCAGGTGGAAGAAGAAACTCGCGGTCTTTCTCAAGAAAACCACGTCAGCAACATGGAGTACGCTCAGAGCTTAAGACCAAAGCTGAAATACTTAAGGAAAGAAGGAGAAAGGAAAAAATGCAATTCCTGCAACGGGGAGGAATGAAGAAGTTCAAGAAGAATCGGCAACATGTGAGAGAAATGAAGACCATGGCATTTGGCAGAGGGAAAGGGAAAGGGAAAATGAGGAAAAAAATGTGATACAGAAATGCACTATACTATTTTTGCCATTTACAATAATAATGTGGTTCTGGCTAAAATTAGCTGAAGTCCACTTTGCCTTCCCTTTATATGTGCTGGTTATGGAATGGAAGTTTATTTAGAATGGAAAAAGGTAATGATACCTGAAGACTGTTTGAAGATATTGATTTTTATACAATCTGCAGCATAAAGACTGTTTATAATGAAGATTGTTTTATATGAAGTCTACTTTCTTCATCAAAATATCTCAGAATTACTATAGTCCAAAGACAGACATTATGCACATTTAATAAAGATAGCTCAGAATTTTTGGGGGTTTCTTTTTTAAAATAAATACCTTCTCAATTATATGGTGAAAGACGTTTTATTCAAACCATTTTGTTCCTTTACTAAACTATGAAATTATATTATTAATGAGGGTGTCAAATGCTGTCATGAAAATCCCCAAGTGTGTGTCCATTGTGAATTGTGTGAAAAGTTATTAAAATTATGCAACTAAACAAAAGTATCTCTGGGCTAAATTTTGCAAGTCCGATTTTTTGTCCTCTGCCTTCTGTCTCCTCTTTTTTTCCCCCACCCCTCCCCAAACCCCCAACTACACACACCCACCTGAAGCATACCAAAGGATTAACTCATTGGCCCTCCAAAGTCATTTGGCATGTCCTCGGCAAAGGAAGCTACTTCCCCGTTCAGCCTCTATCAGCTGACGAAGCTTGGAGCAGGGTTTTGCTGGCAGTAGAAGATGTAACTGATTTTCAATTCCTAAATATCAGCTAGAAATAGTTAATTCTGGTTAGTTAGTTCTGGTTAATTTTTAAATAATGTAAATAATTTCAAACACAAAGAATTCAGCAGGGTCTTTGATTCTGCCCTAGTGTAGGATCCAAGAGGCAATCTCCTAGGTGTAATGCTAAAGCTTTCCAACAAGAGACAGCTACAACATTTTGCCATGTGATTCAAATAGATTCCATTCCCTGTGATGTGCGAAGGTCCAGGATTTCTGCACTTTCTATAACTGACAGTCCATTCTGATTGGAACCTTGCAATAGACAGTGAAATCCTGAGGTCCTGCTCCATATTTTAATAATTAGAAGGAAATATTCCAGCCTCATGACCATAATTGTAATCAGATAAAGTAATGAGCTTGTGTGAGCAGGATTTATCTTTTGAGCTATACTTATAGAACAATACAACAGTGGATAGGGGATTCGGTCCAGGATATACTGATTCAGTCATGCAATTACTTGTAAAATCTATGTGGTTGATGCAGAATGAGTGTAATAGTGATCATGTAAATAGTCTGATGGTATTCATCCTGGTCACTTGCATATTCTTGAGTAAAAGTTTTAAATATTACAGAAGGGTTTCTGTTCTTCCTTTACGCTGAGAGATCTGAATTGTAAAATCATGCATTTTTAACTGACCTTAATAGTAAAATAAAGAATGAAAATAATGCTGAAAGTAATTCGGCAATTTCAACAAAACCTGTTTATTGTGGTTAAAACATGGTACAGACATCTTCAAACTGTAATTGTGCATGAAGAGTTTTCAGTACTGTACAAGAAAACTACAGCTTATTACCACTGGTAATTGAGAATAAGTCATCTGATGGTGACTGAAGAGGTAATGTTGGTTGACTAATGACATATGCTGAAGTTGTTTTGCATTTACCAAGATAGAAAGACATATTTATTGACTGTTTCATCAAATGGCTTTCATCTGCAGTAAAGAAGCATTCTATTGATGTCAGCTTAAGTTTAGTACTTAAATCCACAACTGAGAGATTGCTGCCAGTTTACCACGTTGATTTCAACACTCACATTAATTTACTTATTTTAATCATAACAATTTTGTTTAGTCCAATGTCTTGCATCACCCAGCCTTTTCATCAAATAACAACACACCACTTACATAACCTCTGAAATATTACATTGCAAAGGGTATACCTGGTGATGGTGGTGAAGGAATCCACTTTTAGCTACAATGTAAAGTTCCTGGAGTATGTAAAAGCTGTTGTATGATTATCCCAAGTTCTCAGAAGTCACTGAGGAGAGCTATGGAAAGTTTCAAGAATGCTTTTGCTTTTTTTTTTCTCTTTTTTGTTTGATAGTTATTACTTTTGCACAGTTCTGTGTTTGTCAATGTGAAGCAGAGAGAGAGAAAGTTTGTCAGGCTGGTGGGTGCAAAGGATGGTGGGGATGGAGTACCATGGGAGCGGGGTGGGACAGATGGTGCAATCCAGGCAGTTAAATTGCTAGGTTAGTGGCACAATATGTCATTTCTGCAATCAATATAGTTGCCTCTTAGTCTGGTAGCCTTGGTGAGGGGAAATAAAAGCCCTACATCATACAATCAGGAATTATTTCAACAAGCGAAAAGAAACTTGTGTCACTTCATACAACTAAAGTGAACTCCATGCAGAGTGCATACCAAGTTAAGTTTGCTAAATCTATTGTGCTCATTGTCATTATAGGCTTTTCACTAATGATCTTCATGTGGAATGTGCCCACTCTAAGATAATAAGACCAAAACTTTGCCATCAATTTGAATTATTTTGCTGTGATAATTATACATGACAATCAAAAACCATTTCAGATAAATTTACTTTTAATATTAAACATTTGCTATTTCCAAAACATTTACCTTTCTCAGATATCTATCCAGCTCCATTCTGACTGCAACAATTAACTTGCCTCCACTGCACTCTGACAATTCATTCAAAACCCTAACCACTTGTGGTGTGTAAAATAAAAAAAAATTGTTTTATCACTTTTAGTTCTTTGTCAATCACCCTTAGTCCCTTAGCTCTTAGGCTCTCTAGCAAAATAAACTGTTTCTCTCTATCTACTCAGACTATACCTTTTATAATTTTATATACCACCTCACAGATTCCTGTTATTCCAAGGGAGTGGCTTTAACTTCTTCCTGCTGTCCACATAATCAAAGTCCCCCATCACTGGAATTGTCTGCACTGCCTTCAAATCTTCCACATTCTATTCTAAAATGTGTTAGAACTGGACATAATTCTTCAGCTGTGGCTAAACCAGTATTGATCGTGAAGAATTTCCTTGCTCTTTATGCACAGAACAGGTTTACCAGGATGAGCCTGGATTAGAGGGTAAGTGCTATAAGGAGAGGTTGGGCAGGCTTGGGTTGTTTTGTCTGGAGCAGTGGAAGCTGAGGGGAAGGACTGACAGTAGCTCTCTGGTAGGTATGTACTTAAGATGAAAGAGAGAAGTTCAAAGGAGATGTGCAGGCCAGATATTTTATACAAAGAGTGGAAGGTGCCTGGAATGTGCTGCTGGGGTCTTGGTGGAGACTATGGATAGACTTTTTTTTACTTTTAGTAATTCATATTTCTTTAAAATTTATATAATTCTATATAAAAATATGGATTTTTACTATGTTCAAAATCACTTCCCTTGCCTTGGCACTTCCAATGAACTATGCCCATTATTTGATTTCTGTCGTACCTCCTTCATATGATGCCTTTCAATCTAGTTTGCTTCTCATTTTCCTACCAAAGCACAAGATTTCAGAATTTTCTGCATTAAATTTCATCTGGATATACATGCTCGCTCTGGCTTGGCCTATTATTTTCTTCCTCGCTGTTTAAGTTTCATGTTATTTGCAAATTTGGAATTGTGTCGTACAAATAAAATTCCAAATCATTTATATTATGAAGTGCATTGATCTTAGTGTTTAACCCTTGACGAGCTCCTCTGACAATTTCTTCCTGTCTGGGAGAAGAGCTTTTCCGCTCTACTCTGTTCCTGATACTAAGCTGGTTTTCTATCTGTGCTGCTACAGTCCCTTTTATTCCACGACCTTCAATCAAAGCCTACTACTGTCAAATGTCCATTCATATCTCATCAACCATATTTCATTGACTCTCTGTTCCTGCACCATAAACTTACAGTTACACATAACAGATCCATGTTGACTTTCTCTAATGAAGTCACACTTGATTGTGAATTCCCTCCCTGACTTTTACCATCACTAAGGTTAAACTGACTGGTAGATAGTACTGGTTGAAGCTTGCCCTCTTGTTGTGAATGAGGATGAATCAAACAGAATTTTCTACTCTGCAGGCACCACCTGAATATAAAGGCTTTTGTAAGATTAAGGCCGTGGCCCTATTTTGCAGAACAGCTGACACAAGTTGTAGATCTTGCAAAGATGTGAACATTAGAGAAATACATTCAGTGATAGTTTGAGTTTTACCTATATGTCCTTTAAATACAAAAACTTCAATTTATTTTCAATTATAGACATCGTAAAACTTGATTTTTCATTCTGTAGTATTTCCTAACCAATAACAGTATAAAGTAATTTGTAATTTACTGCAACTGAAGGTGAGCTAACTGTTTTCCATTCTCTTGAAATCCTGCATAATCTCCCTTAATTGCAGAATGTATTCTTGTACCTGAAAAAAAATCCAAAAAATTAGTAACTTTGTGCCAATTTTCATTCCAAAGCTTTTACCTATATACAGCACATTTCAAGGTTTGCATTCAGAATAGAAATAAACAGGACTTTAACGTAATAGACAACTTACTGCGGTAAGCTGTGCATCTGTGTCTTCTGTAACAGTGTCAAAATCCGAGTCTGTGTTCTTTACATGTGCATAAAGGTTAAAAATGGCCATTTTTATCATGCCCAAGTTAAGCGTTCCTTTTGCTGCCGTATTTTGGATATGTACCCATGCGGATTCCTGTATAATTAGAAAACAGTACCCTTCATTGATTTTCAATTCACCACCCAACTAATCAATTCAAAAGAAACATATTTTTGTCTCTGGAGCCTTAATCTCCTAAAATATCTTCTTGTTAATATTGGCCCATGTTTTGTGGTCAATGCTAAACAAGTGAAGCTCAAAGATTTGCTCACAGACTGTCCTCAGGATTTGGCAAGGTCACCTGCAGTAACATGCGATCAGGGATTCCTGCTGAAAAGTTCAGCATACTATTACTGTACCAAAGTGAAGAATCTTTATTAAAAGATACCGAGAAGGCCAAACTAGTGAACATAACAAATAAACTCTTCTAGGGCTTCCAGCCAGGTACAGGGATTGATTGTAACCGTTTCAAAGACAAACTCTGCCACCTTCATCAGGAATGATGTCTGGGCATATCTAGTCCAGTGGTATTTATACCCTGTAGTCCGCCCCCCTATTGGTAAGTCCTCATCCAATCAGCTTTCTGCTCTCCCACCTTGTTTGCTAATCTCACCCTGCTGTTAAGGGGGACCACACAAGTTACTGTATATTGGCAGGGAGCAATGACTTCTAGACTTATATGTTACTATTTTACATATTTGTTTCGTGTGACCTGAGCACCTCCATATGGAGCAGGCAGACTGCGGCACAGCAAAATGTAAGGCATGTTCCAGCTTTTTCTGGAACCCTGGTATATGTGGTTCATCTCATCTTCATTGAGCACACCTCAGTGAAGAGAGCAACGTACCACAAAATCATGGGCATATGATATCTGGTTGCTTTATGGCTAGGCTGGTGTGCCGCAAGTCCTTTTGTAACACACCATCATGTATCAATTATTTGGAAGCTCCCACATAATATTGCCCTCATTCACTGTGTCCTTTTAGATTAAACTGTTCCTGAAAATAATTTTTATTAGTGCTTGCTCTATACCCATATAACCAGACTTTAAAGTGAGGTATAACTTTTTATAAATAAGCTTTTGGTGCCTTGACCAAGTTACCAGCTCAGATTTTTGTATTAATTATTAAGATTTATTTTCCTGACCATTACCAATACATCTGAGTGAAACTAAGACAGTATCTTTAATTTTACCAACACTAAAGCACACTAGTCTGTTTTCCTAGTAATAAATATAATTTAAACACAGTGTACCAGGGTAAAATTAAGCATATGAATTTTATAAAATTAACTGGTCAGTAAAATAGTAGATATCAAATTTACATAGGAGTATATGCAGGGAATTTAATACCATATTGTTATGTGCAAGGGTGCATATGCATCCATAATCATATTAGACTTATGTAATTATTGTGGAGGTGGGGGACCGTGTACGTTTAGCAAAGCTGCATCACGGCCTGGTATGGGAACATCAGTGCCTTTAAATGGAAAATCCTACAAAAGGTAGTGCATCATGGGTAACGCCTTCCCAACCACTGAGCACATCTACACGAAATGCTGTCGTAGGAAAGCAGCATCCATTGTCAAAGATCCTCACCACCCTGCAACAATCAGGTAGAAGGTACAAGAACCTCAGAACTCACACCACCAGGTTCGAGAACAGTTACTACCCCTCAACCATCAGGCTCTTGAATAAAAGGGGACAGCTACACTCACCAATCGAGATGTTCCCACAGCCAATGATCTCACTTTGAGAACTCTTTGTCTTGCTATTTCATATTCTCGTTATTTTTGTTGCTACTTACTTATATTTGCATTTGCACAGCTTGTTGTCTTCTATGCTCTAATTGATGTTTCACTGAACCTCTTTACAGTTACCATTCTATAGATTTGCTGAGTATGCTTGCAGGAAAAAAGAATCTCAGGGTTGTATGTGGTGATAATAAAATTTTCTTTGAACTTTGACTTGCACATCCCCCTGAGTCTAATTAGCAGGTATTCACCACTAGCAGTTCAGTTAGCCAAAATCTAGGATATGAAGTCTTGGTGCCCAGGTGCCACCTACCCATTTTAAGGTTTTAGACTTGGCGGCTTCCAGGGAACTTTTCAGCGATATCAGCTTATTCTGGTATTCCATATTTTCATTGCTTTTCTCTGTTATGAAGTTATTAAGTTCCGTCTTAACTGTCTTCACGATTTCTTGGTTTCGCTGGTATCTTCGGAATAGCGTATCGTACGTGTGAAACAAAGCCTTAAAACGATGATTCACCATCTGGATATTCCGAAACTTGGAAGAGGTACAAAGAGAATTGGGAACAGTTTTTTTTTTCAGTCAGCCACAGTTTGAGAAAAAAAAGAAACTTTCATTATTAAAATAATTGAACACTGCTGTTTTCATCTTCTGTATTAATTCTGACAGCTTTCACCTTCCCTGGTAATGTTCAAGAAGATCCCCATCCACCTTTATATTGATTTCAAAATGCTTTCTATTATCAACAGAGCCTTCAGCAACGTGAGCTCCTCTGCAACCCCTCCCCTCCCCCCCCAAGTTTAATTGCACTCAGACAACTGAGACTCTATTCTTGAAGAAAACTAACTTGTTTTTCTCCCCTTCTCAGTCCTGACTTAAGGTGCTGCCTGCCTGACGCGCTGAGTTTTTTTTTCTGTTTTTATGAACAGAATCCGCCCCTTTCACACAGCCCTCAGTCATCACCTGGACCTCTAGTACCACCTTTTTGCCTCGGTGAATACTTTGAGAATTTAAATACGTTGGGTGCGCTAATGAAATGCAAGATTCTATTCCAAAAATAGTCTACTTGAATTACATTATGTACTTACATAAGTGTAAAGCATTACTCTTTCCAGTTACCTCACTTGATACTTTTATTACTTTCTCCAAATATTTTGGATAAATGGCGTAAGCCTCCACTTTGCTCTTTAGGTCTTCTCTCCTCCTGGTCAGATATTCCAGTTCGTACTGTAGTTTCAGAATATCTTTTTCTTTTTGTTTTATTAGTTCGGTTTCAGTCACTCGTTTATTCTTAGCTCGAATTCTTTTGGCATCATTTTCCTTGGGAGGGAATAGGAATAAAATCACGTACATTAATATGCTGATTATTTTGTCTACAAGTATATATTTTGAGTAGGTTGCATTCTCTCGCAAGACAAATAATTCATATTTATGACTCAGGCCATTGATAGTCATAAAGTCAAAGGGTCATAGAAAAGCACCACACAGAAACAGGCCCTTTGGCCCATATTGAATCTTTGAAACTGACTAATCCAATCGCCCTGCACCAGGACCAAAGGCCTCCACACCCAAGGCATCCCGGTGTCTATCCAAACTTCTCTCAATCATTGAAATCGAGCTCACATACACCACTTGCACTGGCAGCCCGTCCCATATTCTCGCGACCTTCTAAGTGAAGAAGTCTCCCCTCATGATCCCCTCAAGCTTTTCACCTTTCACTCTTAACCCATGACCTCTGGTTGTAGTCCCACACAGCCTCAGTGGAAAAGGCCTGCTTGTATTTTTCCTATCTATACTACTCACAATTGTGTCCTTTCTCAAGCATTATGCTCAGCTTATTTTTTCAGTTGAGCATACTCGAGTCAGTTCCCTTCTCCAGTGATGGTCTAGTGGCATATTTCTAGCAACTATCTGCACACAATGCTACCAAAGTGCAAGGTGCCACATGCAGCTTGGCACCATCAGGTCCGTAAGAGTGGACAGAAACGTCTCACATGCATCAGGCCAAAAACAAGCCTTTGAAATCAGCTCACAGCTCTCTCTGGAATGTCTTGTTTGGCAGCCTAACCTCAATGAATTACTAAAATGCAGAGATAAGTATTGGGAAACTCCACACAAATATTCAAATCGGAAATTATGCTGAAAGCAAGATATGTCTTTGGGAAATAACGTGGAAGGAAACTGAGCCCCCAAAGGAAACACTGGTGGAATACAGAGGACGCCCAAGGCCAGAATTGAATCCCGGCCACCGGAAATGTAAGGCAGCAGCTGTACTAGCTGTGCCAATGTACTGCACCCATGTTCTGTTGCACTCAAGTAAATATTTCCTTATTGTTCCCACCACAAATAGTAAGCTATTCTGTCTAAAATTCTCCTACATCTTCCTTCCTAAAAATAGGAAGAATACCTGGTCCTATGGTATTAGTTCCTTTCCTAAGTAAGTTTTATATTTACCTGACAATGTCTCTGTTATTATTTCCCCAAGTTCCTTCACTGTACAATCAAGCTGAACCAAGAATTTTATTCTTTTGCATTTTGCCTTTGCAAATATCTTGACAGCTCTTTTTAACCCTGTCCCTAATGCCCCCCCCCCTTATATTGTTAGTCTCCCTGGTAAATAATGAAGCAGAGTAATTATTTAATACTTCTGAAGTTTCACTGTCACCATCAACTTGTTCATCATCTGATGGTCCCTATTTTCCTTTTGCTGTTTCTGCTCGCTAGAATATGTTCCATGATAGATACATTATTTTGAAACCTTTTCCCTTTCCTTTGTCATCTTCTTTCCTAAATCTTATTGTCAGCCTTTCTTTCAAGTCCAAAGTTAACAAATTTCACCACACATGCCAGTGATAATAAACCTGATTCTGAAGTTCAAATTTCCAAGTGATTCCTTTTTGTTTAATTTTACCCTGGCATTAATTTATCTAGTTTTCATTATTAGTTTGCTAATCTTTAAAATGCAATATACTTTCCCTAAACCTTTTTGATAATCATTTCAAATATTTCCCATTGCTGTTCTAACTTTCTCAATAATTACATTAATATTCGATGGAATATCCCCGAAGTTCAAAGTACAAAGTTCATTTATCATCAAAGTATGTATGCATTATACTTGAGATTCGTCTCCTTATAGGCAGCCACAAAACAAAGAAACCCAAAAGAACCCATTAAAAAAAAGACCGTCAAACACCCAATGTATAGAGGGGGAATAAAAGCAAAGCATCAAACAATAAAAGTAAGCAAATAGCATTCAGAACGAAAGCGAGACCACAGGCATGAAGCCGGGCATCACTGCAGACAGAGCAGGCCACAGCTTCAGTTCAGTGCCGAGCCGAGCAAACGTCACAGAGCAGCGAGCAGAACGGGTCTGACCCTCGTCTCTGGCCCTGACACCCTGCCTTTTCAATCAGGCCTAGCATTTAAATCATCTGAACAACAGGTCGCTCCTCACTCTAGCACCACTGATTGATCCTTTCCTATAGTTTAGCTCAATCCTTATGGTTTATTTTAGGACCGAAAGAAGCTGCAGAAGGTTGTAAGTCTGGTCAGCTCCATCCTGGGCACTAGCCTACAAAGTACCCGGGACATCTTTAGGGAGCGGTGTCTCAGAAAGGCAGCATCCATTATTAAGGACCTCCAGCACCCAGGGCATGTCCTTTTCTCACTGTTACCATCAGGAAGGAGGTACAGAAGCCTGAAGGCACACACTCAGCGATTCAGGAACAGCTTCTTCCCCTCTGCCATCCAATTCCTAAATTGACATTGAACCCTTGGACACTACCCTCACTTTTTTTTTAAATATACAGTAGTCCTGTTTTTGCACTTTTTAAAATCTATTCAATATACTTAATTCATTTGTTTATTTATTATTATGTTTTATTTTATTTATTATTATTATTTCTCTCTGCTAGATTATATATTGCATTGAACTGCTGCTGCTAAGTTAACAAATTTTACGTTACATGCCGGTGATAATAAACTTGGTTCTGATTCTGAATATCAGTTACTTTCACTACAACACAATCTTTAATTAACACTATTACCCCACTTCTACTTCTGTTTCTGTGTTAGATCCCATAGTACTTCACCACTTGCCCTGTCCTTTATATGTTAACTGTAAATTTCAGCTCACCCAGTATATCAGATTAATATCTTCAATTTCCCCAATATGCTTTTGAGGCTGCGCACATTGCTGTACAGAGAAATTATATTTATTAATTTTTAATTTCACATTTTTTAAAACAGTCATTTCAAGATCTAATTCTGTAGGCCCATCCGATCCCTAACAGTGACCCCTATTCCTTCCCTTGGAAACTATCTTTATTTAGATCAATTGTTTCTTTAACTTGCTGGACTATGTTATTTTCATTGGATTCCTGCCTCCGTCTTCCTACTTTACAACAGCTGTAACACTTTCTCGGAACTCTTGGCCCACTACTGTTCAGAGGTATCGCTCTTTTCTGTCCCCGTATTGGTACTGTCTCTCATGAAGTTATTCCTTTCTGATCCTTCTTTCAACATGCTCTTTGAGGAGTACTTTGCAGGACAGTAATCTATTTCCCCTCCGACCTTCGATCATCTCCTGCTCTACTTTGCAGTGGTTATCATTCTGGCAATCTCCCTACCTTAATTCGTCCTAATCCTCACAATCCCCTGGATGAGAACAATGCCTAACAACTTCTCAAAATGTAAATAATGCACTGTGTAAGTTTACCTTCAACATCACTTATTTACTTACCTGTATTCATTATGTACTTATTTACTTACCTGTATTCATTATGTACTTATTTACATTTTAAACCTTGGCCATGAACAACATAGCACAAAGCTTGACCAATTAAGGTTTCAAATCAATTATTGTTATCCACAAATATTTTTACTTGACACACAAAGCCAGCTAAAATGATCTCAATGGTTTCGCCAGTCCAAGCACCATTTACCTTCAAGAATCTGTCAAATTTCTGTATGGACTGTTTCAGCTCCTCTTCTTTCTTCACTAGTTCCTCTCTTCTCTGCTTCAAGATTTTGCGTTTCACTTGGAACTCCTGCAAAGGAAGCAGAGTTTAATAAAACTAAACCATATGCAATAAATTCTCAGAATACTAGATCTCATTTGACTGGTCAAATTCTGGGAGAATATTTTATTCACTCTCAGTTATAAATTCCTTTTTTAATGGTTATCCCTGAAAATTAACATGTGTATTAAAGAAAAGTATTTCCAGTGGCGGTACCAGACAGATTATAAAGTTCCAATTTTCAGTTCTGTCTCAGACCCATGGGAAAAGAACTAGGCTTACACAAAATCACATGGCAATGCACTGACACAGCGAATTTGAGAAAGACACTCTGTATCAAGCCAAGGAGCTACATTATACTAAAACTGGAATTCCAGTGCACTGTAAACTCGAGTGTGTGAACCCAGGTGTTCGGAATTCTTAAGATGGATTCAAAGCAATCTTTTTTAATCAGTACAAGAAAGGCTGTACTTGATTTAGCAGATTCAGGCCAGAAATCTCCATTTCTGGGCCACCGAGAATGTCAAGGAAATTAAAGACAAAAAAAAAGGAACCTTACATTATGCACTTAGAATTCAATAGTGCTATTAAGGTGAAAGAGTGTGGAGCTACAGAAATCCAGTAAAAGAAAAATAAGAATACAGAGTTAAAAAATAGTTGTCAAGGAAAGAGAAGAATATGTCCCATTAAGAGACTTAAATAATAGTCTGCGTGTAGAGGTAGAAGGAATGCATGGTTTGAAATTTACATCTTGTATATGTCTTTCAAAGATTGACATTAATGTCAGTGTGGGGGGGGTGGATGGAGAGGGGGGGCAGAGTATGAGGGGAGGGGGACGGAGAGAGGGGGAGGAGGGAGAGAGGGGAGGAGGGAGAGTGGGAGAGGGGAGAAAGGGGAAGGGGAGAAGAGAGAAGGGGAAGAGGAGAGAGGGGAGGAGAGGGGGAGAGGGGAGGGAGAATGGGGAGGGGGAGAGAAGAGACGGGGGAGGGGAGAGAAGGAAGTGGGGAGGGAGAGAGAGATTCATTCATTTATTAAGATGCTGGATCTGGGCCGGCTGGTGGTGCAATGACATCGGCGCCAAACCCGGGAGTGGAGGTTCCCAGGTTCGAAACCAGTCAGGTCTGCTCCCGAGTACGCTTTCCATCCGTGCCGGGTTGAGTGTCAAGATCGCAACTCAACCTCGTAAAATAAAAGGGAAAAATACAGCAAAAATGCCTGTGTGAGGAGTGGCGCTCCACACAGTCTCTCTCTCGCTCTGCACCTTGTAAAACCATGAAAAAGACATCATCACTGACGCGCGCACACACACACATGCAGATGCAGACGCGCATGCACACACAGACACACATGCACAGACTCGCACGCACGCAGGCACACGCCAAAAAAAAGATGCTAGATCTCTCTGTCTGTCTGTCTCTCTCTCTCTCACACACACACACACAATAAATGGATGAATCACCAAGCCTATATAAAATGCATTAAAAGAACCAACGGAGTAAACAGTACAGGAGTTGGTGATTGGTCTTCAGTTTGCAAAATGGTGACCATGAAACATTCACCTATGTAACCAGTCAAACATTAAGACAATGGGGTTGTGTTAATTGGCTTGCATCAAACCAGGCAATATAGCTGATGTCGTCACTTAACACATCAAACATGGCCACAGGTTTAGGCAATCAACAACTAATCTATTGTGTATTTTGATGTCTGGCTCTCTGTCTTCAGAAGTTTTCAGAACATCTATGTCAACAGGGATATTTGAACATTCAATGGTATCACCCACTGTAGATATGTAATTAAAAGGAAGCATTGTCAACCCAAAATATTTAAGTAAACTATGTCATCGTGATTATTGAGACTGAATTAAATCACCTGCTGTTACATTTGATCTTAATGGTATAAAATGGGATTGTGAGCCTCTACTGAAAGTGCCTCCAAGAGATTATGTATTTGTTGTGGTGAAGACAGACTCCGAAATCACCAGCTTCAGCGTCTCTTGGCAACCTCAATATAGTCATAACAAGGATGAATGTTCTAGGCAGCTGGAAGATATTGGAAATTGGAAAGACGGGCACAATGGCTAATTGAATTTGAAGTGTGAGGGGATACATTTGAGGAGGAAAACCAAAGCAACAGACTAAATGTTAAGAAATGTATTGGAATGGAGAGAACTTGGATGGCAATATCCAAGGGAGAAGTGAATAAGGTGGCACAGAACGTACTTGTGTTTTTAGCTGAGGCACAGAAGAGAAAGCCAGGAGGTCATGATGAAACTGACAGCTGGAGTTCTGTGTATGTTTCTGGTCACTAGAACAACTGGAAAGAGGGAAAAGCATTAGAGGGTGTACAAAACAAATATATTGGCAAGTTATCAGGCCGGATGATTGAAGCAGGGCTGAACAGTATAGGGTTGCTATCTTTGGAACAAGAGGTATGATTTAACAGGCTTGTGTAAAATTATAAGAGGCCTGGATAGAGAGGACAAGCAAACTCCAAGAAGCACCAGAGGTCAGGATTGAAACCAAGTCACTGAGCTGTAAGGCAGTGATTCTACTAACTGCACTGCTGTGCTGGTCGAAGAATATCATCATTATGTGCTGTGCCGTATGATGTAGGCGATCACGGTCCCATGACCATGATTGTTCTTGGTGAATGTTTCTACAGTGGTTTGCCACCTGCCTTTTTCTGGCCAGTGTCTTTACAAGAGGGGTGATCCCAGCCACTATACTCTTCAGGGACTGTCTGCCTGGCATCAGTGGTCGCATAACCAGGACTTGTAATATGCATACGACCATCCACCACCTGCTCCCGCAGCTTCAAGTGACCCTGATCGGGGGGGCGAAGCAGGTGCTACACCTTGACCAAGGGCCAGTGGAAGGAAGGAGTGCCTTACACCTCCTTTAGTACAGCCATATCTCCACCCCACCACGCACATAATGTTGAATAATACAGCAGGGAAAGAAACCCTACATCCCAACTGGTCCATGCTAACCACAGCATCCTCCTTGCTGTGTATGTTTCTGGTCACTAGAACAACTGGAAAGAGGGAAAAGCATTAGAGGGTGTACAGAACAAATATATTGGCAAGTTATCAGGCCGGATGATTGAAGCAGGGCTGAACAGTACAGGGTTGCTATCTTTGGAACAAGAGGTATGATTTAACAGGCTTGTGTAAAATTATAAGAGACCTGGATAGAGAGAATATGCAAACTCCAAGGAGCACCAGAAGGCAGGATTGAAACCATGTGTTCGGCCCATAATACTCCAAGCCTCTCTCCTCAAAGTACTTACCCAAATGCTTGTTAAATGGTGCAATTGTACCCAACTCGACCACACCACTCATGATTTGATAAACTTTTATGAGGTCAGCACTCATACTCCTGTACTCCCGGGAAGAAAAGGATCAGTGTGGCCTACTCTCCTTACAACCCAGACTCTCTAATCCAGCTTTGCTACCTATGCTGAACTTGTGCTGGCCCAAGAATCCTTCCACTGGCCCTTGGTCAAGGTGTAGCACCTGCTTCGCCCCCCCGATCAGGGTCACTTGAAGCTGCGGGAGCAGGTGGTGGATGGTCGTATGCATATTACAAGTCCTGGTTATGCGACCACTGATGCCAGTGAGGTGTGTTATCTGTACCATAAGCTCCACCCAGGATCTGTCCCATACTGGCAACCCAATCATCTGAAAACCATCTCATGAAGAGTTTTGACAGTTCTCAAAAGACGTGCTACGTCACCTATAATATAAAAGAGGATACAAAAAAGTTTTTCAGATATGTAAAGTGTAAAAGAGAGGTGTAACTAGATATCAGAGTGCAGGAAAATAACACTGGAGAGGTAGTAATGGGGGCCAAAGAAATTTGTGGAAGAACTTAAAATAGTATATTGTGTCAGTCTTCCCTGTGGAAGACACTGCAATAGGTCAGAAACTCGAGACTGTCTGGGAGAAGAAGTGAGTTCAAATTCTATCAATAAGGAGAAGACACTTGGGAAAACTGAAAGGTCTGAAGGGCCTACCTCAGCTGTTCTGGGAACAGATCTGGGACCCAGTCTGGTTCAGGATGCTTTTGGCTTGCTTCTATTGTTTGCATGGTTTTCTCTCTCTCCCTTCCACTGCACAGCGGGTTTTAGTCTTCTTTTTAATTGTATTGATAAGTTTCTTGCTATGTGGCTGCCTGTAGGCAAACACATTTCAAGGTATATAATTTATACATTCTTTGATAATAAATGTGCTTTGAATTTTGAATCTTTGAATCATAAATAAGTAACCTGGATCAGATGGACTACACCCCAGGGTTCTGAAAGAGGTAGCTGAAGAGATTATGGAAGTATTGGTAATGATCTTTTAAGAATCACTAGATTCAGGAATGGTTCTGGAAGACTGGAAAATTGCAAAATTGCAAATATCTCACCACTCTTTAAGAAGGGAGGGAGGCAGAAGAAAGGAAATGATAGGATAGTTAGCCTGACTTCAGTGGTTGGGAAGATGTTGGCGTCGATTGCTAAGGATGTGGTCTCAAGATACTTGGAGGCACATGATCAAATAGGTCAAAGTTAGCATGGGTTCTTTAAGGGGAATCTTACCTGACAAATCTGTTGGAATTCTTTGAGAGAAAAAATCGGGCAGGATAGACAAAGGAGAGTCAGTGGGTGTTGTTTACATGAATTCTCAGAAGGCCTTTGACAAGGTGCTGCACATGAGGCTGCTTAACAAAATAAGAGTGCACGGTATTACAAGAAAAATACTAGCATGGATAGAAAATTAGTTGTTTGGAAGAAGGCAAAGAGTGGGAATAAAGAATACCTTTTCTGGTTGGCTACAAGGGGTTACTGGTGTTCCACAGGGGTTGGTGTTGGGACTGTTTCTTTTCATGTTAAATATCAATGATTTTGATGATGGAATAGATGGCTTTGTAGCCAAGTTTGTAGACGATACAAAGGTAGATGGAGGGGTAGGTAGTGTTGAGGAAGCAAGGAGACTGCAGAAGGACTTAAGACAGATTGGGAGAATGGGCAAAGAAGTGGCAGATGGAACATAGTGTAGGGAAGCGTGTGGTCATGCACTTTGGTAGATGAAATAAAGGCGCAGACTACTTTCTAAAAGGGGAAAATATTTAAATGCAAAGGGACTTGGGAGTTCTCATGCAGGATTCCCTACAGCAGGGGTCCATTGACTCCTTGGTTACTGGTAAGGCTCCATGGCATAAAAAAGGTTGGGAACTCCTGCCCTTAAGGGTTAACCTGCAGGTTGAGTTGGTGGTAAGGAAGGCAAATTCAATGTTAGCATTCACTTCGAGAGGACTAAAATAATAAAAGCAAAGATGTAATGCTGAGGCTTTATAAGGCATTAGTAAGACCACACTTGAGAGTATTGTGAGCAGTTTTGGGGCCCTTATCTAAGAAAAGATGTGCTGGCATTGGAGAGGTCTAGAGAAGGTTGACAAGAATGATTCCAGGAATGAAAAGGTTAACATATGAGGAACATTTGATGGCTCTGGGAGAAGGCAGGAGAATGGGGATTGAGAGGGATAATAATTCAGCCATGGTGGAATAATAGAGCAGACTTGATGGGCCAAATGGCCTAATTCTGCTCCTATGTCTTATGGTCTAAGTCACGTCTTTTAATATTTTACAAATAAATATTGGTAATTAAGGGGCATGATTGGTTTTTCTTAGTACAGACAATTTTGGAAGAAAAGGCAAAACATTTCAATGTTCCAAACTGAAGATACGATCTGATCTTCTCCCAGCAGAACATGGTTACTCTGCCATTACTTTCTTTGATGCCACACATAACTTTAAGGCCACCATTTCAAAACAGGATTGTGTTTGTGCTACTCAGTGTTGCTGTGATTCAATCACATCACTCTTCACAGGTTCTTACTGTAGATATCAGTACGATTTCAAATACATTAATGCACAACCACACAGCTTAAACTCTGAATACTAACCTTCATACTGTGTTCAATGGTGATGTAGATTTAACGATGAAGAGAACAGGTATTACAGAATTAAACTATATCACAGCATACAAGAATATGATTTTGTAAATTGGGGAATTATGTCCCGCTTGGTGGCGCAATAATATCAGTGCTGGACTCCGGAGCGAAGGTTCCCAAGTTCAAATCCAAAGTCGGGTTGAGCGTCGAGCAAGCAACTCGGCCTCGCAAAAACAAGAATAGCTTGCTACGGAAACACTGTCAAAAGACAGTGCCCCGATAACTCCACTGCCGAGTTAAGGGCTATTCTTCTTTCTTGGGGAATTATGCCTTTTTAAAACACTGCTGATTTACTGAATGATACATAATAAAATGCTAGTTAATTCTCAATCAAATCAGTAAGCTAAACCTTTCAACTATTAGTTTATAAGTGGAATAACGAATGTGTTCCACTTTCAGAATTCTTTTTATAAGCTAACTTTGGAATACTCTGCAACACACACGAGATGCTGGAGAAACTCGGCTGCTCGGCCTGCTGAGTTCTTTCAGCATTTTATGTGTGTCAGTTTGGATTTCTGGCACGTGCAGATTTTCTCGTGTTTGGAATACTGTGGAATACAGCAGGTCTCGAAGGTATAAAAGGCAGTGCTGCATAATAAAATATGATAAAGATGTATTGATTATAGATATCAAAATCAATGTTCTGGATGACAGACTATGTGACATGGAGCACTTTCCAATGTGCGCACTGCTTCCATCATGTGGTAGAACAAAGGTTCCTTCGGGAGAAACATTAAAGCAAATAATGCAAATCACATCTGTATTTTTATTCTCTGAACCCATATTTATACGTTTAACTTTGAACCTTTGTCATATTACTTATTTACCTCTTTTTGGTTTGCAAGATCCACTTCTACTTCAGTCAGTTCTCGTCTTTTCTCCAATAACTGCATTGCACTTGTTGCAAATATGGTTTCTTGGTCTGGTAATTTGCTTTAAAAGGTGAGCAGAAGCATTATTTAAGTTTAATTTTACTTGTTGCCATATTTGATCCCACACATTATTTTTATATCGGCAATATGCGAATTACTCTTCATTCCCAACTTCACATCACACAATCATACACACCGCAGAGATCATGAAAGACAAAGTCGAGTTTATTGTCAGACACACAAGTACATGTATGCACAGGTGCAATGAAAAAACTTACTTACAGCATCAGATAAGAAACACTCACAACAAAACATAAATTACACACATTTTGTACCAGAATTTAATTAGAACAAAAATGTCTATTGGATGCAAAAGTCCATTTTATCCTCATATAAATGATAGGAATGAAAATTTCAACAGATGGATTAGTGGATAGTGTAAATGACTGGCAAAGAATACAGTGGGATATAGATCAGATTTGGGCAGAGAAATGGCAGATGGAGTTTAACCCGGCCAAATGTGATGTGTTGCATTTTGGGAGATCAGATGTACAGAGACAGTACATTGTTAGTGGAAAGACCCTTAACACTACTGATGTGCAGAGGGATCTTGGGGTCAAGTCCATTTGTATAATCCAAGTGAATAAATATTTTACGTCAGTCCTCAATGCCAGAAATTCGAGAGAGTCGGGGGACCGAAGTGAATGTAGTCACTACATCCAAGAAGGTGCTTAGGAAGCTGAAAGGTCTGAAGGCAAATAAGTCACTTGTACCAGATGGCCTGCACCCCAGGGTTCTGAAAAAGGACTAAAGAGATTATGAAGGTATTAGAAGTTTTCTTTCAGGAATGACTAGATTCTGGTAGTGAACAGGGTTATGCAGGTTGGTTTAAGAACTGAATGGCTGGGGGGCGTCACGTGATGACGTGGGATTGAGACGTGTAAATTCAGCTCTCCCGCAACAAATCAGTAAAGTACCGTTTAAATAAAACAAAGTTGGTAAATATTTTTTGAAAACTATTTATAAACTTTGTAAGATTACTTTACGATATGCCTCCTAAACCGCAACAAAATAAGTCTGCTGTTACGAAGCAGCCACGAGACGGGAGAAAAAAGGGCCTACTGCAACGATGGAGCCTCGGACTCAGGTTGGATCTCCTTCGGTAGAACAGGGAGCAATGGCGGTGGCAACGGTTGCTCCGAAGACAACGGAATTGCGCATGCGCAAAGAAGAGCGCATGCGCAAATCGACACAACGCAAACTACAAGAACCGACACCCACTGCAATTGAAAGTGACTCAGAGTCAGAACTGGATTCTGCAGAGAACACAGATGAAGAAGAGGAGGAAGAATTGGAAGCGAGTGGAAGTAAAGGAGATGAT
Source organism: Mobula hypostoma (assembly GCF_963921235.1). Lineage (NCBI taxonomy): Eukaryota > Metazoa > Chordata > Chondrichthyes > Myliobatiformes > Myliobatidae > Mobula > Mobula hypostoma. The sequence continues at coordinate 14,045,540 of NC_086123.1, forward strand.
AGAGACATAAGAGAGGCTATATTGCAATCAACGGCTGAATTAAGAAAAGTAAGAGAAGAGCTTAGAGATACGAAGAGATGCTATAATAAAGTTATGGAAAGACAGGACAAAATGGAAAAGAAGCTTCAGAAGATGGAAAGAGAAATGGGGCTTATGAATGATAGAGTGGAAAAAACAGAAAATGATTTGCTCGTCTGGAACTCGGAAAGAAATCGACTCTTGGAGAAAGTGGACATGTTGGAAAATTTCAGTAGACGTAATAATATTAAAATTGTTGGTCTTACAGAAGGTATGGAAGGAGATAAGCCAATAGAATTTTTTCAAAGATGGATCCCGGAGGTTTTGCAAATGGGAGAGGAGGTTCAACCAATTGAAATTGAGCGGGCACATAGAGCTTTAAGACCAAAACCAAAAGATGACCAATATCCACGATCGATTTTAATAAAATTCTTAAGATTTCAAGACAAGGATTCTTCAGGCAGCTGTTCGAGCTGCCAAAGATAGAAAAGGGCCATTGATAATTAAAGGGAAAAGAGTTTTTTTCTACCCTGATATAAGTTACGAACTTTTGAAGAAAAGGAAGATGTTTAATCCAGTGAAAAAAACCCTATGGGAGCATGGTTATCAATTTATACTGCGTTATCCTGCAACTTTGAAGATTTTTTTGTCTGGTGGAGAAAAAAGATTTTTTGATGACTACCAGAAAGTGGAGCAGTTTGTGCAAGATTCTCTGAATATTCACCAGATACAAGAACAAACTCAGGAGAGCGAGAAAGATTGAAGATGAAGATTGGGCTTAAGAATGGATTCGTTGGATTTTTGAAGCTGGATGAATGTATAAATATAGTATTAACTATATGAGGGGGGTAAGAAAGGTTAACACTGGAGGAAATTAGTTGGGAATAATAATACTAATTTTGTCTATATATATATATATATATATATATATATATATAACTTTTTTTGTTGCGGGGAGCTGGAAGAAGCACTGATCGATTGCTACGTTAATCATGTGTGCAACCGTGGCTTTTGCCGCGACCCGTAAAATGGAGGGGGGTAGTGTTGTGTATCTTTTCATTCACAACATTAGTGGGGGGGTATTTTGTTTTTTCTTTTTTTTTCTATCTTTTTTTTCTCTTTTTGCCTGGAAGCTTGGGGGGGGGGGGAACACATAGCATCATGGTGAAGTTTAAAGAGATTCCCCAAGGAACTATGAGAGTTGAGAAGAAAAGTAATGTTTTAGATGTGCTCCGACAAAGAATTTGGTTACTTGGGGAAAGTAACGAATAATTATACCAAATTTATTTTGAATTCCATGGAGCATGTGGAAACCTTCCAATATCCAGGCGGCTCTCTTTTTTTTTCTTCTTTCTTTTAGGTAGGACTACATATGGGGGGGGGGAGGGTTAAGGGGAGGGGGGGTAGATTTTATCTTTTCATGTATTCTTTTTGAAAATTTAATAAAAATTATATATAAAAAAAAGAACTGAATGGCTGTTCTTGAAGCTGGTGGAATGAGACTTCAGCCTTTTGTACCTCCTGCAACAAAAGTAGTTGCGAGAAGATGGTAGAGCCTCAATAGTGGTGATCACTGATGACATGAGTTGTCTTCTGCAGACATTTCTGCTCTGACCTTGTCAGCTGTGACCAGAAGTCCTTCAGCAGCATCCAGTACAACCCAGTGGACTTTGCAATCAATTGAATTCGCAGCTATGACTTTGCCTTCGTTTTCAGTAACCTGATTCACAAGTCTGAACAGAGCATCTGCCTGAACAAGTTCCTGGGCTGGCATGCAACATATTTTGAAATTCCTAGGTTAATAACATTGTCACGCATCTTCAAAGACAGCTAGCTGTATACAATGGAATGCCTTTCTTAGACCCAAAGATGGCCAGCAATGCACTGTGATCAGTAAGGAGACTGAATCTTCTGCTAAAAGCATCTTGTGGAATTTCTTCACCGCAAGGATGATTCCCAGTCTTCCTTCTTGATTTGTCCATATGTCCTTTGCGCTGCTGTCAGTGACTGGGCTGCGTGCATGAGCCTTTTCTGGAACCGTCAGGTAAGACATAGGATGTTACAGCTCTACCCCATAGTTGGACGCATCCATTGTGACGACGATTGGCAGCTCTGGGTTGATATGGATGACAGCACATTCTTCATCTAATCAAAAGCCTCTTAGCATTGTTCGGACCTTTTCCATGTGGTATCCTTGTTGCACAGGACATTGCATGACTCCATCAGCAGGAACATTGCTGGTAGGAATGCTGAATAATGACTGATAATGCCCAGAAATGATGTAAGGTGCTGACATCTGATGGTGGAGGCATTCTTAAGATAGTAGCAATGTTTTCGGGATCTGGGAGATGACCATGCTCATCTATGATACATCCCAGATACTTCATTGAAGTGATCAGAAGGCTGCATTATTCTACCAAAGTTGCAATCCAAAGCCTTGCAGTTTGTTCAGAATGCAGTCCAGGCATTGGTCTAGTTCTGTCCAATCCATGCCCGTCACTGTGATGTTGTTGAGGTAAGAGGCAACACCATCAACACCACTCAGCATGGTGACCGTAACTTGTTGAAAATTGGAGGGGCCACCTTTACCTTGAAAGGCAGATGGAGGAAGGAAGACAACCCCTTATGTGAAGCAATGGTGAGAAGCTCCTGTGAATTTTCTGCCACTTCTACCTGGAGGTAGGCTTCGCAAAGTAGCGATCACCGTCCATTTTTGCGAAGAGATCTGCTGCCTCCAGAGCTGCATTGAGACCAGTTGTAAAGCACACAACCTCACTGTGCCATTGACTTTCTTGATAATGACTACTGGAGCTGCCCAATGCGAGGATTTGACAGGTATGGTTACACCAGCTTGTTGCAAGCAATCCAGCTCTTGTTCTACAATTGGCAAGGATGTATATGGTACAGGACTTTTGGGACAGAAGACTGGTTATGCATCTGAATGGAGATGGAATTCTGCTTGCAGTTTGGTGCAGTGACCTAAACCACCTTGAATCACTACCGCATAGCGCTGTTGCAGTTGCTGTTCTATGGTGGTAAGGTGTCGACTGACATGATTTGATTGGCCAATGTCTTTGAACAGACCACATCCAGAGTGATGTTCCAGAGGTCAAACTTGACCATCCAGGCAATGCCAAGGATGTTCAGATCTGACTGATCTATGAGGTAATACACACCGCTGACTTGGATACCGTTTAGCTTTACGCAGAGCGCCAATCAGCTGCAAGGTTCCCCGCGAAGCACTGCAGGTGGAGAGATGGGTTGTTTGGACTGGTGGAGACCCAAGTACCCACCACGTGTGTTTGGAGATAATGGTGATGTCTGACTTCATATTGAGCTGTAGCTTGACCAACTAGTTATTGATAAACACATTGATGTACTGTCTGCTGGTGGCAAAGTCAACTTTGAATGTGATCATTAAACTCCTTGTAGATTTTGACAGTTTTTGAACCTTCTTGCCCTTGTGCTTCACTGGCCTAGAAGACACTAAAGGATGGAAAAAGCCTTCTTTCTGACCACAGTGTTGGCATTTGCTCCAAATGCGTTCCTGCAATTGGCAATTTCTTGCAAAATGCCACGTACCACAGTTCCAACAGGTTTCGTTGCTGCTTTTAGACCTGCTGAGTGGTGACGTCTGGGCCACTGGAAACTGCACTGATACGGTTCTGTTTGACCCAGACTTGACTCGTGCTTCGGGTTGATCGAATGCTGGCATTCTCCAGTGACAGCTTGTAGTGTCTTGCTCCAGTCTGCCCAAGGGCTGCTTGCAGAAATCTGCACTGCCAAGTGCCTGAAGTCCACAAATAAAACTCAGACATTTGAACTGTTTGATATTCAGTCATGTTACCCAGCTTGAGCTTCTCACATATGAGATGGCAGCACTGGTATATGTGCTGAAGTCACCGGCGTTGTGGTTAACGAGTTTTAGAACGTGGTAGCGAATACTGAAGAAAGATGATTGCTCTCAAAAAAATGCTTGCTAGCTGTTGGGACAGTTTTGTCAAACGACAGTCCATGTAGGTTCTTAGGCAGGATGAAGTTGAAATAGTGCTCATTTTCAGCAGTTCCGAATTTTCAGAGCCAAGTACGTGTCTTCCACAAGTCACCTTTACCGGCAAACTAGGCCCAAAAGATATCCTTGTAATGTCTGAGCCACGATTCAAACATAACTCCCAAACCAGAAGTTGGTAATGGATGTGTAAGGGGGTTTCGTCTCTTATGTTAGTGCGTAGGCTAGACGACAGCGAGATGAGCGACCCTGAGGTTGGCCAGGGGGGCTACAGATGTAACAACTGACTCACATGAGCTCTGTTCAGTGTTTGACACCGAAGTTGTTGAGACTCATTGCTAACCTGCTGGTCAAGGCTTAGATTAACTTCAGTTGGGACCCCACAAATTGAGATTGCTGCTGTTGTAGAACTGTGTGCAAGTCTGTTGAAGTTGCCATGTCACTGTGATACAGCAGCTCATCACCAATTTCTTGTGCTCACTCACCAAACCCAGGAGATAGAACCCTAACATTAAATAAACCTTTATTCAGTTAAACTATGCAGCCAAAAAACTCAACAGTGCATCCACAGCATAACTATTTAAACGATTACTGAAATACATTCGTGAGGTCCTTAGGAATAATGTCCAAACTGTGAAAATCAGCCTTGTACAGGTGTTGGTTGTCTCTTAAGCTTCCCGAATGTCTCTGCTTCTATCCCCATCCCTGGCAGCGCATTCCACACATCCACTACTCTCTGTGTAAAATACCTACCTCTAACATCTGCCCTATAATTTCCTCCAATCACTTTCAAATTATTCCCTCTTGTATTAGCCCTGGGAAAAAGTTGCTGGCTGTCCAATCTATTTTACCTCTCATCATTTTATACACCTCTATCAAGTCTCCTCTTTTCCTACTTGACTCCAAACAGAAAAGCCCGAGCTTGCTCAACCTAACCTCATAACACATGCTCTTTAATCCAGGCAGCATCTTGGTAAATTGGTGTCAAAATGGTTGTTGTGACGTGTCCAGTGTGGTAGTGTAGAGGGTAGCGCTTATCACTCTTTCAGTTTCCACCGTTGGCTAGCAGTCTTGCAAAAAGGCGAGCGGAATATGTACATCCCTCCTTGTCAGTACAGAGCCCCTCCCACAGCAGGCCTCATGCAGTGCCTCCTCGCTGGTGACACATGGAAACTGAACTCCTTTTGGACTCAGGCTGAACTACAGAGGACAGGGAGGAGGTCTGGCCCCTGCACAGGCAGCACGCAGGCCCATGGTGTGTGGACAAGCCCTTGTGCTTGTGAACCAGATCCCCAGCTATGGGTAAGTAGCCCCACTGCCTTGTGGGCCGCCTCGGGAGAGATGGGACAGCAAATCCGGAGTGGAGCCCCCAGGGTAGCTGGACGTCATTGGACATCCTTCGGGCAGCTCCTGCAGCCAAGCTGGTGCCAAACGTGTTGCTTCATAAGCTTTCCTTTGGACTACACTGGTGGGGCCTAGAGGGGGTTCTTGACGACTGGACATCTCAGGATCTCCTTACCTTCCGCCCAGGCTTGTGGTGATGATCATCATCACCCATTGTCCTTCGAGTCGGATTCCAACTATCTTGGCAAAACTCCTCTGCGCCCGCTCTAAAGCTTCCGTATTCTTCCTATAATGAAGCCATCAGAACTGAACACAATATTCCAAGTGTGGTCTAACCAGGGTTTAATAGAGCTGCAACAACACATTGTGTCTCTTGAACTGTGTCCTCGAACTAATAAAGGCTAACACACACACATAACAACCCAATCAACTTGCGAGCAACTTTGAGGGATCGATGTTGTTTTCATTGCGCAGTTCAGCCAAAATCTATCTGCCGCCAATGAAGGTTGTGTTTACTGGAAGTTTCGATCCTCTGATCCGGGGAAGAGTTCAACAGTGGGTGTGGAACATGGCGGTGGACTGGATGATGAGAGTCCATCATCCACTCTGCCTCAGCTTCCATATTGAAAGTGTGCCTTTGTGGCTTTGGTACTGTATTGCACGGACAAGCTGGAGACTTGATAACCAAGCCAGGCAGACACCTACCTTACAACAACAGTGGTGCTGACTGTTATCTGGCAGAGCCAGAGCCCCCTTGCAGAATGCAGATAACAGCACTCAGACCGTGCGCCCATCCAGCAACACAAAGCCACCATCTCCTCCACTGTCACAGATCTCAGCACATCAAATCTCCCCTCCACGCCTTCCAACCCAATAGCGTCTCAGGCCCGCACTCCCCCCTCCCACCTCTTACAAAGAGCCTTGATGCAGGGTTTCGGTCCAGAATGCTGATAACTCCTTTCACCCTACTGATTCTGTTCCATCAACTGAGTTCCTCTGATGGATTGTGGCTCCGGATTACAGCGTCTGTCATTTCTTGTGCCCCCACCTACCTTACCCGACAACTGACCGAACAAGGGTTGATGTACACGAATCCTACCAACAAGTTCATCATAGTATTTACTGGATCTGACACGTTTGGAGCTGGTTTTAATCTTTGTATCTGTCTACGCCTTTAGGCCTCCCATGCTCTGAAGCTGTCATACCGTTAAGACCCATAAAAACTTACCCATAGATTGCCTTGACCATACCCATTGGTCATAAATCCCACTCTTATCATTTTGAAGGATGCTATCCATATGAACTTTAGAATATCTCTCTCTCACACACACACACACAAAGTGCCTAAGGAATTCAATACGTCAGGCAACATCTATGGACGGGACAACACTTGGCACGAAATATTCCTCTCTATAGATGCTGCCTTAAAATCTCCAGCATCTGAAGTATCCCGGGTGCTTTTAAACTTTAGAATAAGTCCATAAGTCTAACGCTGTAATTTTAAACCCCCTAACTAAACGAAATTCGTTAAAGCCCAATCAGTACAGAAAGGCAGACTGTTGCAAAACACTCCATAAGGATACAAAAAAACAGTTTGGCTTACACCATGAGGTTTTCTTCGAAGAAGGTTTTAAAGTAGTCTTCCAATTTTTTCCCCATCACTTTTCACTTTTTCGGGTTTTGACTAACTTTGGGACAAGTGGGCCCCGCTGCAAGCAGAACACTGGCCCGGATACCGGGGAATCCATCTGTTTCACCCGGCTCGGGTTACCATGGCGATGGCACGGCTCGTTACTTGGGCAACGTGACCCGCTTCCGAGACGCCCTCTCGTGGACAAAGGCATCGCCTGAAAGCAACTATGCGGTCAACCGAGTGATTTTCATTTCATGCATCGCTGTCACACATCGTGAACTCACATCAGCTAACTGGACCGGACATTACTCACTACTTGAACTCTTCACCGAACCGGAGGGACACCGGCGAGGATATCTGCCGGTGACCCCGTCCGAAATGTAACCCGTGCTGCGGTCAGAGAGCAGGAGATTACCACGAATACCGTAAACCAGCGGAGGCAACATTTCGCTATTGTGTGAGGGTCTGGGTTTGAAATTCTAACTGTCTCTGTCCGTACACACAGTTTTTCTGTGATTCTCCCGAGCGGGATTAACAATCGGCCCTGATGCAGGGTCGCAGGAACTCAAGCAGAGAAACACCGCGTCTGTGCGTCTTGGAAAAGAGCAGTCACCCTTGGATTTTGCCTACGATTCCATAAATTCCTTACCTTCAATGCCTTTCATTCAAAATAATTTGTGCAGCCAGCATCCTGTCCTTATGAAGCAGATTAAAAGCATGGGAACAGAATGAGAAATTGGCCCTAAAATACCCGCAACAGGCGGAAGCTGTGTTGGGAGTTCACATGACTTTACATAAAATAACCCAAAAAATTAAATTCAATATCAGACGACAGTTGAGCTAACAGGCATTAAATCATTGGATTGGATACTACATCCTATAATGCATTTTACAGTTTCTTCCACACTGCAAAATAACTAACTATTCTGGGTACAAATGGCACTATCAATCTAACACATTCAAACAAGCAGTAATAATTCGCCATAACACAAGTCTCAAACATTCAAATGTATTTCAGAAGAAATAGATATTTTGAAAAAAGTCGTGCATAAACAAACAAAATGAGATTTTTTTTTGGTTTAAAGATGTGGACAACCCCACAGTTATTACCCGTCCCATATGATGGGAGAGAATGACTGATAATCTGGGTTTGTTGATGGCAGGGGTGGGAGGAAGACTTGCCTACATACTTGAGAACTGCCTCCATTTCTTTGAAGAAGAAACCAATGTTTATCCATTTTTAATCCAAATTGAAACCTACTTTGAAAGAGTGAAATAATGTGTCAGGTGGTGTCCACAGAAGATTGACTGACTGCACAGAGTATTCCTTGTGGAAATGTAAATACAGCCCACTGCTATTGAAATGTTTTCTGCCCTAACAGTTTGCACCTTGCAGTGTTTTGCTCTTCCGCTTTCTGTCACATGGAAGGTATAAGAAGCATAACACACCAATGTCCAATTACAATTCAGTGGTAATTGTCATAAAAATCTTTACTTGACCAGAAGAGGTTACAACGGCACTTCTATTGGGTATAAAGTTACCTGACAAGATAACAAGTTGATATAATTATTTAGCAACTTTCATCAGTGAAACATGGGTTCAAATATAAGTAATCTGTTCTGTAGGGTCCAAATGTAACAATTGTCAGTCAAGCTCCAGGAAAAAAGATCCTACAATACAAATGACCCCAACTTACACTAAATAAAATAAGTTAGGTAGTGGATGTTGCAAGGCATTTGATAAGGTCCTGCATGGGAGGTTGGTCAGGAAGGTTCAGTTACCTGGCATTCAAGATGAGGTAGTGGATTGAATTAGACATTGGCTTTGTGGGGGAAGCTAGAGAGTGGTAGTAGATAGTTGCTCCTCTGACTGGAGGCATGGGACTAGTGGAATGCCGCAGAGATCAATGCTGGGTCCGTTGTTTATCATCTATGTCAATGATCTGGAAGATAATGTGGTTATATGAATCAGCAAATTTGCAGATGACACCAAAGTTGGGGGTGCAGTGGACAGCAAGGAAGACTATCAGAGATTGCAGTGGGATCTGGATCAGCCTGAAAAATGGCAGGTGGAATTTAATGCAGAAAAGTGCGAGATGTTGCACTTCGGCAGGACCGGCCAGGGTAGGTCTTACACAGTGAACAGTAGGGCACTGAGGAGTGTGGTAGAACTAAGGGATCGGGGAATACAGATTCGCAATTAATTGAAAGTGCCAGCAGAGGTAGATAGGATCATAAAGAAAGCTTTTAGCACATTGGCCTTCAAAAATCAGGAGATTGGATGTTATGTTGATGTTGTATAAGACCTTGATGAAGACAAATTTGGAGTATTGTGTGCAGCTTTGGTCACCTACCTGCTGGAAGGATGTAAATATGGTTGAAAGGGTACCGAGAAAATTTGCAAGGATGTTGCCGGGGCTGGAGGATCTGAGTTACAAGGAAAGTTTGAAGAGGTTAGGACATTATTCCTTGGAACGTTAGAAGATTGAGGGGAGATTGGATAGAAGTAAACAAAATTATGAGAGGTTTGGATAAAGTTAATGCATGCAAGCTTTTTTCAGTGACACTGGGTAGAACTAGAGATCATGGGTTAAGAGTAAAAGGTGAAAAGTTTAAGGGGAACATGTGGGGAAACTTCTTCACTCAGAGAATCGTGAGTGTGGAACGAGATGCCAACGCAAGCCCGATTCAATGTTTATAGAGATGTTTGGACAGGTACATGGATAGTACGGGTATGGATGGCTATGTGTCCAAATGGTGCAGGTTGATGTGACTAGGCAGTTTAGAAGGATTGGCATGGACTAGATGGGCCGAAGAGACTGATTCAGTGCTGTTCTTTTCTATGACTGTAAAATAGTGAAATGACAATTGTCTCCAGAAGAGATGGCAAAAAAAAACCAGGATTCAGTAGAATTTCGTACTGTTACAAAAGTATAATGTTCTTCCAAGGTGTTTATTGAGGATATAAACTGTTATCTGATTCAGAACTGCATGGCAATGGGACCATGCGACCGAAAGGGGAAGTGTTACACCTGAATCAGAATCAGATCAGGTTTATAATCACCAGCATGTGACGTGAAATTTGTTAACTTAGCAGCAGCAGTTCAATGCAATACATAATCTAGCAGAGAGAGAGAAAAAATGAAAATAAAAATAAATAAATAAATAACGTATATTGAAAAGATTTTAAAAAAGATTTTAAAAAGTGAAGTTCCTCTCCTTGACAAATATAATATTGTCTTAAAACTAATTGTAAAGGTTTTCTTTCCCTAAAATAAAACAAGACAGAAAGGAAAAGACAGGAGCTTCTGCAGATACTGAAAATCCAGAGCAACACACAACAGAAAGGTTAATTGATTGGAATGCTAAAATTATGAAAATGCTCAACAAAGTATTTGTCTAGAATGCATTTCAGTGCTGGACTCTTCCTCTTGTATTTGACATCAATGATCCTGTTGAAGGAATCCAAGTCCAATTCATCCAAGTGTGCTGGTAATACAAAGCTCATGGCATTGTGGCTGTCAGGAGCACACAGACAGGTTACCGTGAGTATAGATCATTTTAGCGAGTGGGCAAGGACATGGCAGATGGTAAGTAGTGTGGAAAAGTGTGAAATCATCCACTTTGCTTAAAAGGAAATAATTCTTTAAAATGATGACAGTTTTGAAAGCTATTTGTTCGGAGGGACCTTGGTGTCCTTGTACATGAACCTCTTAAGCTTAATGTGCAGCTACAGCAAGCGGTTAGGAAGGCAAGTGAGCTGCTGCCCTTTCTAGGAGGAAGACTACAGCACAGGAGCAAGAAAACAGTGGACAGGTGTGGTCTCACTGCCCAGGGAAGTAAATACAAAGGTTCTTGTGATTCTAGGGATGGAGTGGGCTATCTTGTCCACAATCTTATTAAAATATGCAAAATTAAATTAAAATATGCAACTTCAAAGAGCTCAATGACCAACCTAACCAGAACCAGATGTCACAATCCTAATCTAGGTGGTCCACCATTCATGTCAGGGATGAGAAAAGAGTACTGAATCTTTAGAATTGGTGGCTCAATTGCTGAGTATATTCCAAATAATGGTAACTATAATTTTTTGAATTTTAAAGGATTCAGGGAATTGTGGGCTAACAACAATAGGCACAAGGGACCAAATGGCTTACTCCCATTTCTAATTCTTATATTTTTATGAGAGCACAGAACTCTAGGACAAAGAACAGACACATTGAAAGGTAATCCAGGTGTGTGCATGAAGGAACAGGAAATACTGATCAGGTGTTATGAAATAGAATTCAACATAAATATCAGAATGAGCTAGTTGGAGTTGAATGTCTTAATTCTGTTAAGTATAAAATTATCAAAAAACAGATAGAAATATCAATTCCTCCAAAAGCACCACAACCTTGTTGCGGTTTGGCGGTTTGTGTGTCTCAATGACCCATAGAGCTATGCATGCTGAAGTCAGGGCTTCATGCTTTCGCTCTTGATAGGGTCACCCATGCCAAACAGGTCAAAGGGTAGAGGCCAGTCTAAGAGTGGGCCACCGGTCCTCCAGGTTCAGGGGTTCAGCTCAGAGCTAACTACCCCGACTGGTCAAACAAAATTGTTATGGAAAAAGCAATGAAGAATCCTCCTACACCTGAGTGCGACAGTATTCCTGAGTCTCCACCTGGAACTTGTATGACTGGCAGTAATCTGAGAGGAAGCTATTGACATGATGAAGGGTGCTGAGAACACCACCAGAGATGGAGGACCTTTATTGCTGCCATAAACACAGGAATATCACGGCGATGTGGTTCAAGACTCTGAGGATAAGATTATATCCAGAAACTTTAGTTACCACAAACCATACAACTTACATGTGATGCAAATTTTCTACATTTTTAAAGTGTATGATCAAAAATGGTATTTTATAAGTTGCCAAAGCCTCCATATAAAAATGATTTCTCCTTTAAATGCAACAGCAGTGAAACATTAAGCTTACAAAATACCCCAAAATGTATACTTTTAATTGGTTACATCATTAAAATTTATACATTTTTAAAAATACATCACAAACATTAATCACAAAAAAATTAACAGCACAGTCATAACTTCAACTGTAAACAGATTGTGAAGTAATTCAAGATTCATTCAATACCTGATGCATTAAACCATGTTCCATCACATTAGAAAATCACTCTAAGTTCAGCATCAGTCACATAAGCAGCAGCTTCAATTAGAATTTTTAAAAAATGCTCCTTGACTTATTGCAGAATGAAGTATTGTTTGCAACATCAGCGAATTCCTGTGCCATGTTTAATAATCTGGCTTTCTGATGTTTACACTTGGAATCAATCACCTTACTTAATGGAAAGGTGGATTTGTACAAAATATCCATTAAAAAAGGGGGAACATATCAAGGAATTAGGGAAGGTGTAAGAGGAATAATATTGTGGGTAATTGACACCACTTAAAGTACCATGTATTTCAAAATTATCCACATGAACCACGAGGCGATTTAAGAATTTTAATACAAAGGTCCTCTTTTAAAGTGAGCAAGGTGTTCATTTTCTTGCCGTCAAATGTTAGAATTTAGAAAGAAATGAGAAAAGCACCAGTGATCGTCTACATTACACACTGTCCCTAGAGATAGATAAATGACTACACTTAGTAAATGTTAACAACAAATAATATCATCCTTTCAGTTTGGAAGTAGTCTACCTATGTACCAATATAAACACTTGAAAATTGATACATCAGAGCGTTACAAAAAGTGGAATTAATCCAACATTATTGGTATATTCTTAAATGGGATGTAATTAATTATTTGTTATATTATGCTTGTCCTGGGATCATCCATCGGGAACAGACTGACTTTTCCATATGGCATGATGAAAATTGTGTGATTTGGTTAAAGTGCAACCTGCTACTATATATCTAGTAAACATCAATCTTTCCACAAGAATGGATACATACATAATTGGTTGATGACTAAGATCTGAGGAAACACTGATGACTATATTGAATTTGTGCAGCTTTTACATCCAACTGGAAAACAAGTAGCCCAAGTAAAGGAATGGATCATCACTGTAAGGTGGAGACTTTCAGTGGAATCATAATCCTTGATTCCATGTACCGGATCAATGGAACTGTAGGAATTGAGATAAAGCAGAGTTATCCATTTCATCACCGAAAATCAATATAGCATTTATTCTCTGATACTCAGTATATTGTGTGCATTCTAATCTTAGTGAAATCTAGATAGATTACCAAGAATACCAGATTGAACTAGTTGAGGAATTGTTTGAGCCTTGCACCTAAGCGGAACCAAATGAGGTAAAGCAAGTTTAGATAACACAGGTAGTAGAATTTAGAAAGAAATGTACAGGGGTGGGGGGAGGAGGGTTGGGATTTGTTTTTCTGGTGATGGGGGTGGGGGGGGGTGTTGATCTTGCCATGGATGTGTGATTTAAATTTGGTGCAATTTGGATTGGGATTTGATGGGTTTTTCTACAAAACTATAAAAGTTTATTTATATCATAACTGCACAAGGTACAGACATTGAGTATTTATGACAGTGAGTACACTCAGATTAAAATATGGTTACTAGTGTCTTTTAGACTATCAATACTCTGGAGGGGCCCACCGCTCCCGGAAGTCCCACAGATGTGCCCATTGTGACTGCATGCTCCCTCTCCAACGACAGCCGGGCACGAAAAGGGCAGGCAATCGGCCCGGGCAGCGCCCGTCACTTTCCACCGCATCGACCTGTGAATGGCCATCTTGGCCAGGCCCAGGAGCAAGCACAACCAGGAGATCCTCTTCATGACCCGCCCCCTTCTGAATTTGACGTTCTTGGGGTTTGACTGTTTTGTTCCTCTGCGTTGGGGAGGGGGGTTTGCTTTGACGCCCATGTTGTGCTATGTAATTTGGGGCGATTTGTAAGCGCTGTTTTGGTGCGGGGGAGGTGATGCTTTTTCTTTGAACTTCCTTGGTTTTCTTTGGCTTCATGGCTATCTCGAGAAGATGACTCTCAAGAGTTGTATACTACATACGTACTTTGATTATAAATGAACCTTTGAGGTTAAGATTTTATGTCATGGGCAGTCAAAATTCAGTCTTCCAGGCACCTTAGCATTTAATAACAACCTGCTGGGTTCCGAGTGCACTGTCAATCTGACCAAAGCTCCACCAGCTACCAGCATTCATCTGTGCACTAGAGCTCATGGTGTTAGGGGAAGTGTTTTAGACTAGTTTGAAGATCGGTTTACGAAAGACAGAGGGTCAGAGTAAACAGGTATTTTTCAGGCTGTTAGGATGAAGTGCCCAAAGATAATTCCTTGGCCCTCAATTATTTATAATTCATATTCATTCCTTGCAGAGCAAGGTCACCAGGGAGGTCTCCATAATGGAGTAAGACTGTCCTACACAATGCAGGGAAGTGTTTGAGGCCACTCCGTCTTGTCAAAGGAGTAGATGTCTGTACCGCAGTGTAGAACTGTGCTCCCAGAAGCTAGCTCACCAGTGTAGTTCGAGGAGCTTTTCCAGCAACTGGAGATTTCTGCTATTCAGCTGCACTTTCCTGGAGGGCCAGAGATCACTCTCTAAAGAGAGTGACAGCAGCACAGAACGAATCTTAGCCTAGAAATCTGAGTGATCATCACCTTGACTTCATGGCAAAATGGAGATGGGGTTGTACTTCAGGACTTGATATGTCACGTATCTCAATTGGAAAAAGAATGTCAGCTCTTTAAATAGGACAGTTTCAGGTGAGGTGGACCTTGTGAAAGAGCATTATTCTGTAAATAAATCAGAACTACTGTTTTTCAAATCAAGATGAGAAGGGACAACATTAACTTCATTAATTGCATTACTCTTGATGGTATTTGGGGTGTTTAATGTAAATAGTTTCTAACAATAACAAGGGGTTGAATTTCCTGCTAGGTAGCAGTAGCCCAGAAATTGTGGCCATCGTGCTCTATGCTTTGTCGTTGTTGTTCCTCTCCACGACTTGTGGCGAATCAGGAGGCAACCTTGCTGTTTCTTCAGCATTTGTTTGTTTTACAAGGCTGAGTTGCTAGCTCGACACACAACCAAGCACGGATTAAAAGCATGCAAGGAGACGGCTGGATTTGAACCTGGGACCACTCACCTCAAAGACCGGTGCGGATTCCTCTACACCTCTGGCCAACTGATACCTTATGCTTATTTAAGCCTATTTTCAACCGCAAAACCCTTTTTTTAAAGAGATGTGCAAGGGAATTTCAAGGCCAACATACTTAAGGAGAAAAGAAAATTAACTCTGAAGCAAACAATGAGGTATTAAAATGGTGACTGAAGTTTTGATCAAAGCCATAAGATTATTGCCTAAATTTGGCATTTGTTCACTAACATTTCAAATTTAAAATTTCCATCTTCATACTTGAACGCCTCAATAGCCTTGCACTCTCTGTCAGAATCCTCCTCTGGTTCTACAGCTCTGCACACCTCGTTGCCTCATTCCCACTGCTCCACTCTTAGCTGTACATTCAGTTGCAGACCCCAACCCTTTACACAGGCTTAATCATGCCTCCTCAAATCTCCTCACTTGGTTAGTTCTTTAATTGCTGCCTGATTCAGCTCCTGTGAAATCCCATGAGGTTTACTGCATTCTTAATTAACATTACTGTTTTTTTAAAGAGGGTGATGTGGAGAGGTTTAAGAATTCCACGCTCAGAACCATGCAGTGCAAGACTTGCTGGTTATTTTCCACTACATACAGAATATTAACTTTCACAAGGGTGGAATTCATTGCCACAGACTACTGTGTATACTTTTGGTTATACTTAAAGCGGAGGTTGATAGGTTCTTGATTAGTCAGGGCATCAAAGGTTACGTGAAGAAGATAGGTGAATGGGTTTCAAAGGAATAATAAATCAGCTATGATGGAATGGTGGAGCAGACTTGATGGGCCAAGTCAGGGATGGCCAACTTGTGGCGCATTAGATGATAAGAAATGGCTCATTGCACCCCAGTGATAATAATAAAAAAGTAAGCCTACTCATGAAAAAGTATTAACCAAAAACCGATTTGTAGAAAAAAAATTCTGTATCAGGAATTCAAGTAGCTTAGAGCTAGAAATGGGTTTTACTAAAAATAAATCTAAAATTTAGCAATTAATTTTAGCAATTTTATTATTTCGTGCACATCTTTTGGCTAAGGTTATCTTCTTTCACATTAAAAAAAAAGTTCAATGAGTCAAACTATGAAAGAAGGACTTTTGTTCTGCAGTCGTTCCATAACTATTCAATACGTGCTTGATACTTGTTTGATCGTGAGGCGCCAGGCGTCTGCACCAGCGGTGCGTCGCAGGTTTTTGCCAGTCAGTTTACAATTGACACTCGTGCGCTACGGAGTTGTGCTTTGTTCGTCCTTTGTGAACATTTGCAGTTTTGTACTTTTTCGAAAATTAAGCCTTGTTTTTACATTCAGTTACCCATCAGTGCAAAAGAAAATGAGCAAAAGAAAAGCAGAAAGTGATAGTAAGTACGAACTCAATGAGCAGGGGGAAAATGAGTTCTCATTTATAGCGGGTCCGTCAGGAAAACCATTGTGCATTGTTTGTCAAAACACTTTCTCACATAATAGAAGACATAATCTTAACAGACACCATAAACACAACATCAGACTGAAATAGAAGGAAAATTGAAGCTAGTGCTTGGGTCTGAGTTAACGGAAAGAATATGTGATTAAGAAAAAGGAAGAAATCAAAAGAAGACAAAATATATTTGTTAAAAGAAGTTGTGAAAGTTTGGCGATGACAGAAGTGTCCTACGAAATTGCTTTAGTGTTGGCCAAAAACCATAAGTCTTTCTCTGATGGAGAAGAAATTGTTAAGCCTTGTCTCCAAATATTTGCAAGATGTCTTGTGGGATATCGGAAAGAAAGTAGATGAAATTGTTCTGTCAAAGCAAGCAGTTAAGAGACGCACCGAAGAACTCTGTCATGATGTACTTTCTTTTCTTTAGCTTTGGACGAATCTGCTGATATATGTGATGTAGCCCAGTTAAACATTTTTATAACAGGAATTGATGATAATTTTAGCGTCTTTGAAGAACTTATTAGTCTTGAGTCGCTTCATGGAAAAATAAGAGGATCAGACATATTTGACAAAGTAAAATCATGCCCAGAAAATCTACAACTAGATTCTAGTAAACTCTAGTAAATTCTAGTTTGTACTGATGGAGCACCGTCAATGATAGGTAAAGCCGCTGGGAATACAACTTTGCTTGAAAACTTTTTAGGTCGACCTCTACTAAAATATCACTGCATTGTACATCAAGAGTCACTGTGTGGAAAAACTTGAAATGTGCAGCATGTATGTTACTGGTTATGAAATGCGTGAATAAAATTAGAGCAAGAGGATTAAACAGACAAGAATTCAAAGAATATTGTGAAATGTTAGATTTGGAATATGGCGATCTCGTCCTTCATTGTGAGGTGCGCTGGCTTTCTACAGGACAGGTTCTCAGTAGATTTTGGAAACTGAAAAATACTGTTCATAATTTTCTAGAAGAGGAAAATGAGCTGCCTGAGGAAAGAGCCCGTTTATGTGATAACAATTGGCTATTTGATTTAGCATTTCTAGTTGATGTTACCAGCCATCTCAATAATCTAAATTTGAAACTCCAGGGCAAGAACAAATTGTTTCCTAGCTTGGTAAATGATATCAATGCATTCAAGATGAAGTTAAAACTGTTCACCTCTCAGTTAGAAAATGAGGATTTGAGCCAGTTTCCACACTTAAAAGAGCATAGTGAATGTGCTGAAGATAATGGCAATTTTACAAAATATATTGAAAAAATCAGGTTATTGCAAGAGTCATTTGAAAGTCGTTTTCATGATTTTGCTAAAGAAGACTGCATACTTGCATTTATACACCCATTTTCACTTGGTGAACAAAAAATCATGAAGATGCCTAGCAACATACAAATGGAACTTATTGACTTGAAAACAAATTCATTATTGAACATGAAATTTGATAAGCTTCCCTCAGTCCCAAATGCCTCTGACATGATTAATTTCTGGCGATCATTACCCTGTGAACATTTTCCAGAACTAAGAAAATTTGCCCAGAGTTATGTCTGTAGTTTTGGAACGACATATAGATGTGAACAAGCATTTTCAGCCATGAAATTGATTAAAAACAAAACGAGGTCGCGACTGACTGATTCAAATTTGAAGAATTCTCTGCTGCTCTCAGTAACTAATTTAACTCCAAACATTAAAAGCCTGGCGAAATCAAAACAGACTCAAAAGTCTCATTAAGGTAAGTAATGTTTATCTTGCTTTTATATTACATCAATATATCATGAAAAAATGCTAAATATATCTATATTAACATTTTTTACAAGAATTGAATGGGGGAACAAGAGTTGTATGGTGCATCTGAACTCGTGAGTGAAAAAAATTGATGCATGGAATGTAAAAGGGCCCTGGGCCAAGTGGCCTAATTCTGCTCCTATGTCTTATAATCAATATTTGGAGGAACAGGAATGAGGAATAAAGGTATTGAGATATGAATTTTAGCACTGGGAGGAGGGTATCAATTTGAAAAGTGTGGTCACAGCGCTCGAGGAAGGGGACACATTCAGTGAGCCATTTAATTCAGTTTGTATCTGGGCAGGGTTCATCACAGCCAGATCTCCTGCATCAATGTCAAAACTGTTACCAAGATACAGCAGAGCTGCTGTCCTTCAGGACATGAGTTCTGAAGCTTCAGAGAAGGCCCGTAATTATGCCACCTCGCTAGCCCACAGCTGATTGCCAAGAACAAGACAGCCTCGTAAATATGGATGTATTTAAATATCTAAAAGCAAATTAAATAGGGCAAAGATCTTCAGTGATATTTACAATCACTAAATATCTGTCCGCCCTTGTTCTGACCTTGGGCTACAAATAATTATTTACTAGCAACTACCGGTTACAGAAAGCCTTTAATATTTGAGAATTTTAAACTTAAGTTTTCTCTGTGTTTCCCACTTAATTTGTTAGAAGCTCCTAAAGCAATATTATGGTAGTTAGGTTACCTGTATAATAGACACACTCATCCCATCCAGCCTTCTGCCAGGCTGCATTCCTTGTTTCATGCCTGGACTGAAGGTCTTTGTAAGCTAGATTAGTTAACGACATGAAAAAAAAATCATTTATTCATTGTTCACATTAAATTTGAAAGTTTTAGTATGAGGAATAACAGCTTGCATTGGACGCATTATCAGGCGACAGAATTAAGAACTTATTTATAAAATGAAGCAAACTTTTATTAGCTGGAAGGCACAATCTGAAAATAAGACTTTACAAAGGGGAACGGGACACATATTTAAGAAGAGTGATTTGCAAGCCTGTGGGGGGAAAGGCAATACCAATTAGTTTCAAAAATAGCACAGCCTCAGTGTGCTAAATGACCTTCCTTCACGCTGCATAATTCTGTAGACGCATGTTCAGGGGTATGAAAGGAATATTTTCAATCACATCGTCAAACCCTTTAGTAATTTAACCTCAGTTAGTTTGTGTGTGGTTTATCTGAGATCTCAGCAGTTAAAACCGATGACAAGCTAACAGTTGTGTTATCCACTGCCACGTCAATTTATTGGAAAGTATGTGGAGGAATTCAATCCAGTCAATTATACCTTAAATATTCAATAGCAGAAAACCACTTCCCAGAAGGCAGTTTCAATTTACTGCTCAAGTATTATGTAATTGGAAATCTGTTCAGCTAATCCACAATGCAATTTGTGCATTAGTGCGAGGTGTTGTACTTCAGTAGGACCAACAAGGATAGGTTTTACACAGAGAATTGTAGGGCACTGAGGAGTGCGGTTAAACAAAGGGACCTCGTGGTACTGGTCAATAATTCATTGATGTGGCGCCATGGGTAGATAGGGTCGTAAAGAAAGCTTTTGGCACATTGGCCTTCATAAATCAAAGTATTGAGCACAGGAGATGGGATATTATGTGAAGTTGTATAAGACATTGGTGAGGCATAATTTGGAGTATCGTGTGCAGCTCTAGTCACCTACCTACAGGCAGGATGTAAATAAGGTTGAAGGAGTACAGAGAAAATTTACAAGGATGGTACCGGGTCAGGAGGACCTGAATTATAAGGAAATATTAAATAATTAGAACTTTATTCCTCAGAATATAGAAAATTGAGGGAAGATTTGATAGAGGTATACAAAATAATGAGGGGTATAGAGAGGGTAAGCACAGGCAGGCTTTTTCCACTGAGATTGGGTGGAAATACAATTAGAGGTCATGGGCCAAGGGTGAATGGTGAAAATCTTAAGGGCAACACGGGGGAAACGCCTTCACTCAGAGGGTCGTGAGAATTTGTAAGAGCTGCCGGAGGTGGTGCACGCGATCTGGAGTTCAGCGTCTAAGAGAAGTTTGGATAGGTACATGGATGGCCAGGGTACAGAGGGCTATGATTCAGGTGCAGGTCAATGGGACTAGGCAGTTTAAATGGTTCAGCACAGACTAGATGGGCCACAGGGCCTGTTTCTGCACCATACTTTTCTTTTTACTCTATGGCAAATTCTGTAAAATGCCTGGGAAGCAAACTGACAATATAGCCCAAACATTATTGTAAGATATTTCATTTTACATACCCCAAATGTGATGCACTACATAGAGGTCACCAACCAGTGAAAAGAATCCACCAACAGCTTCATTGTTTTCCTGCCGGAACCGAATAGCTCGGGCCCTGAGAACAATCAAAGGTCGACAATTATTTTAAAAAGTCCAAGTTGCATTAGCATTTGTGCTGACTGCTGGTGAATCAAAAAAAATGGGATGAATTATTTAGTCTTCCACCTGAAATGTTAGCACTGTTTCTATTCCCACAGATGCTGCCTGACCTGCTGAGCATTTCCAACATTTTCTAATTTTACTTTACAATTCCAGCATCTGCAGCCTTTTTGACACAATTCAGGCAATGGGCTTCTGAGATATGGAGATTATTACATCCCACAGGAAAACAGGTTTTTTTTAAAATCTAGAGACAAGAATACTAACTAATAGTAAAACTGAGGGTTTCAGCAACTCATGATCTGAGGCAAAGTGTGACGTCACAGAATGGAAGACCAGTCTCACCACCCTCTGAGTGAAGTTACCCCTCATGTTCCCCTTTCACTTTTCACCTTTCCCCTTAACCTGTGACCTCAGTGGAAATGGTCAGTCAGAAGCTCATTTCAGGGTTCAATACAAATTAAAGTGCGCCTTCAACAATATTGCTCTCCACAAGAAGGCCTGTGACCATGAGCATGGTTCTGCTTGATTAAATCTGTAAAGAATGGGTGGAATCTTCTTTCAGAGAGCGTAGCCTTGAAATTGGCAACATGGGGTGGATTTTCTAAGTATGTTGAATGACGGAGGGTTGCAGATGCAAAGCCTAACCCAAACCAAAATGATGATGTACAAACAGCTGATGAGTGTCTTACATAAGGCCGTTTGAACCCAGCCCTGTCAAAGAATGCCTCGAAGGTAACTAATAACAGGTGTTAGCACTTGTCGGAAACAAAGTACGAGGGATAGGTTCATGGCCTAAGGTAGCAGGAGTCAATTTTAGAAAACCTAGCACATTTATTTTTCAACATAGTCCCCTCCTACATGTACACACTTAGTCCAGCGGTCGTGGAGCATACGGATCCCTTCTTTGTAGAAGTGGTCCACAGCAGGGGTGATTGATAAGTTTGTGGCCTAACATAGAAGGACATGAGTTATTAACTTCGAACCTTCTGCATTATCACTCAAACAGTTGAACTGCACGTGCATGTAACGCGAGTGTCTTGGACCTCCAGGTGGTCCACAGCAGGGGTGATTGATAAGTTTGAGGCCTAAGGTAGAAGGAGATGAGTTATACAGCTCTCGTTACATGCACATGAAGTTCAACTCTTTGAGTGAAAATGCAGAATGTTTGAGGTTAATAACTCATCTCCTTCTACGTTAGGCCACAAACTTATCAATCACCCCATGTTGTGGACCACTTCTGGAGGTCCAAGACGCCGACTTCTACAAAGAAGGGATCCGTATGCTCCACAATCTATGGACTCAGTGTGTAAGTGTAGGAAAAATAAATGTGCTAGGTTTTCTAAATTTGACTCCTTCTACCTTAGGCTACAAACTTATCAATCACCCCTCGTATGTAGATCATACACAGTCATCACCCTATCCTCCGCCACAAGCTACAGACATTCTTCTGTTCATTTCTGCATTGATGCCAAGGTTGTCTGGGCTTTGAACCACATCTGAGAAAGGTAGAGCAGGTGGAATAAAGATTTCATGATTTCAGTTTTCAACCATTTTGGCAACAGGCTCAGGGAATTTGGGCCTAGTCCAATTCTTGCTGCCACATTCAGTGAAGGTCACCTCCACCCTTCCAGGGATCAGTCCTCTGCCTCACACAGACTCTTCTCCTACCTCCTATTCCAGAATTAATAGATACATCCCTCCAGATACAGCGAATGTGCAACTTTATACAACCTAAACCTGCAAGCCCTCCCCAAATAAGAACCATCAGATTTTCCCTTTTATTCAGGAAATAAACTGGTGTCCAAGCCTGTGTGCCCATTTAAAACGACAGCTCTGTAACTGTACTAAATGAGACTATCTGGGCGAGGTTCCCCCCAGCAGTCCGAGTGCCCCAGTCAGGGGCACTGCACAGGTCAGCTTTTTTCTGACCTTCACACCTGTGCATCGCAACTCGGAGGACAGGAATGTGCTGGAAGTCAGAAGCCGGCAAGCCTCGCCTCCTGCTTTCCACCTGCTTGACTCAGTACTAAGTTTGGGAATCAGACTCTGTACGGCTAACACCTTTCATCAGAGTGTGTGGCAGCAATCGTGCACAAGGAACAGTCTAGGTTGTGCAGGATTCAGCCTTTTAACTCTGTTCGTCTCTCCCAGAATGCTGCCCGACTTGCTGAATATTTGGAGCATCTTCTCTTTCATTTCAACTTTATTTATTTATTGAGTTACGCTGTGGAATAGGCCCCTACGGCCCTTCGAGCCTCGCCGCCCAGCAATCCCCTGATTTAATCCAAGCCTAATCACAGGACAATCTGCAATGTCCAAATAACCCACCAACTGGCATGTCTTTGGACTGTGGGAGGAAACCAGAGCACCTGGAGGAAACCCACGTGGTCACGGGGAGAACGTACAAACTCCAGACAGGCAGCGATGGGATGTCCAGCCTCATTTGGCTTTTTGATCATTTCATACTTCGTGGCGTAAATGCACTTATGTGCCTGGAGGTCAGTCAGTTTACAGCTCTCACTGCCAATACATGGTTTATACAAACCACTTGGGGTTTCTTCATTTTTAAACGTAAGGCTTCATTGACTGTCACTTACTATCTTCAAGAAAAATATTTTGTGGAGAATGTGAATACAACAGAATGGTCTTTTTATTAAGACCATAAGACATAGGAGCAGAATTAGGCCATCTGGCCCATCGAGTCTTATCCACCATTCAATCACAACTGATCCTTTTTTAAAATCTCCTCCTCAACACCAGTTCCCGGCCTTCTCCCTGTAACCTTTAATGCCATGTCCAATCAAGAACCTATCAATCTCTGCCTTAAAAACACCCAGTGACCGGGCCTCCACAGCTGCATGTGGCAACAAATTCCACAAATTCACCACACTTTGGTTAAAGAAATTTCTCCGCATCTCTGTTTTGTAAGGGTGCCCCTCTATCCTGAGGCTGTGCCCTCTTGTCCTAGACTCCCCCACCATGGGAAACATCCTTTCCACATCTACTCTGTCTAGGCCTTTCAACATTTGAAAGGTTTCAATGAGATCCCCCACTCATCCTTCTGAATTCTAGCAAGTACAGACCCAGAGCCATCAAATGTTCCTCGTATGATAACCCTTTCATTCCTGGAATCATCCTTGTGAAGCTGCTCTGGACCCTCACCAATGACAGCACATCTTTTCTAGGATGAGGGGCCCAAAACTGTTCACAATACTCAAGATGAGGCCTCACCAGTGCCATATAAAGCCTCAGCATCACATCCTTGGCGCACAACAAAGCCACAAAAGAAAACATACGATGCATCATACATGATGTCTAAAAAAAACCACAATTATATTAATGCAATCATTACACAGGGGTCCAAAGTTTTGTAGATGCTGCCTGGCCTGCTGAGTTCCTCCAGCATTTTGTGTGTGTTGCTCAGACTTCAAACATCTGCAGATTTCCTCTTATTCCCAATGTTTCTCTTTAATTGTGTTGATGTGATTTAAAGGCAATTTGTAAAGTGTACACTAATTGAAACTGGATCCCTAGTGAGATGACATTGCAAATATTGTCCAGAATTATGATGAGAGCAACTGGAGGAGCAGCAATTTATTGCTTTTATTTTTATTATTCTTACAGAATCAACATTGTGGGAAAAGGTAGTAATAGAATTCAAACTTGTGAGCCAAATTTAGTCTCTCTTGTTAGGGCAACCCTTTCATCCCAGGTACTAACATGGTGAATCTCCTTTGTTAGACTTTAGGCATCGGTTAGTCTTGCGAGACCATGGATCTGCGCCTGGAAAGTCTTCACTCTCCAGTGCGCAGGCCTGGGCAAGGTTGTATGGAAGACCAGCAGTTGCCCATGCTGCAAGTCTCCCCTATCCACGACACCAATGTTGTCCAAGGGAAGGGCATTAGGACCCATACAGCTTGGCACCAGTGTCATCGCAGAGCAATGTCTGATTAAGTGCCTTGCTCAAGGACACAACACATGTTGCCTCGGCTGGGGCTCGAACTCACGACCTTCAGGTCACTAGTCCAATGCCTTAACCAGTTGTGCCCACTTTGTTGGACTATTGCCTCTTTATCTATAGTTCATACATCGGGCAGTGCAGTGGCATCGCAGTTCGCGCAATGTTTTACAGTGCCAGTGATCAGGGTTCAATTCCCACTGCTGTTTGTAAGGAGTTTGTATGTTCTCCACGTGACCATATGGGTTTCCTCCAGGTGCTCCCACATAGCAAAGACACGCGAATCTGAGTTAGTAAGTTGTGGGTGCGCTATTCTGGAACTGGAAGCAAGACAACACGTCTGGCCTACCCCCAGCACAACCTCGGACTCTGTTGGTAGTTTACGCAAATGACACATTTCGCTGTAGGCTCCGATGTTTCGATATACATAACGGTACTCTCAATCTGAATGCTATTATATCTTGAAATAGGCATTTTATATTCCTGGGGTTGGCTAATCCAAAATGGTAAAATTGTAAGCTGTAGCGCAGGAAGTTTTATTCCCTTGGTTGCAAAATCTCTTCCTGCAACCCTGCCCATCACAGATTTTTGAATATGTACGGCAGCAGATGTAACCAGTTAGGCAATAATTCTGCGTTACCACTGATCTATTTAATTTTGCAATCATTTATACTGCCATTAAAGTATTAGCAGAATGGCGTAGGTCCATGAGCAGAGAAGTTTGTATTTGAACACGACTTCTGTGAAATGTGACATGATTAGCAAGGTTTGGGATCACTTCAAGCACGTAGTGGACAGGAAATGGGAGGACAAAAAGCGAACAAAGTCAAATAGTCAAATCTAGAGGTATCAAAGGTTGGATGAGGGGGTTCAGCTGATCCAGGAGATGAATTAGGCAGAATTGAAGTTAGCGAGTAAACTGGAATACTCTAAGCAGGAAGAGGGGAGGAGGTGGTTAGGGAACATAACTGGACTCCAATATCAATCATCATTAGAACAGAGGTGAGGAGGAATTTCTATAGCAAAAGGGTAGTGCATCAGTAGAATCCATTGTCACAGATGGCTCTGGAGGCCAAGTCATTGGGTATATTTAAAGCAGAGGTTGGTGGGTTCTTGCTTAGTAAGGGCATCAAAGGTTCGAGGGAGAAAGCAAGAGAATGGGGTTGAGAAGGAAAATAAATCAATCACTGTCGAATGATGGAGCAGACTCGATGGACTGAATGGCCTAATTCTGTTCCTATGTTTTATGGTCATTGCCTCTCAATTTAATTCATATTGCTTTTCATCCTATTAAAGACCCTTTATGTTCTTTTCTCCTTCCCAATACTATCAGAGTCGGCTGCGGTCTGGTGCTTCCAATGCATCAGCAAGTTTGCAGCGCTTGGGGATTCATGGCAGGGAGAGTTTCTCCCTTCTACCGTCTGCGTGAGATGATGGGGCTATTGGGACTTGAGACTTTTTTTTTACTGTGCCCACGGTCTGCTCTTTATCACATTACGGTATTGCTTTGCACTGTTGTAACTATATGTTATAATTATGTGGTTTTGTCAGTTTTGGTCTTGATTTGTCCTATGTTTCTGTGATATCTTTCTGCAGGAACACTGTATCATTTTTTAATACATGCATTTCTAAATGACAATAAACGAGGACTGAGTGTCCTCGTAATCTAATCTAATCTCTGACATTTCGAACTTATTCACTTAATGAAACTTCTCCCAGTTCAATTGAAGATGAAGTGGAAACATAACTGCTCCTCTCCACAGATGCGATCTGACCTGCCAGCAATTCTAATATTCACTGTTTTTCCATTTTAGCTCTTCCATGTGCATGTGATTCAAGTATTCACTCACTGTTCCAGTCACATTTCTTGCCTTCTGTGGTGAACATACAAACTGTACCTGGTGATAGAGTGCTGGTACCTCTCTCCAGCTTCATGAGAATTCTCCTGCTGAACTTCAACACTGAGAACCAGTAGATTTTCTGACCATGGAAGGCCATCATAATTAGGATAATTCTTCACTACTCTTGGCTGTTAACAGTACATCTCTGAATATCCATCAGTGATCAGAATCCTGGACTTCTTGTTGCGCCTTTGCTGAAGAGTTTATTTGGTGATTATCACAACGCTTGCTGTTGCTGGGAGCTTAATGCTAACCGCATTCCTAGATCGCAGCAGTGACAACTCCTCAATAGGTAGTAAAACACAGTCGGCAGTCTGGAGATCATTTATTGAAATGCAGTGTAGAATTGGCCCCTCTGGATCTTTGAGGCACGCTACACAGCAACCACCTAAACACGGGACAATTACAATGATCAACTGACCCACTAAAAGGTAGGTCTTTGGACTGTGGGAGAAAACCTGAGCACCCGAAGGAAACCAATATGGTTACAGGGAGAATGTACAAACTCCTTATAGGCAGCGCCGGGAATTGAACCTGGGTCGCCTGTCCTGTAAAGCGTTGTGTTAACCACTACGCTACCATGCTGTCCCACTGAGATCATTGAAAGGCATCATGCATCATCAAAAAGCACCCAACAAGTATTATTTTGTATATTTAACCACTGCGAGAGCACATTTTACTCTTTGCTTGTGTGCAGCTTCTGACTTTCATGTTGTTACTGCAGACACCCCACCCCGCAAAAACTCATTTCAGGAAGGTAGCACCATCAATTTGCGGGAGACTTCCGGAATTTCCAGGAGAGGTGGGATGTCTGCAATAGAGTAGCTCCTTAGCAGCTAGCCAGCTAATTTAAATAATGTTAGCTATGCTAATGAACGAATGACAGCTGTTAAACTCACCTCAACATGTCTTCTACAGCCTTAACCCACCATGGGCAATAGAAAAGTCACTGTTGCAAACAGTGCAGTGAGCAACACTGTCATTATTTTTGACCCCTATTAGGCAAGGGTACACTTTAGGGTAGTCTGGGGTGACGTACTTGTTATATTTTCTCTTTTTGGAACACTCTGCCATGGCGCGTGCTCTCTCTCTCTCGCGCGCTTTTGCTTGCTTGCTCTTGCTATCTCTCTCGCTTGCTTTCTCTCTCTTGCTCTCAAAAAAATTGATTTCCGTGATATTGTATATAATTTGCGGGCATCAGGGAGCCACTATTAATATGCGGGAGACTCCCAGGACTTCCAGGAGAGGTGGGATGTCTGTTTCTGGGAAGCTGGTTCCACCATTGCTAAACTCTCTCAACTAAGTGACCATTAATAAAAGCCAAATCCCAACAACAGCAGTCTATTCAAATCCCACTTGACTCCATTCTGATGTTATCAGAAGGGTTTTGCACTTGGACACTGTTGGACAAAAAGCTGAAACAGACTAGTGTACTGTGCTGGGCAGTAATCCTTACTTTACTGCATCTGCAACAGGCTAAGGGCCAGACCAGAGGCATTCTGCTCTGGTGACCAAATAAGAGAAAAAGAGGTCCAGGCACAATCTCCAGAAAGCCATCTCACAGGTGAAGTGGCAATTCTGGACTAAACTTGAATCAATGAAGGGTGCTCTACAGCTGTGGCAGGGCGTGAATGCTATTACCTCATACAAAGTGAAATCAGATGACATTGGTGACAATAGAGCTTTGCTTCCAGATGAGCTTAATGTCTTCTATCTTGCTCTGACCATCAACCTTCACAAACCCTGATGACCCTGTGATTTCAGTCTCTGAGGCTAACGTGAGAGCACCCTTCAGGAGGGTGAACCCATGGAAAGCATCTGGCTCAGACGTGGTGCCTGGCCAAGCAGTAAAGACCTGTGCTGGTCAATTGGCTGTAACGTTCACCAATATGTTTAGTCATAGTCATAGTCATACTTTATTGATCCCGGGGGAAATTGGTTTTCGTTACAGTTGCACCATAAATAATAAATAGTAATAGAACCATAAGTAGTTAAATAGTAATATGTAAATTATGCCGGTAAATTATGAAATAAGTCCATGATACCAGGGAAGCATCCACCTGCATCGCTGTCAGCTTCTCCCCCAGCAGAGCAGGGCGGATGGTGTTGAACGCACTGGAGAAGTCAAAAAATATGACCTTCACAGTGCTCGCTGGCTTGTCCAGGTGGGCGTAGACATGGTTCAGCAGGTAGACGGTGGCATCCTCAACACCTATTCGGGGCTGGTAGGCGAACTGGAGGGGATCTAAGTGTGGCCTGACCATAGGCCGGAGCAGCTCCAGAACAAGTGTCTCCAGGGTCTTCATGATG
The DNA here is from genome assembly GCF_963921235.1 of Mobula hypostoma. Taxonomy (NCBI): domain Eukaryota; kingdom Metazoa; phylum Chordata; class Chondrichthyes; order Myliobatiformes; family Myliobatidae; genus Mobula; species Mobula hypostoma. The sequence goes on from NC_086123.1 coordinate 14,074,477, forward strand.
TGGGAGGTCAATGCCACCGGTCTGTAGTCATTGAGGCCGCTGGGGCGCGGCGTCTTCGGCACAGGGACGAGGCAGGACGTCTTCCACAGCACAGGAACCCTCTGGAGCCTCAGGCTCAGGTTGGATACATGGCGAAGTACTCCACATAGCTGAGGGGCACAGGCTTTGAGCACCCTGGTACTGACACCATCCGGTCCTGCAGCCTTGCAGTCCTTAAACTCTTGCTTCAGCAAACTAAGGTACCCAGCTGCTTCAAGCAGGCCTCAAACTTACTGGTGCCTAAGAAGAAAATGGTAGCCTGTCTGGCAGCACTTGCATCCACTTGTGATGAAGTGGCTGATGACACATCAATACCTGCCTTGGATCCACTCCAGTCTACCCACCGGCACAACATGTTCACTGCAGATGCCGTCTTATTGGCTCCTCCCTCAAACCCAGGACATCCGAACAGCAAAGATGCATGCATAAGGATGCTCCTTAGCGACTACAGCTCGGTATTAAAGACTATCATTGCCTCGTAATTAATCAATAACCTTCAAGGCCTTGACCTCAATACCTCACTTACAGACCCCAGTCAGTCTGGATCTCCTCCGCAGTCCCCATCACAGCAGGTGCACGATGACGCTGTTGTGCTTAGTCCCCTGCTCTACTTGCTTTACACTTCTGACTGAGAGGCTAAGCACAGCTCTGGCACCACATTCAAGTTTGCTAACAACACCCCTGTCATGAGCCAAATCAAAGGAGGCGACAAATCAGTGTGGATATCTGCCTGAGCGGTGTGATGACAACAACCACCTCTTACTCAATGTCAGCCAAACCAAGGAGCTGATTATTGACTTTAAGAGGAGGAAACCGGAGGTCCCCAAAGGGGCACCAGAGATGGAGATGGTCAGCAACTTTAAATTCCTCTGTATTATCATTACAGAGCACCTTTCCTGGGTCAGGCACGCAAGTACAATTATGAACAAAGCATGGCAGCATCTCTACTTTCTTAGAATTTAGCAGAGATTCAGCATGACATCCAATACTTTGACAAACGTCTATAGATGTGTGGTGAAGAGTATATTGACTAGTTGCATCCCAACCTGGTACGGAAACACCAAGGCCCTTGAATGGAAAATCCTACAAAAAGTAGCGGATACAGCCCAGTCCATCACAGGTAAAGCCCTCCCCTCCACGGAGCACATCCACACAGGGCGCCGTTGCAGGAAAGCAGCATTCATCATTGTGGACCCCCAACACCTAGGTCATGCTCTCTTCTCGCTGTTGCCATCAGGAAGAAGGTACCGGAAACCTCAGGATTCACACCACCAGGTTCAGGAACAGTTCAAAGGTTCAAACGTTCAATGGTTCATTCTGCTGTCAAGGTATGCATGTACAATACAACTCTGATATTTCTCTTCTCCAGGTAGCAGATAGAAAAAGAAACAAACTCCAAAATCCACCATCCTCCTCCTCTGCTGAAAAAAAATCAGCGACAATTGCAACAAATTTCCACCCCCTCTTCCACAGAAAAAAAAACAGGGACATTAACAATCCCTGACCTGCTCACTGGCAGAAATACAGCAACAAATTCCCAACCCCACCCCCGCAACAGCAACAATAACAATCCCCGACCTCCCTCACTCACATGAAAAAACAGCAACAGTAGCATCAAAACCCCCAACTCCCTCCACCCTCCCCCGCACACAAAGAACTTACAGATCACCCACCCGCCAATCGGCCATGAAAAGAAAATGTCGAAGACCCAAAGGAGACCAATATAAATTACCGTTATTATCCCTCCACCATTAGCCTCTTGAACCAGTGGGGATAGTTTCACTCAACTACACTTGCCCGTCACTGAATGGTTCCCAGAACCTATGGACTCACTTTCAAGGACTCTTCACGTCATGTTGTTGATATCTGTTGTTTATTTATTTATTATTATTATTTTCTCTTTTGTATTTGCACAGTTAGTTGCCTTTTGCCCGTCGGTCGTTCCCCCGCCCAGCTGGGTGCGGTCTTTCATTGATCCTATTATGCTTTTTGGATCTATTGTGTTTGTGTGGTAAACCATACATATATGTTGTAACTGGGTTACCGGTCTGGACACATCCCTCTGCTGACTGCTCCTGTGGTTTCTCCCACAGACCCCTGAATAAAGGAGCTTGTGCCTCTGCTCCTCCCTCAGTCCAGGACAGATACTCAGCATGATGGAGGTCACATTTTACTGCTAATAAAAGCCTTTCAGTATTTACTCTACCTCCAGTCTTTTGGAGTTATTGATGGTGCATCAGAATGCCCACAAGAAAACAAATCTCTGGGTTGTATATGGTGATATTTATGTACTTTGATAATAAATTTACTCGAAACTTTGAACTTTGGCTGTGATCAACTCTGCAAATTGGAATGGGAACTATGTCTTTCAATTACTTACCTAAAATCTATTTTACTTACAGCCATTGACTATTTCATATGGAAACAACCGGGAGAGCCAAAGTCAAAGTACATTTATTATCGAAGTATGTGTACTTTATACACCCTTGAGGTTCGTCTTCTTACAGACAGCTACAAAACAAACCCAATAGAATCAACTAAAACAAAAGAAGACCGTCAAACACCCAATGTGCAGAGACAAAAAAACAATCAAACTATGAAAGTAAGCAAATAGCATTCAGAACTGAAGTTCACAAAAGTGAGTTCACACTGCGATAGTTGCAGGCCACAACCACAGTTCAGTGCAGAGATAAGCAAACCTTGCGGAGCAGCGATTTGAACCAGCTTGCGCCTCGCTTCCTTTCCAATCTGGCCCGGCGCTTAAATCGCCCAGACCTTGCTCTCAGACCTGGACCCTGCCGCTTTCACACGCTCTTGGCTGGTGCCCTGCCACCTCAATTCAGCCGGGACCCAACTCTTCCAATTCGGCTCGGCACTTAAATCGATCAAATATTGGGTCTTTCCTCGCTCTCAGCCCCGTGTCTGGGCCCCACCGCCTCAATTCTGCATCGCCTCCCCTCGGTACTGCCAAATCAAATTGTCTCCAAGTTCCCTCCAGGAATGGTCAAAGATTGGCTCATTCCCCTCTCTCCAGCCCGGACCCCACAGCCTTGATTCAGCCCGTACATACCAGACCGTAAATGTCCTGTGCCTTCGGGACTTCAGTTCCCACAGCAAAAATGCCAGGCCGTACAGGCGGTTCAAAAGCTCAACTCCGACAGGGGAGTTACAACCTATTGTCTGCCGTAATCGTTTAACAGAAAAAGTGTAATTAATGAAGTACTTAGTTGTTTTCTTTGTTTTATTTGCTACCAGCAAGCAGTTGTGGGTGCCATCTTAAACCAGAGCAGATCTACAGCCAGTCATCACAAGTTAAAACAATCTTCGTAGTACTTTCAAAAATGCTTTTACATTAAAAAAGCAACTTGCTTCCTTTTAATTTCTCCAATATAGAATTAATTGGAAGTGCATTCCAAGGCTGAAAATCAAACAGGATTTTCCACTGCTCTCATTGCAATCTTCTCCATGTCTTTGTTTAATGCACTTAATGAACCATGGTTATTTTTGCTCCATTTATTCCAGTTCCAGTTCCGTTCTGCCTTGTCACAGGCTAGTTAACTTGGTGACTTGGTTACCAATATCCCTTCCAAATTGACAAGCATATAACCTGGCAAAGACAACTCTGAAATTGGGAATTCAGATACATAATTTGTGATACTAGTCCACAGTGCCGTTAACCTACAGACTACTATATTCCTTCTATATGTTGTAATATAAGTAGCTATTTTCCTATATACATTCAGTGGCCACTTTATCAGGTACCTCCTGTGTCTAACAGAGTGGTCACTGAGTGCATGTTCACAGTCTTTTGCTACCGTAGCCCATCCATTTCAATGTTTAACCTGTTATGTGTTCAGAGATGCTCTTGGGCACACCACTGTTGTAACGAGTGGTTATTTGAGTTAGTGTCACCTTCCTCTCAGCTTGAATGCGTCTGGCCATTCTCCTCTGACCTCTCTCATTAACAAGGCGCTTTCATTCATAGAACTGCTGCTCACTGGATGTGTTTTGTTCTTCGCACCATTCTCTATAAACTCCAGAGATTATTGTGCCACTGGAGTGTATGTTTCTGCTGTCATAGCCCATCCCCTTCAAGGTTTTAAGTGTTATGCATTCAGAGATGCTCTTCTGCACACCACTGTTGAACGAGTGGTTATTGGAGTTACTGTCACTTTCCTGTCAGCTCAAATCACTCTGGTCATTCTCCTCTGACCTCTCATTAACAAGACATTTCCCCCCCCCCCCCACAAAACTGCTGCTCACCTAATGTTTCTTTGTGTTTTTCACACCATTCTCTTTGAACTCAAGAGACTGATTTGTGTGTGAAAATCCCAGGAGATCAGCAATTTCTCAATACTCAAATCATCCCGTCTGGCACCAATAATTAATCCACAGTCAAAGTCACTGAGATCGCATTTCTTCCCCATTCTGATGTTTTGTCTAAACAGCTACTGAACCTCTTGACCAGGCCTGCATGCTTTTATGCATTGAGTTGCTGCCACATGATTAGCTGATTAGATATTTGCATTAACGAGTAGGTGTATCTAATAAAAGTGGCCATTGGGTGTACAGTGATGTCTGATGATGAGGATCAAAATAGCATCAGATATTGTCCTCACAGAAGAACTACTTACAAAGAATTGGGGGAACATTGAGGGCAATTGCACACTTAAATTAAAGGAGTGGGGTGAGTGCTTACTTCCTCCGTCATCAACAGCTCATAATGGTGTAGGATTTCAAAGTTCTTTAGTCGTTCATTGCATTCCATAGCAGGGAATATAACTAGGATTACTCTAGTGCTTCTTTATAGGCCTATAATCTGTATAAGGCATTGAAGAATAAGAGGGTTGACATATCAATGGGACTAATACAAGGAATTTAGGAACTTCATGCACACGCACACATTATAGATAACACAAAAATTTTCAAATGTTTTCCTTCTCCATTTTAAAATGCTTTTAGAGCATTTTATAGAGTTAATTTTTAAAAAGTGTGGGCATTGTAAACTCTTAAACGATAAAAAAATTTTAAAAATGAAATTGGGCAACACCAAGTACAACTTTCTAATGTCACCCAATGTATTAACACTCCTGAATTATCCTAGATTTTTTTAGAGCCAATATTCATGCTGAAATTAGATCTGTTAAATTTGACACATATCTCGAGTCGCTCAGCTCAATACCAAACAACAACAGAACACATTTAGTAGGCCTATAAAAACTTACTTACCAGTTGTTACCCCATTCAATCATGGTCCCTGGCTAGAATGAAAGGAACGTATTAGATATTATTATGGCTAAACAAACATCACTACGATAAAATATATCCTGTAACATAAATTAATTCTCAAAAAGTTTAGACGTGATGCCACACAGTAAAGGGAGGATGATGGTCATATAATACTCAGCCAAAAGGATTGAGATGAGGAGCTCCCTCTTAACCAGTATAGACTAGAATAGAGGCAGAATTTTAAAATATGCTGATCGAAATAAATTGAGGGGAATAGTTAATACCAAACACAAGAAGCCTTTAGTGAAGACACAAAAAAAAGTGCCGGTGCTGAAAACGAACTTCTGAAGGAAATCAGGAGTCAAGCAACAGCACTTTTTTAATGAACTTAACTCTTAATCTTCTCATTGTTACCTTCAGGAAAGAGGTACAGAAGTCTGAAGGCACACACACAGTGATTCAGGAACAGCTTCCTCTCCTCTGCCATCCGATTTCTGAATGGACACTACCTCAATAGTTTTTTATTTCTGTTTTATCCCAACTTATTTAATTATTTGATGTACACATATACATATATACACACTTACTGTCATTCAGTTTATCTTCTCTATATTATCATGGAAAGCCAGGACTGGATGCAGAAAAATTGATCAAAGAAACAGGATGTCAATAAGGGGAATTGAAAGGGCAGGTGTAGGAAATTATGTCCATCTGTGGATGAGACAAGAACTAGAGGCCAAAGCGAGAGAACACACTCCGGTGAATGCAAGGAGATGTTCAGGACATACTTCTTGACCCATAGTGGTCGGAGTGTTGACTTTTCTACCACAGGGATACCTGTGTTGAAAGGCAGAAATGTATCTAAGGGGATCCTGGATAAGAAATAGAAGGATTTTCACTGATGGGAGGAGCAGAGATCCAAAGACTCAAAACCCCACTTTCAGTGAAAGGATTTCACCTCACCAGTGCCTTAAATGGGTGATGTCAGATTCTAAATTTCACCAAATGAGGAAATAACCTCCTCTAAATTCTACCAAATACAAGTCCAACTGCCCAATTTTTCCTCACAAGACAATCAGCCCATTCCAATGCTTTTTTCTAATTAAAACCCTGAACCTCTTCCAACACATTCCATAAATATTTATATTAAACCATTATTAAGCACAGTACTTGATGTGGTTTCTACTGTGTAAAGTACAACTCCCTACCTATGTATTTAATTTCCTAAAAATAAACAATAACATTCTGTCAGCTTTCCTAATTACCTGCAGTACATGCAAACCAGATTTCGGAAAACCACACACTAGAACATCCAGGTTCTCTTAAACCTCAGAGCTCTGTAGTCTGTCCCAGTTTGGATTCATTCCTTCATTGTGTGCTGGGTCGTATAGCATAGGCGATCATTGGCTTTTCAAGACTGTGATTATTCTTGGGAATTTTTCTCTGCAGAAGTGGTTTGCCATTGCCTTCTCCTGGGCAGTGTCTGTACAAGACGGGGTGACCCCAGCCATTATCAATACTGGTCAGAGATTGTCTGTCTGACGTCAGTGGTCACCTAACCAGAACTTGTGACCTGCACCAGATGCTCATACGACCATCCACCACCTGCTCCCATGGCTTCACATGACCCCAATCAGGGGGGTTAAGCAGGTGCTACACCTTGCCCAAGGGTGACTACAGGCCAGAAGAGGGAAGGAGCATCCTATACCTCTTTTGGTAGAGACACATCTCCACACTGCGACCAAACCACTTGAATTATCAGCTTTCTTTTTTTTCCAAAATTTTCTTGCCAAAATAGAGAATTTTACATTTTCCCACATTATATTGCATTTACCAGAGCTTTGTCCACTCACTTAACCACCTATATCAGATTATAGCCTCCCTATGTTCTCTCCCCAAATTACTTTCTGATGTGTACTTGTGCCAACAAATGTAACAACCAAACCTTGGCACCTTCATCCAAGCCTTTATACAAGCTGTATGAAACCGAGGTTCTAGCACTGATGTTTGCAACACACTCCTCAATATATCTTGCTGGCTAGAGAAATATTGATTTTTGCCCACTCTCTAGTTCCTGTCTCCTATCCATGCCTTTAAGCTGACACGAGGGACTGCAGGTGCTGGAACCCAGAGGAACAAACAATCTGCTGGAGGAACTCATTCGGGCAAACACCTGTGGGAGGAAAGAAATTGCTGGTGCATCAGGCTTAAGTATGGAGAAAGGAGACGACTAGTAAGCAGTAAGAGACTGGGAGTTGAGCAGCAACCAGCGGTGAGCCAAGGTGCTGGTGAAGGGGAAGGGGGGGAAGATGGATGACGAGCAGATTAGTCTAGGTTGGGGTTGGGGAAGGAGGAATTTGGGTCAGACGAAAAAAAAAGGCAGATGGAGCCAGGTGGGGGGAAGGGGAGAAAGAAGGGTGGGGAAAGCGTTTATGTTACCCCCTACACCGTAGTTACAGTGATTTGACTGAACGTCAAAGGTAGCAGGTTAGCCTTTTTCTCACTGGACGTGGTTATTCTGCTTCACTTTTGAAGGATTGCAAGTGGAATTCAACACTGTGCAATTTTCAATGAACTTGCCCAATTCTGACCTACACTGGAAGAAAGGTCATTGCTGCGGACACTGAAGGCCCAGAGCATCACTGGTAAGAATTCCAGTTCTGAGGTGTTCAACGTTCAACGACGACAAACGTCTTCATCTGAGGTGAACTACTGAGGGATCTTCCTCACTCATTTTATTTTAACAGCGAGTTCTTGATCCAATTTATGGCCGAATGTCCATTGATGTCATTCCTACTTCAGCTCTGGAATTATGTCGTTTGATCCAAACTGTGCACTGCTAAGCACGTCATCAGTGAATTAAATGCCACTTGGCAGCACTGCTGACAACGCCTTCCAGCCCCTTGCTGGCAATTGAGGGCAGATTTATTCGGTGGTAATGAGACAGCTTGGATTTGTCCTGCTTTTTGCCTACAAGACACGCTGAGACAATTTTTGAAGTTGTCACGTGGATGCCAGTTTTTTGTTTGGGTACTGGAAATGCCTGCCCAATTCTGGACCGCCCAACTCTGAAAACACCACAGTGTCTGATCCCTCCGCCTGTACTATTTCCGTCAACCATTTTTTGAAGAATAGGTGAACTAAATTCAGCTAAAGAGTGGCTTCTGTAAAAATGGAGTCTTTAGAAGAAAACAGCAAATGGCATTCAGCATCTCACAGTCCAGGTTAAAAGCACATTTATTTTTCCCATTCTAGTCGCCTGAGCCAAGTATAAGAAGGAAATTATTAGTCTGCAGATATTTAATGAGTTTTTGGTTGAGTATGCATCAAAAGAAAGATTTTATTTATTTATTTATTGAGATCCCTTCTGGCCCTTTGAGTCACACCACCCAGCAATCCCCAATTTAATCCTAGCCTAATTGTCCCATGATAGTCATAGTCATACTTTATTGATCCTGGGGCAAATTGGTTTCTTCGTTACAGTTGCACCATGGTTCTATTACTATTTATTATTTATGGTGCAACTGTAACGAAAACCAATTTCCCCCGGGATCAATAAAGTATGACTATGACTATGACTATCATGGGACAATTTACAACCAATTATCCTACCTTTCCTTTAATGCTCTTTGTATCACAAAGTGTTTCCTGCCGGATCTGCTCCAAAGCTGATTATGATACATAATTTGACAAATTATTATTTCCCAAAATTATTTTCTTCTTATTGTTATTAAGATTTCCTTAAGGAAATATGTTTTTGTTTTCATTTATTGAACCTCAGAATTTGTACTATCAATTAGGAATCCAAGGAAGCTTATTCCCATGAGGCAGAGGAGGGAAAGGAATGAGCTACCCTGGTCACCCTCATAGAAAAGAAAATCAGAAAGGTAACAAATATACACCCATGCAGAAGCTATACCCGAGGACACATAAAAAGGTGCTGCGTTACATTGTATCCACTGTAAAATATCAGCATAGTTGCAACAGACTGATCTCTTGTTTTTAAGACACAGTTCCTTCTGTCCAACTGATATGCTTACTTACAGATTGGGAATTTATTTATTCCCATCACAAGAAACTGCTTGTTAGAAGCTCTAGGGAAATTCAAAGAACACTACCACCCAGAGGAAGCCATTCAGTCCTTTAGATTTTTACGAGTTGCCTGAACTAGCTAACTACTTTGAAAACTCCGGAGCATCACTATAAGAAGATGGACACAAAGTTATCCACTACAGCAACCTACCTTTAAGTAGTATGTCCTTAGCTCATAAATATTTGGTCCTGGCCTTGGGAGTGGTTCATTCCAGAAACTGAATTCCAAGAGTATTTGATTTTTACGAGACAGCAACATCTTGCTTCTTTCCTTGCGGAATTCCAGGTATTCCTGAAAGTATGGAAATAAAGCGTATAGACAGCCAAGATCCTACTGAATGTTCCAGAAGACACAATGTGGCCCACCTCTTGCTTCAAATTCATATTGTCTTTCAAAACAGTATAGGATTCAAAACTATTGTTCAAAGGAGTCAAAACCTGATGCCTAAATCTAGTTATTTATTTATTTACTGAGCTACAGGTCAGAATAGGCCCTTCAGCCCATCAAGCCATGCAGCCCGATTTAATCTGAGCCTAACCACACAACAATTTACAATGACCTAGCAACCGGTACGTCTTTGGACCGTGGGAGGAAACCAGAACACCCGGAGGAAACCCACACAGTCACGAGGAGAATGGACAAGCTCCTTACAGGCGGTGGTGGAAATTGAACCCTGGTCGTCTATACCGTAAAGCTTTGTGCTAACCACTACGTTACTGTGCCGCCTCTAAGAGTGGAGATGCCGGGGATTGAACCTGAGGCCTCATACATGCAAAGCATGCGCTCCACCACTGAGCTACATTATACTGGGAAAAAGTTTCGAAGTTTCCATAGCATTGACTGTTATAGCAGTCTTTTTTGAAAAAAACAAATTGCAGTTATCTACTCGTTGACAAGTTGAATGGAGGACACAAAGAGCAGGCAAATGGAGATCGAATGGTTCACTGAATAGGCAAGAAGTTTGCAGTGAGCATATACATTAATTTTAGAAAATGTAAGATTACGAAACCAAATTATTATTCACTGTGACTAATAAATATTGTAGTACAAAGGGATCTGGAGGGGTCATAGTACACTAAAAAAGAATAATTAACCTATACCTACAGCAAGGAACTAAGAAGGTAAACAGAATGTTGCCAGGGGCTTGGAGCACAAAAGAGGACTCATTTTGATGCAGCATTAAAGGATACCATACCTGAAGTACTGTAACCTGTTTTGCCCTTCATATTTCAGGGATGATGTTCTTGCACTGGATGTAGTGCAGAGAAAAGACACAAGGATGATTCAATGGACAATAGACAATAGGTGCAGGAGTAGGCCATTCAGCCCTTCGAGCCAGCACCACCAGTGATCATGGCTGATCATCCACAATCAGTAACCTTTTCCTGCCTTCTTCCCATATCCCTTTACTCTGCTATCTTTGAGAGCTCTATCTAACTCTTTTTTGAAAGAATCCAGAGAACTGGCCTCCACTGCCTTCTGAGGCAGAGCATTCCACAGAACCACAACCCTCTGTGTGAAAAAGTTTTTCCTCAACTCCGTTCTAAATTGTCTACCCCTTATTCTTAAACTGTGGCCTCTGGTTCTGGACTCCCCCAACATCAGGAACATGTTTCCTCCCTCTAGTGTGTCCAATCCCTTAATAATCTTATATGTTTCAATCAGATCCCAGCTCATCCTTCTAAATTCCAGTGTATACAACCCCAGTCGCTCCTGGGATGAAGGCCTTTGGTGTATGGAGAAAGATCGAATAAGTTGGGCCTGTTTTCATCAGAGTTTATAAGGATGACAGATGATCTTACTGAAACGTGTAAGGTCTTGAGGGGGATTGACATGATGAATGCTGACAGGATGTTTTCCCTACTGGGGTACTCTAAAAACAGGGTACATAATTCAAAGAAAAAGGAGTCACCCATACATGACAGAAGTGAGGAGGAATTTCTTGTCTCAGGTTATAAGACCATTAGACCATAAGATACAGGAGCAGAATTAGGCCATTTGGCCCATCGAGTCTGCACCACCATTTCTTCATGGCTGATCCAATTTTCCTCTCAGCCCCAATCTCCTGCCTTCTCCCCATAACCCTTCACACACTGACCAATCAATATCTTTCAATCTCTGCCTTAAATATAAAGACATGGCCTCCACAGCTACCTGTGGCTATGAATTCAACAGATTCAGCACTCACTGGCTAAAGAAATTCCTCCTCATCTCCGTTCTAAAAGGACACCCCTCTATTGTGAGGCTGTGTTCTCTGGGCTTAGACTCTCCCACCATAGGAAACGTCCTTTCCACATCCACCCTATCAAAGCCTTTAACCATTCCATAGTTTTCAATGAGGTCATCCCCTCATTCTTCTGAGTTCTAGTGAATACAGGCCCAGAGCCATCAAACGCTCTTCATATGACAAACTATTCAATCCTGGAATCATTTTTGTGAACATCCTTTGAACCTTCTCCAGTTTCAGCACATCCCTTCTAAGATAAGGGGCCCAAAGTTACTCACAATACTCCAACAATGCTTTATAAAAGGAAACAATGCTGACCACAGCCTATTTTATCATGTGCCTCCAAGTACCCTAAGAACTCATCCTTAATAATCAACTCCAACATCTTCCCAACCACTGAGGTCACACTAGCTGACCTACAGTTTCCTTTCTTCTGCCTTTCTCCCTTCTTGAAGAGTGGAGTGACATTTCCAATTTTCCAGTCTTCCAGACCCATTCCGGAATCCAGTGATTCTTGAAAGATCATTTCTAATGCTTCCACAACCACAATCTCTTCAGCCACCACTTTCAGAACTCTCAGGTGTACACCATGTGGTCCCGGTAATTTAACTGCTTTCAGAACTTTCAATTTCCCAAGAACCTTCTCTCTAGTTACGGTAACTTCACACACTTCATGACCCCTGATACCTGGAACTTCCACCATACTGCTAGTGTCCTCCACCATGAAGGCTGATGCAAAATACTTATTCAGTTCGTCCGCCATTTCGTTGTCCCCCATTACTTCCTCTCTAACATCGTTTTCCGGCGGCTTGATATCCATTCTTGCTTCTCTTTTACACTTTATGTATCTGAGGAAAGTTTTGGCATCCTCTTTAATATCATTGGCTAGCTTACTTTCATATTCCATCTTTACCTTCTTAATGACATTTTTAGTTGCTTCTGTTGGTTTTTAAAAGCTTCCCAATCCCCTAGCTTCCCACTGATTTTTGCTCTATTATATGCCCCCTCTACAGCTTTTATGTTGGCTTTGACTTCTTTCGTTAGCCACAGTTGTATCATTTTGCGTTTAGAATACTTCTTCCTCTTGGGGATGTTTATATCCTGTGCCTTCCAAATTGCTTCCAGAACTTCTAGTCATTGCTGCTCTGCTGTCATTCAAGCCAGTGTCCTTTTCCAAATCAATTCTGGTCGACTTCCCTCTCATGCCTCTGTAATTCCCTTTACTCCACTGTAATACTGATACATCTGACATTAGCTTCTCTTTCTTGAATTTCAGGGTGAATTTGATCACATTACGATCACTTGCCCCTCAGGGTCTTTTACCTTCAGGTCTCGAATCAATTCTGGTTCACTGCACAACAACCAATCTAGAATAGCTGATCCTCAAGTGGGCCCAACCACGAGTTGCTCCAAAAAGCCATCTCGTTGGCAGGCTAGAGACTCCCCCTCCTGGAATCCAGCTCCAGCCAGGTTTTCCCAATCTACCCGTATATTGAAGTCCCCAGTGACTATTGTAACATTGTCCTTTTGGCATGCATTTTCTATCTCCCGTTGTAATTTGTAGGCCACATTCTTACTACTGTTTGGGGGTTTACATACAACTCCCATCAGGGCCTTTTTACTCTTGCAGTTCCTTAGCTGTATTCACAATGATTGAACACCTCTGACCCTATGTCACTTCTTTGTATTGATTTAATTTCATTCCTTACCAACAGAGCAACGCCGTCCCCTCTGCCTTCCTGCCTGTCCTTTCGATGCCATGTGTACCCTTGGACATTAAGCTCCCAGCTGTCATCTTCTTTCAGCCATGATTCAGTGATGCCTACATCATACCGGCCAATCTGCAACTGTGCTGCAAGTTCATCTACCTTATTCTGCATACAGCACGCATTCAAATACAACACCTTCAGTTCTGTATTTACCCTTTTCAATTTTGTCCACCTTTTACATTGCAGCTCATCCTGTTGAGCGAAATTTTTCCCTCTCCTCACCACACATTGCCTGTTTGTAAACCAGCTACCTCGTCTTCAGCATTATTATTTGCCTTTCCTATGATACTTCTTGCATTTAAATAAATGCAGCTCAGGACACTAGTCACACCATGCTCAATTTTTTGATTCCTAACTTTGGCTGAGGTCTACCTCCACAATTTCTCCATTAACTGTTCTGACACTCTGCTTCCCATCCCCCTGCAACTCTAGTTTAAATGTCACCATGCAGAATTAACAAACCTTCCTCCTAGGATCTTAGTCCCCCTCCAGTTCAGGTGCAAACCGTCCCTTCTATACACGGTGCACCTTCCCTGGATGAGAGCCCATTGATCCAGAAATCTTATGGCTTCCCTCCTACACCAACTCCTAAGCCATGTATGTAACTATATAATTTTCCTAGTTATGGCCTCGCTAGCACTTAGCACAGGTATTAATCCTGAGGTCACAACCCTGGAGGTCCTGCCCTTTAACTTAGCACCTAACTCCCTGAACTCCCTATGCAGAACCTCGTCACTTGTCCTACATGGACCACAACTTCTGGCTGTTCATCCTCTCACTTTAGAATGCTGAGGACTCAATTGCCCACAAACATCCTGTCTGTTCTCTTAACTAACCAATTCCCTATCACCACAATGTGGGATCTTCTCCCCCATTCCCTTCTGAGTCACAGAGGCAGACTCAGTGCCAGAGACTCGCCCACTGTGACATTCTGCTCTTAGGTTACCACCCACCCACCTCCCGACAGAAAACAAAGTAATATACTGTTGTTGAGGGGAATGGCCACAGGAGTACTCTGCACTGGCTCCTTAATCTCTTTCCCCTTCCTGACGGTCACCCAGTTTCCTGCATCCTGCACCTTGGGTGTAACTACCTCTCTATATGTCCTATCTATCGTCCCCTCAGCCTACCGAACGATCCGTTGTTCATCCAATTCCAGCTCTAACTCCTTAAGGCGGTTTATTAGAAGCTGCATCTGGATGTAGTTCTTGCAGCTGTAGTCGTCAGGGGCACTGGAGGTTTCCTTGCCTTCCCACATCCCACATCCCACAAGAGGAGCATTCTAACATCCTGCCTGACATCTCTACTGTCCTAGCTGAGCAGACACAAAGAGAATGAAAAATCTTGAGCCTTTCTTTCCTTTGCTTTCTCTGACTGAAGTCTTCTTTCACTGAAGCCTCGAAGAGCTAAAGCCTCAAGGTCACCACTCTATGTCCATTCCAACGACGGCCACTGTGCTTGCCCCTGCCTTCCTTTAATTTGCTCTTGCGAATCAATCCCAAAATTATGGTGAACTTTTAGTATTCTCTGTCTCAGGGAACATTAGTAGCAGAGCCATTGACCACATTCAAGTTGGAGAACGACAGGCATTTAAAGAACATGGGATATTTGGTGATAAAAAATAAAGGTGTGTTGCGATCAAGATCCAGTCTGATCTTATATAATTGTGCCCCAGGCTAGAGGGCTCAATTGACTTGCCCCAAAACCCAAACGGTTACATGTTAGAAATGTGGCTACAAACTGAGTTCACAGGTGGCAGAAGATTCCCGCAGCCTTTCAGCAGTCACAAAGTCCACCCCAATAGTCTCGCAAACACTCATTCTTACGCACACAGGTAGGGCGTTCATAATCTGGAGAGAACCTCCGCTTATTAGGAGGGCATAAGTATTTGCACTGCTTGCTAAATTTCAAACGAAATTTCATCATTTGTGTTTAAAGATTGTTTTCATTTATTACCTTGTTTTGTTTTAGCTTCTCCATTGCATCTGTCATAGCAGGATAACCACCAGAAAACCTCCATAAATGCACTGTCCAAAATAAAAGGATGACAAAAATTGTAGACTAAACAAAAATGCCGATTCTGCAAGCAGACAATGTCTGTACATTTTCACCAGTGTGTTTTATGCCTCAGGCATTTTCGTCTCATGGTAATAATGGAAGCTTATTCACTGTACTGCAGCCACAAAACGACAAATTGCAGATGTTAGTGATAACAGCCTGATTCTGATTCTGCGTGATCACCTTGGGAGGCTCAAGCAATTCTTATGGGGAGGTGGTAGTCTGGAGTTCATTGTTCATTAACATTAAACACAGGAAGTTAAGGGCTCCCTGTGTGTCTGATTCCACTGAAGTTAATGGAGCCGAACATGTGGAGATGAATATTTACAAAGTTTGTAACTCTAACAACCAAAATTCTAAAAGGCCTATTGAGACGAAGATAAGAAAGTCTATTTATATACATTTAAAAACAGAGAGCATTCTGCATGTAAACACATTTCTTTTAAATTAGGAAGCCAAAAAGAACAGGAGAGCTATGTGCCAGTAAGCACAGTACTTTTTCCAGAGTTCAGAATGCAGAATTTGGCAACTGGGAGATTTTTGGTGCAGATGAGGAAGGGATGCTTTACCAAACCAGGAGCAGCCTAACAGGACACAGGGAGGTCCAAGAACCAAGGTCCAAAAGGATTGGTTTAAAATAATATTTTAAACAAGATACCAATTATTTTCTGAAGGAGGCAACAGAATATTTTGTAAGATTGACTCATAATTCAAGATTCAAGATCGTTTAATGTCACTTCCCGTACACAAGCGTAAGGAGAGGCAAATAATTGTGATACCAGATCCAATGCTACACAAAAAATACTCAAAAGAACACAATAATAGTAATAAATCACACAATGAATATAAATACTTATACACATAGATTGATTGTATGTCAATAAAGTGATGGTACACTGTACATAAGGTAACGGATGGGGAATAATAAAGCAGTGGGTGGAGGTGTTGATCAATCTTACTACTTGGGGAAACTAACTGTTCTTGAGTCTGCCGGTCCTGGTGTGGATGTTACTTGATTGTAACTGGACAAACGCGCACCAAGTCTTTCATGGCGGGATTCGACACCAAACACGTTGCAGCCACCACCTGTTGCTTGGTCCAAACTGTCGGAGTTGGGCGTACTCGTCGAAGTGGGTGAAGAGGCTGTACATCGGTTGCTGTGATGTGCGTCGACCCTGTCCTCCACATCGCAGGTTTCAATGCTGCCTTGAGTTGCCGTGGTGGCTGGTGAGCCCCCCCACCCCCCCAGATCTGCTCACACAACTCAAAGTACAGTAGAACTACTCTACCGTGTCCACTTTTTCATCCCGCGTCCACTGCCTGCCTGTATTTGCGGTGAATCGCCTTAAGTTTGGTTACAATAATTGTCTTGGTTACATCGTCCAGTTTGTGCGGGTAGTCCTTACCCAGAGATTCCGTCCGCTCTGCCGCAATGTATTGTTCTTTATAGCGGTCGAGGATATCGCTGTATTTGGTATGGCACGACTCCCAGTCCACGTTCTCCACTGCTTTGCTGACTTTGCAGTCACTTGTAACGTGCAGAAGCAGCTCAACTTCATCATCTGTCCAAACGAAGAAGTCCGGTCTGCTTTTTCCAGCGGAGGTTTTCTTTGTATTCCTCGAAGACATTGTTGAAAACTTTCTTTTGCTGTTGTTGTAGGTACTCTAGTTTTTGACCAAAGGAAACAACAGAAATTCAAGGCGGAAACGGAAATAGTATACCGTCGCTTGTTTTCTGCAGATGTGTCCGGCGCATGCCCAGTAGGAGGAGATTCGCCCAAATACCCATTTTAATGTGGACGGAGGTATTTTCAAAAACGCCTGGTGTGGACGCCTATCATTTTTACGTGAAACCGGCGTTTTCAAAATTATCCAGTCTAGTGTGGACGTAGCTTTAGTCTCCTACCTGATGGGAGTGGGACAAACAGTCGGTGAGATCCTCCATGATGTTACTGACTCTTTCCCAGCACCTTTCTGTATATTTATCCTTGACAGTGGGTAGGCTGATGCTAGTGATGTGTTAAGCAGTCTTAACTGCCCATTGGAGAGCCTTCCTGTCTTCCGCAGCAAACTTTTCGTACCAAGCGGTGATGCAGCTGGTTAGGATGCTCTTTACTGTGCATCTGTAGAATGACGCGAGTGTGGATGTGCAAAGACCAGCTCTCTTCAGCCTCCTCAGAAAGTAGAGGCATCGGTGAGCTTTCTTGACTGTGAAGAATGTGTTCTGGAACCGTGAGATGTGTGTGATGTGCACTCCCAGGAGTCTGAAACTGCTTGCAGTTTCCACATCTGTGCCACCAATGTAAAAGGGGTGTGGGAGTGCTGAGTTCTCCTGAAGACGATAACCATCTCCTTTGTCTTGTTGACATTGAGGACCAGGTTATTTGCTTGGCACCAGGCCTCGAGCTCTTCCACTTCCTCTCTGTAGGCCATCTCATCATTGTTGATGATGAGCCCCATCACTGGCAAGTTATCAGCCAACTGGATGATGTGATTGCTCGGGTGACTGGCCGTGCAGTCGTGTGTGAGCAGAGTGTACAGCAAAGGGCTCAGCAAACAGCCAAGCAGGACACAGAAAACCTACAGCACAATACAGGTCCTTCGGCCCACAATGCTGAGCCGAACATGTACTTACTGTACTTAAAAATTACTTAAGGTTGCCCATAGCCCTCTAGTTTTCTAAGCTCCACGTACCTATCCAGGAGTCTCTTAAAAGACCCTATCGTATCCGCCTCCACCACCGTTGCCGGCAGCCCATTCCGTGCACTCACCACTCTCTGCGTAAAAAACTTACCCTTGACATCTCCTCTCTACCTACTTCCAAGCACCTCTCGTGTTAGCCATTTCAGCCCTGGGAAAAAGCCTCTGACTATCCACACGATCAATGCCTCTCATCATCTTATACACCTCTATCAGGTCACCTCTCATCCTCTACAGTTCCAAGGAGAAAAGGCTGAGTTCACTCAACCTATTCTCATAAGGCATGCTCCCCAATCCAGGCAACATCCTTGTAAATCTCCTCTGCACCCTTTCTATAGTTTCCACACCCTTCCTGTAGTAGTGAGGTGACCAGAACTGAGCACAGTACTCCAAGTGGGGCCTGACCAGAGTCCTAAATAGCTGTAACATTACCTCTCAGCTCTTAATCTCAATCCCATGGTTGTTGAGGGCCAAAGGACCGTATGCCTTCTTAACCACAGAGTCAACCTGTGCAGTAGCTTTGAGTGTCCTATGGACTTAGACCTCAAGATCCCTCTGATCCTCCACACTGCCAAGAGTCTTACCATTAATACTATATTCTGCCCTCATATTTGACCTATCAAAATGAACCACTTCACACTTATCTGGGTTGAATTCCATCTGCCACTTCTCAGCCCAGTTTTACATCCTATCAATGTCTCCTTCCGCTGTAACCTCTGACAGCCCTCCACACAATCCACAACACCCCCAACCTTTGTGTCATCAGCAAATTTACTAACCCATCCCTTCACTTCCTCATCCAGGTCATTTATAAATATCACGAAGAGAAGGGGTCCCAGAACAGATCCCTGAGGCACACCACTGGTCACGGACCTCCATGCAGAACATGACCTGTCTACAACCACTCTTTGCCTTCTGTGAGCAAGCCAATTCTGCATCCACAAAGCAATGTCCCCTTGGATCCCATGCCTTCTTACTTTCTCAATAAGACTGGCATGGGGTACCTTATCAAATGCCTTGCTGAAATCCATATACACTACATCTACCGCTCTACCTTCATCGATGTGTTTAGTCACATCCTCAAAAAATTCAATCAGGCTCATAAGGCATGACCTGCTATTCCTAATCATATTATGCCTCTACAAATGTTCATAAATCCTGCCTCTCAGGATCTTCTCCATCAACTTACCAACCATTGAAGTAAGACTCACTAGTCTATAATTTCCTGGGCTATCTCTACTCCCTTTGTTGAGTAAGAGAACAACACCTGCAACCCTCCAGTCCTCCGGAACCTCTCCAGTCTCCATTGATGATGCAAAGATCATCGCCAGAGGCTCAGCAATTTCCTCCCTCACCTCCCACAGTAGCCTGGGGTATATCTCATCCGGTCCCGGAGACTTATCCAACGATGCTTTCCAAAAGCTCCAGTACATCCTCTTTCTTAATGTCTATATGCTCAAGCTTTTCAATCCGCTGTAAGTCATCCCTACAATCGCCAAGATCCTTTTCCGTAGTGAATACTGAAGCAAAGTATTCATTAAGTACCTCTGCTATCTCCTCCAGTTTCATACACACTTTTCCACTGTCACACTTGATTGGTCCTATTCTCTCACATCTTATCCTCTTGCTCTTCACATACTTGTAAAATGCCGTGGGGTTTTCCTTAATCCTGCTCACCAAGGCCTTCTTATGGCTCCTTCTGGCGCTCTAATTTCATTCTTAAGCTCCCTCCTGCTCGCCTTATAATCTTCTAGATCTCTATCATTACCTAGTGTTTTTGAACCTTTCATAAGCTTTTCTTTTCTTCTTGACTAGGTTTTCAACAGCTTTTGTACACCACAGTTCCTGAACCCTACCATCCTTCTCCTGTCTCATTGGAACATACCTGTGCAGAACGCCCATACAGGACACCTGCACTGAGGATGATAGAGAGGGAGGAGTGGTTGTGCACCTGACAATCTGAGGTTTGTTGGTTAGGATGTCCAACACCCAGTGGCACGCTGGTGCGTTTAGACTGAGGAGTAGGAGTTTGTTCACCAAGGACTGTGGAACAATAGTGTCGAATGCTGAACTGAAATCCAGAGACAGCATAAGTGTCCTTGTTTTCAAGGTGTGTCCGATCCAGGTGCATGACAGATGCTATGCCATCTGTTGTAGAGCGGTTCTGTCAGTAAGCATATTGGTTAGAATCTGATTGGCAGGAATGGGGTTTTTGATGTGTGCCCTTGCCAGCTGTTCAAATCACTTCATGATGATCAGAGCTAGTGCTACTGGGCGGTAGTCGTTTAGTTCTGAAGGTGTAGAGTTCTTTGGTAGAGGGATGAAGGTGGCAGATTTGAAACATGTGGGAACAGCAGCATGGGTGAATGAAGGATTGAAGAAGTCCATGAAGACATTAGTGAGCTGGCGTGCGCACTCCCCAAGTACTCTGGCCCGGCTGCCTTTTGGGGGTTCACTTGCTGCAGAGCCACTCTCACGTCTGCTGCTGTTACACAGTGGCGGCTCCCCTGGGAGGAGAGTAGCTCTCATGGCCAGCAGAGTGTTGCATGCCTTGAAGCACGCATGGAAGTTGATTAGGATGTCAGAGAGGATGGTGTCGCTGGTACAGTCAGTAATGCCCTTGATCTGCAGCCATGTACACCGGGGATGATTACCAGAGAGAGGTGTTCCTGGATTTTTGTACATAGGCAGCCTTTGCCCTCTTGGTGCCGAAGATGAAGTTTCTTCTGTCTGGTCTGAGAGCTGCCTGTCACCAGACTTGAACAGTGTCACAGGCTTCTGGTATGGAGTGAACCTCTGCATTAAGCCAGGGCTTTTGGTTGGGCTATGAGATAACCTTTCTTGAGGTACCAACATTGGCTATACACATACTGATGTTTCCGATGACAGGTGAGACATATTCCTCACAGTCTGGTGGCCTCCTTGAACACCTGCCAATTGGCCTGTTGAAAAACAGTCCTAGAGCATAGAGACTGCCTCATTAGACCAGACAGTGATGGTCCTCATGACTGGTTTCTCCATTTTTAGCATTTATGTTGGGATTAACATTAGGGAGATGCGGCCAGAGAGGTCAAGATGAGAGTGAAAGTATGTTGTCTGTTTGTATAAACGTGGTCCAGTCTGTTTGTGCTCTGGGTGGCCATGGTGATGTGTTGATGGAATTTGGTCGAATGTCTTGTAGGTTAACATGATTGACGTCTCCTGCAATTATGAAGAGACCATTCGGATGCTTTTCTTTTGTAGAGAGCTGATGGCACTGCAAAGCTCTCCCAGTGCAACCTTGACATTCACCCTTGGGGTGGGAGGAGGGATGCAGATAGGGGTGATGAACACAACAATAAACTCCCTCAGCAGTTAATGTGGTTGGCATTTAATTGTAAGATGCCCAATTTCCCTAGCACACTGACTGTTAACTACAGATGAGTTTGTGCACCAACCTTTGTTAATGTACACACATATTCCGCCCTCTTTGGATTTCCCCGATGAGGAGTTCCTGACTGTGTGGAACAGAGTCACCCCGTCAAACTGAAATGCTGAGTCAGGCATGATGTTGCTTAGCCACGTTTCGGTGAAAATGAGAACGCAGCAGTTTCTCATCTCTCTCTGTGTGTTCATTCTCAGTAAGTCCATTTTATTATTTAGCAGGTGGGCACTGGCCAGGAAATGTGATGGTACCACCAGCCTGATCGGGTTAGCGCTAGCCTCACTAGTGCCCCAGCTCTCTTGTCGTGTCTCTGCTTCCTCTCATACACCACCGCTTAGGCCAGATCGCTGTCACTGGGTCTGGTGTCCGTTAATTCTGCAGCCGGCGGATTAAATGTAATTTTGTCCAAGAGTTCAGCGGAGCTTTGGTTGAATGAAACCCTTGACTAGAAACTTTGAAGCACTATCCAAGAATCCGAAGCTAGCGCCATCAGTGGGAGCTGGAGTAGTCGTTGCATCCCTGCACGCCACCATCTTCACTGGCAGGGACCCTGAGGCTGGCCAGCCAAGACCCGTTTCTTACCATTGCAGCACCACGTGAGAACTGCACTTGCCCTGAGGAAGTACACCCGAAGGAGTAGCTCTAGTATTTGAGCTAGAGTTCAAAGCTTCCCCCACTTAGTTACCTTCCCCGCCCCCACTTGGTTTCAGTGTGTAATCTTTCCTCTCCCCCCCAACTTCTTATTCTAACTTCAACCGCCTTCCTTTTCAGTCCTGATGAAGAGTCATTGCTCAAAACATCAATTGTTTTCTTCCCTTTCACAGATGCTGCCTGACCTGCTGAGTTCTGCCAGCATTTTTTGTGTCTTGCTCTGGAAATACTTGGAGTCACCACAAAATACAAGGAAGAGCTTCTTGATCTTATGCTCCAGGAAAGAACTACCCAAAAGGCAAAGTTCAGGGTCGTAAAAGAGATGCAAGAACAAGATGTTTAGGGTTAAGAACATCTCATGGTGCTTGTTGAGAGAGATAAAGAAGCAAATTTGCAGGTAGGTTATGGGGATGTGCAATATCTTTCAAGTGATGATATTAAAATTAGACATTATTACTCAAAGGTCATTTGGGACAACAAATAAAGGGAAGAGAAAACAATGAGTTGCTAAAAAAATCTTTGAGCAGTGCATTCTTGTTCTAACCAGGAATGAGGCACTGCCTGGGCGAAGACAAGTGAATCAAGAGGGTGATAAAGAAGGCAGACAGCATTCTTTCCTTCACTGGGTGGGGCATTGAGTATAAAAGTTGGTAAGTTATATTGCAGCTGTATAAAAGTTTAGTTAGGCCCCAGTTGGAGTAATGTGTGCAGTGCTGGTTGGTGGCTTCAGGAAGGATGTGGAAACTTTGGAGGGAGAGATTCACCAGAATGTTGTCTAGATTGGAGCATATTGAGCTATAAAGGGATTGGATATTTTGTGTCTTGCTTGAATTTCCAGCATCTGCAGATTTCCTCGTCTTTGCGTGGATAAATTTGGACTGCTTTCTCTGGAGTGTCAGAGCTGGGGGGCAACCCCAAGTATCCTTCTTCCATGTTGAAAATGTCAAGCACAAGGCGGCTTAGCTTTAAGGTGGGAGGGATGAAACATTTAAAGGTGGTGGTGGGGGGTGCAAGCTGGTATGATGTATCTATTTCTGAGGCAGTTAGAGCGGGACATAAGCAGGCGGGGACAGTGGGGGGACAGGGAAGGCTACAGACCAAGTGCAAACAGATGGTATTAAAATGTACACTGACATCATGGGTCAGAAACCCCGACTTAACGCACAGGACAATTTACAATTACCAACTAACCGATACATCTTTAGACTGCAGGAAGAAACAGGAGCACCCAGAGGAAACTCCATGCATTGCACGGGGAGGACACCGGGATCGAACTTTGAAGCCCCAAACTGTAATTACGCCGCACAAACCACTGTGCCCGTCATGGCGCCTAGGGGCACTAAGCAGAACACCAAGGTCGCTGGAGTTGGCTTCGGCTTTTGTGAGGATAGCGGGGTGGAGCATTACTTTTCTGTCAGGCTGCGATGGCTGCTCTGTCAATCAATGGTCAACTGTGACACCACGTCATGCTCGCACCCCCCCCCCCACCGTGGGCATCACCTGAACAAATAACTAGCCAGACTCCATAGTGAGCAGCCGAGTCACAGGCTTGGTCAGGAAGCTGAGCGTCCACCTGAGGTCAGGAATGATTATGATCATCTAAATAATGATAATTAAACCAAAGGTGAGAAGGACAGTTAGGACGAACTAAATTAAGTCTGGATAGTAGAATTACCTGCTTGATCCTGCTCACCGTACCATGTATTCCAGCTTCCTACAATCTCACACGGGTAGTCAGGATCATTGTGTAGCTTTTGCAATATTTTCTCCCTGCGGTCATTAACAAAAGGTTTTATTTTTAACCCAACTGCAAACAATCTAGATCTGTGCACACCAAATGCTTCCTTACGTAGGCTTGTACATAAACATAAATAGTGCAATACAAAAATACGTTATGGAAAAAATATAATTCCAATTTTCTTAGTAATGTACATATGTATTGATTAGGTTATGAATTTTACAAACAACCCAATGTAAACCGAAAACATATGTTGGCTAGTATTAGAGAGAGAATAGAAAGAATACTACAAATCCTTCAGATCACAATGTTAACTGCAAATAATTTGCCAGGACCTGAAGGGTTAAGTGGCCCAACAAGGACAACCAACGATGAAAAAACTATTGAAACTCAGCAAGCCAGATTGGAAAATTTTGTGGTTTGGGAACTGGGTATGGAAAAACGTATGCAGTTGTAAGCAGATACATTTTCTACCAGTTTACCACATTTTTTTGCACCTGCTCAGAAAAGATTAGGAAGTGATCACATTTAGATTTCGAAATGATTCACAGCTGGGTTGTCAGAGTACCTCGCTACTAATTTCCTCTGCTGGTTGCTGCAAGGGGTTTACATAAATTTTGTTCTGTGTGAATCATATGGAGTGAGTCAAGCAGAAGAGATTAGACAAACCCTGCACAACACAAACCACAGCTAGGAATGGCAAAGGTCATTGGGATTCACTTGACAAAAGCCTAGCAATCCAATGATTGTGCAAATCCCAACACTGTAATTGTAAAAGCCACTGATATGTGGGCTGTCTTCCATAATATGAAAACCCAACTGGCCTACGTATACCTTTTGCTTGGCTTTACAAAATATAATCCAGATTTAATGTATCACTGATGTCAAATATCCTCTGCTTTTGTTTAGAAAGTAACCAAGTTCTAACACAATGACTTAAAACAAAATAGGAAGAGAAAAGACAGAATGGCTCGAGTGTTTCATCACCACCTTGATATTCCCTGCCTCCCATCACTGAAAAAAAACATTATCACAACAAGGACAATACCTTTTCAAGAAGGCCAAATCTTTTCAAGGCATCTAGGAATATGAGTTTAAAATGATCCTGTCAGTATTGCTGGGAACAAGTATATTTTACAAATTACAAAACAGACATTAACCTGCAGGTGTTTTTGAGTATGGGTTTCTTGGACCGCATATATTATACAGCAGTCAGATGAAATCACTCACATCAAATAAAACTAGGTAAACAAAAAGATGTACATTTAGGCGACGTGCCAAAATTATAATTTACACACAGTTCTGTGCACTCTGGTCAAGCCAAGTAATCATTTATATTTTATATGAATTTATATAGAATTATACAAACATATAGCGGTGAGTGTTTTTGGAATTCAAAGGAATCAGCTTTCTTGTTTCAACAAGCACCACCTACAAGGATTCCTTTGTTTAATAGCAGTCAATATCAAATCGTCATAATTGGAAAAAATGTTGTTTACAGACTGATATCTCTTTCGGATAGTTTTAATAGAGACAGCCAATGTGAACCATGTCTGGACTTGACCTACTAAATATAGTTCCTTATCAAGGGGAAATTCAACATCACAACAAAGAAATGCACTCATGATTCTTCAAGCAGAGCAAGATCGATAGATAGTTAAAAACTGGGCCAATGTTAATTTGTAATTTGACTAAAACAAGCACAGGCAATAATGTATCCAATTGTTCCATAATTTCCTGTAAAGGTGTATATAATCCAAATAAGCATGCAGGAAGTAGTCCTGTGCTGGGGAATAGGGTTAACTGGAAAATAAAACTGCAATTAATTTAACTTTAAAGAAAATGCCCATAACATTGATAGTGAGGAGGAGAGATTTGGACTGTAGAAGGATTCAGCTGGTGTGGTCAGCTGCACAGAAAAGTTGTGAGTGGAATTTAGCTCATCAAAGTGTCGGGTAATGCACTGAGGGAATATCGTAAGAAGATATGTGTATAAACAATAAACGCAAGGAACAAAAGAAATTTAGAGCATACGTTTTCAGCGAACCTTAAATGTAGCCAGTCAATTCAATTAAAGTGGAATGCTTTTTTTTGTATGGGCATAGAATACAAGATTAAGAGGTTATGAGTACTATGTTCAGTCTAGTCACCATGTTGCAGGGACAAAGTCATTTTTATAGGAGAGGGTGTTATGAAAATTTACGAGGGCATGGGTGGGGCTGGAAAATTGGACAAGCTGGCCTTGTTTCTTTTGGACCCGAAGAGAATGAGAACATATTTAATTGAAATGTACTAAATGATGAAAGGCCTTGAAGATTAAAATGCAAGAACTATTAGGGTGCTCAAAAACCATGGGGCAAAGATTTAAAGGATTTGGTGGAAGGATTAGGAGGGAGATGAGGGTGAGAGGAGCCTGGACTGGAACTCACTGAATGAAAAGGTGGTAGAGGAAGAACCATTTATTATGCTCCAGTGCAAACTTGAGGAGCCCTGCAGTGTGGAGCTACAACCTAGAGTTATCTGCCTCCCGGGCATTAGGCTGGAAGCCCGTTTATCCCCACTGACACCGACATGATTGTCCGAATGAGCTTTTGCTGAGTCATACATTATCTCAGCAACAACTACCTGCATTTGCATAGCATCGTTCAGTGGATGGAATACCCTAACGTACTTCACAGGTGCTTTATCTAACAATACTTAACACTGAGCCACTCAAGGAAATATCATGGTGGATAACCAAAAGCTTTGATTGCTGGGGGAAAAAAATAAGGGGTCTTAAAGGAGAGAATGGGAACTGAGAAAATAAGAGAGGAAATTCCAGAACTCCGGACCTCAGCAGCTGAAAACGTGGTGATTAAAATGGGAAATGTCCAGGAGACCACAATTAATGTGGCTGAGAATCCTCACAGGATAGACTAATTATAGACACAAACAGTGGTGAGAATATGTAATATATTCCAATGTGGAGGAATCCTAGTGTGAAAATAGTAAACAAAATGCTACATCACTCTTTCAAAGATCATGGGCACTGTCTGAATAAAATCAACTGATTTTCAAGAGATTGGAACTTACGATAAGCTGTTGTAGGCATCTAAACATTCTGGCTTCACATTATGAACTAAGACAAAAACAAAAAATGTTTCAGTATAATTTGAACAACCAGTTGACTTTTGATAATAGTGAGTAACAAGCATCGGCAGAAGCTTTTTTCCACTTACATTGCATTTTGTACAAATTGCTAGTTTCCTTCTTGGAAAGGAGATTGGAGTGAGCATCCTTTCTTTGATTTACTCTGTGGACAAATAACGATCGAAACCATCCTTTGTCATTTTTCTCTTCTTTACTACTTGCCCTGTAAAAGCAAGAAGAAAAAATAAGTTAGATGTGTGTTCACAGACTAGGAATGGCGAAGCCTAATTGTGGAGTGATTTTGCCCAGAGGCCAGTGTCGCTCCCCCTACTCCTTCATGCCCTGACTAATCAAGAATCTATCAGCCTCTGACACATCGAAGTGGAAAAATATTTCAGCTTCTTTGTGCAAATGAAGCACAGTATTCCATGCATTACTCGGTAACAGGGCTATTTCCAGGCTGCAGCTGAATCAAAACAGAGGCACAGCAAGGACAAATCACACAGATGCACATTAATCCTCCCTCTTCACAGCTACCCTTTGATGAGTATCAGATGGCCATCTTAAATAGGCCTTGGCTGTCACTTGGAAGACAGTCTACCAAGGACTGTATCTTTCCTTCATCGTTGAAAGGTCCTTTGATGTAATAAAATAGAATTTTGCAAAACCCAGAAGAAATATAAACTTTCAAGTGAGCGCAAGCTTTGGTTCTAAGGGGTCAGGTATCTAGCGAAGAATCTGGCAGCTGATGGGCATCAGAAATTCACTATGTAGTTTTCAGGACACAGTAGGATTAAAGCAAATCAAGTATTTAGTTATTTTTGGATTGTTTGGAAGATGTGTCTGAACTTTATAATAATGCATCTGCAAAAAATAATTATTGTGATATTTAAGGAAAAGATGGCAGAATATCTATCCATTTGGTGATAGTTAATAAATAATTGCTGTCCACGCATGAACTTGCCATATTTTCCATGGTAAAGAAAAACAAAATGTGCTAAATTCTGTTTCAGTCTTCCCTGAATTCACCATATCATTAATGTAATCAGAACAAAGGCTTCAAAAAGAACAAAATCATAAATTAGATAGAGGTAATCTAGTCTGATTTTGAATGAAACATAGAAACATAGAAAATAGGTGCAGGAGTAGGCCATTTGGCCCTTCGAGCCTGCACCGCCATTCAGTATGTTCATGGCTGATCATCCAACTCAGAACCCTGCACCAGCCTTCCCTCCATACCCTCTGATCCCTTTAGCCACAAGTGCCATATCTAACTCCCTCTTAAATATAGCCAATGAACTGGTCTCAACTGTTTCCTGTGGCAGAGAATTCCACAGATTCACCACTCTCTGTGTGAAGAAGTTTTTCCTAATCTCGGTCCTAAAAGGCTTCCCCTTTATCCTCAAACTGTGACCCCCTCGTTCTGGACTTCCCCAACATCGGGAACAATCTTCCTGCATCTAGCCTATCCAATCCCTTTAGGATTTTATACATAGAAACATAGAAACATAGAAAATAGGTGCAGGAGTAGGCCATTCGGCCCTTCGAGCCTGCACCGCCATTTATTATGATCATGGCTGATCATCCAACTCAGAACCCAGCCTTCCCTCCATACCCCCTGACCCCTGTAGCCACAAGGGCCATATCTAACTTCCTTTTAAACATAGCTAATGAACTGGCCTCAACAGTTTGCTGTGGCAGAGAATTCCACAGATTCACCACTCTCTGTGTGAAGAAGTTTTTCCTAACCTCGGTCCTAAAAGGCTTCCCCTCTATCCTCAAACTGTGACCCCTCGTTCTAGACCTCCCCAACATCGGGAACAATCTTCCTGCATCTAGCCTGTCCAATCCCTTTAGGATCTTATACGTTTCAATCAGATCCCCCCTCAATCTTCTAAATTCCAACGAGTACAAGCCCAGTTCATCCAGTCTTTCTTCATATGAAAGACCTGCCATCCCAGGAATCAATCTGGTGAACCTTCTTTGTACTCCCTCTATGGCAAAGATGTCTTTCCTCAGATTAGGGGACCAAAACTGCACACAATACTCCAGGTGTGGTCTCACCAAGGCCTTGTACAACTGCAGTAGTACCTCCCTGCTCCTGTACTCGAATCCTCTCGCTATAAATGCCAGCATACCGTTCGCCTTTTTCACCGCCTGCTGTACCTGCATGCCCACTTTCAATGACTGGTGTATAATGACACCCAGGTCTCGTTGCACCTCCCCTTTTCCTAATCGGCCACCATTCAGATAATAATCTGTTTTCCTATTTTTGCCACCAAAGTGGATAACTTCACATTTATCCACATTAAATTGCATCTGCCATGAGTTTGCCCACTCACCCAACCTATCCAAGTCACCCTGCATCCTCTTAGCATCCTCCTCACTGCTAACACTGCCACCCAGCTTCGTGTCATCCGCAAACTTGGAGATGCTGCATTTAATTCCCTCATCCAAGTCATTAATATATATTGTAAACAACTGGGGTCCCAGCACTGAGCCTTGCGGTACCCCACTAGTCACCGCCTGCCATTCTGAAAAGGTCCCGTTTATTCCCACTCTTTGCTTCCTGTCTGCTAACCAATTCTCCACCCACACCAATACCTTACCCCCAATACCGTGTGCTTTAAGTTTGCACACTAATCTCCTATGTGGGACCTTGTCAAAAGCCTTTTGAAAATCCAAATATACCACATCCACTGGTTCTCCCCTATCCACTCTACTAGTTACATCCTCAAAAAATTCTATGAGATTCGTCAGACATGATTTTCCTTTCACAAATCCATGCTGACTTTGTCCGATCATTTCACCACTTTCCAAATGTGCTGTTATCACATCCTTGATAACTGACTCCAGCAGTTTCCCCACCACCGACGTTAGGCTAACCGGCCTATAATTCCCCGGTTTCTCTCTCCCTCCTTTTTTAAAAAGTGGGGTTACATTAGCCACCCTCCAATCCTCAGGAACTAGTCCAGAATCTAACGAGTTTTGAAAAATTATCACTAATGCATCCACTATTTCTTGGGCCACTTCCTTAAGCACTCTGGGATGCAGACCATCTGGCCCTGGGGATTTATCTGCCTTCAATCCCTTCAATTTACCTAACACCACTTCCCTACTAACATGTATTTCGCTCAGTTCCTCCATCTCACTGGACCCTCTGTCCCTTACTATTTCTGGAAGATTATTTATGTCCTCCTTAGTGAAGACAGAACCAAAGTAATTATTCAATTGGTCTGCCATGTCCTTGCTCCCCATAATCAATTCACCTGTTTCTGTTTGCAGGGGACCTACATTTGTCTTTATCAGTCTTTTCCTTTTTACATATCTATAAAAGCTTTTACAGTCCGTTTTTATGTTCTCTGCCAGTTTTCTCTCATAATCTTTTTTCCCCTTCCTAATTAAGCCCTTTGTCCTCCTCTGCTGAACTCTGAATTTCTCCCAGTCCTCAGGTGAGCCACTTTCTCTGGCTAATTTGTATGCTACTTCTTTGGAATTGATACTATCCCTAATTTCTCTTGTCAGCCACGGGTGCACTACCTTCCTTGATTTATTCTTTTGCCAAACTGGGATGAACAATTGTTGTAGTTCATCCATGCAACCTTTAAATGCCTGCCATTGCATATCCACCGTCAATCCTCGAAGTGTCATTTGCCAGTCTATCTTAGCTAATTCATGTCTCATACCTTCAAAGTTACCCCTCTTTAAGTTCAGAACCTTTGTTTCTGAATTAACTACGTCACTCTCCATGTTAATGAAGAATTCCACCATATTATGGTCACTCTTACCCAAGGGGCCTCTCACGACAAGATCGCTAATTAACCCTTCCTCATTGCTCAAAACCCAGTCCAGAATAGCCTGCTCTCTAGTCGGTTCCTCGACATGTTGGTTCAAAAAACCATCCCGCATACATTCCAAGAAATCCTCTTCCTCAGCACCTTTACCAATTTGGTTCACCCAGTCTACATGTAGATTGAAGTCACCCATTATAACTGCTGTTCCTTTATTGCACACATTTCTAATTTCCTGTTTAATACCATCTCCGACCTCACTACTACTGTTAGGTGGCCTGTACACAACTCCCACCAGCGTCTTCTGCCCCTTAGTGTTACGCAGCTCTACCCATATCGATTCCACATCTTCCCGGCTTATGTCCTTCCTTTCTATTGCGTTAATCTCTTTTTTAACCAGCAACGCCACCCCACCTCCCCTTCCTTCGTGTCTATCCCTCCTGAATATTGAATATACGTTTCAATAAGATCCCCCCTCAATCTTCTAAATTCCAATGAGTATAAGCCTAGTTGATCCAGTCTTTCATCATAGGAAAGTCCTGCCATCCCAGGAATCAATCTGGTGAACCTTCTTTGTACTCCCTCTCTGGCAAGAATGTCTTTCCTCAGATTAGGGGACCAAAACTGCACACAATACTCCAGGTGTGCAGAGATAATCTGAATAAAAATTAAGACCATAAGATATAGGAGCAGAATTAGGCCATTTGCCCCATCGTGTCTGCTCTGCCATTTCATCATGGCTGATCCATTTTCCCTCTCAGCCCCAGTCTCCTGCCTTCTCCCCTTATTCCTTCATCCCCTGACTAATCAAGAATCTATCAATCTCTGACAAATATATCTAAAGACTTGGCCTCCACAGCTGCCTGTGGTAATGAATTCCACAGATTCACCACTCTTTGGCTAAAAACATTCTTCCTCATCTCTGTTCTAAAAGCACACCCCTTTATTCTGAGGCTCTGCCCTCGGGTCCTAGATTCTCCCTCCATAGGAAACATTCTCTCCACATCCACCCTATCAAGGCCTTTCACCATTCAATAGGTTTCGGTGAGGTCGCCCCTCATTCTAACGAATTCCAGTGAATACAGGCACAGAGCCAACAACTGCTCTGCTTATGACAAGACTTCCAATCCCAGAAAAATTTATTAAATGTTTCCGTGTTAACGTATTTGATGCATCAACTAAACAGAGGATATTTATCAAATAATTTGACTTAAACAGTTTAATCAGAAAAGCAAACATATAAAAAGTCTTTACCTTTACACTGCAGTCTTTGCATTACAATATCTTTTCTTTAAACCACATTGTAAATATTGTCATAGTTCACACAACAAAGTTGTGTTGCTACTAATCAAGTGGTTATTATAACTTAATACTAAAACCAACCAAAGCAATGAAAGGGAAAGATATTCTACTAAAAATGTCTACCGTTGAAATTTCTATTACCTCTTCAACATTAATGTCTGTTCACAGGCACAATTGAAAATACAGTCTGGAAAATGATTTCAGTCTAAAATGTGACATTAAAGTTTTGAGTATATATATATTTATATATGCCCTGACATATGCTTATTATTATTTATCTAATTGTTATCTTAATGTTAAGAAATTGAGAAGCAAGTATTTTATGCTAATATTAGAAAGATTTCAGAAGCAAAATATTTTTGACCAAAATTAATGGTTGCTTTCTGCACTCCAATACTTAGCATTAAAAGTGAGTAAAGTTTTCAAGTCAAGTTCAAGTTTATTGTCATCTGACTATACATATATACAACCAAATGAAACTTCCTCCCCCAGACCACAGTGCACCCACAAATACATATATCACACACATCAAATATTACCACAAATAAGTTATTAAAATATAATTCAAGATGCATGTAAATGCACAGCAAAGGTAAACAATAAACACCCATCTTAGTGATGAGACTCGGTGGCGGCAGAAGGCGTAGAGCAGGGGTCGGCAACCTTTTTGCCTCTGTGGGCCGGATTGCATATTAATGAGCAGACGGTGGGCCAGATAAATGCCATAAAAAACTTGAAATATGGGAATTATCCATTTAAATACATCTAGGTATGTTTTGCCTCAAGTTAATGAATAATGCATGCTAGAAAATCAATTGTGCTTAAGGTTGCCTACCCCTGGCGTAGAGGAAGAAGCTGTTAACCAGTCTGGCAATCCTAGTCCTGATGCTCCTGTACCTCCTTCCTGATGGTAGTGGGCGAAAGAGGTAGTGGGATGGGTGGTAGGGATCCTCAACAACACTTTGGGCTCCTTGTATACAACGTTCCCAGTAAATGTCACAAATAGGGGACAGGGAGAACTACTCTTAAAACAAATATCAGCAAACACATGTTAAGAATTGGACTTGTTTTCTTTTAATTTTCCTTATCAGAGTAAAACCTTGGGACCTAATAACGTTGAGTATTAACAGACATGGAGCTGAAGTCACTCAAGTGCACGAGCCAACTAAATTCTGTCAACAACAAGCCACCACATAGTCCGATCACAAGTGCTTCACCAAAGACAGCTTTTATCAGACCCCACAGCTCATTGGAACTGCTCGTCTACATGTAAGCAATTAATTCGATCATTCTCCAAACATCTTTTCCCTAGAGAAGGGTTTCCAAGAATTTTAAAGTATATAGATCACACACTTTAGATATGCTAGTTGGATGTGATCTTAGCCTAGTTATATCAACTATTACCACAGAAACACACATGAAATTTCAAACTAATGATTATGGATTAAATGGCAACCCCCTCTCATTTCAGAAATGTTTAACATTAATATCTGAAATCGGGATACATTTTCACTTTAATTAACTTTGGTGCTTAAAAAAAACCCCTAGTTTCTGAACGAAAAATCCAGTTACATGTGAATGCCTAATCAGTTCGAAACAATGAAGAGAATATGCGTTTATTTCAACGATACTTTTCTTTGTTTCGAACGTCTTTGAAAAGTAATCAGTTTTCATTGCCAAATAATCATCATTGAAACCTCAAAATAGCAAACAATAAAATGTCTAAGCACCACAGTAATTACACCAACTTAAATAAATTGAGAAAGTGAGAGAACCCCGACTCACATGCATAAAACTAAGTTCCCACTGGCAGGCTACACCAAGAACTAAGTAAGCGAGCCTGGCTTTGGGAGAATCTGGCTACAACCATGACAGTGTAGCAAAGTACCAACTTTAATGGGTTACATTTACTCGGTGTTCTGAAAGAGAATGGCAGCGACATTTTTATCTGAAGAGGACACAGGGAGCGGGCGACAATGATTCCAGGAGCGGAGCATTCGACCGGACCTGCTCCGCACAGTCCTGTCTGGCAATGGACAGGTAACATGGGCAAGTCAGGGACGCAGGCCACACAGCCGCACACTACCTGGTGAAAGTCAGCGCCACCGAGCCCCGCGTTAACAACGTCGGCGATTTCCATATCCGAGCAGGCCACATCGCCGCCATCTTCCTGTCTCTCTGGTGGAAAGGTCAGCGTTTGTGTGTGTGTGTGTGTGTTTTTTTTTGCCAAGGTCTGCCAAAGTCCTCTCGGCGAACGTCGTTCAGCAGGGAACGTGAGCGCCACAGCTGTGCTCGTAGGCAGGAAATGGGAAATGCTGTGCTCCTGTTCCCGTCTAACTATCATTAGAGGTATAATGCTATGTGATGTTTGAGATGTTTTGAAACCTAATTGTTTTCATCCCTAGAAACAACAGGAATGCACGCTTTTCAGATCTATCTTCACAATCTTTCAATATATGCATTTCTGTAAATATTGCAATAGGAACATTTGTGGTGTTTGATATTGGGCCAGATTTTTTTTTCATGTTCTGATCATGGTGCTCAGCACACAACTTCAGATAGGAGCAGATGCACATTAAATCTAAAAAAAAATGTTTCTTGATTTGTGGAGAAACTGGATATTGCTATCAAAATTACGGTGGGATTCTCTCCATGTTTGGATGCAAAGATTTGTCTCCATCTTGCATTTCCTTCATGAAAGGGTGGTAAAAGGGTTTGTTTTGCTGCTGCTGTTTTGTTTTATTCTGCTGCTGCCGTTTCTTGTGCTGTTCTGCTCAACATCGTGGGCAGGCTATGTTGGCACCTGAATCTGTGGTGAGACTCGCATGCTGCCCCCAGCACATCGTTGCGTGTTCAGCTGTTTACACAAATGGCACACTTCACTTAAGTTTTGATGTGTGTGAGTGAGAGTGTGTGTGAGAGAGAGATTTTTAAAAAATCTAAATGATTCAATACTAGACTTCTGGCAGGACCACCTGGGAGCAGAACCCTGCCTTTTCAGGCAGCCCCCTTACAGTGTCTTGATCACCTGGCTGTGGGAGGACTATCTTCTCTCTCTGACTTTCCCTGATCAGATATACGTGCCTGCTGTTTTGCTCTGTCCCTCAGTGCATTAACCTGATTACAGTGGTTCTTCACATCTCCATATAGTCTTACTAAATTGGCTTCTTCTTCTTCTTCTTCAATTTCTGTCATCTCACGTCCTTCAGTTGCTGTCTTTGCCCATGATCTGCTTACTCATTCCATTTCTGTACCTCACTCTCCCCTTTCTGGCGTGTCTTTACTTTAATTGCTGCTACCTCTGCCGGCCATTGCACTAAATCTACTAGGTCCTGACTGTGGTTGGCCCCAATCCTTGGGACCTTCTGACATGAGTTATGCCTGTTGTCCCATCTCTTACCCCTGCTTGGGGCTGCTGTCTCTGTGAGCCATGCTGTCTGCTCTGGAGATCGTACATGTTCCCTGTCCCTGTCT
Organism: Mobula hypostoma; assembly: GCF_963921235.1. NCBI lineage: Eukaryota > Metazoa > Chordata > Chondrichthyes > Myliobatiformes > Myliobatidae > Mobula > Mobula hypostoma. Next base: position 14,110,101 of record NC_086123.1, read on the forward strand.
TGTCCATGTTATTTCTCCTGAGTCTATGACAGCACCTGTCTTACTGGGTGTCTTATCTCCAGACACATCCTGCCCCTGCCTGGGGCGGCTACATTCTGGTTGTTTGTCCATCTTGTTGGCTGCAGCCATTCATTGATACTACTGTGTTTCTTGTATTGACTGTGATTACCTGCAAGAAAATGAACCTCAGGGTTGACCTATACGTACTTTGATAATGCATTTACTTTGAACTTTGAACAGACACTTTATTTTGACCTTAGAAAAAATTACTAGGCAGGCAGAGAAATATTCAAAATCTCCTTATTAAAAACACAGCCTTTCCATGACCCCTTAGAGAATTTCTGGCCCATAATCACTCAAGGTGGAGAAGGAATATTTGACCTATTGACGATCTGGAACCCATTCATTGGGAGCATGGATAAATCCTGTGTAAATAGTGGAGTGAGCACTCCACCTCCAACCTGATGGCATGAACATTGACTTCTCAAGTTTCTGCTAATGCCCCACCTCCCCCTCGTACCCCATCCGTTATTTATTTATCTATCTATTTATTTATTTATTTATTTATTTATTTATTTATTTATTTATTTATTTATTTACAGGATTTCCCCCGCCATCCGAAGGTAGAGCGTTCCTATGAAACGGTTCGTAAGCTGGAATGTCGTAAAGCAAAGAAGCAATTACCATTTATTTATATGGGAAAAATTTGTGAGCGTTCGCAGACCCAAAAATAACCTACCAAATCATGCCACATAACACATAAAACCTAAAATAACAGTAACATATAGTAAAAGCAGGAATGATATGATAAATACACAGCCTATATAAAATAGAAATACTTTTCCACAATCATTGCCTGAACTGTTCTCCGTAGCGAAAGTCTCACGCAAGCGCTCTCGGCAAAAACACTCTCTCCAGTAACCTTTAAGCTTGAAGCTGCCAAACCATACCAAATAATGCATAAAAATACACAGCTGATATAAAGTAGAAATAATGTATGTACAGTGCAGTATCACTTACCGGAATTGGGACAGCGCCGAGCACACTGATGATGGTGCGTTAGACTGAGTCGTCGCAGGTTGGGGTGGTGCAGTGGCCCCCACCCTCCGGGCAGTAAACCAATACCGATCTGTGAAGCATGCAGGGGTACAATGGTAGCCGGGAGGCACACAACACATCTTTAAGAAAAAAGCGGAAATAAACATGCTAATTAATTAGGTGCCGCCTGGCACGTAATTGTCGGCCCAGATCAGAGGCGATTGCCGATTGCGTCGTCTCTGATCTGGGCCGACATTTATGTGCTGGGCGGCACCTAATTAATTAGCATGTTTATTTCAGCTTTTTTCTTAAAGATGTGTTGTGTGCCTCCTGGCTACCGCTGCATTCTCTGCGAATTGGTATCTGTCCGCGCGTTAGGGTGGTGGGACACTGGAGTGTCATCTCATCATCGTCTGTTTCCATTAGGGCAGGCAGGTCATCTTCTTCTACCTCTGCCTGCCTCAATGTCGAAGGTGGAGGTTCGTCGTCTGCTGTGGCTGATGTGGCAGGCTTGCTTGACTGCGTAGCCTCGCGCATTTTTAGATCATACAGTTCTTTGTAAGGACTCAAACCATCAAGCAAATATGCCCTAAACCGACATACCCTTTCAAAATTAAAGTCGTACTTTATCATTACTCATTTGGTTTTGATTGTTATCCTTTCCTCTTCCAATTGCAGCAGCTCTTCATCTATCAGTTCTTGGACATGGGATGGCAAAATCTCTTCAACATCATCTTCGTCAACTTCCACAAGCCAAACTCACTTTGTCCTTACTTCGTTCACCACGATCGAAACGCTTAATTATGTCTAGTTTTACGCTAAGTGTAACACCCTTACAAGCTCTTTCAGGCTTTTCCAATACCTTAGAACTCACCTGCTAACGGCTGCTCACAGGCACGTGTTTAAGCAATGCCGGCGAAAATGCCGTTCCGAATCCAGGAGAGAGCGGCTGCTCGGGGTGCACGGCGCGCTGCTTTTTTATCGCGCGCTCCCTTTCTTCGTCACAGTGAAAACACCTCTTAGCGAAAACAGGGAACTAATGTAGGTCTTTCGTAACGGTGAGGTTTCGTAAAGCGAACGTTCGAAAAGCGGGGGACCCCTGTACACACATTCTTTTCCTCTCTCTCCTTTTTCTCCCTCTGTCCCTCTCACTATACCCCTTGCCCATCCTCTGGGCTTCCCCCTCCCCCTTTCTTTCTCTCTAGGCCTCCTGTCCCATGATCCTCTCGTATCCCTTTTGCAAATCACCTGTCCAGCTCTTGGCCCCATCCCTCCCCCTCCTGTCTTCTCCTATCATTTCGGATCTCCCCCTCTACCCCCCACTTTCAAATCTCTTACTAGCTCTTCTTTCAGTTAGTCCTGACGAAGGGTATCAGCCCAAAACGTCGACCGTACCTCTTCCTAGAGATGCTGCCTGGTTCACCAGCAACTTTTATGTGTGTTACCTCTTTAACCGTTCCCCCTTCAGAAACAGCCCCACCCCTCTGTGGCAGGTCTGCAATCCCCAATGTGGCCTTAACAGCCACCTTGGCATCCTCAGAATCTGGATGAATGGGGGATGCCATGAACTCCCAAGGACTATCTAAAAGGGAACAGAAGACCATTTTCACAATTTCTGCTAATTGACACTTAAGCTCTGAAAAAATTCTCATTTTAAGTGCAACGTCTAATTGTTGGAAATATTAAAAACCACCTTTAAAAAGGTAACTTTCTATTTCTTCTTTCTCCCTTGATGTGTTTTCCCCTTTCTTTACAAATGTACCTGATTAGACAGTGAATTCACCTACTCTAACTTTCTTCTGTCTCAAGTGAAGAGAAAACAAGGAATTAAAAACAAAACGCTTTATGAACTTTCCAGCAATGAGAATGTACTTGAGATGGTTGTCATTTTAAAAAGTGCTTACTCCTGAAATGCACAGCCACGATGAGATCAATGCACTGCTATCGTGCAAGTACACCAACCGCCTACCTTGATGGTGACAAGATGACAAAATGCTATTTCTGCCAAACAACTGGCGGAGTAATTTAATTTTAATTTTATGTATATCTAACTGAATCTGTTATTCGCCCGAGCTGATTTACTGCTTGCTCAAGTATGTGGCCCCAACCTGAAATTCAGGCCAGTTGCCTGGGCTGTAAACAAGAATGACTTAATTCTGCTCTTGTGACAGCTCACCTATTGCCAAAACCTTCCTCTAGTTGCTTTGAGGCAAATATTTCACAGCACCATGGGGTGGACTGAGTCCTTCTCCCATCTACAAACTTGAGTTTTATCAGAATATTGCTGTCTAAATCTTTACATGCATTGCGCTGTATTTACCCATTATATTTGTGCTGATTTTGGTTTCAACTTAATAACATCTTGATTTTTAAATTCTCAATTTTGTTTTAAAATCTCCCTTTTTTTTTACTCCATCACCTTCCTCTAATTTTCTGCAGCCCTTCAACATCTTGAGGTATCTATGATTGTCCAGTTCTGTCCTTTTCATATTCCCAAATTAAGGAGAGGGAGAGAGACGTGCTCAGTGAAAATGAGACCAGCACTTGTGCAAAACTCGGAACATGGCATTAGTTTTGCTGCCAATGTCCTTCCTGCTCTCACCTTTTAATCTTCTGTCTCCAGTTCATCCTTATTTGGATCTTTCTGTCTCCACCTGAGGAGACAAGTTCACGTTACAACAGTCACCAACAAACTCACTGGAGAGACACTGAAGCTAATGGATACAGAAGTGTTGTATTCAACAAAATGAGACACTCTCTGAAGCACAGGCTTCCTGACCCAATGTTACAAGACATTTTTCTATGCTAAAGTTAAGGTAACAGCAGGACAATTCTATAGTTATAATGCATCTACAATGCTCCCTTTGAATTACACACACTTCCTTCTTCGCACCCACACCCTAGATACCCAAAATAAATGATCATCAGCATTGTCTGGTTTGCAATCAACTCCAGTCAACAGTTTCAGGAAAACTATTGTTCAGAGCTGCATTTTAAATTCAATCTACAATCCACCTTCTGGTTTGAAGATTGGTTGCTGGTGAAGTAAATATTTGCTATATACCCTAGCTCCAGAATACGCCCTAACAGTGACAAACATCAGTTATGTTGATATATATGTATACTTTCTCCCGCCCCTCCCAAAAAAATGTGAACATTACCCACTCAGCAAAACCTTTTCCCAAAACCTGGGATATTAAAACAAAAGCTTTATGCAATCTTGAAAGTTTTCCCCACAGGCAGTTAACCTGATCAACCGTTCTACTTGTTCCCCCACCACCTTTATTTATTAGCCCCCCCCACTGCACTGCACTGTAAACACTTTAAACTACTTTTTGTAATGCTGTTTTAATGTAAACATGTATACAGTGTTGTTAAGAAGGCATATGGTGTGTTGGCATTCATCAACCATGGGATTGATTTCAAGAGCTATGAGGTAATGTTGCAGCTATATAAAACCTTGGTCAGACCCTACTTGGAGTACTGTGTTCAGTTCTGGTCACCTCACTACGGGAAGGATGTGGAAACTATAGAGAGAGTGCAGAGGAGATTTACAAGGATGTTGCCTGGATTGGAGGGCATATATTATGAGAATAGGTTGAGTGAACTTGGCCTTTTCTCCTTGGAGCGACGAGGGCGAGAGGTGACCTGATAAGGGTGTACAAGGTGACGAGGGGCATTGATTGTGTGGATGGTTGGAAGCTTTTTTCCAGGGCTGAAATAGCAAACACAAGGGGGCATAGTTTTAAGGTGCTTGGAAATAGCTACTGAGGGGATGTCAAGGGTAAGTTTTTCACACAGAGAGTGGTAGGTGTGTGGAATGCACTGCCAGCGGCGGTGGTGGAAGCGGATACAATAGGGTCTTTTAAGAGCCTTTTAGATAGGTACATGGAGCTTAGGAAAATAGAGGGTTATATGCTAGGGAAATTCTAGGCAGTTTCTAGAGCAGGTTACATGGTTGACACAACATTGTGGGCCGAAGGGCCTGTAATGTGCTGTTTACATTGTAAATTCATGTTGGTATTGATGCACATTTTATTCCATATCTGTACTTCTAACTTTATTTTTATATAATTATTTTTTCTGTATAATTGTCTATTTATCTTTTTTTTTGTTGCATGTCTCTCTCACCACACACCACAGCAAATCCCTAATGCTTGCAAATGTATATGGCGAATAAAATCGATTTTTCAGTTAAATGCAGTCTCTGTATTGGCACTGACAAGCCCATCTGATATATTGGAAGAAGCTCTGTGAGAGAGAGGTGACCAATGACAATAAAGTTCTACTCAATGCTATTCTGTGATTGGCTGGATCTTTATGAGCAATTGTTACTCAGGTATTCCATGTCATCTTCGGTCATTCAATAACTTTTGCTGGTTCACAATGATCTACAATATTCACACCTCAAATATATTTGTTTTAGTGCCAAATATGTCATATCTACAATATTCAACACTAATATTTCAATTATTATTAATTAGTTAATTTTCCAGTGCAAGTAGGTAGTACCACTCTTCTAACATTATGTAGTATTTCTGGCTATTTCATTTGGATTGCTTACTATAGCTGCAGACAGTGACAATCACATTGTGTGTTGCTACAAAAGATCACTCATAATCGAAGTGATAGCAAAAGAAATGGATATGTACTTCTAACTTCATTTGTATATAATTTTTTATTCTGTATAATTGTTGAATGATATTTTTGTTGCACGTAGTGCCAGCACACCACAGCAAATTCCTAACGTGTAAATGGCAAATAAGGTTGATCTTTTATCCAAATTGTCTCCTGTAAAGACTTAATTACATTCCCCATTTCCTCGATCTCCATCATATTTTCTCTGATGATGAATTTTCCTACACAGTTGTCTCTGAGATGTCTTCCTTCACCCTGTATTATTATGGGTTTCTCCTACCATAGTTGACAGTCCTGAAATACATCTAATTTATGTTCCACACCTCTGATATTTTTTTTCTTCCTGGTCAGATCAAGGAGAAAGTTCGCCTGGAATCACATTCCACCTCACCAGCATCTGAGTACTAGATATATTTGTTTTACAATTTCTGACACCTTCAATTAGATTTCACCTGCATCTTCTGCGCTTCTTCCCCTCCCCTTTCAGCACTCCACTGGGATCATTCCCTTCATGATGCTGATCTTCCACCTCACCAGCCAGTCCTTCTCAAAACGCTATCCCAAACACAGGAGATTAAAGATGAACATTGTCACATGTACGTGGAAACATACAGTGAAAATGTGTCGTTTGTGTGAGTGGTTATCATAGTCCAAGGATGTGCTGGGGGCAGCCTGCAGGGGTCGCCATGTATCTGCTGCCAGCCGAGCATGCCCACAGCTACCGACCCTAGCCTGGAATGTGGGAGGAAACCAGAGAGGCCAGAGGAAACCCACATATTCACAGGGAGAACATACTTAACTCCTTACAAAGAGCAGCAGGAATTGGACCCTAACCACTGGCTCGGTAAAGAAACGATCTAAGAGCTGTGTGACTGCGATGCGTCGCTTCTCCACCATCCAGAGCTCCAGTGCTTCCAGCTGAAGCAGCAATTCACTTGCACTTGCTCCAATCTAATGCACACCGCTCTGCAGTCTCTACACTGGAGCATTGATCCATTGCTTTGTAGAACCCCCGCATATAGACTCTGAACTTCTATTTGCCTGTCATTTTAACTCATTCTCATTCTCACTCTCACTCGCCCCTTCCGGCCCCTCGAGCCGTGCCACCCAGCAACCCCCGTTTTAATTCTAACCTAATCTCAGGACGATTTATAATGACCAATTAACCTGCCAACCAGCACGTCTCTGGGACTGTGGGAGGAAACCAGAGCACCCGGAGGAAACCCATGCGGTCACGGGGAGAACGTACAAACTCCTTACAGGCAGTGGCGGGAATTGAACCCAGTTCGCTGCTACTGTAAAGTGTTGTGCTAACTGCTATGCTGCCCTCCCTTTATCCTGAAGGTTATTCTGATCTTTCTGCTTCTGTGTGTAAGTTTGAGGAACAGCCCCTCCTCTTCTGTCTGGCTACGCTCCTGGGCTCCACATCAAATTCAACAATTTCTGTTAACTGGCTTTTGTTAGGGAATGGGAACCAGTCTTCAGGAAGTAAAACCTGGACACAATTTAGGGTGGCATCCTGATCTTGTCCTTCGCTATGTAGTTCCTATGGGACAGTAGATGATTACTCCTGCTATCAGCACACTGCAAAAGGTGTATCTCTGCCACTTAGAGCATACGTCTGTTTCATCTCATAACCTTTTGGCTGGTTGTATAATCATGGAGCCATCCTTCAGCACGAATAAAAGAGAAATACTTTTGGTTGGATGGCGGGGTGGTGATGCGTCTCTACCAAAGGAAGTGTAAGGCGCTCCTTCCCTCTGCTAGCCTGCTAGTCACCCTTGGGCAAGGTGTAGCACCTGCTTAGCCCCCATTCAGGGTCATGTGAAGCCGTAGGAGCTGGTGGTGGATGGTCCGATGAGCAGCTGGTTCATATCACAAGTCCTGGTTATGTGACCACTGACGCCAGACAGGCAATCTCTGAAGAGTATTGATAATGACTGGGGTCACCCATCTTGTAAAGACACTGCCCACAAGAAGGCAATGGCAAACCATTTTTCTGTAGAAAAATTTGCCAAGACCAAGCATGGTCATGGAAAGACCTTGATCACTTACGTCATACGACATGGCACATCATGATGAAATTTTAGTTGTCGGGCTTTTTGGAACAGGCACCAGAATTGCATATTCAAAGGGGTTTTGCTAGCTGGAATGTGCTGCCATTGTAAATAAATAATTCTGTGAAGTTACCTGACTACGTCCGGAATGATCCTGTCAAGTAGCAATTGAAACTGAAGTTAATTGTTTATGTTGAAGTTGTGTCAGGAGATTGAGATTCTCTTTGATCTGACTGGGCTCTGTGTCTCCTGTAGGGTTACTGTGTAAATAAAGACTTTTATATTTCCCAGTTACAGCTTCTGTGTGTCTGTGTTGTTCAGTTTTAGTCAGTCATAACAGCTTTCTCTTTGTAGTTAGTTCAGTTGCAGGTTAACCATCTGTAATATTAACTCAGGTTTTCTTTGCTCCACTAAAGCTGCCTAACGTGCCATAAGACCATAAGACATAGGAGCAGAATTAGCCTATTCAGCCTGTTGAGTCTGCCATCATCACAGCTTATCCAATTTCCTCTTAACCCCATTCTCCTGCCTTCTCTCCATAACCTTTCACGCCCTGACTAAGCAAGAACTTATCACCCTCTGCCTTAAAAGCACCCAGTGACCTGGCCTCCGCAGCAGCCCGTGGCAATGAATTCCACAGATTTACTGCCCTCGGGCTAAAGACATTCCTTCTCGTCTCTGATCTAAATGTATGTCCCTCTAATTTGAGGCAGCGACCTCAGAGACTCCCTAATGAAAGGAAGCATCCTCTCAACATCACTCTATCGATGAAAACCCCTCATTCTTCTAAACTACGATGAATACAGGCCCAGAGTCTTCCTTCACTGCTCCCATGATAACCCTTTCATTCCTGGAATTGTTCTCATGAACCTCCTGAGCTCTCCAATGTCAGCACATCTTTTGGTAAGTAAAGAGCCCAAAACTGCTCACAATTCTCCAAATGAGGCCTCACCAGTGCCTTATAAAGCCTCAGCATAACATCCTTGTTTTTATTAGTAAGTTTTTGATAAGAACAGGCCATTAGGCCCAGACACGAGGAAATCTGCAGATGCTGGAAATACAAGCAACGCACACACAGACAAAATGCTGGTGAATGCAGCAGGCCAGGCAGCATCTCTAGGAAGAGGTACAGTCGACGTTTCCGGCCGGGACCCTTCGTCAGGATTAACTGAAAAGAGACGGTGAGAGATTTGAAAGTAGGAGGGGGAGGGGGAGATCCAAAATGATAGGAGGAGACAGGAGGGGAGGGGTGGATCTAAGAGCTGGAAAGTTGATTGGCAAAAGGGATACCAGACTGGAGAAGGGAGAGGATCATGAGACGGGAAGCCTGGGGAGAAAGAGAAGAGGGGAGGGGAGCCTGGAGGGTGGAGAGCAGGCAAGGAGTAATAATGAGAGGGACAGGGAGAAAAAAGAGAGAGAGAGGAAAAAAAAGGGGGGGAAAATATATATTAAATAAATAAGGGACGGGGTGTGAAGGGGAGGAGGGGCATTAACAGAAGTTAGAGAAGTCAATATTCATGCCATTAGGTTGGAGCTGCCCAGACGGAATATAAGGTGTTGTTCCTCCAACCTGAGTGTGGCTTCATCTTGACAGTACAGGAGGCCGTGGATAGACATATCAGAATGGGAATGGGACGTGGAATTAAAATGTGTGGCCACTGGGAGATCTTGCTTTCTTTGGCGGACAGAGTGTAGGTGTTCAGCGAAACGGTCTCCCAGCCTGCGTCAGATCCGCCAATATATAGAAGGCCGCACCGGGAGCACCGGATGCAGTATATCACCCCAGCCAACTCACAGGTGAAGTGTTGCCTCACCTGGAATGATCGTCTGGGGCCCTGAATGATGGTGAGGGAGGAAGTGTAAGGGCATGTGCAGCACAGGCCCAGCAATGCTTGCCAAATTCCTGTTCACATAGTGTGTTGAAATAACTATTAAATTTAGATTTGAAAGTCTCTAATCTCAATGACGCAACTAAGTAGTTTGTTCCATTTGTCAACAACTCACTGAGTAAAGAAATGCTTCCTGATGTTAGTCTGAAATTTCTCTTTAACCAGTCTCCACCTATGGCCCCATGTCCTTGTTGATGGATTAATTTGAAGTAGCAGCTGGCATCCATCTTACCTGTGCCCTTAATGATTTTCAACACTTCTGAGATGTCTCCTCTCATTCGATGTATACTTAGGCTCAAAAGATTTAATTCTTTCAGTCCAGTCCTCTTGAAATGGATGCTAACATTGCATTCGCCTTCCTCACCACTGATCAGGCTGCAAACTAAACTTCAGGGAATCCTGCACGAGGATACCAAAATCCCTTTGTACCTCCGAGTCTTGAGTTTTCACCCTGTTTAGAAAACCATCTATGCTTTTATTTTTCTCTACTAAAGTGCATGATCATGTAATTCCTCACACTGTATTCCATCTGCCACCTCTTTGCCCATTCTCCTAATCTGTCTAAGTCCTTCTGCAGCCTCTCTGCATCCTCAACACTATCTGCCCCTCTATCTATCTTCGTATTTTCTGCAAACTTGGCCACAAAGTCATCAATTTCATCATCCAGGCATTTCCAACAACTCTAATCTGCTCTCTTGTATTTTGCATGTTCCTTTTTTTTTTCTAGATCTGCTCTTATTAATCTATCAACCAGATGGTGTCATGAAGAGTTTCACACCAATGACAATCCTGGCTTCTCCTTATCAGATATATTACACACAATTATAGAGCCCCTGTGGCTGTCCCTCCTTTTATTTCTCCCCAAAATCAAGCTCCAAGGAATCCTGTAAATTCATGCACAAAAATGAATCTTAACCAGTATATGCACTGTTCCCTCTAAACTGCGTAAGTGCGCAGCCGCGCAGTAACTGAAATGCTCCCACGCTCGTAACCTTTGGTGCCGTGCAGCTGGAGTTTTCTTTTATATAACCACAATAAAATTTTGAAATTATGCTAATATAATTTTGAAATTATGTTAATGTAATTGTGAAGTACCCTGTAATTATGTAACCATAAATTTTCTAAATAATAAATATACCACAACCTTTACTTTGGAACATTTCAGAGCTTCAATGTTTTCACATTGTCAGTGTTTCAAATTACCACACTGTTATAAATTGTAACAGTAAACAAAGAATGGAAATCGGTAGCTCATTGTTAATAAGCTGCCAGTCCGCTAAATGCTGATGCCGTATAAGTCTTAAAATTTACGTGACTTGAAAGATTTCCTTTGTTGTACTGTATTTTGTTATCCCTTCAATTAATAAATAAAATCAAAAGTATGTGATTTTTTTCAATTTTTATTCTAAATAGTCAGAGTATGCATATTATAAAACGAAACTTTTAAAGGGCTGTGCAGCATTCAGGACATTTAAAAAATTTCTGCTCAGAGCAAGAGCTGGTCTGGCAGCTGTGAAAAAAAATAGAGGGAACATTGAGTATATATACTGTACTTGGATAATAAATATAAAGGCTCCATTTCATTTGGACCGCATGAAGCTGCTTTCTTTACCAAGAAAGCAAATGGGTTGTTCTATTTCCATGATCTTGTTTCTTAAAAGTATTTGAAACTCCCAAATTCCTAACAGTTGTTTTTTTCTTCTCACTGTCTCATTTCTGGAAAAGTTGCATTCTGGAATAACCACAGACTACTCACACCAACATGAGTAGATTGAATCAAACCCAAAGACGTTTTTTTAATACCTGTACTGAGTAATACTGACTTGCAGATAGTTGGGCTTCAAATGTCGCAATTAGGGCCAGTATGAATAGAGATCTCACTGAAAAGTTGTATTCTGATACCTTGTACATTCCATCTGACATAAATGCATTTTTGTCTCCCTTTGAAAAAGACAGAACATGTCAGAGACATTTCCCATTGTCTGGAAGTTTATACAATGTGCAAAAGTTTTTTAAAAAATCAGACATTTTTTAGAATCCTACCTTATCATATAAGGCAACGTTCTAAAATGGTATATGCATTTCTGGAAGTCAATAATTTATAAGATAACACAAATAATCCTGGACATCAAGTTCCAAAGAAATCCCCGGAAGAGGCATTCAGCAGTTTTTTTTTAGCTTTACTCCCTCGTGTCCCCACATAAATAAATTTGAGATTTCAAGCTCAAAATGCATCTGTGCTCTTCTTCCCACTTCTTTTGCCAGCAGTCTTCACCCCAAATGATGAACCTTTACTCTGATGTTCACAATTTTTGAACCATTTGGACGTCTTCCTCTTAATCTCCGTAACTACTTAGTGAAAATTGTTTATGTGTCAATGTCCACTCACTCACTGTAATCTAACGCTCCTTAAAGTTGCAACATTCTGTTCAGTAAGGAACAACACCAACAATTGACTAAATCCATGTATAAAGGTGGTTCTTTGGTGCTTGGAGAACAGCCCACTATTTTACAGACATTAAATGTCATTGCTCTTACAACTCCCTAGTCCTCCCTCTTAACTATGTAAACACTATTGTGTGTCTGGCCCATTGTTTCACAGCTAGTTATCAACATTCCTTCTTTTGGAGACTTCCCCTAATCTCATAGTCTCGCAAACAGATAAAATCCCAATGTGGCCTCCTCCACATCAGTGACAGCCATCATAAATTTGGGGTGCAAACACGAGGAAATCTGCAGATGCTGGAACTTCAAGCAACACACATAAAAGTTGCTGGTGAACGCAGCAGGCCAGGCAGCATGTCTAGGAAGAGGTCCAGTCGACGTTTTGGGCCAAGACCCTTCATCAGGACTAACTGAAAGAAGAGATATTAAGAGATTTGAAAGTGGGAGGGGGAGGGGGAGTTCCAAAATGATAGGAGAAGACAGGAGGGGAAGGGATGGAGCCAAGAGCTGGACAGGTGATTGGCAAAATGATATGAGAGGATCATGGGACAGGAGGCCTAGGGAGAAAGAAAAGGTGGAGGGGGGAAGCCCAGAGGATGGGCAAGGGGTATAGCGAGAGGGACAAAGGGAGAAAAAGGAGAGAGAGTGAAAGAAAATATATATAAATAATGAATAAATAAATAACAGATGGGGTACGAGGGGGAGGTGGGGCATTAATGGATGTTAGAGAAGTCAATGTTCATGCCATCAGGTTGGAGACCGAATATAAGGTGTTGTTCCTCCAACCTGAGTGTGGCTTCATCTTGACAGTAGAGGAGGCAGTGGATAGACATGTCAGAATGGGAATGGGACATGGAATTAAAATGTGTGGCCACTGGGAGATCCTGCTTTCTCTGGCGGACAGAGCGTAGGTGTTCAGCGAAGCGGTCTCCCAACCTGCATTGGGTCTTACCAATATATAGAAGGCCACATCGGGAGCACCGCACGCAGTATATCACCCCAGCTGACTCACAGGTGAAGTGTCACCTCACCTGCAAGGACTGTCTGGGGCCCTGAATGGTAGTGAGGGAGGAAGTGTAAGGGCATGTGTAGCACTTGTTCCGCTTACAAGGATAGGTGCTGGGAGGGAGATTGGTGGGGAGGGACAGCGGGGGGACGAATGGACAAGGGAGTTGTGTAGGGAGCAATCCCTGCGGAAGGCAGAGAGAGTGGGAGGGAAAGATGTGCTTAGTGGTGGGATCCCGTTGGAGGTGGCGGAAGTTACGGAAATTATATGTTGGACTCGGAGGCTGGTGGGGTGGTAGGTGAGGACCAGGGGAACCCCATTCCTAGAGGGGTCGTGGGAGGATGGGGTGAGAGCAGATGCGTGTGAAATGGGAGAGATACGTTTGAGAGCAGAGTTGATGGTGGAGGAAGGGAAGCCCCTTTCTTTAAAAAAGGAGGACATCTCCTTCGTCCTGGAATGAAAAGCCTCATCCTGAGAGCAGATGCGGTGGAGATGGAGGAATTGCGAGAAGGGGATGGCATTTTTGCAAGACTGCTCCATTGAGAACCTCCGCTCCATCTGCCACAAGCAAGTCTTCCTGGTGGGCAAGCATCTTAATTCCGATTCCCGTTCCCATTCTGACGTGTTGTTCCATGGCCTCCTCTTGTGCCAAGATGAGGCCACCCGCAGGGTGAAAGAGCAACACCTTACAGTGGCATGCAAAAGTTTGGGCACCCCTTGTCAAAATTTCTGTTACTGTGAATAGCTAAGTGAGTAAAAGTTGACCTGATTTCCAAAAGGCATAAAGTTAAAGATGACACATTTCCTTAATATTTTAAGCAAGATTACTTTTTTATTTCCATCTTTTACAGTTTCAAAATAACAAAAAAGGAAAAGGGCCCAAAGCAAAAGTTTGGGCACCCTGCATGGTCAGTACTTAGTAACACCCCCTTTGGCAAGTATCACAGCTTGTAAACGCCTTCTGTAGCCAGCTAAGAGTCTTTCAATTCTTGTTTGGGGGATTTTTCGCCCATTCTTCCTTGCAAAAGGCTTCTAGTTCTGTGAGATTCTTGGGTCGTCTTGCATGCACTGCTGTTTTGAGGTCTATCCACAGACTTTCAATGATGTTTAGGTTGGGGGACTGTGAGGGCCATGGCAAAACCTTCAGCTTGCACCTCTTGAGGTAGTCCATTGTGGATTTTGAGGTGTGTTTAGGATCATTATCCTGTTGTAGAAGCCATCCTCTTTTCATCTTCAGCTTTTTTACAGATGGTGTGATGTTTGTTTCCAGAATTTGCTGGTATTTAATTGAATTCATTCTTCTCTCTACCAGTGAAATGTTCCCCGTGCCACTGGCTGCAACACAAGCCATGTGTTGTTGCATCGATCCACCCCCCGTGCTTAACAGCTGGAGAGGTGTTCTTTTCATGACATCCTGCACCCTTTTTTCTCCAAACATACCTTTGCTCATTGCGGCCAAGAAGTTCTATTTTAACTTCTTCAGTCCACAGGACTTGTTTCGAAAATGCATCAGGCTTGTTGAGATTTTAACTGATGAAGTTAAAATAGAACTTAAAAGATAGGGTATGAAGAGGATGTATTGTCTTGCTGTAGAATTTGGAACCTCAGTAATGAGGCAGTATTAGTTGTTGCATTATAGTGCGGCTCCCTCTAGGAAAAAAGTTCAAAATCAAAATAAATTTATTATCAAAGTACACAACTGTCACCATATACTATCCTGAGATTCATTTTCTTACAGTGTTCACAGTAATTACAAAGAAACACAATAGAATCAATGAAAAATTGCACATAAAAACAGAAACAACCAATGTGCAAGAGAACACATTGTATAAATAGATTCTGGATTGGGTGTTGTGTGATGAACTGGAATTGATTAGTGAATTTAAGGTAAAAGAACCCTTAGGGGACGTGATCATAATATGATTGAATTCACCCTGAAATTTGAGAAGTAGAAGCTAAAGTCAGATGTATCAGTGTTACAGTGGAGTAAAGGAAATCACAGAGGCATGAAAAAGGAGCTAAACAGAATTGATTGGAAAAGAACACTGGCAGGGATGATGATAGAGCAGCAATGACTGGAATTTCTGGATGCAATTCAGAAGGCACAGGATATGCTGTATGCTTCCCAAAGATGAAGAAGTATTCTAAAGGGAAGTTGACACAACCATGGCTAACAAGGGAAGTCAAAGCCAACATAAAAGCCAAAGAGAGGGCATATAATAGAGCAAAAATTAGTAGAAAGTTAGGGGATAGGGAAGCCTTTAAATACCAACAGAAGGCAGCTAAAAAAGTCATTAAAAAAGTAAAAAATGAATTCAAAAGTAAGTTAGCCAATAATATTAAAGAGGATACTAAAAATTTCTTCAGGTACATAAAGTGCAAAAGAGAAGCAAGAGTGGACATCAGATCACTGGAAAATGATGCTGGAGCGGTAGTAATGACGGAAAAGGAAATGGCGGATGAACTGAATAAGTATTTTGCATCAATCTTCACTGTGGAAGTCACTAGCAGTATGGTGGTAGTTCCAAGTGTCAGGGGTCACGAAGAGTGTGAAGTTACTATTTCTAGAGAGAAGGCTCTTGGGAAACTGAAAGGTCTGAAGGTAGATAAGTCACCTGGACCAGATGGTGTACACCCCACAGTTCTGAAAGAGATGGCTGAAGAGATTGTGGTAGCATTAGTAATTATCTTCCAAGATTTACTAGATTCTGGAATGGTTCTGGAAGACTGGAAAATTGCAAGATGAAGAGAGAGAAGCAGAAGAAGGGAAACTGTAGGCCAGTTAGTCTGACTTCAGTGGTTGGGAAGATGTTGATAATCTCCTGAAATACCCCAGATTATGGTATGGTCCCGTCAGAAGATAGAACGTGTGCTACTGCTATCCAGGGGAAGAGAGAGAGAGAAAAAAGGCAGAAGGGAAAATGATGAAACTGATTTTTAAAGATGTGCTCACCAAGAATGTGGCAGCTTTAGAGAGAACGCAGAGGAGATTTACCAGGAGAACATGCCTTCTGAGGATAGATTGAGCAAGTTGGGGCTTTTCTCTTTGGAGTGAAGGAGGGTGAGAGGTGACTTGATAGGGGTGTCCAAGATGATAAGAGGCATGGATCTAAAGTACAGTACAACCAAAGCCTTTTCCGGAGCAGAAATGGTTAATAAGAGAGAGCATTGTTTTCAGGTGATTGGAGGAAGGTACAGCGGGATGTCAGAACTAAGTTTTTTTAACACAAGGAGTGGTGGGTGTGTGGAATGCACTGCCAGGGTTGATGGAAGAGGCAGATACATTAGAGGTATTTAAGGGACTCTTCGATAGGCATGTGGATGATAGAAAGATGGAGGGCTATGTGGTAGGAATGGTTAGATGCTCTTTGAATGGGTTAAAAGGTCAGCACAACACGATGGACTGAAGGGCCTATACTGAGCTCCAATGTTCTATGTTCTAAGGTATATATGGAAAGTATGTTTCCCTAGCTTAGGAATGTGGAATGTAGGTGGCCAGTCCACAAACTAAAAGGTAGCACAATTAGTAACAAAATGAAGGGAAATTCCTTCACTCGTATGGTAGTGAATCTTCAGAATTCTCTTCCCCAAATAGCTGCGGGTGGTTAGAAGTATCTATAAAATGGCACGGTGTAATTGGGAAATCCAACCAATTTCAAGAGTGTAACTTAGAGCATAGAACAGTCGAGTACAGGAACAAACTCCTTGGCCAGTGATGACTGTGTTCAGCATGTTAAGCTGCACAGTAGCGTAGTGGTTTGCACAACGCTTTACAGTACGGGCGACCCAGGTTCAATTCCCACTGCTGCCTGTAAGGAGTTTGTACGTTTGCCCTGTGACCATATGTGTTTCCCCCAGGTGCTCCCGGTTTGTAGTTTAATTGGTCATTGTAAATTGCCCTGTGATTAGGCTAGGATTAAATCGGGGAACAGCTGGGTGGTGCGGCTCGAAGGGTCAGAAGGACCGATTCTGCACTATAGCTCAGTAAATACAAGATACAGCAATAAACTACCCACTTCTGACTGCAGGACCCTCCATTCCCCACATAGTCATGTCTTGAATGCCACTGTTGTATCTGTTTCCACTAGTATCCCTGGCAGCACGTTCCACGTACTTAGGTACAGTATATAAATGAAAATTTGCATCCCACATCCCCTTTTAAACTCCCCCCCCCCACCTTAAAGCCAGAACCTCTAGTGTTCAATATTTCTATCCTGGGACAAAGATTCTGAGCAGAATTAGGCCATTCAGCCCATCGAGTCTGCTATGCCATTCCATCATGGCTGATCCTGGATCCCACTCAACCCCATGCACCTGCCTTCTCGCCATATCCTTTGATGTCCTGACCAATCCAGAAACTATCCTTTCGCCTTAAATATACTCACAAACTTGGCTTCCACCAGAGTCTGTGGCCGAGCATTCCACAGATTCGCTACTCTCTAGCTAAAAAGAAAATTCCTCCTTACCTCTGTTCTAAAAGGTCGCCCATCAATTTTAAGGCTGTGCCCTCTAGTTCTGGATACCCCCACCATAGGAAGCATCCTCTCCACATCCACCCTACCTAGTCCTTTCAACATTCATCAAAGTTGCTGGTGAACGCAGCAACCTTGATGTGTGTTGCTTGAATTTCCAGCATCTACAGAATTCCTGTTGTTTGCCTTTCAACATTCGGTAGGTTTCAATGAGATCCCCACTCATCCTTCTAAATTCCAATGAGTACAGGCCCAAAGTTGCCAAATGTTTCTAATATGTTAACCCCTTCATTCCCAGAATCATCCTTGCAAACCTCCTCTAGATTCTTTCCAATGATAACACATCCTTTCTGGGATATGGGGCCCAAAACTGTTGACAATTCTCTGAGTGCTGGCTGACTAGTGTCTAATAAAGCCCCAGCATTATCTCCTTGCTTTTATATTCTATTCCCCTTGAAATAAATGCCAACATTGCACTTGCCCTCTCGGAGTCTTGCACGAGGAATCCTAAGTCCCTCCCTGCACCTCTGATGTTTGAACCTTCTCCCCATTTAGATAATAGTCTGCACTATTGTTCCTTTTTACCAAAATGCATTATCATACATTTTCCAACAGTGTATTCCATCTGCCACTTTTCTTTTCCCCATTCTTCCAATTTGTCTAAGTCGTGCTGCAATCGCATTGCTTTCTCAGCACTACCATTGGCGAACGGTGTGTGAAGTAGCGGTCCCAATACTGACCCCTGTGGAACGCCACCCTGAGGCAGCCAACCAGAAAAAGCCCCTTTTATTCCCACTCGCTACCCCCTGTATGTCAGCCATTCCTTTATCCATGGCAGTATCATTCCCATAATGCCACAGGATTTTTACCTTGTTAAGCAGCCTCATGTGTGGCACCTTATCAAATGCCTTCTGAAAATCCAAGTAAATGACATCCACAGCTTTGTCCACCCTGCTTGTTACTTCCTTGAAGAACTCTAGCAGATTTGTCAGGCAAGATTTCCCTTTACAGAAACCATGTTGACTTTGACTTATTTTATCATTAGTCTCCAAGTACCCCAAAACCTCATCCTTAATAATAGACTCCAACTCTTTCCCAACTACTGAGGTTGGGCTAACTTACCTATAATTTCCTTTCTTTTGCCTTCCTCCCTTCTTAAAGAGTGGATTGACATTTGCAATCTATCAGTCCTCTGGGACCATGCCAGAATCAAGTGATTCTTGAAAGGTCATGACCAACGCATCCGTTCTCTCTTCAGCAACCACTGTCAGTACTCTGGAATGTAGTCCATCTGGTTCAGGTGACTTATCCACCTTAAGATCTTTGAGTTTGTCTGGCACTTTTTCCTTTGTAATAGCAATGGTACTCACTCCCATTCCCTGACACTCACGGACTTCTGGCACACTGCTAATGTCTTCCACATTGGCAGATTGCCCATTAAGAACATCTGCCATTTTTTTGTCTGCCATTACTACCTCACCAGCATCATTTTCCAGTGGTCCAATATCAACTCGCACCTCCATTTTACTCTTTATATAGCCAAGAAAACTTTTAGTATCCTGCTTTATATGCCCTATCAATGCCTCTGATAATTTTATAAATTTGTGTCAGGCCTCCATTCAGCCCCCAGTGCTCCAGTGAAAGCAATCCATAACAAGCCATCATCTGGGAATTATTTTTTTAATTTAAATTGAAGTATTTAAATTCACAGCTTGTGATGGTAATATATAAATTGTATAGTTTTGAATCAGTGTTTAATTGGTATTGCGTCATATTTTACTATTTAATCCATTTACAGTGTGCAAAATGCTTAGGCAAACTATCTCTTTCATATATGCCTAAGACTTTTGCACAGTACTGTAAATCTAAACAATGTTTGAAATATGAAAAGGATATAATAAATATTTAACCAAATCATCAACCCAATCAGTACACGTTTACAGTGTGTTGTTTAATGTCCACGGCATCTGCTTTTCTTCACATTCTGACATTTGGGAGTCAGACCTTGCAAACTTATTTTCTCTCTCTTTTTAAAAAAAGAACACCTCGGACAGGGTCCTCCTGTTGATTTGCTTTCCCAGTTGCAGTTTGTCTCTGCCAGTTTTGCTTGCTCGTGTTATGAGACAGCAGGTGAAAACTCAATTATCTTTCACGCTGAACCCACTGAAATGTGACAGTTTGAATATTGGTACACAGTAACCTGACTTCAATGGTGAGGCATGCTCCCTCAAAGAACTGTTATGATCAATGGAAGATTGTTTTGGTTTATGATGATGCAGAGGACATTTAATTTGCTGATAACACTCATGCTGACATGAAGTCAAATGTAATGCGACCAGGTGATGTGACCCTTGTGGTAAACCATGTGTATGGGTTGTAACTGGGTTACCTGTCTGGACATGCCCCTCTGCTGACTCCTCCTGTGGTTCCTCCCACAGACCCCTGAATAAAGGTGATTGTGCCACTGCTGCTCCTCCCTCAGTCCAGGACAGACGCAGCATGGACGAGGACCCATTTTACTGTTAATAAAAGCCTTTCAGTGTTTACTCTACTTCCAGTCTTTTGGAGTAATTGATAGTGCATCAACTCTAGAGTGTATTGAAGCGACAGGGCCCGATGTTTGGATGATTTAAGCACTGAACCAGATTGGAAAGGTCAAGTGTCAGGACCAGAGGCAAGGGTCATTGCCCTGCTATATTTACTCGGCTCTGCACTGAACTGGGGCGGTGACCTCCAGCTGCAGTGATGCCTGGCTTCGTGTTTGTAGACTAACTTTATAAAACTTCAGTTCTGAATGCCATTTGCTCACTTTTATAGTTTGCCCGATTTATTTTTTTGTTTCTCTGCACGGTGGGTATTTGATGGTCTTTTTAAATGGATTCTTCTGGGTTCCTTTGTTTTGTGACTGCCTGTAAGGAGGCACATATCAAAGTTATATAATGTACTGTATATAGTTTGATAATAAACTTTGAACTTTGAATTCTGTCATTTGGAAGCTGAAAGGTCCCCAGTCTGTTCATCTGTGTGAAATTATGTAAGGACTGTTTTTGAATATCTGCCTTTGCGTTTTCTGCTTAAGTATAAGGTGACTGAGTGCTTGCCTCTGACCCTGTCTCTTGCTGATGTTCTGTGCTATCTTCTAAAAGAAGGACAAGAGAGCTTGTTGGTGGCGATCCTAATCACAAAAGATGTAGTTTGAAGTCACATTCCAGATATTTTTGTACAACAGCGCAGTCCCCATTACTCTCTCTCAGGTGGGCAGAAATGGATTGAATGGCACAACTTTCAGTGAGAACGGGGTCGGGAAGTGGGTGACATATCACACTGACCTGGCCACCAAATCAAGCTACTGAAACAAATCTGATTATTATCAAATTGCTTATTGTGGTGCCAAGTTTCCTAAAAAGATCCTCTTGGGATGTTGTGAAAAGAATAAGAAAGGCATTATATAAATGCAAGTTTAAATTCCTTACCTAAAAGAATGCAGAATTAGTTCTGGGTGTGGTGCATACAGCCTGCCACTGAGTTCTGTGCCGACATGCAGCCAAACCTTGTTGGTGTCATTGTCTTATGCCCCTGAGATCTCCAGGGTGATACATACCATCGAAACACCAAACCAAAACATAACAATTGACAGTCATTATTCAATTGTCTCAATTCCCTGAGTGGTGTTTCATCCTTCAAAGTCTTTTCGATGTCAGGACTGCAATGTCTCCATAAATAGTGGATCTGAAATTGACTTTTTGGATTAGTGACACACCACCTCTGCCTAATTGATTTCAAAATGTGGAAGTAGCCTGGCAGTCTGTAGGTTAAAAGCTATTGATAGCCATTTTTTAAAGATGCTTCCAAATTGTTCTACGCCACTATACGGCCACAGCTCCAAGTGCTTTAGAGAGTTTGACCCAGTATCCACAAATCTTCACGAGTAACCATGAGGGGGCAGTCATTGAAAGGAATTGAACTAGACACCATTTGAGGATGAAGTTTTCAGTACTAACTTAGTAAAAACACACAACTTCTGGCCTGCTGTTCAAAATTGGTCTGGAGAATACTGCACTTTACTCATTCTGTCTTTTAGCAAAAACCTATTTAGTGGAGTTTAAAAATAACTCTGTATATTTTTACCTCTTGAAATATGTTGGCTAGTCCCTCATTTAATGTCTTGGCAGAAGCAAAGCACTTTTTTTTCTGAGAACTTGTTCAACAGCACCCGTATTGATACTTTCTTTCTGCCTTGATTTGTGCGGCTGTCAGTGTTTTTTAAACACAAGACGTGAAAATATTATTTAGGGTACAACTACCCACCAATTTCAGTAAAGTCCAATGCCTTGAAATGACCTGGTTTTAGTAATTTCATTTTGGGTGGATGTCTTTTTAGGAAGGTTACTGTTATTGGATTAAAGAAATACTGGCTCGAAAGAATAGATACTTCTTGACTAGAAAAAGGCAGAAGGTTAGGAAACTTGGGAATTACAGCAGATAAATCTGAGAATATAATAAGCGATAAGGAGATGAATCTTGATTATAACCAGACATAGCTTCATGCAGAGTGTGATAAATATATGGAGTGGTCCATTTATGGACGTTACTGGTACAAATTAAAACAGCACTTTCAAACAATTCGCTTGTGAATTTATGGACCTAGCTGATGTTAGAATAATGGGGTTGGCAATTGTGATGTAGTGTTGAGGAGGAGAAAGATCTCTCTCGGTACTCCGTGACAGTTGTCCTTGTTAAAGGAGATAATGTTTCTGTAAAATGTAAGTATGGTTCAGGTGGGGATCAACCTTCTCTTGCAACTCTTGAATTTAGGAAGGTGTACAGGAGCTGGTTGAGATCAGCTGGTTGAGTGGTGTCGCACTCATCGCCTGTAAGACCAAAGAATTGATTGTGGATTTCAGAAAGGGTAAGGCATACACCAGTCCTCATCGAGGGATCATTAGTGGAAAGGGTGAACACTTTCAAGTTCCTGGGTGCCAACATCTCTGAGGATCTCTCCTGGGCCCAGCTTACCAATGCAGTTATAAAGAAGGCAAGACAGCGGCAATATTTCATTAGGGGTCTGAGGAGGTTTGGCATGTCACCAAAGACATTTGCAAACTTCTACAGATGTACCCTGGAGACTGTTCTAGCTGGTTGCATCACCCTCTGGTATGGGGGAGGGTGATGGGGAACACTACACAGGATCAAAATAAGCTGCAGGAAGTTGGTGAACTCAGTCAGCTCCATCACGAGCACTAACCTCCCCAGCATCCAGGACATCTTCAAGGAGCGATGTCTCACAAGCTGGCATCTATCATTAAGGACCCCCATCACCCAGAACATGCCCTCTTCTCATTGCTACCATCAGGGAGGAGGTACAGGAGCCCGAAGACACACACTTAACAAATCAGAAATGGCTTCTTCCCCTCTGCCATCCGATTTCTGAATGGACATTGAACCCATGAACACTACCTTACTACATTTCCCCCCCATCTCTTTTGGCACTATTAATTTAACTTAACTTTTTAAGTATATGTGCTCACTGTAATTTACACTTTTTTATAATTACACATTGCTATATACTGCAGATGCACAACAACAGATTTCACGACATACGCCTGTGATATCAAACGTGATTCTGATTTGAACGCAGGGATGAACATTGTAGAACAAGAGATGGTAGACCAGGTCATTTTGTATGATTTTGAATGATGTTTTGAATGATCACCTTTTCACATCCAGTCCAACATTTAATAGACTGGCAACTGGCAAAGCCTGGATGTGCCATCTCTTTGATTTCAATGTAGATTGAGGATAAGACAGCAAAATGGAATAATTCTTTAATATTAAATATGTGTTTTACAGTCCTGTGCAAAGCTTTTAGACACATATATATAACTACAGTGCCTTACACCTTTGCACAATACTGTATTTGTCAACATGGAGCAGGGATTGAAGTTGTAAAATGGCAAGAGCAAAGGATGTTGGGTATGGCGAGGGTGGAGAGCCCTGGGAGGAGCATGTGACAGGGGGCAGAGAAGGAATTCCAGGGATGAGGGCTGGCATGGGTGCAGAGACACCAGGCAAGGCCATTTGGTTCTAAACAATTGGTTTATTGATCATTAGAGAATGTCTCTGTGGTGCTTCCCGCTCCCTCCCCTCTCCCTTCTCCTTTTCCCAACCATGATTCCCCTTTCTCTGTTCCCTTCCCACTCTCAGTCCACAATAGAGACCCATATCAGATCACTCACATATGTCATGAAATTTGTTTTTTTTCAGCAGCAGTAGAGTGCAATGCATAAAATTACTACTGTACTGTTCAGATATCTGAGGCACGGTTCAGATGGAGATCAACCTTCTCTTGCAACTCTTGAATTCAGGAAGGTGTATAGGAGTGAGATAGATCAGCTGGTTAAGTGGAGTCACGCTCATCGTCTGTAAGACCAAAGAATTGATTGTGGATTTCAGAAAGGGTAAGACATACACCGGTCCTCATCGATACAGTATATATACAGTATGTGCCTCAGACTTCTGGACAGTCCTGTATGCTGATTTTATGTGCTTCATTTATAACACTCATGATCAGCAGTAGATTTGACTTCCTTATGACATACTGTACCCACGGAGTCAAATTCAAAGACTCAAAGCATGTTTATTAGCAAAGTATGTCTGCACTATAGAACTCTGAGGTTCATCTTCCCACAGACATCCACAACGAAGCACCATGGAACCCATTCAAAGACAAAATACATCAACCCCCCCCCCCCCAACATGCAAAGAATAAATTGTGCAAATGGCAAAAGTAACAAGTGAGAAACAAAGAATATGAAAACACCGTCCCAGGCATATTGAGTACAGCTGAGTTTGGTTCAATGTGGTGCTGTGTTGCTCGTTATCTGCAGGCTGCCCCGATCAAGGTCGCACAAAATGGCAGCACAAAAAAGAATGACCAGAAACACATCACAGCATGAACTACAGAATCCAATCTACAAACTGCGTTGATTAGGCCGTTCCCAAGACCCAGGACTCCGACACAATCCTCCAACAGCATCAAGAGGGACAGAGAAACCATTTGAACACAGGGACCTTCCTCTGCGAGCAGTAAGCGAGAAGGCGAGAGAGAGACCGTCACACGCAGACATCTTCCTCTGGTAGCAGTGCGCGAGAGGCTGGTAGACGGTGCTGAACACTCGCCCGCCATCCGCTCTCATCCTCGATGGTTTCAATCTTCCTTGATGCTTTGATCAGTGAGAAGTGGAACCGATCACAGACTCGCACCCGGGCTCCTGGCTTCCTAGCCTTGAGGCCGCACGCTTCACTCAAAACCTCACCCAACTCCCTCAGAGACAGCAGAGCGCCAAATCACTCAATTGGCCCAAAAACACACCCACCAAAATGTAGATCACCCAGCTCCAACAGTAGCAGAACCGCACTTGGAAAAAAAAATGTCAAAGAAATAGTTTTGTGAACTGTCTGGAGAATGTCGTCCTTGGTCGCGTTGGTCACTGGCCCCATCTTCTTCCTTCAAATGGAGCTATACCTACCTGTCATAGTTGATTCATATGGTTCAGAAACACCTCCGCCTGTCAGGTGCTCCATCTCAATCTGCTAAGAGTACGTCTAAT
Source organism: Mobula hypostoma (assembly GCF_963921235.1). Taxonomy (NCBI): domain Eukaryota; kingdom Metazoa; phylum Chordata; class Chondrichthyes; order Myliobatiformes; family Myliobatidae; genus Mobula; species Mobula hypostoma. Next base: position 14,135,256 of record NC_086123.1, read on the forward strand.
GGCTGTTAATGCACGTAGGTAGGAGCAGTCATAATGTGATTGGATTTTGCATTCACTTTGGGGAATGAAGAATTGCTCTAAGAATAGTATTTGAAGATTAAATAAGACCAATTATGGGCATGCAGACAGAGTCAGCAGAAAGGAATTGGCAAATTGGATTAAGGGATGAGTCAGTTTTGTGCAGTGGGAGATATTTAAAGAAATCTTTCAAAGTATGCACAGTTTACATTTCAACAAGCCAGAAGAGTCCCGGAGGAGAAACTAAAATAATTGTTAAAGATAATATCCAATGTAAAGTAGAGGAACATAATATTGTTAACACATGAAATTTCGCAGATGCTGGAAATCCAAAGCCACGTGCACAAAATGCTGGGGGAACTCAGCGGGTCAGGCAGCGTCCATGGAAATGAACAGTCAACGTTTTGCGCCAAGACCCTTCTTCAGGACTGGAAAGGAAGGAGGAAGACACCAGGATCAAAAGGCAGGGGAGGGGAAAGAAGGTAGCTAGAAGGTGATAGGTAAAGCCAGGTGTGTGGAAAGATTAAGAGCTGGAGAGGAAGGAATCTGAATGGAGAGGAAAGTGGACCACAGGAGAAAAGAAAAGGCAGGTCTAGCTGGGTCCCATGTAGATGTCTATGGCTGCCCTTCGAGCCTAGTGGAAGTAGGAGGAGCTGAAGGAGAAATTGTTGAGGGCGAGAGCCATTTCTGCCAAATGGAAGAGGGTGATGGTGGAGGGGAACTGGATGGTTGTTTTATCGAGAAAGAAGCATTTCAGGCATTTTTGAAGTGTATAGGAACTGGACATCCAATGGTGAAAATGAGGCGGTCAGGGCTAGGGAGTTGAAAGATAGTGAGGCGATCGAGCGCTTCAGAAGTGTCGTGGATGTAGGTGGGAAGGAAATGGACCAATTTTGTTAAGTTGGGAGATCGATAAGGACATGGGTTGAATGTTTGAAAAAATAACTCGAAGATCAATAACACATACAAAATGCCAGAGGAACACATCAAGTCAGGTAACATCTATGGAGAGGAATGGAGGGTAGACCTTTCACCAGGACAGATAAAATAATTTGAATATGAGATAAAACTAGCTAGAAGGAAGATATTTAATAAAGGCAATAACACGGTAGGCATTGATCTTATAGGAAGTGAGCGTAGGAAATTAATAATGGAAATATAAGGACTTTAATAAGTTATGCGTAATAATTTTTCACAGAGGAGGATACAAGTACCAATGACATCCTAGAAATTGCTGTAAACTTGCAGTTGCAAGGGAGGAAGTGACTCAAAAATATTGTAATCACCAGTGGAGTGGTACCGATCAAGTTGTTGGAGCTGCAGTTTATTTTCTATGCTTGTCTTATTGAAATCGAGTTCTGGCATATTGATGAGTTTCCCCTATAACCACAGCATAAACTGCTTCCTCAGAAATGAAGTCACTAGATTGATACCTCTTTCATAAACCATGTTATTTTTCCCCAGAGAAACGTCAAAGAAGTATTAATGAAAGGACTACAGAATAATTCAGGAATTTGAGATCATTGTTTTAGGATCAGTGAGAACATTAGAAACTTCCTGAAGATACAGAAAAGTGCTCTGAAAGAGTGAGAATGAGAAAGGATGTAGTCTTGTACTGTTTGAAGAATGAATCTTTACAGTAATACAGTACGCAATCACAGGTCTATTTTTAATGTTAAATAACTAAGTATCAGACAGGGAGATGGGAAAAATGATTTGCTTCATAATTGTTGATTGAAATGGTTCAAAGTTCATTTTGGGATGGACAAGTTTGAAGTTAGAGGAGAAAAATAAACTTAAATGATTAGTAGATTTTTTTGGCGAGAGGCAAATTGAGTAGATCTTGGAAAAAAATGTATTTTTCCCCCCAATAAGTATGCCTCTGTGCATACAGTTTTGACAGAGGTGAAATTGGCTTTGATCACAGTGAAAGGATTGGTTTGCCTGCATCTTTGTGCTGTGAGTGAAGCAAATGCTAAAACATCATAAGTTTGAGTACAGAGAGGAAATTAAGAACCTGGTGGCATGATGCAAAGACAATAACCTATCCTTCAACGTCAGCAAGACGAAGGAATTGGTTGTTGACTTCAGAAGGAGTAGCGGACCACACGACCCCATTGACATCAGTGGTGCGCAAGTGGAACAGGTCAAAAGCTTTAAGTTCCTTGGGGTCAATATCACAAATGACCTGACTTGGTCCAACCAAGCAGAGTCCACTGCCAAGAAGGCCCACCAGTGCCTTTACTTCCTGAGAAAGCTAAAGAAATTTGGCCTGTCCCCTAAAACCCTCACTAATTTTTATAGATGCACCGTAGAAAGCGTTCTTCTAGGGTGCATCACAACCTGGTATGGAAGTTGTCCTGTCCAAGACCGGAAGAAGCTGCAGAAGATCGTGAACACAGCCCAGCACATCACACAAACCAATCTTCCGTCCTTGGACTCACTTTACACCGCACGCTGTCGGAGCAGTGCTGCTAAGATAATCAAGGACACGACCCACCCAGCCGACATGCTTTTCGTCCCTCTTCCCTCCAGGAGAAGGCTCAGGAGCTTGAAGACTCGTACGGCCAGATTTGGGAACAGCTTCTTTCCAACTGTGATAAGACTGTTGAACGGATCCTGACCCGGATCTGGGCCATACCCTCCAAATATCCGGACCTGCCTCTCGGTTTTTTTGCACTACCTTACTTTCCCTTTTCTATTTTCTATTTATGATTTATAATTTAAATTTTTAATATTTAATATCGATTTGTACTCCAGGGAGCGCGAAGCGCAGAATCAAATATTGCTGTGATGATTGTACGCTCTAGTATCAATTGTTTGGCGACAATAAAGTAAAGTAATGGTAATTTTGAACACACTGGGATTTGTAAAGTCAGCAATCATATAAGAGTTAAGAACAGCTTCCAAAACTGATTTATTGAGGTATAATGGAAGTACTATGAATATTGTTTGTTATCCTTTCTAGATGGGGAAGCCATCATTTTTTTCATACATTAGACATCTGCAGATAACACATTATGATATAGCTTTATTTTGAACTACTTCACCTTTTCAATTGACTGAATCCAACAACAGGGTTCAATCCCAACTTCCAATGTTGTTCTTATGTTTCCCGATCAACACTTTTCCTCCAAGTGCTCTGGTTTTCTCACAAGTCTCAAAGATATCCTGGTTGGCACATTAATTGGTTATGGGAATGGGATTGATAGTTGTCTTCTGAGAGCCAACCCAGACTTTAGGAGAAATAGTGCCTCTGTGTTGCGACTAATATGAGGAACAGCATGCACAAATGGAGCCAGTTTTTGGCTTAGAAATTCAACAGTACGAAAGAAGATATGTTTTCTGTATTATTTAATTTTTCAAACACTAGCCTGAAGGTGAGAATCTATGTAATATTAATTCTGCTTCTCCAAATCTAACTTGTCATTTTGAGGGAATTTCTTCAATCGGTCTTCTGACCCATTTTAAGATAACATTTGTTTCAGCCTCTGCAGTAATCTGTGTTACTCATTGTCTGCTCAATTACCTGCCTTGTTTAGCACTTCCATTTTTGACCTATGTTCCACACATTAAAAAAAAATCTCTCAAGGAAACTTCAGTCTAAAAGGATTAAGTAATGGATTACATTTCAGACGAGAGGCAAGTCATGAAGAATGGTTGAATCAGAGTTGATGAGAGTAATTTGTAAAAATGAAAAATAACTTCTTTTAAATTTTGGTCTAACATCAGAAACATCCATTGTGTTTATAGCTTCCTTTTGTTTATCCTGTGCTTTCAGTATTTGCAATGTTTTTGTGCTGTGTCTGTAGATAATGAAATATTGTGAAGGTGACTACTGAGAAGAATTGAGCCCAAGCTGTACAGAGATGGAAAGAAGGTTACTATTGTTGGGTAGACTGAGCTAACAAAAGGATGCTGAAATTGAGTGAAAGTGAGGGAAGGAAGGGTAAATATGGGGAGAGTAGAAAAGCAAGAGCAGAAGAAAATATATTGTACAACAAATCATAAAAATCAAAGACATAGAAACTGCATTAAACAGAAAGGAGATTCGCAGTTAATATTTTGCTGCATACCCATTGCCTGGGAATATTCAGGCTGGCAGTATTTGTGCAGAGAGAAACAGAATTTATATTTCAGTTCAACAGCCTTTCTTCATAACAGGAAAATGTTAGAATTCACAGATGTATTGTTTTGTTGACACCGGAGAGATCAGAATCACATTTAATATCTTTGGCATATGTTGTGAAATTTGTTAACTTTGTGGCATCAGTACAATGAAATACATGATAAATAAATATAGAGAAAAAATCTAGTTACATTAAGCATATATATGTCTATTAAGTAGTCAAGTTAAAAAGTGTTTGTGGGTTCAATGTCCGCTTAGAAATTGGATGATAGAGGGGAAGAAGCTGTCCCTGAATATCTGAGTGTGTGCCTTCAGGCTTCTGTACCTCTTTCCTAATGGTAATAGTGAGAAGGGGGGCATTTCCTGGGTGGTGGGGATCTTTAATGATGGACGCCACCTTCCTAAGGCACTGCTCCTTGAAGATGTCTTAGATACTTCAGAGGCTGGTATCCATGGTAGAGCTGACTTAATTTTATAAGTTTCTGCAACTTATTTCAGTCTTGTGCAGTAGACCCCCATACCGGGAGTTAGAATGCTCTCCACAGTACATTTGTAGAAGTTTTCGAGTATTTTAGTTGACATGCCAAATCTCCTCAAACTCCTAATGAAATATAGCTGCTGTCTTGCCTTCTTTATAGCTGCATAAATATATTGCATCCAGGATAGGTCCTCAGAGATCTTGACAACCAGGAACTTGACATTGCTCACTCTCTCCACTTCTGATCCCTCTTTGAGGATGGGTTTGTGTCCCCTCGTCTTGCCTTTCTTGAGGTCCACTATCAGCTCTTTGTTCTCGCTGATGTTGATTGCAAGGTTGTTGCTATGACACCACTCAACTAACTGGCATATCTTGCTCTATAAAATGCTGGTTAACCTAGACTTGGAAGATTCTGTTCATGAGACACTGATATCCGTACCTGATACAAAGGGAGTTGTTCTGTTAAGCCCTACTTTAGTTGGCTTGGACTTGTGTTAGAAAAAAATCAAATAACTATGACTGCAGACGAGTCTTTAAATTAAATTGTCGCAGGGAGCTTCTTTGGCAAAGGGAAAATTTAAAGCGTAAAGGAAATAGTGACAAGACAAGTCAGCAAAATGGGTGAAAATAATCAGTATCAGATGGGAAACAATGGAGCATACTAACACGTAAGTATAAGGCCAGTTATAGTCAGAACAGGGAAATACAGAATACAAAACTGAAGGCTTTTTAACTGAATATAAACACTTGCAGCAGGCTGGGTAAATTAATGGCACAGATAGAAATAAGAAGAGACAATTAAAAAGCGTTTTTTTAATTAAGTGCAATCGTGAACAATAGCCAGATCAGAAATGCTGATCAAGTCAACTAGTTCTCAAAGAGAACTCTGATAGGCCAATCAGGTGGTTCACTGATGCTCAGCGATAGAACATAAAAAAAATCATGTGTGCAATTAAGAAATATTAAAGAATAGTGGAAATACTGGAGTCACGATGATCATGATGAGGTCTGCTGGAGAGAGACATTTATACATATGCTGTCCTCCATAATTCAAAGAGATTGAAGGATAAGGTTGCAGGGTGACAAAACGTGGCAGGAACACTTGGAACTAAAAACTGATCCCTACTGGGAGAAAACAGCACTTGTTCTTTCCGCACTGTTCTCCAGCAGTTTAAGGACTAAGTCCAGCCGGTTATTAAGACAAGGCTGAAACTTGGTCGTTGCTTGGAATTTAAACATCGCTGGATACTTCGCTTTTTAGGAAAGAGATTGGTAATGCTGTGGAATGAGAAAGGGTTAATTAATAATCTGGTGGTTTGAATCTTTTGGCAAAGCTTTGTATGTAGATCAAAAATGATTTAGTTCAATCTGAAGCCAAAATTTTAAACCTACTCAAAGCAAGGCATGAAGGTATGAGGTGTCAGGTATCTGGAGTGGATCAGGAGCTATGCAGGGTGGCACGGTAGCACTCTGCTTCACAGCACCAGCGGCCTAGCTTTATTTCCTGCTGCGGCCTGTAAGGAGTTTTTAACGTTCTCCCCGTGACTGCATGGGCTTCCTCCGTGTCCTCTGGTTTCCTCCCACAGTTCAAAGACAAACTGGTCGGTAGGTTAATTGGTCTTTGTGAATTGGCTCGTGATTGGGCTAGGGCTAAATCAGGGGTTGCTGGGCAACGTAGCTGGAAGGGCCTATTCCGCCTTGTATCTCAATAAATAAATAAAATATGACTGTAAAAAGAAATGGCCATTGTTTAAAAATTAATGCATGGTTCACCACAAATAAATAGAATCTTAATTTTAGGTAAATTTTTAAAAAATGAGGAGAAGCCTTTTCCTTTGATCTGATAATGTTGCCAAAACCAAACAGTAAACCCGAGGACTGAGAACATTCCAGAATTCAGCAAAGGACACCAAAATATTGATGAAACAAAAGTAGAATAGGAGAGTAATCTATCGGGAAACACAAAGACAGATCTTTAAGAAGATAATACAATGTAGCAGGTGCTGGAAGGTTTGTAAAAAGGAAAAGATAAGCAAAAGTGAATGGGGGTCCCTCATAGACTGAGAAAAATGAAATTATGTCAAGGAATAAAGAACTGGCAGATAATTACAGTACTCTGCTTTCATTGATTACACATGGTGTATCCATGCTCTCCATCAAATGCTAGCAAATGGGGTGGAATACAAAAATGAACAAAGAAAAATGCCTCGGTGTGGAGTTATTCACTGGTTAATCTGTCGAGGATTATAATTCTGATTTCTCAAGTTCTTTGTACACTCTGAAATAATGTGTCATTTTCCCTTTCTGATTTTTGTTTCGCACTTTCAGCAAGAAAAGTTTAACATTATTGCTTGTTTGTGCAGTCTTCAGGAAGAAGTTACGGAAGCCTCAGGGTTCACACCACCAGGTTCAGGGACAATTACCCCTCAACCATCAGACTCTTGAACCGGAGACGATAACTTCACGCAGCGTCAGTTTGCCTCATCATTGAATTGTTCCCACAATCTATGGACTCACCTTCAAGGTCTCTTCATCTCATGTTCTTGATATTTGCACCATTTCTTGTCTTTTACACACTGGTTGAATGCCCAAGTTGATGTGATCTTTGATTGATTTTGTCATGGTTATTATTCTATTATGGATTTATCGAGTATGCTCGCAAGAGAATGAATCTCAGGGTTGTATTTAGTTTTACTTTCGTCCCTCTCCCTTGGCAACTGGCTTGATAATGCCTAAACCATTTGCAGTTACTTACTACAGCCAACAGAGGGACCTCTCATTTCGTCTGCAATAGATTCAAACCTAGTTTTCATAGTAGTGCCAGAGAGCCAAACGTTGTGGACAGTATAATTTTCTGATTTGATTTACATGGTGAGTAGACTGCTCCATTTAGACTGCTCTATGTCCTAAATTTAGTGTATTGATCAACATTTCTTCAGCTCTAGCATTTTCATTATTTTTTGTAAACATTTAATAATGTGCAAGTGTTAATCTTAACCTTAATAGGAATGCTGATAATATTCAGTGTAAAATAGAGGTTTTAAAATTAATTCAAAAACATTCGTATATTGCTTTAGAAATCTAACTTACATTTGATGTTTACAGAATTAATAAAACATTAACTTTCAATGGACTTCCGGTGAAATGGAAGGGCAAAGATGTTTTTGATTTGGTTTGTCAAGCAATTGGTTTGAGACAACCTGTTTGTTGGCATGCAGTATGCAGTGAAAGACACAGTTGCACGGTTGAAAATGGTTAAAAAAGGTACCTTGCATAACGTTATGTTCTTGTGTATTAAAATGCTTTTGAAAATAAACTGTTTAGATTTAAAATCAAGGATTAAACTCTGTATCTTTTGGATGATAGAGCATCATGTTTCCAAAGGAGTGCCCATCTTCTCTGGATACATCATCTTCTATAATTTAAGATACAGATATTCTATCCTATAATCTAAGATGCACTCAGTGGCCACATTATTAGGTACCTCCTGTACCTAATAAAATGGCCGCCAAATGTACGTTCGTGATGCTGTAGCCCATCCACTTCAAGGTTTGACGTGCTGTACATTCAGAGATCCTCTTCTGCACACCACTGCTATAATGCATCGCAATTTGAAATACTGTCACCCTCCTGTCAGCTTGAACCAGTCTGGCCGTTCTCCTCCAACCTCTCTCATTAACGAGGCGTTTTTGCCCACAGAACTGGATGCCATGGTAGCGTAGGGGCTAGCATGGTGCTATTACAATAGACAATAGGTACGGGAGTAGGCCATTCGGCCCATTGAGCCAGCACCGCCATTCACTGTGATCATGGCTGATCATCCACAATCAGTATCCAGTTCCTGCCTTATCCCCATAACCTTTGATTCCGCTATCCTTTAAAAGCTCCATCCATCTCTTTCTTGAAAACATCCAGAGACTTGGCCTCCACTGCCTTCTGGGGCAGAGCATTCCACGTATCCACCACTCTCTGGGTGAAAAGGTTTTTCCTCAACTCCGTTCTAAATGGCCTACCCCTAATTCTTAAACTGTGGCCAGTGGTTCTGGACTCACCCATCAGCGGGAACATGCTTCCTGCCTCCAATGTGTCCAATCCCTTAATAATCTTATATGTTTCAATCAGGTCCCCTCTCATCCTTCAAAATTCCAGTGTATACAAGCCCAGTCGCTCCAATCTTTCAACATATGACAGTCCCGCCGTCCCGGGAATTAACCTTGTGAATCTACGCTGCACTCCCTCAATAGCTAGAATGTCCTTCCTCAAATTTGGAGACCAGGTGTTGTCAACAGAGCCACCCCACCCCTTCTGCCCATCAGTCTGTCCTTTCGATAGGACGTATGTCCTTGAATATTCATTTCCCAGGCCTTGTCCACTTGAAGCCATGTCTCTGTTATTCCCACAACGTTATACTTGCCAATTTCCAACTGTGCTTCAAGCTCATCTACTATATTTCTTATACTTCGTGCATTTATATATACCTTTAATTCATTACTCCCCTCACCTTTCATATTAATTCCTACTTCACTTGGCCGTACTGTACGATCCCTTCTTGAGCTTTCTGCTCCATTGATTACAGGTTGAGGTGTTGGAGTTTGGAATTCAATTGGATGTCATCAGTAAGTAGTCCGTACATCCTCCCCATGGAATGTGTGGATTTTCTCTGGGTGCTCTGGTTTTCTCCCACAGTCCAAAGATGTTCCCGTTAGTAGGTTAATTGGTTTTTATAAATTGTCCTGTGATTAGACTAGGGTTAATTGGGGGTTGCTGGATGGCACGGCTCAAAGGACTGGAAGGGCCTATTCCGAGATGTATAAAATAAATAAATAAATAACTGGATAATCTGTGTTCACTGGATGATTTTGTTTTTCACATAATTCTCTGTAAACTTTAGCGACAGTTGTGTGCGGAAATCCCATGAGATCATCAACTTCTGAGATACTCAAACCACCCCATCTGGCACCAGTAATCATTCTAAAGTCAAAATCACCTAGATCACATTTCTTCCCCATTCTGATGTTTGGTCTGAACAACAACTAACCTCTGGACCATGTCTCCATGCTTTCATGCATTGAGTTGTTACCACATGATTGGCTGAGTAGATATTTGCATAAACGAGCAGGTGTACAGGTGCACCTAAAAGAGTGGTCACTGATTGTACAGCGGTTCTATCCTGAGAATGAAGAATCAGAACTGGTACAGGAGATCCCCCAGCATTTATTTTTCCTACAGCTACTAAAACTTATGGAATATTATTTGTACAAATTCAATATGGTAGTACACTTTGTACATACTTTTCATTTTGTTTCTTTGCATGATACGGTGTCTAGGTGGATAATGGGAAGAAGCATGTAAGTATACATCTCTCTGGATGGTTTGATCTTAAGGGGCACATCCTGAATTGTTCTGACACCATTTTGTTCCCCCTCAAGTTCGAGCCTTGCTATACACAGCTGGATTCTTTTTTTCTGCTGTTAAGAGAAATTTTGCTTTGATGTTGTTACAGCTAAGTACCTGCTTTTTGAACAGACCTGGATTCCATTACTTTTTCTGTGAACACCAATTATACTTCAGCAGGGATTAAAGATAGTACTTGAAATGGGATATTTATTGATTGCATTACGGTGCTGACCATCATGGGTCATCTCCTAACTTGGTGGTTTGATAAACATAATGACAAACACCAAACACCAGCCTTGAGTTAGTTATAAGACTGGACAGAGAGTCAGAATGGGAATGATCTGGGGGTAATGAGAAAATGTTTCATGGATGAGAATCCACAAGTGAGTGTTTCTCTATTGCTTACTTATCTTTTTAAATATTTCTATTTGCGCTATTTATTGTCTTTTGCCAACCAAATTGGTCTGGTCTTTCATTGATTCTATTACTGTTATTTTTTATTATTTTATTGTGGATTTGTTGAACATGCCTGCAAGAAAATGAAAGTCAGGGTTGTATATGGTGACACATATGTTCTTTGGTAACAAATTTACTTTGAACTTTGAACATCTTGAATGTCTTGAAGTTAAACCCAAGATTCTTCATAGACTACCTTCATCAACTTTGTAGTTGTCGTTAGGTTAGAGGTGGGGGGGGGGCGGTGGGTTGGAAAATTGTCAACAGAGTTGGTTGCTGGACACCTGGGGTTGAGACTGAGTTCATCAGTAAGCATTTATGGAAGATGAACTGGGTAGTGAGATGAGTTCTGGACATTGGGAGTCTTGAGGGAAACATTGGATATCTTCAAGTTTAGTGTTTTGCCCACTAAAAGGTGGCTTGGAAAATCAGCTTTACGGGACATTAAGGGGATACATTGGGTTTTATAGATGATTGAGGTGTTGGGCTACCTGGGAAGTAAATTAAGATCTCGTGGGTTATAGGAGTCAGGCGGTCTTGAGGTTCCAGTCATGTGCAGGTAAGCTTATTGAAGCTGGAGGAAATACTTCTGCTCTTCTTGGTCCATGAAGAATGCATTGCCCAATTCCTCTCTGAACCAAAAAACAAAATTGATGTTCGAAAGTCTGTGGGAAGAAAGAAGAGTCAACATCTCCAAGCATTGCTGATCTTACTCTTCTGACCTGGTGAGTATTTCCAATACTTTTTTTTGTGTAAACATGAAAAAGTCTGCAGATGCTGGAAATCCAAAGCAACACACACAAAATGCTAGAGGAACTCAGCAGGTCAGTCAACGTCTATGGAAATGGATAAACAGTCAACATTTCGGGCCAAGACCCTTCTTCAGGATTTCTTGTGTGCTTTTGCAGAATTCTCCATACCTCATCCCATCCAGTTCAGCTTCCTTCGATACTTTCTATAGAATCCACCCCCAAATCCCCATCCCAATAGTCAATTCTGTCTGTAGCTTTTTGATTATTTTCACTTAAAATCCTCCAAGATACTTGCGTCCACATCATAATTTATTTCTAATTCTTGGAGAAAATCAAGAGGAAAAAGGTGGATCTGCCATGCATTCTCTGGACCACAAATTGCTTGCTTCCAAAGAATGATTAGTCACTTTGCCTGCCCCTATCCTGCCATTACACTGGAAATCTGGGACCTTCATTCCGGTTTAAAAAAAATTTTATCAGCTAAAATTTTTGATACACTAGTCCTTGAAAGCTGAAGTCTAATAAATCTGACATTGCAAAATGGCAGTACTGTTTGGGAAATACATTTTCTACACTGTCAGAAGAAAAGATAATCAAACACTGGTGTTTCCTACTTTGGGTTTAAAAAAAAAATTCTCCCAGGTGGGCCAGTAATGCTTACCGTTTATTTTTGTTCCAGTGTAACTGAAAATCAGAGGAATTCACCACCATCACTTTCAGTATTTTGACAGCCGTACAAGAAAGCAATACTGTAAGTGAAAGTGAGTCAAATGGTGCCGGTCCTGAAGTTAACTTAGTCTGCTTACAGAGACAGATTGAAGGAGCACTCTGAGGTTTGGATATAGGAGACCTAATCAGGATTGTAGTGAATGTTTCCCTCCCTCCATTGCTGCGACCCCCACCTTCTATGGCTGCACCCCACTCCCCCATCTCATGCTCTCCATTCCCCTCTATACCATCATGGTGCACCATTAAGTGCAAGTAAATGTATTTGGATAGATATTAGTGAATTATTGTACAATTCCAAATATGATTTATCTAGCACTACTAGTCCCCATTGTTCTTTTCTATAACAGTTCACTGCTCTAGGGGCCTCATATAATAGAATAATTGTTGCTGCTTTTAATGCAAGCTCTTTCCTTGCACCCCTTCATGTATTTCTCACTATGATATTCAAAACGACTGTTCACTACAACCATCCCTGTTCTGCGCTGGAACTCTCATCTATAATTTCTGTTCTGTCAGCCCTCGTGTCCCATCCAAACTCACCAAAACATACAAAGGTTTGTAATCCATCAAATCAGTCATCTATTCTACCTCCTTCGCTCCTCAATTAATCATTTTTGCTAAAAATTCTTTCTTCCCTGGTACATTGTCAACGTCCTTTCAATCTGCATTCTTGCCCCTCTGTAAAAAATGAACAGACCCAGGACTCTGACCTTACACCTTCAAGTCTCCTTCCTTTCCTCGTCTTATGATCTGTGTCACTGGCTCCTAACTTTGTGCTCACCCTTTCCAGCACTCCATAACTGGATTTCTCCAATCAAGTTTCTGCCTTTGCCACGGACGGTTCACAACCTTGGAGTCATAACTACGGCTGATGTGAATTTCCTGCAACACAGCCCATCATCGCTAGTCCGACAACCCTCAGTCATTGCTGGCCCCACATCCCAATTGCCTCTGACATCACATCCCCCGCTGTCAATGATGCCTCATTGCTCTCACGTTAACACCAGCTGAAGATTTTCTTTTCATCGATGATGTAGTAGGGATCTGGAATTGTTTAAAAATGTGAAGAAGGCAAATTTATCATTTTTATTTTTATATAACTGTATAACCATAAAATAATTACAGCACAGAAACAGGCCATCTCGGCCCTTCTTGTCTGTGCCGAATGCTTACTCTGACCTAGTCCCACCAACCTGCACTCAGCCCATAACCCTCCATTCCTTTCCTGTCCATATAGCTATCCAATTTTACTTTAAATGACAATATCGAGCCTGCCTCAACCACTTCTGCTGGAAGCTCGTTCCACACAGCTACCACTCTCTGAGTGAAGAAGTTCCCTCTTGTGTTACCCCTAAACTTTTGCCCCCTAACTCTCAACTCATGTCCTCTTGTTTGAATCTCCCCTGCTCTCAATGGAAAAAGCCTATCCACGTCAACTCTATCTATCCCCCTCATAATTTTAAATGCCTCTATCAAGTCCCCCCTCAACCTTCTACACTCCAAAGAATAAAGACCCAACTTGTTCAACCTTTCTCTGTAACTTAGGTGATGAAACCCAGGCAACATTCTAGTAAATCTTCTCTGTACTCTCTCTATTTTGTTGACGTCTTTCCTATAATTCATTGACCAGAACTGTATACAGTACTCCAAATTTGGCCTTACCAATGCCTTGTACAATTTTTACATTACATCCCAACTCCTATACTCAATGCTCTGATTAATAAAGGCCAGCAAACCAAAGGCTTTCTTCACCACCCTATCCACATGAGATTCCACCTTCAGGGAACTATGCACTATTATTCCTAGATCCCTCTGTTCTACTGCATTCTTCAATGCCCTACCATTTACCATGTATGTCCTATTTTGATTAGTTTTTATGATTAAATTTATCAGATTTTTATTATAGTATTTATCACAGTATTTATCTGGACGGGGAAGTTCTATGATCAATGTTTGGCTGGTGTGAGAACCTAAAATGTTGAAGAAGCTTCCTTCTGTGCCAGAGATTTCTATGATTTTTTAAAAAATGGCATTGTGTAAGTGCAAGTTGATTCAAGTGAAGTGAGTGACTAACACCACTAAATTCAACCAAATATGAGGCAGATTTGAATGAACAAAATTGCTCATCTTTTGATATGCTTGGTGCTGCAGGCTCTATAGGCAATCTGACACATCTACTCCATGTGTCAATTGAGCTATCTTGCAGTAATGGTACTTGCCAGTTATCTTGACTCGAATTAATGAATAACTGGAAGAGTGAATGAAAGAGAAAATGAATTATTGATTGAATGAATAATAATCATTGTGATCTCATCTTCCCACGTGTCCTTTTTGAGTTTCTGCAAAGACAAATGTTTTGCAAAGCAAGGCAAGATATCAGATCAATGAGCTAGCTCATTTGCTAGTACACAGAGGCATCTGGAACAACAATTATGAAAATTTCTACAATTAAGAGTCATTGCAACATGCTGTGCTTATCTTCTCTGGCATGATATTGTCTGAGCAACTTTATGGAAAGCACAATGCAAAGTCATCACTCTGAAAGCTACTGGCACTGACGAGTAAAAAAATAATCGTCTTTCTCATACCACGTCAATTTCAGCTTAACATATTTTATCCCTTCTTTTGCAGTTTGCTAAAGTTCAACTAAATTTCTTCTCAGTCTACTAGATTTTTGCATATATTATGCTGTGTACATAATGTTGCACAATATTGGACGAGAATATTTTAACCTAAAGGCATGATGTAAATGTTCTCAAGTAGAAGTTCAGATTGTTTTTCCCAAACAGCAGCATGGGTTGACTTCTGTGGAATACAGAAGGTGCTTTTATTTGAGAAATTAAGGAAAATTCAAATATACTCTGACAATTCAATTCGACAAATATTACAGTATCTTATGAATACAGCTTGGGAGTTGGTTGATATTCCCTATAATTATTGTCTTGTTAATTATGTTGGTTTTACTTGGCAATCAGCCTTTTTGTAAGATGGGAAGCCTTTCTATGTTATGAAGAAAATAGTGACAACATCAGCCTTGATGCAAAGTAAATCATAATTGAATAGGATACTGTTCTATTTCATCATGATTAGACCTGTTAGTTCCCCCAAAATGGATATTAAAAATGGTCTATTTAAAAAATGTACTTGTTTTATATTGAATAGGTTCTACTCTGGGAATTAGCTCATTACCTTAAGCAGCTTTCTGTAATCTCTTCCAGCACGCAGCCACCTTAGTAATTCATTTGCTGCAGTATAAAGTTAAAATTGAATTTGTTTATTGAGAGCCTATTTTTGCCAGAGACTGGAATTGTCACAATCAGATTTGCAATTCACTGGCAAAACTGGTTTAAAAACAAAACAAGGTTGCTGACTTCAATTAGCAAACTGGAAACTGAATGCTCCAGATGTTCAGGCTTTGGCAGCATTTTTTACTGTTGGTGGAGACAAAATTTAGATAGAGAAAAAGAAGTTGTTACAAGGGTATAGATAATTTGAATGGAATATTTTTGATGAGCTCAAAAATAAAGATGGGAATACCTGAGGCATTTAAGTAAAGCATATCTCCTGTATGTAATAATGAGGTCACTGAGTGCATGTTTATGGTCTTCTGCTGTTTTAGGCCAACCATGTCAAGACGCGACATGTTGTGCATTCAGAGATGCTCTTCTGTACGCCCGCATTGTACAGTACTGTGTGGTTATTTGAGATACTGTCGTCTTCCTGTCAGCTTGGACCATTCTGGCCGTTCTTCTCTGACCTCTCTCATTAACACGGTGCTTTCACCCACAGAACTGCTGCTCACCTGATGTTTATTTTTGTTTTTCGCACCGTCCTCTGTGAACTCCAGAGAAACCGCTGTGCAGGAAAGTCCCAAACGAGCAGCAGTTTCTGAAACCACCCCGCATGACACAAACATTCTACGGTCAAAGTCACCTAGAACGCATTTCACCCCCCATTCTGATGTTGGTCTGAACAGTAACAGAACTTCTTGACCATGTCTGCACAAGAACATACGAACTTAAGAAACAGGAGCAGGAGTAGTCCATCTGGCCTGTCGAGCCTGCTCCGCCATTCAATGCTATCATAGCTGATCTGGCCATGGACTCATCTCCACCTACCTGCCTTTTCCCCATAACCCTTAATTCCCCGCCAATGCAAAAAATCTATCCAGCCTTGTCTTAAGTATATTTACTGAGGTAGCATCCACTGCTTCATTGGGCAGATAATTCTACTGGTTCACCACCCTCTGGGAAAAGCAGTTCCTCCTCATCTCCATCTGCATGCTTTTATGCATTGAACTACCGCCTCAAGATTGACTGAATAGATATTTGCATTAACGTACGGGTGTACCTAATAAAGTGGCCACTGAGTATAAGACTGATTATGGATACAGTCATTGTAGAAAACTATTACATAGCACCTGCAATATACAGAAATTCAATATTACCATTCTTGTTGCATATAATAAAAATAAATCCCGAAGCTGTTTATCAAAACATTCTAAGAATCTTTCTCTGAGTGTTAAGTATGCAGTAAATGCTATGTCCTTGTTGAGATTCACCATTAGACTGTCAGATTATGATTCTGGATAATTAGCTGGTGTCCAGGCTTGGGTGGAGAAATCCCTGATACTTTGGACCTCCGTTTCTGCATGTGCACGCAGACTGCCACACCATTTTCTTCATTCTTGCCAGCTGGCAGCCATGTTGATGAGGATGAGAGAATTGGTCTGTCCAGTAGTTGTTGGCTCTTAAGCGAGACACAGTCTGCTGGAGGAACTCGGCAGATGGAACAGCACCCGGGGGAAGAAAGGAAATGTTGACATTTCTAGTCGAAACCCTGAGTCACAACAGTTATTGGTTCTTGTTGTGCCTCCTTGCTGTGGTTTTCAGCAAGGTGAGTGGATTCAAAAACTGTCTTAATGACGATATCCTTATCCCTCCCTCAGTTAATGACGTTGTTTAATTGATACCAACACCTGGATCGTGGTCAGGCAGCCTTGTACCTATCTCTCTAACAGAACCACATTTCTAAGTATCTTGTCTGTAGCAAAACTCTTGTTAGTTAGCTACCTCAACTCCTTCCTGTTGGTCCCACCACCTGCACTGCAGCCTTTGCTATCTCACTGAATGCCATCTGAATTTTATCTGAAATTACAGATGCCATGATGTATTTGCTTATAAGTAATATGTAATGGTGCTGCTTATATTTAACTTGATGTATCCAAATCAGATCTTCCAGAGCTGCCTTTCATAGCTTATTGATTTAATAATGCATTTTTTTTACCCTTTTGAAGTCTCAGCATCTTTAATTACCATGACCTAATTTTAGTCTGTGCTTGCTCACCAATACATTTTAAAAACACTTTGTGAAGCTATTGTTTACTTACTTTAAAGTTTTGAAGTATTTCAGTCACACAGCATCTGATTCCTTAGCATCACACACAAAATGCTGGAGGAACTCAGCAGGTCACACAGCATCTATGGAAATGAACAGCCACCGTTTCTGGCCAGGGCCATTCTTCAGGATGAAGGAGTCTTGCTTTGGATTTCCAGCGTCTGCAGAATTTCTTGTGTATCCGTTTCCTTATTTGCCCTTCTAACTCTGGAATATATTTTAAAGTTGAGTGAGACCTGATGAAGAACACATCGAAAGTGCTATGCTTATTGACTGAAGCACACTGCAGCTTTGGCCCTGGAGACCTCTTTGTAGCATTTAAGTCATTTTATAAATCAGAAGTTGTTGAGAAAAAGAATAACTAATGGAAATGTAATCTAAGCCGTTTCTTTCTCAATGGAGCATGGGATCCAAGTTAGAAAGGCAGGCAACTCTAAATACCTAGTTGCCTGAACACACTTAAACATAAAATTGTATTTTTAAACAGTGATGGATTGAGTAGAACAATCTATCAATGCTGTTGTACATGGTGCCGAGCATTAAGGCAGTTCCTGAATCCACACACCTCGCAGAAAACCATAGCAAGGAGAGACAGTAGAGCAGATACAATAACAACATTTAAGAGGCATTTGCACAGGCATATGAACAATTAGGGAATCCAAGGTTAGAGACCATGTGCAGGCAGATGGCATTAGTTTAACTTCGTAAAAGTCAGCGCAAATGTTGTGTGCTGGATGCCCTATTCGTGTCCTGTGCTAAACTGTTCTATGTAGTGGTACAATTATAATTTTATGATACCTGGAAAAGAGCGATTGTGAGGTTTATTATCATGCAAGAAGAAAGTTTAAGAATGATCTACCGAAATAATTTTAAGGATTTTGAGAGAGTTAATGGTAGTAAATTGTAACAATGTTACATCAATTTGTTATGTTTAACATGAGAATCATAAGACAAACTTAGGATTTTTTTTCATGTACGACTTATAGAATATAGGACACAACCGCAACTGGATATCAAAGCTGGGTCAATCAAAATCAAAAGCAAATTGGATAAGCATTGTGTAATGCGTTTTTTTAAAAATCTATTCAATAGTTCCGAATAGATTAGATTAGATTATGAGGACACACAGTCCTCTTTTATTGTCATTTAGTAATGCATGCATTAAGAAATGATACAACATT
The DNA here is from genome assembly GCF_963921235.1 of Mobula hypostoma. Classification (NCBI taxonomy): domain Eukaryota; kingdom Metazoa; phylum Chordata; class Chondrichthyes; order Myliobatiformes; family Myliobatidae; genus Mobula; species Mobula hypostoma. The sequence continues at coordinate 14,153,793 of NC_086123.1, forward strand.
CCTCCGGTGTGATATTACAGAAACACAGGACAGACCAAAACTGAAAAACTAACAAAAACCACATAATTAAAACATATAGTTACAACAGTGCAACAATACCATAACTTGGTGAAGCACAGTAAAAAAGTTACCGAAGGAGGAATTCATCTGCTGTGTTCTTTCGATTGACTGTAAGTGAACAAGATCGGCGCAAACACCTAGTACTGATGATGGACTGCCTTCATACAATACTTTGGACAACTGCATCCTCCAAATCTTCATTTTCATTGTAACACTCAAGATGATTGTCGATACCTTCATAATTCCTAACTTGAAGTAGTGAAATAGTTTCATTTTCTCTCCCAGCCCTTTCTTGCATCTCCAAGTCTGAATGCTTGAAATCGCAGTGACCAAAACAGTTCCAAATTGTCTTACTGCTTACTTCTTTCCAACTATCAGTGACAAAAACCACTGCTTTTTGAATGCAAGCACACAGACCTGTCACTATTTAAAAACTGATCACTCCAAGCACGGTGTAGTGTCTAACAGCCGCACAAGTGCATGTGACTGATGCTAGTTAGAAACTGCTCGGTAAGAGTTTCCTGTCCCAATTAAGTGACATATTGTCTAAAATAAATGAAAGGAATAAATGGCTATTTTCTTGATTTAGTTTTTATTCTATAAGACTTTCCCAAATAAACGACTGTCCTGATTAACTGATGGACCAATTAACCAGAATCCTCTTTATTTTGAAACTTTTAACATACAAAAAATTAGCAATAACCAACTTTTAATTTCCTGAACAGGATTGCTGTGCATTTTGATTTTTCATTTACTTTCCATCTTTGTTGTTAATGAGATACTTAAATATGTTTGCTTGTAATTTACAGGAAAATTTCTTTGTGATTAGGACCCACATTGTTCAGTATTTTGTTACACAAATCCTTCCTTTCTGTTTTTCTTTGCCGGTTACTAATGTCCATACAATAACATTATTGGATTTTATTTCAGAAAAGGAAGGATCTTTCAATGTGCAACTACAATGATAATTGATCATTCCGACTCCTCACTCTGCCCATCTCTCCCTCTGTTGTCACAAGCTGTAATGCTTAACTGTCTCCTTCCATAATCTGCCTCAAATTGATTGCCAAAGGCAGACTTGCAGCTAATAACTGGAATGCTCCCAGCCAACATTCTCCCATGTGCAGCTCCTGGCTTCTGGGTACCCTAATTTTAATGGTTCTATTTAATATCAGAGAATGTATACAGTATACAACCTGAAATTCTTACTCTTCGCAGACGTCCACAAAACAGAAGAAAACCCCCCAAAAAATGAATGACAGAAAAACATTAGAGCCCCAAGGACCCCTCCCCTCCCCCTCCCATGCACAAGCAGCAGCAATGCACCAACCCTCCCTCCTCCCCTCCCCCACCTGCCTCAGGAAGTGCATCAACCCTCCATCACCCGCCATACCCTCCATCCTTTATGCTTGCCCCATACTCTCTTTCCTGGTCTTGCATGTAACTATGGCTTGTGCAGCAGCTTAAGCATATGTGGGCTTTTAATAAGCTCTGGTTATTGAATTTTTAGATTAGGTTATGAGCACACTCAGTCCTCATTTATTGTCATTTAGTGATGCATGCATTAAGAAATGATGCAATGTTCTTCCAGTCTGATATCACAGAAACACAAGACAGACCAGGACTGAAACTGATAAAAACCACATAATTATAACGTATAGTTACAACAGTGCAAAGCAATACCGTAATTTGATAAAGAGTAGACCACGGTAAAAAAATGTCTCAAAGTCCCGATAGCCCCATCATCTCACGCAGACGGTAGAAGGAAGAAAAACTCTCCCTGCCCTGAACCTCCAGCGCCGCAAACTTGCCGATGCAGCACCCTGGAAGCACCCGACCACAGCGGACTCTGAGTCCGTCCGAAAACTTCAAGCCTCCGACACCAAGCAATGAGCATCATCTCTGCTGAGCGCTTCGACCCCGGCCCCGGCCGCCAAGCAACAGGCAAAGCCGAGGATTTGGGGCCTTCCCCTCTGGAGATTCTGGATCGCCCAGTAGCAGTGGCAGCAAAATAGGCATTTCAGAAGTTTCACCAGATGTTCCTCCATGCTTCTCACGTCCGTCTCCATCAAATCAGAATTGTGCACGGCATCCTACTTAACAAATAACAGGTATTCATTCCGGAGTGGCCGCTGTGCGCTGCGTCGCGCCGCCATCTTCTCTTCTAACTTTATAAAAATGTATTAATTTATAAAAATATAGTTTTGATGTGATTGGATATTATATAAAGTGTTTTTTCAATATTGTAATTCTTCATCTGACCAATACTGTTCCAGACCTCCAAGTTCTTCATATAAATATAACTTGTAAAACATGGGGATAAAATCTCTGCCATGTTGACACTGTTCACATTGCTACGTGCAAACATTTACCCAAAGTATAGTTTAATTGCATGGGGAACTTTTATTGCATAAACTTAAATGACTTCAGCAGGTCCGGAATTTGGAGCTGAGAGGACTTGAAAGGAATAGCAACTCATAAGTTTGTAGATTTTAAAATTATAAACACATTTGAAAAATGTACTTATGCAGTGAGTTGGCATGAAAAAAACTGCAGAATCATTTGACATTCACGCTTTTCAAGGCAGAAACATGTAACAGTATTCCAAAAGAACCCAAATACAGTTATATCTGTTTATTTATTGATTTATCTTGGCAGCATTTATTTAATAATAACCTTCAGCATTTGAAGCAATTAACACTATTTTTTGAAAGAACATGAATAAATTGCTTTTTATTTTCCCTTGAGTAATGTGAAATGAATTAAACAACTGCTCCAGGGAACTATTTTCTGCAAAGTGGACAATACAAAATAAACTAATTCCATGAGTAACAAACATCAAAGTTGCTGGTGAACACAGCAGGCCAGGCAGCATCTCCAGGAAGAGGTACAGTCGACGTTTCGGGCCGAGACCCTTCGTCAGGACTAACTGAAAGAAGAGCTAGTAAGATTTGAAAGTTGGAGGGGGAGGGGGAGATCCAAAATGATAGGAGAAGACAGGAGGGGGAAGGATGGAGCCAAGAGCTGGACAGGTGATTGGCAAAAGGGGTATGACAGGATCATGGGACAGGAGGCCTAGGGAGAAGGAAAGGGGGGAGGGGGGGAAAAAACCCAGAGGATGGGCAAGGGGTATAGTGAGAGGGACAGAGGGAGAAAAAGGAGAGAGAGAGAGAAAGAATGTGTGTATATAAATAAATAACGGATGGGGTACAAGGGGGAGGTGGGGCATTAGCGGAAGTTAGAGAAGTCAATGTTCATGCCATCAGGTTGGAAGCTACCCAGACAGAATACAAGGTGTTGTTCCTCCAACCTGAGTGTGGCTTCACCTTTACAGTAGAGGAGGCCATGGATAGACATATCAGAATGGGAATGGGATGTGGAATTAAAATGTGTGGCCACTGGGAGATCCTGCTTTCTCTGGCGGACAGAGTGTAGGTGTTCAGCAAAACAATCTCCCAGTCTGCGTCGGGTCTTGCCGATATATAGAAGGCCACATCGGGAGCACCGGACGCAGTAAATCACCCCAGCCAACTCACAGGTGAAGTGTCACCTCACCTGGAAGGACTGTCTGGGGCCCTGAATGGTGGTAAGGGAGGAAGTGTTGCTTGAATTTCCAGCATCTGCAGAATTCCTCGTGTTTACGTTTTTAATTCCATGAGTGTTGTATTCACTGAGCCACATAATGGCAACTGATAAAAGTGGAAGGGAAGGAAGTTGTGAAGCAGCTTGTAAACTTCTGGGACACAAGACCAAGGTCAAAGTCAAGTTTATTGTCACACGCACAAGTATGTGTATGTGTAGGTGGAATGAAAACCTAGCAGCAGTATCACATGCACACGGCATCATATCAGCAGCATTCACAAGAAAAGCATAAATTAAACATAAATCAGAATCAGAATCAGCTTTATTATCACTGGCATGTGCCGTGAAATTTGTTAACTTAGCAGCAGTGGTTCAATGCAATACATAATCTAGCACAGAGAAAAATAATAATAAATAAAATAAAATAATAATAATAAATAAACAAGTAAATCAATTATCTATATTGAATAGATTTTTAAAAAACGCAAAAATATCGGGAACAGTGGGTCAGCTGTAGGGGGTCTGCACTCGGATCACGCACACTCTCTCTCTTTCTCTTATCGGTGGGGAAGAGTTTGTCGCCGATTCTCAAGTCGGAGAACTCGGACAAAAGCGATGTGGCAGACTTGAACACGTAAATCCGCGAATTGTTTTGTTTACATGTCCCCTCTTGCCGATTGACACCACTCTGCCTCCTTACTAGGGATAAAGAGAGAGCCTGCGGTATGTTGAATTGTTGGATGAATGATTAGTTTTTTGTTGTACTGCAGATCATAGTCTTCCTTGGGGGCTTTGCTATTGCTTGCTTAGTGGGTGGGGGGGGCTAATGCTTCTGCTGAAGTAAGTGGGGAGGGGGTGGAAGCTTTGCTGCTGCTTGTGTGTTGGGAGGGGAGGAGTATGGTCTTCAGTGATCTAAAGTCTCTGACTGTCACTCATTCTTTGGGGCAGTCTTCTGTTTTTGTGGATGTCTGTGAAGAACAAGAATTTCAGGTTGTATATTATATACATTTTTTGATATTAAATTGAACTACTGAACAATTAAGAACAAAAAGAATTAATTTTTTTGCAAAGTTATCAAACTGGTATGATGTTCCATTACATAAGTGCATTCAGTTGTCCTTAGTGCACACTGCACCAGAGTATGGGTCCTAACTCTGACAATAAATATCTTGCCCTTGAAATGAGATCCTGTTTTTTTTTAATGTTGTTCTTTGTATGGCTGAGACCTTCTTTAATACACTGAGGTACATATCATGTTGAGTTCATTCAGGAAGCAATGTCACGTTGAACCTTGCTTCTACCAAGATGGATCTTGGATTAGTTGTTTAGCTTGTTATGGTGCTTTCAGATCAACCTCTCAGAGGATCTGGCCCCAGCATATTGACGTAACCATCAAGAACTCATGCCAGAGGCTACACTTCATTAGGAGCTTGAGAAGATTTGGTATGTCACCAAAGACGCTAACAAATTTTTACAGATGTACGGTGGTGAGCATTCTGAATGATTGCTTCACTGTTTGATATGAAGGCATTACAATTGGGGTTCCCAACTGTCCCATATCAGCCGGGACATCCCGTAGATTGGGTTAAATTGGTTTGTCTCATACGGGATCGCCCTTGTCCCGTATTTCCCCCGCTAAGGTAGAGCGTTCCTATGAAACCTTTCGTGCTGAAATGGCATAAAGCGAAGAAGCAATTACCACTAATTTAAATGGGAAAAATTTTTGAGCGTTCCCAGTCCCAAAAAATAACCTACCAAATCATACCAAATAACACATAAAACCTAAAATAACATTAACATATAGTAAAAGCAGGAATGATATGATAAATACACAGCCTATATAAAGTAGAAATAATGTATGTACAGACACGAGGGAATCTGCAGATGCTGGAAATTCAAGTCACACACATCAAAGTTGCTGGTGAACACAGCAGGCCAGGCAGCATCTCCAGGAAGAGGTACAGTTGACGTTTTGGGCCAAGACCCTTCGTCAGGACTAACTGAAAGAAGAGCTAGTGAGAGATTTGAAAGTGGGAGGGGGAGGGGGAGATCTGAAATGATAGGAGCAGACAGGAGGGGGAGGGATGGAGCCAAGAGCTGGAACTCACTTCTCACGCTCTTAAACTTTTCGATGATTTTAAGTTCCCTGGCCCCCACCGCTTTATTTTCACCATGGATGTCCAGTCCCTATATACTTCCATCCCCCATCAGGAAGGTCTCAAAGCTCTCCGCTTCTTTTTGGATTCCAGACCTAACCAGTTCCCCTCTACCACCACTCTGCTCCATCTAGCGGAATTAGTCCTTACTCTTATTAATTTCTCCTTTGGCTCCTCCCACTTCCTCCAAACTAAAGGTGTAGCTATGGGCACCTGTATGGGTCCTAGCTATGCTTGCCTTTTTGTTGGCTTTGTGGAACACTCCATGTTCCAAGCCTATACTGGTATCGGTCCCCCACTTTTCCTTCGCTATATCGACGACTGCATTGGCACTGCTTCCTGCATGCATGCAGAGCTCGTTGATTTTATTAACTTTGCCTCCAACATTCACCCTGCCCTCAAGTTTACCTGGTCCATTTCCGACACCTCCCTCCCCTTTCTAGATCTTTCTGTCTCTGTCTCTGGAGACAGCTTATCTACTGATATCTACTATAAGCCTACTGACTCAAACAGCTATCTGGACTATTCCTCTTCTCACCCTGTCTCTTGCGAAAATGCCATCCCCTTCTCGCAATTCCTCCGTCTCTGCCGCATCTGCTCTCAGGATGAGGCTTTTCATTCCAGGACGAGGGAGATGTCCTCCTTTTTTAAAGAAAGGGGCTTCCCTTCCTCCACCATCAACTCTGCTCTCAAACGCATCTCTCCCATTTCACGCACATCTGCTCTCACTCCATCCCCACTCCACTACCCCACTAGGAATAGGGTTCCCCTTGTCCTCACCGCCACCCCACTAGGAATAGGGTTCCCCTTGTCCTCACCTACTACCCCACCAGCCTCTGGGTCCAACATATTATTCTCCGTAACTTCTGCCACCTCCAATGGGATCCCACCACTAAGCACATCTTTCCCTCCTCCCCGCTCTGCTTTCCGCAGGGATCGCTCCCTACGTGACTCCCTTGTCCATTCGTCCCCCCAATCCATCCCCATCAATCTCCCTCCTGGCACTTATCCCTGTAAGCGGAACAAGTGCTACACATGCCCTTACACTTCCTCCCTTACCACCATTCAGGGCCCCAGACAGTCCTTCCAGGTGAGGCGACACTTCACCTGTGAGTCAGCTGGGGTGATATACTGCATCCGGTGCTCCCGATGTGGCCTATATATTGGCGAGACTCGACACAGACTGGGAGATCGTTTCACTGAACACCTACGCTCTGTCCACCAGAGAAAGCAGGATCTCCCAGTGGCCACACATTTTAATTCCACGTCCCATTCCCATTCTGACATGTCTATCATGGCCTCCTCTACTGTAAAGATGAAGCCACACTCAGGTTGGAGGAACAACACCTTGTATTCTGTCTGGGTAGCCTCCAACCAGATGGCATGAATATTGACTTCTCACACTTCCGCTAATGCCCCACCTCCTCCTCGTACCCCATCCATTATTTATTTATATACACACATTCTTTTTCTCTCTCTCCTTTTTCTCCCTCTGTCCCTCTCACTATACCCCTTGCCCATCCTCTGGGTTTTTCCCTCCTCCCCCTTTTCTTTATCTTCAAACAAGCCTGGTTGAATTCTCCACTGAAGTCATATCATATATCATATCATATAATCATATATCATATCATGTATCATATCATATATAATAAACCTGATTCCGATTGTGATTCTGTTACAGATTTATGAATATTCCTATTACAATAGTAAGACCATGAAGACTAATATTTGCAAAAACTCAAACCATGTTTGTTTTCAGTAGAATATATTCTTCACTGTGACAATAATATGTGTCATACTTGTATAAAGCTTTAGTGTCTGCAGTGTGCTATTCTCTCTATTATTGTACCTTGTTGAGCTACTTCCCTGTGGATGGAAAATAGGAAGTGGGACTTTTTGCAGATTCATCAGCAGCCCTTGAAAAAGCTTCAAACTCCTCCTGGCCATTGAATACCTGCACACTACTTGATCTTGACTTCAGTCAGAGCAATCTGGCCCAGCTTACAGCTTGGTAACAATAAAAGTATTAACATCAATTCTTCAAAGTTCAAAGAAAGTTTTCGATGAAAATACGTATGTCACCATATGCAGTACTACCCTGTGATTTATTTTCTTGCAAGCATTCACAGTAGCTATAAAAAAGACACATTAGAATCATTTAAATCTACACACGAAGATAGACAAATAACCTATGCGAAAAGAAGACAAACTGCAAATACAAAAAAAAAGTAATAAATAATGTTGAGAACATGAGTTGTAGAGTCCTTGAAAGTGAGCCCATTGATTGTGGAATCAGTTCACTGTTGGGGTGAGTGAAATTATCTCTGCTGGGTCCTACTGAAGGTTTTCGGCTGAAAACCTTGACTGTACTTTTTTCTATAGATGCTGCTTTGCCTACTGAGATCCTCCAACATTTTCTGTGTGTTACTTGGGTTTCCAGTATCTGCAAATTTTCTACTGTTCCTGGGTCTGATTTTTCCAGTTTGAACCTATACCAGCAGCTGGGAGAGCCAGTGTGTCCCTGAACTTTGTAGGAGGTTCACAACATTTTTATTTGAATAGGCAGCCTGTCTTTCAGAAATTGTGCCCGAGGAATCCATTCGGAAGGCTTGTTGACTTTTAAAAACTGGTGAACAATAAACAGCTCTTTACAGGCTGCTGTTAGAGAAGTTACTGGCCCCTGTTCAGCTGAATAAAAGTGGAAGCATAATCCACCGAATAAGTGGTCACAATAAAGATGGCTTTTAGTCATAATCTATTAGATTTGTTATGGCATAAGCTATAATGATCTACTCGGTGATAACAAGAAGTACAATTGCTAAAATAATCTCCATGTGATAAGTGATTTCATCCTCTTGGGATTGAATGTGGAAAAATGCGACCAGACTTTGAACAACACCACTTGTTAAATATATGAGCAACTGATTAATATCCTATTAAGCTTGTCTGCAGATGGGAGTAAAAGAGGCAGCCACAGGCTTTTGCAGCGTTGTTCAGAAGCCATCGCATGATGAATCTGTAGCACTGAAATGGGTTGAGACAGCTGTGGTATGTAAACTGGCTTGATTGTCAAATGCTTTTTCTGCGGCTGAGAAGGTGCCGATGGCATGAAAGTTCTTTTATGTGAAGAGCTGTCTCATTCCTTGAAATCATCTATAAATCAGTCAGCAGAGGGATGGAGATGGGTTGCTTTTATCACAAGAGACCCATAAATTCCAGCAGCAAGGCAGCTTGTTCTGAATAGAGTCTAAAAAGAACAGGCCTTTATTATATGATTTATTAAAACACTTTAACTGGACAGAGAAACATGCTTGTATTTAAATTAAAAATCCTCAATCATTAATATTTCAATTTTCTCTTCTGCATTTTGAATGATAATTATTGTACCATCTGCTCATTTAAAAATACCGAAGTACAGTAGTTGATATAGCTTTGAAGATATGATTGTGCCTTTGATATTTGTGCTACGGTTCTGAAAATCAGTTGCTTGGCTTTATGTAGCAGTTTGAAAAGTGAATTGCAGTGGTCTTGAGAGTTGCAGGTTAATTTAAATTGCAGTATTATGCTAGATATCTTTAAATGACTAGATGTTATGTCTGGAATGTAATAACATCCATTTTCACCCCATGAAGGAACTCTATTTTTACATTCATCTGTTGACTTGATGTACTGTATCATATAAAATTAACTTGGTCCATTGAGAAAATTCTCAAGATCTTGTTTGTCATGTTTTGAAATCAATTGTTGCTTTATTTTATGAACTACTATATTCACGTATGCTTATTTTAGGGGAAAAAAAGTAAAATTTTGTGAAGCTGAAACTTTGTGATTTCTGTGGTAACATAGTAGTTAATGCAGAGATGGAATGAATTTCAATTATTTATGTCCCACTTAGAAAGTCTGAGAATTTTAACGCTGTTAATTAAACCTATAACTACCGATTAGCAGAATACTCTGATCTTAAAAATTTGAATATATATCCTAATTTTAGTACAGCACTGGCCAGACCACCCTACAGTTTCATTTTGTACCACTACCTGTCATAAGATTTGCTGCATTTATTGTCCTCTGGCATTCCCTTTTACATCAATATGCAGTAGTTGCTTATTCCTTACATCATTCCTACTAGAAACATTAAAACAATGCAACAATGTCGTTTTAGATTTTATTTTACTTGCTGCGTGCTGCTTAGATATTCCTCTATTAAATAATAATTCTCTGCCTGATAAATAAAGATCTTGCATATTTAGCAGAAACTTATTTATTTTCTAAACTTGAATATATAGGATATATAAATCTGTAAAAATCTAATGCTGCTGGTTAATAATTTGAACATAAAAATGAATAAAAGCAGTTAACAGAGTTGCTTTTTTTTTCCCTCTGAGAACCCGTGATTCCATCTCGAATAATTCCTGTTTGTTTCTGAGTTAGGGATTGATTTAGCAGTTGTCAGTATTTCTATCTTAAAAAGATTTTTTTATTTGTGTAGTCAGTTTGAATTACTGTGCAAATAATACTGTAGATAGGAGGATCTTTCTTCCAAAAATGTCAAAAAATGTACATTTAATTTTTAAATGCCAGTTTTTATTAGCAGTTTGCTGTTCGTGTCTTCCCTTTCTCCAGTTCAAAGAATTGTCAGACTATCACTGATATATTAGAAATATCCAACAGAGCATCTCTGTATGCACTGAAAATTTCACTATTGGTTTTCTTGCTGAGAAATCTATTTTAAAGCTGTAGGCTCCCAACTGCAGTACTTGTTCTCTTCTACAACCGGCAATAGTATTGAAAGTTCTGCAAAAAGTTTCAAAATCTGCGTTGGAGCTGGTTTCATTTCCAGGGGAGGTAGCATATGTGTAAGCATGTAGTTCTTAACCTATTAAGGAACAAATAATTAGCTGAATTTAAAATTTCAGCCACAGACCTGAGTAGAGCCACTACACTTCCAGTCAGGAATTGTACAAAACTTGAGCGATCTCGCAGTAAAATTCCTCGGAACAGCTTAAATATGTACACGAGTTGTTGCTTCTGACAATGTGTAATATGCCTAATGATTGCTGTCTATGGCTTATTTCACATTGTAATCCTTGACTAGGAACATTCCGAATTGAACTCTTTAAATCTAAATCCACCAGCATACAGAAGAAGAAACATAAGAGCTGGGACAAAGGAGGTCAATTAACTTTGACTTGAGCCTAATTTCCATTGAGCCCTTTATGCTGAGGTAGGTCCTACCCTGGATCTCTTGGCTCATCCATTTCAATCATTCCATTCATTTCTATTTTAATTTTTCTCTCCCTTCTTCCCTCCCTCTCTCTCTCTTTCTTTCCCTCTCCCTCTCCCTCTCTCTCTCTCCCTCTCTCTCTCTTTCTCTCTTCCCTTCTTTTTGCCTTACCCATCTTTTGACCAGCACTTTCTTGTCATCTTTTGCTCTTTAATCTTTATCCTTTTACATCTGCACCTTTCTTCATCCCTTTTGACTTCACTTGTGAAGGTCACAAGAGATTGACATTGTTTTTAATCATCCTGTTCCTAGGGTTCAGTTGATAGATCGCATTAAGTAGGCATATTTCCAGGGGTGTGATTAATGGAGAGAACTAATTGAGTTATTTAAGATAATTTCTTTCTATTACATTGTTAATTTATTTTGGTGGTGGCATATAGCGATATTGGGAACATTTTTTTTTTGGGAAGGGAAGCGAGTTTAGCTTCCAAACCATTCTATTTGACAATCCAGCAACTTAATGATCATTTATGCATTTATTAGCTTTTATTGACAAATCTTTAAAAACAAGCTAAGTTTAATTTTTCCAATTACCCTGACAGAACTTGAAACGTTACCCTGGTAGATCGTCTGAGATCAGCCATCCAATTATTTCATCACTGCAGTACTGCATCCTGCAGTTTGTTGAGTATTAGAGACAGGAAATCCAGAGCAACACACACAAAATGCTGAAGGAATTCAACAGGCTAGGCAGTATCTATGGAGGGGAACAACAGATGATATTTCAGTCCTAGATCATTCATCAGGAGAGATCAGTATTTTGGTATATTTGATTGTTTTTTTGACTAGTTTAGCATTGAGGGCTGAATGGCTTGTTCCTGTTACTCTTCTATATTCTATGCCTATCAGGACTGAAAGGGAATAGGAGGCCAGAATAAGAATATGGGCAGCGGGAAAGGAGTACAAGTTTGAAGGTGATAGGTGAAGCCAAGTGAGGGGAAGACGGGTGGCTGGGGGGAAGGATGAAGTGTGAAGCTGGGAGGTGATTGGTGGAAAAGGTAAAGAGCTGAAGAAGAAGGAACCTGATAGGGGACGGGAGTGGACCTTGGGAGAAAGGGAAGGAGGAGGAGCATCAGAGTGTGGCGATAGGCAGTTGAGCAGAAGAGTTGGGGTAAGAGGGGAGCCCGAATGGGGAATGGAAAAAGAGGGAGGAGGGAGAAATTAGCGGCAGTTGGAGAAATCAATGTTCATGTCATCGGGTTGGAGGCTACCCAAATGGACCTGAGAGTGTGCTCATTTTAGCGGAAGCGTAGGCCATAGGTCATCATGTTGGAATGGGGAGTGGAATTAAAACGGTTGGTTCATGGGAAATACTCCCTGTTGAGGACGGAGTGAAGACGCTTGACAAAGTGGTTCCCCAATCTATGTTGGATCTCAGAGGAGGAATTTTCTCAGTTCCTCTTTCTCCGCTGCACCTGTTCCCAGGATGAGGCTTTCCTTTCCAGAACATCAAAGATGTTCTCCTTCTCCAAAGTACAAGGTTTCCCTTCCTCAACCAATGATGCTGCCCTCTTCCACATCTCCTCTGTTTCTCAGATATCTGCCCTCACCCCAGCTACTGGCCCCCTTGACAGGGATAGAGTTCCTCTTGTCCTAACCTACCATCCCATTGGCCTCGGCATCCAACACATCACTCTCTGAACCTTCTGCCATCTTTAATAGGATCCTACTACCAAACACATTCTTACCTCCCCCGTACTCTCTGCTGCTTTCCACAGGGATTGCTCTCTCTGGGGTTCCCTTGTCCATTCGCCCCTCCCCATAGATCTCCCTCCTGACACTATCACTGCAAGTGGACAAGTGCTTACACCTGCCCATTCACCACTTTCCACACCTAAATTCAGAATCCCAAACAGTTCTTGCAGGTGAGGCAACACTTCACCTGTGAATCTGTTGGGCTTATCTACAGTATCTGGTATAGCCAGTGTGAACTCCTCTGCACTGGTAAGACCAAACAAAGATTGAGGTACTGCTTTATTGGGCACCTTTGCTCACTCTGCCACTGGGAGGATTTCCTGGTGGCCAACCATTTTAAGTCAACTCCTCATTCCTATTCAGACATGTCGGTCCATGGCCGCTCGTAGGCTGAGGAGCAACACCATCTATTCCATCTGGGTAGCCTCCACCTCAGCAGCACGAACATCGATTTCTCCAACTTCCAGTAATTGGTTCTGCCTCTCCCTTCCCTCCCTTTCCATTTCCCATTCCGGCTCGGTTCTTACCCCTTGTCTTCTCATCTGCCTATCACCTCCCTCTGCCGTCCCTCCTCCTTCCCTTTCTCTCATGGTCCACTCTCTTCTCTTATCAGATTTCTTCTCCTTCATCTCTTTACCTTTCCCACTTATGGCCTCCCAGCTTCTCACATCAACCCCTACCCCACCCACCTACCTTCCCCCTCACCTGGCTTCACGACAGAGGATGGGAGGTGACCTGACAGAGGTGTATAAGATGATAAGGGGCATTGATCCTGTGGATAGCTAGAGGCTTTTTCCCAGGGCTGAAATGGCTAACATGAGGGGGCATAGTTTTAAGGTGCTTGGAAACAGGTACTGAGGGGATGTCAGGGGTAAGTTTTTCACACAGAGTGGTGGGTGTGTGGAATGCACTGCCAGTGCCGGTGGTGGAAGCGGATACAATAGGGTCTTTTAAGAGCCTCTTAGATAGGTAGATGGAGCTTAGGAAGATAGAGGGCTATATGCTAGGGAAATTCTAGGGATTTCTAGAGTAGGTTACATGGTTGGCATGTTACAATGTTGGTACAACAGTGTGGGCTGAAGGACCTGTAATTTGTGGTAGATTTCTATGTTCTATGTTCAGCTATTACCTTCCAGCTTGTACTCCTTCCCCTCCCCTACCTTCTTCCCCCTTTCTTTCTCGTCCTTCGGAAGGATCTTGGTCTGAAATGTTGGCTCTTAATTCCTCTCCGCAGATGCTGCCTGACCTGTCGAGTTCCTCCAGCATTTGTTCTGTGTGTTACTCAGTATTAGAGAATTGTGTCCCACGACTGAAACATTGCTGTAGGCCGTAGTGCTCGAATGAGATTAGGGTTTTGCTCAGAACACAAAAGGTGCTGCAACTGCACTTCAGTGTTCTGTGAGAGCAGAAATAGCTTTAACAATGTTCGTGCCTGCAGCATTTCCCCAGGTGATATCACTGTCTGAAGTGTTACGTGGGTTATGGATAAATTCTCATTTCAGTGAACCATTAGTTTATGAAGCAGGTTTGCACATGCAGTACGTCAGCCTCCAGTTCCCACTCATTCTGAGTTAAAGTCCCACATTTATACTTAGTAAAATTTGTATGCTGCCTCCTTCTCCCCGCCCACCCCCCAAATGCCTCACGTTTTCACTGTCTTCTCATTTTAGGAAGATTGGACTCTCCTGGGGACTGCAAGTAGGCCCAAATTGTGGGCAAGCCCAGTCTAGCATGCCAAGCATGTAGGTCTTGTGAACTAACTTCTTTTCAGAATTACCTTCAATTAGCCGTCTTAGATTGTTGGATTGATGCCAGTACATCCGGATATGCCTGTGAATAGACACTTCAGTTTGGAATATTTAATAGTTGTTTCACACTTGCAATTCTGACAGCTTGATGATGTGTTAGAGAAAATTTGATGCAATTTGTACTTGCTTTCCTGACATTGGCTTGGAATATTCTGTCAGTGTTGGGCTCACAATTTCATTGCTCACATAACCGTGAAGTCTCCAATTTCATTAAGCAGGTTCTCCTGTGAGCACTTCTCTAAAGATGCTCTTCCAATTGTCCCCTTCAAGGCCCTAGTCAGCAGAGTGCCTTTGGAACACAAATGCCATTGTGTAATGGGGCTGTTGCTGTGTAAAGCAGAATTAATCAAACTAGTTTCTTTTTAAGAAATAAAAGCTTAAAATGCTGAACTGCTAATTAAAACAACATTAATTCAAAGGAATACATCTTATTTAATGCTACTAGAATAGAGTTGTTAATCTTGCATTAGATCTAATCTGGTATTTTAAAGCCTTTAAGCAATTGACACAAGCTATTTAGGATTTCTGCATTTACTGGGAGATCTATTATTTTTTGGGATTATGCATTGATTTCAAAGGAAATTCAGGCCGCTGTTCCACTTTATTTCATTCGTGTCTTAAAATGTCGCACCACAGTCGACATTTGGGATGGATTAGCAAGGGCAAATTAAAGGGAGGCAGGGCCAGGCACGGCAGCCATGGTGGTAGCAGCCATAGTTGTAGAGGACGAGGTGAGAATGGTGAGGCTTTAGCTCTTCGAGGCTTCAGCAAAGAGAGCCTTCAGTCAGAGAAGGCCAAAAAGAAAAGCTCCAAGTAAAGGACTTTTTCCCTTCCCTTCTTTACATCTGCCTAGTTAAGACGGTAGAGATGCCAGACAGGATAGTTGAACGCTCCTCTTGCGGGATGTGGGAAGGCAGGGAGACCTCCAGTGTCCCTGATGACTACAGTTGTGAGAAGTGCATCCAGATGCAACACCTAATAATCCGTGTTAAGGAGTTGGAGCAGGAACTGGTTGATCTGTGGATCATTCGGGATGCTGAAAGGGTGATAGACAGGACATATAGGGAGGTAGTTACATCCAAGGTGCAGGACACAGGAAACTGGGTGACAGTCAGGAAGGGGAAAGGGGTTAAGGAGCCTGTGCAGAGTACCCCTGTGGCCACCCCCCTCAACAACAGGTATATTATTTTGGATTCTGATGGGGGTGATAACCTAACAGGGAAAAGTCACAGTGGTCGGGTCTCTGGCACTGATAACTGCCTCTGTGACTCTGAAGGGAAAGGGATGGGGGAGAAGATGCAGGCTGTGGTAATAGGGTATTCCTTAGTTAGGGAAACGGACAGGAAGTTCTGTGGGTGAGAACAAGATTCCTGGATTCCAGGGTTCAGGACATCTCGAATCAAGTCCTCAGTATTCTTAAGTGTGAGGGTGAACAGCCAGAAGCCGTGGTCCATTTTGGTACCAATGACATGGGGAAGATCAATGACCAGGTTCTGCAGGTTAAAGGGCAGGACCTCCAGGGTTATAAGCTCCAGATTGCTACCTGTGCAACATGCCTCTGTGACTCTGAAGAGGCTAGTGAGGCCAGAACTAGGAACATTATACAGTTTAACATATGACTAAAGAGTTGATGTAGGAGGGAGGCTGTAAGATATTTGGATCATTGGTCTCTCTTTCAGGGAAGGTAGGACCTGCACAGAAGGGTCAGTTTGCACTTGAATAGGAGGGTGATTAATATCCTAGCGGGAAGGTTTGTTAATGCTTCATGGTGGGGTGTAAATTAGAGTTACAGGAGTATGAACAGTTCGTGGAGAGGTTGTAGAGACTTCAGACAAAGTCAGGAATCAGAAGGTTGGGCGTGGTGCAACTAGGGTCCTGGGCTGTGTATATTTCAATGCAAGACGTAGCATAGGGAAGGCAGAGGATCTCAGGGCATGAATCAACATCTGGAATTATGAAGTTGTAGCCATTAGTGAGACTTGGTTGCAGGAGGGGCAACACTGGCAGCTCAGTATCCCGGGGTTCTGTTGCTTTAGACGTGACAGAGTAGGAAGGGTTAAAGGAGGAGGGGTGGCAGTACTAGTCAGGCAAAATGTCACGTCAGTGCTCAGCCAAGATGGACAGTAGAACTCGACTAGTGAGGCATTATGGGTGGAACTGAGAGATAAGAAAGGTATGACCATGTTAAGGGGGCTATATTACGGACCACCCAACCCTCCTCGGGATTCAAAGGAACAAACTTGTAAAGAGATCACAGACTGCTGCAAGAAACCCAAGGTTGTTATGGTAGGTGATTTTAACTTTCCACATATTAACTGCGAATCCCATAATGTAAAAGGACTGGATGGGATAGTGTTTGTCAAACGTGTTTAAGTGAGTTTCCTTCACCAGTACGTAGAAGGCCCAATGAGAGAAGGTGCAATATTGGATCTGTTATTAGTGAATGAGACAGGGCAGGTGACAGACGTTTGTGTAGGGGGACACTTTGCATCCAGTGACCACAGTGCCATTAGCTTCAAAATAGATAAACAAAAATATAGGTCTGGTCCATGGGTTGAGATTCTAAATTGGAGGAAGGCCAATTTTGATGGTGTCAAAAATAATCTGGCAAGTGTGGATTGGAACAGGCTGTTTTCTGGCAAGTGTGTACTTGCTAATTGGAAGGCCTTCAAAAATGAAATCTTGATGGTACAAAGCTTGTATGTGCCTGTCAGAATTAAAAGTAAAAGGTAAAGTTAACAAGTGTAGGGAACCTTGGTTTTCAAGAAATATTAAGGCACTGGTTAAGAGAGAAAAGGAGTTGCATAGCAGGTACAGGGAGGCAGAAACCAATAAGATGCTTATGGAGTGTAAGAAATGCAAGAGAACACAAAGAAATCAGGAAGGCTTAAAAAAAGGAAGGCTGTAGCAGACAAGGTGAAGGAGAATCCTAAGGAATTTTACAGATATGTTAAGAGCAAAAGGATTGCAAGGGTCAAAACTTGTCATCTGGAAGATCAGAATGGTAATCCATGTGTGGAGCCAAAACAGATGGAGGAGATGTTAAATGAATTCTTTGCCTCTGTATTTACTCAGGAGATGGACACAGGGTCTATAGAAATGAGGCAAAGTGGCATCAACTTCATGGACCCTGTACAGAGGAGGTGGTGTTCACTGCTCTGAGACAAATCAGGGGGGATAGATTCCCAGAACCTGACCAAGTGTTCCCTTGGACCCTATGGGAGGCAAGTGCAGAAATTGCCGGGACACTAGCAGAGATATTTAAATCATCCTTAGCGACAGGGATGGTAGCAGAGGATTGGAGGATAGCCAATATTGTTCCACTATTTTAAAAGATCTCTAAACATAAACCAGGAAATTATAGGTCAGTGAGTCCGACATCAGTTGTGGGAAGGTTATTGGAAGGTATTCTAAGGGACTGGATATACAAGTATTTGGATAAACATGGACTGATTAAAGATAGTCAGCATAGCTTTGTGCATGGTAGGTCATGTCTAGCCAATCGTATAGAGGTTTTCAAGGAAGTTACCAGGAAAATGGATGAAGGCAAGGCAGTGGATGTTGTCTACATGGACTTTAGTGAGGCATTTGATAAGGTCTTGCATGGGAGGCTGGCCAAAAAAGTTCAGTCACTTGGCACTCAGGATGCGGTAGTAAATTGGATTAGACATTGGCTTTGTTGGAGGAGAGTTGCCTCTCTGATTGGAGGCCTGTGACTAGTGGTGTACCGCAGGGATCGGTGCTGGTTCCTTTGTTGTTTGTCATCTATATCAATGATCTGGATGATAGTATGTTTAACTGGACCAACAAATTTGCAGATGACACCAAGATTGGGGGTGTAGCGGACCGTGAGGAAGGCTATCATAGCTTGCAGAGGAATCGACATCATCTGGAAAAATTGGCTGAAAAATAACAGGTGGAATTTAATGCAGTCAAGTGTGCGGTTTTGCACTTTGGTAGGACTAACCCAGCTCGGTCTTACACTGTGACCAATAGGGCACTGAGGAGTGTGGTAGAACAAAGGGATCTGGGAATACAGGTCCATAATTCATTGAAAATGGTGTCATAAGTAGATAGGGTCATTAAGAAAGCTTTTGGCACATTGACTTTCATAAATCAACGTATTGAGTACAGGAGATGGGAATGTTATGTTGAAGTTGTATAAGACGTTGGTGAGGTCTAATATGGAGATTGAATAGATTAGAACTGAATTCTTTAGAACGAAGTAGATTCAGAGGAGATTTGATAGAGGTATACACAATATGAGGGGTACAGATAGGGTAAATGTAAGCAGGCTTTTTCCACTGAGGCTGGGTGGGACTACAGCCAGATGTCACGGGTTAAGGTTGAAAGGTGAGAAGTTTAAGGGGAACATGAGGGGAAACTTCTTCCCTCGGAGGGTCATGAGAGTGTGGATTGAGCTGCCAGCACAAGTGGTGCATGTGAGCTCGATTTCAACATTTAAGTGAAGTTTGGATTAGTACATGGAATGTAGGAATTGGCGGGTGCAGGTCAATGGAAGTAGGCAGTTTAAATGGTTTTGGCATAGATTAGATGGGCTGAAGGGCCTGTTTCTGTGCTGTACTACAACTCTATGACACAACACAGCTCATAATTTTTTTTGATATAGTGGGACATTAGTTTATTTGTTTTTTTGAGGTATAGTGCAGAATAGGCTCTTCTGGCTCTCCTGGCTCTCCAACAACCCTCCCAATTTAATTCTAGCCAAATCATAGGACAAATAACAGTGACCAACTAACCTACCAACCAGTAAGTCTTGGGACTGCGGGAGGAAACTGGAGCATCCGGAGGAAACCCACGTGGTCTTGGGAAGAACGTACCAACGTACCAGTGGCAGGAATTAAACCCAGGTTGCCTGTACTGTAAAGCATTGTGCTAATCACTACACTAATTTAGCAATTTACACAATTATGTAATTGTACTTTTTAAAAGAAAATCTTGAGCATAATTGACAAACTGTGCTCATACAGTGCTCTATAGAATCATGCACAAAAACACTTTGGCTCATTGCTTCTGTATTAACACTGTGTCTGAGCTGTTGACTTTGTCTATAACCTTTCAAAATTTTATTTTTCTATCTTTGTCATTTTATCATCAATGGAAAATCAGAAGCTGAAGGAATGATGGCAAATAGATTTTACAAGTTTAAAATATTGATCTTTATAGTTATTTGAAGTATCCGAATATTGTAAAGTAGGACTGTTTCAAGGTGACTAAAAAAAGAGAGTAATGGTTTAGCATTTACTTATTTTACATTGGAAAGTTTAATAACAGCAAGTGCCATTCATTGATCAACTTGAAGTGATGATGAGAGACTTTTCTAGATTGTAAATCACCACAAGAGGACAACTACCATTGTCTTTCTGTTACTGTAGTCAAAAAGGCAGCTGACCTCCAGCTTGTAAGCTTGCTAAATTTGCTAAATATACACATAAATTGTCAATAAAACTCATGGAAGGAAGGATAGAAATATACAATGAAGAAATGGGAACCTTTCAGGCTATTTCATCTACAGTACTCTGCAGAAGTCCTAGGCTCATATAGACTTATTGCACAGTAATGTCGTAATTTTATATATTGCACTGTACTGCTGCCAAAAGAAAAACAAATTTCATGTCACGTGTGAGTGAAGCTAAACCTGATTCTGATATGGATCTCTGTTGTGGACTGAGAGTGGGTAGGGGGTAGAGAGAGGAGAATCGTGGTTGGAAAAAGGGGAAGGGAGAGAGGAGGGAGCAGGAACCATCAGAGGGACATTCTGTAATGATCAATAAACCAATCGTTTGGTATCAAATTACCCTGCCTGGTGTCCCAGGGTTGGGTGTGTCTACACCCACACTACACCCCCTGCCCCTGGCATTTCTTCTCTGCCACCTGTCCCTCACCCCTCCTGTGGCGCACTACCCTTACCTTTCCCAATATCCTTTGCTCCCGTCAGATTTGCAAATGCGCTCTCGGCTCCACATTGACAAATATAGTACCGTGCAAAAGTCTTAGGCACCCTAGCTATATATATGAGCCTAAGATTTTAGCACAGTACTTTATGCCAATCATGATGCCTATCTGGACTAATCGCTTTCAATTGCATATCTTTCCTGTCCAAGTTTTGTCTGAACACCTTTTATACAATGCATTGTATCCAACTCTAGTCTGTCCTCTGGCAGCTTGATCCAGAAATTCACCATCTTCTTTATGGAAAAAAACTTATGCAGACCATCTCTCTGAAGACGGTTGAGATTGTTAGAGATCATTCATCCCAGACACAGTTACCACTTACTCAGTGCAGTGTCCTGAGCCCTACTATCTTAATTTACTTTGTAACATTGCTTCAATCGCAAAACCAGAAAAGGGATTATCAGCTGATATTACACAATGCTCAGATTCATTTGTAAATCCACAGCCAATGGAGCAACCCTTGGCTATATCCAGACTCCATTACGAATGTGCTCATAAGTCACAAAGAACAATCACGAGCTAATAATGCCAGGCAATGATTATTTCCAAAAAACTGGAGTCTGGACATTTGCCCTTGACATTCAATAGTATTAATACTGTCAAGCCTCTACCTTCAATATTTTAAGTACCCCCATTGATTAGGAACAAAAATAACATAACTACAAAAGCATTTCAGAGGATGGATGAGTGACCAACTTACTGACAACCCTAAACTTTTCCTTGTTAATTTAAGGACTCATATTCCTATAATATCATTCAACCCTTCCTGCTGAAAAATGGAAGAGTTCATACTATGAAGCCTATCTGCCACTGATTAGGCTCCTCTTTGAAAGTTATTAATTGTTCCAAAATTCTTTTTCTTTGTACCCCCTTTCCCATTCTTAGGACAATTATCCTTTTCCATTCTTAATTTATGGACCTCAATTTGATTTGAAATCAATGATTTCCCATTCCTTTGCATCTTGTATATTCCTGGTCCTTCAATGTCCTGGGTACCAAGGTCAGGAACATCTTAGATTGAGACCACAGTATTTTAAAGTGAGCAGCCAGAGGTTGTGGTCCACATCTGCACCAGTGACATAGATAGGAGGGGTGGTGAGGTCCTGCAAAGTGAGTTTAGAGAGTTAGGTGCTAAGTAAAAGGATAGGAGCTCCAGGGTTGTGATCTCTGGATTGCTTCTGTGCCATCTGCTAGTGAGGCCAGAAATAGGAAAATCATACAGTTTAATACGTGGCTAAGGAGATGGTGCAAGAGGGAGGGCTTCAGATTTTTGGATCGTTGGGCTCTCTTCCAGAGGAGGTGGGACATGACCGGAAGGGAGGGTTTTCACCTGGACCTGAGGGGGACTAATATCCTAGCAGAAAGGTTTGCCAGAGCTGCATGGGGTGGAGTGGGGTTTAAACTAGAATTGCAGGGGGATGGGAACCAGAGTGCCAGAGCAGATCGTGGACAGGTTGTGCAGAAAGATATCGTTAAGCCTACGCAAAGTGGGAGGGATTAGTGAGGAAGGAATGGCATAATTAGACAGGGAAAATGTCATGACAGTGCTCAGACAGGGAAGACTGGAGAGGTTGTCTAGAAAGGCTTCATGGTTAGAAGTGAGGAATAACAAAAGGTATGACCACGTTAATGGGATTATATTATAGATTACACAACAATTCGCAGGATTTAGAGGAGAAAACTTGTTGAGAGATCGCAGACAGTTGCAAGAAACATAAGATTGTGCTAGTAAGTGATTTTAACTTTGCACATATTGACCGGGTCCCCATACTGTAAAAAGGCTAGATGGGATAGAGTTTGTCAACTCTGTTCAGGGAAGTTTCTTTAATCAGTATATAGAAATCCCAACGAGAGAGTATGTGATACTTGATAAGCTATGAGGGAAGGAGACTGGGTAGGTGAAAGGAATTTGAGGAGGGGATTTTTCATCTAGTGATCATAATTCAATTAGTTACAACGTAAATATGGAAAAAGATAGGTCTAGTCCTCGGGTTGAGATTGTACATCGGGGAAAGGTCAATTTAGGTGGTATCAGAAAGGAGCTGGCAAGTGTGGATTGGGACAGGTCGTTTAGGGCAAAGGTATTCTTGGTAATTGGGAGGCTTTCAAAAGTCAAATTTTGAGAGTAGAGTTTGTATGTTCCAGTCAGGGTTAAAGGCAAAGATAGCAGATTTAGGGAAGCTTGTTTTTTGAGAGATATTAAGAAAATGAGGGAGCTGCATGCCAGGTATAGGCAGGCAGGAACAAATGGGGTATAAGAAATGCAAGAAAATACTTAAGAAAGACGTTAGGAGGGCTAAAAGAAGACATGAGGTTGCTCTAGCACACAGGGTGCAGGAGAATCCTAAGGGTTTCTACAGATATATTAAGAACAAAAGGATAGTAAGGGAAAAAAATGATCCTCTGTAAGATCAGAGTGGAGCTGAGGGAGATGGGTGAGATCTTAAATGGATTTTTTACTTTTGTATTTACTCAGGAGATGGACACAGGTTCTATAGAAGGAAGACAAAGCAGCAGTGAGTTTATGGGCCAGATACAGATTACAGAGGTGGTTGCTGTAATGTATTGTGTGAGTATTCGTAAGGTCAGAGTGCGTATGATGTCAGGATGTGGAGAGAAGTAAAAATGGAAGCCTGGTGAATAAACATAGTTGTTCAATCTACAGCGGTGTCCGAGTCACATTAATATTACATGGTGTCAGAAGAAATCGCGAAAAAAAGGAAGAGAAGACACGTAAGAGATGTCACAGTTACAGCCACTGTCAAGTTTAAGTCTACAAGGTAACCTTGCTGAGAACTGGAAAATATGGATCCAGAAGTTTGAGCTGTTTTGCACCGCTAACGGTGTAGCTGAAAAGACAGAGAAAGTGCAACATGCTACGATTCTGCATGTGGCGGGGGAAGAGGCAATAAAGGTTTGCAACATGTTTGTCTTCCAAGATGATAAGCAAGATAAAATTGAAATGATGAAGAAAAAGTTTCAAGATCGCTGCGAACCGAGAAAAAAACCTACCGTACATCCGATACCAGTTTTTCACGAGGGCTTAAGGACCAACAGCGACCATAGACGCCTATGTAACAGATTTGAAGAGCAAGGCAAAAAACTGTGAGTTTGGACAGCTGCATGACTCTTTAATACGTGACAGGATTGTTTGCGGCATACGGGATGCTCAAGTGAGAGGCAGGCTTTTGAGAGAGGTGGATCTTACATTAGAAAAGGCGATTGATGTTTGCCGTGCCAGCGAGATCACGTCAAGTCAGGTTAAAATGCTCAGTGAAGAGATTGAAGTGCACAAAATAAAAACTGTGAGAACTAACAAGAGCAGGACAAAGCCAGCTCCACAGGATGATCAAAAGGAAGTTAACTGCAACAGATGTGGTTATAAACATGGATACAGAAAATGTCCAGCCTTTGGTCAGACATGCAAGTTATGCCAGAAAAGAAATCACTTTGCAAAGGTGTGCAAATCGAAGGAGCACGCAAGGAAAACGCATGCTGTGGAACAGAGTGAGGGCAACAGTGACATGTTCATTGGCACAGTTGAAGTGGAGCAGGAGGTATGCATCAAGAATATTGACCATGCAGAGATGGAGGATGAAGATGATTGGACTCAAGATCTGATAATAAACGGGAGGAATGTGACATTTAAGCTTGACACTGGGGCAAAGTGCCATGTAATGTCAGCAGAAACATTCAACTCACTGGACATCAGAGGAAGACTGAAAAAATCCACCTGCAAGTTTGTTGCATATTTCGGCCACGAGATGGTGCCACCAGGCAAAAAAGCACTCACCTGTGTGTACAAAGGTCAACAATACAAGATCGAGTTTGAAATAGTACAGCAACACGTTCTAGCAATACTGGGCAAAGCAACATACACAAAGCTAGGCCTGGTGAAGTGAATCTGTGGTGTTGAAAAAGAAAATGACATTCTCAAAGACTTTGATGACTTGTTTTCTGGATTAGGTTGTTTACCAGGGAAACACCATATCCAGATTGATCCAACTATTGCACCAGTCGTGCACGCCCCCAGAAAGATTCCACTAGCTCTCAGGGATCAAGTAGTGGAAGAGCTACATAGAGTGGAACAGATGGGAGTCATAACAAGACAAATAGAACCGACCGACTGGGTGAATACTATGGTGACAGTGGTCACAGAAAAAAAAGACGAGAATTTGCTTGGATCCACAAGATCTCAACCAAGCCATCAAAAGAGAGCACTATCCACTGCTCACGGTTGAAGAGGTTGTCTCCCGCATACCTAATACAAAATACTTTTGAGTATTAGATGCAAATCAAGGTTTCTGGCAGATCAAGCTGGATGAAGAAAGTTCCAAATTATGCACTTTCAACACGCCCATAGGGAGGTATCGTTTCCTGCATCTACCCTTTGGGATTTCTTCTGCATCAGAGGTATTCCTGAGATCCGTGGCACAAATGATTGAAGACCTGGATGGGGTGGGCAACATCATTGATGAGTTGCTGATATGGGGTGACACAATTGAGGAACATGATCAGAGACTGAGGAAGCTCCTGGAGAGAGTACGTGAGTACAACCTAAAACTGAACAAAAGTAAGTGTAAGATCAGAACCACAGAGATCAAATATATAGTTCATGTACTAAGCGCTGATGGGCTAAAACCAGATGATGAAAAGGTCAGAGCTGTGGTACAGCTGCCACCACCCAGAGACAAGCAAGAACTATTGAGGTTCATGGGCATGATACAGTATCTTGCCAAATTCATTCCCAACTTATCAGAGGTCAGCGCTCCACTCCGAAAGCTACTAGAGAGCAACACTGAATGGCATTGGGAAGACGAACAAAAGAAATGTTTTGACATATGGAAGCAGTTGGTTACCAATGCACCAGCACTCAAGTGCTATGATGTCAATAAACTAGTGGCGATGTCTGTGGATGCCAGTTTAGAGGGAATAGGAGTTGTTATACTGCAGGATGGGAGCCCTGTGGCGTATGAATCATGAGCACTTACAGACTGTCAACGCCGATATGCTCAAATTGAGAAGGAATTACTTGCCATAGTTTACGGGTGTGAGAAGTTCCACCAATATGTATATGGCAAAGAAATCCAGGTTGAGAGTGATCAAAAACCACTTGAGAGCATCTTCAAAAAGCCATTCCACCAAGCTCCTATGAGGCTGCAAAAGATGCTTCTCAGGCTACAGAGTTACACTCTCACAGTCACCCATAAGCCAGGAAAAGAACTGCACATCGCTGATGCTTTGAGCCATGCTTACCTCAAAGAGCAAAAGGAAGAGTTGCTAGGAAGAGAGCTGGAGGTCAACTGGGTTACACCTCAGCTACCCATCTCTGAGGAGAAGTAGAACATGTTCAGGAAAGTGACTGCAGATGATCCTGAAATGCAAATGCTAAGAGACATTACAATGAATGAATGGCCAACAGAAAGAAAAGATGTTCCAAAGGAAATGCAGAAATACTGGACATTTAAAGAGGAAGTCAGCTATGCATCAGGACTAATGTTCAAAATGGCAAAACTCATCGTACCAAACCAAATGAGACAGGAAATGCTCAACAGAATTCATGAGTCACACCTGGGGTTAGTGAAATGTAAAGAAAGAGCAAGAGACATTATCTATTGGCCAGGCATGTAAACTCAGATAGAGGACATTGTGTCTCAGTGTGCTGTCTGTAATGAAAACAAAAACAGCAATCCAAGAGAGCCTCTGCTTCCCCACCCACTACCAGGAAGACCATGGGAGAAGATTGGCACAGATCTCTTTCACTACAATGGTGCAGAATATCTGCTTTGTGTGGACTACTATTCAAAATATCCGGAGATCATCAAGTTAAGTGACACGTCCAGTCAAGGTGTCATTACCACAATGAAGTCGACATTCGCAAGACATGATATTCCAGATATTGTCGTTAGTGACAATGGTCCACAATATACCAGTAGTGAGTTCAGAGGGTTCTCAGAAAGCCGGGAATTTCAACATGTTACTTCTAGTCCAGGGCACGCTCAGTCTAATGGACAAGCAGAGAGAACTGCACAAACTGTCAAGAACATGCTCAAGAAGGCACATAGCAGCAATGGTGACCCTTACATTGCTCTGCTTGAATACCGCAACACACCGATTGAGGGTGTGGGGTTCTCTCCTGCGCAGCTGTTGATGGGACGTCATCTGAAGTCCAGACTGCCAACATCCACAACTCTACTGACTCCTGAAGGTAATGCTCACGTACGTGACAAGCAAAAGTACGAGCAAATACAGCAAAATAGCTACTATGACAGACATACAAGACAGTTGCCAGATCTGCATACAGGTGAAAATGTTAGAATACAGAGAGGAGATACTTGGCAACCGGCTGTGGTGGTGAACAGACATCAGCAACCAAGATCCTTCATAGTTCGCACGCCGGATGGAAGCGTCTACAGGAGGAACAGGAAGCATCTGCTGAAGACAGGCGAGAGGGAGTTTCCACGTACAGATGCACAGGACATTTTCATACAGACATGGAAACAAACGACACCAAGAGTGATGCAGACCGCAAAAACACAGAGGTCTCTCGAGAGACTGACACTGACGAAGGACAAGCACAGTCACAGTTATATCACGCACGGTCTGGGAGACAAGTCAAACTTCCAGCTAGATACAGAGACTAGACATACATACAGTCTCACACAGTTTGAGACAAAGTCACACATGTCATAAGTTCCAAGGTGTGAAATAAAAGGGTTGTTAGTAAAAGAAAATACACTGCTGTTAGTATTGTAAGATACAATGCAGAATACAGTACAAGAAGGTAAGATTTTTTTTAGTTTATGTCATGGTTGTTGCACTGTAAGATGGGCATACCTAGAGGCATTGTTTTGGTAATTCACAATGCTGTAAAAAAGAAAAAAAAAATCATGTAATGTATTGTGTGAGTATTCGTAAGGTCAGAATGTGTATGACGTCAGGATGTGGAGAGAAGTAAAAATGGAAGCCTGGTGAATGAACGTGGTTATTCAATCTACAGCAGTGTCCGAGTCACATCAATATTACACTTGCTGTCTTGAGGCAAACTAGAAAGAATTCTTAGGGCCTGTCAAAGTGTTCCCTTGGACCCCATTGGAGACTAGTGCAGAAATTGCAGGGGCCCTGAAAGAGATATTTAAAACATCCTTATCCACGGGCGAGGTGCCGGAGGATCGGAGGATAGGTAATGTTGTTCTGTTGTTTAAGGAAGGCTCTAAGAATAAGCCAGGAAATTATAGGCTGGTGATCCTGACATCAGTAGTGGGAAAATTATTGGAAGGTATTCTAAGTGACAGGATATATAAGTATTTGGATAGACAGGGACTGATTAGGGATAGTCTACATGGCTTTGTGTGTGGTAGGGCATGACAAACCAATTTTATAGAGTTTTTCGAGGAAGTTACCATGAACCTTGATGAAGGAAAGGCAGAGAATGTTGTCTACATGGACTTTAGTGAGGCCTTTGACAAGGTCCTGCAAGGGAGGTTGGTCAAGAAGGTTCAGTAACATGGCATTCAAGATAAGGTAGCACATTGGATTAGACCAGCTTCACGGGAGAAGCAGAGAGTGGCGGTAGATGGTTGCCACTCTGGCTGGAAGCCTGTGACTAGTGTTGTGCCGCAGAGATGGGTGCTGTGTCCATTGTTGTTTGTCATGTGTAACAATGATCTGGATGACAATGTGGTTAACTGGATCAGCAAATTTGTGGATGACACTAAGATTGGGGGTGTAGTGGACAGCGAGGAAGACTATCAAAGCTTGTAGCAGGATCTGGACTAGCTGGAAAAATGGGGTGAAAAATGGCAGACAGAATTTAATGCAGACAAGTGTGAGGTGTTGCACTTAAGGAGGACCAACCAAGGTAGGTCTTACACGATATGTGGTAGGGCGCTGAGGAGTGTGGTAGAACAGAGGGATCTGTGAAATCAGATCCATAATTCCTTGAAAATGGTGTCACTGG
Organism: Mobula hypostoma; assembly: GCF_963921235.1. NCBI lineage: Eukaryota > Metazoa > Chordata > Chondrichthyes > Myliobatiformes > Myliobatidae > Mobula > Mobula hypostoma. The sequence continues at coordinate 14,182,314 of NC_086123.1, forward strand.
TAGATAGATTCATAAAGAAAGCTTTTGGCACATTGGCTTTCATAACTCAATGTATTGAGTATAGGAGATGGGATGTCATGTTGAAATTTTATAAGACACTGGTGAGTCCTAATTCGGAGTATTGTGTGCAGTTTTGGTCACCTACCTGCAGGAAAGATGTAATTAAAATTCAAAGTATGCAGAGAAAATTTATAAGGATGTTGATGGGATTTGAGGACCTGAGTTATAGGGAAAGGTTGAATAGGTAAGATCTGTACTCCCCTGGAGGTCATGGGTTAAGGGTGAAAGGTGAAATGCTTAAGGGGGACATGAGAGGGGACTTCTTCACTCAGAGGGTGGTGAGAGTGTGGAACGAGCTGCCAGCATAAGTGGTGGATGTGGGTTCATTTTCAACATTTAAGAGAAATTTAGATAGGTCCAGAGATAGGAGGTATATGAAGGGCTATGGTCTTGGTTCAGCTTGTTCATGAGAGAGATCAGAGGAAAATGACCAGGAAGGTGACAGTAACTTAAATAAACACATGTTACAACAGTGGTGAGAAGAAGAACATCTCTGAATGCACAACATGTCAAACCTTGAAGTGGGTGTGCTCCTGAGGCCCTCCGTTGGTCAGGCTTGACAATGGTTGTTGTGTCCCAGCTATCTACATGATACACAAGCCAATACGCAAGCCAGGGCAGTACATAGAGGAAACTATTGCCTGTACAGCAGGCTCCCCCTCTCCACGTAGCTGATGAATCCAAAGGAACGGCTGAGACCGATACAGTTCGGCAACAGCAGCATTGCAGAAGTTGCATGTCAGCTTTGAACTCAACGTAGGACTGCCTTAGGGATCCAGCTCAGGATTATTCCTCATGGTTTACTCCCGAAGCCTTCCCCATGAGTGGATATAGCCACAAGGCAGCGGACGTTTGAGATCAGAGCTTTGCTTCTCCTGGATAAGCTGCCAACCACAGCTGACAAGCCCATCTACCCAAAGCACTGGTTTTAAGTCACCAGTAACTCACCTTTTCTCCTCCTCCTGTCAGTAGAAACGGTTCCACCGGGCTTAGTAGCTAAGCCACACATGAAGGCTGGCAGCTGGATTTGGTTGTTAAAAGGCTATTTGAGGTACACACCATTGGGAGCACTTAGTAGGTAGTGAGAGGTTATCCCCACTACCACAACTGGCTCTAACAACCTTAAGGAACCAGTGGATGGGCTACAGCAACAGAAAACCACAGATGTATACTCATCGGCTACTTTATTAGGTACAGGCTGTCCCAAGATGGCAACTTCTTCACAACTGCCCTAACCCGACACCGCGTCCCGCCACCCCACTGAAGGATGAGTACTGAAGGTGGATGGGAGCATATTACATACAGATTCCACTATCAGTGCTATACTGAGCCATCCCAACTTGGAATTAAATGACCATGAACACCTGCTGTCCTTCACCGTTGTTGGGCTTACACCCTGGAACTCCACGCCCAACAGAACTGTGGAAAAGCACCTTCTCCAAAAGGACTGCAGTAACTCAAGAATCCGACTTGCCACTTTTTTAAAGGGCAATTAAACTTCGGAATAAATATTGACCTTGCCAGCAATGGTCCGATCTTGAAAATAGATTAAAAGAAACCCTTGTCCCAATATTCACTCATTGATAACCAAGCATGGAGAGGCAGGCACAGGTGGACATTACAACGTAAACTCTTAAGGTTATGCATTGAGATGTTGTATTTTAATATCTGGTATTTTGTGCATTTTCTAAAACAAAACTCAGTGCATCAGTAGATTGTTCCTGGTATAATACACAGCTAGCTCAGAAGTCACAACTAATTTCCTGGCCCACGTGATGTTTCACTGTGGCGGAAAATGTTCTGGGACATAATCTTGTATCTAATGGTTCAGTTTAAGTAAAATGAAATTTTGGAAAAAAATATTGTAATTGAGAAGTGCGCAGATGGTTTTTAATCATCTCTTTTTGTTACAATATGGCGATTACAGGGGCCCCAGTAACACACCATTTCTCCTTCTCCTGTTACAGTCAGTGTGAAGCTACTACAGCTCAGGGTATTGGGTTTCAGACGTCAATTCTGGCAGCCTTTGTAAGAAAGTTTGCATGTTCTTCCCATGTGCACATGGATTTCCTCCGGGAGCTCCCCTTTCCTCCCACAGACCAAGGATATCCCGGTTCGTAGGTTAATTGGCCATTGTAAATTGTCCTGAGATTCGGCTAGGATTGAATCTACGGGTTGCTGGGCAGCGCAGATCGGTGAGAAAATGGCCTGTTTCATACTGCATCTCTAAATAAAAATAAAATAATGATCCAAAGGTACACAAAGCTGATTTCCTAGCACCAGGGGAGTTATTACCAAAAATAGTAGGTAGAATCAGTGCATCAGTAAAGATGATTGTTCCTGGAAAAACAAAGCATGCAAATCATCAAATGGTACATAATTTGTTGCAATAAAATATACAAGCCGAATCATTTAATACGAATATAATGTACCCGTGATGAGACTTCTAGTAATACTCCATTAGCAGTAAACTATTAAATAACTCAATGCACATATTTTTGATGAAGTTAAGTTTTTTTGTAAATGTTGGATATTAGAACTGCATGTCAGTTGAAAAAGACTTACTAATGTTTTGCAATTTCTTTAGGCAAATACAATCCAATGCAGTTTCTGGCTGAGATAGAACATAGAACATAAAAACAGTACAGCACAGATACAGGCCCTTCTGCCTATTCAATGTCCATATCCATCCATTTTCCTCACAGTCCTGTGCCTATCTAAACGTCTCTTAAAAGTCCCAGATACATTTGCCTCTACCACTACCCCAGGCAGTAAATTCCAGGTGCCCACCTCTCTCTTAGTTCAAAAAAGAACTTGCCCCTCACACCTCCTTTGATCTTAACGCCTCTCCCTTTAAACACATGCCTTCTGGTATTAGGTATTTCAATCCTTGGAATAAGATATTGCTTTTCTACTCCATCTATGCCTCTCATAATTTTATAAGCCTCTATCAGACCTCCCCTCAGCCTCCGACACTCCAGAGAAAGCAATCGAAGTTTATCACAAGCCCTCTAATGCAGGCAGCATCCTGGTAAACCTCTTCTACATTCTCTTCGAATCCTCGCCATCCTTCCTACAATGGGACAACCAGACCTGCATGCAATAACTCCAGATGTAACTAGTTTTATAAAACCGCAATATAACCTGCTGACTTTTCAACACAGTTAATAAAGGCAAGTGTACCATACACCTTCTTAACCACCCTATCAATCTGTGTAACCGTTTTCAGGGAGCAATGAACTTGGTTTCCAAGATTCCTCTGTTCATTTGAACGGCCAAGGTGCAACGCTTCACATTTGGCCAGCTTAAACCCTGTCTGCCATTTTTCCACCCATATCTGCTGCCTGTATTCTTTGCCAGTCTTGTGCACCATCCACAACACCACCAATTTTTGTATCATCTGCCAACTTACTAACATAATCATCTACATTTTCATCCAAGTCATTTAAATACATCACAGATAGCAGAGGTCCCTGTAGAGATCCGTGAAAAACACCCCTGATCACAGACCTCCAGTGAGAGTAACTCCCTCAACCACTACCCTCTGTCTTCCATGAGCAACTTACTTCTGAGTCCCAGACTGCCAATTCACCATGGATCCTATGCACCTTAATCTTCTAGATGAACATCCCAAAAGGGACCTTGCCAAATGCCTTACTAAAATCCAGGTAGGCGACATCCACAGCTCTACCTTCATCAATTACCCTTGCCACCTTGTCAAAAAACTCAGTCAGGTTAGTAAGACATGACTTGCTCCACACAAAGTTATGCTGGTTCGCTCTAATTAGGCCCTGGTTTTCCTTTCTTTTCTTTCGGTGTGTGTGTACATGTGCATCTGTGTGTCTGCGTCCGCGTGTCTGTGTGTGTGTGTGCGTGTGCGCGTGCGTGATTATGTCTTTTTCATGCCTTTACAAGGCACGGAGCGAGAGGGAGACTGTGTGGCACGCCACTCCTTACACAGACATTTTCGCAGTATTTTTCCCTTGTATTTTTACGAGGTCAAGTTGCGATCTCGACACTCAACCCGGCACAGATGGAAAGCATACTCGGGAGCGGCCCCGACTGGATTCGAACCCGGGAACCTCCGTTCCAAGGTCTGGCGCCGATGTCTTTGCGCCACCAGCCGGCCCAGGCCCTGGTTTTCCAAATGCTCATAAATCCTATCCCTAAAAATTTTCTCCAGTAACTTCCCTACTACTGACATGATATTCACTGATCTATAGTTTCCAGAATTATCCCTGTTTCTCTTCTTAAATCATGGAACAACAGTAGCTATTCATCAGCCCTCCACGATTTTACTTTGGCTAGAGAGTACACAAAGATATTGGTCAGGGCCCCAACATTCTCATCGCTTGCCTCTCTCAATATCCCATCAGGCCCTGGGGACATCCAACTTAAGGCTCGTTAAGAGACCCAACACTAACTGCTCCTTTTCCTCAAAATGTCCTAACATCTTAATAGACTTGGCACTGATCTCCCTATCCTTCATATACATCTCCTTGGTAAATACTGATGTAAAGTACTCATTAAGGACTTCAACTGTAATTATTTCCATAAATTTATGAAGTAGCATTTTAATTCATCTGAATGAGAGATCCTAATTGCAAGGAGTGGAGACTGGAGTATTGCAGACAAAAGTAACTAAAGCCCAGGGTATGCTGGTGCAGAACTTTTTAGAAGGATGTTTGCATCCAAGTTGAGTCATAACTATACTATAATATGCCACCTAGCGCTTGCAGCAGAGAATTACATGGAAACAACAGAAATAATTTATCGTAATGTTAATTCTTGTACAGATCTGTTGCCTACTCAGCCATGTTATGCCTCATACTGTATATACACCTAACATAGTGTGACTCAACTATACAACATATAATTTGAACAAAATGGGAAGGCCCCATCACACAATATAATAATAATTATAATAATAGTAATAATAATAATAATAAGTACTTTATTGATCCTGAGTGGGAAGTTATTTCGTTACAGCAGCATTTAAAAACACACTTAGCAATAATAATGAATATAATGATGATTATAATAATATTAACTAATAATGAAGTACAGAGTAATAATATACACAATAATAGTTACCAATGTACAATAGTGTGCAATACTGTGCAATGAAAATGTACAAAATAATAAAACAGAGACTATTTCACTATGATGTGTGTTCTCCTGTCGCATGGAGAAGAACTGTTGTATATGCTTATTGCATTTGGTAGGAAAGGTTTTCTGTAACGATCCTTGTGACAACAGAGCTGATTGAGCCTGTTCGAAAGTGTGATCCGCTGCTTATTCAGTAGGTCATGGAGAGGATGTGTCTGATCGTTTACAATGGATAACAGTTTGTTTAGTGACCTCCTCTCCACCACTAACTCAGAAGAGTCCCGGTTGTAGCCAAGGATGGGTCCAGCGTTTTTGAAGGATATTTAAAGGATACTTTCATTTCCAACAAAACTGCAGGTGTTAGCTGCATGTGACATCTCTGCTTTATATGGAACTGAACATCAGTCTGGCAAAGATTGTCATTTCTTTTTACTTCATAAAAGATTTCACTTTGATATTTGTGACGTGCAATGCATACTTTAGTGGAAGTGTGTTGGCTTTCCACACAACTGGTAAGAGAAGGCTGAAATAGAAAAGAACCACACCTCCCTACATCAAATGTCTAGGGGATGTGAGCACTGGCTCAGTGTTCAGCTGAGGAGCAACAAATCCAGAGGCTCAAATTTTCAAAAAGGGTAGAAATCGAACACCTCTTGTACATAGGTGCTGGAATCATACTTTGCAATGTACATCTGTATTCCCCATATTATCATTGGTAAGCCTTGATACTCTTTCTGTTCCACCCATACTGCTGAATCACCGTGTGTGGATACCCTTTCTGATCTTACCAACGGTACATCTGCAATTGAAATAACTGAACATGTACCTGAAATCATCATCTAGAGCAGGGGTTCCCAACTTAGAGTCCACAAGCTCCTTGGTTACTGGTAGGGGTCTGTGGCATAAAAAAAGTTGGGCACACCCCTGATCTAGAATGACTATTCATAGTGGTTTCGTGGCTCAGCTCTATGCAGAGGGAGGTTTTGGAGAATCAGCAATGGAAAAGAGACAAGCATATGATCATGGTTTGGAGAGAACTGTCTGTAAGGAGCACACTTAGCATAGACTAAAGAGAGAATGCTAGATATCATGGGGTTGGCTTCTGGAAAGGTTGTTACCAGCAGCTGAACAGAGAATGTGAAAGCTGATAGCACATTGGTGGCTAACATTTTCAATTCAAAAGCAGTTTCTGCAAAGTCTGAGTGAGTGGAATGTGAGGAAGAGAACTAGTACCAATGTATTTTCACATTTCACAATCTCTGTTCGTCTACTGGTTAACAGTCTTCCCAGAAGCCAAACCCATGATATCCAGCATTTTCTGCCTAGTCTATGAGAATGTTAGAGCCTGTTGTTGGTCTCCTGTTTTCCCTCATTTTATTTTGCAAAGCACCAAGAAGAATGATTGATTGATGCAGTTGGTGTAAGTGATTATGTGTGTATGAGTACATTGGAACTGGAAAGATCGAGCAAATGTGATTGATGGTGTGTCGTTGTTAGGCAGGAAGCTGCTAGGTGTGTCTGAGAGGTATGGTGTACACAGCAGTGAGTAAAGCCTTTGTAGAGATGCTTGTAAATGGGATTTCTTCATGTGTTCATTGACCTTATGTGTGGTCAATGGATACCTTCAGTCACTGACTTAATTCTTTAGCCATAGCTCTGGCATTGACTTAGAAGGAAGTGACGTAGTATTGAAAACAACAGGAATTCTGCAAATGCTGGAAATTCAAGCAACACAATCCTTGTGGGTAGAGTTAAGAAAGGACCCTGATGGGAATTATGCACAGGCCTCCAAACAGTTGCCAGGATGTAGGCTACAAATTAGAATGTGATAGAAAAGGCACGTAAAAAGGGCAATGTTGCGATAATCATGGGGGATTTCGATATGCAAGTAGATTGGGAAAATCTAGTTGGAGCTGGATTTCAAGAGAGGAAATTTGTAAATCATTTATAAGTTGGCTTTTTAGAGCAGCTTGTGGTTAGGCCCACTAGGGGAATAGTAATTCTGGATTGAATTAGGGGTAGGCCATTTAGAACGGAGTTGAGGAAAAACTTTTTCACCCAGAGAGCGGTGGATATATGGAATGCTCTGCCCCAGAAGGCTGTGGAGGCCAAGTCTCTGGATGCTTTCAAGAAGGAGATGGATAGAGCTCTTAAAGATTGCGGAATCAAAGGTTATGGGGATAAGGCAGGAACTGGATACTGATAGTGGATGATCAGCCATGATCACAGTGAATGGCGGTGCTGGCTCGAAGGGCCGAATGGCCTACTCCTGCACCTATTGTCTATTGTCTATTGTTATGTAATGACCCACATCTGATTAGGATGCTCTAGATAAAGGAACCGTTAGTGATCATAGTATGATAGAATTCACCATGCAGTTTGAGAAGAAGCCACAATCGGACGTATCAGTACTACAGTGGAGTAAAGGAAATTACGGATGCATGAGAGAAGAGCTGACCAAAGTTGGTAAGAAGAGGACACAAGGAGGGATAACAGCAGAACAGCAATTACTGGTGTTTCTGGGGGGAAATTCAGGTGCAGGAAGGATACAAAGATGAAGAGGTATTCTAAAGGGAGGGTGAGACAACTGTGGCTGACAAGGGAAGTCAAAGACAGCATAAAAGCAAAACAGAGGGCATACAGCATAACACAAATTAGTGCGAAGGTAGAGGACTGGAAACTTCGAAAAACAAACAGAAGACAACTACAAAAGCCATAAAGAGAGAAAAGATGAAATATGAAGGTGAGCTAGCCAATAAAATTAAAGAGGATATAAAAAGTTTTTATAGATATATGAGGAGTAAAAGAGAGATGGAAGTGGATATTGGACTGCTGGAAAATGATGGTGGAGGAACTTAATAAGTGTCTGGCATCAGTCTTCACTGTGGAAGACATTAGCAGAATGCCAGAAACGCGAGAGAGCTGGGAGCAGAAGTGAGAGTTGTTGCTATTACTAAGAAGATGCTTGAGAAGCTGAACAGTCTGAAGGTCAGTCACCCGGACCAGAGTGGACTACACCCCAGGGTTTTGAAAGAGGTAGCTGAAACGATTGGTGAGGCTTGAGTAATGATATTTCCAGGGCTGGCTCCAGTGAAGCATCCCCGCAGCATGATGCAGCCACCACCATGCTTCACGGTAGGGATGGTGTGTTTTTGATGTTGTGCGGGGTTTGATTTACACCAAATATAGCATTTAGTCTGATGGCCAAAAAGCTCAATTTTGGTTTCATAGACCACAGAACCTTCTTTCAGCTGACTTCAGAGTCTCCCACAAGCCTGCTGGCAAACTCTAGCTGAGATTTCATATGAGATTTTTTTCAACAGTGGCTTTCTCTTTACCACTCTCCCATAAAGCTGTAACTAGTGAAGCATCCAGGCAACAGTTGTCGTAGGAGCAGTCTCTCCCATCTCAGCCACTGAAGCTTGTAACTCCTCCAGAGTTGTCACAGGTCTCCTGGTGGCCTCCCTCACCAGCCCCCGTTGCACAGTCACCCAGTTTTGAGGACAGCCTGCTCTAGGCAGATTTACAGCTGTGCCATAGTCTTTCCGTTTCTTGCTGACTGACTTAACTACACTCTAAGGGATATTCAGTGACTTGGAAATTTTCTGTATCCATCTCCTGACTTGTGCTTTTCAATAACCTTTTTGCAGAGTTATTTGGAGTGTTCTTTTGTCTTCATGGTGTAGGTTTTTCCAGGACACTGTCTCACCAGTAGCCGGGCCTTCCAGATACAGGTATATTTTTACTACAATTAGTTGAAACATCTTGACTGCACACAGTGATCTCCATTTAACCAATTATGTGACTTCTAAAACTAATTGGTTGTACCAGTGATGATTTGGTGTGTCATGTTAAAGGTGGGGGGGGGGGGTGAATACTTATACAATCAATTATTTTGCATTTTATATTTGTAATTAATTTAGGTCACTTTGTAGAGAGCTGTTTTCACTTTGACATGAAAGGGATTTTTTCTATTGATCAGTGTCAAAAAGCCAATTTAAATCCACAGTGATTCAATGTTGTAAAACAATAACACTTCCAAGGGGGGTGGGGTGAATACTTTTTATAGGCACTGTAGAGTTAGTTGGAGGGGCAGGTAATGTTGAGGAAGCAGGGTGTCTGCAGAAGGACTTAGACAGATTGGGGGAACGGGCAAAGAGGTGGCAGGTGGAATATAATACAGGGAAGTGCATGGTGATGCACTTGGGCTCAAGGAATTAAGGCGTGGATTGTTCTGTAGATGGGGAGAAAATTCAATAATCAGAAGTGCAAGGGGATTTGGGAGTTCTCACGTAAGATTCCTTCAGGGTTAATTTGCAGGTGATTCAGTGGTGAGGAAGGCAAATGCAATGTTAGCATTCATTTTGAGAAGACTAGAATACAAAAGCCAGGATGTGATGCTGAGGCTTTATAAGGCATTGGTCAGACCACACTTGGAGTATTTTGAGCAGCTTTGGGCCCCTTATATAAGAAAGGATGTGCTGGCATGAGAGAAAGTCCAGAGGAGGCTCACAGGAATGAAAGGGTTGACGTGTGAAGAGAGTTTGATGAACTTGCTGAAGTTTAGAAGGATGGGGGGGGGGCGATCTCATTGGAACCTATCAAATATTGAAAGGTCTGGATAGAGTGGATGTGGGGAGGTTGCTTCCTGTAGTGGGAGAATCTAGGACCAGAGGGCACAGCCTCAGAATTGAAGGACGTCCATTTGGAACAGAGCTGAGGAGAAATTTCTTTAGCCAGAGGGTGGTGAAACTATGGAATTCTTTGCCGCAGATGGCCGTCCAGGCCATATCATTGAGTATATTTAGGGCGGACATTGATAGGTTCTTGATAATCAGGGCATCAAAGGTTATGGGGAGAAAACAGGAGAATCAGGTTGAGAGGGATAGGAATGAGCCATGATGGAATGGTGAGGCATGCTCAATGGGCTGAATGGCTTCATTCTGCTTCTAGGTCTTATGGATTTCCTGGAAACCTCACGATAGGCATGATACAACTCGACTCAGGATCATTTGCTAGTACTCCATGTGCGCTTGTGGTCTCTCCTGGCTTCCATCTCTTTGACTCATGCATCCAATTTAACAAATGAGAGTTGATATGCCTGCTCCAATTTTCCGGTGAGCTCTCTCAAGTGCAGCAGTGATTGCCTGTAGTATTTGTCAGCAGTGACTTCAGTCAGTGCCACTCACAATCAGCTGGAGCTGGATTTTGGAAAGTTATTCAGTTGTTGTGCACATTTGTGAAAATGAGTGCAATTTCTGCTGTTTAAATACATTAATCATTACATGAGTCAGATGCACATTTTAGCTCCATGTAATATGGGAAGCTAATGTGAATCCCTTGAGTAATGATATCTTAATGTTGGATTCCTAAGCATATATAATTTTCATTATCAACCTCAACGATATTTCAACAAACTAAAGTTATTTTTGCATTGTTATTTTGCATCTTCACCGCAAACTGATCTTGCAGGCTATAAATTTATATCAGATGACCCCTGAAATTTGAGAAGAGAATAACCAGCCTGGAATTCAGAGCATAGGAGCCAAACAAGGTACGATATTGAGATTTCAATAAATAAGTAGTAACGCAACATAACTGATCATAAACTATTATTCAAGAAATTCTTAGCATTTGCACATAAGATAAACATCCTAATATTGAAATCCAATGCATGACAAGATGGTGATGGTTTGCAGGCAGCTCACAAAACTACAAGATACTCTAATAGACAGAGTTTTTCTGAACTGCGATCACTGCAGTCTGCAGCCTGAATTTTTCTTTTGAACTGACTAAACGATCTGACGCTCTGGCAGACTCCTGTGGGGTTCTTCCTTTTGAAGATGCAGGTACGGCCAGGGTGGCCATCGCTGGGGTTGGGATGCTGTGTCGAGACCTGGTGGCGGAAAATGACCCTGCGGTCCATTACTCCGTGCCAATTAAAGCGTTAAGCAAGATTAAAACAGTTGAGGTCGAAAGTGGAAAACAACCAGGTACTCATCACTGTCTGCCTGTGTTTGACTGGTCTCCCTCTCTTTACACTCCTACTGTCAGGCTGGCAGTGCAGGAGTGGGCTGAAAGATGGCAGATGGAGTTTAATGCTGATAAATGTGAGGTGTCACATTTTGGTAGGACTAATCAAAATAAGACATAAATGGTAAATGGTAGGGCATTGAAGAATGCAGTAGAGCACAGGGATCTAGGAATAATGGTGCTTAGTTCCCTGAAGGTGGATAGGGTGGTGAAGAAAGCTTTTGGTTTGCTGGCCTTTATAAATCACAGCATTGAGTATAGGAGTTGGGATGTAATGTTGAAATTGTATGAGGCATTGGTGAGGCCAAATTTGGAGTATTGTGTACAGTTTTGGTCACCGAATTATAGGAAAGATGTCAACAAAATAGAGAGAGTACAGACAAGATTTACTAGAATGTTACCTGGGTTTCATCACCTAAGTTACAGAGAAGGGTTGAACAAGTTAGGTCTTTATTCTTTGGAGCGTAGAAGGTTGAGGGGGGACTTGATAGAGGTATTTAAAATTATGAGGGGGATTGATAGAGTTGACGTGGATAGGCTTTTTCCATTGAGAGTGGGGGAGATTCAAGATGACATGAGCTGAGAGTTAAAGGGCAAAAGTTTAGGGGTAACATGGGGGGGAACTTCTTTACTCAGAGAGTTGTAGCTGTGTGGAACGAGCTTCCAGCAGAAGTGGTTGAGGCAGGTTCGATGTTGTTGTTTAAAGTTAAATTGGATAGCTATATGGACAGGAAAGGAATGGAGGGTTATGGGCTGAGTGCAGGTCGGTGGGACTAGGTGAGAGTAGGAGTTCGGCACGGACTAGAAGGACCGAGATGGCCTGTTTCCGTGCTGTAATTGTTATATGGTTATGTGGTCTTGGATCCCATTTGCCAGGTTTGGGAACAGTTGTTGCCCTGCAGCCATTGGCTTCCTGGACGGGATTCTCTCACCTCAGCACCGAACGTGCTCTGCAGCTGTGAACTCACTTTCAGGGACTCTGCAGTTCATGGCCCCTGTATTTCTGTTTACTTTTTAAAAACTATTTGCGCCATTTGATCGTGGCGTGAAGGCCAAGGTCAAAGAGCGAACTGGTGTTCAGCTCACTGCTCCCCGAGGTTTATTCACTTCAGCACTGAATTAACTCTGCAGGTGAGCTTGCAACCATCAGTACTCCCCTCAGCGCTGAACTGGCTCCTTGGCTGCGGCCTGCAAACATTGGGTTCCTGGACCGGCTTCACTCACCTCTGTGGCTGTGTACTCACTTTCCGGAACTCTGCGGTTAATGTTCTGTCTGTGTGTTTTTTTAACTTCTTTGTTATTTGCACAATTAGTTTCACACATTTGGTGTTTGACAGTCTTTGCTGCATGTGATTTTTTAAAATGGTTGTGTTTCTTTGTTTTGTGGCTTGTGTAGTGTTTCCTTGTTTTGGTTTGTGGCAAGAAGACGAATCTCGAGGTTGTGTACAGTATAGGCACACACCTCAATAATAAATGAACTTTGAACTTTATTGGACTGCTTTCTTTGAATGCAAACTGATACATAAATGAATGCTGTGCACTCCTAAAACAATGGAAGCATCGTGTGCTTTCAAGTACTGCCCGCCGATACCCAGATGCTCAGTTTAGTCTCTGCCTGGTTCCAGACCCATGGAGCAAGGAGCTGATTTCCAGAGGTGACATGAGAACGGCAGACCTTATTATCAAGTCAGCATTTGACCAATTATGGCGGCAGAATCAGAATCAGAATCAGATTTCACATCACCGGCAAATACATCGTGAAATTTGTTGTTTTGCGGCAGGGGTACATTGCAATACATGTGAATAAAAACTATAAATTACAGTGAGTATATATAAAAAGCAGATCTTATATTTGCAGAAAGAGGGGAAAAATACTGAGGAAGTGTTCATGGGTTCATTCAGGAATCTGATGGTGGAGGGGAAGAAGCTTTTCCTGAAATGTTAAGTGTGTGCCTTCAGGCTCCTGCACCCCCTCCTTGATGGTAGCGTTGAGAAGAGGGCCATGTTCAGGGAGATGAGGGTCCTTATTGATGGACGCGCCTTTTTGAGGCATCACCTTTTGGAGGTGCCCTGGATGCTGGGGAGGCTGGTGTCCATGATGGAGCTGGCTCTGTTTACAACTTTCTGCAGCTTTTTCTGATCCTGGGCAGTGGCCCCTCCGTACCAGACGGTGATGCAACCAGTTAGAATGCTCTCCACAGTACACCTGTGGAAATTTGTGAGTGTCTTTGGTGACGTACCAATTCTCCTCAAACTCCGAATGAAATATGGCTACTGCCATGCCTTCTTTGTAATTGCATCAATATCTTGGGCCCAGGATAGACCCGCAGAGGAACTTGAAACTGCTCACCCTTTCCACTTCTGATCCTTCGAAGGGGACTGGTGTGAGTTCCCTCAACTTATCAATCAGTTCCCTGGTCTTGCTGACGTTGAGTGCAAGTTTGTTGCCGCCACACCACTCAACCAGCTGATCTTTCTCATCCTTGTCAGCATCTGAAATTCTGCTGACAATAGTTGTGTCATCAGCAAATTTGCAGATGGTGTTCGGGCAGTGCCGAGCCGCACAATCGTGGGTGTAGAGAGAGCAGAGCAGTGAGCTAAACGTGCATCCTTCAGGTGCACCACTGTTGGTTGTCAGCGAGGAGGAGATGTTATTTCCAAAGTCACAGATCCAGTTGCAGGGGGAGGTACAGAGGCCCAGGTTTTGGAGCTTGTTGATTAGAACTGAGGGTATGATTGTGTTGAATGCTGAGCTGTGGTCATTAAACAGCAGCCTGATGTATGTATTACTATTGTCCAGGTGATTCAAGGCTGGGTAGCAAGCCAGTAAGATTGCATCCACTGTACACCTATTGTGGCAGTAGGCAACATGCAGCGGGCCCAGATCCTTGCTTACACCGGAGTTGACTCTAGCCGTGACCAACTTCTCAAAGCACCTCATGGACGGTGGATGTGAGTGTGACTGAGCGATAGATTTTGAGGCAGCTCACCCTGCTCTTCTTGGGCACTGGTGTGATTGCTGTCCTTTTGAAGCAGGTGGGAGCTTCTGACTGCAGCAATGAGAGATTGAGGATGTTCTGAACACTCCCACCATTTGTTGGCACAGGTTTTCAGAGCCCAGCCAGGTACACCATCAGGGTCCGATGCCTTGCGAGGGTTCACCCTCTTGAAAGCAAACTTGGACAATGTTCTGTCTTGGGTTGCTATGTGACCAGCAATATTTGAATTACACATGTATCAGGCAATGCCCAACATGGTTCTTAAAATTTTGTTAATGTTGCTGGTAAGAGCATTTTTAGTGCACAGAAAGTACACCAACAATGCCATTGCATCTTCAAGATTAAAACAAAATCTGACTTTCTGTACATGATGTTTAATGTTATAGCCATCATGAAATCTCTCTGCATCCTTATCTATTATTATGACCAGGAACTTGAAGTGAATTTCCATGTAATTACAGTGGATAAAGAACAGAAGCAGAGCTGGATGTTCTGCCAAAATTGACTCAATATCTGACTCCCACAGAAATACCTAACATAGTTAGGCACTTCTGAATGTTCTCCATATCATGAAATTAAAATCGTGGAATTCCCTTTTTAATGGTACAGAAGAAATACTTTCACCGCTTGGAGTGCAATAATTTAAACCGTCAACTCATCACCTTCTTGTGGAGAATTGGAACTGGCCAGTAGACACTTTCGGTGTTGACAGTCCACAAATGTAAATGAATTTTTAAATATGTAATTTACTTCAAACAGCCTCTAAGCATATCGTTTAAATTACATGTGTATGAGATAGCACTGAGCTGTCCGCTGCTGAAGTCTTCTTACATACAAAAGAATTTATACCTTTAGTTCACAGTATTACTTTAATTTGGCTAAATTATTAATTCCCAGCTCATTTAAGAAAAACGAATGTCTTGAGAGCAAGTTGTCTTGATTCTAATATTATTAACATGGTTTTAATTATGTAGCTAATCTTTGGATAATAATGTCAAATACTATTAATTATATTGATCATGCAGGCTATGCTGTAATTGCACAGTTGAAATATATGCAAATTTATTTTTGTGAAATAAGTAGGGCACACAATGTCAGTTGTAGGCTGTGCAGAAACTAAAAGAGATTTGACTCCCTTATTGATCATTGTATGTTTATTTAATTACTTAAGATGTAATTATGATGTTTGTGTCCTTTTAATGTCAATTTTACCTCACTAAACCAGTGGTGGGAACTAGACCACAAGGTATTTCTGTTGATGAGATGGTGATAACTCTTGTGCATATCCCGTGCAATGTGTATAGAGTGAAAGTCACATTATCTTTCTTCCTGGTGAAAGATGTTACTTTCTCTATCCAAAGGCTGTCCAGTTCATGCTTCATTATCTGAGGAGTTTCCTGTAAAAAGAGCCAGTTTTACACTCACAAGCTCTTTCGCTTCTTACATCATGGGTAACAAGTCATCGATTAAAAAGCTGAAGTAACACACCCAAAATGCTGGAGGAACTCTGCAGGTCAGGCAGATTTCGGCCTGAAACATCGGCTCTTTATTCCTCTCCACGGATGCTGCCCGACCTGCTGAGCTCCTCCAGCATTTTCTATGTGTTACTCTGGATTTCCAGCATTTGCAGCATCTGTTGTGTTTAAAAAGCTGAAATTGTCAGGGGCTGGGATACTGTGCTGAGGATATCCTGACAGGACAAATGGGATTTGAGGTATTCTGACATTTACAACATTACTTAGCATCAGGTATGTCTTCATCAAATGGAAACCTTCCTCTTTAATTCAGAGTTAGAATATCAATGGAAAGTTCAGCCAATTGCTTTCTTGGTAAAAGGACAAATTTCAAAATTAATTTACTATCAGAGTACATATATGTCACCATATACAATCCTGAGATTAATTTTCTTGCGGGTATTCACAGAACATACAAAAAACACAATAGAATTAACGAAAGGCCCGGACAAGCAAATAGCTAACATGCAAAAGGCAACGCACTATGCAAAAATAAAATGGAAGAAGTAATAATAGCGACAAAATGATAATAAGTAAATAAACAATAAATATCAAGAACTTATCTCACTTAGCCCAGTTCAGTGATGAGATTTGCCCCACTGTGTGATGAACTGAGACTGAGATTGTGGGTCTACTCCAGCTACTCCAGGCTGAGGGTCTATGGACTTAGTTTGGTTCGGAATTTTATTGCTTGCTTTTATTGTTTGCATGATTTGTGTTTTTTTCCCCCTCTTCCTCTTCGCATTGGGTGTTGGTCTTTTTTTAATTGGGTCCTTTGGGGCTTCTTGCTTCGTGGCTGCCTGTAAGCAGACAAATCTCAAGGTTGAATGATTTATATATTCTTTGATAATGAATGTACTTTGAATCCTTTGAGATATGCAGCTGAGTGAGCTTGGCAAAGTCTAAGCTGGGCATCAGCAAGAAAGATATTGGAAAATGACTGCAGCTTGATCTGTTACTTTGCAAAGGACTGAGGAATAGGTTGATGCCATTCACTTTATAGGCACAATACATCGGGAGAAATTTCTGTATTGTTGGTTAGATGCCAGGATTATTAATGTACTGAAACAGCTTGGCTAAAGGCTGGCTACTTCTGAAGTCCAGGTCTTTATTATTGCAAGTTGGCTCACAGTCTGTGCTCTATCTGGTCCCCTCAGCTGCTTCTTGATACCATGTGGGGTAAGACTATGGGCGAAGCTCATATTGGGACTGTCCAGTCAGTACTGATGATTAGAAGTATTTCAGCTTATACCTTGCCATCTATAAGACCAGAAGACCAGAAGATATAGGAGCAGATTTAGGCCATTTGGCCCGTCGAGTTTGCTCTGTCATTTCATCATGGCTGATCCATTTCCCTCTCAACCCCAATTTCCTGCCTTCTCCCTCTATCCCTTCAAGCCTCGACTAATTAAGAATTTGTCAGCCACTGCCTAAAATATACCCAATGAATTGGCCTCTACAGCCACCAGTGGCAACAAATTCCACAGATTTGCCACTGCCTGGCTTAAGAAATTCCTCCTCATCTCCATTTTAGAAGGACACCCCTCTATTCTGAGGCTGTGTCCTCTGGTCTTAGATTCCTCCGCCATAGGAAACATCTTCACAACGTCCACTCCATTGAGGCTTTTCAACATTCTATAGGTTTCAATGAGGTCACCCCTCATTCTTCTGAATTCTAGTGAATACAGGCTCAGAGCCATCAAACACTATTCATATGACAAGCCATTCAATCCTGGAATCATTCTTGTGAACCTCCTTTGAACCCTCTCCAGCGTCAGTACATCCTTTCTAAGATAAGGGGCCCAAAACTGCTCACAATACTTCAAGTGAGGCCTCACCAATGTTTTATAAAGTCTCAACGTTACATCCTTGCTTTTATTTACTAGTCCTCCTGAAATGAATGCAAACATTGCATTTGCCTTCCTCACCACTGAATCAACTTGCAAGTTAATCTTGAGAGGATCCTGCACAAGGACTCTCAAGTCCTGTTGGACTTCAGACTTTTGCATTTCTCTCCATTTAGGAAAAAGTCTACACTTTTGTTTCTTCTAACAAAGTGCATGACCAGACTCATCCCAACAATGTATTCCATCTACCACTTCTTTATTCATTCTCCTAATCTATCCAAGCCCTTCTGTAGCCTCTCTACCTCCTCAAAACTACCTGTTCCTCCACCTATCTTTGTGTTTTCCACAAACTTTGCAGCAAAGCAATCAAATCTGTCATCCAAGTCATTGACATATGACGTAAAAAGAAATGGGTCCCAACAGAGACCTCTGTGGAACTTATGTGGTCTGTCATAATTGAGCATGCAAGATGTTCTTAGGGCTTCTTCCTCCATTTTGGTGCTTATTAATGTTCAGAGTTTTGATGTGAACCTTGACTGATGGGGATGTGTGTTTGAGAATATGGTGAATCAAGCAATGCCTGAAGGCCTAAAGGATTCTTGGAGGTCCTCTGGACACTACTGTCCAATTGATCTCCAATGTTGTTTGATTCCATTGCTTTCTGAGCAGGTGGCATTTGCCTGCTTTCCTCCACCTCCAACAAATCCTGGAGCCCCTCTTCTGAGTTGTTCTGTGCTTTGTTTCTCATGCTAGACTGAAATGAAACATTTGCCAATGATTGCTTATGTTATAATGTACCTCCCTATTGAGAAGAGGCTAGTTTTAATTGCAGGACATCATTCACAACATCCCCACTCCAACCTCTACTATTGGAGTTTCAAATGGATGACCAGCATGGTTAGTGCTAGAACCATTGTAATTAATAGGCAGGGTAGAATTGACATACAGCCTGCATTATATTGCACGGACTTGCATATCGCTCTTCACAATCCATTTTGCAGGGGCTATTGACTTTAGCTCCAAACAATTAATCTTAACTTGCTTGAGAAATTTTGAAGTGCCTTCAAATTGTTAGCAATTAAGAGAGAAAATTGTTTGGTTCACATATATTAGGTTTATTGTGTGTTTGCTTCAGATTTCTAATGTAAACAAATGATGCATTTTTGCTTGGAGATGAATCTGAAATAGAATATCGAAAGGTTACACACAATTTTGAAATGTATGGCATAAACTATTTTCCAAACAGAATAAGTGTTATACAGTGTTTCAGTGTAATCTGCGTAGCAAGTCAGACGTTTTCAAAGTGAAAGAACTCTTGTGTAAATGGTTGTCACTTCATCTCCTTCAGTCTCCTCATTCCTCTACAACTACCCTGAAAGCTTGGATGGTCATCCTCCAGAAGGATCATGCTTTCTTCATGATTGTAGCATTGCAGCTTCTCCTGGTGACAGGAGGTAAAAACTCTCTCATGTGACAGCTTACACAACAATTACTTTGCTTTGCCCAGCGCTTGAATTCCTTATTTTAATGCCACGAGGTCTTTCAAATGCAATATCCACTCATCCCTGAGCTAAACCCACATCAGAGTGGCACTCTCCTAGATCAGTTTGGAATAATTGATTATGCCTCAGTATTTCTATTTATTTTCTTGCTGCTGTGTAGAAGTCTTGTTATGCAGTTTTCTTTGCAAGTTTTCTAACTAATCCCCAATAAGATAGTATTAAGAGTTTCATGGTGACTTTTTTCTGTTGATGCCTATTACAGAGTGAATCAGCACATCCACAAGCCATCATGACTTCTCAAAAGCGGTATTGATTTAATAATGACATGCAATATAAGAAATTAAGAATGTGGCATATAATTTTATTCATAGGGTGCATACACTGTCTAAATTGTTTACTTTCAAGGGTTGAAGTGTCGATTCTTTTCTATTTTTTTCATAGATACCTGATATTACTGAATAGAGCAATGCAATTAGATAGGCTCTTTGTGCTAAATAATGTGTTCTGGGACTAATTTGATCTCAGTGATCAGTCTCAATTTTCATTAATAAAGATTGAAGTACTCCTAAACTGTGGCAAAGTAGCCCTTGAAACTAGATAATAATCACAATTACTCATTAAGTGAGACGAACTCAGGACACATTTCCCATTAATGTTTGAAAGTAATGCAAATTTAAGCACACCTTGAGCATTCTGAATAAAACAGATATGGTTCCAGCACAGGAACAAATGATGGTTGACCATTAAATTCAATCCAACTTTGAAATTAATAATTACTGTTCTTATGAAAATTAAGTTTTTAAAATTTGTCTGATGATTTCTATACCTTTGGCATATAAAACACTTTGTTTAAAAATTGTTTAGAATAACGGCTATTGTTGGGGGTAAAGTATTGCTGGAATCTGTATCAGAATTGTGGTGAAATCTAGCTTGTCCTTAAATGTTAAAATTTGATAAGACTTTAGCTCTAACCAGAGGTCAATATGTTGGTGCAATGTGTTAGCCCCCAAACACCTAAACAATCGCTGTGATGGTCCTTCTGTAATGTGTGTTTATATCAACTCGATGCCTATTTGAGATCCCCTTCAAAAGGTTAGCTTTCCCTAAGCATCCTAGTGTATTGAGACAATTGTGGCTTCGCAAGTGTTTGAAAGAGCCTGTCTTAGTAAGCCACAGCAAACAAAGATGTGGAAAAACAAAACTGTTCATGATGGAAATCCAAAGTAAGAACAGAACATGCAAGAAACTCCAAGTTGGTGACAACTGCAGGGAGAGAAATAGAGATCCCACCACCAAGAACATCTTTCCCCCCACCCCCGCTTTCAGCTTTCCACAGAGGTCGCTCCTTACGCGACTCCCTTGTGAGGCGACACTTCACTTGTTGTGTTTGTTAGGGTCATATACTGTGTCTGGCGCTCCCGGTGTGGCCTCCTGTGTATTGGTGAGATCCAACGTAGATTGGGAGACTGCTTCTCTGAGCACCTATGCTCCCATCTGCCAGAAGAAGTGGAATCTCCCAGTGGCCACCCGTTTTATTTCCACTTCCCATTCCTATTCCGATACGTCCATCCATGGCCTCCCCTACTGTTGCGATGAGGCCACACTCAGGTTGGAGGAACAGCACCTTATATTCCACCTGGGTAGCCGCCAACCTGATGGCATGAACATCGTTTTTTCAAACTTATGGTAATGGCCCCCGCCACTTCACCATTCCCCATCTCCTTTACCCTCTCCCACCTTATCTCCTTGCCTCCCTCTGGTGCTCCTCCCCCTTTTCTTTCTTCCATTGCCTTCTGTCCTCTCGTATCAGACTCTACCTTCTCCAGCCCTGTATCTCCTTCACCAATCAACTTGCCAGCTCTTTACTTCACCCCTCTCCCTCCCAGTTTGACCTATCACCTTGTGTTTCTCTCTCCCTTCCCCCACCTTTTAAATCTTCTCCTCACCTTTTTCTCCCCAGTCCTGCTGAAGGGTCTCAGCCCGAAACGTTAACTCTTTACTCTTTTCTGTAGATGCTGCCCGGCCTGCTGGGTCCCTCCAGCATGTTGTGTGTGTTGTGGAGAAATAGAGATAACGTTTCAAAGGATACTGATCTGATGGGATTAGTTAAACAGGAAGAGCATAGACGTGGTGGTCCAAGCAGTCCATTTTGTGCTCTACAATTCCATGACACTATGACGACTGGAAAAAATGAGAAAACTAAGCTGTTTTAAGCTGCATTGAGGGCGATGTGTCGACAGAACAGGCGATATCTGTGATGGGGTGCAGACCAATATTATCAAGGTAATAATGACTTTAACTCCTCCATGGATGGTCCCAAGCCCGACTACAACAGGAGGATTTTTGGCCATGGGGCTAGCAAGCCCTACCCCATAAAAATCCAGTGCCACAGAAACGCCAACAGAAGCTCCAAAGACCTCATCCCTGGCCCTGGGAGAGAAGAGATCTTCGAAGATGGGCTACACCTGGGAACAACTTGAAAGACTGGCCCCGGAAAGAGGACTCTGGCCAGTAGGGGTGATGGGCTGAAGAGAGGATAATGACTTTAGAAGCTGACAGAGAAAGAAAGCAAATAAGTAAATTGAAACAAATGTGGTGGTTGTATCTACGGAGAGAAGCAAAATGCGTTGTTCCCTGAAGTTGTTATATCCAATATTACCTGTCCTCATACAAGACGAGTTGCTGCTCCCTGAGCACTATTGTAGGAGGCAGAGGGGCAGAGTGGACTTGGACTGGAGAACTACAATGACAGGTGACTGGAAGCTCAGCGTCACCTCGGTGGACTGGTATTGGACAAGGTTTTCTGCAAAGCTGTCAGCGAGAAAATGAGTCTCAGGGTTGTATGTGGTAACATGTATGTACTAATTTGACCTTCGAAACTTTCCTTCGGATATTGATGCAGCCTCATCAACATTTCCTCATTTACCGGGGCAGACTACAACCCCTTGTCTTTCACATAGTATCTCCTATGTAGTTACCACCAAGAATTCCAAATTTAATATGGTAAACTGTCACTTGTTCTCCTCGGACTTTGGAATTGGCCGGAAGGAATCTGTAGAGGCAAATAAGATGAATATAGCAACGATTATGGATTTGGATGACACAATGTTTTAACTATTAACGATTTTCTTTTGTATTTATGCCATGCAACTTGGACCATGATCATAAACGATAGTCAGCAGACACATCTTAAAAGTTATTCAACTTTATAGTGGACTTGCTGCCAATTTTTTTTTGAGGAACTTTGACCCAAATTTTACTGTTATTGATCAATGTCTGTCATTCTTTGGGGACTACAATAAAGGAATACCTTTAATAATGTTCGCAGTTGAAACTTTGACTGAACACTGGGTATTTTCGTTACACTGTAAAGGTGTAACAATGGTGTTACATCGAGTGGTGGAAACCAGCTCACAAGATCAGTAAAGTTTTGTTTGAATCACATGTCTCCCTTTGACGATAGCAATTTAGATTAGATTAGATTCAACTTTATTGTCATTGTGCCGAGTACAGATACAAAGCCAATGAAATGCATTTAGCATCTGATCAGAAAAGCAAAAAATAGACCGCTTTGCTGAACACCTACGCTCTGTCGACCGCTTTGCTGAACATCTACGCTCTGTCCGCCAGAGAAAGCAGGATCTCCCAGTGGCCACACATTTTAATTCCACATCCCATTCCCATTTTGACATGTCTATCCACGGCCTCCTTTACCGTAAAGATGAAGCCACACTCAGGTTGGAGGAACAACACCTTATATTCTGTCTGGGTAGCCTCCAACCTGATGGCATGAACATCGACTTCTCTAACTTCCGCTAAGGCCCCACCTCCCCCTCGTACCCCATCTGTTACTTATTTTTATGCACACATTCTTTCTCTCACTCTCCTTTTCCTCCCTCTGTCCCTCTGAATATACCTCTTGCCCATCCTCTGGGTCCCCCCCCGCCCCTCCTTGTCTTTCTTCCCGGACCTCCTGTCCCATGATCCTCTCGTATCCCCTTTTGCCTATCACCTGTCCAGCTCTTGGCTCCATCCCTCCCCCTCCTGTCTTCTCCTATCATTTTGGATCTCCCCCTCCCCCTCCAACTTTCAAATCCCCTACTCACTCTTCCTTCAGTTAGTCCTGACGAAGGGTCTCGGCCTGAAACGTCGACTGCACCTCTTTCTACAGATGCTGCCTGGCCTGCTGCGTTCACCAGCAACTTTGATGTGTGTTACTTGAATTTCCAGCATCTGCAGAATTCCTGTTGTTTGCAAAAAATAGTGTTATTTACAAAATAACTGCGAATAACATAAGTGCTACAGCACACAAATATAAAAGTACTGAGACAGTACTATACGGATGCAATACTGCTTAGTGCTGTGATGAGAGGTTCAGCAGTGTCACAGCCTCAGGGAAGAAGCTCTTCCTGTGCCTGCTGGTGCGGGAGCGGAGGCTCCTGTAGCGCCTACCGGATGGGAGGAGAGTAAAAAGTCCATGGTTAGGGTGAGATGCATCCCTGATAATGCTTTTCGCCCTACCCAGGCATCGTTTATGGTAGATGTTCTCAATGGTGGGCAATTGGGTGCCGATAATCCGCTGGACAGTTTTCTGCACATGCTGGAGTGCTTTGCGGTCCGATACGGGACAATTGCCATATGACACTGAGATGCAGTTGGTGAGTATACTCTCAATGGTACAGCGGTAAAAGTCCGTCAGTAACCTGGGACAGAGGTGAGCTCTGTTCATGCTCCGCAGGAAGTAAAGGTGCTGTTGCGCCTTTTTGATCAGAATGGAGGATTTAGTATTTAAACTTGCAAAAACAGGAGAAATTTTTTGAAAGTTAAACTTAAAACTCTGATGCATGCTTAAAAAGTTAATTAACAAATCATTGGAGATATTTTTTCAGTTAAAAATAGGTATGCAAGATTTTAAAAGGACTTGACAAGCTGCTTTAAATTTGCTATCTGAGTGGCTCACAGCTGTTCTATTCTATTAAAACCTGTTATGGAAAAGCACTTCTTGCAAAGCCTCGTATCTGGTGGAGAATCATCGGGTGACTTAACTTTTAAGTGTTGGATAATTAGCCCGAACTCTCAGTCCCTTCTGGAATTCCATGTTGATTTCAGTACGGAGTTGAGTCAAATAACTAACAGCCATTGATGGCTTTCTGCCTTTGAATATGCATGTATAGTAATTCCAAGGAGTAATAATGGTGAACAACTAGTTGTTTTACTGCAAAACCCAGACCATTAATTTTCTTCCTTTATCTTGCATGGAGAATTAAATTCTCCCTCTGCTGTTTATAAGTGCAATTTTGCAACAAATGTAACTGTTCAGCAACCTATTTCCTTGAATGATCAATCTGACTTCAGCAAAATTATATTGTCTCAAATCAGGAATTGGCTCATAGAGTGAGTTATATTTATGCAGTGTGGTAAACATGTTACTGCATTTTTAACAGGCACAATAAATATGATTGAAAATACTTAAGTTTGTCTTGGAAGGGAGAGTCAAGAAAAGTAACTCCAAATAATGAAATATTGTTAAATATTGATTATTTTGTGCTGAGTATCTACGCAAAAACAAATTAATGCAGTAGCATATCTCTAGAACAAGATGCAATTCTTCATCTATAATTTCTGCAGTGAGGCACATTACAAACTACTTGATAAAATTGAAACTAAATAATTCAGTGGGATTTAAA
This sequence comes from Mobula hypostoma, assembly GCF_963921235.1. NCBI lineage: Eukaryota > Metazoa > Chordata > Chondrichthyes > Myliobatiformes > Myliobatidae > Mobula > Mobula hypostoma. Next base: position 14,207,065 of record NC_086123.1, read on the forward strand.
GTAAGGGACAAAATAGGAATTTTGCAGCCGTGACGATCTGACATTCAGTGAAAGATGTAAATGAATCTTCAGAGTCAGTATACCTCAAATAACGAGAGCCGTGCAAAACTTGAATTCACTGCATTCAGAAGCCTTAAATTAGCCCCTTACTTCATGTTGGTGTAGTCAGGTCTCTTGCCATTGCAGGTGATTGTAAAGGCACTCTTGTTTTTTCCCCCCAGATTTGGTCTTGCTTCACGTTTAGAGTCATAGAAAAGTACAGCACAGAAACAGGCCCTTTGGTCCATCTAGTCCATGCCAAACCATTTAAGCTGCCTAGTCCCATTGAACCGAATGGAGATCCCCCGTTCTATCAAGCTTTTCAGACCATGTATAACGAAACCCAATTTCCCTCGGGATCAATAAAGTATATCTATCTATCTATCTATGTTTGAACATTGCTTCTCCAGGCTTAAATAAAATTAGCCATGCTTCCGTACTGAATGTGGATTAAAGAATGTTATTCTGAAAATATAAATTGACTGACATACAAGAGCTTAACAGAATGCTCTTATTTTCTTTATATAGCTATAATTGAAGGGAAGAAAGCAAGAGGAAGACAAGGACAAATGATGATGGGGACAGCAGCCAGAGAACTGGAAATGATTATCAATGTATTGATCCACTTGACCCGAAACAAGAGTGTGTGGGCCATGGCAGTCAAAGCTCAAACTGGGCATGGCACCTGATGATGATGATGATGATGATGATGAGATATAATTACAGTTATTGTCAGTAAATCTCTTCCATAATGTGCATACGTCAATTATGTCTCCTTTGGTGTTTTTTTTTTCCGAATAAGTAGTGAACAGGTTTGCTGCTTGGAGTTGATGCCTTTGATCTTCATACTTACGATGCTGACAGCTAAAATATTTTTTATGGTGGAATGGAATTCCTAACAATACTTTTAGCAATAAAGGGGCAAGTTATTGCTTTGTTGTGGAATGGAGTGAAAATTTTAACATGGGCTATGGTCTTGAAAGTTCTTTCTGAATTTTAAATAGACCACTTCAAGGTTCCAGAATTGATGTTCTCATTTTGTGGCAGTACTCTAGCTCTGAATTAAATGTCACAAAATTGGTTCCTGGAATCTTATCTAGGGGAAAGAACACATGAAGAATGAGAAAAAAAAATTGAGTGACTCTACAGAAAGGAAAATTGATGGATATTCCAAACAGATTTGACTTTTTATCTCATGCCAAGCCTAGGTATGCTTTCATGTATTCTAAAGGTAGACTAGGCTCTGGCAACAACATTACACATTAATTTTTGTTTCATTTGCACCTAAGAGTAATTTAAATTGAGACAGACGTATCAGTGTGTGTTGCTATATTCCCAATCTATGGCATACTAAATTTAATAAAATGAATTAGATTATGAGAACACTCAGTCCTCGTTTATTGTCATTTAGAAATGCATGCATGCATTAAGAAATGATACAATGTTCCTCCAAAGTGATATCACAGAAAAACAGGACAAACCAAAGACTAACACTGACAGAACCACATAATTTTAACATATAGTTACAGCAGTGCAAAGCACTGCCATAATTTGATGAAGAACAAACCATGGGCACGGTAAAAAAAAAGTCTCAAAGTCCCGATTGACTCCCAAGTCTCCGATAGCAGGTGGCAAAAGAGAGAAACTCCCTGCCATAAACCTCCAGGCACCGACAACTTCCGACACTGAGTCCATCCATCCGAAAACTTCGAGCCTCCGACCAGCCCCTCCGATACAGCCTCCCGAGTGCCATCCTCTGCCAAGCGCCTTTGACCTCGCCCCAGCCGCCAAAACAAGCAAAGCCGAGGATTCGGGGCCTTCTCCTCCGGAGATTCCGGACCACACAGTAGCAGCGGCAGCAAAGTGGGCATTTCAGAAGTTTCTCTAGATGTTCCTCCGTACTCTCACGACTGTCTCCATCAAGTCAGAATTGCGCATGGTACCCTACTTGACAGATTATAGACATCACCACCCACCGGAGTGGCCGCGCGCGCTGCATCGCGCCGCCATCTTCTCCTCCTCTAAGGCTGAATGCCACATTTGCCTTTCTAAAATTCTCCCTCCCATTTGAGTGAGGTGGCTGTGGAAAGCATGGCTTCTCTAAAATTATACATTCATGCAAACGTACAAAGGAATTAAAATATACCGTCTAGTCCAGCTAGCTGAAATAGCTCAAAATGGCAAGTAACCATTAATCATAAAAAGGCAAAAAAAGTGTTTCACAGTGTTTCAGTCCTGAAGAATGGTTTCAGCCTGAAATGTTGACTGCTGTTCATTTCCAAAGACGCTGCCTGGCCTGCTGAGTTCCTCCAGCATTTTGTGCGTATTGCTTTGTTTCAAAGTATTTGAGTTCATTTTTGCTTTCATTTCTTAGAATTATATTCCTAACATTTATTTTTCCTTACAATGCTGATTCTTTGAATACATTATGAATCTTTCATTTTCTTGTCTTATTCCTTGATTACCTCTTCCTCGCGACTGGTTTTACTGATTTTTTTTTTCCTCTCTAACCTGTTCTGACTTTCTGTATATCATATCTCCTAGCACAGTCTGTGCCATGTTTGTTAGTAATGGGCAAGATGAAGGGGTTTCTTGTTATCACATAATCATTCATTTGTGTGACATATAATTATAACACATCAAGCACTAATTGAGGGTCTAATGAGGACAGGAAGCATTAGAGTAAAATGCTCAACAGAATTCTCTGAAGTATTGATGTTATAATAGGGCAAAATATTAAAAAAAAGCTTCACATCCTAAACTATTGTTTCATTTTCCAAGCAACTAGTATTGTTTTTCTCATTAGTCAAAGATTGGGAGCAGAGATGATATTTTTAGCTCCTAACTGACCTATTTATTTAAGGATATTGTTCAAGTTCTCAAGATTGCATGTGCTTATGATTTTGCCAAATGAATTAGATGCCAGCAAATTGCTCATTTTAGACTCGTCTTCATCTTCTTTAAAAAAAATCAATGGAGTATATTTGCTCTGGCTTCTGGAGACACAGTTAATTTTGCATGCAGTTTCTTTTGTATGAATGTCACTTCCTGTACATACACTGTTTTTTTTATATCTTTTCCTGCAGGGGTTAAATTTGATTTGATTTGAAGCGCATGATGGAACGTCGTCTATCTCCATCCTCTCCTCATTTCCCCGTGAAACAGTAATATCTTTTCACAAGTAAGATCTCTTTAAAAACCCTCAAGAAAGCTTCTTGTGTAGTTTTTGAGAAAGTGTTTAACTCACTGCGCAGCTTTGTATGTACACACTTCGGGGGCAGGGGAGTGAAAAGATGATTCGTCTTCAGAAGCATTGCCTGTGTACCGGAGACGTATCTGGACTCTGTACGTGACAACGTCAGCTTCCGACCTGAGCAATGTTGGTCGCCAAGTCCTAGAAGTGAGGTCAGAATGTGGCATATCTATCCCGTATTGGCTACGCTGGAACAAATCCAGGATTAGCGAAGCTTCAGCATGAGCTCACGCCGGAGGTGAAGCAGCAAGAATGAGGGCAGCTTGGGCTAAATGCAAAGTTGAGATTCAAACAGAGAAAGGGTGCGTAGACATGGTGAAAGCCCCTATAGACATGGAGGGAGCATTTTGTCATGAAGAGAGCAGGTGTAATGGTTACATTAAGTGACCTTAAGGAAGAATGTGAAGATGCGGCTGCCTCAGCAGAGGGAAAGGAGTATGAAGCCATGGCTGACATTGACAGTGATGGGTCTATAATCAGATTAGTCATGCTTTGCCGTCACTACAGCCAATGCAGCTTACTAAAGAATAAGTCCAACATATTTTCCGGATGACAAAGACAGTGCTCCAGCTCTGCAAGGAGAAACGGTCCACACCACAGAGCCAACATGCCTTTCACATAGTCCAGGTATTGAGAGTCAAGATCTACAGCAGCAAAGACCCACAACATCCCCTTCCGCAGTTTCATCAGAACAAAGATTATCAGTCAAGAGTTGCTACTGGTGTTAATCCCACCTACACAGACATGGACAGACTGAACTTCCATCTATCCGAGGACACACATTTGGCAAAAACGATCTCCACAATGCCCTCATTCAGGACCACAGGTGCATTAGATTTGACTTGGTATCTCACTCACCGAGACCTCGTCACAGCAAGTCTAAAAGTTTGCCAGTAATTTGTCCTGGAAGTCAAGCTTTTGCAAAGCTGTGGAAGGACTAAGTCTCAATCTTAGTGAAGAGCTAAACCCTCTCCTCTTGGTGAGGAGCCACTGCAACATGCAAGCAGGGATAGAGCAATGTACGTTAATAATCCAGCTGAGGGTTTCCAAATCCTGTGGCAGAGGCTGGAAAAATGATAGGCAATTGAGGCAATTGAAGAATCACTCTTCAGCAGAGTCGATAATATTCCAAAGCTCTTCTAAAATGCACAGAATAGAATCCAATGCATCAGGCGATCAACCCAGAAGAGCCAATGGAACTATGTCCTGCTAATGTCAATCTGGCTGATTATGGCATAGGAAGGCTCCAAGCTGATTAGTCCTCCATTTCCTCATTGTTAACTGGTCTAACATTACTTGCTGACTTCCACCAGGAATGTCATCCATACCAATATTCTTGATGTGAGAATGGTTAAAGACTATGTATTGCAATGGTTTTCAAGACCAATCTCTGAGACTATCCTCCCTTTACCAAAGAGTTAATAAAATAATCATTTGACTTTTGTTCCAATAGTTAAGTTTGATGGCCTACAGATGCCAGATGGGGAATGTTCTGGCCTCTAGAGGCACAGTTCATTTCATATACATTCATTTTGTATGAACATCACTGACTGCACGTAAACTGTTTTTTTTATATATATAATTACCCGCATGGATTAATTTCAATTTCATTTTGAAGCACATGGTGGAAAGACATCTATCTCCATCCTTTCTTTATTTGCCCATGAAACAATAAGATCTCATTAAAAACCCTGAAGGAAGCTTTTGTCTCAGGTGATATTTGAGAAGGTGTTTAACTCACTGTATAGCTTTGTATATATGGACTACGAGGGCAGTAGAATATTGGTCATACATTAGGCTTTAATATAATGTGCAAAGTATGCGAACAAATGTGATTTCTTTAATTTTGTGGTGACAATTTTTTAAATCGAAGGTTCAAATGTTCACTTATTGTCAAAGAATGCATGTACAATACAACTCTGATATTCATCTTCTCCAGATAGCCATGAAATACAGAAAAGAGAAAAGACATTGAATCCCTCCCTGCAAGGAAAGGAAAAAGAAACAAGACTTGCAAACCTCAACACCACCCCCCACACAAAAGCTAATAGATTGCCCCCACGGAAAACAACAGCTGGAACATCAAACCCCAACCCCCCCAATAAAAAATAGTAACATCAAACTCCTAACACTTCCCTCATAATAAAACAGTGACAATAGCATCAAACTCCAACTCCCTCTCTCATACACAATAACCAACAGATCACCCACACTGAAAAAAACAGCAAAGAACATCAGAACCCTAATCCCTATTCCTGTACTGATTCAGGTCTTGCATCTACATGGTTGCTCTTTGTAGTCACTCCCGTTCTGTTTTCTCCTAACTCCTACTCTCTCTGTCCTAATTTGCACTGTCCCTTTTGCCACCACCCCCTAAATCTGTGGCGGCTGACAACCAAATTCAAGCAATCTTGGAGATTCAAAACAACACACATAAAACACTGGAAGAACTCAGTAGGCCAGGCAGCAACCATGAAAAAGAGTAAACAGCTGACGTCTTGGGACGAGACCCTTCATCAGGATTTCCAGCACCTGTAGATTCTCTCCTGATTGTGAGTCATAGAGATTGATGGGTTAGGGGATTTGGGAGCACTAGTGATGAGAATAATAGTTGCCGGGAGTGTCAATTGCTCGTCTACATTTTTTTTCAGAATGTAGATTAACACAATGGCTGGATATGATATTATGATGTTTTTGCAGATGGTTAATTCATTATTGGGGAATGAATTTTGGTTACATTCCACATATTTTTACTAGGCACGCCACTGTCTGGAATCTGTGCTGGGGGATGATTTCAATGGAGGGGGAAGGGCTGGGTTAAACCTGAATTGCAGGTTCTTAAAACCTCCTCCCTACTTTTATTTAAAGCAGAGGTTCCCAACCTTTTTTATGCCAAGGATCACTACTGTTAACCAATGGGTTTGTGGACCCCAGGTTGGCAAACTCTGATTTAGAAGGCGACTCAAAGTCACGTGTAATTCTTTAAAACAAAAAAAAACTATTTTCTTATCAAAGCTGTTTGGGAACTGCAATGTTAATAAACAAAATGCCATTTAATATTAATGTTGGCATTGAATGGAAAGGATGAACTGTAAATTATCTCAAATATTTAATTATGGTCCTTGGTCTGAAATGTTTCCATAGATGTTGCTTGACCTGCAGAGTTCTTCCAGCATTTTGTGTGTGTACTCTGGATCTCTAACATCTACAGAATCTCTTGTGTTCCAAGTACTTAAGTGTTCTCACTGAATAAGACTATAAAATTATTTTGATATTTAAAATAATTTAAACTGTCCCCATAAATCATAATATATTGCTTGGTTCTCATGCAGAAGTTAAATTGGTAACACCGGTCTCTATAAAATAAGTCACATTCGATTGAGTAGGAAGAATTGTTTTAAGTCTTTGTTTGTGATCAGTAAACATATAAAATGACCAAAAAAAATCACTTATGCACACCAACTGCATTTCAAAACATGCTTGTTTAGTTTGTAGCTAAATGATAACAAAAGAAAAGAACATGGCACCTATATTATAGTTGTGACACCTGTACTTTGTGGATTGAAAACTAGATGAATGAAATATTTCAGTCAAATTGAGATTAATGTAGGTTATGCCATATTTATAGCTTTTGCTGTATATATGCCATTATATGCCATTAATCTTACTTGTCTCCACTACTGCCTGAATTTTATTAAGCATTATTATGACTGATTATCATAAGCAGTTCGAAGTGATTTCTGACATCTGTCTTGAACATGTTAGTAATTCAGCATTTAATTTTATTTAATTTATTAGTAATAGATATACATCGATGCATTCAATGCTATCTTCCTTTACCCATTGGTAGATGTATTTGTTGGTGTTTTGGTGATCATTTTAGAGTTCTGTAAAATTGTTATATAACACCTTTAACATAGCCAGGAGTCGCATAGCACTTCGCAGGAGTGTTATCAAAACAACATTCAGTGCTGTGTCATGTAATGGCACATTGGAGTAGATGAGTAATGGTGCTTAAAACATTAGGTCATAAGAGGTTCTGAAGGAGGTAAGCAGGGAGTGAAGAACATGCTGTGAATTTTGGAGATGAGGACACATGGCTGCCATTGACTGAACAATTGCTTTTGGTTTGGAGACTAGAATTATAAGCGTATAGACATTGTTGTGGGTTGTAAGGCTTGGATAGGTCATAGATATGGGGCAGGACCAAGGAGAGATTTGGAAACCAACGTGAGATTTTTTAAATTACAAGATTCTTAATTTGGAATCAGTGTAAGTTGGGATAATGGGTGAGCCTGACCTCCTGCTCATGGGCAAAGTTACAAGGTTACAAAGGGTAGGACAAGGAAGGGCTTGCTAAAATCCAGTCAAATGGTTAGTCTAAAGTTAACAGATGTGCCTAGGAGTTTATGTACCTATAGAAGCCAGTGTGAAGTGGGGCAACATCATGCAAGCAAAGTCCTTAACAATGCTTTAATATTTGGTTGGGTGTTCACCGGAGATCAGTGTGACATCAAACAGAGTCCTCATTCAGTTTCAGAACGTTTTTTTTGGAAGAGGGATGGAATGGGCTGTTTGTTAGTGTTGTGCTGACAACAATGTTCCATCCTTTGTCACATTTACAGTAGTTCATAATATAAAATGTAGCAGCTAATCTTAAAGGTTTCTTTTCTAAAACACCACTTTATAACTTATTTTTTTAAAAGGTCTTGTTTTATTAATCAATTTAAGCATGCATTTATTCAATTAAATAATTCAAGAGAACTGATGTTTCATTTCTTCAGCATTCATTGAATAATAAAATTACATTTTCATTTACTTTATCAGTCATGGATATACATTGATGCATTCAATGCTATTTTCCTTTACCCTTTGGTAGATGGACTGACAAAATCTGCTGAGGTTGTCTATTGAGTCTGTAGCTCCCGACGTAGCTTCCTCTATATTGGTGAGATCCATCAAGCTCCTCCGTTCCATCTGCCAAAAGCGGAACTTCTGGGTGGCCAAACATTTTAACTCCAATTCGGTCCATGGCTTCCTCTTGTGCCAAGAGGAAGCCACCCTCAGGGTGGAGGAGCAACACCTTATATTCCATCTGGGTAGCCTCCAAGCTGATGGCCTGAATATTGATTTCTCCTTCCGATTAAAAACATTCCTTCCCCCTCCCCTCTTCTATTCCCTAAGCTGGCCTCTTACCTTTTCTCACCTGCCTATCATCTCTCCCAAGGTCCCCTCCTCCTTCCCTTTCTCTTATAGTCCACCCTCCTCTCCTATCAGATTCCTCTCTCTCCAGCCCTTTACCTTTCCTACTCACCTGGCTTCACCTATCACCTTCTAGCCATCCTCCTTCCCCTTCCCCCCTCCACCTCTTCATTCTGGTGACTTTCCCCTTCCTTTCCAGTCCTGAAGAAGGGTTTTGGCCTGAAACGTCAACTGTTTATATATTTCCACAGATGCTACCTGACCTGCTGAGTTCCTCCAGCAATTTTTGTGTGTTGCTTTGGACTGTCAAAGGCTTCCGCAGGAAAGACAGGTGACGGGGGAAGCAGAAAAATCAACTGATGAGCTACAACACTGATTATTGCAGTTTTAAATAAAGGACAGTTGGCAAATGAAGCTTTGGCAATCAACATTATCGGTAGATAAAGTGATACAATATCAATAAAAATCTCAGCTTCTTTTACTTCTGGATAAACAGCTAAGAATTATACGTGAGGAGTTGTCCGTCATCAGATATCCCACCCTGCAAAAGCTCATTTCAGGGAGGTAGCACCATCAATTTGCGGGAGGTGGGATGTCTGCAATAGAGTAGCTCCTTCGCAGCTCACCAGCCAGTTTAAAATAACGTTAGCTATGCTAATGAATGAATGACACCTGTTAAACTCACCTCAACTTGTCTTTTACAGTCTTAACCCACCATGGGCAATAGAAAAGTCACTGTTGCAAACAGTGCAGTGAGAAACGCTGTCATTATTTTTGACCTCTATTAGGCAGGGGTACACTTTAGTGTAGTCTGGGGTGATGTATGCTTTATATTTTCTTTTTTTGGAACACTCTGCCATGGCGCACTCTCTCTTGCTCCTGTGCTCTCTCTCTCACTCTCGCGCTCTCAAAAAAAACGATTTCCGGGATATTGTATATAATTTACGGGCATCAGGGAGCCACTATCAATATGCGGGAGACTCCCGGAACTTCCAGGAGAGGTGGAACGTCTGCGTCATTAGTTATCTGAAGAGATAGCAGCCTTCCTCACAGAAGAAGTTCAGGTTGCAGAAGAATGGCCAAGCATTGGCCCAGAAGGCATCAGCAATGGACCAAGAGAGACACAGACAGAAGATTGCAGTTTTGAGGACAGTGGAAGTAAAAAGACTGATGCAGCACAATGTGTCAGAGGACGAGATGCTTATGCTCAAAATGGTTGAAGAATTGGAGAGGCGGTAAATGTTTTGATTGTGATAATGTAATCTGTTTAACAGTGGTGCACATTGTCAGAATCTGTATCTGCAGAACCAAATCTGAGCAGAGGTAATTAATTTTAACCTGCACTTGCAACTAATGGGTTAGTTTGATTGGTTGTAATCCCCGAGGCTAAAACTTTATCCTGCCAACATTTAACAGAGATCTGTTCATCCTCTCTATCTCAGTCCATTAGCTCATCGTTTGCAATGAAAACCACTGCATATTTTTCTTTCAATTTGAACAAAATAGCAGCATATATAAAGAGCAGAACTAAATCCTGTTAGCTTTCAGTTTTTGTCATCTATGTTTTGGTTACATTTACCTCCTTTCATGATGTGATGGACTTGGTTATTCAAAACAATGGCATTGGCCTAGATGTTAATTTCCTCTCTACAGGTTGAGAGTTAATGGAAATGTAGAGAAATTAAATCAGGGAAACAACACAGCAACATGAAATAAACACGTGTGCCAACTTGGAAGTTAATAGTGTTGTACAAATTTCCCTTGTGCTTATCCCTTTCCTTCTGGAATCTCTCTGCTTTGGATTGCTGGAGTCATACTGTTAGGTTTAGCATTGTGCTGCTGGTAAAACTACCTTTCCCACCACAACCTGACTCACTTTCTGACCTCTACACTCTCTACAAAATGAAAACAAGAGGTTTGCTAGGAGCCCCGTGTGTTTGGCCTTCTGATTTTCTCACTGGCAATATTGTCATATTGTTGCTTGTTACTTGTGAAACCAATGGTTTCTTAGATTTGTAATTTATTGTGATGCAGTCCTGAGATGTTGACGGATCATGTGAACTGAGGCTAATTGTTAATGAATAACTTCCTTTGTATCTATCTTTCAAGTTCTTAAATAATATTGTTTTATTTTGTCATTTTGTTCAATGCAGTACATGGCTGCATGCTTAAAATGAAAGATCAATTACATTGTTTAGGTAACCAGGTGACCATTGAATATCATTTTTTATATTGTTAAAGTACACTTATGTATTTACCTTGGTAATGCTAAAATAGCTGCCTGTGCCTTTAAGAGAAAATGGTGGCGCCATTTTGCGCGGGTGGATTAGAATGAAGAGTTGCCATGTTCCGGAGAGAACAGCGTTCGAGTGCTTTTCCCAGGTTTGGTCAGGAAAGGTGAATAATATTTGATAAATTTGTTTACACTTGTTTGTAAATCTAGAATGTTGGTAATTTGATACGTTTTACATGTGGATGCTTTAGATTTTCACAAGTAAAATTAATCAGCGTGGTTGGGTGACGTTCCTTATTGGCCTAGTAAGTCAGTCTTTGTAGTAACTCAACTACAAGGCAATATATTGTAAAAGTTCTTGTAAAAGTTTATTTTTGTCTCCCTTTATTGTTTCATGACCAAATGCGAATGTAGCGGAGTAATGTGAATGTGTTAATCTCTGTTCCCGTAGTGCAAGTGAGGAGAACTCGTTTCAGGGTCTAATCTTTATGTGTTTGGAAGTTAAGCACGTGTGCGCCAATGTGAGTATAGCTCTTAGTTCAGGTGAGATGTATTTATTCATATTTTTGATGCTGTGTATAAGGTATAGGATTAACGGGATTCTAATGTTGTTTGTATTGTTTTTTTAGAACTGATTTTGTATATTTTGTTTTAATTATTTTCATACTGCGTACATAACAAAGGTATGGTCTGAAATTAAGCTGAGCTTGTAACAGCAGGAACTGTTTTTTTTATTCATTTCATGGTTTTTATTTTGATACCCTCTTTCTGCATTAAAACATCTAAAACAGATGAAGGAATCAAAGACCCAAAAAAGCACTTGTTGTCCTGCGTGTGTATTTTTCCCCAGGCTACAAAAATTACCCATGTCATCTCTTTGCTTTCTTTAAAACTGAGACTGAGCAATTGAAACAAGATTTGAAGGATGTACGGGAATCTGAGCAAAAATCCAAACAAAAACTCATGGAGGTCACTAGCATGTCTTTATGTATGGTACTGATTTATTATTTATTTATTCATAATGTTTAACTTAGTTTGAATACCTCCAATAAACATTGCACTTCACAGCAAAATCAACATTGGGTGCAAAACCGAGAAAGGGTCTTGTCTCTGAATTGTCCCCTTGCTGTGTAATTGCATCACCATCCATTTGGGATCCAAACCACTTACTCGTCATGAAACTGTAAATATTTGCACATTTCAAGTTGGAGTACCTGTTTCATGAATTTTGAGGTCTCCTTTGCAACGAGGAGACCAAATGCAGATTGGGTGAACCCACGCACAATTCTGCCATGAACTTCTGGTTACTGGTGACCTCTGAGTCCTATATGATTTCTCTGTCTTCAACTGCTCCAAAGAAACTCAACTTCATCACAAGATTCAGCAAGTCATCTTTTGACAAAGCAGTTACAGCCATCTAGAAGGCACTTTGAGATCTATATATTCAGACATTGTTCTGTGACTTCCAGATTTTTTTGGGCAGTAAAGAACTGGGACGAGGGTGATTTGTTTCCATCTAGTTCTGTGATGGATATAATTCTGTGCCCATGATGGAGCTAACTAATCTTACAACTCTCTGCAGCTTGCTTCGATCCTGTGCAGTAGCCCCCTGACCCACCCATACCAGCTGGTGATGCAGCCAGTTAGAATGCTCTACAACTGTAGAAATTTGCAAGTGTTTTAGCTGACATACCAAATTTCCTCAAACTTCTAATGAAATATAGCTACTGTCTTGCTTTCTTTATAGTTGTCAGATTCCAAGTACTGGTAACATTTTTCGTGAGACATTTAGAATATTTTCAAAGTATTTTCTGCATTCTCTAGGAAATACTTTGCCTTGACAGAACTGTTTTATTATTAATATCTTGACGAAAAATCATTGATTTATTTCTCTCTGCAGAGCTTCTCCCTAATCTACTGAGTAGTTTCGGTATTTATATTTTTAGTTTGCATTTGCAGATCATCTTTCTTGCACTTTCAGGACATCTCAAACCATTTTTATAGGCAAAGTTATATTTTTAAGGTGTTGCTGTTATAGGACGTATGGCAGCCATTTTGGGCAATTTACACAATAAATAATGTGAAGAGCTCTCTTTTACTCCTGTCTATAGTTATCCCTAGACTTCTATCACTGAAACAGGCTGGTAATAATCTCATTCCTTCTTCTGGGAACTTATGCAATGTTTTATTCTCACTACAGTCCAACACCACATTCCAGAAAACATTACAAATACTCATTTGGCTGTGAAGCAATTTAGAACTTCACAATATCATGTTAGGCTTTCTTTGGTAGGTGCATGTGATCCTTGAGGCAGAAAAATAGGACATAGCAGCCTATCATTTCTATGCTGGCAGTTAGTAAACAAGTACAATTCCATTTTCCCACACTTTCCCTGCAGCCCTATAAATTTGCCTATCTTGATTTTTAGAAAGTCCTGATCAACTCTGTATACAGCACCCCTATACAGTAAATTCCAGACTGTTGCAGCCTCTCAGCGTTTTAAAAAAGGATATTTATTTGCATTATCTCGTCTTTTGCCCATCAATTTGAATCTGTCCCTCCTGGTGTTTGAAACATATCGGAGGCCTCTATTGGTCAGAATCGACCATGGATATTGCATCACAGCTGTCCAGATACGCAAGCCTGGGCAGGTCAATATGGAGAGCAAGGTATTGCCACCCTAGCAAGCTCCCCCTCTCCACGCATCTGCTGAACCCAAAGGAATTGCAGAGACCGATACAGTTTGGTACCAGCAGCATCGCAGGAGTTGCCAGTCAGCATTGAACTCGACGTAAGACTGCCTTAGGGGCTCCAGCTCCAGATTTTTCCCCTTGGGGTTTACTCCCGAAGTCTTCCCCGTGAGTGGGTGTAGCAACAAGGCAGCAGAGGTTTGAGATCAGAGTTTTCCTTCTCCTAGATGAGTTGCCATCCACAGCTGACGGCCCATCTGCCCAAAGCGACTGGCTTTAAGGTGCCAGTAACCTGCCTTTACCCCTTCTCCTGTCAGTAGGAACAGTTCTACCAAGCTTAGTAGCTAAGCCACACGTGAAGGCCAGGAGCTGGACTTATCAGAGGGCATTTGAGGCACATGCCATTGGGAACATCTAATAGGTAGCGAGAGCTTGTCCCCATTACCACCCCGGTTGTAACAATCCTAAGGAACCATATAATATATTTCATTTTATAAGCATCTGTTAGTCTCGTGAGACCATGGATTTGCGCCTTGGAAGGTTTCCAGGGTGCAGGCCTGGGCAAGGTTGTATGAAAGACTGGCAGTTGCCCATGCGGCAAGTCTCCCTTCTCCATGCCACCGATGTTGTCCAAGGGAAGGACACTAGGGCCGATACAGTTTGGCACCAGTGTTGTCGCAGAACTATGTGTGGTTAAGGGCCTTGCTTAAGGACCCAACACGCTCCCTCAGGTGAGGCTCGAACTAGTGACCTTCAGATCACTAGATTGATGCCTTATATATAATAATGGGTAAAGCTACACTCTACTTACCCTATCGAAACCAGTTATGATCATGTACACCTATATCTCAAACTTTCCCTCGTCCAAGGAGGAAAACTATTGCATCTTCTTTCTATCTTTGACTTAATTCCTTCATTCCTGGAATCATTCAGCTGAATTTCTTTTGCACCATCTCCAAGGAGAAGATCGACACTACTATTTTGCCTACACTTCCTTCTCTGTCTGTCATAAGTATTCCATCCTTGCAGCATCCCCAGCTCAGCTGTATTTTGTCTGATCAACGCTTCCCTCACTTCCTGTTGCTTCTGAGATGTCTTACCTGCTGCTTTCCTTCTGGACATGCACCATCCATCAAGAAAGAAGAGAATGGGGGAGGGAAGTGATAAAACATGAGAATGTCCGGAAATCCAAAGCAGCACACACAAAATGCTGGAGGAACTCAGCAGGTCAGGCAGTAACTATGGAAAAGAACAAACAGTCAATGTTTTGGGCTTACTTTCAAAGCAAGTACATCCTCCCTTTGCTATTGTGACCAAATCTGCAGACTTCCTTACTCTAATTGTCTTGGAGTAATAATTGAAATACAACCTGTGCTCCGAACTGCTTGAAATACCTGAATGTTAACTTACTACACTTCGTTAACTGACACATCAGGATCTCCCTTTGTATTTTCTAGTTACAGTCTTACCATTTAGAAAATACTCTATTTTCTATTACTCTTACCAATGTGAGTAATCTTCCTCTGTGACGGAGAGCACTCGGTAAACACACACATTCACACACACTCAAACATTGCCTTGTCAGTGAGGTGAGTGTACACTCTTCAATGTCTTCCCTGATATATAACCCACTGTTTTTCCCTGGCATTGCTACATTCATTCAGAGTCAGACACCAAAGTCTAACTTAATTTCATTCTCTATTTGTATTTAACTGTAAGTGTATGATTGTATTGAGCATTCTGCTGTTTCACGCTGTTGTCTCCTGGCAGTTCCATAGCGTGCACTGGGTCCTAAACCGAGCTGATGTATTTGGGTTGTCTTTATGGTGCCTTGCCCGCCATATGCAGTGGAATACTCCACTTCTTTAGTAATAGGGATATGTAAATGTGTATCTGTTGTTTGTATAATATATTTAGTGTAAATACTTCTGTTCATTTTGTAATATGATTGTAATTACGTTGTGGGGTGCATCATATTCTAATTCATGTGCAGTCTTAAATTAACTTTATTGGTAATAAAAGCTGGTATGTCCTCGTGCCTATGAAAGGAGCTCCTCGCTCTCAGCACGGTGGAGAGATAGGAGTTCCCATTGAACAAGAATTAGTACGGATCTATTATTGTGTTTCTTGTAGATATCTTTTTGCAAATATTGTCATTTTTTTCACAATTCTCACTTATTTTAATAAGTTTGGTTTTTTGACACACCTTTGCACTAAAGTGCTAAGTGACTCCAGCCATTTTCACTGTGGTAAAATTAAAGGTAATAACCCATGTTTTTAACACTCTCTTTTCCCCACGTTATACTCAGTCTACACCAACCCCCCTCAATTTTTGTCTTCCTGTGGACTCTGGGATCTTCCTTGTAATTCACATACCCAGCTAACACTGAGTCATAACAATTGGCACCCAATGAGCCTCAGGATACTTCACGTATAGCCCTTCACACTCTTGGAAGTTGCCCGCGAAGAAGGCATTACCCATAATGAGAAAGATAAAGCTGCACTCATGTTTTGCAATTGATTTTTCTTAAAACGTGAACACAAGAGATTCTGCAGATGCTGGACATCCAGAGCAACACACACAAAATGCTGGAGGAGCTCAGCAGGTCAGGCCGCATCCATGGAAACGAATAAGCAGTCAATGTTTTGGACGACGGGGGAAGAATGAGAAGGTGGGTGAGAGGGGACGATGACAGAAGTTGTGGAGAATGAGGTGTTGGATGTGGAGGTTCATGGGGTGGTGGGTGGGGACAAGAGGAACTCTACCTCTGTTAAGGCGGCAGGAAGATGGGGGAAGCATGGATGCCCAGGAAATGGAGGAGATGTAGGTGAGGGCCTCTGCATCCTCTACCTATCACCTCCCAGATTTTACTTCATACCCTCTTCCCCCATCCACCAGGCTTCACCTAACACCTTCTAGCTTGTTCTTCTTCCCTTCACCCCACCTTCTTTATCTGACATTTCCCCCTTCCTCTCCAGTCCTAGTAAAGGGTCTCGGCCCAAAACATCGACTATATTTTCATTCACTTAAAACCTCTGCTTACTGACTAATTTTCTGAACCCCAGAAGAAGGTACCATGGTATATTCAATGTGGGCTTCAAACTGAAATCCTTTCTAGTTTGACAATGTTACATTTTATGGATTCAAGGAGTGAATTTCAGCATTTCAGGATGTATATTGTATACATTTCTCTGACATTAAATTGCACTTTTGAGCCTTTGAAAAGGGTAAGATGAAATAGATGGGTATTTCAAATATGGCTTCAAGGTCTTTGGTGATAGTAGTGTAGCTCCCTGGTAGGCCTCAGGCTCGCTCAGCTCGCTTTCGTCTAGGGGGAGCAGCCTTCGGCCCCACCAAACTGGGTAATCAAGTTTGTGTGGATGCTGTGTGATGTACCCCACCCCGCCAAATAACAGACAGTACACCATATGCAATTAAATGATTACACTTTATAACTCGTACTTTGACTATGTAGGTAGTAAAGGAACAAAATAAGAACTGTTTAACTATTAAAAGAAAAAGGCGCCATTATTAGTAACCAGTTTATGCACACATTGTTGGAGCTCTTACAGAACCCGGTCCCCCTTCCTCCAGTCGATGTCCTCTGAACTCCGCCGACCCTCGAATGGGACCACCCTCGGTGATCGACCAAACGCTCCACGTGAGTCTGTCCTCGTCTCCTCTCCTCGCCGAAGACCCTGGGCCTCGGACTCCCGCATGGGGTCCGTTCCGTCGCCCAGCTTACAGCATCGCGTCTCCTCTCTCTGTCCCCATCGTGCCTTCTGCCCGAAGCCTGCGAAAACAATAGCTTACAGACACACAAGAAAGAATAACATCTATCCTAATTGGTTAGCAAATGAATACAATTCTCGTTATCAGTAATTATAACCCAAACAAGCTGCTAGAGAGAACCACTGTCTCAGCAGTTAGCATCACAGAGAGGCCATCTTTATTATAACATAACAAAGAAGCCATTTTATTAGCCTTAGCAGTGACATAAAAGAAGAAACCCCTTACAGTAGAATGATATCTATGGTGGCATTGGAAATAAGTAGCAGATTCTAGAGAAAACACAGATAGCAGGCTAATTCGTGGGCTACTAGGGTAATTCCTGGGAGAAGAGGGTTGTGCTATCACAAGTGACTAAAGAAATTAGATTTATATTCTTTGGTGTTTAGAAGAAGGAAGGGCGATGGTGTTGAAACATATAAGATGCTGAGGGGTATGACAGGATAGTTTTCAAGACTTTTCCAACAGAGTGAAGAATCCTGGACAAAGGAAAGGAATGTCATTACAGAATTTTGAGTGGCTATTAAAAAAAAATGGAAACATAGAAAACCTACAGCACAATACAGGCCCTTCAGCCCACAGTGCTGTGCTGAACACTTTAGAAATTACCTAGGGTTACCGTTAGCCCTCTATTTTTCTAAGCTCCACGTACCTATGCAGAAGTCTCTTTAAAGACCCTATTGTATCTGCCTCCACCACCGTCACTGGCAGCCCATTCCACGCACTCACCACTCTCTGCATAAAAAATTTACCCCTAACATCTCCTCTGTACAAACTTCCAAGCATCTTAAAACTGTGCCCTTTCGTGTTAGCCATTTCAACCCTGGGAAAAAGCCTCTGACTATCCACACGATCAATGCTTCAAGTGTAGAAACAACTACTTGCAGATGATGGTGAACCTTTGGAATTCAGTACTCAGGAGGGTTATGGAGGTTAGATCGCTGGAGGCATTTAAAGAGAAGCTAATTTTTGTAAAAGATCAGGGAATTGAAGGCTATGGAAAACTGGCACAGAAGAGAAGGCGTTGCCGGGAGCAGAATGGTACTGAATACTGAATGGTAGGCCAGGCTTGATGGGTCAAGTGGTCTACACCTGCCCTGAGTTTCTTACGTTCTTATCTACCTAGACTGGGAAAAAGAGGAAAGTTTCACAGGGCTCGGTGTCGAGCCCACAGTTGTTTACAATTTATGCTAGTGGTCTGAACTCTGAAATTTGAAGTAACTACAAATTAATAGTTGATACCTATTTGTGTGTAGTTATCGAAGAATTCAACAAAATCCAGGATGCTATTAGTGTGTGCAGAGTTGCTGTGCAAGTGGCAAATTAATTCTGTCATTGCATTTTGGAAGGAAAGATGAAAATGCCTCCTACTGGCTAGAAGGAAGTTGCTGAAGATAGTTGGAGAAAACAAATTATCTAGATACAAATATAGAAAGTACTTAGGTTAATAAGGCAATCGTAAAAGATGACAAAAGGATACACTGAGGAATGGGAAGTTACAGTGTCTATAAAAAGTATTCAACCCCCTTTGAAGTATGAAGTTGAAAGCTTTAATTTGGCTTTTTTTTGACACTGAACAACTGAAAAAAGATTATTTCGTGTCAAAGTGAAAATAGATCTCTACAAAGAGATCTAAATTAATTACAAATATAAAACACTAAATAATTGACTGCTTAAGTATTCACCCCAAATATAACACACCAAATGATCACCAGTGCAGCCAATTGGTTTTAGAAGTCACATAAATTAGTTAAGTGGAGATCACCACGTGTTGTCAAGGTGTGGCAATTGTTACACCTGTACTTGGAAGTTTCAACTGCTGGTGAGTCAGTATCCCGGCAAAAGCTACACCATGAAGACAAAAGAATTCCCCAAGCAACTCCGTAAAAGGATCATTGAAAAGCACAAGTCAGGAGATGGATACATGAATATCCCTTGGAGTGCAGTTAAGTCAATCATTAAGAAATGGAAAGAATATGACACAGCTGTAAATCAGACCTTCCTCAAAAACTGAGCAACAATGCGAGAAGGGGATTCGTGAGGGAGGCCACCAAGAGACCTATGACCTATGACAATTCTGGAGAAGTTATGAACTTCAGTGGCTGAGATAGGAGAGAATGCACATACAGCAACTGTTGCCTGGGTGCCTCACTAGTTATAGATTTATGGGAGAGTGGCAAAGAGAAAGTCATTATTGGAAAAAAAACTCACATGAAATTCCAGCTAGAGTTTGCTGGAAGGCATGTGGGAGACTCTGAATTCAGCTGGATGAAGGTTCTATGGTCTGATGAAACCAAAACTGAGCTTCGTGGCCATTAGACAAAATGCTATATTTGGCGTAAGCCAAACACCACACATCCAAAAACACACCATCCCTACTGTGAAGCATGGTGGTGGCTGCATCATGCTGTGGGGATGCTTCACTGCAGCAGGTCCTGGAAGGCTTGCGAAAGTAGAGGGTAAAATGAATGCATCAAAATACAGGGAAAACCTGATGCAGTCTGCAAGAGAACTGTGACTTGGGAGAAGATTTGTTTTCCAGCAAGACAATGACCCCAATCATGAAGCCAAAGCTACACATGAATGGCTTAAGAACAACATAGTTAATGTCCTGGAGTGGCCCGGTCAGAGTCCAGACCTCAATCCAATTGAAAATTTGTGAATGGACTTGAAAAGGCTTTTCACTCATGATCCCCATGCAATCTGACTGAGCTTGAGCAGTTTTGTAAAGAAGAATGGTGAAAATTGCAGTATCCAGATGTCCAAAGCTGATAGAGACCTATCTACACAGACTCAAGGCTGTAATTGGTGTCAAAGGTCCATCTACTAAATACTGACGTGAAGAGGGTGAATACTTATGCAATCAATTATTTTGTAAATTTGTAATTAATTTAGAGTACTCTGTAGAGACCTGTTTTCACTTCGACACGAAAGAATCTTTTTCTGTTTATCAGTGTCAAAAAAGCCAAATTAAATCCACTGTGATTCAACGTTCTAAAACAATAAACATGAAAACTTTCAAGGAGGTGATTACTTTCTTATAGGCAGTATATATAACCATAAAATGTATATAGAAATGAGACAACGTTTCTTCGAACCAGGGTGTAAAGCATAGTAGTACACAGAACAGATATGGCACTTGATAATTTACGAAGGTAAGGAAAAAATCTACAGATGAATAACGCAAGAATAACAAATTAAAGTGTATTAATATTAAATATTGCAAGGTCCAAAACAGATTAACCAGTGACACTTCAAATATAATGTGGCAGGGAGTTCAGAAACCTAATGACCAGGGGGATGAAACAGCTTCTCATTCGAACTTTTCCTGTATTTATGCATCATAGTCTCCTGTCTGATAGTAGAAAGTCAAAGAGGATGCTTGATGGATGGGTGGGATCCCTAATAATACTAAGGACTCTGCGTACACAGCGCTCCCGATAAATGTCCCCAATGGATGATAGAGGGGCCCCTATGATACTCTCAGCTGTTCTCACAGTCCTTTGTAGGGACTTCGGGACCAATGCTCGACTGCTCCCATACCAGATGGAGATGCAACTTGTCAGGATGCTCTCAATGGTGCCCCTGTGAAATGCAGCTAAGATTTGATCGGGGGTGGGGGGGAGGTGTTGGGAGCCTTGGTTGCCTCAATCTTCTTAGGAGTTGTGTCTTCTTGTGTGTGATGATGGCGTGGGTACAGGGGGCGGGTGGGTGTAGGATGGACAATGGGAGCTAATGTGAGAGATATTTGCTTTTATGTCATGTTTGCTAAACTTGCTTTCTAAATAGCAGCTGCCCTTTGAAAGGTCACAAACAGTCAGGAGTAAACTTTCAACTATATTGCTTTGTTTGACTCTTAGTTGTAAATGGAAGTCATTCTTCAGTTCTTGAAATGTAGATGGAAAGCAGTTTGAAGTTAAAGAAAAAGACCCTGTATAGAACAGTTTTGCAAATAGGCTCTGTATTTTGAAGATGCTCTGTTCGTAAATAGTCACTGAATCTGTTCTATTATTGCTCAAGAGTGGAGAATAAGACAATGGGTTGTGTCAAATAGAAAAACTGGCTCGTAAGTTTCTTAGTTCAAGGAAGCATGCAGAACCAGATGGATAATATCATGCAGCATAACAATAACTGATGGGTTTATAGGTGGAAGAGTTTTATGTACTCTGAAGTTAGCTCTACAGCATTAATGGTAGCTAGCTGAGATCTATGTTTCCCAAAAATGCTTTTGGACTGTTTGTGATATCTGAGGAAATATAACATGCTTGTGAAGACACTCAAGTGGGAGAGACCATGGATCTGCGCCTGGAAAGTCTTCACTCTACAGGGTGCAGGCCTGGGCAAGGTTGTATGGAAGACCAGCAGTTGCCCATGCTGCAAGTCTCCCCTCTCCACGACACCAATGTTGTCCAAGGGAAGGGCATTAGGACCATACAGCTTGGCACCGGTGTCATCGCAGAGCAATGTGTGATTAAGTACCTTGCTCAAGGACACAACACGTTGCCTCGGCTGGGGCTCGAACTCGCGACCTTCAAAGAAAAGGCGTACAATGTTGAAAGCAGACCAGGCTTATAAGGAATAGAGTAAACATGGAATAACCAGAATCCATTTCTCCAGCTTTGGTTCCTGCAACAGACAACTTGAAAGTCTTCATTTGAATTTGGAACTTCGAGTCAGCAAACCCAATGCTGTCACAATAAATAATTCCCAGCCATGAAAACTCTGACTGATTTTGCCAATTATCAGGTTGTGAATGTATAATATTAAAAAATAACATTTAATAAAGCATGAACATATATAAAGGAAAAATCTAATTAAAACAAAATGTGACTTTTCTTGTACCTTCTTCAAATTCAAAGTAAATTTATTATCAAAGTATACACACCATATACCACCAGGAAATTCATTTTCTTGCAGCCATTTATAGAAAAACAAACAGAGTAGAACTTATTAAAAAATGATTCATAAGCAAAGACTGACAAACAACCAATTTACAAAAGAATCAAAATTGTGCAAATCTTCTCTCACTCATAGCATTCCTTTCCAATCCAGTGAATAGATTTACATTCAGGTCTCAGATTTAAAATTGGTCTAGGTTCTGCAAGTGATTTTCCCCTACATCTGTGTATGTAATCAAATAATTGGGAAGCTGAAGTTAGTCCAAACTCCACAATGGACTACACAAGCATTTGAACTCGGACGGCAGCCCAGAAATCACAGGCTGTTATCTGGCCAGCAAATTCAGGATTTCCCAGTTTCTGACCGAATAACAATCTGATTGCAGCGGTGTGCAATTGCCAACAATTTGACATGGAACTACTGTAATATCCTGGTAAGTTTTGACCCTATCTCATCTTCCTAATTAAATAACAATAACCACAGACGCATTCTATGAAGTCCTCTTCAAGACTGTCTCAACCAACTTGATTCACCCAGATCATGAGCAAGGGAAAGTTCCCCATGCCAGCAACTATTCCCTTCTTATTTGCCTCAGATATTTCTTGGTTTATTGCCTTGGCCACTGTAATGTTATTAAAAGTTGAAAGATTGCAGCAAGCTGCTGTGTGGGGGGATTTGAGAGTGCTTGTGCATGAATCGCGAAAGGTTGTTTCGTAGGTGCAATATGTTATCAAGAAGGCAAATGGAATACTGGCCGCCCTTGCTAGAGGGATTGAATTTAAGAGCAAGGAGATTATGCTGCAACTGTACAAGATACTGTTGAGGCCACACCTAGAGTATCGCATGTAGTTCTAGTCTGCTTATTCGAGGAAAGGATACTGACTTTGGAGGCAGTGCAGAGGAAGTGCACACAGTTAATTCTGAAGATGAGTTGGGTTAGCCGATGAGAAGAGATTAAATCATCTGGGACTATTATCATCATCATTATGTGTCGTGTCCTATGACATAGATGCTCGTGGTCTTTGACCTTGATGGTTCTTGGCAAATTTTTCTACACAAGTGGTTTGCCATTGCCTTCTTCTGGTCCATGTCTTTATAAGATAGGTGACCCCAGCCAGTATCAATACTCTTCAGAGATCATCTGTTGTCGCATAACCAGGACTTGCAATATGCACCAGCTGCTCATACAGCCATCCTCCACCTGCTCTTGTGGATCCATGTGACCCTGATCGGGGGCTAAGCAGGTACAACACCTCTCCCAAGGGTAATCTGCAGGCTAGTGGAGGAAGGAGCCTCTTACACCTACCTTGGTAGAGACATTATCTCCACCCTGGGACTATATTTGCTGGAATTCAGAAGAATGAGAGGAGATCTTATAGACACATATAAAATTGTGAAAGGGATAGATAAGATAGAGGCTGGAAACTTGTGTTCACTGGTAAGTGAGACTGGAACTCGGGGACATAGCCTCAAGATTTGGGAATGAGGAGAAACTGCTTTTCCTAGAGAACAGTGAATCTGTGGAATTCTCTGCCCGGGGAATTTGCAGAGACTACCTCATTAAATATATTTAAGACACAGGTAGATAGATTTTTGCGTAGTGGAGTAATTAAGGTTTATGGCGAGAAGACAGATGGGTGAAGGTGAATCCACGGCCAGATATACAATGATCTTATTGAATGGTGGAGCAGGCTCGATGGGCCAAATGGCCAACTCCTGCTCCTATTTCTTACGTTTTTAAACTAGCTAATCTAATTTACATGCCAAGAACACATTATATTTCATCCTTCCATTCATTGTAACTCAGTCATCAGATCTAGAGGTGACCTGCCGCACCTTTTATTTAATAAAATGTATTGAAACTCAAATTGTCTCCGAAGAAATCAGAAATCCAAAATCTGATGAAACACCTGTCCTGGCAAGAGGTAATTAGTTTATGGACAAAGTTGAATTAGCATTTGATGATATGAATGAAAATTAAATTTCAGCCCCTGCTTGTGGTTGAAATAGTGAAGCTGGCAGACCTCAGTACCTAGCAAACCTTTCTTTCACTTCTAATACCTGGGTCACAGCACAAAATTGATTCGACAGTTTCTGGCAATTTCCTGAAGGAGAGCTGGCATGAAAAATGAGCAAGGCGCTTTGCTGCAATAAAAGGGGCTTTTCAGCGAAGGAGGTTGTTACAAATCATTGGGAGAGGGATGAAGGATATTTCCTGTCACGACACTGAATGCCAAAAGCGGAATACAGTATCTCAGCACTTCACCTTAACGAAGGCTGTGCCATTAATATGGGAGCAGCAAGTGTTTGTCTTGTGATCTCTTCAGGATAATTGCTATCTAAGGTTATTAATTGAAGGTTATTCTACCAAGAGAGGAGGCATTATTTGAAGATTAACAGTACATGACGGCATTTCTGCCAATTACTCGTGAAATTCTTTGCTACGGATGTAAAATGTTAGTGATTAAAGCGGACTTCACTTCATCATTTGGAATATAGTATGTTAGGTAGGTGCTTGGAGCAAAGGAAGCTGGCTTAAAATGAAAATGTAGTCAGCACTTGTCAGGTATAATATACAGTACTGTGCAAAAGTCTTGTGCCTAAGACTTTTGCACAATACTGTATTTGTTAACGTGGAGCAGAGAGCGAGTTTGTAAATCTGGCGGGAGCAAAGGATGTTGGGAATGGCGAGAGTGGAGTGGCGGCGGGAGGGAGGGGTGGGGGAGGTTGGCACAGGTCCCAGTCCTGAGACACCAGGTAAGGTCATTTGATTTCAATCAATTGGTTTACTGATCATCACAGAATGTCTCTCTGCTGATTCCCACTCCCTCCCCTCTCCCTTCCACTTTTCCCAACCATGATTCCACTCTCGCTGCCCCCTTCATACTCCCAGTCCACAATGGAGACCCCTATCAGAATCAGGTTTATCATCACGCATATATGTAGCTGTACAGTGCAATACATAAAATTACTTCAGTTTTAGGCACCCTTGATCTATACGTGTGCGTAAGATTATTGCACAGTGCCGCATATCGTGTTCCCCATATGCAACATTTGTGGTATAGAGGGACCCATTTGATGACTCTGTTTCATTAATCGGGCAGGTTTTAATTCAATAATCATCACAACACTCTTGTCCAGTAATACCTGCTTCCTAAAACATTGCCATAATAGTTTTCACCATTTCCCTCAAGGGTATCTTTTTATGAACAGCTTTTAACTGAAATGAAACACTTTCTGTTGGATTCCACAGACCAGAAAGAATTTTAATTGAAGGAGGACTTGAAATGTTTGAGATCCCATTTCAGGGGTCGATTTTAATGAAGTAGTGCTTTTTAGTGTAGTCAGCAAGTGTTTGCAGAATCATATCACTTGGAGCCTAGACACTTGACCAGGGCTGAGAGAGTTTGTCAGAGTTGGGACAGATCTGTATTCTGCTCCAGGCTGGTTTGGGCTCTGTGGTGGTAGGTCAACCTAACTGAGTACTTTATCTAGGTTTGTTTCCATATACGTCCAAAATGGTAGTATAAGCTGGACACTTGGCCAAGGAGTGGATATAGTCCTTAAACTGAGATACAAGGGTTCTTTTTAGGTGTTGTTTTCAGGTTTGTCAGGTAGGAGAAAAGGCAGGTTACTTGTGGATCGGGGGGCATTAGGTGGGCGTCAGAGGTAGCAGTCCTTGATACCACAGTCAGGTGGTGATGGATTACATGGATAGAATGGACAGGTGACCAGCCAAGTTTGGAGGGGGGAATCCCTTATTTTAAAACAGTAATTCTTGGTTGGAGAGTATCATACATGCAGAAGCACTCTCTTCATATCCACTCTACCAGGACTATTCAGTTATTTACTGTACGGTATATGTTTCAATTAAGTTCCCACTCCCACACTTCAGTGGATGCAAATCCTACTGGTTTAGCTTTTCCTCGTTCATTCCAGGTATTAGTTTACGAAACCATCTCTGAACTGCTTCGAGTGCATTCACATCCGTTGTTAAATAAGTAGACTATTACTGTACACAGTATTTCAGATTGGTCTCGCTGATGCTTCATCTAGCTGGAGCGTAAGTGAGGTAGACATTTGTGTTCAATATTCTTAACTTTCTTAATTAGTTGCTGTACTTGTAATCTAACCTTTTGCGGATAAAGCATTAGAATATACAGATTCTTCCATCTCTCACAATTTAGGTAATGCTTCTTTATAATTCTTGCCAAAATAGACCTTTTCACATTTTCCCATATTATACTCCATTTACCAGATCTTTGCTAACTTTCTTAGCATCTTTCTCCCTTTGCCCTCCACAATTTAATTTTCTGTGTCAACGAATTTGGTAATTATACCTTTAGCGTCTTTGTCTGAATTGTGAAATGTCAGGCCCCAGAACCAACCCATGTGGCACACCACATGTATATTGCCAGCCAGCAAAAGATCCATGTTTACCTACGCCACTTCTTTTTGGACAGCAAATCAAAAGAAGCCTGTATATTGCCTCCCACAGCACAGTCTTTTATTTTCTGGAATAACCTTTGTTGCAGCAAATTATCAAATGCCTTCTGGAAGTCTGTGTCTAGTGAATGCAGAAATTCTCCTTGATCCAGAGCATTTGTTTCTTCTGCAAGTCACTGTTCTGAATGTTAATCAATCTGTAATATTGATTAGTGAGCTGTGGACATATAATCAAAAAAAATTGACCGGCTAATATTATAATCTGATTGAATCATAAATGCGGTAAAAGTGAAATGAGCAGAAAATTTCTATGGCACAGGATTGCTAAACCTTGAATGTTATTAGTTTTTGATTGGTTTGACATCTGATTGGCTGATTTACTGTAGCATTCTGAGTTTACAAAATGAACAAGTCTTATTCCCTAACTAAGATAAGCAAATAGACCTGGATTTAGTTTCTCATCAGCTTCATCTGCCCTTCATATCTGTACATGATCATACAAAACCATTTTCTTTCACATCTGTGAAGCTGCAGGCTCCTATACAGGATTCTGTGTGGCTATTTTATTTGTATATAACTATTCTGTTAGTTTTGTCTGAACATTATTTTATTGAATATATCACAATTCTAATGTGAAAAATAGATATAAATTAGGTTCTAGAAATGAGTGCTTGACTAAAAAGCAATATTACAATGTGAACTGGAACTGCTGTCCAGTGTAAAATAAAACGACTGATTACTGAGCTCAACAAGAGCACAAAGGGGACAGACCATTTCAGAAACTCTACTGAATAATGAGGGAAAATTTAGATAACACCCCAGCAGCCCAAGAGGATTTATTGCTTCATAATATAGTCAAGTTCAATAGAGCTTTTGCAGAGAAGAAACCACAGTAACTGTAGATATTGCTGACACTGGCTTTCATACTATGAGATAGACAGTCTGCAGTAAACTGTGAAATCTGTTTATGGGTAAAATAAGACTAGTGTGGATTTTTTAAACAAAAGGATTTATGCTACAGAGTATATTTAAATGTCAAAGGAGCAAGAGGACCACTTGACCGCAACCTTACCTATGGATGACCCAAAATGTAAGGAAGAAGCTCAAGGTGAGAAGAAAATACAGTACAAAACTTTATGGACTTTGATAAAAAAAAACTAAACTGCAGAAAATAACAAAAGGCAACAAAATTTGGTCAGAGCTAAAAAAAAGTATGAAAAGGGAGTTACAAGAGATGAAAAATCACCAATGGTTTTGCAATTACTTTAGAAGTGGATCATGGCTGGAATGAACATAGGCTCCATTCCAGTGAAATTAAAACTGAATTTGGGATGGGCTCACCAAAATTAAACAAAACAACATTTATGTGGAAAGTAATGCACTGGTCCAGGTTGCAATGAGTGGTCCACTCAATGGAGAAGATCATCGGCTTCATCTGCTGTCAGCTACTGACATTAAGTGACCTGTTCATGGCTCGAGGGAACAAAAGAGTTGGATAAATTTCTGCTGACTCCACCCATCCTAGCAGTCACCCACCCACCAAATTCCCATCAGGGAGGTGCTACAAGTCCATCACCACCAGGACTACACATCATCTCTAACTCCCACTTCAACTCTGCTTCCCATTCCCATTCGGATATGTCCGTACATGGCCTCCTCTACTGCCATGATGAGGCTAAACTCAGGTTGGAGGAGCAACACCTCATATACCATCTAGGTAGTCTCCAGCCCCTTGGTATGCACATAGAATTCTCCAACTTCCGGTCATTCCCTCCCCCTCCCTTCCCCTATCCCTATCTCACTCTGCCCCCCTCCCCAGCTGCCTACCATCTCCCTCTTGGTTCCGCCTCCTTCTAATACCCATTGTGTTTTCTCCTATTCCTTCTTCACCTTTCCTGCCTATCACCTCCATGCTTCCCCTCGTTCACCCCTTTATCTTTCCCTTTACTGGTTTTTCACCTGGAACCTACCAGCCTTCTCCTTCCCACCCTCCCCCCACCTTCTTTATAGGGCCTCTGCCCCTTCCCTCTTCAGTCCTGATGAAGGGTTCCGGCCCGAAATGTCGACTGATCATTTCCACAGATGCTGCCAGACCTGCTGAGTTCCTCCAGCGTGTTGTGAGTGCTGCACATCATCTCTGAAGCTTCATTCCTGTAGCTATCCAGCTTCTCAACAAAGTTCCCTAACCGCCCCTGCGCGACATCTGTTCGATGGTCTTTCCCGCTCTCCTTGTTCTGCTGATAATTATTTAGTCTGTTCATATGTTCACATTAATTTAAGTTTGATTATAGACATTTGTGCACTTGACTATTCTGCTAATTGTCGATAGCTCATGGCTGTCTGCACTTTTTTTTGTGAATTATTAGTTGGTATAGTGTGTCTGTTATGGTATTGTCCCATGTTTTATGCTTGGCACCGAGCCACAATCAATTCTGGCAATCTACTGGCAATTAAGTGATTCTAGTTCTGAAGAGAGGTGAATTCCTAGGACCAAATAGTTTGCATTTTGGAATAAGGTTTTAAAAAGATACATGAAAATATTGCACATGGACTATCTGTAATTTGAAAAAGTTCTCTTGATTCACTAGTCAAGCCTGCTGATTAGAAAATGTTGCATGTCACAGTGCTATTTAAGAAAGCTTGGTAAGAGCAGTCAGAAACATTGACGATTTTGCAGCCATCTATTTTTGGAAATCATTTGGTTACAGCCATTAAAGGCATTACATTTGCGGCTTATCAGAGAGAATCTGTCAGAATTTGTAAAGGGTCATTCAAGCTTGGTGAACCTGATTGATATTTTTGAAGAGTTAACCCAAGTAGTGAGCAGTCGAATGCATAGTGATATTATTTAAACAGCCTTCCAGAAGTCATTTGAGAAAGTCTGTCATGAGAGTTTTACCCACATTAAAGCTTATGGAATTGAAGGCATAAATTAATCTGGTTAGGAAGCAGACAGATTGTCAGGAGAGTGAATTAATGGATAAGCACTGAAATGTCCAGGATCCCATAATAATCAGATACAATAGGGTCTTTTAAGAGGCTCCTGGATAGGTACATGGAGCTTAGAAAAATAGAGGGCTATGGGTAACCCAAGGTAATTTCTAAGGTAAGGACATGTTCGGCACAGCATTGTGGGCTGAAGGGCCTGTATTGTGCTGTAGGTTTTCTACGATGTTTCTATGTTCTGTGCTTTAGTGCAATTGTTCATCTTGTTTAGAAGCAACTTGGAAGCAAGGATAGATAACTAGATACCAATTCTACCAATGGCACGAGTATGTGTGACTTTGGAACCTGTGGTGATAAGTATCATCATACATTAATAAATGAAAAGTCCTTTGCAGTAAGAGAATTGCATTGTTAGGAGTTGTGAAGTTATCAATTCTGGATTTGGAAAGTGCTCAGTTCGGCCTTTTTTTATATACGTACTTGAGGTCAGAAGACACTTTGGGGATATATGCTAATATTACTAATGAGTCCCGAATGCTAATTAGGTGTTGGCCTTTATGCTTGGAGAACCACAATTTAAGTTAACTGACAACAACGCATAAGATAGGTTGGCATTGGAATAGTCTGAGCATTCTCTCAACATTGTGTTGGCCTCGTAATATGACACCATTTAGTGAGCTAGAAAAATAGGAAGTCAGTAGAGGGGGGTGGAGGTAGGTTTAAAGAACATTGAAAACTCTTGCTTTTTTTTGTTGCACTTTCTTATAAATCTTTATGCCAGGGTACGGGCTTGCAGCGCTGGACCCAAGCGCGCAGGTACAGCAGATTCTCTCTGTCGCGGTGGTCGCCGGCACCGACTCAGCCCAGGAGTGAATGGCCGCAGACTCTGACACGGTGAGGTTTGGTGACCACTCAGCCCAGGAGTGGAGGAAGAGTGGACTCCCCACGTCGAGAAGGAAATAAGCAGCTAGGCATAGCAATACCAACAGAGCATTGGCAGCACGACCGTCCGCGACTCCCTGAGACAAATCATTCTCCACCAACACACAGAAGGACTCCACTTACACAACACCTCGAGAGTCCCCTGTAAATAATCACAGAATGTGGGAAACACGAGCTGGTCACAATCAAAACCGACAAGAGCAACGCATAAAGCACCTGAGCTTAGCGGCTGTAACAATTAGTGAATACAGATGCTCAAGAAACCCAGGAGCCCAAAGCTCAATAGCAAGCCACAGAAGTCTAAAAACCTCATGATACTATGGCTCTTTGGAAGCTGTTAATGTTAAACACCAGTCATTCCTTTTCTCACACAAATGCTGCGTGACCCCCTGAGTTCCTCCAGCCACTCAAGCACTTTGGAACTTCAGTTAAGTTCTTTTGAAGTTTGGTCATTATGCTAAATAGGAAATGAGACAGATAATTTGAGTAAATCAAAGCCCCACAAATAATAATGCAGTAGTGATGAGATAATCCGTTCTTTCAGCGACATAACAGAAGCATCATATAGGATCTTTTATACATTTTCCTGATGGAGCAGACAGCAAAAGAATACCCCTCACCTTTGGACCATTCCCTCAGCGAAACTGTGGGTATCAGCTTAGATCACTGGGGTATGATTTCCAATTATGCAGAGTTTGATTGAACAACCAACACAACCTCATGACATGCTGGGGGCAGCTCACAAGTGTTGGCCAACATAGCATGGCCCCAAAGCCGGACACACACACACACACACAACACACACAACACACATACATACACACACACACACACACACACACACATACACACACACACACCTCCAAACCCAGGACAGGCCTCTGGACCTCTGGCCCCTCCAACCTCCAGTGGACTTGCTGACAGCGGGCTTCCCACTTTCCCAGTGGTCTTCAGACTTGCAGACCCAGGGCTTTGACCATCAGGCATCTGATCGATCTTCAAGTTTCAATCCTTGGTTGATCAATGTTCCCCTGTAGCTTTTCACCAGACGTGACCTCGGTCTTTGGAGTTGACAGCTCTGCAGCAGTACTCCAATGGAGCCCGGGCTGATCATTCGAGATGGCAAAATGGCCCAATGAAAGTTGAAAAGTTAGCTTGGTTTTCCTTCCAGGGGTATCTTGGCCTGTCAAGTATTTTCAGCATTTTATGGTACACACAGTGTGTACTGTTGATAATGTGTGTGTGTGTGTTGTTTGCTTCTGTTTTGATTTCATTGTCAATTATATACCTGTTATATGTTCAATTACATTGTTTGCAGCTGTTTGCATTGTTTGCAGTGTGGAGCAACTGCTCTAGAAAGATGCATTATTACAGATTTCTTCTCATCAAACACTTAGAGAACTGAATACACGGAGAAGAGTAAACATCTCCATGAACAATTAAATGAACTGAAGATTGAAATTGAAGAACTGAAGCTGAAAAAGCAGGAAGCCCCTTTGGATATCACACACAGTGAGAATATGGATACAGTGGAAAACAAGTACAATATTTTGAAAAAGGGTATAAATTGAGTATTTTCTGTAATAACAATATTGCACAACTGAGAGGCCATTGATAGTATAATTTAGTTTTCTTTGCTGTATATCTTTACGATTGAAACACAGTGTGTTATGAATGAATTTACCATTGCTTCCATACAGAAATAATCCTTTTTTCATCGTGGCTTCAGAAGTATGAACACAATCATTTAAATGTTGCTGGTTTGAAGATTAATTTGAAAATGTTGGCTAAAAGGTTACTGATGTGATCTGGGTACCGAGCATACACAGAAGGTTATCTTCTAATTGTGTTGACGTGTGGCTATAGCTATGGAGAAGGAGGTTAGCAAAGCCAAACCCTGTCAAATTGACTACTTGCTGATATTCTCCACGGTCGCTGTCACCTTCATTAACAAATTTAAATTATATCCATAGCTGCATTTTGCATCTTGATGTTATGATGTTTGCAAAACATCAGAGATTTAACTTCTGTACCTCAAATTGGCAGGTTTTATAATTTGTTTTGTCAAAAAGATTTA
This sequence comes from Mobula hypostoma, assembly GCF_963921235.1. NCBI lineage: Eukaryota > Metazoa > Chordata > Chondrichthyes > Myliobatiformes > Myliobatidae > Mobula > Mobula hypostoma. The sequence continues at coordinate 14,239,583 of NC_086123.1, forward strand.
AATATTTAATATTGATATGTACCCAATAATATAAAGATATCAATAACCATTCCTCAGAATTTTCTTTGTATATATTTGTCACGTATAACAAATATAATTTTGTCTTGTTAATATTCCTGTCGAAATGGTAAACGAGTCATTGCATGAACTTTCTCCGATGCATAATCAAAACGCCAATTTGAGGAAGCAGCTTATATGATATTACCATTGATTATTAGCAATACAGTAATTATTAAGAATACTATTCAACGGCGTTGCATAAAGAGAGAGTGTATACCAGGAGAAGGTTAATGATTAATTATTAATGAAAAATCCCAATATATAATTTTATGGATCTTTGCAGACACTAGTGAGTAAAAAGTACACTATAATTATTTTGATGTATAAAGCAAAATTGGAAAGGTCCTCTGAATGCTTTGTGATATTGTAAAGCATAATCAGTGACTTTAATTTATTATAGCGTAACTTGTTATTTTTTTAAATTACTAATTCTGAAATACTTCCAGGGCAGAAATCTTCACTTCACTTATTTTCATGCATGTTACCAGAAGATGGTGTCAGGATACTTAATTAACAAAATAGAGGAAAGGTCCTTGAACTAGTCATTTCTGGTGTATAATGACTACAGCAAGAAAATGAATATCAAGGTAGTATATGGCAACACATACATACTTTGATAACAAATTTACTTTGAACTTCAGTGTTATATACACGAAAACCTCTACAGATGCACCACGGAGGGCATTCTAACTGGCTGCATCACCATCTAGTACGTGGGAGGTGGGGCTACAGTACATGATCAATGTAAGCTGCAGAGAGTTGTTAAATTAGTCACCTCCATCGTGGGCAATAGGCTCCACAGTATCGAAGACATCTTCAAGGAGCAGTGCCTCAGAAAGATGGCATCTATCATTAAGGACCTCCACCACCTAGGACATGCCCTCTTCTCATTGTTACGGGTGAAGCCCGAAGGCACACATTCAGTGATTCAGGAAGAGCTTCTTCCCCTCTGCCATCCGATTCCTAAATGGACATAGAGCCCATGAGCACTACCTCACTGCTTTTTTAAAGATTTATATTTTTGCACTACATATTTTAATTTAACTATTTAATATACATATATACTTACTGTACATCACAGCTTTTTTCCATTTCATCATGTAATGCATTTTTACTGCTGCTGCCAAAGTTAACAAATTTCACGACATATGCCAGTGATACTAAACATTCTGATTCTGATTTTATTCCTGTTCTATACTTCCAATAATGTTGTGGAATTGTCCTGTCTTTTTAATTTTAATGTAGCTTCAGGATTGTTCCAATACACAAACAATTACAAAAGCATTCTACATTACCAATTTGCTAATCCGGTTGTGCAGTGAATTCAGACCAAATGGGTTCAATAGGTGCATTTAATGTCAGAGAAATGTATACAATATACATCCTGAAATTCTTTTTCTTCACAGATATCCATGAAAATGGAGAAGAATGAATGGCAGTTAAAATGTTAGAACCCCAAAGCCCCCTCCCAGCTCCTCCCACCCATGCACAATCAACAGCAAAGCAATGACTCCTCCACCCCCACCAGTAAAAAAAAGACCAAATTTCATGTTGCTGAATTTATTACTCATAAACCCACATGAAAAACTGTAGTCTTTAATACAGGGTATCACCATTGATTTTTTAAAATGCTGTGGTGCATCAAGATGCAGTATTTAAGTAATGCAGTGATAGAGCTTTGACCAGAGACCAATTTGGACATTGGAAGTTTAGTCTTACCATAATATTAATATTAATATTATATTCTGTCTTCATGTTTGACCTAACAAATGAACCACTTCACACTTATCTGGGTTGAACTCCATCTGCCACTTCTCAGCCCAGTTCTGCATCCTATCGATGTCTTGCTGTAATCTCTGACAACCATCCAAACTATCCACAACACCCCCAACCTTTGTGTCATCAGCAAACTTACTAACCTACCCTTCTACTTTTTCATCCAGGTCATTTATAAAAAATCAGAAAGAGGAGGGCTTCCAGAACAGATCCCTGTGGAACACCACTGGTCACTGACTTCCAAGCCGAATATGAACTACCTACAACCACCCTTTGCCTTCTGTGGGCAGGGCAATTCTGGATCCACAAAGCAAGGTCTCCTTGGATCCCATGCCTCCTTACTTTCTGAATGAGCCTGTCATGGGGAACCTTATCAAATACCTTACTGAAATCCATATACACTACATCCACTGCAGGTTGCAGAGGTAGATGTTAGTAAGACTTCAGACAAAGTTAGGAATCAAAAGGTTGAGTATGGTACAGCTAGTATTCTGAGCTGCATATATTTCAGTGCAAGAAGTATCGTAGGAAAGGTAGATAATCGTGCTAAAGATGAGGTAGCTGGTTTACAAACAGAGGTGATGCATAGTGAGCAGAGGCTGGTGTTAAGGCAAAATTGCAGTCAACAGGATGAGTTGCAAAGTAAAAGGCAGACAAAATTGAAAAGGTTGGACACAGGACTGAAGGTGTTGTGTTTGAATGTAGCTGTATACAGAATAAGGTGGATGAACTTGCAGCACATTTGCAGATTGACAGGTATAATGTTGTAGGCCTCACTGAATCATGGCTGAAAGATTATAGCTGGGAGCTTAATATCCAAGGATACATATTGTATTGAAAGGATAGGCAGGAAGGCAGAGGGGTTGTGCTGTTGGTAAAAAAATGAAGTTAAATTATTAGAAAAAGATGACAGAGTCAGAAGGTGTTGAATTGTTGTGGATAGGGCTAAGGAACTGCAAGGGTAAAAAGATCCTGATGGGAGTTGTATACAGACATCCAAATAGTAGTAAAGATGTGGTCTACAAATTACAATAGGAGATAGAAAATGTATGCCTAGAGGGCAATGTTACAATAGTCATTAGGGGCTTCAATATACAGGCAGGTTGGGAAAATCAGGTCAGTGCTGGATTACAGGAGGGGGAATTTCTAGAGTGCCATTGAGATGGCTTTTTAGAGCAGCTCGTGGCTGAGCCCACAAGAGGATCAGCTGTTCTAGATTGGGTGTTGTGCAATGAACCAGAATTGATTAGCGAGCTTAAGGTAAAAGACCCTTAGGGAAAAGTGATTATAATATGGTCAAATTCACCCTGAAATTTGAGAAGGAGAAGCTAAATCAGATGTATCTGTATTACAGTGGAATAAAGGGAATTACAGAGGAATGAGAGAGGAGTTGGCCAGAATTGATTGCAAAAGAACACTGGCAGGGATGATGGCAAAGCAGCGATGTCTGGAATTTCTGGAAGCAATTTGGAAGGCACAGGATATATACATCCCAAAGAGGAAGAGGTATTCTAAAGGCAAGATGACAACAACCATGGCTAACAAGAGGTCAAAGTCAATATAAAAGCCACAAGGAGGGCATATAATAAAGCAAAGCTAAGTGGGAAGTTAGAGGATTGGGAAGCTTTTAAAAACCAACAGAAGGTAACTAAAAAGGTGATTAAGAAGGTAAAGGTGGAATACGAAAGTAAGCTAGCCAATAATAATAAAGAGGATACCAAAAGTTTCTTCTGATACATAAAGTGTAAAAGAGAGGTGAGAGTGGATATTGGACCACTAGAGAATGATGCTGGAGGGGTAGTAATGGGGGACAACAAAATGGCAGATGAACTGAATAGGTATTTTGCATCAGTCTTCACTGTGGAAGAAACCAGCAGTATGTTTGAAGTTCCAGGTGTCGTGGGGAATGAAGTGTGTGAAGTTACCATAACTAGAGAGAAGGTTCTTGGGAAACTGAAAGGTCTGAAGGTGGATAAGTCACCTGCACCAGATGGTGTACACCCCAGAGTTCTGAAAGAGGTGGCTGAAGACATTGTGAAGGCATTAGTAATGATCTTTCAAGAATCTAGATTCTGAAATGGTTCCGGAGGACTGGAAAATTGCAAATGTCACTTCTCTCTTCAAGAAGGGAAAGAGGCAGAAGAAAGGAAACTATAGGCCAGTTGATCTGACCTCAGTGGTTGGGAAGATATTAGATTTGCTTATTAAGAATGAGTTCTCAGGGTACTTGGAGGCACATGATAAAATAGGCCACTGACAGCATGATTTCCTCAAGGGAAAATCTTGCCTGAAAAATCTGTTGGAATTCTTTGAGGAAGTAACAAGCAGGACAAACAAAGGAGAATCAGTGATGTGTAGTTGGATTTTCAGAAAGCCTTTGACAAGCTGCCACACATGAGGCTGCTTAACAAGTTATGAGCCCCATGATTTTACAGAAAAGATTCTGCATGGATAACACAGTGGCTCATAGGAAGGGGGCAAAGAGTGGGAATGAAGGGAGCCTTTTCTGGCTGGCTGCTGGTAACTAGTGGTGTTCCACAGGGGTCTGTTTGGGACCAATTCTTTTCATGCTGTATGTCAGAGATTTGGATGATGGAATTGATGGCTTTGTTGAAAAGTTTGCACATGATATGAAGATAGGTGGATGGGCAGGTAGTTTTGAGGAAGTAGCGAGGCTATAGAAAAACTTAGATTAGGAGAATGGGCAAAGAAATGGCAGATGGAATAGAGTGTCAGAAAGTGTACGTCATACACTTTGGTAGAAGAAATGAAAGGGTTGACTATTTTCTAAATGAAGAGAAAATACAAAAAAACTGAGGTGCAAAGAGTCTTAGGAGTCCTTGTGCAGGATTCCCTGAAGGTTAGTTTGCAGGTTGAGCTGTGGTGAGGAAGTTAAATGCAAAGTTGGCATTCATTTCAATAAGACTAGAATATGAAATCAAGGCTGTAATGTTGAGACTTTATAAAACACAAGTGAGGCTTCACTTAGAGTATTGTGAGCAGTTTTGGGCCCCTTATCTTAGAAAGGATGTGCTGAAACTGGAGAAGGTTCAAAGAAGGTTCACGAAAATGATTCCAGGATGAATGTTTTGTCATATCAAGAGCATTTGATAACTCTGGGTCTGCATTCATTAGAATTCAGAAGAATGAGGGATGACCTCATTGAAACCTATTGAATGATTAAAGGCCTTGATCGTGTGGATATGAGGGGGATGTATCCTATGTGGAAATCTAAACCAAAGGACACAGCCTCAGAACACAGGGGCGGCCTTTCAGACTGGAGATGAGGAGGAATTTCTTTAGCAAGAGATTGGTAAATCTGTGGAATTCGTAGCCACAGGTAACGGTGGAAGCCAAGTCTTTATGTATATTTAAGTCAGAGGTTGTTCGATTCATGATTAGTCAGGACATGAAGGGATAGAGGGAAAAGGCAGGAGATTGGGGCTGAGAGGAAAATTGGATCAGCCATGATGAAATGGCGGAGGAGACTCGATGCGCCAAATGGCCTAATTCTGCTCCTATGTCTTATGGTCTTAGCTATAACAAATGAAAGTATTTCAACCAACCCGTTTATTTTCCTTCAACATTTAAGTTTTTCAAAATAATGTCTGACTAAGTGATAAAAACCAACTATGGATAAGGGTAATTTTACAAAATCATGCTTCTAGCAGAACTTCCCCTGCTAGGATTACAAATTGGGAACTCGCTGATACACTGATCTTCTATTTGATAAAATTAATTGTTGAGTACAGTGCGGGCCACACACATTTCCTGATAAGTGCTCTCAGCAGTTTAGTCTCTGCTGGTATAATTATAAAGTTTTCCTTGTAATATCAGGGCAGCAAGAATCCTTGCCAAATAAAAAGACAGTGAAAATGCGTACCATAAGAACATAAAATATAGGAGCAGAATTAGGCTATTTGGCCCATCGAGTCTCCTCTGCCATTTCATTATGGCTGATTCAATTTTCCTCTCAGCCCCAATCTCCTACCTTTTTCCAATATCCCTTCATGCCCTGATTAATCATGAATCTGTCAACCTCTGTCTTAAATATACATAAAGACCTGGCGTCCATAGCTGCCTGTGGCAACAAATTCCACAGATTCACCGCTCTCTGTCTAAAGAAATTCCTCCTCATCTCTGTTCTAAAAGGACGCCCCTGCATTCTGAGGCTGTGTCCTCTGGTCTTAGTCTCTCCCACCATAGGAATCATGCTCTTCACATCCACTCTATCAAGGCCTTTCACCGTTCGATAGGTTTCAATGAGGTCACCACTCATTCTTCTGAATTCTAGAGAATGCAGGCCTGGAGCCCTCAAACACTGTTGACATGACAAGCCATTCAATCCTGGAATCATTTTCATGAACCTCCTTTGAACTTTCTCCAGTTTCAGCACATCCTTTCTAAGATACAATTCAACAAAGTTAAGCCTGTAGTAAGTCTTTCCATGAATATTTTAAAGAGACACAAAATGCAAGGCTGCTTTGCATTTAAGAATCCACAAAAGCCGCAATTAATCTTAGAGAATATTCTTTTCCTTCATGTCTGCTACGTAATCCGTATTAATTCAAAGTAGGATGATCTTGATTTTGCTTACAATTTTGGTGTTAACATCTTTTCTTTCAAAAGTACCAAATAAATTTTAATATGTAGTGGAGGGGAGTTAGAGGTCAGGCTAGGGTTAAGAAACAGGAATGTGGGGGAATTAGAGGACAGGGTGAAGTCTCTGCTCCATTCTCGAAGGCTAGTGACGTGGGTGGGGGACATCTGTGAGCCAGGCCTGGATGGACGATGTCTAGCCAGATGTCAGACTGCATGAGCAGCATGGATGAAGGCCGGGGGTCCCCCTGCCCTCAGGGCCAGCACGTTGTTGGTGGGTTGCAGGGTCAGAGTTCCCTGCGGGCAGGAGGAATGGCTCCGATGACCCCTCGGGTTCATGAATCAGTGAGAGCAGAGTTTGAGCCCCGGTGTTCGGAGCCCCATCATCAGCGAGGACTGGCATTTGGCAGGTCCTCAGTCGATGCCAAGGATCAAGGCCCGTCGGCCAGAGTCTGCCGGTGTAGTTGAAGGCCCAATGCCTGCACGTGGGATTTCCAAATTCAAGTCCACCGGTGGCTAAAGGCTTTGTCAAAAGATGGGTTTTAAGGAGGATCCACAGGACGAGGTGAAAGGATTTGAGGCAGTAACTTCCAGAACTTGAGGACCCAAGCAGCTGCCAAAGGAAATTAGGAGATGAACAAAGGACCAGAAATAGAGGATTCCAGATATTTGGGTTACCAAACTTCTGGTTGCAAACCAGATAGACCATTTAGGGAAGGAGACTGTATGGTTACACGCAGGTTGGTCTAAATATTCAGTGATTCAGTTTCACTTATTTATCATACATACATCAAAACTTACAGTGAATTGAAATGCATCGTTTGTGTTTACACACCCAAGGATGTGCTGAGAACAAACATAAGGCATAAACATAAGGCATAGGAGCAGAATTAGGCCATTCAGCCCATTGAGTCTGTTCCGCCATTCCATCATGGCTGATTTATTTTCCCTCCCAACTCCATCCTCCTGTCCTCTCCCTGTAACCTTTGACACCGCTACTAATCAAGAACCTATCAACCTCCACTTTAAACATATATAATTGTTTTGCTTTGTAACTCCAAAATATAAAAGACAACTTGCAATAAACAGATGGAAGCCCAGGAGGTGGCTCGTGGACATTTTTTATTTTAAGCGAGTCACGCATGTTTCACAAGGTGGCGCGATGATGTATGCCATTATGTACGTTTACGGATAACCCGCAATGCATTATGTAAAGCACAATGAATGCTTAATCAAACAATATATTTACAATATTACTCAAATACTGAAATATTAAAAACACAACAACAATGACTTGGCCTCCATAGCCGTCTATGACAATGAATTCCACAGATTCACCGCCTTCTGGGCAAAAAAATTCCTCCTCATCTCCGTTCTAAAGAGAACTCATCCTACTCTGGGTCTGTGCCTTTTGGCCCTGGACTCCCCGACTATAACAAACATTATCGGCATGTCCACTCTATCTGGACCTTTCAATATTTGATAGGTTTCAATGAGATCCCCCTTCATTCTTCTAAACTACAGCATGTTGACTATGTTAAGGGGTAGCCTTATGTGGAATTTCTAACCTTGATTAAACAGTAGAGGAAACGATGTGGATTTGTACTTCTGATTAAGTTTTCCCTCAGTCATTCCATCCATAAAACATTCTGAGTTTTCCCACGCATGCCCAAGGAACACAGGTTCCCTTTCCTCAAGAGACTCAGGTTTCTACAGCACAGTGCAAGAATACTACAAGTGTTTCTAATAGAACTTAAAAGTCACAGCAAAAATTTGGCAATTGTTAATCACAAATAAGGAGAACTATTTAGGCTCGAGGACCATCCTGGCAGTAAATGGTTCTGTTACAGAAGCAAGAAAGGAAATTACTGGTGACTTCCTCTCTTAAATATGCTCTTCATGAAACTGCAAATTTGATTGAAGCAAATCCATCTCTGCGAGAATCCCAGAAGTTAGATTTCACTTATTTTTGACTTGTTCAAAACAGCGCTGCTTTTAGTAGGAGCACCAAATTAGCTCCGGTCAATAATTGTGAAATTGGCCAGAGAAAGATGTTTGAACAGCTGGAAAAAAAGTGCAAAAGCTGGATCTGCACGCCTCCCAACAGGATTGTCCTCATTTGATCACAGTTTGTGATGCTTTGCTGGGCAGCAGAGGAATGCTTCTGCTCGTATGTCACACTTATTGTATCAAAGCCCTATCAGAGTACTGGCAACCATGGATAAGAGAGAGGTAGCAGGGGAGTGGATGGTTTGCTGTAAGTTGGCCTTGGTCATGGCAAATCGGGTGAGGGTGGGGGGTGCTGATGAGCACACGTGATAAAGAATAGGTCAGAGAGAAATAAGTGGAGGGAATATATTAATAAGTGTGCCCTGAGAGCTGGCATAGAATCGATGGGCTGAATGGTCTCCATTATGTTTTGTAACTCCAGAAACTAAATGAAACAGAAACACAGGGGCTGGGATATGTCTTGTCTACATAGTTCTTTTTTTCAGTGAGACGCTCACATATGACACGGTGACATAATGACGGATGCCATTCACGTGCTTTTTACATATAACCCATAATGAATTCTGTAAACAAAGATCGCTTAATCAAACAATATATTTAAAATATTATGCAAATACTACAGAAATATTGAATACACTATGGTTTCCTCCTATGTCATAAAGAAATTATGGGAGGAGGGAGACACAGGAGACTGCAGATGCTGGAATCCAGGGCAGTGCACAAATTGCTGGAGGAACTCAATAGGTTGAACAGCATCCGTGGAGTCAAAGGAATGATTGATGTTTCGGGTTGAGACCCTGCAATCACTGAAATAAAAGTAAATGAAATTAATACTCCCGTGCCAAGTGTTATGACCTCTCCGAAGGATTGATGAGAAAAATACCGGAGATATTCTGTGGGCACCTGTACTGATGAATAACCTGTTCTTGGACTACCATCTTTTTTCAATTGGATTGATCTTTATCGAGGAAACAGTGAGTCATTATAACCTTGATCTCTGCAAAACATCTTTCTACAGAATGCAACAACTCTCAGCATTGACAGTCTTGGCGAATCTGAGCCACCAATTCAATGTTCATCAGAGATGAACAGGTTATATGTGGTGTCACAGAAGACTGTCTGGCTCTTTGATGATTGGCATACTTGGTCAAGATGGCACCAGCAAACCATGCTACCTTGGATGACACCTTCCAGAAGGTCCATGAAACTGTTTTTTTTCCATTTCTTTTACGCCCTCTTTTTCTTTTAAATGTGGCTCTGGTACTGGTGGAGTCTGTGATATACAGTTTTCGGACCAATTGAGTGATGAGACGTTTTGCTGTCTCTGAGAAAGTTCTAGGAGGCAAGCGGCCTTGAGGCCAAGAAGCTTAGAGGCAGGGTGCAAGCTCGTGATCGACTCCATTTTTCACCGATCTCACCCATTAAAACATTGAGGAAGATTGAAATATCAAGCTGAGTGCAGAAGATGACCGAGTGTTCAGGAATGCCTACCAGCCTCTTGCTTGGTGCTGCCAGAGGTGTCTGTGTGTGATGGTCTCCCTCTCCCTCTCGCTCGCTGCCCCTGAGGGAAGGTCTCTGCGTTCGAATGGTCTCTCTCTGCCTCGATGCCGTCGGAGGATGGTAAATTCTGGGTCTGCGGTTTGTGGATCGGACGGTAGTTCGAATGGACTCTTTCGATTTCGTGTTTTTATATTCTGTATTTTTGCTCCTTCTTTCTTGTTGCTGCTTGTAAGGTTTGTTCATTTTTCTGTGGGTGCTGGGGGTTGGGGTTGATGTTTTTCTTTGAATGGGGTCCGTGGTTTTCTTTGTTTCGTGGCTGTCTGGAGAAGACAAATCTCAGAGTTGTACACTGCATATGTACTTTGATAATAAGTGTACTTTGAATCTTTGTGCCTCGTGCTCCAAGTTTCTGAACTGACCAGACCATCACAATGGAGTACTGCCAGATGAGTAACTATTACAGCACACTATTGAACTACTCAGCAGCTGTTCAATTAACATCCAAAATAAACAAGGTTATATAATAGCTAGATTTCTAGCAAATGTTAGGTTGTACAGTTCACATTGGTATTCTGTAGCTGCTAACCAAATTGACTACAGCCACAGGGCAAACGGAGGCATTAAGACTTTTTCCCTCTGTTTTGAACAGATCTACTGAGCAATTATGGGAAATGATAGTTGTTATGTACGTCCTGAATTTGAAAGGTCAGTTATTGTGATGAAAAGCTCGAGAGAATCTAGTGATCAGCTCAGACCGTCCATGCAGACTGAAATGCGCCCTCTAATCGGTTCATAAATTTATATTATGTGATGTTGACAGTTGAACTTGTAGCATGCAGTTTGAATTAGTACCTCAGAAAAAGACAGTGCAGCACACGTCAGACATTAAAGATAAGTGAAAATATTGCACAGTCCACTCCCACGGATGACTTTTGGGGCATGATGAACACACACCTGTTCGTTGCATGCTAACAGCATGTCAACCTTGTGCAAAAGCAGTGGACCTGATTACTTTTTGAGTGGTAGGTGAAAACGAGCGGGTGTTCAGCGCCGCTTGCCTGTGTTTGACTGGTCTCCCGGCTGCTGCCGGTGAAAACTGCAGGAGTCTTGGGTCCCATGCTGCAAGGCTCAATCACCTCGACGGCTCGTGGATGTGGGCTTGCTTTCGGCTGGTGGTTTGTTGTTTAAAGTCCTCGGCGCTGAGCGCCCTTTACAATTTGAGCGATTTGATCGAGGCGCTTCGGCGCAGACCTGGATCTGCGGCTGTGGCCTGCCGCCGCCGAACAGAGAGACTCGGTGGCCGTCAGCTTCTGGACCTTGGCGGCTCATCGCTGTGGACACACTTTTGGGGATTCTGCGGTTTGATGTTCAATGTTCTGTGTGTTGTTTATCACTTTTCGTTTGCGTGATTTGTTCTTTTTACGCGTGTTTGATGGTCTTGTTGTGTGGGGGTTTCCTTTAAACAGGTTCTATGGTGTTTCGTTGTCCTGTGGCTGCCTGTAAAAAGACAAATCTCAGGCTGTATACTGTATAATGTTTTGATAATATGTACCTTGAACTTTGAACTTTGAAGTGCTACTTAAAGGCACAATGCACCTCTTAAGGAAAGGTAAATGATAAGTGCATGAAGCATTGGGAATTTCCTCCAGCCAATCTAGGCTACGATTCTATGAGGGTTCCATAGGTAGACGAGAGAGTGAGCATCAAGATTATCAGTGTTTCAGCAGCCACCATCTTACTGGCTGCCAAATTCAAAGTGCAGAGGACTACCTTGTGATTATTTCCAGGCTAGTAGCATTTCATCTGCTGGATTTGCAGCTCATAGTTGCTATTCACTGAGAGAGCAGAATCCCTTTGAGTTCTTGAAAACTGATGATTTCTGTAAAAAAAAAGATTTATGTGAGTCTTCAAAATGCCTGCAATCAAAGCAAACAATCTGGCTTCCTCCACCTGCTTGCCTTTGGCAGAAGCCAGTGTGGTGAGGCAGTCTTCACGTCCACTGCACTCTGCTGAAATGCACCACTGCTCTGCAGCCCTAAGACGTTGCTTTGGTCTTCAGCAGTGTTCTAGGAGAAGTCTGATAAAATAAAAAAAATAGGCACCATAGTCACTAAGATCTCAGTGAGAATTTGGAACTGGCTGAATTTGAAGCAGGCACCCACAGACGATGCTGTCCGTGTCTGAGGTAATGTCTGACATGGTTACAGCAGGTGCACGATTTTTCTCTCTGGTAATTGAAACTCTGTCTGTCCCCCATCCTACCTTCCACCACTAACACCCCACCCTTTGCTTTTCAGACAGTTTCACTTGCTCTGCTTGGCATCTTCATTCGCAAAGTCATGCCCAGTTCCCTGAGAAAACCCCACCCGAATATCCATGCCTGGGAACCCCTTGTCAAAGTTACAAATAATAGAAGTACTCCATTTCCAGTTTCATCATGCAGACTTTCAAACTCCAGTATGGAATGGCCTTTAGATCGGGCATTAGACCATAAGACCATAAGACATAGGAGCAGAATTAGGCCATCTGGCCCTTCAAGTCTGTTTCGCCATTCAATCGTGGCTGATCCTTTTTTACTGTCTCCTCCCCAACCCCAGTTCCCGGCCTTCTCTCCATAACCTTTGATGCCGTGTCCAATCAAGAACCTATCAATCTCTGCCTTAAATACACCCAGCAACCTGGCCTCCACAGCTGCATGTGACAATAAATTCACCACCAAGGTACTAGCATCCACAAGAAATAATCCAGCAACCATCCTATAAACACTTCATGATCTTTGTAAAGTGTACAGCAAGGGTCCTTTATTTTACTTGCTTAGCACAGCCTCAGGATAGAAGGACGCCCTTTCAAAACAGAGATGCGGAGAAATTTCTTTGGCCGAAGGATGTTGAATTTGTGAAATTTGCCTTATAGTCTTATGAATGAGGTTAAAACACAATGGAAGCTGGTGTAGGATATTTCTTATTAAGCTATGAAAAGGTATATTTTCTAAAAAAATACTAAAATATTGAGACATTTTATTTAAAACATTTAAAAAAAATTTCTGCAGCTTTTTTGTCCTTTCATTTCCCTGATAATCTAAATTATGGCTTGAAATATGATATATAAGCATTCCCTCTCCTACTGTGTGGGAAAAATTCCAGATACAGATACACAGAAAGAGTGAATATCCATTAGAAGACACAGTAGAGATCTTAGGGTAACAGGCTAATTGATAATCACTACTTTGACTCACACTATTTTTGAATAAATCAATATGAAACATACATAAATAGTTAGAATTAAGTCAGCAAGAATCCTGTAGGGAAGAATTAGTTTTCTCTCTACAATAAAGGGAGAGATGTATATTAACATTGGATTGCCAAGTTTTAAGACAGCATTTTATCGACTAACCATTTACAGATTAACTTCTATTCTACTGACAAAAAGCTGATTTCAGTTAACTGGCCTTGTAAACTAATGCAGTCAGCTCTCCATTTCGTGAACAACCAGCTTTTGTAAAATCATGTCTTGCCGACGTAAGAAGTTTCTTACAAATCATATCAAATAGTTTTATTTTAATTTTTTTGCAGAGATGTTTGTGGTTGAAAACTTGAACGTGACAACAAGTGGCAAACCATGAGACAGCTGATGTGTTTGGTGGAAAACATGAAACAGTTCCTACAAGAGCAAATGAAACTTAATGTAGCACAGAATGCAGACTGAAAATAGCTCAGCTTCTCAACTTTTGAAGTCTGGTGAAAAGAATTATATGGTATTATTGTAATTGGACCTATTATATTTAATTTGTACATATCATTAATTGTGACGTCTCCAAAGACTTAGAAAGAAAAAAGCAACATTTCAAAGGAGATCATTCTTTTTGATATTAAGTCATGGCAGTAGGATTTCAGATTGTATCATGACAGGAAATTGTTGTTACTGACATATTTTATTCATTTTACCTCGTGTTCACCGTAAAATATGAATTACTTGTAAACAACAGGAATTCTGCAGATGCTGGAAATTCAAGCAACATACATCTCCCCCTCCCCCTCCAACTTTCAAATCCCTTACTCACTCTTCCTTCAGTTAGTCCTGACGAAGGGTCTCGGCCTGAAACGTCGACTGCACCTCTTCCTAGAGATGCTGCCTGGCCTGCTGCGTTCACCAGCAACTTTGATGTATGAATTACTTGTGTCTCAATTCATCTATCCCTACAGTCAAAGGAGGCACTGTAGACAGCAGAGAGACAGGAAAGGCAGATATCATTAAAGTTTGCATGTCATGCACACAAGAGATTCTGAAGATGCTGGAAATCCAGAGTAACACACACAAAATGCCGGAGGAACTCAGCAGGTCAGGCAGCAACTATAGAAAGGAATAAGCAATCAGCGTTTCGGGCTAGGATCTTCCATCATGAAGAAGTTGCGATCTATTCTTTGGGTCATGAATTACCTGCAGGACCTTCAGGAGCAGGGGAGGTAACTTTATCATCTTCTGAGGCACAGATTGAGAGCTATGGTCACCAGCAATGTCCGAGCAGCAGTTCCAAAAGATGGCAGAACTGTTACTGGTGGTGACACCAGTGATTTGCAGTGAGATTTGGGCTTTCATATTTATCCAGTTTCTACTTCCTGGGTCAATATTCTAACAGCAATAATGAGGTTGGTCGGTCCAAAAATGGAGATACTAAACAAGAGGTAAGCATTAGCTACCCAGAACTTCCTCAAAACTTTCTGAAAGAGTGAGCGCAGCTCCTTTGAAGAAGCGCTTCCACAGAGGACATCGAGAGAGCAGCTGTGAAGCTGAATTATTTATTGTGGGATTACATAGTCACCTCTTGAACTCCTGTATATCACCCGTCTGCTCTTTCTAGCATTTCGCTGATGATAGTTCGAGAGCTCAAGAATCCAGAAACCACCATTAAGGCGGCTGCTTGTAAATGATTAATGTACTTAAATGATCAACGAGCTTTCTTTTGAGCAGTGGAAGGTGGAATCACAACCAGTTACTGCTCCATGCATTTGTATTCAGTTTAGAATATTACCTCTGTTGTTTACCCTGCCCTCAAAATCCCAACCACCAAATTCCTGTCACCAGCTAGCTCACTCCCTGAGCTACTCAAGATTTTCCAGCAGTTTTTTGGGGGTTATATTTCATTTGAGAGTTGATTTACAGATATGGCCGCCTGATAAGATATTGTTGGAAAACACTGTTTTTTAATAATACTTTTTATAAGTTCATACTTTTTAACAAACTCGTGAATCTTTAACACTCACTGGCAGAAAGTGGTATAGCAGTTAAGCTAGTGTAATGCCCTGGGCAAGATTTTTACTGCAATGCTGTAGGCATTTCATTTTAGCAGTTCCGTAAGAGCAGTTTGTTCTGGTTTCAGCCTGCTTGGGTTTGAGCTAAAGATAAGGGGCTATGTTGTTCAACTTAGGAACGTTGTGTCAGCCATTCGGAATGGTGGAATTGGGAGAAGGTTCTAGAGAGCGCTGGGCGGAGAGGTTTTGGTGGCAGACACTAGTGTGGGTCGAGGTCTTCTTGGCAGGAGCTGGGAGAAGACAGGAGGGAAGATGGCTGAAGATGCTTTGTGCAGATGAATTATCAAGGAGGAAGGACCAGTACTCGGGAGGGGAACCCTGTTTGTTCAAGATGGATTTCAAGCGGCAATTGGAAAGTGGTGTGTGCTTTCACACAGACTGTGGGTCCAGCACGTGGGTTAAAGACAGCTTCAAGATGAGCTTCAACTTATGTGCACATTCGGACTGGGTTAACTGTAATGGGCCATTTTATTATTTTTCTTTTTCTTTTCCTATTAACTGTTCGATAAAGCTGACATTTGTAAACACACCTTTATATTTGTATGCGGTGTACAATCTGTTATTTCTTGCCGACGGCTAATTGCATATGGGCAGTATTTCCACAGTATTACTACAGATCAGGGTTCAGGTGGGTGAGACGTCCCAACTTCCCGGTTTTGGTGGGACCCAAGTCCCATTAACCCTAGACGTACGGAGTCTGAAAAAGGTGGTTTTATCACCGCGAGGGGCTAACAAGCCACATCTCTAGAGTCGCCGGTAAAAGAGGAGTTTCACTAACAGTTTATCACCTTTCTCATTTTTCATTGGCTACGTATTAGCATATTACCTGCATGATGCAATTGTGTCAAGTATGTAGCCTATTAACCAATGCATTCCTATGTAAGGAATTTTCTTTACCCTACCTATAAAAGTGATATATTTTTCAGAAGTGCTACCTTTTACTACTTTTATTCCTTTGTCTTAAACCCCTTCACATTAATTCCTCTCTTGGCATCGTTTCTCAGATCTTTATTCAGTTTGCTCATTATTTCTGACTCCTGGAAGAACTCTAATCAGAAATTGACGAGGGATCCAACAATATATACAGTATCTCACTATTATGTTGTTTTATGTTCAGACTTCCAAGTTTAATTTTTGTTGCATTTTTCCTTCCTACAGCTTACTTGACAAACCAGTGAATCTCCAATCACCTTCGTTGGAGGATTGTAGTTTCAAAACTGCACACTTCACTGCCCTAATTCTGCCCAGGAGTCACGAATTCTGATGGGAAAAATTAGTTGTGCATGAATCTTGAACTGACCAACGAATATTGCTGTTTACTGTTTCCCAGAAATTTGTGCTCTCGATAGTACTACGTTTTATTTATTTGATTCATCTCCTCTCATTTGCATGACGTCAGTGCTGTTGCCTGTTCTGCACAAATGAGTGAAGCTACATATTCATGCTGATCTTGTTTTCATTTGCTGCTGATGTTCACTTCATGTTTGTGGGGATCTGTGTGCTATCATAAAATAAAATGTTATTTATTGAGATACAGCGTGGAATATGCCCTTTTGGCCCTTCGAGCTGTGCAGCCTAGCAAATCCAGATTTAACCGAAGCCTTATCACAGGGCAGCTGACTCAGTGTAATGCTGCATCCGAAGTCCGATGGCCCATGCAAACAGTAGAAAGTTGTAGGAAAACCTTGCATATCCATAGCATTAGTATTTGCATTTTTGCCAGCGTTACTAGTCATAGTCATAGTCATAGTCATACTTTATTGATCCCGGGGGAAATTGGTTTTCGTTGCAGTTGCACCATAAATAATAAGTAGTAATAGAACCATAAATAGTTAAATAGTAATATGCAAATTATGCCAGTAAATTATGAAATAAATCCAGGACCAGCCTATTGGCTCAGGGTGTCTGACCCTACAAGGGAGGAGTTGTAAAGTTTGATGGCCACAGGCAGGAATAACTTCCTATGACGCTCTGTGCTGCATCTCAGTGGAATGAGTCTCTGGCTGAATGTACTCTTGTGCCCAACCAATACATTATGTAGTGGATGGGAGACATTGTCCAAGATGGCATGCAACTTAGACAGCATCCTCCATCAGAGAGTCCAGTTCCATCCCCACAACATCACTGGCCTTACGAATGAGTTTGTTGATTCTGTTGGTGTCTGCTACCCTCAGCCTGCTGCCCCAGCACACAACAGCAAACATGATAGCACTGGCCACCACAGACTAATACTAATATTTTTTACCACTTAACATAAATAGCTAAATCGTCCAAGAGGACCACAACTTTGTCCTTGGGTTTGGAGGCTTGCGTCCCTCAATGACCCGGAGAGCTATGTTGGCTGGAGTCAGGGCTTTATGCTTTGGCTGTTGGGAGGGCCACCCATGCCAAGCAGGTCAAAGGGCAGAGGCCGGGCTAAGAATGGCCCACCGGTTTGGGGGCTCAGCTCAGGGCAAACAACTCTGACCGGTAAAACAGAATTGTTATGGAAACAGCGAAGAAGGATCCTTCTATATCCAAGTCCATTCGGGACTTGTGTGACTGGCAGGAGTGAAAACTGAGAGGAAGCTACTGACATGATGTAGGAAGCCCTGAACACCACGAGAGATGGAGGACCTTCATTGCTGCCCTAAATGCCAGTGGTGTAATCGACAGTAAGTCAATATATACAACTAAATACTCCTTGATCAAAGTGAACTTTTAAAGCAAATTTCATGGTGAATTTTGTAATAATTTTTCATCGTCAATAAAGTTGCAGCAGTTATATAGTAAGGAAACCGTCCCTTCAGCCCCAATCTTATTTTTCCTCTTGCATCTCTATTAACTCTGCCAGCCACCTACACATACACAACAGCCAAATAACTTACCAGATAAACATACAGTAATTGGGATGAGGGTGGAAACTGGAGCTTTGGAAAACAGATCAGTTGTTACAGGGAGTCTTAGGACCTGCTCCACCGAGCTCAGGAACAGCTGTTACCCCTCAACCATCAGGTTCTTGAACCAGGGTAGAGAACTTCACTCATCCCAACAATGAACTGATTCCACATCCTATGGTCTCCTTCAAGGACTCTTCAACTGATGCTCTCAATATTATTTCTTATTATTTTTGTTTTTTAAGTAATATTACATTGCTCCTTTAGTTACTTTCATGAAAACCACAAATTACAAAATATTCAACCCTACAAAGTTTTACTCGGGAGGAGAAGATGGCAGCGCGACGCAGTGCGCGTAGCCTCTCCGGTGAAATGATATCATGTTTGTAAGTAAGATGCCGTGCACAATTCTGATTTGCTGGAGACAGACGTGAGAAGCAGAGGAACATCTGGAGAAATTTCTGAAATGCCCGGTTCGCTGCTGTTGCTACTGTGCAATCGAGAATCTCCGGAGGGAAGGCCCCCAAATCCTCGGCTTTGCCTGCTGCTGGCGACTGAGGCTGAGGTTGAAGCATTCGGCAGAGATGGTGCTCGGTACTCGGTGTCAGAGGGCTGATCGGAGCTCAGAGTTTTCGGGCGACTCAGAGTCGGACTGTGGTCGGGCATAGCAGGGAGAGTTTTCTTCCTTCTCCCGTCTGCGTGAGATGTGGGACTTTCGAGAGACTTTGAACTTTTTTACTTTGCCATGGCCTGTTTTTCTTCAAGTTATGGTATTGTTGCACTGTTGTAACTATATGTTATAATTATGTGGTTTTTGTTAGTTTTTCAGTCTTGGTCTGTCCTATGTTTCTGTGATATCACACCGGAGGAATATTGCATCATTTCTTAATGCATGCAATACTAAATGACAATAAAAGAGGACTGTGTGTCCTCATAATCTAATCTAATCAAAGACATATAGACATATCTTTAAACTATCTTTTATTTGAGCTACAATGATTTATTTTACAAGTTAAATTATTGTGTATTCAGTGGTGTAATTGTTGTTATACAAGGCAAATTTGCTGTAAAGCAACAATGTCAAACAAAACAATTTCCAAAGTTCACTTGAATTTGATTAATTCCAAATAAGAGAAAGATAAATATCACATGAGATTTGCAGCACAGGATGAGGGCCATCTGGTTCAGCTGCTCTGCACTAGTGTTTGAATTCTATAGGGGCCTCCTCATACTGGATTGAATCTCATCTTATTAGCCTCTCTTTACATGCCATTTTCCCTTACTGCATTACTTCATAAATACATCCATCCTATTTGTCTCAAGTACACTGTAAGTTGATGCTGCATCAATCTAACCATGCCTCACTTATCTGCACCACTCTTTCTGGATTGCCTACTTAGAAACATAGAAACATAGAAAATAGGTGCAGGAGTAGGCCATTCGGCCCTTCGAGCCTGCACCGCCATTTATTATGATCATGGCTGATCATCCAACTCAGAACCCAGCCTTCCCTCCATACCCCCTGACCCCTGTAGCCACAAGGGCCATATCTAACTTCCTTTTAAACATAGCTAATGAACTGGCCTCAACAGTTTGCTGTGGCAGAGAATTCCACAGATTCACCACTCTCTGTGTGAAGAAGTTTTTCCTAACCTCGGTCCTAAAAGGCTTCCCCTCTATCCTCAAACTGTGACCCCTCGTTCTAGACCTCCCCAACATCGGGAACAATCTTCCCGCATCTAGCCTGTCCAATCCCTTTAGGATCTTATACGTTTCAATCAGATCCCCCCTCAATCTTCTAAATTCCAACGAGTACAAGCCCAGTTCATCCAGTCTTTCTTCATATGAAAGACCTGCCATCCCAGGAATCAATCTGGTGAACCTTCTTTGTACTCCCTCTATGGCAAAGATGTCTTTCCTCAGATTAGGGGACCAAAACTGCACACAATACTCCAGGTGTGGTCTCACCAAGGCCTTGTACAACTGCAGTAGTACCTCCCTGCTCCTGTACTTGAATCCTCTCGCTATAAATGCCAGCATACCGTTCGCCTTTTTCACCGCCTGCTGTACCTGCATGCCCACTTTCAATGACTGGTGTATAATGACACCCAGGTCTCGTTGCACCTCCCCTTTTCCTAATCGGCCACCATTCAGATAATAATCTGTTTTCCTATTTTTGCCACCAAAGTGGATAACTTCACATTTATCCACATTAAATTGCATCTGCCATGAGTTTGCCCACTCACCCAACCTATCCAAGTCACCCTGCATCCTCTTAGCATCCTCCTCACTGCTAACACTGCCACCCAGCTTTGTGTCATCCGCAAACTTGGAGATGCTGCATTTAATTCCCTCATCCAAGTCATTAATATATATTGTAAACAACTGGGGTCCCAGCACTGAGCCTTGCGGTACCCCACTAGTCACCGCCTGCCATTCTGAAAAGGTCCCGTTTATTCCCACTCTTTGCTTCCTGTCTGCTAACCAATTCTCCACCCACACCAATACCTTACCCCCAATACCGTGTGCTTTAAGTTTGCACACTAATCTCCTATGTGGGACCTTGTCAAAAGCCTTTTGAAAATCCAAATATACCACATCCACTGGTTCTCCCCTATCCACTCTACTAGTTACATCCTCAAAAAATTCTATGAGATTCGTCAGACATGATTTTCCTTTCACAAATCCATGCTGACTTTGTCCGATCATTTCACCGCTTTCCAAATGTGCTGTTATCACATCCTTGATAACTGACTCCAGCAGTTTCCCCACCACCGACGTTAGGCTAACCGGCCTATAATTCCCCGGTTTCTCTCTCCCTCCTTTTTTAAAAAGTGGGGTTACATTAGCCACCCTCCAATCCTCAGGAACTAGTCCAGAATCTAACGAGTTTTGAAAAATTATCACTAATGCATCCACTATTTCTTGGGCCACTTCCTTAAGCACTCTGGGATGCAGACCATCTGGCCCTGGGGATTTATCTGCCTTCAATCCCTTCAATTTACCTAACACCACTTCCCTACTAACATGTATTTCGCTCAGTTCCTCCATCTCACTGGACCCTCTGTCCCTTACTATTTCTGGAAGATTATTTATGTCCTCCTTAGTGAAGACAGAACCAAAGTAATTATTCAATTGGTCTGCCATGTCCTTGCTCCCCATAATCAATTCACCTGTTTCTGTTTGCAGGGGACCTACATTTGTCTTTATCAGTCTTTTCCTTTTTACATATCTATAAAAGCTTTTACAGTCCGTTTTTATGTTCTCTGCCAGTTTTCTCTCATAATCTTTTTTCCCCTTCCTAATTAAGCCCTTTGTCCTCCTCTGCTGAACTCTGAATTTCTCCCAGTCCTCAGGTGAGCCACTTTCTCTGGCTAATTTGTATGCTACTTCTTTGGAATTGATACTATCCCTAATTTCTCTTGTCAGCCACGGGTGCACTACCTTCCTTGATTTATTCTTTTGCCAAACTGGGATGAACAATTGTTGTAGTTCATCCATGCAACCTTTAAATGCCTGCCATTGCATATCCACCGTCAATCCTCGAAGTGTCATTTGAAGTGAACTTGTCAGATATCCTGTTCTGGATGAGCATGGATTTTCTTCAGCTCTCTGAAAATGAGCCAGCCTGATCACATCCTTATCACATTTGTTTCCGAGCCGGGCCTTGTGTGTCCAGCGGGAATGGATAAAATTTTGAAAACGGTCTGTGGTAAGATTGTAACCATAATCAAAGTTGCATTGGCAAAACAGTATGAAAATATCTATTACTGCAATACCACATTCATTAAAAATGTATTTCCTGAAAACGAGCAGACTGTATTAAAAGTTACTTGTGGATTCCATCTGGAAGTTTGGTCTGAGATGTTAGTTACTGTGAAATCTGATTTTCTGAAACTGTTATTTCTTCTAAAGCTATTTTTGTCAGGTATGGATGTTTTTGGACAAGTTCATCTCCACCTAAAGAACAAGATTTAAAAGGAAACCTAGAGTCTATTACTTCTACACACCATTTTAAAAAATGATAAATGGAGCCAGCAATTGCAAGAACAAGCTCCCCTATATCCGTAAAACTACAGATAAAATTTGAAGATATCCCACCGATCAGAATGGCACCGATCAGAATGCTGTTGTGGTGTTGATGTAAGATGCCCTGCGGGAGCTCAGAGATTAGTATTAGAGATGAAATATCTTTTATTATTTGTTTTTGAGTTTCATTCAGACTCCCAGCACAGAGTTAAGTGATTAATCATACTGTGTTTAGAATTGTCTATTTGAATTTAATGACATATTTGTTGTGAATATGAAGCTGGTAGGAGAAAACAGACTGATTTCAATGATCAAAAGAAAGTAAGTTACATTTGGGCCTTTGGCTCTTTTATCCGTACAGTTGCTTTCTCATTTGAGAAGGAGAAAGACGGTACAAGAAAGACCAAGAGGGTTATCTTATTAACTTCAGAAATGCACTTAGTTACAACCACTCTATCACTTGTCCTGAAGAGGTGATCACATAATAATATGGTATAATTTTCATGCATCCTATACTTGTTTAACTTAATACACTTCAACCACTGCAATGTGATATCCAGTCACAGTTTAAAGCCTAACAACTGAATAATTCGTATAATTGACAAGCAAAAACTCATTATAACAAACAATGTTGACAGTTTAATATTATTTAATTGACTTACCATGACAGCTATATTTATTGTAGCTATGAAAATTACTTTAGATTAATGGAACGAAAACCCCAAAATTCAATAAAATACGTTCTCAGAACACTTTCTACAAAGTTGAAAAACTCGTATTTGGAAAAAGAATGGAATCTGTATCAAAAATCAATTTGTACTTCTTCACGTCTAGTTAAAGAATGAAACAAGCGATTAGAAGAATGCTTCTGCTAAGCAGGAATATTAATCCCATTCCTTTTATTACAGTTTTGAGTTTTAAATTTAACTTCTCGTGCTTGGTTTACATTTCCTTTTCAAGTTGCAATACATTTGCAGAAGAAAACTTTGCATCAATTCTTAACTCAGTGTAATTTTGGAATATTAAGAAGTGTAGCATCTTTTCAAATTACTCTTGGAATTAAGGGTGATGTGCTTCTGTTCTGGTTCTGTCCATGAGTGCTTTAAGCCTTTGCCCAGTAACCACCACACAGAGGTGCCAGTGGCAAAGACATCCAAGACAAATGGAGACCCAACTTTACTACAAGGAATGAACATGTGTGTTTGGGCACATACATATGTTCTGAACACAAACAAACATCCTCTGATTGTTGAGGCACAATCATGCCCACATAGTGTGGCACACTTCATTTGCAATACTTTTTACCTCATCCTCTTCCTTCAGCCCTACCCTCACTCAGTAACCCCCCTCTCTTTTCCTCCATCTGCTTCTGTCAGATTTCCCCTCCTATAGTCCTTCCATCCTGTCAACTCAAGATCCCTCATTCACCAGCTTTCCTCCTTGGCTCCTTCTCTCTTCTCCTCACAGTTTCTGCCCCATTTTCCCTCACTCTCTGGCTGTAGACTCTATACGCTCTTTGGGAATTTATAGTATAGTATAGTATAGTCATTTTTTATTGATCCCGGGGGAAATTGGTTTTCGTTACAGTTACACCATAAATAATAAATAGTAATAGAACTATAAATAGTTAAATAGTAATGTGTAAATTATGCCAGTAAATTATGAAATAAGTCCAGAACCAGCCTATTGGCTCAGGGTGTCTGACCCTCCAAGGGAGGAGTTGTAAAGTTTGATGGCCACAGGCAGGAATGACTTCCTATGACGCTTCCCATCTACAACCATCGCAAATCCTCTTCGTATCCAATCCTCAGTTTCTAATTGTATAGACCTGGTCTCACCAGGAGTTTGCAGCCCGACCCAATCCTCCCAGGAAACCTTAGGGGACATCATGCACCTTGTAAGCTTCCGCAAATAAAACCAAGTGAGGCGTTTTATGTTGGATGAAACCCATTACACATTTTATTGAACTCCAGAAGCTAAACACACTAAAAAATCTTTACGTAATCACATCATCATACCAGTCAAGCCTCTTAAAGTGAGACACCAACTCATTGTTGGTGGTAGTGAAATATGTACATTTCAGCCATTTATGTTACCCTAGACAGGCCCCCCCACCCCAGAATTCACTATAACCAGTATTGTGACCCCGCCTGGAGCTCAGATGAGCCGCCCCACTCGGGTCCTGTGTTCCTTGGGTGCAGGAACTGCCGGTGCCTCTGGCGCATTCAGAGGTGAGTTGACACACTCATGGTAACCTTGAGATGCCAGGGGCATGGCAGCGGAATACTCCAAATCTCAGTGGGTTGGTTTAAGGTGATGTACCAAAATACGTCCTGTTTTACCCCTCTTATATATAATGAAAGTCTTTTCTCCCCATTCCAAAATATGGAACAGGCCATTGTAAGGAGGCCTAAGGGAATATTAGTGTGCATCGTGGCGGATGAAAACAAATGAGACAGAATATAGGTCAACAGGTAACCAAGAATACTATATGTCATGATGGGAGATAGGAATAGACAATAGACACTAGATGATAGGTGCAGGAGTAGGCCATTCAGCCCTTCGAGCCAGCACCGCCATTCACTGTGATCATGGCTGATCATCCACAATCAGTACCCTGTTCCTGCCTTCTCCCCATAGCCCTTGACTCCTCTATCTTTAAGAGCTCTATCTAACTCTTTCTTGAAAGAATCCAGAGAATTGGCCTCCATTGCCTTCTGAGGCAGAGCATTCCACAGAACCACAACCCTCTGTGTGAAAAAGATTTTCATCAACTCCGTTCTAAATTGTCTACCCCTTATTCTTAAACTGTGGTCTCTGGTTCTGGACCCCCCCAACATCGGGAACATGTTTCCTGAATAGATGAAAAGGAATTGAATTTACTGAGGAGGACTGAGGAGGGTTGAGAAGCCAACCAGGTGGTCGTGGCATCAGGAATGAATTCACCTGGCCTATATATGAACCCAGCCAGAGGCGAATGCAGGTCCTCTTTTGTAGATGTTCTGAGCCCCAGCAGGACCCATGGGAGATGATCATGCCAACACTCATCAGTCAGGGAAGCCCTCAGAGCACCCTTTAAGGAGTGGTGAAACTGCTCGCGTAGGCCTTTGGGCTGCGGATGATACACCGTGGTGTGATGTAGCTTAATGCCGAGGTTCCAGCCCATCACAGCCCAGAGGTCTAATATAAACTGGGAACCACAGTCAGAGGAAATACCAGATAGGGTGCCAAACCGAGCAATCCAGGTGCTGATGGATGTTCGAGCCATGTCTGTGGCCGTTGTTGATGCTAGAGGGACAACCTCCGGCCACCTGGTGGTGCGGTCCACCATAGTAAGGTGCATGAAACCGCAGGAGAGGGGAAGAGGACGGACAAGGTCCACTCTGACATCGTCAAACCGTTGCTCAGGGACCTCAGAACGTGCCAATGGCACCTGAACATGATGGTTAATTTTTGCCCGCTGGCACTCCACCCAGGCCGCAGTCCATTCACAAATGTGCTTACTGAGGCCCTGCCAAACAAACTTCAGCTTAGTCAGTTTCTGTGAGGCCTTCTGCCCGGATGCAAGAGACTCTCAATCCGTCTCCAGTTTGCAGGCACGGTGGGGTGGGGCGACTGGTTGAGGCATCATACAAGAGTGAAACACCAGCTTCCCTGAACTTGATGTCAGCCTGTGACTGCTGTTTGGTAAGCCTGGATCTCTGTGTCTGTAACTTGGTCAGCTGTCATGCTGGCATAGCCAGCCCCTAAGTGTATGGCCTCAAAGGCTGGCCAGGAGAGGCAATCAGACACGGCATTATTTTTCCCCTTGATATGCTGTGTATCAGTTGTGAACTCGGATATGCAGGCCAGGTGGCATTGCTGAAATGCAGACCAAGGGTCTGATAATTTGACCATCACATGCACGAAGGATTTATGGTCAACGAGCGCTGTGAAATGGCAACCCTCGAGAAGAAAATGAAAATGGCAGACAGCCAGATAGAGATCGAGAAGCTCATGGTCAAACATGTTGTACTTCCTTACGGTTGTTGGGGGAGGGGTGGAGAACAGAGCCGCTGGCTGGAGAAGGCAAGCAACTGTCATACGCTTCCAAACAACTGTTCATGCTCAGTACCCACAGCTTAGTCTGAGGTTTCAGTGGTAATGGTTAAGGGTGTGCTAGAAACAGCTCATTTGGTATCATCAGATGCCTTGGTCATATCCGCTGGCCAGTCAAGTTGATGCACAGGACACATTTCACTGTATGTTTCAATGTCCATGTGATAAATGAGGATAATCTTTAAAATCTCTCTTTAAGAAGAATATAGGCCAAATATTCTGGTCAAAACAGAACCAGCTTGTTTAAATAAAATAAGATTCTGTGCTTTGCAATAGCTAATCCATTTTGTGTATGTCATACAAAATGCTGGTGGAACGCAGCAGGTCAGGCAGCATCTATAGGAAGAGGTACAGTCGATGTTTAGGGTCTCGGACCGAAACGTCGACTGTACCTCTTCCTATAGATGCCGCCTGACCTGCTGTGTTCTACCAGCATTTTGTGTGTGTTGCTTGAATTTCCAGCATCTGCAGATTTCATCACGTTGTGTATGTCATAGCTGTTCTTGAATTGAGAATTTATCTTTTATTTTCATCCTATAATAGCAGAAGCCAAGAAAATATTAACACTGAAACTATTGTGGAAAGATGTAGGAACTGCTGGGACCTAAACCAGTTCTGCTTTGAGTGCCTACAATTTATTAAAATGAGAAGGGAAGTGAAAAAGCTGTTATTATGGGACTTAGGACAAAATAAAGAATAACTGGGAAGCGAGCAGTCAGGTTTGTCGAAGTTAGAAAGGTTTAACTCTTTGGCAGCTGTTGCGTATTTAGTATTTCAATAATATCTGACAGAACCTGTCTATATATACATAGTTTGATTAAGCATTCTTGTCTGTTTGAATGATTAATTATGGATTATATGTTAAAATACGTGAATTGCCTACATCATCCAGCTACCACCTAACATGTGCGCACCTCGCTGAAAGTAAACTTGAATCACATCCGTATTCCTGGACTCTTGTGACTCAATTGAATTAATTTAATGTCTTGAAGTTACAAAACAACAGCAGCTGCTGAGATGAGTGAAAGGAAAATGATTGGAAAGTAACCCTGATGCTGTGAGACAGAGTGAAACCAAAGGCAAAAGAACTGCGTTATGATACTGCAATACATCCTAGGATGCGCTGGGATGCATCATCAGTGATGTAATCTGTGCTCATCAGGCTTCTGGATCTTTCAACCCAGGCGGCCCAGCCAGGGTTGATCAGGCCCCGGCTTGTGTCCCAGCGGCAATGGTCCACGGGTCACACCTCCTGATCCACAGCTATCTTGAGGCTCGCTCAGCAACTGCTGAGGTGGCCCTGATAGGAGAATGAAGGAGAAGGAATTCTGATGTTGTGAAATAGAGTGAAACCAAAGGGAAAAGAACTGGGTTATGATGCTGAGATACATCCCAGGATGAGTGAGGTCATAGGATGTTTCGGGTCTTTCAGCATCAAACACTCTGTCCAGGTCGCCCAGCCAGGGTTGACTAGGTCCTGGATTGGTCCATGGGTCACACCTCTAGATCCATAGACATCCTTTGTGCAGCAGCCTCTGTGTTTGTTCTGATGGTAGGATGAAGGAAAAGAAAATCCTGATGCTGTGACATAGAGTGAAGCCAAAGGCAAACGAGCTGGGTTACATACAGTATAATCAAGGGCCTTGCTTGTCACAGATAAGGGCCGACCTTACCTTTGATGTACTACCTGCAATGCTCCAGAATATTGTTGCCTACCTGCAGTGCTTTGTTAAGCCTGGATTTGGTTTTAAATAACAAGAACTCCGCATAATATAGACTTCACCACTTGATGCATCTCACAAATAAAATTTGCCAAGAATGGGAATGAGAAATATGGTAGTAATAAGTTGTAAAGCTTTTAAAACACATTCCAACATTCAATGTGGAGTACCAGATCAAATAAATATCATTCACACTGTACAAGAATGTACTGAACATTAAAAAAACCACTCTGCTACTCATACAGTCATTTCAAAGCTCAAAGTAAATTTATTATCAAAGGATGTACAGTATGCATTACTGTTGGCTACACTGAGATTGATTTTCTTGCAGCCAATTACAGGGAAATAAAGAAATACAATAATTTTTTATGAAACTAAATGAACAGAGACTAACAAACAATAATGTGCAGGAACTTACATGCGATAACATCTACATTTAGATCTAATAGTAACATGAGTGGCATCATTCGAAGGGCTCCTACATTTTCTTCCAGTGAAAGTGTGGATGTTGTTCTCAAAATTTGACAGTCTGACCATTCCTAATGATATACTTTGTTAAAGGATTTTAAAAGCATTTTTAAAGATGTTCACTAGCTATCTAAGTTGCAGCTTTTTTAAAAAAACTTTTTCAGAGTATAAGGAATTAATACTTTGAATATTTTTGAAGGGAGAGTGAGAAGCTGGCAAAGCAATGATTTCCTCACCAAGGAAACCAGGAAATCTAAAACTAGGATCACAATTCTTGCCACTTGTCAAAACAATAACAATATCAATGAGCTTTGAGTCACCCCATCTGTGAGGCAACTCTTTTGTTTTGCTGATCATTTCATACGAAAGGATGATTTAATGGCTGCTAAAAATGTCAGGCAAAGAATTAACCAAACTTCAATAGTTTCATTTAATATCAGAGAAATGTATACAATATACATCCTGGAATTCTTGTTCTTCGCAGACATCCACAAAAACAGAAGAGTGCCCCAAAGAATGACAATAAATATGTTAGGACCCCAAAGACCTCCCCACTACCCCCTCCCATGCACAAGGAACAGCAAAGCAATGACATTCCCCCAGCCCCCACTTAACTTCAGCAAAAAGCATCAGCACCCTTCACCCACCAAGCAAGCAACAGCAAAGCCGCCAGGAAAGGCCATGATTTGCATATTAACAAAAACCAATCGTTCACCCTGACAACTCGACATACCACAGGCACTCTCTTTCTCCCTAATAAAGGGACAGAGGGGTGTCACCCCTTCACAGCGAGAGGGGAGGCGTAACAGAGAAACTCGCTGCTTTGTGATGATAATATCTGCAGCATTGCTTTTTTTCTGAGTTCTCTGACTTGAGAATTGGCAACAAGCTCTTCTCCAGTGAGAGGGAGGGAGAGAGAGAGAGGATGATTTGCCAAGTATAGAGTCCCTAAAAGCCTATCTGCTGTTTCTGATGTTCTGCTTCCTTCTGCGATGCTTCAATCAACCATACCAGGATAGACTTGATTCGTCCACGGGGTCGCAAAGCTTTGAAAACCTGAAGGCGTGCTAGTCTTCTGGGACTCATCGTTGGAATGTCAAAAAGTGGCCCTAGGAGCAAGACCCATCACTGCAAAGAACCGAAGTCTGAGGGTGACTCCAGGTCAGGATCTCCGACAGAACCGCATCCACTCTGAAAAGGAAAAAGAGAGACATCAAAGGGAGAAATAGTGGTGCATACAACTCATTTCTCAGTCTACAACTGTTCACAATGTTCTTTAATAATTTGGAAGAGGGGGGCCAAGCGTAGCATATCGAATATGGCTAATGACACTAATCTGAGTGGAAAAGCAAACTGTGCAGAAGATGTGGAGGTATATATATATGTATATTAAAATATATATTATGTATATATATATATTATACATAATATATTTTTAAGAGATACAGCACAGAATAAGCCCTTCCAGGACTTCAAGTCACCCCGCCAAGCAATCCCCGACAATCCCAAATTAACCCTAACCAAACACGGGACAATTTACTTTACTTTACTTTATACTTCATTGTCGCCAAACAATTGATACTAGATCGTAAGATCATCACAGTGATATTTGATTCTGCGCTTTCCTCTCCCTGGATTACAAACATTAAATATTAAAAATATTAAAAATAGTAAAAATTAGTAAATATTAAACATTTAAATTATAAATCATAAATAGAAAAATGGAAAGTGCAAAAAAACCGAGAGGCAGGTCCGGATATTTGGGGGGTACGGCCCAGATCCGGGTCAGGATCCGTTCAGCAGTCTTATCACAGTTGCAAAGAAGCTGTTCCCAAATCTGGCCGTACGAGTCTTCAAGCTTCTGAGCCTTCTCCTGGAGGGAAGAGGGACGAAAAGTGTGTTGGCTGGGTGGGTCATGTCCTTGATTATCCTGGCAGCACTGCTCCGACAGCGTGCGGTGTAAAGTGAGTCCAAGGACGGAAGATGGGTTTGTGTGATGTGCTGGGCTGTGTTCACGATCTTCTGCAGCTTCTTTCCGTCTTGGACAGGACAACTTCCATACCAGGTTGTGATGCACCCTAGAAGAATGCTTTCTACGGTGCATCTATAAAAATTACTGAGGGTTTTAGGGGACAGGCCAAATTTCTTTAGTTTTCTCAGGAAGTAAAGGCACTGGTGGGCCTTCTTGGCAGTGAACTCTGCTTAGTTGGACCAAGTCAGGTCATTTGTGATATTGACCCCGAGGAACTTAAAGTTTTTGACCTGTTCCACTTGCGCACCACCGATGTAAATGGGGTCATGAGGTCCGCTACTCCTTCAGAAGTCAACAACCAATTCCTTCATCTTGCTGACGTTGAGGGATAGGTTATTGTCTTCGCACCATGCCACCAGGTTCTTAATTTCCTCTCTGTACTCAAACTCATCATTACCCGAGATACAGCCTACAGTTGTTGTGTCATCAGCAAACTTATATATTGAGTTTGATGGAAACTTGGCTACACAATCATGGGTGTACAGTGAGTACAGCAGGGGGCTGAGTACACAGCCTTGTGGGGCACCGGTGCTCAGAGTGATTGTAGAGGAGAGCTTGCCCCCTATTTTTACAGCCTGGGGCCTGTCTGTGAGGAAGTTGAAGATCCAGCTGCAGATCTGAGTGCTAAGGCCCACGTTCCGGAGCTTAGGAATCAGTTCATTTGGAATGATGGTATTAAAGGCAGATCTGTAGTCAATGAAAAGGAGCCTTACGTATGCATCTTTACTCTCCAGGTGTTCTAAGGAGGAATGTAGGGCCAGAGAGATGGCATCTGCCATTGACCTGTTGCTCCGGTAGGCAAATTGCAAAGCGTCCAGGTTGACCGGTAGGCTGTGGTTGATGTGTGCCATAACCAATCTCTTGAAGCACTTCATAGCAATTGATGTCAGAGCCACAGGTCGATAGTCATTCAGGCATGCCACCTTGCTCTTCTTCGGGACTGGGATTATCGTTGCCTTCTTAGAACACGATGGGATCTTAGACTGAAGCAAGGAGCAGTTTAAGATGTCAGCAGACACTCCAGCTAGCTCGCTTGCACAGGCCCGGAGAACCCGTCCCGGGACGCCATCTGGGCCCATTGCCTTCCTTGGATTTATCTTCAGGAAGGCCCTTCTAATGTCCTCCTCAGTGACGATGAATCTCGATGCCACCAGGTCCAGTTCATCCGGAGGGAGCGGGACACTCCTCTTCTGTTCAAATCTTGTGTAGAATATGTTAAGTTCGTCAGGAAGGGAAGCGCCACAGTTATTGATATTCCCAGCCTTTTCTTTGCACCCAGTGATCTTATTTAGACCCTGCCATAGTCTACTGGCATCCCTCTGGTTAGCCTGGGCTTCCAACTTGGCTTGATATTGCCTCTTGTCGCCCTTAATGGCTTTCCAGAGTTCACGCCTGGATTCTGTGTAGCGACTGGTATCCCCGGACCTAAAAGCCGCTGCTCTAGCCTTTAAAAGGGACTTGACCTCATAATTCATCCAAGGTTTCTGGTTAGGGAATACCCGGATCATCTTGCGAGACACACAGTCCTCCGTGCATTTCCAAATAAAGTCCGTGACAGCTGAGGCATACTCATCAAGATTAGCTGCTGAGTCCTTGAATACTAACCAGTCCACCGATTCAAAGCAGTCACTTATAATGACTAAGTGACCTATCTGATATGTCTTTGGATCGTGGGACCTGGAGAAAACCCATGCGTTCTACAGGGGGAACAGACAGAGATTCCTTACAGGTGATGCTGGGATTGACCTCTGAAGTCCAACACGCTGACCTGTAATAGCGTCACGCTATCTGCTATGCTATCGTGTCTTAATGTAGATCAAGTTAGTGGGGAAGGGTCTGGTAGATGGAATGCAACATTGGTCAGTGCGAGATCATGCGCGTTGGAAGGAAAAATGGAAGATCAGATTACTACTTAAACGGTGAAAGATTGCAGCACGCTGCTCTGGAGAGAGTTTGGGGAGTGCTTGTGTATAAATTGCAGGTGCAACAGGTTATCAAGAAAGCAGCAGGAGCGTGGCTTTCATTGCCAGAGAGATTTAATTTTACAGCAGGGAGGTTATGCTGCAACTATTCAGGGAACTGGTGAAGCCACATCTGGAGTACCGTGTGCAGTTCTGTTCTCCTTACCTGTGGAAAGAAGCTGGCTTCGGAGGTGGTGCAGAATAAATTCATGAGGTTGATTTCAGTGATGAGAGGGTTAACTTAAGAGGAGAGATTGTGTCACTTGACCCCATACACACCGGAATTCAGAAGAATGAGAGGAGATCTCACAGCAACGCATAAAATTATGAAAGGGATAGATAAGATAGAGGCAGGAAAGTTGTTTCGATTGGTAAGTGAAACTAGAACGAGGCTTCAAGGTTTGGGGGAATAGAATTAGGACAGAGATGAGGAGAGAGTGCTTTTCCCCTGAGAACAACAAATCTGTGGATTAGTCTACCCAGGGAAGCAGTGGAGATATAGTTAAGACACAGTCAGATCTACTTTTGCAAAGCAGAGGATTAAAGGTAGAGGCAGAGGCAGGTGGGTTGAGATGAGTCCATGGCTAGATCAGCCATGATCTTATTGAATGGCAGGGCAGACTTGATGGGCCAGACCAACTCCAGCTCCTATTTCTGATGTTCTTATGTCACTGTATGTAATAAATGCCTTTGTTGTAGGTGATTAGAATTTATGTTTTACAGAATAATCTGAAGCCCTTCGGCTCTGATTTTGTAGCTGTAATTCTGTTTTGTAGAGCTAAGTTTTATAATTACTCAATCTATTTCAGAATAATATAGAGCAAGTAAATATTGAGAGAATTGGTGCATTACCCTGTAGCATTCAGGTTAGAGTCAGCTGCCCCCCTTTTTTTGGGATTGGTTGCGCCTTTTTACCTCTCAAAAGTTAATTTATGGGAATTTATTCTGTCATTATTTTAAAATATGAAAAAAGTAAGAATCTACACTTTGCACGAGTCGGAGGGAAAACTGTCATCTTTAAGCGTTCATACCATATACCTACAACTCCATAGAGGGAGACGATTCATCCCATCGAGTCCAGGTAGCTCCTCATCTTCTCTGACACAGCCATTCACTCATCCTCAATCTTTTTACTTAGACTGAGGTATGATTTACACCAGCCAATTAATCTACCAGGATCCTTGGGATGAGGAAGAAAACTACAGTACACAGAGAAAATCCACACGGTCATGAAAGAATGTGCAGAGTAGCTTTCAAAGTCACAACTGAACCAGAGTCACTAGAAATGTGAGGCAAAGGCAATAACCGCTGCATCTTCCTGCCTCCCTCATACAACATATTCTGGAGCGAAGAAATTAAATTGTATGAATTATTGAAAATTTCCAGAGGATTATATTCAGTTTTAAAATTATTATATCAAATTATCTATTTATTGAAATTCCCAATAGGGAGGAGGATTAGATGCTTTACAAAAATAATCAAGAAATATTGACTAGAAATTCCATTATGGGCAGCAGAGTATTTTAACTTTGTCACATAACATCTCGATTATAAGACCTTAAATCTTGAAAATCTGTTTGGGAACATGATTAAAGTGACCTCCATGTTCATAGACCTTAACTTCCTGTGAAACATTTAACATATTAGAAAGAATTTACAAAGGACCAGTTTCCTTTCTATTCAGAGAATTTCTTATACGTCTAATAATTCTTTTCAACTACTTATTATGCTTAATAGGTCACCTAATGTTAGTATGAATTCAAAGATGATTTACCATGAATATGATGATTATTGAAAAATGTCAAAATGATGTTTATTTTTAAATATGCACCTTCAGTGTCCACTAACTGAATGGAGGTGTATGCGACAAAACAAAATTTCATAAAAAGCCGATAGAAAGGTCAGTTATATGGTTATAAACACACGGAGATTTTGCGATGTTGCTAATTTTGAGGAACAGAGACAAAGTACTAGGGAAACTCAGCAAGTCAGGCAGCATCTATGGTGGGGTATGAACAGTCAACGTTTTGGTCTGAGACCCTTCATTGGGATTGTAAAAAAGCCAGAATGAAAACATGGGGAGAGGGTAAGGAGTACAAACCAGCAGGTAATAAGTGGAAGCAGGTGGGAGGGTGGGGGGAATGGGCTGAAGTAAGAAGCTGGGAGGTGATAGGTGAAACAGGTATAGGGCTGAAGAAGAAGGAATCTGATAGGAGAGAACAATAGACTATGGGAGAAAGGGAAGTAGGAGGCGGTTTTGGGCAGGTGAGGAGAAGAGAAGGGGTAAGAGGGGAGTCAGAATAGGGAATGGAAACAGAAAAGGTGCAGGGGGAAGAAATTACTGGAAGTTAGAGGAATCAATGTTCATGCTATCAATTTGGAGGCTACCCAGACAGAATATGAGGTGTTGCTCCTCCAACATGAGTGTGACCTCTTCTTAGCAGTTGAGGAGGCCATGGACTGAGATCAGAAACAGAATGGGATATAGTTAGTCTTTTCATTATGCAAGAAAATTAATTGACATTAATTGACAATTAATTGACATTTTGCACCCAGGTTTGAAAGCACATTCTGTATTCCATAGAATTTCATGTGGACATTCTGCATTAGGCCATGATGATATTTCTCTCTGACAGTAACTGGGCCAGTTTGTCATCGTGGAACCAGCAGAAGTCATGGATTCTATGTTTCAAAGGTCACATATCACCCGAGGCACTCATTCTACTACTAAATGCCTTTGAATTGAAATTGAATCCCAAGAGGCTGTTAGGGTGAAATCGGCCTGAAAAATGTTAAAAATTAGGAATTGCTTATGAATGCAAAATTATTGCTCGAGTCAAAGATCTGTTCAAACCTATTTTTTTTTCATCTACATTAAGCAGGTCTCTCAACCCACACTGGCTGAACTTGCCTGGGTATTCATCCTTAAATGTGTTGGCCTTTTTTACTTGCGTAGTGGAAGGTTTCCTTATTTTCCTTGCCAATGTTACCTGATGAAGACTATAGAAGTTGGGTTACTGCCTGTTTTCTTTCAACACATTTCCTGCACCTTTTGGCACCAGTCTTGTAACCCTTCCATGTCATTCCAATTCCCATGTTTTGGAAAAGCTAAACTGAACCTAAAGTAGCAAATTTCGCTTCATCAATCTAAATTCCAAAGAGGTGTATTCTGCTGAAGTGTCTATATGAACCTAGATTATATTCATGTTTTTAATTATTAAATCACACTGTCCAATTAGAAAGGCGTTCTTTAAAAATCTAATATTTGAAGATACAGATTACCATTTGATTATTTTGTAAAACATGCTGGTCAAGCTAACGTAACTGGTTAGCAAATTACTGGTTAAATACAAATTAAGAGACAGCACAAAGCATCAGGAACAATCAGCATTTTTTTTCAAGAAAGATTTTATCTGACAACTCAATTGAGGTTTTATGTGGGAAAAAACAATAAGGATTAGTGGAGATAGTCTTGTCAAGGTTAATTGCATTCTCTCATTGTCTCTCTATTTGTTTGATTGATCTAAATCTTGCAGCAATGTTTTTATACCTGAGCTTCTCCACAGATGTCTAATTTGATGAAGTGCACTTATAGTCTACTTTCCATTCATTATGTAGATTGAATACATTGATATCTAAGAAATCACTTCAACGAAGCCAAAACTCCTAGATCTGACAACAAGGTTTATATTATTTTGAAAATACCTACCCTAATTTAAATTACCTAGAGATTGCCTTTCATGAAAAATGAACCAAAAAATCTTGCGCTTAAAAACTGTATATAAAAACTGTTTTTGGAACTTTAACCATGTCATTTTGAGGTTCTTGTTGATCCCTCAGCCAGGTTTCTGTCCTTGAAAAGTTCAGTGTGTCATTGGTAGTGTTCAGACTGGAATTGAGTCTCAGAAGAAGGAACACATTGAGGGACTAATATTGACCTTCATTAGGAAACTTGTAAGAAAATAAATCACATAGCTGCTATTATCCGTGGTGCACAAGTGCCAAAGTATTAAAGACAGTTTCTAAGTTGAGCTTCTAAAGCAAACAAGACTGTAGATTACAATAAAACAACAAATAACGTATGCTGTAAAAGACATTTGTTTTTTCTGCTATTCAGACAAGGAAGTTATATGACAGTGAATTTAATAACCTGGTGGTCATAAAAGATTGACAATTATGTAAAGTGTTTGAACACAATTTAAAAAGAATTGGAACCTTTAGCAGATCGAGACTATTCTTGTTTCTCCCCAGGTGCTGGCCAACCAGTAAAGTTTTGACTGGTAATTATGGACAGAAAGTACATAATTACCAATCAAAGTTTACTTCCTGTAAAACAATCACAAACAAGAGAAAATCTGCAGATACTGGAAATCCATGCAACACACACAAAATGCTGGAGGTACTCAGCAGGCCAGGCAACATCCATGGAAAAAAGTACAGTCGACATTTCAGCCTGTCCTGCCGAAGGGTTTCAGCCTGAAACGTTGACTGCTTACTCTTTTCCATAGATACTGCCTGACCTGCTGAGTTCCTCCAGCATTTTGTGTGTGCTGTTTTCTGTAAAACATTTTGTTTGATTCAAACTTTGTCAGGGAGTGTCAGTGAGGAAAACATTACTGAATATGTCTTTGAGATTTTATGTTTGGGTTAGATTCTCAAAGTTTAAATTAACATAATGGGTGGCAGGTGTTGAATTAATGCTGCCTGGTCTTTATACTCTTCATACTTTCTGATATTTCTCAGTGTTTATGCTTTTCACAACCTTGTACTCTTGGCTTCTTCCAGAGCAAATCTTAACAGTGAAAACCTCAATAAAATGAAGAGTACTGAAAATTCTGCTTGAGATAAGTTCTCGTTACATTTAACTTCATATCCATTGGTCAAATACTCTACCAAGTTATAAAATGCTGATTCAAATAAAAATTAAAAACTACACATCCTCTTTGGTTGATCCATTTCAGAAGTAATTGATTCCAGTTTAATTTATTCTTCTAATGACACCTGACATTTTGAAGTGGGCTGTATTTCATGACCCAAAAGTTAAAAAAGAGTTCTGTCTACTTCATTTAATATTAATTGTTGGGCCTTAGTAATTTTTATGACACTGTAATTTTGTATCTTCACTGTTATGAAAATTTTGTGCCAGTTTTTTTGCGGTTTTCTATCGTACTCCTTTATTCTTCTCCCGAATATACTAACTACCTGCTTCAATCATACCAGTGCCCCAGAAGAACGTGTCTCCACTGATAACTGTAAAATAATAATTTTTTAAAATATCTTCAATATCAGTGGCAGTGAGAATGAAATTCCACTTGGCAATCATAAAATTTCTGTGTCAAATTTCCTGATTAACAATTATTACCAATGATCACAGTGCTGATAAACATAGAAACATAGAAACATAGAAAATAGGTGCAGGAGTAGGCCATTCGGCCCTTCGAGCCTGCACCGCCATTTATTATGATCATGGCTGATCATCCAACTCAGAACCCCGCCCCAGCCTTCCCTCCATACCCCCTGACCCCCATAGCCACAAGGGCCATATCTAACTCCCTCTTAAATATAGCCAATGAACTGGCCTCAACTGTTTCCTGTGGCAGAGAATTCCACAGATTCACCACAAAGTATCTGAGTTTGAAATAAGATTCTTAGGAAAATATAAACTTAAGGACCAAAGTTTTTAAGCAGATAATAAGCTGAGCTTCCATATCATTTCAGTTTGGATTGGCAACAACATCTTCTCCACGATCTCCACCAGCACAGGAGCACTACGAGGCTCTGTGCTTAGTCCCCTGCTCTACTCATTTTACACTTATCAAAAACAGGTTTAATATCACCAGCATATTTTGTGAACTTTGTTGAATTTGTGAAAGCAGTACAACGCAATACATAATAATAGAGAAAAAACTGAATTACCCAAAGTGTAATTAAATTGGTAATGCAGTGAGGTTGTGTTCGTGGGTTCAAAGTCCATTCACCTGTGACTCTGTGGCTGAGCTCCAATGCCACATTCAAATTTGCTGATGTCACCACTGCCATCGGCTAAATCAAAGGTTGTGACAAATCAGCATATGGGGGGAGACTGAAACTCTGGCTGAGTGGTGTCACAACAACAACTTCTTACTCCATGACAACAAAATCAAGGAGCTAATTGTTGACTTCAGGAGAAGAAACCAGAGGCCCATGAGGTAGTCCTCATCAGAGGGTCAGTGGAGAGGGTCAGCAACTTTAAGTTCCTCTGTGTTATTATTTTGGAGGAACTGGCCTGAGCCAAGCACGTAAGTACAAATACAACAAAAACACAGCAGCGCCTCTACTGCCTTAGGATTTTGCGTAGATTTGGCATGACATCTAAAACTTTTGCAAACTTCTATAGTTGTGTAGTG
The DNA here is from genome assembly GCF_963921235.1 of Mobula hypostoma. Taxonomy (NCBI): domain Eukaryota; kingdom Metazoa; phylum Chordata; class Chondrichthyes; order Myliobatiformes; family Myliobatidae; genus Mobula; species Mobula hypostoma. Next base: position 14,278,408 of record NC_086123.1, read on the forward strand.
GGAAGTATATTGACTGGCTGCATCACAGCCTGGTATGGAAACACCAATGCCCTTGAATGGAAAATCCTACAAAAAGTAGGAAATATGGCCCAGTCCATCATGGATAAAGCCCTCCCCACCACTGAGTACATCTACATGAAGTGTTGTTGCAGGAAAGCAGCATCCATCATCAGGGACCCCCACCACCCAGGACATGCTCTCTTCTCACTGCTGATACCAGCAGCCCCAGGACCCTCACCACCAGGGTCAGGAACAGTTTTTACCCTCAACCTTGAGGCTCTTGAATCGAAGGGGATAACTTCATTTAGCTTCATTTGCTCCATCATTGTGATATTCCCACAAACTATGGAATCATTCGCCGGGACTCTTTATCTCATGTTCTTGATATTTATTGCTAATTTATTATTCTATCTTTCTTTTTGTATTCGCACAGTTTGTTGTCTCTTGCACATTGGTTGAACACCCAAGTTGGACTGCTCATTCATTGATTCTATCATAGTTATTATTCTATTATATTGAGTATGCTGAAAGAAAATGAATCCCAGGGTAGTATATGGTGACATATATGCACTTTGATAATAAATTTACTTTGAACTTTCATCCCTTTGGTTCTCTTGGTGATCTTAACATTTAATGTTTGATTATTTAGCTCAGAGAACTACAGTTTCAAAGCTGTCTGCTTGGAAAATCTTCTCAACTCTGACAGACCCATAGGCTTTGATGCAAGGTTTTGTAGTTGCAATGGTAATAGAACTAAACCGAAAACAAATTGAGAGTTTCCTTACAGGTGTATGAAAATCCCAGAGTTGCTATTACTGTCTGTCTATATATCACATTGTTTTCAGCCTTTGACAATGGAATTAAGACGTAAATTGCTTTGAATGTATTGTTCTGCTGCAGAGAGCTTTGGAATTTTTAATGATGCATTAACAAAACTAATTATAGCAAAGCCACTGTTATTAAAAATAACTTGAGTGACATGGATTGTATATCTCTCAGATAAACACTTCAAAATAAAATAGATTTTAAAGTAACAATATTTTATGGTTTAATAATGATATTTCAGCTTCTACTTTAATTTCATGGATATATTCCAAATTTCATTTAGTGCCCTGCAAAATACTAAAAAAGTTAATTAAAATTTGTGCTTTTACTTTCCTCATTTATTGTCAGCGAGAATTCAGAATCAGAATCAGGTTTGTTGTCATTGGCATATGTTGCAAAATTTATTGTTTTGCGGCCGCAGTACATTGCAATGCGTAATAAAATAATTATAGATCACAATTAGAAATATATATATATTTTGTCCATTCAGAAATATGACAGTGGAGGGGAAGAAGCTGTACCAAAAACATTAAACGTGTCACTTCTGGCTCCTGTACCTCCTCCTAGAAGGTAGCAATCAGACTAGGGCTTGTCCTGAGTAATGGGGGTCATTAATGATAATACCACCTTTTTGAGGCATCACCTTTTGAAGATGCCTTCAGTGATGGAGAGATTAGTGACCACAGTGGAGCTGGCTGAGCTTGGCACTTTCTGCAGCTTTTTCCAATCCTCCACATAGGGCCCTCTATACCAGAAGGTAATGCAACCAGTTAAAATGCTCTCCACAGTACATCTGTAGAAATTTGTGAGCGTCTTTGGTGACATACCAAATCTCCTCAGACTCCTGATGAAATATAGCCAATGTCTTTGTAAATTCTTTGCAATTGCATCAATATGCTGGGCCCAGGATTGATCTTCAGTGATGTTGACACCCTTGAAACTGCTCACACTTTCTCTTAGTAAAGACAATCTTGGCATAGGTAAATGCTAGAACATTTTATTACTCGATTGTTTTCAACACTGAGAGTGTGTGACCAGCTCACCATCAAAACTTCCAGTTCTGGGTGAACCACCCAGATTGCCCATTTTCCCCCTTCAAAGAAAAACAAACACAATACTATGTCCCCACAAACCTGCAAAAAAGAAGAATCTTTTCCAATAAAGATATTTATATTCTGTAGCCAGTCCCCTTTTCACTCGTCGACTTTCAATCAGTCTCCGAGGTGGTTTAATGATACTTTTTGGTCTGTTATATGTTTCCATAGTTGTATTGCTTGCACTTTGTGTCAACTCTGATTCACATCCTTTTGCCAAGACCTTATCTGTTCATCTCTTCTCTTGTTCTTGATGCGTGATCATAGTTCACTCCACGTACCCCGTAATGGAACCCCAAGATTGCATCAATGTGATCAGTGAATCTTCGCACAAATTCCAACTGATTTTGTCTCAATTCCTCTGTTGACTGCATATCATAGATAGCAACTTCTCCTGTTGGTTTGTAATGAATTGTTGCTATTGTTCCGACCTTGGGGACCGTGTGATCTCCGTATATTCCTTTTTACTTTTTCCTCTTCTGCTTCAGAGAAGATCATGGAGATATTTTGGATTGCCAGTCTTTAACTGGAAATCCAGAGGGAGATTTTGACCCAAAACTGCATGGCGTGAATGAAAGAGTAGCGCCTTCGTCATTGTGATCACTCTGTTTAGCACTGGCATTCTGACTGTCATGCTGGTGTAGCTGGTATAGATGTCTGTGGAAGGTGGAGTTCTTGTGCATTTCTTGCATGACCTTTCCGGAGCTCTCAAGGATGCTGTTACGGGTTTCTTGAGTTACATTAGGTAAGTATCCAAGGCCCTCAAATACATCTGTGGACTCTTCCATAAGCATTGAGTGGTCATCTTTGGTTGGTGAAGCCACTATGAAAACTCTTTTCACCAGGTTGAGTTTTCACATGCACTCAGACCTAGGCTGTACTCACTTTTCTACAAATAGTAGATATGCCTTTAAGTGCTACCACTCATGCAACCCCTTTTACTGGAACGTTCTCTCCAGTATAGCCTGTCACTTTTTACTTCACTGGGTAAATCTTGCTCTTTACTTTGAAAGTCTTGTAATCATCCATGGATCGCAGATTCATCTGGGCTCCAGCTTGAATGGAATTACTGTCTCATTCACAGTCACTGGGACAATCCATTCTGTTTTACCAGCACCAATAGTCAGTAACGAATCCACAAAGTCTTCCTGTATTTCCTCACCAACTGTGTGCACCTTTCTCTTGATAGCCCCAGCTTCGCAGAACCTTGCAATATGATTCTTCTTCACACAATCACTGCAGGACTTTCCATAAGCAGGGCATGTCTTTGGGATGTGCCTATCTTCACATTTGTTGCATTTGCTGTTTGAGCTTTCCTTTTTACTTAACTGTTGCTTTGGGAAAGACCTTGTGCACTACTCCTCTGTTTTCACAGTATGCACTGTTGTGTCTGTCCTGTGCAGCTCCTTAGCTTGTGCTCGTGTGATCTCTGCTGCCCTACATATATCCAAAGACCTTTCCACTGTCAATTTTTAACATGCAGCAATCTTTCTCTGTGCCCATTATCTGGGATATGAAAACAATTCTGACTCTCACCAGTGAGTTCCTCAAATCTCCAAACTCATAAGACTTACTCAGTGTATAAAGATCAGCTAAGTATTGGTCAAAGATAACACCTTTTTTTCTGGTCACAGGGGGAGGATACTTGTATCTCTCAAATGTGATGTTTTTACTTGCAACAAAATATTCTTCAAATTTTGTCATGAGTGTCCAATATAAAAAGTGTCTCATCAATTTGAAAGCTGTTATAGATGTCCAAAGTATCTTTGTCATGTAGAAAAACAGACACTTTCAATTTTTCAACACTTCCCACTAAATATATATTGAATTGATGTTTGAAGCCTTTCTAGTTATCCGTTAAATGCCAGCAAACTGCATAGGTGTGGAAGGACTTAGCTTATCCTTGACAGGAACTCTCGCCTCTCATCTGAATTTCTCAGTGAATTCGGTCACACAACATGTTCTCTGAACAGCAGCTTCTTTCCATTGCCAGCATCTCTTTATCAGTTGTACACGGAATTCATTTACTGTCCGAGTTTAGTTCTCACAATAACTTTCTGACACCATGTTATGTTTTTTCTAAATAAGGACAACCTTGGCGAGGGTAAACACTAGAACATTTTATTACTCAGCTGTTTTCAACACTGAGAGTGTGTGATCAGCTCACCATCAAAACTGAATTTCTTTATTATGCACACACATAATAACATACTTTCCACTGCTGATCCCTCGATGAAGACTGGTGTATATTCCTCAACTTCCCCTTCCTGAAGTTCACAAACAATTACTGCCGTTGTGGAAGGTTGTTGTTGTGACACCACTCAACCAGCTGATCTATCTGACTCCAGTACGCCTCCACATCACCATCTGAAATTCTGCCAACAATAATTGTGTCATCAGCAAATTTATAGATGGCATTTGAACTGTACCTAGCCACATAGTTATGGGTGTAGAGACAATAGAGCAGTGCGTTAAGCAGACATCCTTGAGCTGTGTCGGTGTTGGTTATCAGTGAGGTGGAAATGTTATTTTTGATCCATTCTGACTGTGGTCTCCCAAAGAGGAAGTCAAGGATCCAGTTGCAGAGGGAGGCATAGAGGCCCAGGTTTTGGAGCTTATTGATTAATACTGAGGGTATATGATCTTTAATAATCTCAGGTAATGGATGGAGACATTCACTTTAATTTTTGCATAATACCAACAGATGTTAGAAGGAATGCCCATGCTGTAGGAATCACCTACTTCTATTGAGGTTAATTGAGTTCATAATTGCTTGTTCTTGTTTCTCTAGCTTCTTAACTTCTGTTAGGGTGTATTCTGGAAATATGAGATATAGCAAATATTAATTTCAACAGCAACTAGTCTTCAGATCCGAAGATGGATTGTAGATTGAATTTAAAATGCAGCTCGGAACAATGGTCTTTCTGGAGCTGCAGATTGGGGTCAGTTGCAAACCAGGAAACACCCATTCATCTGAGATGTCTGGATATGCATGAAAGCAACTCAGAGACTGCATTGATTAACACTCATTTTGGGTGTGTTGGTGTGAAAATCTAGTCATTTGAAAATAATATGTAACTCAAAAGAAGCATAATGAATACATTGTAACTACAGAAAATGTCCTGTTGTTACCTTTGTTCCTTGATATATAAAACATGATGTGATGTTGGGTCAGAGAATCTCTATCCAAGAGTGTCTCCGGTATGATTCCTGCTTGTTGAGCAGAATAAAGTCTTACAAATGCTCCAGCTTCAGTGTCTCTCCAGTGACTTTGATCACAGTCACGACAGCATAAGTCTTCCAAAAACTTCACGTTTCATAAAGACCATTTTTTATTCTTTCTAACCTCTAGAAATTATGAAGAGAAACTTCTCAGTACTATATTACAGACTCTCAGACTTTGAGTCAGATTTTGCAGTTGCAATGGTGATAGAACTAAACTGACTACAAATTAAGGGTTTCCATACAGGTGAACGGAAATCCCAGAATTCCTAATAATGATGGTCTACATAATACATATATTTTTTACTAGAATTCAGAAGCTTCACATTTTTGAGGTGCAACATAAAATAAATTGCTAAATATGATCAGTATCTTACAACTCAATGAGCTTTTCAATTCCATGAGCATAAGGGGTACATGCTGGAACCATACCAGTTTGACCTTGTGTAATACAAAATTTGCCGAGAATTTGACTCAGCAATTTCTGTGTACCAGGCTGCAAGAATGCACAGGAAAGCAGACCTGGGCAGGAGAAAGCGGTGCTCAACCTCTCCTATATACAGCATAAGGATCCTCAGTTACATCCAGACTTGTTAGGGAGTCAGTTGGATCAGAACTTGTTGGACTCATTGGATCTGCAACTGCTGTACCTCTGGTTATTTGAGAATTTTACAGATCAGACATCGTCCTTTTGGTTGAAATCAGTGGATGCTCTGGAGGCTGCCTGGCTGGGTTCCAGCGCAACCCAAAGCAACGTTAATTAACCCTCCCTTGAGGATGCTGAAGGGCCATTGCTAGGGTGACCCATCCTCCCATTGTCTTCCTGGTGTCAGAACAGCAATGCACCCAGAGACTAAGATATGACAGAGATCTATCACCCTTTACAGGAAGAGCTGCAACTTGCAGCCCCAACTGACCTGTCTGCAGAGATGAAGACTGCCGTCTTTCTGAGCTCTGGATGATTCGAGGTAGAGGTAGCTGAACTGTGCTCCGATTTTGCAATGTCCATTGCATGTGTGACCTCATAGATTTTCTCCAGAATGTGGAAGTGTCAGTGAAACAGTGTGTCTGCTCCCAATCCAATGTGCCTCATTAGAGTTTCCAAAACTGCATAATAATGTCTAGTGTAGGTTCATTCCGCTGCTCATCTTGTGGGCTCTTGCCCATACAGAACGGGCACATTCCTCCCCACCATAGGTACTATCCACAGGAGACACTACCTCCAGAGGGCAACATCTATCATCAGCAATCCCCACCATCTATTTTTTCAGGATTAGCATTAGGCAGGAGATACAGAAATCCAAAACCATCAGGTTCAAGTATAGCTACTTCCTTTCAACCAACTGGTTCTTGAACTAACAGGCAAAATCATAATCACTACAGACTAACAACACTATGAACTCTTTGACCACTTTGCATTCACTTTGTTTTCTTGTAAAACATTGTTTAATTTAGGTTTTTACATTTATGTGCTATTGATATGATGCCGTATGCCTGTGATGGTACTGCAAGCAAGTTTTTCATTGCACCTGTGCACACCTGTACTTGTGCAGATGACAATAAACTTGACTGGCTTTTCACTTTGACTTTTAAAACACAGGGATTAGCTGAGGTAAATCTGACCTAGTGCACAAGGCTCCTGAAATTATTTCTACTTAATGCATATCACGAGGAAAGAATTGCCAATGGGGTTGCTTAGATACTCGAGTCTTTACATGGTCTATGCACTTGGAAGTCACACACTAATGGTATCTAGGTCAACCGATGTAGATCCCCTGTGTTGTGTTATTTTAGCATGGCTCCATGGGCAATTAAATTTCTCAGTTTATAACTTTCATATAACTAAAGTGTGTAACTTTCTGCGGCAGGTTTGAATCATGTCAGCTATAATCTGTCATAGGCTCCTGGCAAACAGCACATTCCCAGTGAGGTGTAACTCAGGCAAAAATTGTTGAATATTGATCATACAATTGATCTTTCTTCTATAATTGCCTTCCCCATTAATATCAATAATGTAAATGCCATTCCTTTGATAGCAAAATCTTACCCATTAATCTCAAAAGAAAATTTATACAATAAACTCCATTCAGCTATAATACATTTTAAGTTCTTGCCACTTGCCCAAGATCAAGACATTTTACTTTAAGGTAACTAGACATTCATAGCATGCTGTTCACTGTAGCATGTTTATGAAAGGATCATATTTTAATTCTATATGGCTACAATCAATGTTTTAGGTTTTATTTTGCCCTGGTCTGCAGTGAACAGTTTTAAGGCTTTAAACTCAATTGCATAGAATATGTCTTTGAATGCTCCAGGCTATTTCTGTGAAAATGCAAATTGTGTGAAGTTAATGTGTTCCATAAGATTAATTTGTTTTACGTGATTTCAATGTCCCATGGGTCTTCTTTTTATCTGATCATAAAAATGTTATTTTCCAATAACTATTCCCAGTGGAAATGCTGATAGGAGGTATTTTAATGAGTTTTTGAGAGTTGAAGAGGATTTCTCGCAGGTGATTGAATTATAGCAGGCATTTTCACAACTTTGGATCCAACCTAACTCCCATACCATAAATACCGGCAAGTTGTCCCTTGATTATCTTGGTGCTGATACACACTATCATATACTCCATCATTTTGTGATTTCCAGTGAGAGTTTGAGACCCTCTTTCATAGAAAGCAGTGTCTCAAGGTTTTAGTATTAATTAATTCACGTTTATTACAAATGTGAAGCAATAGGCCGGTGAATGGTGGAAATCACTGATTATATTCATGGAACAGACCTACTGTAAAAGTGGATCTGCAGAAAGTACATTTTGATTATGTGGCGCTATAACACAGCATCAAATTAAAGCGATCTTCCCATGTGGGATAGTCGCATGAGAAAGATTATTAGAAAAGGAATCGGAGTATTTTAATAGATTGGCTATTGGTTGTACATTTTCTTTTTGTAAAAGGTAAATCAAGTGGCTGTGTCATTGCAACAAATACTATGGCTTTTAGTTGACTGAACACAGGAGGAAGGAAACTTGTTCTTCATGGGCCGTGGAAGCTCCTCCTGCAGCAGATACGTTCCTCCAAGAGGACTACAACCTTGGATGGTTGCGTACCTCAATGACTTGGAGAGCTATGCTGGCTGGAGTCAGGGCTTTATGCTTTGGCTGTTGGTAGGGTCACCCATGCCAAACAGGTCAAAGGGTAGAGGCCAGACTAAGAGTGGTCCACCGGTCCTCCAGGTTCAGGGGTTCAGCTCAGGGCTAACAACCCTGACTGGTCAAAGAAAACTGTTAATTAGAGGAAGACCTCTTAACTCAATTTGAGTTAACTTTTTTTTAGTATAATGAGTAGTATGAGAACAGAATAAAGTTTAGTTCTGCTGAGGATCTTGTTTCTGTTGTAAGGTGGGAGGAGAAGATGGCAGCGCGCCAGCATGTGCGCAGCTCTCTGGTGAAAAATGATGTCGTATCTGTTAAATAGGGGCCGTGGACAATTCTGATTTGATGGAGAATGGACATGAAAGCACAGAGGAGCATCTGGAGAAATTTCTGAAATGCCCGTTCGCTGCTGTCGGGAATCTTTCGGAGGGTAGGCCTCAAAATCCCCGGCCGTGCCTGCTGTTGGTGACCAAGAAGGAGGTCGAATCATTTGGACAGAGATGGTGCTCAGTACTCGGTGTCGGAGAGCTGATCAGAGCTCGAAGTTTTCAGATGACTCAGAGTCGGATTGTGGTCGGCATGGCAGGGAGAGTTTTTCTTCCTTCTCCCGTCTGCGTGAGATGTGGAACATTTGAGAAACTTTGAACTTTACTGTGCTCATGGACTTCTTCTTCAAGCTATGGTATTGTTACACTGTTTGTAACTATATGTTATAATTAAGTGGTTTTGTCAGTTTTTCCAGTCTTGGTTTGTCCTGTGTTTTGTGATATCACACCGGAGGAAATAATGTATCATTTCTTAATGCATGCATTACTAAATGACAATAAAAGAGGACTACTTGTCTTCATAATCATAATAGTTGCATTATAGCAAGAAGGTGAAGGTGCTGGAAATCCAGAGCAAGACACACAAAATTCAGGAGGAACTCAGCAGGACAGGCAGCATCTATGGAGAACATTTCAGGACTGATGCTTGATAAAGGGTTAGTTGTTCATTCTCTCTTTTGGTGATGCCTGACCTGCTTAGTTCCTCCAGCATTTTGGTTGGGTTACCTGAATGCTGCCCAGATCAGTGGGCATGTGCTTTAAGGAGAGGTTTGTCAGGGTTGGGTTGTACTCTCTGGAGCTTCAGAGGCTGAGGGGAGATCTGATAGAGGTTTATAAGATTATGAAAGCCACTGGCATCTTTTTCCTAGGGTTGAAATGTCTAATACTAGAGGGGAGTAAGGTGGGAAGGGGTTAATTCAAAGTGGATGGGCAAGACAAGTTCATTACACAGAGAACGGTGGATAGCTGGAGTGTGCAGCCAGAAGCAGTGGTGTGAGAAATATGATAGAGCTGAGGCTCTTAGGTCGGTCCACGAATGTGTAGAGACTGGAAGGAAGTGAACGTCGTGTAGGAAAAAGGGACTAGTTTAATTAGGCATTGTCAGCTGTAACAGCATCTATGGAGTCTGGCCACCTTTCTCAATGACTATCGCTTAGTTGCACTTACATCCACAGTGAAGAAGTGTTTTGAGAGGCTGGTGATGAAACAAATTAACTCCTGCCTGAGAGGTGACTTGGATCCACTCCAATTTTCCTACTGGAGCAGCAGTTCCACAGCAGATGCCATCCCATTGGCTCTTCACACAACCCTGGAACATCTGGACAGCAAAGGTGTGTGCATCAGGATGCTCTTTATCGATTAAGGCTCAGCATTTAATACCATCATCCCCTCAAAACCCATCAGTAAACTACAAGACCTGAACCTCAATACCTGCTTATGCAATTAGATCCTGGATTTCCTCACTTGTAGACCCCAGTCAGTTCGGATTAGCAAAAACGTCTCCTCCACAATCTCCATCAGTACAGGTGCATGACAGGGATGGGTATGCAGCCCCCCACTCTACTCGCTTTACACCTACGACTGTGTGGCCAAGCACAGCTCCAACACCATACGCACTACTGCTGTGGGCCGTATCAAAGATGGTGATGAATCAGCATACAGGAGGGAGATTGAAAATTTGGCTGAGTGGAGTCATACAACAACCTCTCACTCAATTAGCAGAGCCAAGGAACTGATTGCAGATATCTCTGTTTCAGTTGGCTCATTTACAAATTCGTACAGCTGTCCATGATAGAGTTAGTAGTATTTGGGAAATGGAGAATTGTAGTTTAGCTGGTAGACTAGATGCCAGGTTAATGTGTCTGCAAATGCAAGCTGAAGTCTCATTCCAACATTTGGGTTATATCAGAATTAGCATACTGAAATTTAGTGAGCTAAAATATTTCACAATTAAGGCATTAGATCCGAGTTCTGTTGTCCTGTCACATTCCCTCTGTAAATGACAACTAAAGTACTGATTGGGAGATGCTGGACAAACTCCCCCATTTAATGATGGCAAAAGTATTGAAATGATGGCAGGATGCAGAATGCACTGTTCACCAAAGAGATAAGCATTCTTACAACACCTTGGTTGCCATGCTGAAGGTGTATTCCAAAACTAGCAGTACTGCCAAGAGCTTGTTCCCTGCACAGCTACATAATTGCCACCCATGCAACAATGCTTAATGTTTCTCATTAATCTTCAGTCTGCAGAATAAACGCAGCGAAAATTGGGGCAACGAGGAGTGCGGTAGAAAAGAAGAATCGGGGTACACAGATCTATAATTCCTTGGAAGTGGCGTCGCAGGTAGATGGGGTCGTAAGGAGAGCTTTTGATGCATTGGCCTTCATAAATTAGTGGACTGAGAACAGGAATTGGGATGTTTTGTTGAAGTTGTATAAAACATCAGTGAATTTGGAGTATTGTGTGCAGTTCTGGTCACCTACCTAAAGGAAAGATTGAGAGAGTAGGGAGAAAATTTACAAGGATAATGCCAGGATTTGGGGACCTGAGTTATAGAGAAAGGTGAAATAGGATAGTGATGTATTCCCTGGAGTGTAGGAGAATGGGATGGGTGGCGGTGGGGGGGATGATTTGTCAGAGCTATACAAAGTTAGGAAGGGTATGGATTGGGTAAATGCAAGCGGGGATTTTCCACTGAGGTTTGGTGAGACTAGAACTAGAGATCATAAATGTAGGGTGAAAGGTGAAATATATATAATTATGACAATATGACACTAGATGCATTCTGGATAACTTTGGCCTGGAGATCAGTAAAGCGGTTACATTAATGTTAATGACAGTGATGTGGTCAGAGATCATATCCTCTCATTCTGGGAAAACAATGCATCATATCAGGAATATGGAATGAATAATTAATGAAGAACCAAATGCAGCGAGCTAGAAAACGTTCTAATCTTAGATGTAGCTCTTTTGTCCATTATGCTCACTTCACCTAATATTTTAAATTTTTGATCCTTTATTGAAACAAATAATCTATTGTTTTAAATGTTTTTCACAATTTGAAGCAATTATCACTGAAGACTTCCTTTTAGAAATAGTCTAAAAGTTAATTGCTTATGGCAAAAATCACAGTGTTCTAGGGCACTCATCAGCTTAACCTTGTGTGTAATTCCTGTGCAATGTGTTGAATACTGAAATAATGCCTTCCATGAGGACTTTCCTCTTATTCACATTTACCATGAGTAATTTTATGAGATCCAGGCACCAATGCATTAACCTAAAACATACAAAGTATGCAGAGTTCAAAGTTCAAAGTACATTTATCATCAAAGTATTTATACTGTATACACTCTTGAGATTTGTCTTCTTGCAGGCAGCCACAAAACAAATAACCCCATTAAAAAATCCCACATGATAAAGATTGTCAATGCCCAGTGTGTGAAAAAAGAACAAATATTGCAAACTTTTTAAAAGTAAAATAATAAAGAACATTAATCGCAGAGTCTCTAAACTCAGAAGGTTCCTGGAACACTAGGAGCTGGATCACTGCTAAGGTCTGAGGGGAGGAATTTTGCCCGTGCATTTGGGGAGAATTCAAACTAAATTCTTCTGGGGATGGGGATCTATCCAGGGAGACAGAAGGTGTGAAAACAAGAATTAAATAAAAGGAAGGGTAAATTAAAACTGAAGGCAGAGAAATCAAGGATGATAAATATACAAGGACAGCACAAGGAGTGCTAAGAATATTAAAAGTTTAGAGGGTACGTGTAAGTGTGCAAGTGCATATGAATGTGTGAGTGTGTGCACATGCATTCAATGCCAGTAAATGTCAAGGAGAAGAAACTAAATTTCCAGGTGATCCAGAAGGTCATTGACAGACACTTCCCTGACATGATGTTAACTGGCTGCTTGTTGCAAGATTTAGCTGGATTTGGGCACTGACTAGCTCATCAATACAAATCCTAACTCGTGGTTTGGCCTCAGCTAGAAGATTATTCGTACCTCAACAAACCCTCTCCTTTTTCTGTCTTTTTCCTCTTCTTCTTCCTCTTCCTGTGATGTAACACGATGTTTGCTGTGTATTGTGTATTTAATATTTCAATAATATTTAAGCATCTTGCTTAAAGAAAACCAGAAGTTAGACCCGCACTTCGGATTCCTGTGCCACTCTTTGAATTAGTTTAATGTTTTGGTGCTACAAAACTTAACACTGTGCTGGATAATATTCAAATCGTGAGAATCTTTGGAGGTCCTCCTGAGACATCATTCTTGGACAGGTAAAGGATATATACTTTCCAGAAGATTCTTGAGGGCAAGCACCCGGCCCCCCCGCATTATCCAGATTCATTTCCCCATGTTCTTTGGCCTACCCTACGGGACAGCCCCTGCCTTGCCCTCTCCTGGTTGTGCTGGATGCCAATGAATATAATTGAAGCCCTTTTTTTTGAAAGAGAATCATTTCATTTCGGCAACTGTCTGTAACCTCCAGGTCACTGCTCAGTGACTTTACTCTGTGGTCAATAGTTTCGAAATGGGATAGCTTGTGGCTCTCTTCATTGTTGTCAGTGACTTCAACCACGTCACCTTCAAAAATGCATTACCAAATTACTGTCAGTGTTTCTACTGCCCACCAGGGTGTCAGAACGTTCATTATGGGCCCAAGTATGGTGAGAGAGACACTGAAGCAGGTCGACAGTTCACAGACTTTAACGCAAACTTTGCAGAATTTTAAGGGAAAGGAAAACAATAAACACTAGGCCAACAGGGCCGTTAACTAAAACTCTCAAACTGAAGGTAAAATGCCAACACTGTGGCTGAAAGCCAGATATCTAAACATGAACGAATACTGCTCATTTCCAGCATCATTTGAACCAGTAGTCTTCTTTCTCGGACAAGGACGAAGGTTTTCAGGGAGCGTAACGTTGCCGTGCTTTACTCAAGTCTCAACAAGACTGTAATGAAATGGAAGGAGTTGAATACCACCATAACGAAACAGTAATTAGCTGGCACGTGCATATTCACAAGTGCAATTGCTGAAACGTCTGTGCAGCCCGCCTGCGGGGGACATGTAGACCTTGCAGCAGAGTCCGTGGTTGTGACACAGGGGTTCAAAACTCTTGAACATTGCAATATAGTATCAAAGGCACCTCCCTACCCATACTTTGGTAAATCAAATCACCAGCCTGTGTTCCTTCCACCTACACACAAAAACAGAAGATGAACCATGAGAGCCCAGTACAGAAAGTCACACAGTGCTCGTCTGAGAAAAGTGATAGGATTCCACGTGACATTTTTGAATAACTAGATTGATACATGTTGAAGATTCAACAGACAGCCTAGCTGACTTTGACATCACCGTCACGCTCTATATCAACAAGTGTGTTGAGGACTGTGTATCAAAGTGGACAACACAGTGTTCCAAAACCGGAAACAATGGGTGAACCAGGAGATGCACTCCCGATTGAAGTCTCAAGTCTGTGGCATTCAAATCCGGTGTCCCTGACCTATACAAGAAATTGAGATATAACCTCCATAAAGTTGTCTGAGTGGTCAAGAGACAATACCTGTTCAAAACTGAGTCCATGTCGTGCCAGGGCTTAACTCCTATAAAATGCTACAAAACAAAGCCAAGCCACATTGGCAGCAACAGTGCATCTATTCCCAAAGAGTTTCAAGCATTCCGTGAAAGGAACTGGAATGTCACACCCACCCTGGTAGTCTTCAATGTATCTGAACCCACAGTCCCATTGCAGTCCTGAGATCAGTCTTCCACTGTGAGAGCACACGGAAAGCATCTGGTCTGGATGGTGTTCCTGGCTGTATTCTTAAATCCTGTGCACATCAGCAGGTGGGACTATTTGCAGGTATTTTTAATCTCTCCCCTGCTTTATTCTCTGAGGTTCCTTCCTTCATTAAGAAGATCACTATCATCCCAGTACAAAGGAAAACAAGGTTACATGTTCTTAATGACTGCCAACTAGTATGAAGTGCTTTAAGAGGCTGATCACGGCACACATTAACTCTTGCCTCCCAGGCAACCTCAATCCACTGCATTTACCAACTGCCAAAACAGGTCTACAACAGAGACCATCTCCCTGGCCATACAATCATCTTTGGAACATCTGGACAGTAAAGTCACCTAATGTTAGACTGTTGCTTATTGAATACAGCTCCACCTTCAATCCTGTAATTTCAGGTAAGCTCATCTCCAAACTCTGAAACTTGGAACTCAGCAGCTCCCTTTGCAACTGAATCCTTGACTTCCCCCGCAACAGACCGCGATCTGTAAGGACAGGCAGCAACGCCTCTGTCATGTTTATTCTTAATGAGGCTTTGTCCTCATCTCCTGCTCCAGTATCCTTGTACTTTCATGACTGTGTGGCCAAATTCTGCTCTAATTCTGTCTACAGATTTGCAGATGGTATCACTGTAGTGGGCCGTATTCTAACTGAATAGGAGTACAGGAAGGAGATAGAGAGCCCATTAAATGGTTTCACGGCAACAGCCTTTCCTGCAATATCAGCAAAACAATAGATAACTTCAGAAAAGGTGAACATGCTCCAGTTTATATCAGGGCAGCTGTGATCAAGAGGCTTGAGAGCTTTATGGTCCAACCACGGGGACAACATTGCCAAGAATGTTGCATGAATGTTCAAAGCTTGCAGAGAGATATAGGCCAGTTAGAAGAGTGGGCTGAAAGATGGCAGATGGAGTTTAATGCTGATAAATGTGAGGTGCTACATTTTGGTAGGACTAATCAAAATAGGACGTATATGGTAAATGATAGGGCATTGAAGAATGCAGTAGGACAGAGGGATCTAGGAATAATGGTGCATAGTTCCCTGAAGGTGGAATCTCATGTGGATAGAGTGGTGAAGAAAGCTTTTGGTATGCTGGCCTTTATAAATCAGAGCACTGAGTATAGGAGTTGGGATGTAATGTTAAAATTGTACAAGGCATTGGTAAGGCCAAATTTGGAGTATTGTGTACAGTTTTGGTCACTGAATTATAGGAAAGATGTCAACAAAATAGAGAGTGTACAGAGAAGATTTACTAGTATGTTACCTGGGTTTCATCACCTAAGTTACAGAGAAAGGTTGAACAAGTTGGGTCTTTATTCTTTGGAGTATAGAAGATTGAGGGGGGACTCGATAGAGGTATTTAAAATTATGAGGGGGATAGATAGAGTTGACGTGGATAGGCTTTTTCCATTGAGAGTGGGGGAGATTCAAACAAGAGGACATGAGTTGAGAGTTAAAGGGCAAAAGTTTAGGGGTAACATGAGGGGGAACGTCTTTACTCAGAGAGTGGTAGCTGTGTGGAACGAGCTTCCAGCATAAGTGGTTGAGGCAGGTTCAATGTTGTCATTTAAAGTTAAATTGGATGGATATATGAACAGGAAAGGAATGGACGGTTACGGGCTGAGTGCAGGTCGGTGGGACTAGGTGAGAGTAAGCGTTGGGCACGGACTAGAAGGGCCGAGATGGCCTGTTTCCATGCTCTAATTATTATATGGTTATATGGTTATAAGAATTGTCTCCAGCGCCTTTATTTCCTCAAGAGGTTAAAGAAAATTGACATGTCCCCTTTGACCCTCACCAATTTTTTTTGGATGCACAATAGGAAGCATCGTATTTGGCTTGGTACGGCAACAAGAAACTGTCAAATGTTGTGGGCATGGCTCAGCAAATCACAAAAACTTGCCTCCTCTCCTCACGCCATGGACTCTGTCTGTATTTCTCACTGCCTCAGTAAAACAGCCAACATAATCAAATACCCCTCTCTCCCCAATCATTCTCTCTTCTTCCCTCTCCCATCAGGTAGAAGATACAAAAGCTTGAAAACATGTACTACAGCTCAAGGACAGCTCCAGTATCACAGTTAAAAGACAGTGGAACAGTTTGCTAATATAATTAGGTGGACCCTTGACCTTACACTCTATTCATTATACATCTCATTGTCTACCCGCACTGCCCTCTCTCCATAGCTGTTACACTTCATTCTGTACTTTGTTATTGCTTTACCTTGTACTACCTCAATGAGGAGTGTGACAGAGAGCAACTCGGTAAGTGCACTCCTTATACACACACACACACAAATAATGCCTTGTCATTCTGCTGTCATTGTGCTGAGTGTACGCACTTCGATGTGTTCCCCGTATACTCTCACACTGGGCCCTAAACCGAGTTGATTCACTCGGGCTTGCTTTATATACACGGCAGAATATTCCATGTCTTTAGTAATGGTGATGTGTAAATGTGTATATATTGTTTGTATACTGTACTTACTGTCATACTTCTGTTTATTTTGTAATATGATTGTAACTACATTGTGTTGTGTTGCTGCTCTCTGTGCCTTGTGGTGTACTGGGGGGCAACCTTTTTTTCCTTAGCATTTGTCTTTTTTGATGAGGTTGAGTTGCTAGATCAGTGCTTAACCCAGCACAGGGGGAAGGCACACAAGGAGCCGGCTGGATTCGAACCTGGGCCTCAAAGTACGATGTGGATGCCACTACACCACCAGGCAGCCAAGCTATACTAATTCATGTGTCGTCTTAAGTTAGCTTTGTGGGTAATTAAAGATGGTATGTGTTGGTGCCTAATCAAACGGGGCTCTTTGCCCTCTGTAGGAGAGGGAGATCGAGGCTGTCAGGAGTTCACACTGGACAAATTTTTGGCATTACAGTGTTTTCTGGTAGATATCTTTTTGTAAATATTGGCAGTTCTCTTTTCACTATTTCCGCTAATTTTTGTAAGTTTGCTTTTTGACCTACCTAATAAACACCCTTGCACTAAAGTGCTAAGCGACTCCAGCCATTTTTTTCCTTTGGTCATAACCTACGTTATTTAACAAAGGTTTTAATGAATTGGTCTGCATGAACAAGTTTTTCACTGTATCTCAGTGCATGTGGCGGTAACAAACCAGTTTACCAATTTATTCCAAAACAGAGTGACCAAGGCCCATTCTAGCTGTCTCCCCAATAAATATGCAAGTATTTAAATTGTACAGGACCAAATCTTGTCCATGGTCCTCAAACTGGCTTCCAGCATGTAGTCCATACTAAGCAGTAATTGTAAATACCTGATTCAATTTCACAGTAGCATTACTAAAGGTGCATTGTGTAATAATCAGCAGATGTAACACACTTGTATGGCCAGCAAACACAATGAGCACAAAGATGCATTGCCATGTCTCTCATTATGGGCCATGTGCCTATTCAAGGATCCGTCCTCAGCTACAACCTGCACTCTTCTGAGTGGTGGAGGGGAGGTCACTAAACAAACTGTTGTCCATTATGGACAATCTGGCACATCCTCTCCATAACCTGCTGAATAAGCAGAGAAGCACCCTTTTGAACAAATTCATTCAGATCTGCTGTCACAAGGATCATTACAGAAAATCTTTCCAACCAAATGCAATAAACATACACACCACTTCATCTCTGTGCAACAGGAGAACACACATCATAGTAGTACAACAGTCTCTGCTTTATTATTTTGTACATTTATACTGCACTATTTTTATATTATTACTATTTTACACTATTAGTATTCTGCATTTATTATTAATTAAACACACTGCTAAGTTTGTTTTTTAAGGTTGCTGCTGTAATGAAAGAACTTCCCAGTCAGGATCAACAAAGTATTATTATTATTATTATGAGATATAAAATAGCTTTTACAATCAGTTTTAACCTTCAATCCAATTCTGTAGCACTTAAAACATATCTTCTATAGCTTAATTTTTCGGCATGGATATTAGGATATTAGGACTTCGCAATTTTGAGTTTACAGTTTTGCAGCTTTAATTTGTTTTTGTGGTACCTAGTACTGGTGCATTCATTGTGTGAGCATTTTTACACTACAAGACCATTCCCAGACAGTAATGTTTGAATATTATCCAGTTCTGTTGTTTGAGGATTGAGGGGAATTCACCAATAGGGAAGGAAGGAAAGGGTTGCTGGCCCTTAGAATCTGACATCCATCTGCTTTATCAAGTCCACTGACCTGGAATATAAGAACATAATAAATAGGAGCAGGAGTTGTCCATCTGGCTCGTCGAGCCTGCTCCACCATTCAATAAGATCATGGCAGATCTGACCATGGACTCCTCTCCATATACCTGTCTTTCCCCTATAACCCTTAATTCCCCTACTATAAAAAAATCTATCCAACCTTGTCTTAAATATATTTACTGAGGCAGCCTCCACTGCTTCATTGGGCAGAGAATTCCATAGATTCACTACTATCTGGGAAAAGCAGTTCCTCTTCATCTCCATCCTAAATCTACTGCCCTGAATATTGAGACTATGTCCCCTAGTTCTAGTCGTATACCTTCACCAGACACTGAACACATCTGAGAGGAAACTAATTTCGAATCATACAGCATCTACCATGGAGACAATGCTGTCCATGGTCCTGAATGTTACTACTACATTAAACCCTCACATTGGGTGGAATTTTCTTACAAGTGACATCCGTTGCAGCATTCTACTTCAGTCCACTGGTGCGTAAGAGAAGTGGGAAGGAGAATTTCGTCACTCTTGGGGAAACGGGACAAATCCCAGCAGACGGAGTTTGCAGAAGTACAGATTAAGAAGACCTAAAGCCATCTGGCCTTCAGTCGAATTCCCACAGCATACGTGGATAGAACAGCTTTCCTCACTGGTAATGTGCATTTGATCTTAGCGGTCAGAAACAAATTAATACGAGTAAACATCAGACACTCTGGGAACAGCAACTGTGCTCTGGAATGAATGGTTATTTGATGGAGTAGGCCATCTGGATTAAAAGCAGAAAATGCTGGGAACTCTCAGCAGGCCAGCGAGGGAGGAACAGGATGAAGGCTTGTTAATCACAGCTACATGTACAAAATGTTGAAGGAAATCAGCAAGTCCGGCAGCATCAATGGAGGGGAATAAACAGTCGATGTTTCGGGCCGAGACCCATCAGTCTTATTAGTTAGCAGGTGGTTGTCTAATTAACTAAATATCAGCAGCCAGTAAAAAGTAGTTAGGAAGAATTAGAGTGACTATTTTGAGAGGGGCTGCTGTCTTGTCTCAGTGCTGATGGTCTTCCAAGTGTGGGTTTTAGCGAATACAGGACTTCAGTGAGGAAGACAAGCAACACTAAGATAAGGTGAGGGTAGTTTATTTTTTGTCTAGTTTCCTTCAAAGCTTCTTAGTCATGATAGGCCAACTCAGCTCCATGTCATGCTCCTGTTGTGCAGTCTGGGATCGCAGGGAAGCTGCCTGAGTCCCTGATGACTATGTATGCAGAATATCTGTCCAGCTGCAACTCCTGATGGACATGGGGTTGCACATGGATTTACCTTTGGGGCATCCACAATGCTGAGAATGTTGTGGGCAACACAGTTAGTGAATTGGTCTCACTGCAGTTTCTGGTCTCAGGAAAAGTTAGGGAGTGGGTGACCAGCAGGTGGAGTAGTAGCAGGAAGGTGTTGCAGGAGACCCTGCCTGCACCCTCCAAAGCAGAAACTGCTTTGTACACTGTTTGGGGAGATAGCTCATTGGGGAAAGCAACAATAACCAGGAACATGGCACTATGAGTGGCTCTGCTACAAAGAAGGGGAGGGAAGAGAGTGGCAGAGCTTTCATAGTAGGAGATTCCATGGAAAGGGGAATGGACAGGAGCTTCTGTGGCCACAAATATGATTCCCAGTTGGTGAGTTGCCTCCTAGGTGCAAGGGTCAGGGAGAATCTGAGAAGATGCAGGGTATCTGGAAGGGGAGGGGAACAGCCCGTAGTCAATGTGCATGTCGGTGCCAATAATATTGGGAAAAAGTGAGAGGAGGTATTGTGTGTAGTTTTGGTCACCTACCTGCAGAAAAGATGTAAACAATGTTGAAGGGGTACAGAGAAAATTCGTAAGGATGTTGCTGGGTCTGGAGGACCTGCGTTATAAGGAAAGGTTGAATAGGTTAGCGCTGTATTCTTTAGAATGTAGAAGATTGAGAGGAGATTTGATATAGGTGTGTACAATTATGAGGGGTATAGATAGGCTAAATGCAAGCAGGCTTTTTCCATTGAGGTTTGATGGGATGACAACCAGAGGTCATGGGTTAAGGTTGAAAGGTAAGAAATTTAAGGTGAACATGAGAGGAAACTTATTCACTCAGAGGGTCATGAGAGTGTGGAATGAGCTGGCAGCACAAGTGGTGCATGCGAGCTTGATTTCAACGCTTAAGAAAAGTTTGGGTGGGTATACGGATAGAAGGAATATGGAGGGCTATGGTCCCGGTGTGGGTCGATGGGAGTAGGCAGTTTGACATGAACTAGATGGGCCAAAGGGCCTGTTTCTGTGCTGTCTTTCTCTATGACTCTATGAAGTCCTATAAGCTGAATTTAGAGAGCAAAAAGAAAAATTAAAAAGTAGGAACTCCCAAGTTTGCTGTCCATCAGCAACATAGCTTCGACGAATCAATGGCTTGAGCAGTGGTGCAGGAGGGAGGCTTCAGATTTCTTGGGCATTCGAAACAGTTCCTTGGGAAGTGGGACCAGTATAAACCAGATGGTCTACACTTGGTTAGTACTGGGATCAGTGTCCGAGGGGAATTCTTTGCTACTGCTGTTGAGGAGAGTTTAAACTAAAATGGCAGGGGGGATTGGAATCCACACAGAAAGACAGAAAGAAACAATGCAGAGACCAACGCAGAAAAGAGAAAAGTCAGAGTGGAGTATAGAAAAGTCAAGTGCACAGGACACAAAGGTTACTAGATTCCGAAAGTATAATGAGTGCAATTGGCTTTATCTGAATGCCCATTGTATTCGAAACAAGACCTATGAACTTATGCCACAAATCGGTACAAAAAGGTACAATATAGTGGCCATTACAGAATCATGTTTGCAAGATGGAGATTATTGGGAATTACATACCCACAGGTATTGGGAAATATGGAAGGATAGGTAGGAAGGTAAGCGAGGTGTGGTAGTAATCTTAATTAAGGATGAGGTCTGGGCAGTAGTGAGAGATGATATAAGACTAAGGAGCAAAATGCTGAGTCCATCTGGGTAGAGATTAAGAATGGCAAGGGAAAAAATATCTGGTGCGATTTGTCTAGAGCCCTGTCTGGATGAAGAGAAAGAGGCAGAAAAATGAGAAAGATGAGAAATATTGGTTAATGAGGAAATGGCAGAGACCTTTTGTGTTTTTGTGTTGGTTTTTCCAGTGGAGGACATATCTAATATGCAAAAGAGAGATTAATGGATGTGATTTGAGGTGAGGACCTCAATATGAGCAAACTAGTAGTCCCTGCTTCTTGTTCTCGATGCATCCCAGGTACTGTGGGAACTGGTAGGAGTATACATGTCTAGAGAATTTTGATAATTTAGCAAAACTGGTTTGTCTCTGGACATGTCTGAGACAGCAAATGCCACACACTATTTAAAAAAGGACATTGGCAAAGGCACCTAACAACAGGCCAGTTAGCATAAGCTCTGTAGTTATTGAAATGCTTGAAGCTATCATTAAGGAAGAAATAATGAAGCGTCTGGATGGAAAGATTTTCAGCAGGTAAACACAGCATGGATCCATGCTAGGTAAGTCCTGTTTGACAAACTTACTGAGGTTCTCTGAGAATATAATGAGCACGGTGGATAAAGGGGAACAGGTGGATGTTGTATCCTTAAGTTTCTAGAAGAAGTTTCAGAATCAGAATCAGAATCAGGTTTAATATCACCGGCGTATGTTGTGAAATTTGTTGTTGTTGTGGCAGCAGTACAGTGCAATCCAAATGATCAAAAACATGTTTTACAGTAAGTATATATACATATATTAAATAGCTAAATTAGATAACTAGTGCAAGATTAGAAATAAAAAAGTTGTGAGGAAGTGTTCATGGAATCAATGTCCATTCAGAAATTTGATGGGAAGGAGCTGTTCCTGAATCACTGAGTGTGTGCCTTCAAGCTTCTGTACCTCCTTCCTGATGGTAGCAGTGAGAACAAAGCATAACCTGGGTGATGGGGTCCTTTATGATGGATGCTACCTTTTTGAGGGATCAGACCTTGAGGATGTCCTGGATACAATGGAGGCTAGTGCCCATGGTGGAGCTGACGAATTTTACAGCTCTCTGTAGCTTATTTTGAA
This sequence comes from Mobula hypostoma, assembly GCF_963921235.1. Classification (NCBI taxonomy): domain Eukaryota; kingdom Metazoa; phylum Chordata; class Chondrichthyes; order Myliobatiformes; family Myliobatidae; genus Mobula; species Mobula hypostoma. Next base: position 14,301,144 of record NC_086123.1, read on the forward strand.
CCTGTGCAGTAGAATGCCACCCCACCCACCAGCAGACGGTGATACAGCCAGTTAGAATGCTCTCCACAGTACACCTGTATAAATTTGCTAGTGTCTTTTGTGACATACCAACTCTTCTCAAACTCCAAATAAAATATAACAAAATATTTTGATAGGGTGCCGTGAAGAAGAAGAGTGGTGAGTGGAATGCCACTGGGGTCAGTGTTGTGTCCACAACCCTTCACAATCTGTAGCATACCTAACTTTCCTGAAGACACTAAATTGAGTGGAAAAGCAAATTATGCAGAGGCTGTGGAAAGTCTGCCGAAAGATTTAAATAAAATGACTGGGCAAGGTTCTGGCAGATGTAGCACAGTGTCAGTAGACGTGAGGTCATCCAATTTGGAAAATTAAAAATAGAAGATGAAATGATTATATAAATGATGAAAGATTGTAGTATGGTGCAGTGCAGAAGGACTTGGGAGTGCTTGTGCATGAATTGCAAAAGGTTGGTTTGCAGGTACAACAAGTTATCTAGAAGGCAAATGGAAAATTGACCTTCATTGCTAGAGGGATCAAATTTAATAGCAGGGAGGTTATGCTGCAACTATACAAGATAGTGTTGTGGCCACTCCTGGAGTATTGTATGCATTTCTGATCTCCTTACTTGAGGAAAGATATACTGGCTTGGATGCGATACAGAGGAGGCTCACCATGTTGATTCTGTAGATGAGAAGCTTATCCTATGCGGAAAGATTGACTCGCCTGGGACTATACTCAATGGAATTCAGAAGAATGAGAGGGCATCTTATAGAAATACATAAAATTATGAAAGGGATAGCTAAGATAGAGGCAGGAAAGTTGTTTCCATTGGTGGGTGAGACTAGAACTAGGGGACATAGCCTAAAGTTTTGGGGAATAGCGTTTGGACACAGATGAAAAGAAAATGCTTTTCCCAGAAAGTAGTGAACCTGTGGAACTGTTTACCCAGGGAAGCAGTAGGGACTACTTCATTAAGTATACTTAAGCCACAGTTAGATTTATGCATAGCAGACTAATTAATGGTTATGAGGAAAAGGCAGGGAGGTGGAGCTGAGTCCATGATCAAATCAGCACTTGCATGGGAAATTGCTTCCTCCCTTTGCAGCCATGTTGGAGGCAATGGATGAAGATACAGCTGGCCTTTCACCACATACTCAACATTCATGCAAAATATAAGTATCACTATTACCTGATATCTTTGATAAAATATTGTTTTGTTAAATTTGAACCCTAAGTGGTTTTGATAAATGATAAAATGGTCCTGAACATTCAAAGATTTTTTACTATTCAATTCTCACAAATTCAATTAAATGTTAAAATTTTTGGCACTTGGTGAAAGTTCTAATAAGAATTATCAGAAAGTTAAAGGGAAGTGGATTGATAATTAAACTTGGATTTAGGAGGCTGATAAGAACACATATAGAAGAACATCAGAAACAAGATGAGAAGCAGTTAATTGGTCCCTCAGCCTGTTCTGCCATTCAATAAGATGATGGCTAATCCTTTCCACTCTACTTTCCCACTCTTTCCTCATACCCCTCCACACACTTAGGGTTTAAATATCTAACTCCACTTTGAACATTTTTAATGGTCATATATCTAATACTTGATGGCACCCATTTAAGGTGAGAAAGGAGATGCAAGGAGCACCTTTTTTTACTGGTTCCCTGGAATAAGAACATAAGAAATAGGAGCAGCAGTAGGCCATCTGGCCCGTCAAGCCTGCTCCACCATTCAATAAGATCAAGGCTGACCTGGCCATAGTCTCATCTCCACCTACCCGCCTTCCCCCATAACCTTAAATTCCCCTACAATGCAAAAATCTATCCAACCATGTCTTAAATTGGATGTCAAGGGTTATTGGTGGAGGCATAGAGGCATTTCAGAGCTCTTAGATAGATAGGTACATACAGTGAGCAGAGTGAAATGGACCATGTACAGTCGGAAAGAATTAGGTGTCATTAGCTTTATTCAACACATCATGGCTTGGAAGTCCTGTTCCTCTTCTATGATCTATGTTGAATATATTCGCAACACTCTGAGTGGAAAATCTCAGAGCCCCAAACCCCTTAGTGAAAAAATTACCACAAATCGCTTCAAAAATCCAGGGCATCGGGGAAGGAAAATTTCTTTAAGGATTTCTTGTCTTAGGGGGTTAATACCTGTTGGGAGCTGTGCGCAGTATTTGCATAGTATACATGTGAAATCTGGATCCTGAATACCAAAGTAGGAAGATTGAAAGCACTTGTGTCACAGACAAATGCTGAAATTTTGTTGGATGAGAATGATTAATGAGAGGGCCCTTGAGATAACTTAAGTGATGAGGCTATTGAATGAAATGAGAGACTGCGGGTACGTTATTAAGTAGTCAAAGAAAATTGCTGAAGCTTTTACTGTCTGGAAAACTTGATGCACTAGATTGAAATGCGTTAAGAAAGTTGAGGTTAGGTTTGATTGAAAGAACAGATATACATCTGAGGCTTGTTCAGTCACTCGAAGGAGGAACAGTAAGCAGCACTTGGCTCCATCAGATGTGGAACAAAGAAGACAGTCAAAGAGTGGAAGAGAGATAAAGTTTACATTGCAGTTCCTCCCTTCTTTTCTTTCATGTTGTCTGCAATATTTCTTGGTTCCAACCCACACCAGCTGTTCAATAAGGAATCTGAACTTGCTGTGCCACAGGCAGCAGATAGAAGATGCAAGTAAGCTATTGGCTTTAAGCTGCCAGTGTGTCAGGTATGCAAGAAACTCCAACACAGTGTAAACTGTATCTATGTACCTCAAAGCACCAGATATCCAAGAAATCCATAGTGTGCCCACCGGCTTCCAGTTTATGATGCAAATACTCAGTCCAAGAATTGCAAGCAAATCCTTTCACACAAGCTGGTACAAATCTTGTGATACAGAGTAAATATTATCCTAATTCCCATTTATTCCCGTTATTTCTTCTGATCCTATTTACCATTGATTTCCCTGGTGAGATCCAAGAAATCAATGGATTTATAGATAATGGTAACTTAATTGAGTAATTATTAAAAGTACATTGATAGTCAAGTATGTATATTGCTGATGCTGGAAATCTGAAATAACAACAGAGTGTGTTGAAGGTCAGCCAGAATCCAAGGAGAGATAACAGCTAACATTTTAGGTTATGACCTTCAGAAACATTATCACCCTGCCCCTCTCCTTGCTTCAATGTCTTACTTTCCTCAGTTCTAATGAATGTTTATGTAGATAACACACACAAAATGCTTGAGGAACTCAGCAAGTCAGGCAGCGTCTATGGAAATGGATAAATAGTCAATGTTTCAGGCTGAGACTCTTCTTCAGGACTGAAAAAGAAGAGGGAAGACACCAGAATATAAAAGCGGGAGAAAGGGGAGCAAGGAGAGCATGAAGGTGATTGGTGAAGCCAGGTAGGTTGGAAAGATAAAGGGTTGGAGAAGAAGGAATCTGATACGAGAAGGGATTGGACCATGGGAGAAAGAAAGGAGGAAGTAGGCGAGGAGAGGTAAGAAGCCAGAGCGGGGAATAGAAGAAGAGGGGAGGGGGAGGGAATTTTTTTTTAACTGGAAGGAGAAATTGATATTCATGCCATCAGGTTGGAGGCTAACTTGACGGAACATGAGGTGTTGCTTCCACCATCCTGCGGGTGGCCTCGTCTTTGTGCAAGAGGAGGACGTGGACGGACATGTCGGAATGGGAATGGGAATCAGAATTGAAATGTTTGGTCTCCAGGAAGTTCCACTTTTGCCGGATGGAGCGAAGGTGCTCGATGAAACACAACCCCAATTTACAAATGGGTCTCACCAACGTAGAGGAAGCCACATTGGGAGAACCAGTCACAATAGTTGATCCCAGTTGATTCGCAGGTGAAGTGTTGCCTCACCTGGGAGAACTGTTTGGGGCACTGAATGGAGGTGAGGGAGGAGGTGTAGTTCTTTGGTTGCTTGCAGGGTTAAGTGCTGGGAGGAAGATAAGTGTGGAGGGATAAGTGGACAAAAGAATTAGTGGGGAGGGACGAATGGCCAAGGGAATGGACAAGCTTATAGAGGTAGATGAAACATTAACACAAGAGTTTCTACAGTTACTGGAAATCTAGACCAACAAACAAAGTGCTGAAGGAACTAAGCAGGTCAGGCAGCATTTCGTTACTTAAAATGCTAACTCTGATTCCCTCTCCACAGGTGCTGACTAGGGATCAGCTTCACTCATAAAGCCCACTGTTCCGGGTTGAAATCGATGGATTGAACCCAGCTTTACGACACATTTGCTTCTTTGTCAGATTCAAAAACCCTGCCCTCCACCTCTCACCACCCCACCGTTCCTCCCTCCCAACCCCCCTGCAGCTCACAGACCCCCACATGCCTCCAGGTTAAAATAGGCTGACGAATAGCAATAAGAGTTTAAGATCACTGCTGGAATAAAATTGAACAAGATCATTAAGACAAGAAGAGTAACATATCAATAACACAGTGCTTGAAAGATGCCCTGGAGTCCCATTATGTTTGCCTTTTTCTTGCTTTCCTAGTCAGTCATTAACCTTCCATTGTCCCCCAGTAGATCAATTGGGTCCTTCAGACAAATAAACTTGATTGATCAAGATCTTTATCCTGAGTTGCTGCTTTGATTTTTTTTCCCAAACTAAACAAGTAGAAAAATTGGACCACACTCTACTGCTAATTGATATCATGTCAACAACTAAGATACATTGATTGACTATTAAGACTCTGTCATCCTGGATTATGCATCGCATTGGGTCATCTGTTGGCAGTTAATTTGAGCAGATAATTTAGCTGTCGATTTGTTAGGAATGCATAATGAACCAGCCTGTTTATATGGTAAATAAGAGGGCAATCTTTAAATGTCACACAAAGAGAAATTGTTAATTTTGTTAGAATTTGAATCTAATGAGTTTGAAGAAAATTTAAAACATTAAAGGGAAGGTAATCTGAAAAATATTTTGAACTTGCACAATGAATGATAATTTCTGCTGCTGCTTTGTTCTGTTTATCATCAGCACAGCTCTATCCATCTCATGTATCGGCTGATTTAAACCAAATCGATCATTTCAAAATATACCAGGGACAATTACAGGTTCTATGGTCCTTAATACTCTCAACTCTGAACTGATTACACAACCTATGGACGAATGTTCCCTCTAATTTGTAACAATCAGTGTGTGTAAAAATCTTGTGCTGTGCACTTGTTTTGCCCAGTGACAACAGCATGTGAATTATTTCTTTAATTAAGAACAGTATAAATAAGCCAGTTCTAAAATCTGCAGACAAATCATTGCAAACTCCACATTGTCAACACTGTCCAAATCAGAAACCGAAAAAAGAAATGTGATTGTGTACGATTGTGAAATATACTTAATGTACCAACGAGGTAGAGGGCGACACTGTTTAAATTTCTTTGTGTGCTAGTTGTGTATGCACACCTTAGAGGGAATATTGTTATGGACTAACTTTCAAAGGCTCTAAAACACATATCTATTATTATTATTATTATTATTATTATTGTTTTTTTTCTCAGCTCAAGTGAGTAAAATCTGAGGTACAGGCATAGCCAAACATGCTCATTTCTCAATTGCTAGGAATATTTGGACTACTCAAGTAGTGTTGAGTATTGTGGCTTTCTGGAGATTTGCATAAATATTGCTGTGTAGGCCTAATTGTTTAAAGCAATTGTGTAGAGACTTTGGGATGATACAGTTGTAGATATTACTATTGGGACAATATATACCCTGTTCATGTTCCATAGTCTTTCAATTTCCTCTTTTAATTCAGCATATTTCTGGTATTTTTCACTTGTGAGTTATGTGTGTTTGGAATGGTTGTACCTATTAAGTAAGTTAATCTTGCTTGTCCAGCTAGTTAGTATGGATTGTCCTGTCTCTAATAACAGATCAGCCCTAATGTAATTTGTAGGACTCTGACACTAAATCTGGATCAGGCTTCTATTTATAGTATGCTATGGTGCTTTTTATGAATTTGTATTTTAAAGCAAGATTTTGGTGAATGATATTTGTCACTTGATTGTGCCTGTGTAAGTAATCAGATTGAGTTAAACTGCTGCAGGATCCTGTGATGTGTTGGATTGTTTCTGGTTTCTCCTGGTATTTTCTGCATTTATTATTATTATTATTGTTATTTTGCACAATTTGTCTTTTAGTAGTTTGCACATTGTTTGTCAGTATTTGTGTAGTTTTTCACTAACTCTAATGTTTTCTTTGTTCTACTGTGAATGCCTGCAAGAAAATGAATCTCAAGGTAGTATATGGTGACATGTATGTACTTTGATAATAAATTTACTTCGAACTTTGAATACTACATATCAGAAATATCAAACATAATAAGATAAAATTGAAAATACAGACTATTGATTCACTATACTTGAATAAGTTTAATATTTCTGCTTAAGGGGTAAGAGAGCTATTACTAGACAGGTATGCCAACTGTCCTGGATTAATAATTTAGAGAGACCAATTTACATACTACAAATAAAAAGTGAACATCACTGTTGCAGACCATAAAACTTACCAAATTATTTAAAAACTATTTTGTTCACTGTTGTTCTTCCGTTACAGCTATTGGCTACACTAAGTTATTTTTAACTTCAGAACCATGTTCTCGGAAATAACTCGGCAATTCAATAGATGTTGTATCAAACATACATGAATTGCTGAGTTACTTCAGAGAATATGGCTTTCTGGTCAGCAGGGAAACTGCCCCCACCAACCCTAAAATAATTGCTAAACAATTTCTGAGCAGGCAGAATCACGTGAATGTGTAAAAGGCATATAATTAATGTGCTTATTTCACATGTTCCACCAAATGTGATTATATTCAAATTTCCCTGGGTGTTTTTGATGTGATTATAGAAATTGTTTAAAGTGTAGTTTGCAGTAAAAGCCAACATCCAACTTATTTTTATTTAGAAACATAGAACACTACAGATTTCCCTTAAATGCAGACATCCCACCTCTCCCGGAAGTTCCGGGAGTCTCCCGCATATTAATACCGGCTCCCTGATGCCCACAAATTATATACAACGTCACGGAAATCAATTTTTTTGAGAGCGAGAGAGCGACCACAAGAGAGAGAGCGCGCATGAGGGAGCGAGAGAGAAAGCAAGCGAGTGAGTGAGAGAGCGCACGTGTGAGAGAGAAGAGCACGAGAGCAAGCAAGCGAGAGTGCGCGAGCGAGAGAGAGAGCGCGAGAGCAAGCAGGCGAGAGAGCAAGCACGAGTGAGAGAGAGAGAGCGCGAGAGCGACCACGAGAGAGAGAGAGAGAGCGCTGCCATGATAAGAAATGTCTAAAGTGTACCCCTGCGTAATAGGGGTCAAAATAATGACAGTGTTGCTCGCTGCACTGTTTGCAACAGTGACTTTTCTATTGCCCGTGGTGGGTTAAGACTGTAAAAGACATGTTGAGGTGAGTTTAACAGGTGTCATTCGTTCATTAGCATAGCTAACGTTATTTAAACTAGCTGGCCAGCTGCTCACCAGCTACTCTATTGCAGACATCCCACCTCTCCCGGAAGTTCCGGGAGTCTCCCGCAAATTGATGATGCTACCTCCCTGAAATGAGTTTTTGCAAGGTGGGATGTCTATAAGTGTTACAACTGAACCTGCAGCTACCACTTCCACTAGCTGTTCACCCCACTTGCATCACCCTGTCAGTGAAGGGGTTCCCACCCTTAAACATTTCTCATCTTTCATTCTGAACCAGAGGAGAAACCTCCTGCAGACATTCAACCCATCCGTACGCCTCATAATTTGTACACTTCTGAAAGGTCTTTCCTCATTCTCCAGGGAGTAAAGTCCTAAACTGTTCAGCCCTTCCCTGTAACTCAGGCCCTCAAATCCTGGCAGCATTCTTGTAAATTTTCTTCGTACTCTTTCAATCTTATTGATATTTACCCTGTATAGAGATGACCAGAGCTGCACACAATACTCCAATTAGGTTTCACCAATGTCTTATACAACTTCAACATAACACCCCAACTCCTGTACTCAATACTTTGATTTATGAAGGCCAATATGCCCTAAGCTCTCTTCACGACTCTATCTACTTGTGATGCCAATTTCAAGGAATTATGGATCTTATTCCCAGGTCCCTTTGTTCTACCACACACCTCAGTGCCCTACCATTCACTGTGTAAGTCTTGCCCTGTTTTGTCCTCCCAAAGTGCAACCCTTCACGCTTTATTGCATTAAATCCATTATGTGTCTTGTGCTTAGTTTCTGGTCAACAGTGATCAGCCCCATTGCAAAAGGTGTTGGTAGCTAGGGAATGGTAATGCAATTGAATGCCAAGGAATTGCGGGTCGGATGTGTGGCCCCAAGTGTTTCTTGCTGCTTTTTCAGGTTACTTTTAAAGTCGTGTTGTGTCTGGGCATGGTTTGTTTGTTATCTGAGCTACAAATGTGGAAATGTGGCAATGTGGAAAATTGCTCAGGTATGTCCTGCTAGCAAGAAACAGGACAAGTCCAACCCAGCCAATTACCGCCCTATCAGCCTACTCTTAATCATCAGCAGAGTAATGAAAGGAGTCATCAACAGTGTTATCATGCAGCACCTACTCAGCAATAACCTGCTTACGGATGCCCAGTTCGGGTTCCGTCAAGGCCACTCATCTCCTGACGTCATCACCTCCTTGGTGCAAACATGGACCAAAGAGCAAAATACCAGAGATGAGGTGACAGTGAGCCCTTGACACCAAGGCAGCACTTGACTGAGTAAGGCATCAAGGTACCCTAGCTAAAGTGGAGTCAATGAGAATTAGGGAGAAAACCCTCTGCTGGTTGGAATCATACCTGACACAAAGGAAGATGGTTGTAGTGGTTGGAGGTCAATCATCTCATCCTCAGGACATCACTGCAGGAGTTTCTCAGGGAAGTGTCCAAAGACCAATCACCTTCAGCTGCTTCATCAATGACCTTCCTTGCTTCAGAAGGTCAGAAGTGGAGGAGTTTGCAGATGACTGCACAATGTTCTGCACCGTTCATGACTCCTCAGATAATGAAGCAGTTCATACCCAAATGCAGCTGGACCTGGACAATATCTGGGCAAGTGGCAAGTAACATTCGAGTCCGGAAAGTCCCAGGCAATGACCATCTCCAACAAGAGAGGCTCTAACCATTGTCCCTTAACATTCAGTGGCATCACCATCACTGAATCCCCTACTATCAACATCATGGGCATTACCATTGACAGGAAACTGAAATGGTCTAGCCACATAAACACTGTGGCTACCAGAGCAGAACAAAGGCTAGGAATTCTGCGACAAGCAACTCACCTCCTGACTCCCCAAAGCCTGCCCACCATTTAAAAGGCTCAGATCAGGAGTGTAATGGAATAGTCGCCTCTCGCCAGGAATAGTGCATCTCCATCAACACTCAGGAAACTTGACACCATCCAGTACAAGGCAGTCCACTTGATTGGTACCCCTTCCACAAGCATCCAATTCTTCCACCATCAATGAACTGTTGCAGCAGTGTGTACCATCTATAAGATGCACTACAACAACACACCAAAGTTCCTAAGGCAGCGCCTTCCATACCCACGACCATACCAACTAGAAGGATGAGATCTGCTGATACCAATTGGAAATCCCCCTCTAAGTCACTCATCATTCTGACTTGGAAACATATCACCATTCCTTCATTGTTGCTGGGTCAAAACCATGGAATTCCCTCCCTAACAGCACTGTGGGTGTACCCACACCTCAGGAGCTGCAGTGGTTCAAGAAGGCAGCTCATCACCACCTTCTCAAGGGCAGCTAGGGATGGGCAGTAAACGTTGGTTTTGCTGGCGACACCCACATCCCATAAATGAGTAAATAAAAAAATAGCATTCAACATTGTGGAGACACAGAGAAGGTCATTGATAAAGAAGCTTAAGATGGCTGCATTCAGCATATACCAAGAATCTAACATTCTTACTGTGGGTAGCACATACAAAATGCTGGAGTATCTCAGCAGGTCAGGCAGCATCTATGGAAATGAATAAACAGTCAACACGTCGAGCCAAGACCCCTCATCAGGATCCTATCATGTCATGGGCTATCATATCCATTAAGTTAAGAGTCATCTGTTTATTCATTTCCATAGATGCTGCCTGACTTGTCGAGTTCCTCCAGCATTTTGCATGTGTTACTTTAGACTTCCATCATCTGCAGAATCTCTTGTTGAGTTGACTTTTCTGAAAATTTACCAAAGAGAAACTGAAAAGTTGTCCTGACAGCCATCATTGCTCATAGCTATCAACATCAATTTGCTGATGATAGTGAAGGTGGCACCGTGTTTTGAACAATGAGACAAGAGATTAAACATCTTCTTGGCATGGAGATAAACCTTAGTCAATTTTAGATCATGATATTGATGAAACAAGTCACTTTGTTAATGTATTGAGCATAGAGTCCTATAATTAAACCGATTAGTTCTAGGAGCAATTCCTATAGTTATTTGTTGAGAGTGCTTAGTCTTAAGTTTCATTCGCAAACTGAATGAGAATGTAATAGAATGGAATTGTCACGGCTTTGCATTGTGACATAAATGATTACTGGTTAGGAAGCCCGATCCCTTAAAACATAATTATCAGAGAAAGGAAGGTAAATTTAATGATAAAAGGGCCAAGTTTGTGATCATTGCTTTGTAATCTATCATTAGGCAGTCATCAGAAAGGAACAACAGGAGTCCTGATGACAAAACTCACATTTTCTTGATTGCCATATATGGATTTCTTTAAGAGGAATTCCGTGCAGCCTTTTTAAAATGGGTTACTGTTTTTTTTTGCAGAGTAAAATTTTGGTTAAAATATCAGAATCAGATTTAATATCACCAGCATATTATGTAAAATTTGTTAACTTTCCATTGCATTACATGATGATATAGAAGACTGTGAATTATGGTAAGTATATATATGTATGTTAAATAGTTAAATAAGTCATGCAAAAACGGAAATAAAAAGGTAGTGATGTTCACGGGTTCAATGTCCATTCAGAAATCGGATGGCAGAGGGGAAGAAGCTGTTCCTGAATCGCTGAGTGTGTGCCTTCAGGCTTCTGTACCTCCTTCCTGATGGTAACAATGAGAAGAGGGAATGTCCTGGGTGGTGGGGGTCCTCAATGATAGATGCTGACCTTTTGAGCCACTGGTCCCTGAATCCGTCTTGGATACTACGGAGGCTAGTACCCATGACAGAGCTGACTAATTTTACAACTCTCTGCAGCATACTTCGATCCTGAGCAGTAGATCCCACCCACCCCCCAACACCCATACCAGACAGTGATGCAGCCAGTTAGGATGTTCTTTATGCTACATCTGTAGAAAATTTGAGAGTGCCTTAGGTGACAAACCAAATCTCTTCAAACTCCTAATGAAATAGAGCTGTTGCCTTGGCTTCTTTACAGCTGCATCGATATGTTGGGACCAGGTTAGATCCTCAGAGATCTTGACACCCAGGAACTTGACATTGCTCACTCTCTCCACTTCTGATCCCTCCATGAGGATTGGTTTGTGCTCCCTCATCTTGCCCTTTCCGAAGTCCACAATCAGCTCTTTGTCTCACTGACAATGAGTCGAAGACACCACTCAATTAGCTGGTATATCTCGCTCCTGTGCGCCCTCTCGACTCCATCCGAGATTCTACCAACAATAGTTGTATCATCAGCAAATCTATAGTTGGCATTTGAGCTGTGCTTAGCCACACGGTCATGGGCATAGAGAGAGTAGAGCAGTGGGCTAAGCACACATCCCTGTGGAGCGCCAATGTTGATTGTCAATAGGGTGGGGATGTTATTTTCAATCCGTACAGATTGTGGTCTTCTAGTTAGGAAGCTGAGGATCCAGTTGCAGAGAGAGGTACAGAGGCCCAGGTTCTGTAACTTTTCGATGAGGACTGTAGGAATGATGGTGTTAAATGTTAAGCTATAGTCAATAAACAGCATCCTGACGTAAGTATTTGTATTGTGATCCAAGGACACGTGAGGAGCCATTGAGATTGTGTCCACCTTAGACCTATTGTAGCATTAGCAAATTTTAGTGGGTCCAGGTCCTTGCTGAGGCAGGAGTTGGTTCTGGCCATGACCAACCTCTGAAAACACTTCATCACTGTAGATGGGAGTGCTACTGGATGACAGTCATTAAGGCAGCTCACAGTGCTCTTCTTGGGCACTGGTAGAATTGTCGCCCCTTTGAAGGAGATATGAAATTCCGACTGTAGCGGTGAGAGATTGAAACAAGTTGGTTGGCACAAGTTTTCAGAGCCTTACCGGATACTGTATTGGGACTTGCTGCCTTGCAAGGGTTGACTCTCCTGAAAGGCAGCCTGAGGTTAGCCTCCAAGATAGCGATCACAGGGTCACCAGGTGCTGCAGTGATCCTCATAGCTGTAGTTATATTATCCCTTTTAAAGTGAGCACATCTAGCACTGAAGTCGTCTGGTAGTGAAGCATCACTGCCATTCGTGATGTTGGGTTTCACTTTGTACGAAGTAATGTCCTGCAAACCCTGCCAGAGTTGACATGCATCCGATGTCACCTCCAACCTTGCTTCGAATTGATTCTTCGCTCTCGAAATAGCCCTCTGCTATTCACACCTGGTTTTCTTGTACAGGCCTGGATTGCCAGACTTAATTGTCACAGATCTAGCCTTCAGCAGACAATGAACCTCCTGGTTCATCCATGGCTTTTGGTCTGCTGACGTACAGCAAGTTTTCGTAGGCACACACTCACCCACACAGGTTTTAATGAAGCCAGTGACAGCTGTGGCGTACACATTCAGACTCGAAGATGAATCCCTGAATACAGTCCAGTGCACCAATTCAAAGCAGTCCTGCTCCTCCTTTGTCCATACCTTTTTGGTCTTCACAACTGTTGCTGCAGTCTTCAGTCTCTGCCTATCCTCAGAGAGTAGAAATACAGCCAGGTGACCAGACTTTCCAAAGTGCGGGGGTAGAATAGCACAGTAAATACTCTCGATTGTGATGTAACAGTGGTCCAGAGTGTGGTTTCCTCTGATACTACAAGTGATTTGCTGGTAATAATGATTCAGGACATTTTCAAGCTGGCCCGGTTAAAATCCCCAGAATGATGGGGAAGTCATCAGGACGTTTGCCCCGTAGCAAAAAGTCGTAGGTTTGTTAGACCATGCAGTGTTCTACAGTTAGCGATGAGTACTGAAGGCTTTAGGCCTCTGAACAGCAGAAGGGGATGTGGTTTTCTAAAACCAGTTCCAAAGCAATTCTGTGGAAGCCATGCACATCTACAATGTATCTTCCAGGCACTTTGTCTCGTTATCTAGTTTAGTTGAAAGCAATCAGTTTTCAATAAACACAAGCGATTCTGCAGGTGTCGGAAATCCCGAGTAACACAGAGAATGCTGGAGGAACTCAGTAAGTTGATGGAGAGGAACAAAGTCAAGGTTTCCAGCTGAGACCCTTTATCATGTCCTGGTTTTTTAATAAAGTTCTTAAGGAACTGGAGAGGGTGCTTAGCGATAGGATTTATGAGCATTTTTGAAAACTATTCCCTGATTAGGGAGAACATGCACAGCTTTTCTGTTAGGTAAGCCATGGCTTACTAACTTGATTTTTTTGGCACGGTGACAAGGGTGATTGCTGCAGGTAGATCTGTGGCTGTTGTCTACTAAGGTGTTTGAGCCTCATCCAGAAGAATAAGATACTTGGGATCGATGATGAATCAGCTTGCCCACAGGAGACCGAGGATAGTGATCTGAGGGACTTGCTCTAGCTGGAAGTCTGCATTAGTGGTGTTCCGCAGCGATCGGTACTGGGACCTCTTCTGTTTGTGAGGTATATAAATGACCTGAACACAAATTTAGATGGGTGGATTAGTAAGCTTGGAGATGATATGAAGAGTGGTAGTGTTGTGGATAGCACAGAAGACTGCCAAAGAATAGAATGGGATATGCATCATTTGCAGATAATGGGTGGAAAATTGGCAGATGGAACTTAACCTGGTAAGTGTGAAGTGACACACATAAAAGTTGCTGGTGAACACAGCAGGCCAGGCAGCATCTCTAGGAAGAGATACAGTTGACATTTCGGGCCGAGACCCTGACGACGTTTTATATATTTTTTTCTCTCTCTGTCCCTCTCACTTTACCCCTTGCCCATCTTCTGGGCTTCCTCCTCCCCCTTTCTTTCTCCCTAGGCCTTCTGTCCCATGATCCTCTCATATCCCTTTTGCCTATCCACTGTCCAGCTCTTGGCTCCGTCCCTCCCCCTCCTGTCTTCTCCTATCATTTTGGATCTCCCCCTTCCCCTCCCACTTTCAAATCTCTCTTACTAGCTCTTCTTTCAGTTAGTCCTGACAAAGGATCTCAGCCTGAAACATCGACTGTACCTCTTCCTAGAGATGCTGCCTGGCCTGCTGCGTTCACCAGCAACTTTTATGTGTGTTGCTTGAAATTCCAGCATCTGCAGATTTCCTCGTGTTTGCGTTTTAAGTATGTATCTTGGTAGGTCAAATGCAAAGAGACAGAACACTGTTATGGGCACAATCTTTAACAGTGTTGGTGAGCAGAGGGATCTTGGGGGTCGAAGTTCATAGCTCCCCGAAAGAGGCTACTCAGGTTGGTAGGGAAGTTAAGAAGGCATATGGCATGCTGACCTTTATTAGTCGAGGCACTGAGTTCAAAAGTCAGGAAGTTACAGTGTGCTTCAGCTTTATAAAGCTCTAGTTAGGCTCCCTCTGGAGTATCACATTGAGTTCTGGGCACCCCATTATAGGCAAGATGTTGAGGCTTTGGAGAGGGTGCAGAAGAGGTTTACCAGGAGGTTCCCTGGATTAGAGGGCATGTGCTATAACAAGAGGTTAGGGAAACATGAGTTCTCTTCTCCGGAGCAGTGAAGGCTGACAGGAATCTGATAGATGTTTGTAAGGTCAATTGTACATGGGTCAATGATTGGTCCTGACAATGCCAGCCCTGCCAGACTACAACACAACGCAGTTAATACTGTGATTTGGATTTATGTGAGGGAGAGTTGCGCAGCATCAGCCTCACTCTCTCTTCCCAATTCCCATCTGGATCCAGTGACAAGACCGAGTCGAGATGGCTGGAGATGGGAATAGGCACAGTGGATGACCAGGACGTCTTCTGTGTCTTGCCCTGCTCTACACGTTCCACGATGCTTGCAAAGACCGCCTTCTTGACCATTGGACCTTCCATTGGTCTCGTCCGCTCAATCCGCCAGGGTCTGTCTTCACATGCTGGGATAGACAACTCCCTATCTCACCAAGGGTTTGAGACCCGTCAGCTACCCTCACCTGGTTTAGCCGGCTTGTCAAAGCCGTTGCCCGGGGTGTGGCCACTGTCGCATGCAAACAGCTACAGGGAGCCACAGGTGAGAGCTGAGTGCCAGGTGGGGACCAAAGATGGACAAACCGCCTTGAAAAGGACGCGACATGTTCCCCCACCAGAGGAGCTACCCCTCCCTGACGCCCCATACACTATATATATAGACACACATACTGTATATCTAATATAAATAATAATGGTTAATTTTGGACTGTGTGTATGGAGATACAGTTTGTGTAAAATTTGGAGCAAGTTTTACCTTTTGTTTACTCCTTCATGCAAATCCATTCCTAATCTGTTGAAAAATATTCCATATCTTAGCATCAACATTTTAATATAAGTTTGAACTTAAAATTCAGACAAAATGTAAAAACGAAAAAAAATCAGTTAAAGGGATGTCATCTAATTATGGGCGATTATGGAAGTTCAGTGATTTAAACATCGCTTTAACTGTAACTGGTAAGTGAAACTATTTTCTAGTAATTCTCCAAAGCTTTACAACCCTGGGTAATTGTCTGTGGAATTACTTTCAAGCTGTTCTCAAAGATACTTCATAGAAGATAAGTATAAAAAATAAACCCCTCTGACTTAGTCACGGACAAAGTGAAGCTAGAAATAAGGTGATAATCAGGCCACAACTGAGGAATTGAATAAATGCTGGTAAGCCATTGAGTCTCTCTTTGTCATCAACTCAGACACGACCAGAGCTACAGAACGAGTGTTAGAAGGATCATTCAGCTTGAGAAGAAATAGGACAAGGTCAGGGCTCTGAGGGACAGCAATGGATGAACATTGTAGGGCAGATTCACAGACCTGAAAGTAATTGGAATGATCGATCTCCAGCATCAACCTATACGCACAAGAACAGATTGTACTTGTGTTTGTTCCACTTAACACTATCATTTATTATCTTAAATATTACCTTGTTGAATTGAAATGGCCATGGGATGGGGATATCTGGTAATACCAGCAAATGCTGCATCGCTGAAGTATTTCTTGACAAATTATTGTTCTCGCCTCATTTACATTTTGTCACTTACAGCCATTTGCTATAGAGCATTCAACCCTGGGACTTTCAGTAAATTAATGCGTACTGCAGAATCAAATGATAAATCACGTCTGCTCGAGCTGTTCAGCACAATCAGCCCACCAATTTACAAGGCCATCCTTCGAAACATGAGGAAATTTAGACTCCAAGTTATGGAAATGCAATGATAGAAATGCAAGAGGGAATTATTTGGGAAGAATACGATGACCTAATTTCCTCATTGTTACTGCTGTAGATTGATGCTGTCAAGATAATTATTCTACTGAAAGATACAAGACATCTGAGCTTCTGTAAAATCGTACAGTAAGTGGAAAATATTTTTTAAATTGAAAAACCAGGTGTCACATGTTTATACCAGAAAGTGTTCAAGTGGTTACACTTATCAACAATGACATTTTGCTAAGCGTTTCTCGGAATATCTATTCTAAGGCTTGTTGTGTGAACATTAATCAAGCTAATTATTAATCAATAATTATGTAATTATGAACATTAATCAATATAATTATGTAATTTTCATGATAACTACCCAGCCTTCGAACTACCTCAGTTTTGGGTGTTTTAATTGATAGAATTGTAGTTCTATTTTATATATATATATGTGAGGAGGCTATTGCAGTTAATAAAAGATTTTTAAATATATATTTTTGAGCTCAGTAAGACATGCAGTTCGTCATGTTTGGAACATATTTAACACTTTCTTAACTCTAACAAATAAAAAAATAGCCATTTTCTGGCGAAAGCTTTCCAGTGAGTGCCAAATTAACGTGAGACGATTCCCTTAGTCTCCAGCTACTTTATACATTAATGTACATTTAAACTTGACAACTAATTTCATGGATGTTTAAGTCTCCATAAGGAAGAATGTGTTTTCATCCAGCCTTACTTGGTCCTGAACTCCGTGCACAGGAGCAGTGTGAAAATATTTAGAATGCAGTGCCACGATCAGTAATGTACTTCATGCGCACAGGACTTCTTATCCTGCGAGCTGCAATTGATCATAAAACATCTCAAGAGTACAAAAACATACAGCAAATACCGCCAAGCTTTCTTCTCAAGCTTGCTTGCTTGACAATCCTCGTACGCAAGACTCAGTGATAGCTTAATTCCCATTTGTTTACCTCATTAGGAAACAAATCAATTCCACAAAATGAAAATCAAGGAAATTGCAGATCTGGAAATCTGAGGTGACACAAAATGCTGGAAACTACACAGTAGAATTTTTTAAATCATTCTCTAATATTCTTTCACCTTGGCTATATAGAATTTTTAAGAATGCATACCTATAGGTGAATTACCACAATCCTTTTATGGTGCTTCTATTTCCTTAATTCTTAAGAAAGATAAAGATCCCACTGAATGTGCATCATATAGGCCTACATCTTTGTTGAATGTAGATTCCAAGATTTTTTCTAAAAATATTAGCGACCAGATTGGAGAAAGTATTGTCTCAAATTATTTCTGTTGATCAGATGGAATTTATGAAAAATCGTTATTCTTTTTTTAATATTAGGAGTGTATGGGGTGTCAGGGAGGGGTAGCACCTCTGGTGGGGGAACATGTCACGTCCTTTTCAAGGCGGTTAGTCCACCTTTGGTCCCCACCTGGCACTCAGCTCTCACCTGTGGCTCCCCGTAGCTGTTTGCATGCGACAACGACCATACTCCGGGCAACGGCTTCGACAAGCCGGCTAAACCAGGTGAGGGTAGCCGATGGGTCTCAAACCCTTGGTGAGATGGGGAGTTGTCTATCCCAGCATGTGAAGACAGACTCTGGTGGATTGAGCGAACGAGACCTATGGAAGGTCCAATGGTCAAGAAGGCGGTCTCTGCAAGCATTGTGGAACGTGTAGAGCTCGACAAGACACAGAAGACGTCCTGGTCATCCACTGCACCTAGTCCCATCTCCAGCCATCTTGTCTGTGTCTTGCCACTGGATCCAGATGGGAATTGGGAAGAGAGAGTGAGGCTGACGCTGCACAACTCTCCCTCACTTAAATCCAAATGACGCGCTAGTCTCGACACCATCATAATGGTGTCGAGGTCCTCATCGACGTCAACGATGGATGAACAACCATTAGGAGATTAATGAATATTGTTTATACTTCTTCATCGGAACTCCGGAATGTGTCATTTCACTAGATGCTGAGAAAGCGTTTGACAGGGTTGAATGGACGTATTTATTTATTGTGCTTGAAAAATTTAATTTTAGTCTGACATTTATATCTTGGATTAAATTAATATACCTTACTCCTTCGGCATCGGTATTTAAAGATTAAAGATCAGTAATCAAAGATCTCCCCTTTTCCCGTTGTTTCGCGGCACCAGGCAAGATTGTCCTCTTAGTCCAATGCTATTTGATATTGCTTTAGAATCTTTGGCCATTGCTATTCGTGAATCAACTAATATATTTGGTATCATTCGTGGGAATGAAACACATAAGTTATCACTATACGCTGATGATTTATTACTATATATTTCTAACCCCGAAAAATCTATTCCGGCACTAATATCCTTGCTTGATAAGTTTAGTAATTTTTTGGGCTATAAATTGAACCTTAATAAGAGCGAACTCTTCCCTTTAAATATGCAGGTTCCAATTTATAGATGTTCACCATTCAGACTACTGGTTAATGATCATTTTACTTCTCTGGGTGTTAAAATTACTAAGAAACATAAGGATTTATTTAAGCATAATTTTTTACCTTTAATTGATCAAATTAATCAATTGTTTATTAAATAGTCCCCATTGTTTCTATCAATGCTTGGTCGAAATAACGCTATTTAAGATGATTCTCTTACCAAAACTTTTATACTTGTTTCAAGCATTACAAATTTTTATTTCTAAATCCTTTTTTGATACTTTAGATTCTAAAATCTCTTCATATATATGGCAGAACAAAAATCCTAGATTAAGTAAAAAATATCTACAGAAGTCTAAAAAGGATGGTGGTTTGGCTCTACTGAATTTTAGATTTTACTATTGGGCAATTAATATCCGATATTCAATATTTTAGACCAAGATTTGCCCACAATGGGTAAACCTGGAATGTAAATCTGTACAAGGGTTTCCTTTGACTTCCATTTTAGGGACTTCTCTTCCATTTGTTATTTCTAAATTAGATAAACAAATGGTTAATCCAATAATTAAACATAGACTACGAATATGGTTTCAATTTCGTAAATATTTTGGTTTGAACTAATTTATTTTATCAAGCCTTATTACATTTAATTTTTTCTTTCAACCTTCTATTATAGATCAAGCTTTATCGGTATGGAAAATGAAGGGTATACTAAGCTTTCGTGATTTATTTTTAGATAACTGTTTCAAGTCTTTTGAACAGTTAACTAATAAATATAATTTGCCTAGATCTCATTTTTTTCAGATATTTGCAAATTCGAAACTTTTTAAACACTAATTTACCCACATTTCCAGCTTCACATCCAATAGATATTGCGGAAAAAAAATCTAAGTTTAAATCCTTTTTAGAAGGGTTTAATAGCAGTCAGTTATGATTTGATTATGAAAATAAATTCAGGTATATCTGATAAAATTAAGATTGAATAGGAAAGAGAACTCCAACTTCATTTACCTATAGGAAAATGGGGAAAAAAAATTTCGATTAGTTAATATGTCCTCTTTATGTGCTAAACATACATTGATACAATTTAAGGTGGTGCACAGGGCAAATATGTCTAAAGACAAATTAGCTTGTTTCTATTCACATATAAGCCCAATTTGTGATAGATGCCATTCTGAAGTTGCTTCCTTGACTCATATGTTTTGGTCTTGTTCTTTCTTGCGTAAATATTGGAAGGACATCTTTGATATTATTGGAACACTCACAATGCGCTGGAGGAACTCAGCAGGTCAGTCAGCATCAGTTGAAAAGATTAGTCGACGTTTCGGGCCAAAACCCTTCGTCAGGACTGAAGGAAGAACTTTGGGGAGGGTTTGAAGAATGCTGGTAGTTGCACAGAGGGGGAGCAGTGAGAGAGGGTCTCACTGAACTCCCGTCAAAGAGAGGATTTAAACTTCTTCAGGGTAGGCATACCTTGAAGAGACTTTGCAGCGGAGTAGCAAATCGTAAACACAAAATAATCTGCAGATGCTGTTGTCAAAGGAACACTCAGAATGCACTGGAGGAACTCAGCAGGTCAGTCAGCATCAGTTGAAAAGATTAGTCGACGTTTTGGGCCGAAACCCTTCGTCAGGACTGAAGGAAGAACTTTGGGGAGGGTATTGATATTATTTCTATTGTTTTGCATATTAGTTTACAACCACACCCTGTAACTGCAATTTTTTGGTTACCTATGATGGGAGATAGTTACTTATCCCCTTCAGCCTGTCGGATGATTGCTTTTTTAACATTAATGGCTAAAAAATTTATCTCATTGAACTGGAAAGAGGTCAATCCCCCTACTACATTTCAATGGTTTTCTCAAACTATATCTTGTCTAAATTTAGAGAGAATTAGAAGTGGCACCTCTGACCCTTTGGTTAAATTTGAAGAAACTTGGAGACCATTTATTCAACATTTCCATATGATGTAGTTTGACCTTTCCGAATCCTTTTTTTAAAATTTAAAATACATGGATAGAAGAGTGGAGTTAACGACATTGATGATTCTATCCAATGTAATATGTTAGCCTGTCATTTTTTTTCTATAGTTTTGTTTTTAGTTTATTTAGTTTAGGTTAATATCGTTTAGTTAATTAATATGTTTTTTTTTCTATTTTGGTTTTTTTTAGATTTTTTCTCATTTATCCCTCTACCATGTTTA
Source organism: Mobula hypostoma (assembly GCF_963921235.1). Taxonomy (NCBI): domain Eukaryota; kingdom Metazoa; phylum Chordata; class Chondrichthyes; order Myliobatiformes; family Myliobatidae; genus Mobula; species Mobula hypostoma. The sequence continues at coordinate 14,322,323 of NC_086123.1, forward strand.
ATTATATTTAGAGTTTGGGAAATTTAATGCATCTGTATTATTACCAATGTTATATTTGCAATGTCAATTATTAATAATGTAATCCCAATCTCTGTTCATTAATATTGTTGCTATGTTTATAATTTTGAAAATTAATAAAAAGATTGGAAAAGAAAGAAAATGCTGGAAACACTCGGCAGGTCAGGCAGCATCTGTTATTCTTTAGTCTGAGACTGTCATGGAGCGCGCTCGGAGGAACGGACCCAGGTGCAGAGAGATTGCAGACTCTCTCTGTCACGGTGGTCGCTGGCTCCGGCTCAGCCGAGGCGTGGAGGACGACAGACTCCGGCACAATGAGTTCCGGTAATGACTCAATGCAAGAGCGGAGGAACAGCGGACTTCCCATGAAGAGACAGAAACAAGAGGTTAGACATAAGAATACCAACAGAGCATCAGAGTCACAACCGAGCAACACCACGTGACAAACACACGGTAGGACTCCGCTTACAGAGCACAATGACAGTCATCGCTGAATAATCAGAGAATCTGGGAAACAGGAGCCTGTCACATTTCATTTAATAAGATCAAACAGAAAGCTCCTGGGACTGACTGCTCTAACAGGTGCTCGAGAAAGACAGGAGCCCAACGCTCGACGACAAGGCTCAGAGGCCTGTAGGTCTCATGACAGAGGCTCTGTGTTGGAAACTCTATTTCCACAGATACTGCTAAGTTTTTCTGTCATTTTCTGTTTTTGTTTATTGACAATTCAATGGAAGTTATCCGAGTTTCTCCTCCTCAAAGTAAGCCACTGAAGTGAGCCCATTTCCCCCTTCCCTATTTGCATGAATGTTCATTTATTCAATAGTTCGATAGTTCCATTTAATATCAGAGAGAGTACACAAAATACAACCTGAAATTCTTGGTCTTCACAGACTTCCACGAAAACAGAAGACATCCCAAAGAATGAACTAGAAACCCAAAGCTCCCTTCCCCCACTCCCACGCACACACAGCAGCAAAGCCTCAACCCTCCCCCTCCCCCACTTATTTCAGCAAAAAAAAACCATCAGCACCAACCACCCACCAAGCAAGCAATAGCAAAGTCCCTAAGAGAGACCATGATCTGCAGTACAGAAAAACTGATCGCTCACCGACCATTTCGACATGCCATGGGCTCTCTCTCCCTTATAAAGGGGCAGAGAGTTGGCACACAGCGAGAGAGGGCACCAGCAAAAACAATTTACGGTGCTAAAGTCAGCCATGTCACTTTTTTCAAGTTCTCCGACTCAAGAGTTGGCAATAAATTCTCCCCGCCAATGAGAGAAAGAGAGAGCAGTTTACTGAGCACAGAGACATCTGATGTCAATCCGCTGTTCCCGATATTCCGTTTTCTCCAGTAGGTGGCACTGGTATAAAATCAACTTATCCACAGGGCCACAAAGCCTCAGGACACTGAAGGCATGCTCTTCCAGGCCATGCTCTTGGGTTAACAAAAAATGGCCAGTTGGTGAGCCCAGGGAGCGGGAACCATCACCATAAAGAACCTCAGTTTGAGAGCAGCTGCAGGTCAAGGGCACTGATAGAACCCATCCACCTTGAAAATGAAATAAAAGAGACAGGAAAAGTAAGGAAAAAGGAAGTAAGCTGTTTCTGCAGCTGAGCTTGCAGAAGCTGCTCTCTGCACCATCGTAGCACCATCCCTTAAATCATTCATAAATATATGAGCCATACCTGAGCCTTGGGTTTTCTTCTGATCGCCCACAAAATCTTTTCAGAGTTATATTTTGATGGAGTTGGATGCCTGGCCTTGCTCGGTGTTTTTCTTCACTAATTCCCATCTCCTCCATTCACCCCTCTCTTCCCTACAACTCTTGGGGATGGGCTTGTTACCTGTTAGTAACACACAGTCCGATACTTCCATTCAGATGAGGTGCAGTTGAATATGTCTTATGTTCAATTCAATTCAAGTTTAATTATCATTCAGCCATGCGTGTGAGCACGTGGCCAAGTGGTTAAGGCATTGGACTAGCTACCTGAAGGTTGTGAGTTTGGGCCCCAGCCGAGAGAACGTGTTGTGTCCTTGAGCAAGGCACTTAATCACACATTGCTCTGCGACGACACTGGTGCCAAGCTGGATGGGTCCTAATGCCCTTCCCTTGGACAACATTGGTGTCATGGAGAGGGGAGACTTGCAGCATGGACAACTGCTGGTCTTCCATACAACCTTGCCCAGGCCTGCGCCCTGGAGAGTGAAGACTTTCCAGGCGCAGATCCATGGTCTCGCAAGATTAACGGATGCCTTTATGTACAGCCAGATGAAACAGTGTTACACCGGGGCCTAGGTGCAAAACACAGTACCGACAGCCAACACAGCACGGAGCATACATAGCACATACAAGATAGCAAGCACATAAAGATAACAGTAGGATACAGCTGCAGCTCCAGACCCGAGCCATGAATGCTGCAGAAGTCTGCAGTCAACCAAAAAACAGCTTGCCTTCTGTTGAGCAAAGCAAATACTGGGGGGAGCAGCACTGACTCCAGCCTGGATGCCACACCACACCGCCCCCTGGTGGATCACACAGGCTCTGACACCTCAGTGGCTGAAAACAGGCAATATCGCGGCTTGGGTGCCCAATCCTCCAATGGCCTTAAGGCATAAGAGCAGAATTGAGCCATCTGGCCCATCAAGTCTGCTCCGCCATTCAATCATGGCCGATCCTTTTTTCCTGCTGTTCAACCCCAGTTCCTGGCCTTCTCCCCAGTAAGCACATATAAGATATAATAAAATAAAGCCATACAAAAAGGGATATAAATTAATCCAGAAATAAGATTAATAAAGATAAACTCAGTTGTTTCCTGAAATTTGTTATAGAGTTACAGAAATGAGCAGGAACAGGTCCGTGGGCTCTCTGATTCCATGCCAGTGATTTACACAAATCCCACTGTATTCTCACCAGGTTCCCAGGAATGCTCCCTAGATTTTACCACTCACCTGCACACTAGGAGCAGTTTACAGTGGGCGATGAATCTGCAAACCTGCTCCTGTTTGGGATGAGGAAGGAAACTGAAGCATCTGGAGGGAACGCCTGTGATCACAGGGAGAACGTACACGCTCACACTGAATCTCAGGTCAAGATTGAACCCAGATTGTTGGAACTGTTACTGCATCACCCATGGAAAGTTACTTTGTCTGCAGAACTACAGGTGTTTTATCTAAATGCAACTCAATAAAGTGTAAATGCGGAAATGTTAAGAAAACATGTAAGGGGAGTTCTTTCCAACTACCTGTGTGGCTTGGACAAATTTAGCCAGTGGTGTGAGAAACTGTTAGCTCCCAATTCTCTGCTATTACGTCATTAGTATAATTATTCAGAGCTACCTATGAATTTTCGGCCTTGTGCAATAATCATGCTTTACTAAAGAAAGCGAAGAATTCTCTTCATTAAATCTAAATTAGAGGTATCTTCATTTACTGATTTGTGACTATATGCGGGAGCGATTATTATTCTATTTTTTAACCATGCTTCTAATTAAAACTCGCTAACAAATGAATGATTCATTAAACCAAACACTAGGAAACTGTGAAAGGCTTACACGGTTAATGGCAATGCAGGTTGGTGTCAGGAGAAAAGAAGAGAGAAATGATTTTGGGGAAAACAATGGAGACTGGGTAAACATTGGGAGTATGTCTGGGTCATAAAGCAAGGCAGTGGTAAGCCAGTCTATCTGGTGAAAGTTCTCCCAAGATGCTGTTGGGTATTTAGTTACAGAATTTAGAACTAACAGTATTTCAAGATTCAAGATGTTTATTTTCATTCTTCTCGGCACAAGTGTAAAGCAGAATGAAATGATTGCTATTCTAAAACCAATGCAGCATAAAAATCGCAATAAGCATAAAGGACACAATAAAAAGCAAACATAAAAACACTGGTTGAATGCTGAAGTTGGTGCTGTCTTTCCTTGATTCTAGTATAGTTATTATTCTATTATGGATTTATCAAGTATGCCCACAAGGAAATAAATCTCAGTGTTGTATATGTTGATGTATATGTATTATGATAATAAATTTACTTTGAACTTTGATATGAATGCAATCCCATAAAACGCAATGATCAAATAACTCTAATATACATACATGGTTGGTTATCTGTCATATCCAACAATGTCAGGAGACCCATGTGGGAGAGTGTTTGAAGTGAAAAAGCCCTTGCACTGGGACAGCTCCATTCTCTTGACCTCAGAAGTCCGGGTCCAGTGGGACAAGTAGTTGGGACAATTTGGGCTCTTCCTTGGTTCTTCTGTGCCTTGTCACCCCCTCCGCGCTCTATGAAACGTCGCAGGACCATCTTCCTGGCTGTCGGACCTGACTGTTGATCTCCTCTGTCCGGTCTGCTGGACCTGACTTCACATTGCGAGGGCAGGCATGTTCCCACGACACCAGGATAAGAACCCGCCGGCTACTCTCACCTGGTTCAGCCCACCTGTCGAAACGGCGTAACTGCGGTCATACGCAAACAGCTGCTTGCAGCCACAGGTGAGAGCTGAGTGTCCAGTGGGACCCAAAAGTGAGTGAGCTGTCCCAGAAAGGACACAGCAAGCCCCTTCACCAGAGGTGCTACCCCTGCCTGGATGTACATTGACTGACTGTAAAGTGACCCTCGCTTATGTGTATGTAGTGGCGGTGAGCTGGGTTAATGGATGAGATACGTTTCAGCACGATGGCTTGTGGGAAGTAACTGTTTTTGAGTCTAGTTGTCCTTGCATAGATGCCACACAGCCTCTTCCCTGGTGAGGGTGGGGCCTACAGTGATATTGGCCACCACAGTAGCATAGCGACAAGCTCGGGGTATTCCGGAGTTCAGAGTTAACTTTGGCGCTGTTCCGTAAGGAGTTTCTGTATGCCCTCCCCACGAAATACCTGAGTTTTCTTCAGGTCCTCTGGTTTCCTCCCACAGTGCAAAGGAGAAACCGGGTAGGTTGATTGGTCATTGTAAATTGTCCCGTGACTGGTTAGCCGGGGGTCGCTGGGGCGTTGTGGTTCAAATGGCCGGAAGGGCCCACTCCATGCCATATCAATAAATGAATAAATAAACTGATCTTCGAAGAGGAGAAACATACTTTCTAGTCTGGGTGATGTGCGTCTTGGAGGCCGGCTATAGGTGACAGTGTTCCCATTGCTCTTCAGGGTGATAGAAGTTCCAGGACGGGAAATGCCCTCCAGGTGAGTAACTTGCAGATTCTGTCACACTATCTGTGCCCTGTGGATCGTAGAAAGGTTTGGGGTGCAGGGGGTGGGCCACTTGCATAGGATAGATTTTTCCTACCACTCCCAGAGCTGCGCCGGAGACCAATGCCCCTTGGTCTCTAAACAGGCCACCTGCAAGACTATTTCAGGACGTAAAGGGATCAGGGAGCGTGGATTCTGAACCATTAATGCAGCAGCTGCCAGATTACCTTGTGGGCGTCAGTGCAAATCGATTTGAGGCGTCGTCCCGGCTGCAAGTTGGAAGCGGATTCTTCCGGGGCAGCCGAGCATGAGCAGCCAAGGATCTGCCTGCACCTCAGGAAGTGAGCCAGGCTCTCTTTGTCACAGGCCTCGACCTGCGTGCAAATCCGGTGCAATTCCTGACCCTAGCGAACAAGCTGCCAGTCTTGCACTTACATGAGTTCAGAAGAATGAGAGGAGATCTTATGGAAACACATAAAATTATGAAAGGGGTAGATAAGATAGAGGCAGGAAAGTTGTTTCCACTGGTAGGTGAGACTAGATCTAGGGGACATAGCCTCACGATTCGGGGGAGTAGATTTATGATGGAGATAAGGAGGGACTGCTTTTCCCAGACAGTGGTGAATCTGTGGAATTCTTTGCCTAATGAAGCAGTGGAGGCTATCTCAGTAAGTATGTTTAAGACAAGGTTGGATAGATTTTTGCATAGTCAGGTAATTAAGGGTTATGGGGAAAAGGCAGGTAGGTGGAGATGAGTCCATGGCCAGATCAGCCATGATCTTTTTTGAATGGTGGAGCAGGCTTGACGGGCCAGATGGCCGACTCCTGCTCCTATTTCTTATGTCCTTATGTTTTCCACTTTTTGCAGCTCTGTGCTACCATAGTAACATCAAACCAATCCCTATGTTTTTTATTGGAGAGTGGTGATGATACTGCAAATAATTGATAGAGACCTGATCTAATTGCAATGAAGTGCCAATACATACCAGCTCTTTCCCAGGATATTTGTGTTCAGACATAAAGAAGTTTATTTCACGGCACTATGGGATGATATTGGGCCGTCTGCAACCTCTCTATTACGAAGCTGGAGGTGTGTGAGGAGCCGCTGCTGCTGCAGAGTCACGGTCGATGTCCCCTAGCTGTTCATGTGCTGAGAGCTGCCAAGTGCAGTTGACAATTAGTCATGTCCAAAGTTTGCAAAGCAATCCACAACATTTTATAAAAGTACCTACAATTATTTTGCAGTTTGCACCAAAGTTTTCCAAGCAATCTCCCATCACGTATTATGAGGTTGCTCTGTGCATTTGTCCAAGTTCCTGACAAATTAGTTTGCTTTCACTAGGAAGCTTGGGAGCCTCTACAGCCAGTTAAAATCCAAAGCTCTTGTTAATATTACTCCAGTAGAATGACTGACACAACGGAATGGTTGCCTGCACGCAGCTTGACGTGCTGGGGTCGAACGCGAGGAATCAGTGGTTTGGAAGCAGCACCTGCCAGGCTGTCTTTCAAAGCAACACTTTCAGTACGCTGGATGAACTCAGCAGGTCGGGCAGCATCATTTCCCCATCTTTCATCCTTCAGTGCTGACGAAGGGTTCCAGCCCGAAACGTCGACTCATCGTTTCTGACTGATGCTGCCCGACCTGCTGAGTTCATCCAGTGTACTGAAAGTGTTGCTTTGATCACAGCACCTGCAGATTATTCTGTGTTTAGGCTGTCTTTCAACACGTTTAAACTTTCTCCATTCCTAAGCTCTCCTGCTCACAGGGTTTAGTATCTGGACCACGTGGCCTTTAATAATACATTGTAAATTTTCCACACAACACTTCTACGCTCATCTCAATCCCTAAAGAAAAGTTGACTTCTGGGGTGCCTTGAAGACGGTGATCTCTTGCAGCACGGCTCAATGGATACGATTAAATATTCCCGTTTCAGCCTGAAACGGCTGAGAATTGCAACTGCTTCCAAGGACTATACTGTTAAAAAAGACATTGTAATGCGATTGAATAATCTATCACTGCTGAAAACCGATGGAAACGATGCCTGCTGCGGCCGTACTCCGGACTCGCCAAACTCCTCATTGGAAACATGGCTGCTGGTCAGGGATTCAGGTGCGTTTAAGAAAACGGGGTTTTTGACTCCCAATACTGATTACCTTGCTGGCAAAGGTACAGCCGCTAGTAAATAAAATCGAAGATTCAGAGCTAGGGTGCTGTATCAGAGGGACATTAGGGCCACCTGTATCCTTTGTTTCACACAATCCTGGTTAATCCCTTCCGTACTGGACACAGCAATTCCGATTGACAGGTTCACTATACACTGTCGAGTCTCTCAAAAGCAGAAGTGGGAGGTGTATGCCTCATGATTAACTTCTTTTGGTGCACAAATGTATCAGTGTAGTCCCATTTCTGCTCACCAGACCTGGAATATCTCACAATTAAGTGCCATCCATTTTACCTGCTGAGGGAGATTTCTGCGATCTTTTTGTTAGTGGTGTACATTCCACCTTAAGGCTGATTTATACTTGTGCGTCAAATGTACGCCTTAGGTACGGCGTAGCCGCGTACCCTACGCTGTACTCTATGCTGAACCCGCTGCCGTAGCCTAACACGCACTTCTCCCAAAATGTAACTATGTGTCGCGGTGACGCAGACCGCAACAACTGTGATTGGTCCGCTTGGTAGCGTCGCATTTCCTCCTACGCTGCAATAGCTTGCCATTGGGCGACTGATGGGCAGGGAAGGAACTCTGGCTGCAATGCTTCCCATAAAGCTTTACAGACCTCCAAAGTTATGGAGGACCCTGTGTTTGACGCCAGTTTGTAGCTACCTGAAGCTAAAACTCGAATGGTGATTGCCAGTCTCTGAGTATACTGTGCATACACTGATGCGAAATAAATGGTTGGAGACAATGAACCAAATTGTCAAATCTACCTGCTGACATCCGAAAATATTTGAAATGCATTTCCTCGTCCATGTCTCTCAGTGGCCGGACAAGCATAGAAAATTCACCCTCCTTCAGTTTCAGTCGCCATTGTTTGAAGTTTGAATTTCTTCGTGTTGAGTTTCAACATGAAGAATCTCAACACAGTGGCATAGAAGCCCCACCACCAACTAGCTAGTTTTGGCAGTGAATTGCAGAGCGACGCAGACACACCAACACACAAGTATAAGTACTCACAACGGCGTAGCCCACTTGTGTTGGCCACGGCGTAAGCTAGTACACACAAGTATAAATCAGCCTTTAGGCTAATGTCAAACGGGCTCTAGATAACTTGAGCAATGGGATCAACATGCATGAAACAGCACACCTTAACACCTTCACCATCATTTTGGGGGATTTTAACCAGGCCAGACTGAAAAAGTCACTAAATAATTATAATCAACAAATCACTTGTAGTTTCAGAGGAAACAAAACTTTGGACTACTGCTACACCACCATCAAGAATGTTTATTGGTTTGCAGGACATTACTTCCTGCAAAGCGAAACCCAATAGCATGAATGGCAGTGATGCTTCACTACCAGATGAGCTCAACGCCTTCTCTGCCCGCTTTGAAAGGGAGAATATAACTACAGCTGTGAGGATCCCTGCTGCACCCGGTGACCCTGTGATCTCTGTCGCGGAGGCCAATGTTAGGCTGTCTTTAAGGAAGGTGAATCCTTGCAAACCAGCAGGCCCCGATGGAGTACTTGGTAAGGCTCTGAAAACTTGTATCAACCAACTGGAGAGAGTATTCAAGAACATTTTCAACCTCCCACTACTACGGCCGGAAGTTTCCGCCTGCTTCAAGAATGCAACAATTATACCAGTGCCTAAGAAGAGTAGTGTGAGCTGCTTTAATGACTATCACCCAGTAGCACTTACAACTATGGTGACAAAATGCTTTGAGTGGTTGGTTGTGGCTTGAATGAACTCCTGCCTCAGCAAGGACCTGGACCCACTGCCATTTCCCTATCACTATAATACATCTACGGCAGATGCAATCTCAATGGCTCTTCACACAGCCTTAGATCACCTGGATGCCTGTGTCAGGATGCTTTTTGTTGACTATACCTCAGTGTTTAACACCATCATTCCCACAGTCCTGATCGATAAGCTATAGAACCAATCCTCAGAAGTGGAGAGAGTGAGAAATTTCAAGTTTCTGGGTGTCAAGATCTCTGAGATTCTAACCTGATCCCAACATATCAATGCAACGGTAAAGAAGGCAAGACTGCAGCTATATTTCATTGGGAGTTTGAAGGGATTTGGTTTGTCAGCTAAAACACTTGAAAACTTCTATAGGTGTACCATGGAGAGCCTTCTGACAGGTTGCATCACTAGGGGGTGGTGGGCTACTGCACAGGACCAAAAGGAGCTACAGAAAGTGATAAAATTGTCATCTCCATCATGGGAACTAACCTCTCTGGTATCCAAGACATCTTCAAGGAGCGGTGCCCTGGGAAGGTGATGTCCATTATTAAGGACCCCCATCACCAAGGGCATACCCGCTCCTCATTGTTACCGTGGAGGTACAGTTCTGTACCTTCATGGAGGTACAGAAGCCTCAAGGCACACACTCAGCAAATCAGGAACAGCTTCTTCCCCTCTGCCATATGATTCTTAAATGGACATTGAACTCATGAACACTACCTCACTTTTTAAAAAATATATATTACTTTTGTTCTTGCGCTATTTTTAATCTAGTTAATATACATTTATATGCTTACTGTAATTGATTTACTTTTTTTTCTTTCTATATTATCTTGTATTGTATTGAACTGCTGCTGCTAAGTTAACAAATTTCACAACACATGCTGATGATAATAGACCTGACTGATTCTAAAATAATTGAGGCAAATTAAATGTTATAGTATCTGATCTAGTCATTACACACAAAGAACTCAAGCTAAGCTTAGCTTGAGAGAGGAAAATATTAAAGATAACCACAATGGAGAGGGAATTCTGTCTCATTTTAAATCATAAAGTCTCTACACTTGTAATATTCCTCAGTGTTGTACGATCAGCCATTTTGAATTTATCTTATTGTGCAAAACTTCCATTGTTGAGAACCATTCTGCTCAATATTAGGCATGGATCAAATTCTCCTTCAATAACTGAGATTAGCAAATATCAAGGAACAACCTCAGGAGACTACAGGGTTTGCATTTTGAAAGCAACTGCTTATTTGGAGCCAGAACTCTGCTCATCTTAAGAAATAGATTTTCATTGTTGTTTAAATTTGCTAGCAATAGTTCACTAATTAAAAACATTCCTCTGCAGGAGATATATGACACTCTTAAGTGAGGGCCCTTGTTCAGATGATGGGTCATAAGCACAAGAAATGCTGCAGATGCTGGAAATCTTGAGCAACTCACACGAAAAGTTGGAAGAGCTCAGCAAGTCAAGCGGCGAAAAGCAGTCAACCTTTCAGACCTTGTTCATGGTAGAAGTTATACCAAGTATGCTCCACTCTTCGAAACTCTTTTCTCCTTAGTTAATTAGATTAAATATCTGATGATCCAAATCCGATTTTCTTTCAATATTTTGATGCCTGCAAATTTAGAGTTTGTTAATGTCGTTCCCTTGCACAAATGGGTTTAAGTTGCAAAGATCTACTTTGCGAGGTAATTCTATTGGGTTCTGTTGCTCAGTCATTTCCATTTGCTGAAGCTCCAGCTCTTCAATATTGTTCGGCATATGACATGTGAATTTAAACTCCATATTCTATAATGCTATGAAGAACTATGGACTGTGTAATGTACAAGCTATGAGAGGAGGGAGATCAGAGTGGCCTTCATGTATTCACAGAAATTAACCGTCTTTTTCCTTCGCCAAGATTTTGTGGTTTTGACTATTCACTAAATTGTGAAATTCACAAGACCACAACAACCTCAGCTCGAAAATATTTCCATTCAAAGGTATTTGGAAATGTTAATGGTCATATTGTTGTTGAAATGAAACCCATTATCCAGCTCTTTCAATAAAGCTGAAAAGTCCAAAGCTATTTCAGTCAAATATCTCTGCGGGACAAGGATTGACAGTTCTTCCATGAAATCATATTATTAACTTGGGCATTTACAACAACCAGATAACATAAAGACAGCACTATCAAGAGCAGAGGGGAAAGGACTGAAATTTTATTTTCCTACCTGAAATGTGGCTGAACTAAGACCATGTAATGCATTGAAATTAAATCAAAGGCAGATGTAACTCAGAACGACAGAGAGAAGACGGACAAGAGAAAATCTGCGGATGCTGGAAATCCAAGCAACACTTACAAAAACAACAGGAATTCTGCAGATGCTGGAAATTCAAGCAACACATGTCAAAGTTGCTGGTGAATGCAGCAGGCCAGGCAGCATCTCTAGGAAGAGGCACAGTCGACATTTCAGGCCGAGACCCTTCGTCAGGACGGACGAAGGGTCTCGGCCTGAAACATCGACTGTGCCTCTTCCTAGAGATACTGCCTGGCCTGCTGCGTTCGCCAACACTTACAAAACACTGGAGAAAATCAGCAGCTCAGGCAGCATCTATGGAAAAGAGTGCAGTCAACGTTTTGGGCCGAGACCCTTCATCCGTTCCTGATCAAGGGTCTTGGGCCAAAAGGTTGAGAGAAAACAGAGGGAGTTAGTTTAGGTTGAATTTCTGCATCCTCAGAACAAAGTATGGGCTGAGGCTGGAAAGAGGTCAAAGGGAAAACTATAGCTACAATTGATAAAGGCAAGCAGAGATTGACCTTAAGACAGGACCTCTCGATTTACTTGAGTTGGGAAGAATGACCTGATCTGTCAACAAGTAACCGCTGGCACACATTCCAATGAAGTCTAATGACAGAATTCTTTCAGCTGCTGGATATTATCTGACAGAATGTTTAGATGAGTTTTGTGATGCAAAACCTATCCACCTTCAGATCATCGCCCATGCAGTGAAGTCAAAAATGATCTTTCCTAACTCAGAAGCATCTTAATGAAATGAGTATTGGAAGCATGAAACTATTTATGCGAGGTGTGGGTGTATGATACAAACTATACAAAACCTTAATCAATTTGTCATTGCAGAGTAGAAAGTCTGGGGCATGAATAAAGACAATTCTCATCGCTGTAGTACAAAGGAACGAGAAATTTGGTTGAAAACATTTTGTTCTGTGAAGTGTACAGAGTAAATAGAAGAGAGTGTGCTGATTTCTTTACTACTTGTATTCTGTTACAAGAAAAAAATTTAGTCTCCTACAACAAGTAATATTTGTAGATGCCCATTTTGTGAACTTGGAGGTACCCATGTGCATGAACCACAGGGTTTATCCCTTGTTAATTGAATGTTCTCAGGGCAGATTGATATGGTGTGTTTCCACAGCAGTTTGGTGCAGTAATGATATATAGTTATGAAAGATGCATGCAGGGGCACTGTTTGTTCTGCAATTATCATTACCCTCCATGTCATGGTATATTTATTGAACAAACAGCAAGAAGCAATTGAGAACTCGCATTCATCACATAATTATCGAAAACTGAACTGGTTTGAAATTAAATTGAACCCAGCAAGCGGTGCTTGTCGGTTCCATTGATGCAATGTGAATCCATGGTCATCAGTTCAAGCAGGTTGTAAACTTAAAGATGCTCGCTTTATTAATTTACTTGTGCTGCTGGCCACTAAATGGGTCACAGATCAGGTCACCACCAACTAAGCCAATCGTTGTGGTTGAAAATTTATTTGGAGAAGATGGAAGCAGCCTGTACTTAATGCAAGCAAATGTGCACGGGAGTTCAGGGAGAAACATCTCCCAAAAAATTAAATACACAGAGTTTTATACTTTTAGATGCAATATTGATACTTCACAAGTGATGACAGTCAATTAAGTGGGACTTGAGCATATTGAGTGGGACTAGATGGCCAAGTGGGCATCTAGTGGCTTTCAGCATTAGCCTAAATTTGAGGCAAAGGGTATTTGTGTTGTAATGTTGCCATGTTTCCTCTGAAATGCCAAGTTCTTCTAATTATAGCCCTCTCGAATACTGGGTGAATGGTAGGATTCTTAACTGTGTGGAAGAACAGAGGGACCTTGAGTTCTCATCCATAGATCCCTCAAGGTTACAGGAAATGTGATGGTTAAGAAGGCGCATGGTGTGTTGACCTCCATTAGTCAGGGGATTGAGTTCAAGAGCTGAAAAGTAATGTTGCAGCTCTATAAAACTCTGGTTGGACCATACTTTCGTAGTACATACAAGTATTGTGTACAATTCTGGTCACCTCATCAAAAGATGGATATGGAAGCTTTAGAGAGGGTGCAAAGGAGTTTTGCAAGGATGATTCCTGGATTAGGAAGTATCTGTTATGAGAATAGGTTTAGCAAGCCAGGGCTTTTTTTCCTTTGGAGAGAAGGACGGTGAGACGAGTGACTCGATAGAAGGGTACAAGATGGTATAGATCAAGTGGATTGCCAGAGACTTTTAAGAGATTCTTAGACAGGGACATGAATAAAAGAAAGATGGAGGTCTGCGAAGGAGGGAAGGGTTAGATTGATCTTAGAGAAGGTTAGAAGGTCAGCTACCTCTCTATTGTTCATTGATCTCTCTTATCCTAACCTCTTCAGTGTGTTGAAGCTTGGGGATATGACGTGTCACTCAAAAGGTTGACCGGAGCCCAATGGATATAGCCGTTTAACTCAGGAGTCCTTTTCTGAGCTGTTTCATGGTCAGGTCACATTTGCTTTGTCTGAATCTTGAACAAGTATATTCATGTTTATGTATAAATGTCAGGGAGCCAGTCATTGCTTTGTATGAATGCAGTGAACAGTTTCTCTGTGCAGAGTTACAGCGTACAGTGCTATGTACAGATAGTAAAGCCACGGGTGCTGTTCTCTTCTGTCTCTGTAGTGCAATTCACTAAGCCCAACATGTTAAGTTAATAGACGAGAAGGTGGCAGTTTCAGCATTCAAAAAAAGATGGATGCTCTAAAAAGTTGTGGATGCTTTGTTGTTGAAAATATTCAAGCAAGATACTGATCGATTTTTGGCCACTGCTGGAAACGTGGGACTTGGGGTAGGAAATGGATGTGGTATGGCATTATTGAGTGCCAGTGTAGAGGGAGTAAGTGGATTTTGCTTGATCCTGTTTCATGTGCTCTTATATTCCCATTCCTCTCTGTCCATTGTGATCCATGAATGTCCTCACTAATATTAAATTCCTCTGGTTAAAAACATCTGGCTGGGATCAGAAAGCAAGAGGCACTGATGTTGAGATCAAGGATAATCAGACACAAGGTTTCCAGGCAGGGTGTTGATGCAGCATCCTCTTCAATCTTCTGTTCCAATCACTCTTCTCACATTTGTAAGCCTCAGGAAGAAATCGTACACCTCACTCTTTACCACCTCCTCCTCCTCCTTATCCACTGTATATCTTTGGGGTAGAAGCGGGGATGCTCACAACATCGAAACTAAGTATTTAAACAAGCCTTTGAATCACCAAGGCATGGAAGACCACAGACCAGGTGGGATCTGTATGGTTTGGTGAGAAAGGACACAATGGGGAAAGGGCCTGTTTATATGCAGTATGACTCTATGACTATGGTATCCAGAAAACAGTAACAAGATTGGTAAAGTCAGCATAGATTTACAAAAGGCAGATCATCCTTGGTATATTAACTGGATTTTCTTTTTTGAGGATGCAATTAGTAGGTTAGACGAGGGAGAACATGTTGAAGTGGTGTTTTTGGACTTTCTGAGGCTTCAAAAGGGCCTCAGAGAAGAGATTAGCAAACAAAGTTAAACCTCATGGGGTAAGGTGTTGACATAGACTGGCAGAAAGGAAACAAAGACTTGGAATAAGTGAGTCCTTTTCTGAGTTGCAGGCAGTGCCAGTAGGGCACTGCAACCTTCAATGCTAGGATATGTACAGTACAATTTAGTAATTAAAATAATGGAATTCCATACAGTAGCTGGGTGGGCATTTTGACAGGACAGCAGGCGGTCACATCGTGGTTTGAAAAGGTTGAGTGACTCGCAAGTGCATTGCAGACAGTGTAATACTGATAAATATGAGGTTAGTCATCTTTGAAGCAAAAACATGAAGGCCACTTACTACAGTTTAGAAGAATCAGAGGGGATTTCATTGAAATTTATTAAATCCTGATAGAACCGGAACCACCAGATGCAGGAAAGATATCCCCAAAAGTGGGGCATCCAGAACTCGGTGTGTGGGGCTGCCATTTAAAGTAGAGATGTGGAAAATTGTATTTACCATGTGAACTGGTGGAATTTTCTACTGTTGAACGCAGCTGAGACCAAATCGCTAAATATGTTCCTGAGGGAGTTGGTAAGGTTATAATATCTAAACAGATCAAGGGATATGGGAAGAAGGGAGGAATGGGATTCTGAATTTGCATATGGCTATCGTTGTACTGAATGGTGAAACATGCTGTTAGTTCATATGTTTCTGTTTCTAAGCAATTACCACAATGGGGACACCTACTAAGAGATCCAGAGTGGAAGGCTGTCTTGGCTAGCGAACTGTGTGACACTTTAGAATTCTTAGAGGAAGGAAGGCGTGCCAGTGCCCAAGGTGTTTAATGGAAGAAATGGTCCATGGGATAAGCTAATTAGATACTGAAAATGGTGACATGGTCAACAGGCCTGGCAGCACCTGCTGAGATGGAAAATGTTTCTGGCTAGGGCCCGAAATATTGTGCAAAGAGTTTGTATTGTCTTGACAGGTGGTTGCCAATTACCTCTAGTTCTGGAGGTAAGAGAATTGGTATACACCTCTAGGGTCCCCAACTTTCCAATTGGAATGAGACACTTTTTTTCTTGATTTCCTGGCAAGAATCCCAAGCAGTAGATTTCTCCTTCATTCACTCATGTCCAGGAAGGATTTGAGGTTATTTTTGTTATCACACAAGTTACGAGCTTTTCTTCCTCCCATGCCTTCCCCCAGTCCCCTCACCAATCACTGGATATTTTTGTGGTTGACAGTTTTGAAAGGCGAGGCAACACCCTAGCTGAACCTTGAGTGTAGTTGGCTGACAATGAACTGAGTTCCTCAGAATTCCCTCCACACCTGCTGTTCTCCAATCTGTTCCTGCAATCTTCAGCCAGAATTGTGTTTTTTTTTTGAAGTTCACAATCTGATTTGCAGACCCTCTCCCCCACCCTCCCAGCACACAAATATTGTCTTGACAGGGACTTGCGTTAATCATGCCTCCAATGTACAGTACGTACAATTTGGCAGGCTTTCACAGTTCTGGGGGGTTCAGCCCTGCAGAGCACTAGGACACTCAGCTCAAGCTGTATTGGCACAAAGCTGGCACAGCGCAAGTTAGAACATTAACATCTCGTCCTTATACCTGCTGAACGGACACATCCAGTGACCTATTAGGGATTAATCAAAACGTTTAGAAGAAATGTCTCTTATTAAAATGTTCATACTTTCAGGACAGAAGCCAAAGAGAAGAGCAGCATGAAATGTGGATGGAAAATAGAGTAAAGTGGGAGTTTACTGCAACATTTGAGAATTTTGGAAACACTGCAGTCCATTTCTTCACAGCGCACACAAAATGCTGGAGGAACTCAGCAGGTCAGGCAGCATCTATGGAAAGGAACAAACAGTTGACATTTCAGGCCGAGAGCTTTCATCAGGACGGGTATGGAAGGGGGATGACGGCAGAATAAAAAGGTGCAGTGGAGGTGGGGAGGGGAGGAAGATAGCTAAACGCTGATAGGGGAAGCCAGGTGTGTGGGACAGATAAAGGCTGGAGAGGAAGGAATCTGATAGGAGAGGAGAGTGACCATTGGAGAAAGAGAGGAGGAGGTGACCCAGGGGGAGGTGATAGACAGGTGAGAAGAGATCAGGGGCCAGAGTGGGGAATAGAAGAAGAGAAGGGAGAGAATTTTTTTTTACCAGAAGGAGAAATTGATATTCATGCCATCAGGTCGGAGTCAGTTTCTTCTTTATTCAATTACAATGAAGAGAGTTTTAAGGCTGTCACCATATCATCTCGAATTTGCTCTTTTATTCCTCCTGCTCCTTTCTACAGCGGAGTTTCTTCCTTTCTTCTGCTCTGTTTGTTTCGAAGTTGTTCGAATGGAACATGAGGGCAGAGGAGCTGGGCTGTTCAGTCCTCTGAGGCTGTGAATCCATCTAATTAGATTGTAGATTGTGCTGCGATCCATGTCCTAACCCCATTACTTACCAACCACTCATTACTCCTAGTGGCTTGACCCTCCCAGTATATTTACCTTGAATTGAAAAGGATACAGTTTCTTCAACCACAGCAACTCTGCAGAAATTTACTAGCCCAAATTCCCAAAAAGCTACCTTTCTAATAACAACGGATCCTAATTTTAAATAGTTTGTACTGATGCCAGTTCTGGTTTATTGTACTCTGATGTATTTACACTTTCATTATAGCAGCTAAATCCCCTTCTAAACTAGCAAACTAAATTAAATATGTTTTTGACAGTAATCCCCACTAAATTAATAATCCTTCAGAAAAGTTAGAAAAAAAGATTGGTATGAGAAATGAGAATATCATTTATGCACAATAAGGATGTTCTTCATAAGCCCCCATGCTTGATTTGAAACAACATAATTTTACCATTGGGGTGAATGAAACAGAATAAAGGATTCTATTTTCCATAGCTGATGAACATGAAAAATAACATTAGATTTTGTATTATCTAGAAGCGGGCCGTTCAGCCCAACCAGTTTAAGATGTCGTGAATATTTCATTTGTTTTTGCCCCTGTCTTTCCTTTTCTAAAGCTACAGCAGGGGTTCCCAGCCTGGAGTTCACAGACTCCTAGGTTAATGGTATCAGCACATGCCTTAAAAAAAAGCTGTGAACCCCTGCTCTACATTATTATCTATTACTTCAAGAACATCCGTGTTGACCTTTACTGTGGAATACGTTTCAATCTCATCTTCTTCAGTCTCCTGAGAATCCACTTTCCTCCAGCCCACATCCCTACCCTCTCCTCAGTGTCATTTCCATCAATATAAAAATTGTGTTACTGACTCAGCAGTCCAACCCACTAATGCAAATTGTTGTCAGCATCAACCCTTCAGCTTCTTCTCGTTCATTCCTCACTGCCTGGGCAGGCTTCACTGCTGAAGATCTGAAAAGAGAAAAGACTGGATAGTGGTGAGAGGAGAAAAGAAAATACAAATTCTGACACCATCAACAGTCTTCAAATGAGAATGAGGGATGAGGAAACAGAGCAATCAGAGAAGAAGGATTAGGTTTATGAATACCTTACCTTCAGTGGTTTGAATCCCATTGGTCAACATGGCCTCAATAGTGACATCGTTATGGGCATTAACTTACTTCCTGCCTGTTAGGCTGCTGGCATCCAGGGCAACAATGAACATCCTCCATCTCTGGCTGTCCATACCGTCGCATACAGATAAAGTCCCAGGTGGAGACTCAGGAATACCAACGCACTCAGATGTAGAAGGATTCTTCATTGCTGTTTCTGTAACAATTTTTTTTACCAGTCAGGGGTGTTAGTCTTGAGCTGAACTCCCAAACCTGGAGGAATGGCGGACCACGCTTAGCCTGGCCTTCACCCTTTGACCTGTTTGGCATGGGTGACCCTACCAAGAGCCAAAGCATAAAGCCCTGACTCCGGCCAACATAGCTCTCCAGGTCACTGAGGCATGCAAGCCTCCAAACCCGACAACAAGGTGGTGGTTGTCATGGAGGTACGTCTATATTGTGACGGGATCCTGAATTACCCTTATGAACTGTGCTTTTGAAGAGAGAGAGAGAGGAGCTCAAAAACAGACACCTTGTTAAAAAGAGAGCGAGAGAAAGAAGGAGAGAGAGGGACGAAGACTGCTCACGGTTTGTTTATACTTTCCCCAGTACATTGCCTGCTTGTACGTTCTTGCAGAAAGAGAAGGAAGGAGCTGTTATTTGAGAAACAGTTGGTACTCATTACGGGGAGAGTAAACAGAAGGTCAGATGATAGACCTCAGACACATGGTTTTGGACACTGAACAAGGTTTGTTGTGCCCACAGAAAAAGTGGGTTTTGGAGGATTGATCAGGTGAATCAATCAGTAGCTCTTGCAGTGTGAACAGGGCGTGACCGGTGGGGAGTTATTCGTGTGTCCAACCCTCGCCTGGGTTGATAGCTCCACCACAGAAGAACGGTCCCCTTTTGTTGTGGTCACAGTCGGTGACTTCTAAAGGATTTCGGAGGACAACAGGAAGATCAACGGCGTCAGCTCACCTGAAGACTCAAATCTCTCTCTCTGACATCACTACTCAACTCAATACCACCAACTGAACTGAACCTTACTCATCGTCGTAAGACTATCTATTTACCCCTAGACTTGAAGAAGCTTAGTTTTCATATATTTCCACACTTACTGATATACTTACTTATATATAATCATTACTAATTTGTTTGATTTATCTGCAGTTATATTACTGTATTGCGTAGTTACTAATAAATACCAGTAGTTAATAGAAATACTGGACTCCAAGGTGTTCTCCATTTCTGCTGGTTCTTTAACCCGTTATGGGGTACGTGACAAAATCATATCCATACAATAGCTGATTCAGACTAGTTTAATACAAAAATCCCAAAAAATCACTTCTACTTATTGCACATCTAAAATTGATATATATTCTACCTCCCTTGTTACAATCAAGGGACTATGAATGCCATTTATCAGCAAAGCAGTGTTAGACAAATGGGTTGTTAGCCCTGAGCTGAACCCCTGATCCAGGAGGACCAATGGACCTCTCCTAGACTGGCCTCTATCCTTTCACCTGTTTGGCATGGATGACCCTACCAAGAGTCGAAGTTCAAGGCCCTGACTCCAGCCAGCACAGCTGTCTGGGTCATTGAGACACACAAGCCTCCAAACCCCATGGCAAAGTTCTGGCCCACTTGGGAGGGTGCGCTCTAACACATACCGGTATAACACTCATCTTCTGATTCCCTTTAATTCCTCCCGTAGGACTATGAGGCCTACTCTGTGTCAGTAAGTCATGCCAGCTGATTTGGTGAGGAGAATAATGTCGGTGAAATTGTTGCCAATGTGGCTTTGTCATACAAGTCTGAGGCTTGCACCGGTGCCAAACTTGTGAAGGTTTGATGTGGGGGGGATCACGAGAATAGAGATCATTGGTGGTTGTGGGACTAAGTTTGGTGAACGAGCAGTAAGTGAGGCTAGTAGTTGTTAGATTCTGGCATTTGTAAATCACTCAGCTTGTCCACCTATTTGAGACCATTAAAATGACTTCGTCCACAATTTCTGGTCACTGCCTTGTCAGTCTATCCAATATGACCTTTAATAACCTCAGTACATCACGGACAAGCACTATTAATTCTTTGGGAGAACAGTATTCAGAATGATTTCAGCAGTACCAGTGGCCACCATGAATCTCCCTTTATGTGTTACAGCTGGAAATAAATGATGCTGAGCCTCTCGGTGATGTGTGCAGCCAATCAACAATATAAGATGCGTTCACTGCATACAGAATTCATTCAAATATGTTGGGCAGGTAGAAGCTACCAATTAGCCTCTACTTCACTTCACAAGTGTGGGTAAGTTGTACACTTACTTTGTGTACAAAAATTTACCCCCTGAAAATTTTACCTTTTGTTTTAAAATTATAGAGAAATTAATCCTTTATCTAACAGATACCAAAAGCAAAATCTTTCTTATAATGCCTCCACTGTTATACGTCATGTCTAAAATATAAGTTAATACACACTTGTCATTGATTTGCATTATAAAATACACAAAAATAATGCTCACATATCACTTTTGCTGCTTTAGGACTTATTTTGAAAATCTGAGTATCTTGTACTGTACTGCAGCTTGAACCAGATATTTGAAAACTGTTGATGCATATATGTATCTTTTGAGAAAGTTAACCCTAAAAAATGCACTAGCTGAAAAGTAATGTTTTAGTATCTAATTAGACTCTCACTCTATACCCACAGTGGAATTCTTAGGGTGATTAACAGAGACGAAACCAGTAAAGATGAGATTACTCAGGAGAAATTAATGTTTTCAAATCACCAAATTGATGCATTTGTTCAGTGCTCCTTTCAGAGCTCGCAGTAGAACATCAGTTAAAGGAATTAACAAAGATTTTATTAATAGTATGTCCAGGCTGGGTAACCTGTTAGCTGTGAACTGTAATTGTATAGACAAAGGTATTGGGTATTATTTTGTTTACTGAGTCGAATAGACCCTTCTGGCCCTTCGAGCCACACTGGCCAGCAAGCCTGATTTAACCCGAGCCTAATCAGGACAATTTACAGAGACAAATTAATCTACCAACCGTCAAACAAGAGAAAATCTGCAGGCGCTGGAAATGCAAGCAACACACACAAAATGCTGGAGAAACTCAGCAGACCAGGCAGCATCAATGGAAAAAAGTACAGTCGACGTTTCAGGCCAAAACCTACCAACCATTACATCTTTGGATTGTGGGAGGAAATTGGAGAACCCGGAGAAAGTTCAAACTTGGTCACGGGGAGGGCGTACAAACTCCTTACATTAAATACTAATTATAAACTAATAACACTGGACAGCAAATTTTTTCGGAAGTGTTGCTTCCTCAGAAATTTTTTGTGATTATGATAGTCCGCTTGAAGCTGAACACAACTATAATTTCAGACTACTTGTATCATGTAGGAATATAAAATATTTAATAAATTTAAATACAATGTTTACATTAATGATGGAATATACAGTATTAGGCAAATATTAATGAATAATAAATTCCTTATTTTGTTATTGCCAGGAATACGTACAGAGGCACTAAAATAATATCAGCAATTCATTTTAATTGAAATTGTTACTAAACCAAGATGGACAATTCATTTAAATACTTGCAAATCCGTAAGTCAGAACAATGTATTATGTAGCTTGCCCCAACATTGTATTGGGTATGTCTCGACAGGATTAATAACAAAAAAGAGAAGGAATGGGGAGAAAACATGAGCAAAGTCAAGTCCGTGGGGCTAGAGAGGAACAGCCTTGACTTTTCCAAGACTGGGCTGCCAGCACGTCATGCCCTGTAAGTGCAGGGCACTGTGACTGCTCTGAAAAAGACAGCTTGACGGGTTTCTTGGTGTAAACCTTATCAGCTCAGGGGTGGACACAAGGGACAATATTAACATAACGCATTCAGTGTTAGTCTCATCTAATACTCCCCTATGGGTGTAATATCTTGGTGCGTGAGGATGAATTTTTTGCAGGTTTTGACTGACAGATGGCCATGCCTCCTCACATTATTATACAAAGTAACATTGTTTCCTTGTTAGTGACTTCACAGCAAGCCTGACTTCCAATGGAGTCTTCCAGCGACACTGCGGATTCCTTACACTTTGCCTCTAATGACTTGCCCTACCCAACTTCAAGCATTGCTTCTGTCAGTAAGGTGGATTGAAGTTATAAATATCACAGGAAACACAGGTAGCCGTTCTTTTCAAAACCGCTTTTTTAAAGCAATTTGTGTGATCTTTGGAACGCCATCTTTCACTGAGTGAGCTCTCATGACAGCTAGCTCCATCCGTTGGAGGGATTCCAAACCAATAACTAGACAGTATGTACATCTATTGGGAAAATGGATCCAAATAAGACAGGCATCTTGTAATTCCTGCAATCTTTGAGGAACCAGTTGGTCCGTCATCTATAGATTAAGCTCAAACTAGCACCTATTTGACAATATGGCCAATTTTAATGTTTCCATTTTGTCAATATAGGATCGAATGGTTTTCAAGTAGTTCATTTTTATTTATTGTCACACGACCGGCAACAATGAATATAGAATTAAGTCAGGTTTTATAAAAACAATCAAACATTTATTAAACTCTGCTCAATATAAAAAAAATAAACAAATGAAAATCTTAACCGGAAGTAAACTGCTATGCAGCCATTTAACAAACCGCCACTCAGTACTAGTTCTTAAAGTGCTAAATGCGAAAACAGTTCTTAAAGTGGTAAATTCAAACACAGTTCTTAGAATGGTGAATTAGAGTCCAAGAGATTTATACAATCAATTAGGACAGACTTTCCTGAAGTAAAGAATTCCTCAAAGACACAACGTCACTGCCAATCCCAGCCAGATCCTGCCTTGTCCACAGGATTCATGACGACGGAAATAAAACGGTTTAAAGGCACTGACCTTTCCCTCTGGATACTAGATACTGCACAGCCTTTTCTGCTGCTTTTAGCAGAGGCCATCTCATGCAGATCACTCTTTCCTGAATGAATTCAATAATGGTCGATCCTTTCCAAAACCACTGAACGACTCCTTCAGGTTCCTGTCTTCACTCTCCAATACTACTGAAAAGGAACAGCAACAAATCTGGCAGCTATTGGTTAAACTGCCAGCCCAACACTTTTGTACCTTACAATAGAACGTAAAACTCCATTTTAAATCAAAACTGCATCATAAGGCAAATACACAGCGGAGCAGAGTCTCTGGCTGATGTTCTAACTGGAAAACTAACTGCGTCACCAGGGGTCTACATTTATATACCTGGTGAGAACAGGTCATCATGTGACCTCACATCGGCGGGAAAATTACATCATGTGACCTCCACAAGACCATTACATCATCCTCACAAGACAGTCACAAGATATCCATGAGGTACGTAACATTATGATCTGGGAATGAATTGGAAATTTAAGCAGAACTTAGGTTAGCCAATGTTTCTAACTTCTGTTGACCATGTGCATCTGTGTGTTAAATAGAAAGATAGAAAATGAGAGAGATTTTGAGAGCCAGTCAATAAATCTTGCTGCTTTAAGAACTAAAATAACCAGAATACACTTCGACATCAAATAAAACTATTTCCAGAAAGCAGCTGCGAGCTGGGAGCAGTAAAATGTCAAACAAGTCCAGCTTTATATGTAGTATAAGAAAATAAAATGAGAATTATACCCTAAAGGTGCTGTCTGTGATTAGGTACTACTAGGTCAGTGGGGAGTCAAGAACTTCTGTCCAGATCTAAAAAGAATTATGAACACTTTCATTCTCAATGTGGACTTCGGCTCAGAGTCTGTCAAGCAAGCAAAGCTGTTCCAAAAGGTTTGTCCGGAGGCTGGGAAAAATGAACAAAGGCAGTGCTCTGGCAAACAACCAAGTGTGCACATGTGTTTGTGTTTCAACAACAGCTTATGAAAATTAGAAAAAAAATCTAGTTTGTTTTCTGCTTGTCAGGAACTACAGAGCTTCCTAAATATCCAAGCTGTCAGACAGGAGCATATTATAAGGCCTAAATAACACTGTTGTTGCTGTCTAACCAAAAGACATTGTTCCCAGCACCTGAGCCCAGTCATAGATATTACCTCCCCTGGTCAATACCAAAGTTCAAATTAAAGTTAATATCGAAATATTTTTACCATATCGACCTTGAGATTCATTTTCCTGCAGGCCACCCTGGAAAACAAAGAAATACATTAAAATTCACAGAAAACACACACATGATAAACACCAACAAACATTCAAAGTGCAAAAGAGGACAAATGGTGCAAATAAAGAAAAGTAAACATGAGCAGCAGAGTCTCTGAAAGTGAGCCCACAGGCTGTGGAGTTACTTCACTGCTGAGCCAGGAGCCTGATGGCTCCCTAACCTGGCAACACGGGACTCAAAATTTCTACACATTCTGCCTGATGGTAATAGCAAAAAGAAGGAGAGAGACAGGTCAAACTCAGGCAGACGGGGCGAATTCAGCTGAGGAATCCTGGCTGCCACTGAGCAGTGGGGTTGAACACCGGTTCATTTTCTGCTCTCGGGCCGCGACACTTTAATCTGGCTTCATGTCCATCCCCGAGTAGTACCTGTATTCCCAAGAGTCAAATCCTGTACCAATCTCTTGAGTCTCTGACCTCCCTCCCTTCCTCTCACCCATCCGCTTTTAAGATTTAATATCGTGACAAGGGTATTCAAAATGAAATTGGACTTGTGCTTGATTCACAGCCCAGACAATTTTTATCATACTGATCTTAATGAATGATAAATTGAGTGGGCCGCAGCTAACCTTTGCTCACTTTCCAAAAATTATGGCTACTACGCAACGCTCTAGACCTGAGGTATTTAAATTCTCCTCCTGGGGATATTACGCAGGAGAGATAATTAAGTGGTAGTTTAAATAACCGTGTTGAATTCTAGCTGCGGAATTATTCCTGTTGGGATATCCACTGTGTTTTTCTCATTCTGAGCAGGATTCTAATTTAACAAGCACTTTACATAGTGGGAAAGTCTCTTTTTTGTTTCCTATTGTTTGGGCAGAAATCTGAGACTTCAGGTAATGGGAAGTTGAAAGCAGGAAACAATACTAACATTTATTTTTCAATATTGTTTCATTAGTGTTCCCATGACACATTTAACAATTGATTTACTTTGAAGTTTTCTTTCTTTTTGGCTAATAATCCTTGCTTATCTACAAACGTTTGTAGATTTGATAGTGTAGGGATTTTCTTATCATTCCCACGGAGAAACTGACTAAATAAGCTTCTTCAAGGGATTCGAATCGAGTGGATTCTTAAAGAAAGCAATCCACAACATCAAAGTTCATTCCATCTAATGTATGCCATGGCATTAGACCAGGAGTTGCACAATTTGCATTGTTGTCTGGCATGTCACAAAATTTCAAGTTACATTACAACATACGTTAGTCTTGTGAGACCATGGATCTGCACCTGGAAAGTCTTCATTCTCTAGGGCGCAGGCCTGGGCAAGGTTGTATGGAAGACCGGCAGTTGCCCATGCTGCAAGTCTCCCCTCTCCATGACACCGATGTTGTCCAAGGGAAGGGCAAGGGCCAATACAGCTTGGCACCAGTGTCGTCGCAGAGCAATGTGTGGTTAAGTGCCTTGCTCAAGAACACAACACACTGCCTCAGCTGGGGCTTGAACCCACAACCTTCAAATCACTAGTCCAGTGCCTTAACCACGTGCCCACACATTACAACATGAAAGGAGGCTATTTAACCTATTGATAGTACTCACTCTAAGTGAAATCAATCTAACTAATTCTTTCCGATACTTATCTTCCATTTGAATGCCTCTGCTACTAATTCCACAGGGCAATCCAAACTTCAACTGTACCCCCTCATATAACTTATGTCTGTAAGTCAGTCACCTTTATTCCAGGTCCCCTGTTTCTTGACCACTCACCAGTGGGAACATATACTCCTTTTCTACTCCATCTATACACTTCATAATTTTGGGTACCTCTGTTATAACATCTTCATTTCTAAGTAGAACAACCCAACTTCTCCAGTTTATTCACATAACTCAAGTGTCTCAAACATTGAATCATTCTAGTAAGTATTTTCTCTGGAGTTCTTCCCTCTTTCACCCAGAACCAGAGACAAAAACCAGAGCCAATACTTCAAAAGCAGACTACAAGACATGGGACTAGAATTAGGCCATTCGGCCCATCAACTCTGCTCCACAGTTCCATCAGTGCTCATTTATTATCCCTCTCAACCCCTGTCCCCAGTATCTTTGCCACCCTGACTATTCAGGAACCTATCAACCTCCAGCTTAAATATTCCCAACAACTGGCCTGCTCAGCTGTCTGTGGCAATGAATTCCACAGATTCACCACCCTCTGACTAAAGAAATTTTTTCTCATCTCTGTTCTAGATGGACATTGCTCCATTCTGAGGCAGTGCCCTCTGGTCCTACGTATCCCCACTGAAGGAAACTTGCCCTCCACACCCACTCGATCTAGGTCTTTCAATGTTTGATAGGTATCAATGAGATCCCCCTTTCATTCTTCTAAACTCAAGCAAGTATTGGCCCAGAGCCATCAAGTGCTCCTCATACGTTAACCCTTTCATTCCTGGACCTACTCCAATGCCAGCACATCTTTTCTCTGACAAGGGGCCAAAACTGTTCATAATACTCCAAGTGTGGTCTGACCAATGCCTTATAAAGCCTCAGCATTACATCCTTGCTTATATATTCTTGTCCTCTCGAAATGAATGCTAGCATTGCATTTGCTCTCCTTACCATTGGCTCAACCTGCAAGATAACCTTTAGGGAATCCTACACAAGGACTCCCAAGTCCCTTTGCACCTCTGATTTCTGAATGTTCTCCTTGTTTAGAAAATAGTCCACGCCTTTATTCCTTCTATCAAAGTGCATGACCATACACTTTCCTGCTCTATATCCCATCTACCACTTCTTTGCCCATTCTCCTAATCTGTCTAAGTCCTTCTGCAGACTCCCTGCTTCCTCAACGCTACCTGCTCCTCGAGCTACTCTCTGTATCATCCAAAAACTTGGCCAAGGTGCCATCAATTCTATCATCCAAATCACTGACATGTAACGTGAAAAGAAGCAGCTCCAACACCAGCCCTTGCAGAACACCACTAATCACCAGCAGCCAACCAGAAAAAGTCCCCTTTATTCCTACTCGTTTTCCCCTGCCAATCAGCCAATCTTTGATCCATGATAGTATCTTTCCTGTAACACCATGAGCTCTTATCTGGTTTAGCAGCATCATGTGCAGCACATTCTGAAAGCCCTTTTGAAAATCCAAGAAAACAACTTCCACTGACACTCCGTTATCTATCCTGCCTGTTATTGCCTCAACGAATTCCAAAATTTGTCAGGCAAGATTTCCCCTCAAGGAAACCATGCTGACTTTGACCTATTTTATCATGTATATCCAAGTACCCCAAAACCTTGTCCTTAATAATGGACTCCAACATCTTCCCAACCACGGGATTCAAGCTAATTAGCCTATAATTTCCTTTCTCTTTCCTCTTTCCCTTCTGTGAAGTGACATTTGTGATTTTCCAGTCCTCCAGAACCACTCCAGAATCTAGTGATTCTTGAAAGATCACTACTAACGCCTCTATATTTTCTTCAGAACCCTGGTGAGTAGTTCATATCTACCTACAGTCCTTTCAGCTTCCCAAGCACCTTCTCCTTAGTATTAGCAACTACACTCACTTCTGTCCCCTGACACTCTAGAAATTTCTGGCATACTGCAGTCAGTCAGCTGAAACTATGAATCTTAATGAATGCTGATAGGCAGATGGGTCCAACTCTCAGGGTCACCTCAATCAATGTCTGAATGCTAGATCATCTCCCAGCTTCTTACTTTACCCCCCTCCCTCCCCACATACACCTTCCCCCCCACCTATCGCTTGCCGGAATGTACTCCTTCCTCTTCCCCCACCGTCTTACTCTGGCTTCCTTTCCAGTACCGATGAAGGGCCTCAGCCTGAAATGTCGACTGCTGATCAGAAAAGGCCCCCTTTATTCCCACTCATTGCCTCCTGCCAGTCAGCCAATCTTCTATCCATTCTAGTACATTTGCCATAACACCACAGGCTCTTATCTTGCTAAGTAGCCTCGTGTGCCGCATCTTGTCAAGTGTCTTCTGAAAACACGTGTAAGCAACATCTACTAAATCTTATTTGTCTATCCTGCCTGTTATCTCAAAGAATTCCAACAGATTTGTCAGGCAAGATTTCCTCTTGAGAAACCCATGGTGAATTTGGCCTAATTCATCGTGCCTCCCACATCTCTAGTATTCTACTAGTGTTTACCAGAGTGAAGACTGATGCAACATATTTAGGTTCATTCGCCAATGCTTTGTTCCCATTACTATCTCCCCAGTGTCATTTTCCAGTGGTCTGATATCCACTCTCATCTATTTTACTCTTCATATAGCTGAAAAAAATCTTTCTGTATCCTCTCTTATATTATTGGCTAGCTTTCCTTCATATTTCAGCATTCTCTTTCTATGGCTCTTTTTAGTTGCCTTGTTAGTTTTTAGAAGCTCCCCAATCTTCCACCTTCCCATTAGTTTCTGTTTTATACCTTCTCTTTTATTTTTATGCTGTCTTTGACCTCCCTTGTCAGCCATGGTTGCTTCATCCTGCCTTTAGAATATCTCTTCATCTTTGGGATGTATCTTTCCTGCTCCTTCTGAATTTCCCCCAGCAACACCACCCATTGCTGTTCTACCATCATCCCTGCCAGTGTCCCTTTCCAATCAACATTGGCCAGGTCGTCGCTCATGCCTCTGCAATTCCCTTTATTTCATTGTACACCTGAAACATCTGACTTTATCCTATCAAACTACAGGGAGAATTCTATCATAGTATAATCTCATGTCCCCTAAAGATTCCTTTACCTTAAGCTCTCCAACCAAATCTAATACTTAACACCCAATCCAGAATTGCTGTTTCCCTAGTGGGCTCAACCACAAGCTGCTCTAGAAAGCCATTTTTTAGGCATTCTACAAATTCCCTTTCTTGGGATCCAGCATCAACCCGATTTTCCCAATCTACCTGCTTATTGAAATCCTCCACGATTATTGCAACATTGCCCTTTCTATCTCCCGTTGTAACTTGTAGCCCACTTCCTGGCTACTGTTTAGAGACTTGTATATTATGCCCATCAGGGCTTTTTTTACCTTTACAGTTTCTTAACTCTATCCACAAGGTTTCTACATCTTCTGATCCTATGTTGCCTCTTTCTAAGGAATTGATTACGATTTTTACTACAGAGCCATTACTGCCCACCTGCCTGTTCTTTTGATACAATGTGAATCCTTGGATGTTCAGCTCTCAACTATGATCTGAGTTATGACTCAGCTGCCCACAACATCATACCTGCCCATCTATAACTGCGCTACGGGATCATTTACCTCATTCCATATACTGCGTGCATTCAAATATAACACTTTCAGTCCTGTATTCATCATCCTTTTTGACTTTGGCCTCGTTACACTTTAACTCATCCCACTGGCTGCAATTTTGCCCCAGCATCTGCCTGTCCTTGGTCACAGTCTCACTACACACTGCATCTGGTCGCATTCCAAATGCCCCATTCTCAGCCCTCTCACTCCCATTCCCCTGCCAAGTAAGTTTAAACCCTCCCCCACAGTTCTAGCAAACCTGCCTGCAAGGATATTGATCCCCCTCAGGTTCAGGTGTAACCCGCCCTTTTTGATCAGGTCATAGGGGACCTTCTCCAGAAGAGATCCCAATCACAAGAAAGCCTGCAGGTGCTGGAAATCCAAAGCAACACGCACAAAATGCTGGAGGAACTCACAGGTCAGGTAGCATCTATAGAAAAGAGTAAAATGGATGCTGCCTGACCTGCTGAGTTCCTTCAGCATTTCGTGAGTGTTGCTTTGGATTTCCAGCAGCTGCAGAATTTCTTGTGATTGGGGTCTCTTCCAGGGAATGTATTGTACAACCTGTCCAGAAATCTGAAACCCTGCCCCCTGCACCAATTCTTCAGTTTCCCATTGACCTGTCAAATCATCCCATTCTTACCCTCACTGGCAAGTGGTAGGCAGGAATCCAGAAAAAATATTTTGATTAAGGTTCATCATCACTTCTTTGTTTTTGTACTCCATGCCTCTATTTGTGCAGCTTTGGTTCCTATGTATTTTCTCCTCCTTAGACTGTCTATAGTTCTTGATGCCTCAGTAAAGCAGCCAACATAATCAAAGACCTTATCCACCCTGAACACTTTCTTCTCTGCCTCAGAAAGCAGAAAAGCATGTACCATCAGTCTCCAGGACGGCTTCTGTTCCACTGTTATACGACTGTTGAATGGTATGATAAATGGATTCTTGAAGTCACAATCTTGCTCATTATGGCTTGGCAACTTCTTGTCTTCTTGTACTGCATTTTCTCAGTAACTAA
This sequence comes from Mobula hypostoma, assembly GCF_963921235.1. Taxonomy (NCBI): domain Eukaryota; kingdom Metazoa; phylum Chordata; class Chondrichthyes; order Myliobatiformes; family Myliobatidae; genus Mobula; species Mobula hypostoma. The sequence goes on from NC_086123.1 coordinate 14,353,170, forward strand.
TACTTTATACTGCATTGTGTTACTGCTTTAACTTGTACAACCTCAGTATACTACTGTAATGAAATTATCTATATGAATGGCATGCAAGGCAAAGTTTTGCACTGTACCAGTGACAATAATAAACCAATTTAATTGTCTGCTTTCCGCTGACAAGCACACGGAGGTTTATTCAGTAGTTTGTCATGTATCAGAATTCTCTGTATGAGACTTACATTTTATGACCTCCAGCTGCACTTAATGAATTCAGCAAGGTTGATAAACATCCTCCCTTTTGAAATCTGTTTTTTTTATATATTAGTGCTTTATCTTAAATATATTTCATCATGGTTACATTTTTCCCAGGTCCTAGGCAACTTGAGTGTAATGAGACAGGATCTTTATAAATTATTCAAAAGATGTCCGTTTTATCAGAAAATGCAATCTTCATTTGGTAATGTGCCTGGGAAAGTGCAATGTAACACAGCTACATAATACTCTGAATATTAAGCAATTTAAAGCTTACTTTGTGTCGATGACACATGCAGTCTGAGTAAAACAAACATTCCTAACTCTTCATAACTATTTTGATATTTGATTGCAAAATCTAAAGCATACAATTTTTTTCTTTTTCAAATATAATGAAATCAGCAACTGCTGTATTAACTAAATGAGTATGTGCATACAATGAATAATAATTCACTGAACTAAAGTCATAAAACCCTACAGTTAAATCACAACCTAAAGGACATCATCTGTTTTACTGTGGACTGCATTCCATCTGAAACACTGATTACGGATGTCATTATAACACAGCTGATTTTTCACTTGTGTTGAAGTTCAAAGTAAATTTTATTATCAAAGTACATATATGTCATCATATACAGTCCTGAGATTCATTTTGCTGTGGGCACGTTAATAAGACTATAGAATAATAACTATGGCAGAATCAATGAAAGACCATCCAATTCTGGCCTCTAACCAGAGTGCAAGACGACAAACTATGCAAATACCCAAAGGAAGAAATAATAATAATAATAATAAGAAGAAGAAGAAGAAGAAATAAGAAATAAATATCAAGAACATGAGACGAAGAGTTCTTGAAAGTGAGTTCATTGGTTGTGGGAACATTTCAACGATGGGCCAAGTGAAGTTGTCCTCTACGATTCAAGAGCCTTATGGCTGAGGAGCAGTAACTGTTCCCGAACCTGATTTTGTAAGTTCTGAGGCTCTTGTACCTTGTTCCTGATTTTTGAATTTTTACAGCAATGTTAACTTTTGTCTAAGGTATACTATAAATTTAGAATCGAGGTCCACGAATCTGTCAGAATTGTCACATTGGCTGTGACAAACTTCCACCTTGATTTTACAGAACACTTTCACTTCACTAATAAATCTTGACATTATAATTGTCATATCATTAACCTTTGGATGCACTTCGGTGATAGATGCACTCTTTGATGCATTGAGATGAACAAGCTCTTACATTTTATTATCCATTCCTAAATTAGATAAGACACATTTTTCTTGCAGTAAATTCGCCATTCATCATAATGATGGAACATTATTCAAGGTACCTCCCACGACTTGCATGATGAAACCATTTAAATTGTGTTATAGCATTCAAATCTCACATTTATAAGGCACATTTAAAATGTTAAAACATCTCACAGGAACATTATCAGACAAAATTTGATGTCAGGTAACAGATACCTCAATTCAAGGAGAGAAGGTATTATGGAGTAGTTTAAAGTGTGACGCAGTGTTGGAAGAACAGAGAGGGTTGAGGAAGAAACCGAAGGGTGCAAATTAAGATATACACCCAAATCAGGGAAAGGGGATTATGAATGCTCAAGAGGCTGCGATCCTGGGTAATGGAGCTTGGAGCAGAATGCCTGTTTCAGCTGGTGAGCACGGTGGATGGGATTAGGGCTGGAGAATGTTGCAGTGATACAAGGATGGGGTTATAGAAAAATGGATTGTTTTTATTGAACAATCACCAACCATTAGCACCTTCTTCTCAAGAAGTCAAAGGCGCTGGTCATGACCCACTTCCTCTGTAGTTTGCAAGGGTCTTGAGGTGGATAATGAAGCCAATGTGGCATCCAAAAACTGAGCCACAAATAGGCCAGGTGAATTTGATGAGACAGGTGCTTGGCTAGTATGGGTGGTAGGGTACTCCTCCAAGCTCTTTACGGGGCTCCTACCCCTGATCTCAGATATTCCTTCTCCATTTTGAGTACTTAATTTCGAGCGATGAGCCAATGAGGATCATCTCTGGATTGTTTCCTCTGTGATCCAGGATGATGGAGTAGAATGCCTGTCATCTTGTCAGAAACCTGGTGTTAACATGCAAACAATGTGGCCTGTCCATTTGAGCCAGGTGAGGGTAACAACAGCCTTGGTGCTGGGCTTGTTGTCCTGGGAGAGAAGGCTAATGTTGGGTGGTGTATGCTCTCAAAGGATTTGGAAGGTCCCATCGAGATAGTGGCAGCTTTTCAATGATTTGAGTTGCTTTCTGATGGTAGTCTATGTTTCAGAAGTTTGAGGACGGTTAGGGATGACTACAATCCAGGAGGTAATGAGCTTTGTATCAGGTTTGAGGCCTTAAACTTTGAACACTCTTTTCCACAGGTGTCAGGAGGCTGTGCTGAGGTGCTGAACGTTTTGATTTTCACATCTGCCTTCTCGGAAAAATGGCCCTCAATATGTAGAAAGTGGGTCTCTTCATAGAGCTTGGCCTCCAGTTTCCTTGCAACAGCATCAAATTCTTAAACTCAAAAGAGATTGTGCAGATGTCGGAAATCCTGAGCAATGCACACAAAATGCTCAATGAACTCAGCAACTCAGGCAGCATCGAAGCTAATTATCTTCCATAGATGCTGCCTCATTTGCAGAGTTTCTCCAGTGTTTTGTGTCCATCAAAATCCAACTCTGTCAAGCCCATATGGTAGCTGGTGTGCAATGGCTTCTCCTTCTTTAAAGAAGGTATAATAAGGAATTTCCATTCCTTAATATGAATTTCAAGACCTGAAACATCAGGATGTTCATGGGCAGATGCACCCCCCAGCAGTGAACACCTTGGAGTTGTTCCACTACCAAGACCTAGGAGCTCAAGCACTGGGATTGCTATACCTTTAAACAACTCACAGGGTAGCCGGAAAACTACCCAACATGAATTCGCACTGAAGCCTCTCAGATGAATGGCAAAATGTCTTCTAGACAGCACAGCAAGTTCAGTTGCCTTGATTTACTACTGCTTGATATACAATTAACTGGATGACTGAGAGCCTTCATAGACATTCATTTTCCGATATACAAAGAGTAAAAGACCATCAAGAGTGGATGTTGAACTACCAGAAAATGATGCTGGAGAGGTAATAATGGGGAACAAAGAAATGATGCATGAACTCAGTAAGTATTTTGCCTTGGTCCTCGCTGTGGAAGACACTAGAGGTTCACCAGAAGTTCCAGAGTGTGAGAAGACAGAAGTGAGCGTTGTTGCTACTACTAAGGAGAAGGTGCTTGGGAAGTTGGAATATCTGAAAGTAGATAAGCCACCTGGAACAGATGGACTACATTCCATTGTAGAGGCATTAGTGGTGATCGTTCAAGAATCACTAGGTTTGGTATTGTTCTGGACGACTGGAAAATTGAAAATGTCGCTGCACTCTTTAAAAAGGGAGGGAGGCAGAAAAAAGGAAATTACAGGCCAGTTGGCTTGAATTCAGTGGTCAGGAAGATGTTGGAGTCCATTATTAAGGATGAGTTTTTGGGATACTTGAAGGTACATGTTAATATAGTCCAAAGTTAGTTTGGTTTCCTTAAGGGGAATTCTTTGAGGAAATAAAAGGCAGGATAGATGCTTATTTGGATTTTCGGAAGGCCTTTGACAAGTTGCTGCACATGAGGCTGCTTAACAAGGTAAAAGCCCATGTTGTTACATGAAAGATATTAGCATGGGTTGAAAATTGGCTCACTGGCAGGAAGCAAAGACTGGGAATAAAGGGATTCTGGTTGACTGCCAGTGACCAGTGATGTTCTGCCAAGGTCGGGATTGAGACCGCTTCTTTTCACATTATATGTTAATGATTTAAATGACGGAATCGATGGCTTTGTGACCAAGTTTATGGATGCTACTAAGATAGGTGGAGGAGCAGGTAGTGCAGATGAGGCAGAGAGACTGCAGAAGGACTTAGACAGATTAGAAGAATGGGCAAAGAAGTGGCAGGTGGAACATGGTGTAGGGAAGTGTATGGTCATGCACTTTTCTAAAAGGAATAAAGGCAAGCTCACTTTCTAAATGGGGAGAAAATTGAAAAATTGGAGATGCAAAGGGACTTGGGAGTCTTTGTGCCAGATACACTGAAGGTTAATTTGCAGGCTGGAGCGGTGGTAGAGAAGGCAAATGGAACATCAGCATTCATTTTGAGGAGACAAGAATATACTGTAAAAGCAAGGATATAATGAAGAAGGTTTATAAGGCATTGGTCAGACTGCACATTGAGTATTGTGAGCAGTTTAGAGTACTTTATCTAAGAAAAGGTATGCTGGCATTGGAAGATGATGAGAATGATTCTGGGAATGAAAGAGTTAACACTTGAGGAACATTAAATGGCTCTGGGTCTGTACTTGCTGGAGTTCAGAAGGATGTTGGGGGGGGGAATCTCATTGATACCTATTAACTATTGGAGTGGATAGGGAGAACTGTGTTTCTTGTATTGGGGAGACTAGGACTAGAGGGTACAGCCTCAGAATAGAGGGACACCCCTTTAGAACAGAGATGAGGAATTTCTGTAGCCAGAAGGTGGTAAGTATGTGGAATTCGTGGCCACAGACAGCTGTGGAGGCCAAGTCATAAAGCGAAGGTTGATTGGTTCTTAATTAGTAGGGGCATCAAAGGTAATGGTGAGAGGGCAGGAGAATGGGGTTGAGAGGGGTAATAAATCACCCGTGATGGAATGGCAGAGCAGACTCAATGTGCTGAATGGCTCCTTTGTCTTTTGATCTTATAGAGCTCTACAGCAGGCCATTGAGCCCATCTAGTCTATGCCTAAATGTTATTCTGCCTAGACCCATTGCCTGGCTCCTGAACCACAGCCCCCCATACCCCTCCCATCCACGTACCCATCTACACTCTTAAATGTTTCCATCAAATCTGCATCCACTACTTCCACTGGCAGATCGTTGCATGCTTGCACCACCCTCCGAGAAAAGGCGGCCCCCTCAGGTTCCCCTTTCACCTTTAACCCATGACGTCCAGTTCTAGTCTCACCCAACCGCAATGGAAAGATCCTGCTTGTATTTACCCTATTTATGCTTCTCATAACATTGTATTCCTCTATCAAATCTCCCTCATGCTCCAGGGAATGAAGTCCTAATCAAATCAGTCTTTCCCTATAACACAGGTTCTCAAGTCCAGGCAACATCCTTGTAAACTTCTCTGTACTATTTCAATCTTATTGATACCTTTCCTGATCTGCACACAATACTCCAAATTTGACCTCACCAACGTCTTATACAATTTTGACAAAACATCCCAAATCCTGCACTCAGTACTCTGATTTATGAAGGCCAATGTGCCAAAAGCTCTCTTTACAAACCTATCTACCTTTGATGCCACTTTCAAGGAATTATGGATCTGCTTTTCCAGATTCCAGTGCACTCTGCAGTGCCCTGCCATTCACTGTTTAAACCTATGGGACACTCACTGGGGTTGCTTTTGTCCCAAAGAATGAGAACTTCTGGCATTTCATTGACTCTCCAGAGAATAACCAAATGTCTTCTGTCTCTGGGAACCAGCGGGCAACAGTTTTCAGTACATATGTTCCAACTCTGGAAGAAGAGTCGAAGCCAAGAAGGATTTTTACTCCAACATTGAGGAAATGCTGGCCCATTTCCCAGAAAAAGACATTCTAATCTTCTGAGCTACTTCAATACCAAAACTCAAATCCCTGGAAAGGGGAAATTAGGCAGGAAATACTAGAGAAACCAGCTCCAATGAAATCAACCACCAATACAAAAAACCGATAAGACAATTTGTAGCTCAGTTTGAAAAGTAGAGAAAAGTCTTTTCTCAGTAACAGATTCACTGGAGGTTCATACATAAACTATTATTTGCGTGTATGAGATCCAATTAAAGTAAATGTTAAAGACTTAATATTAATGCTAATAAACACTGAGCTGAACTGAAATATGCCTTTTGATATTATGTTTAGGTCCTGTGTTTTTCTCATGTTTTTGTTGCTGTTTGCGCAATTTTTTTTTGCATATGGGAGTGTTGATTTTTTTCTTTGAACAGGTTCCATGGTTCTTTGTTTCAGGACTGTCTGTGGAGAAGACAAATTTCAGGGTTGTATACTGCATACATACCTTGATAATAAACGTACTTTGACAAATGGCAGCACGCTATTGATCAGTGACATGCATTGAGAGCATTGTTGTTAAACTATGATGAAACACAAGAAATGAGCTGCCAATTGAAGGCAGTCTGAATCAGTTTTGATTTGGGGATGTTAATCTTGCATACAAATCATGTTAGATAGTGATTTAAGGTGGAAGCCTATCTATATAAAGATGGTATATCAACAAGAAAAACTGTAGACTTCATAGTCATACTTTATTGATCCCAGGGGAAATTGTTTTTCGTTGCAGTTGCACCATAAATAATTAAATAGTAATAAAACCATAGATAGTTAAATAGTAATATGTAAATTATGCCAGGAAATAAGTCCAGGACCAGCCTATTGGCTCAGGGTGTCTGACCCTGTAAGACTGATTGTAAATCAGATTAGTGCACCTGTAACAAACATCAGTGTGTTTTACCTGGTAACTCTAAACAATGATTAAAATATTTAAGAGTCAACATTTTGGACTGAGGCCCTTTATTTGGTCCTAATGGAGGGGTTTAGCCTGAAATGTCGATTCTTTATTCCTCTCCATAGATGCTGCCTGACCTGTTGAGATACTCCAGCGTTTTGTGTGTGTGTTACTTTAGATTTCCAGCATCTGCAGAGTCTCTTGAGCTTATTAAAATATTTAATCCATTGAAAGAGACCAACGGCTCGGATGCCATCGCTGACCATGCGAGGGAATACCGGTTTTCCTGTTACCATCAAAGGCTGACAGTGAATAAAGAGGCAGAGATTAAATTAAGCAGTCTACACCAGAGAAAGACCAAACACTATGCTTGAGCAGTGTGGTTATTGCAACAGAAGCTATGGAGTGGATAATAAGGTAGAATTTGCTCAGTCCTAATCTATAAAGCTCAATTCTGGTACAAATATTGGACATTTTGTCCTGATTTCTTATGGCCCTATTCCAGATGATCAAAGCTCTGTGTGAGGAGTACAAACTCAAAATTTGCTGGTCTAATCTGTAAAGGGCTAAAGCATGATTCACATGCCTTGTTCTATAATTGATATGATAAATATCTACATCTTGTTATCTGTGCCATAGAGTTTTAAAGTTATTATATTGCACTTTTATGGGACATAAAACTGATCAAATATGCAATATAATTATTTTCAATCCAAGCACAAAAAGCAAAGAAAAAATCTATGTGAGGAAAATCTTAAACGATGGGAATGCTAAAATACTCGTTAGGTTAGGTGGCATCTGGACCTCTCTCCACAGATGCTGACTGACCTGCGCAATTACTTCCAGCATTTCCTGTTTCTGTTTTTAGTCACAAACAAATGTTGCAAGAATAAGAAATATTTTGCACTTGGCCATTGGCCCAAAAACATATTGTAATTATATTCTCATTATCCAAGATAATGCATTTCCTTTTTAATCTAAACCTCCATAATGATCAATTTACTTTGATGTGCTTGAAGCTAACACAGTAACATTAATTTATGCAGCAAGCTTGGATGAGACAAGGAACAACTAAAAGAAATGTAAACAGTCCATCATTAATTGTCATCAAAATTGTGCTATAATATTGAAGGGCAGATGATAAACATCAGATCTATCAGTCCAAAGCTCATCATACTCCACAAATACATTAATTGAAGCATATAATATTAAAAATCATTGCAGGTGTGATTATCAGATATTCTGCCTATTGTGACATTTACCATGAAGGTGTCTTCAGCATTCAAATGCACAAGCAAAGAAACTTGAAGGATTACTAAAATGTTCATTTCATTATTATGCTCGTATTGGTTGCCAATTACCGACATAAGTCAAGGTGACTACCACCGAACCTAGTGCTCACCTGCTTTTGCTTCAGCGATTCACCCTCAGCAAGGGGCTGGGCCTTACACCTCCAGTAATGTGAACATGTCCAGGACTAAAGCCAGGTGTACATGGCACGGTAAGCAGCCTGTGTACGGGACTGTGACCAGGTGTGTGTTGTGTGTCCAGGCACGTGCGCAGGTGTGTGTAATGGGGTTTGGAGCGTGGCTGGGAGTGTGACCAGGTGTGTTGTGTGTCCAGGAACATGTGCAGGTGTGTGTGATGGGGTTGAGAACGCGGCTGGGTGTGTGTGTGTGTGTGTGTGTGTGTGTGTGTGTGTGTGTGTGTGTATCCAGGAACATGTGCAGGTGTGTGTGATGGGGTTAGGATCGTGGTTGGAAGTGGGTCCTGGTGTGTATCCAGGAACACGTGCAGGTGTGTGTGACGGGGTTGGGACCATGGCTGGAACTTTGGTCAGAAATGGGTCTGGGTGCACGGCTATGATCCAAACCAGATGCATGACCAGCATTGGGACAAGGTGTGATAATGGGAGCTCAGAACTGACAACGGATAGAGTGGGTAGGCTTGACTGTGGCTGAGAATGGCAAGAGGGTGGGTGATTATATGTCCATCCTTCTAACCCTGGTCGTGGGAAAGCCCTTAAGTGAATAGTCAGGAGAAACGTTGATGAACAGTTGGAAAAGTTGGAGTTGTTAAAGGCAAATAAGGTTTGACTAACACAAATTATTTGTGATGAGTTGGTAAAGAAGATTGATGAAGAGATTGCAGTCTACATGGATCTCCATGGGTGTTTGTGAAAATTGCACACAGAGCCTGCATAATGAACAAAGACATGAATGTAGCAAGACTGTAGAGCTTTGAAATAATCCTATTAGTTTTTGGCCTATCGTCTTACTGCAGTTTAGATCTTATTACAGCTGCTTGCATACCATAACCTGAAGCTACTGTGGCAGGCTATATATGTGGCAAAAGCTCCTGGCTTGCTGTGATACACTGCTGATCAAATCAGGACCGGTTCTGAGGCAATGGTAATAAGAGAGTGATTAATTTTCCAGACATATTATGGTGGAGTGCATTATGTTGCTAATGGCCAACTGCACTTCAAGAATGCTCAATTTTGGTCATTCTGAATCTATACCATTTGCAACAACAGAACACGAAGGCGAGTGACAAATTATAAGCTCAAGAGATGCTGCAGATGCCGGAAATCCAGGGTAACACACACAAAATGGAGGAAGAGCTCAGCAGGTCAGGCAGCATCTGTGGAAAGGGGCAACACATATAAAATGCTGGAGGAACCCAGCAGGCCCAGGCAGCATCTACAGAAATGAATAAATAGTCGATGTTTCAGGCCGAGACCTTTCATTAGGACTGGAAAGGGAGGGGAGAGGTCAGAATTAGAAGGTGGGGGGAAGGGAGGAAGGTGCAAGGAGTTGGAGGGCCATAGAGATCACTTGGGGGGGGGTTGCAGTGAGAGAGGGTTTCACTGAACTCCCGCTGAAGGGAAGATTAAACTTCTACAGGGTAGGCAAACCTTGAAGAGACTTTGGTCTCGGCTTGAAATGTCAACTGTTTGTTCATTTCCATGGATGCTGTCTGGTTTACTGAGTTCCTCCAGTAGATTGTGTGTGTTGCTTTGGATTTCCAGCATCTGCAGAATTTCTCGTGTTTCTGATCTGCGGAGAGGAATGAAGTGTCGAAGTTTCAGGCCAAGACCCTTCATTGAGACATCAAGAGCGAAGTTTGGGGGATTAGATGGGTCAGTTAGTGGTATTAATGATCCAAATGGTCTAATTGTATTCAAGGTAGCTTTATAATGCCAGATTTATTCACTGAATTTCAATTACTCAGCTACAAAGAAGGGATTTGGAATTTAAACCCCAAATCAAATAACCACTGTATCATTAGCCTTAAAAATGGCATTCGTGTGGCAGCTGTCAACTACATGTTGAATATAAAAATTGACGAAGGCAGGGAAGGAAGGCAATTCAGGGTGGAAGTAGGGAATACAGAGAACCAAAGTAATGCAATATTTACAGGTTTTCTGCCAATCTCCCAGTGCACTCTATCCTGTTCAAAAATTAGTAATTTTAGTACATTACCCACACAATCTGTTGGCAAGTGCTCTCAATTAAGCCGTGTTTTGTGTGATTATTTTAGGATGGTTATTACTGGTTTTAATATGTTATTCTTCCCGCTACTCTTTTAATTCTTCTCTCTGCGCGTCTCTTTGTGGGTGGTGTTCAACTAATTAATAGACCTATTTAGTAAAGAATTAAAGGAATGCCACTTGCCACAATGGTGTGGCAAATCAGCGTCGCTTCCTTACAGTCCCGGGGACTTAGATTTGATTCGAGCCTCAGGTGCTCCCTGGAGGAATTTGCAGCATTTCCCTGTGACTGCGAGGGCTTCCTCTGGGTACTTCTACATCCTAAAAGTACCTTGGTAGGTTCACCGGCTGCAGTAGGTTACTCCACAGCGCAGGTAAATAGCAGCAGGGTCAAAGGAGATGCAAGGTAAGGGAGAATAAATTCAGGTCTATGAGGAAAGAGGAAGGATGGGAATGGGACTGCTGAAATTTCCTGGGGGCTGACATGGAATTGATGGGCCAAATGGTCTCCAGTATTGTACAGGCCTGGAATTCTTGTGCACCAGCAACATTCTCTAAGTATATTGGGCGATTGCATAAACTTTTTTCAGAAGTATAAATCTGACTTTGGTGCATCGGGTTCCGATGCAATTTTGTTCACCTGCTGTCTCATTATCAGTCAGCATGATAATGTACATCGTGCTGTCCAATATGCATTAACACTAAGGAAGAAGGGACTAAGTGCAGCTTAATGTAAGTTTTCTGATGACACTAAATTCAGTGCCAACTGGCAGAGAGATACAGACTGGTTAAGTGAGTGGGCAGGAGTCTGGCAGATGTACGATGCTGAGAAATACAAGGCCATTAGAAGAAAAAATGGAAGATGAGATTACTAGTTAAAAGGTTGAAGACTGCAGCATACTGTCACAAACAGGGACTTGAGAGTGCTTCTGCATGAATTACAAAAGGTGCAACAGGTTATCAAAAAGACATATGGATTGTTGGCGTTCGTTGTTAGATACACTGAAGTTAAGAGCAGGGAGCTTATGCTCACCTGGTGGGTCTGCACCTGTAGTACTGTGTACCAATGCAGCCACCTTTCCTGATACTGACTTTAGAGGCAACGCAGAGGGGGTTCACCGGGTTGATTCCAAAGATGAGGACAGACTGAGTTGTCAGCGATTATACTTGCTGGAATTCAGAAGAATGAGAGGGAATTTTACAGAAACATATACAATAATGAATGTGATAAACAAGAGAAACAGGAAAGTTGTTTCCACTGGTAAGCGAGATCAGAACTATGGGACATAGTCTCAAATTCAGTGGAATAGATTCAGGGTGGCGATGAGAAGAAACTACTTTTCCCAGAGAGTAGTGAACCTGTGAAATCCTCTCCCCAGAGAAGCAGTACAGTTTACCTCAACAGATATGTTTAAGACACAGACAGATTTTTAATTAACGGGTCTTAAGAGTTACAGGGAAAAGGCAGGTAGGTTGAGCTGAGACCATGGCCAGATCATCCATGATCTTACTGAATGGCGGAGCAGTCTCCTGCTCCCGCTCAAATTCCTAGTGTTCTTATATCTCCTGTCACCTATCGCACAGCAGCTCATTCAAGTGAAGGCTGGTTCCAACTGTGTTTCATTAACGATACTGTACTTGTCCCCACTATCCACTACATCAGTCAAGAGTAATCTTGGCAAAATATGAAGGAGAAATGTGTTCCAACATTTGAACAGGCAATTTGACATATAGTGTTAAATGATGTTGGTTTAAACATAGACTAGCCCAGGCTAGGTTATGTATAAATATCCATCCATACTTCAAATGTTATCTGAATTAAGTGTGAAAAGACATTATTAGTTTACTTACAGGGCAGTGCCATTATAAACTGAGTCACAGCAACATCCTCTTTGAAGGTTTGAGGTTTCATGTGATGGTGGGTACAGTCAATCATTTGTTTTATTTCTTTGCTGTATTTTAAATTCATTCTGTTCAGCCTTAACATGTAGAATTGCAGTGTGAAAGGAAAGATGATAAAGTTTGACTGTTTATTGAAAGATTTATGTGTGCAGTCCTGCTGTGTGCTTTACAATAACCTTTTTAAAATCATTCTGAAGCAACTGGCATATTCATTCATGCAGCCAGCGTTCCCTATTCCCCGTGGATACTGTATAGCTGAAGGCATCCTGTAGAAAGGAAGGAAGTGTTTATTGGTGATGCTTTGATAATTTTCAATGGTAATCTCTAGTCGTCTTCTATCTTTACCTTTTAGGAGGAAAACAGTTATCCTGCGTTATTTCCATCAATCACCTCCCAGCTTCTTACTTCAGACCAACTCTCCCCCCCTTACCTGCCCATCTTCCCCCCCACCCCGCAGTCACCTAGATTCACCTATCAACTCTTGCCTCACCTCTGTCCCCACGCCCCCCCCCCCCAGAGCTTTCTCCCCTCTCTTTCCAGTTCTGGTGAAAGGTTTTGATCTGAAATTTCAACTGTTCATTTGCCTCCATAGGTGGTGCCCGACTATTGAGTTCTTCCAGGGCTTTTGTGCATTAGTCCAGATTTCCAGCACCTGCAGTCTCTTGTCTCCCTTACATTATTTCCCTTACATACTCCTGCTGGTCTGGGTAATGTAAACTTGTATCTAACAATCTGTTAAATGAGTTGCTGTTCCATTATGAAGCAGTACTCCACAGAAAGAGCATATGCGGTAGACACTGCTGTAGACTGTACCAGGGACATTCCTCTCTTCCCTGTTAAATTTAATGTTTTGCTTTCTTCTGCTAAGATCAGTAAGAAAGGGTAAATTTGGACATCTAAGGATCAGGTATGGGGCACCACAGTGGCACTGGCGGTTAGCGCAAAACTATCATGGCTTGGGGCGTCAGGGTTAGGAGTTCAATTCCGACACCGTCTGTAAGGAGTCTGCATGCTCTCCCAAGACCCTGTGGATTTCCCCCAGGTGCTTCAGTTTCCTCCCACAGTCCCAAGGCATACGGGTTCATCGGTTAATAAGTCATTGTAAGTTGTCCTGTGATTAGGCTAGCATTAAAAAGGTGGGATGACGGACCACGCGGCTCTTTGGGTCAGAAAGGCCTGTTCCACTTGGTATCTCTACAAAAAAATCAGAGAGCATATCTTAAAACTAAAGATTAGCAATAGAAACTCATGCAAAGAATCCAAGCTGCCTCTGCGGTGTGGATCGGTGGGGTGTTTTGGTTGAGATATTATGCTGTAGCTACCTTCTGCCCTCTCAGTGTGACATACAAGGGATCTGTTCCAATGTCGGTGGAAGAGGAGAGGAGTTCCTAGCTGTGTCCCATATAGAACAGACCCTTTGTCCCATCCTGTCTATGATATCAATTTAAGTAATCCTCCCTGCCTGCAAGTGGTCCATATCCCTCCATTCCCTGCCCGTCCATGTACCAGTGTACATGCCACTTAAACATTGCTGTCATTTTCCTTCCTACCACTTACCCTGGCAGGACATGGCAGGTACCGAATGTCAGGAATTGTCGAGGAGGCACAGATACTTCCTCCATGTGGAAGGGTTAGAGGTGGCAAAGTATCACAATAGCTTCTCCACTTGCTGACCAGCTCTTTCTGACTGACCGTTGGTCCGTGGAGGATAGCCAGAGGACAAATCCACTGAGCTGCCGCGGAGGGGGCAAAAGGCTGGCCAGTAGGAGGAGCCTAACTGTGGGTCCCAATCTGACTCGACGCCCTGAGGAAAGGTGTGGAGACGAACCACATGTCGGAGAACCAAGTCGGCAGCTGATTGAGGTTTGGGGAGGGCAATGAAGTGGGCCACCTTGGAGATCCAGTCCACCACAGTCATGATCACCATGGTCCCATCGGAGAGTGGAAATCAGTGATAAACTCCATGATGATGTGGGACTGTGGGTGCTGACTGGCAGGGGCTGCGGGAGCCCAGAGGGCTGCTGGTTAGATGAATTGGACTGGGCATATTGAGGGCAGGAGGCGACACACTGATGTACCTCTGCGATTGTGGTGGGCCACCAGAACCGGTGTTGCAGAAAATCCAGGGACCGTCGTGCACCTGGATGGCTGGAGAGGTGTGAGGAGTAGGTCCATTTGAGTGCCTCGGAGCACACGGCCACCGGTATGCACATACGGTTGTCGTGTGCGTCAGTTGGAGCAGGTTCAGGCTGTAGGGTCTGGTGAGTCTGTTTCTCAGATCACAGATGGTCAAGGCGAGGATCTGGGAGGGTGGAATGATGGGCCTGAGGTTTGATCTCCATTTCAGCTGGTTCGAACTATCATGACAGGGCGTCTGCCTTCATGTTCTTGGAGCTGAGTTGGCAGGTAATGGTGAAGACGAATTGCCTGAAGAAGAGAGCCCAGAGGACTTTCTGTTTGGTCCTCACTGGAGAAGGATGGGCCCGGCACCCATGTCAGATGCGATCACCTCTACCACTACAGGTCTGGAGGGGCTCCGATGGTGAAGAATGGGAATGGTGAAGCATTTCTTGAGCTCCTCAAAAGCGTGGTCCGCGGCATCAGACCAGGTATTCCTCGAGGAAGGTGATTTGGTGAGGAAGGTGAGGGGAGCAGCAATTTGGCTGTAGCTCTGATGGAACAGGGGTAGAAGTTTGAGGAACGCAAGAAGCACTGTGGCTGTTTGAGGGAGCACAGCTGGTGTCATTCAATGATACTGCGAAGTTTCTCTGGGTCTATGGTTCTGCCTTGGGCGAAAGAACGTAACCCAAGAAGTAAATGATTGGAGTGCAGAGCTGGCATTTTTCTAACTGGCAGTACAGCTGGTTTCCAACGAGTCACTGAACATGCAGACGTGGTCTTGGGGGTCCTTGGAGAAGATGCGGATGTCAACGAGGTAGTTGAACACATACCTGTGTAGCATGTCTTGAAGGATCTCGTTGACGAAGGCTTGGAAAATGGCTGGACTGTTGGAAAGTTCAAAAGACATCACCAAATATTTGTGGTGGCCAGTGGGCGTTATGAACACCGTCTTCCACTCATCACCCTGGCGGATTTGTATCAGATTATACCCACTCTGTAGATCCAGTATGGTGAAGATCTGGTCCCCACGGAGTGTTTTGAATACATCGTCCATCAAGGGGAGAGGGTAATGGTTTTTAATGGTGATTTTGTTGAGTCCACAGTAGTCAATCCAGGGATGAAGACTCCCCCCATCTTTCTTTTTGTCAAAGAAGATTTCTACACCGCCTGGGGCTGGGATGGTTGAATCATGCCATGCCATAGCACTTTCATGGCTTGGGTCTCAGGAGGGGAGGGGGAGAACAGACAACTTTGGGGTGGGGTTTTGCCTGGGAGGAGGTCGACGGCGCAGTTGTGTGGTCTGTGACGTGGCAGGGCGCAGGTTTTCCTTTTACAGAAGGCGATGGCTAAGTCATGGTACTCCAGTGGGAGTTTAGTCAGGTACCTCTCTGTGCAGGCCTGACAACAACGTATCCCCTAAATCTCCTTTAAACTTTCTGCTCATCTTAAAGTCATATCCTCTAGTCTTTGACATTTCCATCCTGGGAAAAGGACTTGCCCTATCTATGTCCCTCATAATTTTATATACTTTAGTTGGTCACCTTTTCAGCCTCCAACACTCCAAAAGAAACAATCCAACTTTCTGTAACCTCTCCTTATCGGTTATGCTCTTGAATCCAAGCATCATCCTGCTAAACCTCTTCCGCATCCTCTTCAAGACAGCCACATCCTTCCAGTAATGTGGCGATCAAAACAGCACGTCACACTCCAAATGTGGCTTGACCACTCTCAGCTAACATCACTGAGACCACTTGTCTCGCGGCTTTGCCGTGTGCGATGGAAGCTGGGTAGCGCTGGAAATAGTCAGCAGGACACATCGCATTTCTGTAGAGAGAATTAGGATTAATGTTTCAACTGTATAATCCTGCACTGAAACTGAAAAATGTTAAAAAAATTATGTTTTAAGCCACAGGGGTGAGAGTAAGCATTCGGCATGGACTAGCAGAGCTGAGATGGCCTGTTTCCGTGCTGTAATTGTTATATGGTTATAGGGGTGAGGAGTGGGCAGGATCTGTAATAACAGTTAGGTACATGGAGCTTAGAAAAATAGAGGGCTATGTGGTAGGGAAATTCTAGGCAGTTTCTAGAGTAGGTTACCTGGTTGGCACAACATTGTGGGCCGAAGGGCCTGTGATGTGCTGTAGATTTCTATGTTCTATGTAACAAAGCAGAGGTGATGCCAGCTGAGCAGCTGATGAAGGCTTGTTAATTTCAGCTGATCAGTCCAGAGAAAATATAGGACTTAAATAAGCATAAGAGAGAATTTAAAAAAAAAATGGGAATCTGAAATCTAACAGAAAAATGTATAAGCACTCAGTGGGCCAGACAGCTTCTGTGGAGAGAGGAAAAAGGGAGTTAATGTCGCAGGCTGAAGTCCTTTCATTGGGATACTGGTTATCCACAACTGTTGAATGAATTGCTAAATCATAAGAAATGTAATGTGTCTAGCTGGGGGATTAGAGGTTAAACTGGATTTCATTAGGACAGTGTCAAAACCTGAGGTCAGGATGGAAATGGAACGGAGAATTCAATTAATTTGCCACTGGATGAACAGGGGCTCCCTTAGGCACTGAAATGGAAATGTTCTGCAAAGTGCTCACTCAATCTTTATTTGTATATTTCTGCTGAGAAGAACACACTGTGAACACTAAATGCAGAATGTTGGGAGAAGTGCAAGTGAATCACAGCTTCCCCCAGGCCCAGATCCCTATTCTCCCAGCAGCCACCATCATAGAAACATAGAAACATAGAAAATAGATGCAGGAGTAGGCCATTCGGCCCTTCGAGCCTGCACCGCCATTTATTATGATCATGTCTGATCATCCAACTCAGAACCCTGCACCAGCCTTCCCTCCATACCCCCTGATCCCCCTAGCCACAAGGGCCATATCTAACTCCCTCTTAAATATAGCCAATGAACTGGCCTCAACTGTTTCCTGTGGCAGAGAATTCCACAGATTCACCACGCTCTGTGTGAAGAAGTTTTTCCTAATCTCAGTCCTAAAAGGCTTCCCCCTTATCCTCAAACTGTGACTCCTCGTTCTGGACTTCCCCAGCATTGGGAACAATCCCCCTGCATCTAGCCTGTCCAATCCCTTTAGGATTTTATACGTTTCAATCAGATCCCCCCTCAATCTTCTAAATTCCAACGAGTACAAGCCTAGTTCATCCAGTCTTTCTTCATTTGAAAGTCCTGCCATCCCAGGAATCAATCTGGTGAACCTTCTTTGTACTCCCTCTATGGCAAGGATGTCTTTCCTCAGATTAGGGGACCAAAATTGCACACAATACTCCAGGTGTGGTCTCACCAAGGCCTTGTACAACTGCAGTAGTACCTCCCTGCTCCTGTACTCGAATCCTCTCGCTATAAATGCCAGCATACCATTCGTCTTTTTCACCGCCTGCTGTACCTGCATGCCCACTTTCAATGACTGGTGTATAATGACACCCAGGTCTCGTTGCACCTCCCCTTTTCCTAATCGGCCACCATTCAGATAATAATCTGTTTTCCTATTTTTGCCACCAAAGTGGATAACTTCACATTTATCCACATTAAATTGCATCTGCCATGAATTTGCCCACTCACCCAACCTATCCAAGTCACCCTGCATCCTCTTAGCATCCTCCTCACAGCTAACACTGCCTCCCAGCTTCATGTCATCCTCAAACTTGGAGATGCTGCATTTAATTCCCTCATCCAAGTCATTAATATATATTGTAAACAACTGGGGTCCCAGCACTGAGCCTTGCGGTACCCCACTAGTCACTGCCTGCCATTCTGAAAAGGTCCTGTTTATTCCCACTCTTTGCTTCCTGTCTGCTAACCAATTCTCTATCCACATCAATACCTTACCCCCAATACCGTGTGCTTTAAGTTTGCACACTAATCTCCTGTGTGGGACCTTGTCAAAAGCCTTTTGAAAATCAGTAGTCAATTAAACTATTTTTGGTTTGAAGATGTGAGCAAATGGCTTTAGCCCCTGTGGCCACAGAGCGAACATGAAAACTCTGCATAGACAACACTGAAGGTCTGGCGATGCTGCTTTTACTTAATGTAATGGAAAATAAGGAGGTGGGGAATGAGATCCCAGTAGGACTGAAACAAGGATTTGACCCAAATAAACTAAGCTCACTGAGGCTGCCATAGTTACATCTCAGTTTGGGAAGAGGTTAATTCTTAGAAGAGAAGTTGCTACAGGCTTTCTTGAAAATGAGGATTGTACCATTGTCAGGAAGGATGCCACACAAAGTATTCTTAGAGTAATAAGTTGGAGAATCATTCCTTCAGACACTTGGAACAGCAAACCAGAGTTTCATTTAGTATATGTAATTCCATTCTAATTTTTTTTTTAGCTGATTCGAGTGAGGATTTAATAATTCAGTGCTGGAAATAATTCCCGTGCAAGGAACATCCAAAGCTGAATACAATTTTCATTCTTACGCAAAGTAACTCTCTGGTGAAAACAGCTTCACACTGACTGCATTATCTAAACATGAAGTGAAGCTTATTTCAGAATCCTTCTTTGAAGTAAGCTACACATTCAGGGAATAGTGGATAATTAAGCGCGATCTGGACTTAGGTCATAAAATAACTTTGACTAAACTGATTTAAGTCTTACTTGGAATCTGGTCAGAATTATTAAACTTGTCATCCCATCAAGGAAGTAATTGACAAACTGAAAAATTGCCTTAGGTTCAAGTTCCTTCAACCATATATATTTTGCTTCACTGTAAGAGAAAGTAATGTTTCCAAAACTAAACAAAACTCAATGCAGTCTCAATCACATTAACAGAAACTCAGACTTTCTGACTAGAATTATTTATCCCTTCATAGAGCATACAACAAAATATCAGTTTTTAGACTCGTGCGAATTATAGGATATCCATCAAATTGGATGATCAATTGACATGCATATCAAGAAAAACTCTTCTAGATTTTGAATTCTGGACTGATTTCAGACTTTCCTTATTCAGATACCATGCCAGGACTTTGATGTAAATCCTTTTGATGTGAGTGCCAGAACAAACCTGCCCCAAATCAGCTGGCAATGATATTATTTGCAGCTAACTCAAATTTCTTGGTTTAGTTTGTCATTGAATTTCTGTTTTTGGGAAAGAATGAAAAAATGTGAAAAATTATTACAATGTTTCAGATAAACATAAAGGATGAAAGCATTTAAGACTATTTTAAAATATGCAAATCACTTATCGATGCTTTCAACCAATGATGGAGAACTTCTTGTACCTAGTCTAATTGAGTGAAAATCCAGGAGAAACAAACTAGAGATGTTGAAAGTTTGAAATACAAGCAGAAAATGCTAGAGATACTTGGAATCAGCAAGGTCAAGGCTGAAGAAAGATCATGGACCAGAAATGTTAACTCTGCTTCTCTCTCACACTTGCTGTCTGACTCAGTAAATATTTCCAGTACTCTTTTTTATTAATCTGGGAAAGATTATTTAAGGAGATTCCTGAGAGTAAAAGTTGGGAATGTCATATGTCCAGGCTTTGTCATAGGAATCTTAATGGGCTATGGTCATGAAAAATACCACATGGGGCTATGGAGTTGCGCTTGCAAACAAGTCATATGCTCCGGGTCTCAATGTTCTGGGGTTCCGTTGCTGCAGATGTGATAGAGCAGGATGAATTATTTGGGTGGAATTACTAGTCAGGGAAAATGCCACGGCAGTGTTCAGTCAGGACAGACTGGAGAGCTCGTCTAATGAGGCATTGTGGGTAGAGGTGTTTCACTTTGGAAGGACCAACCAGAGTGGATCTTACATGGTGAGTGGCAGGGAACTCACCATGTGATATAGCATGGTGCAATAGCACAGAGGATCTGGGAATACAGAACAATAGTTCCTTGAAAGTGGTGTCACAGGTAGATAGGGTCATAAAAAGAGCTTTTGGCACGTTGGCCTTCATAATCAATATGTTGAATACAGGAGTTGGGATATTATGTTGAAATTGTATAAGACATTGGTGAGGCCTGATTTGCAATATTGTGTGCAGTTCTGGTCAACCACCTACAGGAAATGTGTAAATAAGATTGAAAGAGCACAGAGGAAATTTATACGGATGTTGCCAGGACTTGAGGATCTGAATTACAGGGTAAGATTGAGTAGGCTAGGAGTTTATTCCCTAGAGTGTATGTAGAAGATTGAGGAGATATTTAATAGAGGCATAATAAGTTTTGAGTGGTATACTTCAGATAGATTAAATGCAAGCAGGCTTTTTCCACTGAGGTTGAGTGAGACTGCAACTAGAGGTCATGAGTTAAGGGTGAAAGGTTTAAGGGGATCATGAGGGGGAACTTCTTCACTCAGAGGGTACTACGAGTGTTGAACAAGGTGCCAGTGCAAGTGGTGAATGCGGGGTTGGTTTTGATATTTAAGAGAAATTTAGATAGGTACATGGAGGGGTATGGAGGCTTATGGTCTGAGTGCAGGTCAATGGGACGAGACAGATTACTGGGTTAGCATGGAATAGAGCGGCTGAAGGACCTGTCCCTTTGCTGCAGTATTCTATGACTCTATGAATCTATATACTTGCTGTCACATAGGGAATTGCACCTGGAACTCTCAACATAAGCAAATCTTCACCATGCAGATATATGTTGTTACCAGTGACAGCAGATCACATGGGCAACTATGGCCAAGTGGGTCTCCAAGCATCGTTTTGGCATTATTTGTAACACTGCTGGCAACTGTATTACCAGGATCATGTAAACTTACAGATAATTCTAATTTCTCCTCGCGAATGGACTTTATATGAATTATAATCATGAGAAGTATATGTGAATGTTTCAAAACGAGTAAGATTTGAGGAATTCTATAGAAAATTCATCTTTAACTGAATATCTTATGGATATGATTGTATCATGAACATTGACAGTTTAACCCATTCATGACACAGAAATCAAAGCAAATCTCTTTTGCACCCATTACAATCATGTCTTTCTCATAGTATAGCGACTGGAACTATACATATTGTGGCCTAACCAAAGTTTTATAAAGTTGTACTATATGCTCCCTGTTCTTACATCAAAGGCAAATGTCTCATCCAACTTATCCACCTATGATGATATCTTCAGGGCCTGTTGGATATGGACATCAATGTCCCCGTATCCCTCATTAAACCCAAAAATCTGATCATTCACTGTCAATGAATTATGATTATTAGTCCTACCTAAAAGCATCGCCTCACGCATATCAAGGTTAAATTAATTAGAGAAATAGCAATACCCCTCACCCTAGCCACCCTGACAGCTTAAAGCATCACGCAACTCCCTAGGAAGCTACTGAAATGTACCATCGTGTGCTGTGTCCTCTGGGGCCAGGTTGAATCTCTCTGAATCCCTGATTTGCAATTCCACAATTTATGGTCTAAGAACAAAATTCAGTTGGATGCTGTTGAAAAATATTGCCTGATTAGATCTAATTTCTGGTTCCACTTCTTCATGCTGGAAAATTGCAGCTAGGCATCCAACATCCTGAACACAAGCAATTCGCCTGATGCTGGAAATCTAGAGCAACACACACAAGCTGCCAGAGGAACTCAGCACCCATTGAAAGGAATAAACAGTCAACATTTTGGGCCAAGACCCTTCATCAGGACTGGAAAGGAAGGGGAAAGAAACTAGAATAAGAAGGTGAGGGGAGAGGAAGGAGGACAAGCTGGCAGGTGATAGGTGGGGGGGAAGGTAGTGTTGAGGAAGCAGGGAGTCTGCAGAAAGACTTAGACAGACTAGGAGAATGGGCAAAGAAGTGGCAGATTGAATGGGAAAAGGGTGCAGGGAAGTGTATAGTTACGCATTTTTGTAGAAGGAGTAAATGCATGGAGTATTTTCTAAACGGGGAGGAAATTCAGAAATCAGAAGTGCAAAGGTTGTTGTGAGTCCTTGTGCGTTAACTTGCAGGTTGAGTCGGTGTTTAGGAAGGCAAATAAAATGTTAGCATTCATTTTGTGAGGGCTTGAATATAAAAACAATATGTAATGCTGAAGCTTCATAAGCTACCAGTCAGACCACACTTGGGAGTATTATGAGCAGTATTGGGCCCCTTATGTCAGAAAAGATCTGCTGACATTGGTGAGTGTCTGGAGGAGGCTCACAAGAATGGTTCCAGGAACGAAAGAGTTAATGTATGAGGGACATTTGAGGGACCTGGGCTTGTACTCACTGGAGTTCAGAGAAATGAGGGGGGATCTCATTGAAATGTACGGAATACTGAAAGGCGTAGATAGAGTGGATATGGAGGGGATGTTTCCTATAGTAGGGCTCATCCTCAGAATAGAAGGACATCTCTTAGGAACAGAGATGAGGAGGAATTTCTGTAGCCAAAGGGTGGTGAGCCTTTGGAATTCATTGCCACAGACAGCGGTGGGGGTCAAGTCATCGGGTATATTTAAAGTGGAGGTTGATAGGTTCGTGATTTGTAGGGACATCAAGGGTTAGAGGGTGAAGGCAGAAGACTGGTGTTGAGAGGGCTAATAAATCAACCATGATGAAATGGTGGAGCAGACTCATTGGATTGAATGGTCTAATTCTGCTCATATGTCTTATGGTCTGCTAACAAGGGCTTGACAAGAGAGTCCAATACATTGACTGATTATACATTAGTCTGTTGGCATATCTAGCAGGTAAGATGTATTAAAAACATTTCACTCCTCTATTGTATATACTAGAAAAAAGCCCAGTTTTCATTAGTTTTCAAAACTGTGTATGTTCATTACAATTCATGCTAATTCTCCCTAAAATAACTCACCATTTTACTTCAAAACAGCTTAAACTGCAGCCCAGAACAAGCAAGAAAAATAATCCGTGGTGAGCGACAAAGTGTTTAGGAGGAGTTAAATACAACGACTTTGATCTTCACACCTGGAGGTGTTGTGGATAGTGTGGAGGGCTGTCAGAGTTTACACAGGACATTGATAGGGTGCAAAACTGGGCTGAAAAGTGGCCAATGAAGTTCAACCCAGATAAGTGTGGTATGTCAAATTTTGGTACATCAAATATGATAACAGAATATAATATTAATGGTCAGACTCTTGGCAGTGTGGAAGATCAGAGGGATCTTGGGGTCCGAGTCTATAGGACACTCAAAGCTGCTGCACAGGTTGTTTCTGTGGTTAAGAAAGCATACGGTGCATTGGCCTTCATCAATCATGGGACTGAGATTCGGAGCCGAGTGGTAATATTGTATCTATATAGGACCCTGCTCAGACCCCACTTGGAATACTGTGCTCAGTTCTGGTTGCCTCACTATAGGAAAGATATGGAAACCATAGAAAGGGTGCAGAGGAGATTTACAAGGATGTTGCCTGGATTGGGGAGCATGCCTTATGAGAATAGGTTGAGTGAACTTGGCCTTTTTTCCTTGGAGTGACGGAGGATGAGAGGCATTGATCATTTGGATAGTCAGAGGCTTTTTCCCAGGGCTGAAATGGCTAGCACGAGAGGGCACAGCTTTAGGGTGCTTGGAAGTAGGCACAGAGATGTCAGGGGTAAGTTTTTATACGCAGAGATTGGTGGGTGTGTGGAATGGGCTGCTGGCAATAATAAGGTCTTTTAAGAGACTCCTGGACAGGTACATGGAACTCAGTAAAACAGAGGGCTATGGGTAACCCTAGGTAATTTCTAAGGTAAGGACATGTTTGGCACAGCATTGTGGGCCAAAGGGCCTGTACTGTGCTGTAGGTTTTCTACGTTTCCATGTTTCTAACTGGTCTTATCCAAGACAAAATATTGGGTAAGCAGTTCCGTCATCCTGAGAAAGCAAGTGTTGTGGGAAGGTCTGAAGGAGCATAGTCTCATCATCATAAAACAGGAGGAGGCAACTCAGCCCATCGTGTCCATGCTGTTCAGAAAGGGACACCACTGCCCAACTTTTTTAGGTTAAGGATCTTCAAGTTTTCATGCAGAATGGTCATACTGCAGACCTTTTTAAAAAATGTTCTGAAATCTGGGTCACACTGTTAAGACATTGGTCTGATTGGCTTTAAGAAAATTATGCCACATGTCAGAGTTAAGACGAAAGAATGACAAAGGAAGATGGTTGCCTCGCCCTAAGTTCCCATGAAAAAGCACTGTCTTGAACCACTGCAACTCTTTGGTGAAGGCCTTCCCGTATTTTTCTTAAGTAAGGGTTTCCTGTATATAGACTTGGAGACAACTGTGATTTGGAGTGGAACTTGCAGGTGGTGGTGTTTCTATATACCTTGTGTCCTTCATGGTTGAGGATATTGGTTTGCAAGGTGCTCTCTGCATAACTGGGTAACCTCAGTGCATTTTGTAGATAGCAGACACTGTAGCCATTATGCACAAGTGGCAGAGAGAATGAGTGTTTTGGTTGGTGGTGAACAGGCTGCCAATCAATTGGGCTGGGTGTTTTCAGTCTTCCTGCCTGCTGCTGGAACAGTATTTATCAACACAGCTTGAAGGTATTCTGTCATCCTCCTGGTGTGAGGACGTGGGACACTTTGAGATGTCAGGAGGTGAGTCACTCACTGCAGAATACTCTATAAGTTGCTGATCAGGTTAAGTATTTTTCCACTTGATGGGGAACATGACAACTTTAATGCCAGTGAATATCACAGGATGGGGGTTCAAATCTGTTCACTGTAGATGTTTGTTGACAATACTCTTGTGCTCAGAAGGTGAGAAGGGGTGGTTCAAAGGGGATGTGAGGGGTAGGCTTTTGACTCAGAGTTGTGAACGCCTGGAATGCGTTGCCTAGTACAGTGAAAGGGGCAAGTACATCTGAGGTTTCTAAGCGACGTTTAGGTAGGAAGATGGAGGGATATGGACATTGTGTAGGTAAGAGGTGTTTTTTATTTGCTTTTTGGCTGTTTTGGCACAACATTGTGAGCCGAAGGGCCTGTTCCTGTGCTGTACTGTCCTCTGTTCCATTACATGTCACATGTAGGTCCATGCTGGAGTTGTCTGGTTTTGGCTGCTTGGTGGTGGGGCTGTTGCATCTTCTGAGGAATGGAGTAGAATTTATACGGTGTATTCCAGCAACCACAACCATCTTCCTGTGTCCTTCTTTAGTCTAAACTATGACATGCGGCATAATTTTCTTTAAAGCCAATCAGGCCAAGAGCTTGTAATTCATTTTTTTGTAGAGTCACCTATGGAAGCTGCCAATGGATGACACTACAGGAATCACTTCTCTCAAGCTTCGATTGAATCTGTCTAGATTTGTTGCTTCATCATCAGAATCTGAGTGTTCAGAGGAGAAATCACATTCTTCATTTTTCTCAGCATCCCCTGCATGAATATTAATGATACATTGCACTATGTGAATGTTATGAGCATTGCTATATGAATAGATAACCTGAATACAGAAAATACATAAATAAATAAAAATCTATTTCCACTTCAGCAAATAATCTTATCATACTAATGTTTTATTAATTCGGTAGTGCACAATATTACTTTCTAAGTTGGTTAAGTGTATTTAGATAGTTACAATAACAAGACAGTGCCTTAAATTGATCATTTGCATTAATAATCTTTTTTTCCTGATACAGTTTTAGATTAGATTGAGAACTGAAAATATGAAGAATCCCAAGCTCTGTGCTTAGCTGCTGGGACCATAGAGTCGGCTTCATTACCATCTGGTCAATATTTTCTTGCACTTGCACGAGATTAAGAAAGCATGTGGTTAACCAGGCTGGAATTAAATGGGAAACGTCTCTCCGTCTGCACATGGAACTGTCAACCAGTTCATTAAGACCTTTGGAACTGCACAACTGTTAATTTGTAAATTAAACACATAGATACAGACCCTTCCAGCCTATTGAGCCATGTACTAATAACTAATCTGGAATCAGAGCTTACAAAAGGACAATCCCGCTGTTGCCCCACTGAACTTATCTCTTCCTACCTTGATTTGATCCTGTCCCGTCTGATCCCACAAACATCCATAACACTTCTGATGCCCGTCACTATTTTGACGGTTTCTCGTTCCTTGGTCTCAACCAGCTCATCTTTTCTATGGATATTCATTCCCTTTATATGTCCATTCCACATCAGGGGGGGACTAAGAGTCCTCCACTTCTTCCCTTGAGTGGCAACCCAACCAACTCCACTCCACCAGAACACTCATACTGTTGGTGGAAATTGACCCTTGATTCCACTCAGTTTCCCTCAGTGAAAGGTGTAAATACAGAATCACACATGGGTTTTCACTCTGTCAGCCTTTTTATTTAGATATGTGGGACATTCCCTGTTCCAGGACTTTTTAAAACCACATATCTAGTTCTTTCGCTGATACATTGACATCTTGCATTGGTACTGCATCTTGCATCCATGTAGAACTTGAAAATGTCATCACTTTTCCTGCCAGTTTCCGCCCTGCTCTTACATTCATACGGACTATCTCTTGCAGGACAATGGTCTATCCCTTCCCTTTCTAGAACTCTCTGTCTCCATCTCAGGAGATAAACACTAACATCCTTTACAAGCCAACAGATCCCCCCTGTCTCCCAAAGTAACCTTGGCCATTCACTCTCTCACACTGCCATTTCTCTTCCCTGTTTTCTTCATTTTCATTGCTTTAGTTCTAGTAATGACACCTCCTGCTCTGGTGCCTCCTTGCTGAAGCTTGCCTGAGTGCATTATCCTTTGAAATGTCCAACGGTTCCAACATGGTTCCACCATCAGTCACATCTTCCCCTCTTCTCCCCTTTCTGCATTTCACTGGGGGCGCTCACTGTGTGACTCTGTAGTTTGCTTTATATCCTCACTCTCCACTCCCCATTCCATAGCACCTTCCACTGCAACCAGAGGAGATGCAACACCCATCTCATTCACCTCTTCCCTTCCCACCATCCAGGGGCCCAAACAATCATTCCAAGTGAAGCACCAATTCACTTGCTCTCGATCAAAGTGAGGGTACTGCATTCAGTCTTCACAATATGGGTTCTTCTACACTGGAATAGACAAAACACAGATTGCTTTGTAGAGCGCCTGTCTTCAGACCAGACAAGTGATCATGAGCTTCCTGTGGCTTTCCACAATAATTCTCAATCCCTTCCCATTCTGACCTCTCTGCCTGTGGCCTCCTCCGTGGTTGTACAGAGGTTCATCGTAAACTGGAAGAAAAACATCTTATCTTCCATCTAAGCACTTTTCATCCTTGAAATTCCCAACTTCAGGTAAAATGCTCTCAGAAATTAAAAATGCATTTATTGTCAACGTATACAGTATACATCCCGGAGATTCGTCTCCCCACAGACAGGCACAAAACAAAGAAACAGCAAAGAAGGTGTCAAGTACCCAACGCACAAAAAATGAACAAATCGCACAAACAGCAAAAATCAAGCATATAACGCACAGAATTTGATACATCAAACCACAGACTCCTTGGGACAGTCTAGGAATGTTCAGTTTAGTTCAGTTCAGTTCAGTTCAGTTCAATTCAATTTAGTACTCTGACTGCAGGCAACAGCGACAGTCTGCCCCGAACAAAATCATTTAAAATCGCATTCATAGAAGGAGTAACCAGAAACCAAAGACACATATACCATGAACTTCAGAGTTGTTTAAAAATGAGTTCAATCCACAAACTGTACTGATCAAAACTTACCAAGACCCAAGATTCCTGCACCTTTCTGCACCTGCAACGAGACCTGGGTGTCATTATACACCAGTCATTGAATGTGGGCATGCAGGTACAGCAGGCGGTGAAAAAGGCGAATGGTATGCTGGCACTTATAGCAAGAGGATTCGAGTACAGGAGCAGGGAGGTACTACTGCAGTTGTACAAGGCCTTGGTGAGACCACACCTGGAGTATTGTGTGCAGTTTTGGTCCCCTAATCTGAGGAAAGACATGCTTGCCATAGAAGGAGTACAAAGAAGGTTCACCAGATTGGTTCCTGGGATGGCAGGACTTTCATATGAAGAACGACTGGATGAACTAGGCTTGTATTCGTTGGAATTTAGAAGATTGAGGGGGGATCTGATTGAAACGTATAAAATCCTAAAGGGATTGGACAGGTTAGATGCAGGAAGATTATTCCCGATGTTGGGGAAGTCCAGAACGAGGGGTCACAATTTGAGGATAAAGGCAAAGCCTTTTAGGACTGAGATTAGGAAAAACTTCTTCACACAGAGAGTGGTGAATCTGTGGAATTCTCTGCCACAGGAAACAGTTGAGGCCAGTTCATTGGCTATATTTAAGAGGGAGTTAGATATGGCCCTTGTGGCTATGGGGGTCAGGGGGTATGGAGGGAAGGCTGGTGCAGGGTTCTGAGTTGGATGATCAGCCATGATCATAATAAATGGCGGTGCAGGCTCAAAGGGCCGAAAGGCCTACTCCTGCACCTATTTTCTATGTTTTCTATGTTTTCTATGGCAGCAGTGAGTGAGAGAGAGGGAGAGAGAGACTGGTCAAACTCAGGCAGATGGCACTGAACACCCGTTCACCTTCCGCTCTCGTCCTCTTTGATTTCAGTCCCGCTCGACACTTCAGTCGGCGAGTTGGTTGAGAATTGGAGCTGATCGTGGGTTCGCGCCCCGTCATTAGGCCGCATAATCCATTCTCGACCTCGCTCTCAACCACGCTGTATTCCCTTAGAGACAGCAAAAGCCCCACGTCGCTCAGTCAACCCAAAAACACATTATCAAAATGTAAATTAGAGGCTCCAATCCCACACAGATTAGTGGTGGAAGTATATCTAAAAGGAGAAAGAGATGAGGAAGTAGTTTTGTGAACGTTCTGCAGGAGGTTGCTGTTAGTCACATTGGTCACTGTTACCATCTTGTTACCTCTCCTCTCATTTTCCATCATTATGCTTGTATCCCTTTCTCATCCCATTTTTTAAAATGTCTTACTAACAGTTGATACTCATGCTCCTTATAACCTGATCTATCTTAACCTGCCTCAATTATAAACTATTGTCCTAGACCTCACTCCTGTCCCACCCAGCTCTGTTTTAATAACTGTAAGTCCCCACCCTCCCCCTCATATTGACCAGCTTCTCATTCCAAAGATGTTGCTGGACTGGTTGAACTCATCCAGTGTTTCTGTTTTTGATTCTAGGATTGAGATCTATGCTTAAAATTTTCATTTTAAGCATACCCCTGAAATATCTGTTCAACAATTTACTTAGCACTGAGTGATATTTGCAGAAGGGAGTTCCAAATTTCTACCGTTGCCTACACTTACAAATGTTTCCTAACCTCATTTCTGAGACATGGATATCAAAAAAATATGCATGCTGGAAATTTGAAATCAGAATAAAAGACACTGGAAACACTTATCTGGGCAGTATCTGTGGAAAGTCAAAGAACTTTAACTTTTCGGGTTGTTGATGCCAAATCTTCAAACTAAAACTTCAATCTGTTTCTCTTCCCACAGATGCTGCCCAGCTTGCTGAGTTTTTCCAGTATTTTCTCCATTTTATTTCATTTCTGAAAGGTTTGGGTATAATTTTGAATTAAGCCCCTTATTCCTGACCTTAAGTTTACAAGGTCACAAATTAAGTCTATTTCTCCTGATTTTTGATGGTCTAATTAGAGGTCTTAATTCTGAACTGTCAACTCTATTTCACTTTCCAGTGAAGCTCTCTGACCTGCTAAGAGTTTTTAATAACTTTTTAAAAATTATCATTATGCTTACATTATTTGGACAAGTTGGAGCCCCCGATTGCATGCTAATTTCCATGGGATGTCCTGCTACAATCTTTTAATTCAAGTATAAATATTAATGCAAGTAATTATTCAATAGATTGAGTAATGTTAATGTTCTAAAGAACTAAGGTGTCCTTGTGCACATTTCACTGAGGTCTAGAGGTGAGGCAAGCTGTTAGCAAGGTGATTGATACATTTGCCATTGTGGTAGGTATTAGGTAGATACAATCTGTAGTCTCTAGGCACAATCTCATTGAGATTTACAAAATTCTTACAAATTTCACAAGGCTGGATGCCGGGGAGGATATTTCCTCTGATTGAGAAGTCTAGCACCATGTGTCAAAGCCTAGAAAAGGTCATTACGAGTTGATATGAGGAGAAATTTCTTCCTGCAGAGTGATGAATCTTTGGAATTCTCTTTCTTGGAGCCTTGTAGAGGTTCAGTCATTGAAATAATTGTAAACAGCGGCTGATACATTTTGGTATATTAATGGATTTATGGAAATGCAGGAAAATGGTGCTGACATCAAAGGTCACCCATTTTCCTTGTTCGTTTCCTCTTCTCCTTCCCCTTACACCTTTCCTTTTTGTTTTTCTTCCTTCCTTACTTTCATCTATCCTTTCCCCTTTGTACTATTCCCCTTCACTTTCTCTCTTTCTTATTCTCCTTCCCATAAGGTACAGGAGCAGAATTAGACAATTTAGCCCATCGAGTTTGCTCCACCGTTTCATCATGGCTGATCCAATTTTCCTCTCAGCCCCAGTCTCCTACTATCTCCCATATCCCTTCATACCCTGACCAATCAAGAATCTATCAACTTCTTCCTTAAATATACATAAACACCTGGCCTCCACAGGTGCCTGTGGCTAAGAATTCCGCAGATTCACCACTCTTTGCTGAAAGAGATTCTTCCTTATCTCTGTACTAAATGGACACCCCCTATTCTGAGGCTGTGTTCTCTGGTCTTAGACTCTCTCACCATAGGAAACATCCTCTCCATATCCGCTCTATCAGGGCCTTTCACCGTTCGATAGATTTCAATGAGATCACCCCTCATTCTTCTGAATTCAAGTGAATACAGGCCCAGAGACATCAAACACTCTTCATAAGACAGGCCATTCAATCCTGGAATCATTTTCGTGAACCTCCTTTGAACTGTCTCCAGTTTCAGCATAATTTTCTTCCCTTACTCCTCCTTACTCCTTTCTCATTCCGCCTTTACATTTTTCCTTCTTTTATTCCCTTTCACCTTTCCCCTTCTGCCCTGTTCTTTCCCCTTCCTTATCCTCTTCTGCTTTCCTTCATTTCCTTGTTTCACACATACCCAGCTCTGTGCCTACTTTCGTTTTATAAAAAACTGTTTACGTCTTGATAGTTACAATCACCTTTTTATGAGGGCAGAATCAATAAAGGTTGCTGGAAAAAGTATTTGCAACAAAATGAAGTATACTGTCAATGCAGTTCATTCATGGCTTGAGCCAAAGGGAAGAAGAAATCATCACTGAGTTTAAATCTAAATGTCAGAAGCATTACCTCACAAACGTTTCCGTGGGAGGTATAACGACGCTCCTCCAAGCAATAAAATCGGAATTTTTGAATTTCTTAATGGCTTTATCTTGAATAGAATGAATGTTGTTTGTTCAACCTTTTTATAGCTGGAATTACTCACCAACTATGGTTATGTCAGAGGGACTTGCCTCCGATCCATGTCTTCAGTGCCCTAAAATTCAGCTCCGTGTGGGGGATTGGTACATTACTGCACCATACCATTGCAATGTAATCCCATGGTTTTATTCTGGGAAAGAAGCAACATGCTATTATCTGACAGATGTAAAGCATTTTGTTTATTTTTGCCTGCAGTGGAACTCGCTTCTCTCAATCATTAAAATGGGGAAGTCAAACACCCTGCCACAAAAAATACAACAAAACAGTTTATTCACATTCCGCATTTTGCTGGTGCGAAATGGCTGATTTTTCCCAGTAGCATGACAGATTGTGAGGAATTTCAATTTAATGGTGATAGGGAAAGCAAAATAATTTCAGCAGTCCAGGAGCTCATTTGAATATTTTCCCCACTGTGAGAAACATTCACTTCGGTTTATGAGGGAAAAAGAATGGGTATTTGAGATGGATGTTTGTGGAAATACTGCTTTTCTGTCAGTTTGAATGGCACAGTTTGCCTATGGCTCTGTGACAGAACACTGACAGGTCTGTGCTGACAGAAACAACTTAAGGTAATCCAACGCTGACAAGATTGCCCTGGGAGCAGAAGCAACAGAACGAGATAAGGCTCGAAGCACTACTCATCTGCTGACGGAAAAGAGCTCAGAGAAACACACAATGCAGACATTGACATGCATTTGCTGAGGTACTGGGCACAGAGCTACAGCATATACTTACCATGCAACAAGTGCACGCTGAGGTTTGAAGTTTTCATGACAGTATTTTGTAATAAAAGCCATGTGTTAATTTTTTTCCAGCCCTCCTTTAATCTCTAAGCAAAGATAATGATTATGGATGGAGGGTCAGTTTAAACAGAATGTAAAGTGACATGCAAACTGCCATGTGGTCTACTTTGTTTTTATTACTTGACTATAAAATTGTGATGGAAAGACATGTTATTATTTGTTTTAATGTGTGAAGATCTGACGTTTAATTACTCAACAAATATTAGAAACATAGAACCATAGAAAATAGGTGCAGGAGTAGGCCATTCGGCCCTTCAAGCCTGCACCGCCATTCAGTATGATCATGGCTGATCATCCAACTCAGAACCCTGTACCTGCCTTCTCTCCATACCCCCTGATCCCTTTAGCCACAAGGGCCATATCTAACTCCCTCTTAAATATAGCCAATGAACTGGCCTCAACTGTTTCCTGTGGCAGAGAATTCCACAGATTCACCACTCTCTGTGTGAAGAAGTTTTCCCTAATCTCGGTCCTAAAAGGCTTCCCCTTTATCCTCAAACTGTGACCCCTCGTTCTGGACTTCCCCAACATCGGGAACAATCTTCCAGTCCAATCCATTTAGAATTTTATACGTTTCAATAAGATCCCCCCTCAGTCTCCTAAATTCCAGAGACTATAAGCCTAGCCAATCCAGTCTTTCATCATATGAAAGTCCTGCCATCCCAGGAATCAATGTGGTGAACCTTCTTTGTACTCCCTCTATGGCAAGAACGTCTTTCCTCAGATTAGGGGACCAAAATTGCACACAATACTCCAGGTGCGGTCTCACCAAGGCCTTGTACAACTGCAGTAGTACCTCTCTGCTCCTGTACTCGAATCCTCTTGCTATGAATGCCAGCATACCATTCGCCTTTTTCACTGTCTGCTGTACCTACATGCCCACTTTCAATGACTGGTGTACAATGACACCCAGGTCTCGTTGCACCTCCCCTTTTCCTTATCGGCCACCATTCAGATAATAATCTGTTTTCTTGTTCTTGCCACCAAAGTGGATAACCTCACATTTATCCACATTAAATTGCATCTGCCATGAATTTGCCCACTCACCCAACCTATCCAAGTCACCCTGCATCCTCTTAGCATCCTCCTCACAGCTAACACTGCCGCCCAGCTTTGAGTCATCCGCAAACTTGGAGATGCTGCATTTAATTCCCTCATCTAAATCATTAATATATATTGTAAACAACTGGGGTCCCAGCACTGAGCCTTGCGGTACCCCACTCGTCACTGCCTGCCATTCTGAAAAAGTCCCGTTTATTCCCACTCTTTGCTTCCTGTCTGCCAACCAATTCTCTATCCACATCAATACCATACCCCCA
Organism: Mobula hypostoma; assembly: GCF_963921235.1. Classification (NCBI taxonomy): domain Eukaryota; kingdom Metazoa; phylum Chordata; class Chondrichthyes; order Myliobatiformes; family Myliobatidae; genus Mobula; species Mobula hypostoma. The sequence continues at coordinate 14,386,907 of NC_086123.1, forward strand.
ATACCGTGTGCTTTAAGTTTGCACACTAATCTCCTATGTGGGACCTTGTCAAAAGCCTTTTGAAAATCCAAATATACCACATCCACTGGTTCTCCCCTGTCCACACTACTAGTTACATCCTCAAAAAATTCTATGAGATTCATCAGACATGATTTTCCTTTCACAAATCCATGCTGACTTCGTCTGATGATTTCACCGCTTTCCAAATGTGCTGTTATCACGTCTTTGATAACTGACTCTAGCATTTTCCCCACCACCGACGTTAGGCTAACCGGTCTATAATTCCCCAGTTTCTCTCTCCCTCCTTTTTTAGAAAGTGGGGTTACATTAGCCACCCTCCAATCCTCAGGAACGAATCCAGAATCTAAAGAGTTTTGAAAAATTATCACTAATGCATCCACTATTTCTTGTGCTACTTCCTTAAGCACTCTTGGATGCAGACCATCTGGCCCGGGGGATTTATCTGCCTTCAATCCCTTCAATTTACCTAACACCACTTCCCTACTAACATGTATTTCCCTCAGTTCCTCCATCTTACTATTTCCGGAAGATTATTTATGTCCTCCTTAGTGAAGACAGAACCAAAGTAGTTATTCAATTGGTCTGCCATGTCCTTGTTCCCCATGATCAATTCATCTGTTTCTGACTGTAAGGGACCTGCATTTGTCTTAACCAATCTTTTTCTTTTCACATATCTATAAGAGCTTTTACAGTCAGTTTTTATGTTCCCCGCCAGCTTTCTCTCATAATCTTTTTTCCCTTTCCTAATTAAGCCCTTTGTCCTCCTCTGCTGGACTCTGAATTTCTCCCAGTCCTCAGGTGTGCTGCTTTTTCTGGCTAATTTGTATGTTTCTTCTTTGGAATTGATACTATCTCTAATTTCCCTTGTCAGCCATGGGTGCACTACCTTCCTTGGTTTATTCTTTTACCAAACTGGGATGAACAATTGTTGTAGTTCATCCATGCGATCTTTAAATGCTTGCCATTGCATATCCACCGTCAACCCTTTAAGTATCATTTGCCAGTCTATCTTAGCTAATTCACATCTCATACCTGATTTATCAGGGGTTATACACAGTAGGTTTGAAATTCAATTGCAGAAAGCTAGGCCGGATTGCCCTTGACCGTGTCCACAGACTGAGCTCACTGTCTGTGATTTCAGCCAGCCTGCATTACTTATGTATGACCAACTTAGCTGATACTCCATTCCAGAAGGATGTAGGGGAAGATAGAATGGGTCCCATCCTGACAGAGTACTTTAAGTATACATCCTAAGGCTACCCTCTTAGAATATCCCGATGGTCTTTTGCTGACAAAGGCCTTTGAAATGTTTTAAATGCCCCTGAGAGTCCGTGACATTTAAAGAACAGTTCCAATGAGTAATTAAAATGCAAAAAGGAGTCAAATAAATACAAAATTAAAATAACTTCAGATGCTAGGAAGTAATTAAAAGTTTTAAAGTGAAATAAATCACAAGCCTTTATTTCCTTCCCTTACCGTATCAGGTCATATGAATGGAGTTAACAGCCAGCCGTGGTGCTGAGCCAAGGGGCCAGGTGTGTTGTGCTCCCTCTCTCCAGTAAATCTCAGTTCCATTTTAGACTCAGTGGTAAGTCCAGTGGTGAGGCGATCGGATATCCAGAAGTTGGTCCTGTCCTGAGCTTTGAAAAGCAGACCTCAAGTATGGATCTTGAGGCTGCATGAACAAAATCTCCTGACAGAAGTAGCTGATAGATATGAAACACTCTTTATTCGACAAAATGAGACACAGCTGGTATCACATTGAGACCCTTTCAGGGGAATAGGCCTGCTCAGCCCAACACTACATGACATTTTATATGCTAATGATCAAAGGACAATTCTATATTTACAATGTATCTGCAATGCTTTCTTTAAACCACACATAAATCTCATATCCCCTTCTTCATACCCACATTTCAGAGAATATTAATCAATATTGTCTGGTCCTTCATCAACTGCTGTTTTGACAGCTCTAGGATCCCATTGTCCAGAGCTGCATTTTAAATTTAACCTACAGTCCATATTCAGGTACGAAGGCTGGTGGCTAAAGTTAATTGCTGAAGATATTTGTTATATGTCCTAACCCCAAAATGCCCTAACAGATCCTAGTTAAAAGCATGCTTGATTCAACCTACAGTTGTTTCAACTGCTCAATGATTGAAATTTGGCATCACTGAGAATGCAATGTGAGAATGACCATTTCCAGGTTGTTTAGCGTTATTCTCGAAAGCTGAGCACTATTTGAAGGGTTCCATTATTGTGTCCCAATGTAGTTTCATTGATCTTTGCACATGGGTGGTGAAAGTTTCCATTTCATTCTCTTTTTGAAGTAAAGTGAAATAAATTAGCACAAGTTTTTCCCAAAATCACTAGCAATTGTCTCTTCATGAACAACCATGGGAAGTTCTGTAAAACAAGCTGGTCTTTACATCAAAATTTCAATCTTGTCCCTGATCCCTGCTGTCCCCTCCCCTCCCTCACCCATTTACCCAGCCCACATTGTTGTACTCCCTCATTTCTCCTGCCAGTCACAATTTCCCCACTTAACTGCACACCACTCTGACTCCCTGTTCTGCAGTCATTGGCCCTTTATCCTTCTCTTGGCCCTCAAACACTGTCTAGGTCTTAGATATCACAGTTTCCATTAGGAAAGGTACCCTTTCAGTCTTGTTCAATTATTTAGAGTATTTGTATACCTTAAGTTTCCCATCAATATGCTGCTGGTACACTACCACACAAGGACATTATTAAAGTTCAAAGAGCAAAGTATATTTATTATCAAAGGACATATATGTCACTATATACAATCCTGAGATTCATTTTCTTGTGGGCATACTTAATAAATTTATAGAATAAAAACCATAACAGAATCAATGAAAGACCGCATCAACTTGGGCGTTCAACAAGTGTGCAAAAGACAACACACTGGGAGGGGGGAAAAGATGGTGGCGCGATGACAGCGCACGGCCACGTCGGTAATGATATCTGTTATCTGTCATCTGTCAAGTAGGGGACCGTGCACAATCCTGATTTGATGGAGATAGATGTGAGAGCACGGAGGAACATCTGGAGAAACTTCTGAAATGCCCGCTTTGCTGCCGCTGCTACTGTGTGGTAACCGGAATCTCCGGAGCTGAAAGCCCCAAATCCTCGGCTTTGTGTGTTTCAGCGGCCGGGGAGAGGTCGAAGGTGCTCGGCAGAGGATGGCACTCAGGAGGCTGTATCGGAAGGCTGGTCGGAAGCTTGGAGTTTTCAGACGGATGGACTCAGTGTCAGCTGTGGTCGAGTGCTTTCAAGGTATCGGCAAGTTGACGGTGCCTGGAGGTTTATGGCAGGGAGTTTCTCCCTTTTGCCGCCTGCTATTGGGGACTCGGGAGTAGATTGACTCGGGACTTTGAGACTTTTTTTTACTGTGGCTATGATCTGTTCTTCATCAAATTATGGTATTGTTTTGCACTGCTGTAACTATATGTTATGATTATGTGGTTCTGTCAGTGTTAGTCTTCGGTCTGTCCTGTTTTCTGTGATATCACTCCAGAGAAACACTGTATCATTTCTCAATGCATGTATGCATTTCTAAATGACCATAAAAGAGGACTGAGTGTTCTCATTATCTAAAAAAGAAATAATAATAATAAATAAATAAACAACAGATATTGTGAACGTGATATGAAGAGTCCTCGAAAGTGAATCCATTGGTTGTGGAAATATTTCAATGATGGCGCAAGTGAAACTGACTGAACAAGAAAGATTCACCGAAGGCGCTGTGTTGATTTTATTCTGTAGTGTTCCAAAAAGACAAAACGTGTGGATATAAGACCATAAGATATAGGAGCAGAACTGGCCATTTTGCCCTTCAAGTCTGCTCCACCACATCATCATGGCTGATCCTGTTTTCCTCTCAGCCCCAATCTCCTGCTTCTCCCTACATCCCTTTATCCCCTGACCAGTCAGGAATCTATCAACCTTTGCCTTAAGTAGATATGAAGCCTTGGCCTCTACTTGTGGCAAAGAATTCCACAGGTTCACCACTCTCTGGCGAAAGAAATTCCTCCTCATCTCCACTCTAAAAGGACACCCCTCTATTGTGAGGCTGTGTCCTCTGTCTCAGCCTCTCCCACCATAGGAAACATTCTCTCCACATCCACTCTATCAGGTCTTTTTATCATCTGATAGGTTTTAATTTGGTCACCCCTCATTCTTCTGAATTCTAGGTAATACAGACCCAGAGCCATCAAACGCTCTTCGTATGACAAGCTGTTCAATCCTGGAATCATTTTCATGAAATTCCTTTGAATCCTCTCCAGTGTCAATACATCCTTTCTAAGATAAGGGGCCCAAAACTGCTCACAATACTCCAAATGAGGCCTCAACAGTGCTTTATAAAGCCTCGCCGTTACAACCTTGTTTTTATATCCTAGCCCTCTTAAAATGAACACCAACATCGCATTTGGCCTCCTCACCACAGACTCAACCTGCAAATTAACCTATTGGGAATCCTGCACAAGGACTCCCAAGTTCCTTTGCACCTCAGATTTTTGAATTTTCTCTCCATTTAGATAATAGTCAACCCTTTTATTTCTAACAAGGTGATTAACCATACACTTCCCAACACTGTATTGCATCTGCCACTTCTTTGTCCATTCTCCTAATCTGCCTAAGTCCTTCTGTAGCCTCTCTATTTCCTCCAAACTACCTGCTCCTCCACCTATCTTTGTATTAGCCTCAACTTTGCAACAGCACCATCAATTCTGTCATCTAAGTCATTGATATATAACGTAACAAGAAACAGTCCCAACACAGAACCCTGTGGAACACTACTAGTCACTGGCAGCCAACCAGAAAATGCTCCCTTGATTCCTACTCTTTGCTTCCTGCCAATCAGCCACTGCTTTATCCATGCTAATAATAAGAAGCACTTGAAGAAACCTGATCAGCAGACCTTTCTGCAGGGTTGTGAGACCACACCTGGTCAGAATCCAGACCCTTATGCCATTCTTTTTTACTCAAGACAAACAAATGGACCGGCATCAACTGTAATTTGCAGAAAAGTGTTCCAGGCTTCAATATTCTGTGATGAAATGTATCTTAACTTTACACTTAAGTGTCTTGCATCAACTTTTTAATTTATGCCTTGAAGTCCCATATTCCCTAACTGGTGCTAATAATTTCTCACTCTGCATATCCCAATATGGTTCCTTGAATGTCTTCAAAACTTTGATGAAGTTATCTCTCAGCCTTCGAACAGAGAATATATATATATTATCTGTGTGCTTCTTGTAGCTTTGCTCTGGAATTCAAGTATCACTGCAGCAAATACACATTTCACCCCATCAAGGCTCAACATACTCTTCCCATGTGTTGGAACCCTGACTTCTTGAGATAGGATCTAACCATTTACAGCAGTAGCGTAACTTTTACGTCCTGAAACTGCAATCCTTTAAATATCATTCGAAAGCCTTTTCATTATTTTTGTCGTGTTTGTGTATGTTGGCTTATATTTATTTGGACTTCAACTCTTTCCTTCTTTGCATCAGTTAGAAAGTACTCTGGATCCAAGTGAGTGAGCACATCCTTTTCTATTCTGAAAGCCTTTTAGATTTATTTGTCTCTTCCTTTAATCTATTATTATCTCTCAGTAACTTCATGTACCGATCAACTCTTTGAGCAATACCATTAATCTTTCAGCAGGTATAAATATATGGCTTTTCATCTAACAATCTAAGTAATTTATTATAAGTAAAATGGATTGTTGAACACTTAGACAAGTCTCCATAGCACAACATTAGTCACATCCTAATAATAATTACAGTATTTGTCCATTATTACCAATGTTTCCAGTTGCTCAACAAATTTCTTCAATTTCACAAGCTTCACGCTAAGCCAAAGGTTGCTTCCTTGCAAAGTTCATCAAATGCCTTCTGGGGGTGGGGGTTCATATTAGTGTAATTGCTGCCCTAGTTAACCCCTCAAGAATTGTCATTAAATTTCCTGGGTTGACAGTCCCTTTGCAAATCTTTTTTCATTCTTTCTGAGCAGGTGAAAATATAGAAGTGTTCAATTCAATCTTTTATTATTGGGACTTGGAAATTTCACAACGTTAAATGCTGGAATAAATGGCCTAGAATTCCCCGTTTTCCTTCAATTTAATAGTAAAGTGACAAGGGTGATTAGTCAGCTGAGGAAAATTGAGAGCACTTGGGCAACTCTAATACCTTCACTTACTTATTTTAAGACCTCTGAAGGAAACCCCATCAGGATTAGGAGACCAGTTGCTCTTTAGTTGTTCACATTAATGATGTCTGTAGATAAATATTATTATCATATTTTTGGCATGGTCATAGTCACCAGATCTGGGATGATAAGCATACCAGAAATATGACTCCAGGAAGATTCAAGATACCTTCATTATCTGGATATAAATGGAGGTGCAGGTTAGTTAGCACCAGCCAGGGTGACCTGAATAGTTCTTATACCACAGAGAGGCTTGGACCTGAAGAGGAAGTATAGGAAGCAGATCATTGTGTTGGTAATTCTGATGACAAAGATGAGATGGAAAAAAATAAGTGAGGACCACGCAAGTTCAGTTGCTCACGCTGATCTCTGGGATGCCCATATTAATTATGGAGGACGCTTTCTTCCCAGCAACCCTGCCACACCACATTTCCACTAACACAAAGTTCTCTCCCTCTCAGTGTGGAGTGCCCTCCTGTTTCAAAACATCCACCATTGTTCCTGTGACTAAAAAGACCAAGGTAAGATGTCTGAACGACTGGCGTCCTGTTGCATTCACCTCAATCATAAACAAATGCTTTGAGAGGCTGGTCAAGGATTACACCTGCAGCTTGCTACCACCCACACTGGACCCCCTACAATTCACCTACTGACACAGCCGATCGACAGATGACGCAACAGCCACAACTCTACACACCTTCCTTACACATCTGGAGAAGAAGGATCCTTATGTGAGAATGCTGTTCTTGGACTACAGTTCAGCATTCGACACCATAGTTCCATCCAGGCTTAACAAGAAGCTCAGAGACCTCGGCCTTGACCCTGCCTTGTGTAGCCGGATCCTGGACTTCCTGTCAGATCGCCGGCAGGTGGTAAGAGTGGGCTCCCTCACCTCTGCCCCTCTGACCCGCAACACAGGAGCCCATCAAGGCTGTATCCTAAGCACTCTCCCTTAATCTCTGTATACCCGTGACTGTATCGCCACCCACAGCTCCAATATGCTAATTAAATTTGCTGACAACACTACACTGATTGGCCTAATCTCAAACAATAATGAGGCAGCCTACAGAGAAGAAGCCATCACCCTGACACAGTGTTGTCAAGAAAACAACCTCTCTCTTAATTTTGCAAAAACAAAGGAGCTGGTTGTGGACTACAGGAGGAATGGAAACAGGCTAACCCCTATTGACATCAGTGGATTTGGGGTTGAGAGGGTGAACAGCTTTAAGTTCCTCAGCATACACATCACTGAGGACCTCACATACCAGATGTGTGGTGAAAAAAGCACAACAGCACCTCTTTCACCTCCGACGAAGAAGTTCGGCATGAGTCCCCAAATCCTAAGGACTTTCTACAGGGTACAATTGAGAGCATCCTGACTGGCTGCATCACTGCCTGGTAAGGCAACTGTACCTCCCTTAATCGCAGGACTCTGCAGAGAGTGGTGTGGACAGCCCAGCGCATCTGTAGATGAAAATTTCCCACTATTCAGGACATTTACAGATACAGGTGCGTAAAAAGGACCCGAAGGATCATTGGGGTCCTGAGTCACCCCAACCATAAACTGTTCCAGTTGCTACCATCCAGGAAACGGTACTGCAGCATAAAAGCCAGGACTAACAGACTCCGGGACACCAAGCCATCAGACTGATTAATTCACGCTGATACAATTGTATTTCTATGCCACATTGACTATCCTGTTGTACATACTATTTATTACAAATTACTATAAATTGCACATTTAGACAGAGACGTACAGGTTTTTACTCCTCATATACATGAAGGATGTAAGTAATGAAGTCAATTCAATTCAGTTCAATTCAATTCATTTCTGCAACAAACCCATGCATACCCAGCTATTGGATCTGATCAATCCAAGTCTTCCTCCTTAGGAAAGATGGAGGCATAGCTAGGGATAAGGGTGAATATCAAAGTGGACCTGTAGTTGTTGATGGTACAAAATTGAAAGAGCAGTTGATATTAAGGAAGTAAATTATAGGCTGTCAGAAGGTATCCACAGACTGGTTATTTAGTAACAAAAATTCCAAATAGATATTCACTCTGACGAGGTGTGGGGTGATATGTCTCGTTGGGGGAGGGGGGGGTAAAGTGAGGTACCAGAAGATGTAAGTAAGGCAAAGAAGTACTTGGTAAATGACAACACACTAAGATGTAAATCCTGGAATAAATGTCCAAGAGTCTTCAGTGAGAGGACAGATGGATATAGACTTTGGCTAAGACTTAATAGCTACCATCTACACTGATTTTCTACTCTCCTTTCCAGCCCTATCAACTCTCACATCTCTTTCAATTCTCCCCGCTGCCCTCATACACCACAGTAATTTAACTAGTCAATTATCCCCGCCAACCAGCATACATTTGGCTCTATGGGAAGTAATGAACTACCCGGGGGAAACCTACTCAGTGACTGAGAAAACATGGAAACTCCACACAGACCGCGCCAGAGTTCAGAATTGAAGAGATCTCAGACAGCATTACTTTTAACCATTGTGCCATTAAACAAAGAACACCGAGATCACACGATAACTGGACAGACACCTGTTTGGCCTCAGGAAGAATGTAACAGTGTTTTATTAGACGCAGAAAAAAGTCGTGCCCACGTAGGCAGAACCAGAGAACAATAATTCCGAGGTACTGGCCAACTGTGTTGTTTACTTTGGGACAAGGGAGACTGAGGGGAAATTTAATGGAGATGGATAAAATTAGGAGGGACCAGCGTGGATAAACAAAAAGGAACCATTTCCCTCAGCAAAAATATGTGTAACTGGGATTCTAGATTAAAGGATTAGTGCAAGGATTAGAGTGGTTGAGAAAAGATTATTTCACTGAGTGCAGAGTTAAAGCCTGAAAGGATGGTGTTGGCAGAAACTCCTATACATTCAAAAAGTACCTAAGTACGTCATAACTCTCTGTTCTATGGAGCAAGAGTCAGGATATGAGATGATCATTTTTCACAGGCAAAACCAAATGACTGCTTTTCGTACCGTGACTTTCCACCCAAATTGTAAGCAAAGTGGGTGAAAACAGGCAAACAATTTCTAAAATGCTCCTAACTATTAATTTTGTAACCAATGCAGGATGGATTTTATACCATTGACTAAATTACTTGCTGCTGAGGAGGATTTCTGAAGAATGAGAAGTTTTAAAGAGACAGAATATGTGCAGGTCAGCTGGTATCGCAGCAAGCAGGTTGGGCATGTGAAGGCATAGGTGTGTGTTCCAGTGAGAAGGACTGAAGCAGCAGTTGGTGCTGCTGCTGGAAAGGAAACGATGGGATTCGAGAGGCTATGCGGTTGGAAGTACAATTTTTTGGGAAAGTTGGACACCATAGACAAAATTAATTTGTGGAAGAAAATGAGAGCTTAAAACGAGAAAATGACATCTTTCATTTTGGGACACATTGAACTAGGCACCGTAGAGACGATTGTTCAACAAATGCTCTTTGTAATGTCTACACTGTACAATTTATTCATGTCTGAAGCAGTTGAATCTTGAAGAAGCTCAAATCTTTTCTTCTGGATGAGGTCTTTATTTTGAAATTGGACATTAAATTGCAAAACACCATCTGACAGAAAAACACAGATAATGGTAATATTGCAATAAAATAATAATCAACAGCAGAATGACAAATTTTCTGTCAATTCAACAGTATTCTTCAAAGCTTGGTTCCCTGGATCATTAACCAAATGAGAACTGCATCATTCATTGAGCTAAGATAAAAATGCAGATGACAGCACTTCAAAAAACTTGGTTTAATGCCACACTCATAAGATATGTAGCCCAATATAACGTGTATGGATTTTAAGTTCCAAACCATTATTGGAAAGACCGAGAGCAAATTCAAAACTCTTACCAACTAACAGAGCAATAAAATATTAAATGTACTCTCTGCTGACATTAGTATAGATAGCAGATTGACAGTGCTGTAATCAGTGCTTCAAATCCCCTGTTGAATATTGACATTGACTCATTCCTACAGAGTACCTATCAAAGTTGAAAGTAAACTTTATTATCAAAATACATATATGTCACCTGAGATTCATTTTCCTGTGGACACACTCAGTAAATCTACAGAATAGTAACTATAACAGCATCAGTGAACTATCAACCAGAGTGCAGAAGACAACAAACTGTGAGAATGCAAATATAAATAACGAGAACATGAGATAATGAGATAAACAGTTCTTGAAAGTGAGATCATTAGTTATAGGGCCATTTCAATGATGGGGCAAGTGAGTGTAGTTATCCCCTTTTATTCAGGAGCCTGATGGTTGAGGGGTGGTAACTCTTCTTGAAGCCAGTGGTGCGAGTCCTGAGGCTCTTGTACCTTCTTCCTGATGGCAGCAGCAAGAGGAGAGCATGAATCTGGGTGCTGGGTATCTCTGATGGTGAATGCTGCTTTTCTATGTATAATGTATGTGTTGACTGGTTGGGAGGGCTTTACACCTGATGTACTGGGCTGAATCCATTACCTTTTGTAGAATTTTCCTTTCAAAGCCATGATACAGCCAGTCAATATACTCTCCACTACACATCTATAGAAGTTCGTCAGGATGAACCAATTTAACATTTACTTCCTCTCTATGTTGGCTGATAAGAGATTGAGTTAGCTCTGTGTCTTTCTCTTAACAACTTGGAACTTAGAATTCATTGACAACACATTGAATGGCACCATGAGGCTTGCTAGCTGAGGGTTTTGTCGAGAGCTGCTTGCCAGCTTCAGTGACCAGGAGAACTCCTTCCTGACTTCCTTGCCTGTGCTTTGCCAAGTGGAAGCCAGGAACAAGGTGGAGCTTAGATTCATGGACAGGATTCAGCACAGAATTTGATTGGCTGTGGGGGGGGGTTGTGGTGCGGAGGGGTAGGTGCAGGAAGCCTGAGATCAGAGATGGTGAATGCACTTCACGGATTGAAAAGTGAAATGCTGATCTGTTGCTTTTATTTTAATTTCTCGCTGTTTTTTAATTACTTAGTGTGTGCAGAGAAAATTTGCAAGGCTGATACCAGAAATATAAATGAAGAAGGAGTGAACAGGCTGAGTCTCTCTTCCTCTTGAGAAAAGAAGACTGAGAGCTGACGGAATAGAGGTCTTTAAAATTATGAAGGGCTTGAAGAGGCTGTTTCCTTATTGGGTGAGGGGGAAGAGCCTAACTAGAGGCCCCATAGTATATGATAGTCTCCAAGGAATCTTACAAGGAATTCAGAAGAAACTTCTTTGTCCAAAGGCTAGTGAGAATGTGGAAGGTGCTATCACAGCTATTATCGAGTAGTGGAGAAACATTTCTGAGAAAGAAGGCATGTGAGGGAGGAGATGGAATGAATTTGATGAGTAAATATGGGGGGACTCAGGAACAGAGTGCAAAGGCTGGCGTAGACAGCATAGGCTGAATGGCTTGTTTCTGTATATTAATCCAAATTATTTATACCATCTTGCATAATCTGTCACTTAAATATATTTTATGTAAATCCATTATTTCTTAGCGTTTTAAGAATTTTCATTTAAACTACTTATATCATTATATATTTGCTTGTGTCTTGATAAGCCTCATTAAATTTTATCTTCTGTGCAATTTAAGCTGCTCATTAACATAGACTACCTTGCCTTCAGAAAAAATCTTCATAGTTTCCAATCCAACAAAACATATAGATAGAAACTTGCTCCAGCAGGAAGCCAATGAGTTGTTTCAGTTGACAAACTGTTCTCCGACATCTTGCCACGCCACATCTTGTGCGTGAAGTTGTTTATCCTTGGCCAGTGCAGTGATCTACTAGCTCTCATCAAACTGCTGCTCACTACCTGAACTGTTAGTATTTCTATTTGCTGGACCATGCAGGCACCGAGGACTGGCTTACAGTTCCCTTCTACACATCCTCCTGGGGTTAAGAATGCCATACGTACAATTGAGTGTTTGGGAGATAGGCAGGATGGATGGGAATGGATTTGATGGCTACTGCAGGACTGCAGGTCTCGTGCAACTGCATCCTCAATTCCCTCACTTGCAGACCCCACTCAGTTCGGCCTGGCCACAGCATCTCCTCCTCAATCACCATCAGCAAAGTTGCCCCACAAGGCTGTGCGTTAGCCCCCTGCTCTACTCACTTCATACTTACAACTGTGAGGCTAAGCACAGCTCTAATGCCATATTTAAGTTTTCTGATGACGTATGGGAGGGAGATTGAAAATCTGGATGAGTGGTGCCATAACAATAACTTCTCATTCAATGACAGCAAGACCAAGAAGCTGATTATTGACTACAAGAGGAGCAAACTAGAGGTTCATAAGCCAGTCTTCCTCAGGGTATCAGAGATGGAGAGGGTCAGCAACTTTGAATTCCTTGGTATTAAAATTTCAGAGGATCTGCCCTGGGTCCAGCACATAAGTGGCATTACAAAGAAAGCACAGCAGTGCCTACTTTCCTAGAAGTTTGCAAAGAATTGGTACATCATCTAAAACTTTGAATAACTTCTATAGACGTGGAGTGGAAAGTATATTGACTGGTTACATCATGGTATGGATACACAAATGCCCTTGAACGGAAAAAGCCACAAAATGTAGTGGGCACACCCCAGTCCATCACAGGTATAGCCCTTGACCACATCTATGTAGAGAGCTGTTGCAAGAAATCTGTATCCATCATTAAGAATCCCCACCCCCAGGCTATCCTTTCTTCTCACTGCTGCCATCAGGAGCCTCAGGACCCACACCACCAGGTTCAGAAACAGTTAATACCTCTCAGCCATCAGGTTCTTAAACTAAAGAGGATAACTTCACTCAACTTCACTCATCCCAGCACTGAACTGTTCCCACAACCTATGGACTCACTTTCAAGGATTCCTCATCTCACGTTCTTGGTATTTATCCATCTCTCTCTCTCACTCTCTCTCTCTCTATATATATATCTCTATCTCTCTATCTGTCTCTCTATCTATCTATTTACTTACCTATCTATTTATTTATCTGTCTATCTAGTCTGTCTATATATCTATTCATCTATCTATCTAATCTATTTATTCATTTTTTATTTTATAAAAACATTTTCTCAGCTCAAACTTGTAAATCCTGAGGTACGGGTATAGCCAAGCACACTCAATTCTCAATTGCTAGGAACTTTGGACTGTTCTAGTGTTGTTTAGTATTGTGCCTCTCTGGAGATTTACATAAATATTGCTGGGTAGGCCTAATTGTTTAATGCTATTGTGCAGTGACTTTGGGATGATACCAGTTGTAGATATTACTATTGGGACAATGTATACCCTGTTCATGTTCCATAGTCTCTCCATTTCCTCTTTTAATTCAGTATATTTCTGATATTTTTCACTTGTTGATTTCTGTATGTTATGTTTGTTTGGAATGGCTGTATTTACCAAGTAAGTTGTTCTTGCTTGTTTATCCTATAATAAATCTGGACAGTTATTATGGCAACACACATAAAAGTTGCTGGTGAGCGCAGCAGGCCAGGCAGCATCTCTAGGAAGAGGTGCAGTCGACATTTCAGGCCGAAACCCTTCGTCAGGACTAACTGAAGGAAGAGTGAGTAAGGGATTTGAAAGTTGGAGGGGGAGGGGGAGATCCAAAATGATAGGAGAAGACAGGAGGGGGAGGAATGTCCACCTGTTCACCTGTCCAGCTTGGCTCCATCCCTCCCCCTCCTGTCTTCTCCCATCATTTTGGATCTCCCCCTCCCCCTCCAACTTTTGAATCCCTTACTCACTCTTCCTTCAGTTAGTCCTGACGAAGGGTCTCGGCCTGAAACGTCGACTGCACCTCTTCCTAGAGATACTGCCTGGCCTGCTGCGTTCATCAGCAACTTTTATGTGTGTTGCTTGAATTTCCAGCATCTGCAGAATTCCTGTTGTTTGCAGTTATTATGGATTGTCTTTCTGTAATAATGGATCAGTTGTAATATAATGTGTCGGACTTTGACTCTAAAACTGGATCAGACTTGTATTTATAGTAAGGTATGGTGTCTTCTATGAGTTTGTGCTTCAAAGCAATATTTTGGTGAATGATGTTTTCCACTTGCTTGTGCCTGTGTAGGTAATCAGATTGAGTTAAACTGCTGCAGGATCCTGTAATGTGTCGGATTGTTTCTGGTTTCTCTTGGTATTTTCTGCATTTATCATCTTGAATTTATTGGGTTTTTTGTTACGCACTTTCGATAATCTTTTGTGTTAGCAACATTGTGTTACCACAAGGAACCCCGCTGTTTCTGCAAAGAGGTCTCCAAATCTAAACCAGGCATTCAATGCTTCCTTGTCGGCATCTAGTCTGCTCAGATTGGGGGCATGTCTTCCATTGAGGGCCATGCTCTTGCACTAGTTAACTTTTTCTTCTGTAGCGATAATTTCTTCTTTTTACTGGGTTGTGCTTTTATTTAAGTTCAGTGGTGTGTACTTCTTATCAGAATTGCTTATGCTTGTGTGGAGTGCTTAATCCTGTTTTTTTTGATGGAAGTATATCCTTAGACATTTTATCAGACTGTTGTGTAAATATTTTGGTCTGTTATTCATCTTCCTCCAGGGTCTACCATAGGTAGTGTTAATCTAAATGTCTTCAATTCTGTTTGTCATTTCTCATGTCATTTCAGGTTTTTTTTGTAAATTTTCCAGATCAGTTCTGGAGCAAGATATTATGCCAAAAGAATATGTTAATATGGGTATAGCAAAAGTGTGTTTGCCTTTTTATTAACATTTATTTTTGCTTATTATTTTTTTCAGCTCAAATTGGTAGAATCTGAGGTACAGGCTGAGCGAAGCACACTCGATTTTCAATTGCTTGGAACTTCCCGAATATTCTAATGGTGTTTAATATTGTGGCTTTCTAGAGATTTGCATAAATATTACTGTGTAGGTCTAATTGTTTAATGCTATTGTGTAGTGTCTTTGGGGTGATACCCTTTGTCTATTAGGATAAAGTGTACCCTGTTCATGTTCCATAGTCTTTCAATTTCCTCTTTAATATATTACTACTGGGACAACATGTACCCTTTTCATATTCCATAGTCTTTCAATTTCCTCTTTAATTCAGCATATTTCTGGTGTTTTTCACTTGATGATTTCTGGATCTTATGGCTGTCTGGAATGGCTATATCTATTATATAAGCTATTCTTGCTTGTTTATCCTGTAATATTATATCCTGATGGTAATTATGGGTTGTCCTATCAGTAATAATGGATCAGTTGCAATATAACTTGTAGGACTTTACCTCTAAAACTGGATCACTTTTATTATTATCTTTTTGTATTTGCACAGCTTGTTGTATTAGTTGTTTGGGTGTGTTTTTTATTTATTCTATTATATGTCTTAGTATTTAATGTGAATGCTCACAAGAAAACGAATCTCAGGATTGTATGTGATGACATATACAGTATGTACTTTGACGATCAATTTACTTAGAATTTTGAACTTTATCTGCTG
This sequence comes from Mobula hypostoma, assembly GCF_963921235.1. Classification (NCBI taxonomy): domain Eukaryota; kingdom Metazoa; phylum Chordata; class Chondrichthyes; order Myliobatiformes; family Myliobatidae; genus Mobula; species Mobula hypostoma. The sequence continues at coordinate 14,402,601 of NC_086123.1, forward strand.
GGTGGGAATACGGCATTTCCATACCTAAGGATCCACAATGGCACTCCCCTCCCCAAACTGCAACCCTGGTTGGTGGGAGGAAGGGGGATCAAACAGAACAGATCTTAGAGTTGTTCACTCACCCACTGACTCAGTGAAGTTGGCCTGTGTCTGCCCTTCCTGCACTTCCTCCACTCTTCCATCACTTCTCCTTCTGTGATCTCTCTCACACTTACGAGCAGTTTGGGTTATGAATAGGGTGCTGTCATAACTGTTGGACTGCCTTTAAATTCAGCACTACACTTCCTTCCTTGCTTTAGGTTTGTCATTTTCAGCTACTATTGCTCTGTGTAACTGCATCTCATGGCTGTACCTTGCGCTGACTGTTTATGCCTCATTGTGTCTCTTTAGGACTGAGTGGTGTACAGAGGGCTCTAAGTGTTCTTGTACATCTCTTCTTCCTCGGGAAGCTAAAGAAACTTGCCAAGTCTCCGACAACTCTCACAAATTTTTATTGCTGTTTCATAGACACTACTCTGTCAGGATATCTGACAGCTTGGCTTGGCAAGAAACTGCAGTGAGTTGTGGGCATCACAGGAACCAGCGTCCCCTCCATGGACTCTGTTCTTGCTTCCACCGTAAAGAAGCCAGCTCTACCAAAGACCCCCCCCCCCCCCAGTCTGGACATTCTCTCTTTTCCCCTCTTCCATTGGGCAGAGTATACGAAAACATGAAAGCACATACCACCAGGTTCAAAGGTAGCTTCTATCCCACTGTTACCAAATCCTTGAACGGTCCGCTTGTACGATAAGATGGACTCTTGGCCTAACAATCAACCTAGTTGTGATCTTGCACAATTGTTTGCATGCTCTGCACTTTTTCAGTAGCTTTTGCACTTTATTCTGCATTGTCGTTATTGTACCTTATTCTTGCTGAAAGTACGGTGTAATGATTTGATCTGTATGAACAGTTATGCAAGACAGGCATTCCGTTGTATCATGGTACAGGTGACAATAATAAGCCAATGTCAATACATGATTTTTAGCAGGCAGGCTCAGCAGGTAGTTCGGAATGCATGCAGTCTATCTGGTTGGAAATGGGACTTTAGGAATGTGGAAGTATTCTTACAACTGCATGGGATATTTGTAAGGCCACACTTGGAATACCATGCACAGTTTCTGTCACTCTATTTATGAAAGGATGTAATAGCACTGGAGGTAATCCAAAAGAGATTCATAAAGCTACACTCACAACACGCTGGAGGAACTCAGCAGGTCGGGCAGCATCCGTGGAAAAGATCGGTTGACATTTCGGGCCGGAACCCTTCGTCAGGACTGAAGAGGGAAGGGGCAGAGGTCCTATAAAGGCGGTGGGGGGAGGGTGGAAAGGAGAAGGCTGGTAGGTGCCAGGTGAAAAACCAGTAAGGGGAAAGATAAAGGGTGGGGGAGGGGAAGCAGGGAGGTGATAAGGCAGGAAAGGTGAAGAAGGAATAGGGGAAAACACAATGGGTAGTAGAAGGAGGCGGAACCATGAGGGAGGTGATAGGCAGCTGGGGGAGGGGGCAGAGTGAAACTGCGATAGGGAAAGGGAGGGGGAGGGAATTACCGGAAGTTGGAGAATTCAATGTTCATGCCAAAGGGCTGGAGACTACCTAGACGGTATATGAGGTGTTGCTCCTCCAACCTGAGTTTAGCCTCATCATGGCAGTAGAGGAGGCCATGTGTGGACAACATCTCCTTCACGTCTCCTTCATAAAGCTACACCGTGGTATTAGATTGCCATCTCACTGTGTGTGTCTGAGGAATTTGAAGCTGTATTCCTCAGAGTTTACAAAATAACTCTGAAGAATGCAGATTCAAACTTACTTACTGAAACATACAGGATCCTAAGGGAGCACGGTGGGTCTCTCTTTCACCTGTTACACTGTTGACATTTAGAGCAGCAGTGAAGATCCTCCACCTCTGACAGTGTTCGGGGCTTCCTTCATCACATCAGTAGCTTCCTCTCAGTTTTCACTACTGTCAGTCATACCAGTCCCGAGACTCAGACGCAGGGTTCTTCATTGCTGTTTCCATCACACTTTTGTTTGACCTGTCAGGGGTGTTAGCCCTGAGCTGAACCCCCAAACCTGGAGGACGAATGGTCCACTCTCAGTCTGGTCTCTACCCTTTGACCTGTTTGGCATGGGTGACCCCACCAAGAGCCAAAGCATAAAGCCCTGACTCCAGCTAACGTGGCTCTCCGGGTCATTGAGGCAGGAAAACCTTCAAATCACGATAAGGTCGTGGTCCTTTTGGAGGACAATGGGTCATTGGATGTAATTGAAGAGGTAGTGGATACATTTTTGAATGGTCAGGGTTTGCAGGAATATGCACATTATGGAATTATGTATCTCGTCTTGCTGATTCCACAGTAACAAAGATCTCTGCTGGGTACTTGGTCTCCTTCATTAACTTCACATTGCATTTCTTCGTCCAATATTCAATGACGTAACTTTCATTTCCTTGTGCTCTCCCTCAGACATGTCCTGCAGAACTGTAGTCAGCTGAGTGGCATTGTGAACCATTTCATTTTACGAGTACCTCAGCTGGCTACTAATCTTACCCCTCGACCTCAGGCTGAAAGTGAATCATCTCTTTGCATGTGTGCCATTTCTTCCCATAAGCTAGACTTTGCTCCTTCTGCCTTTCATGCTGCTGGCCACAATTTTTTACAAACTCTAAATCATTACTGCACGTTCCTTCTGTGCTTCTGTGTAACTGCATGGATGGAATTTTGTTGGTCGACCTCCTGGTAAGATGGCGACATGCTCGGATGCAACGGCCTCTCCGGGGCCAAACAAATGTGTTCTTTGTCTTTTTTTCAAACATTTTTTTACGATCGCAAGACAGTGCTGGACGTTAAGAACTTCAAGTATGGCAGGACTACCCAGTTAGTGAGTTGCTCACTCGTGGAGGAGCTGGAGGAGGTGCGGACCATGTTGCTTCCTGCGATAGTCGGTTCACAAAGACAGCGTGTGGTCTAACCGCGGGGGATTTTCTTGGATGTTTTTCTTGTGATCGCAAGACCTTGTTGGACATTGGTAACGTAAAATACTGCAAGTCCTCTTCGCTGGTTTATTGGCGAGACCAAAGGTGGGGGAGCTGTGGTGCACTCGGGCTCGATCTTATGTCGCGGACTTGTCCGTTGCAGCTGTCCACGAGGGGAGACGCTGGAGGCAGGATGGCACGATATCCATGCTAGATTGGGGGCTAGACCCTCCCTTTGGTGCTGCCATCTGGTGTTCACTTGGTAGAAGACAAGCTGGAGTGCATACATGTATGCATGGTTTCATCTCGGGACTGCTGAGAACTGCTTGCTCTTGTCAACAACTTCCATGCACCATCAATTTACAGAACATGTCACTCAGCAACTTGGGCTATATATATATATATATATTTTGAGTATCTGTATGTCAAATGCAATCTTATATTCTGCTGTGTATGACTGTGTTTTGCACTTTGGCCCTGGAGGAAAGACGTTTTGTTTGGTTGTATTCGTGGGTATTCATGTGTGTTTGAATGACAATCAAACTTGAACTTCTTATCCAAAGTATGCACTGTGGTTTGGACAGCTCAGAGGTCCTCCAGGATCTGACACACATTGACAACTCTAAGTCTGTTTCCTTCAGCAGATTCTTCCTGAGACCTGCATCTCAAATTCCAAATGTAACGCTACACAGATCGATGAATTCTTCAGATTTACGAAGTTACAGTTTACAGCCTGCAACTTCAGTTCAGTCAAGTGCATGTCTGATGCCTACCTTTCACCCGACATCTCCACAGAAACTTTAATCTTTTCAGAATCCTGCTGTGTTGAGGACTGTAGCAATTCTCAAAGGCCAAGAGGATCTCTGCCCACTTTGTAGTTAGGTCTGTTTGTGCAGGAGTGCTCTCTGTCTCACAAACACCAAACTATAACATCTTCACTTTTGTTTGATCTGATAAAACATTGCCAACTCAAATTAGAGAGAAAGCAACTTTTTCCATTGTTTCCACTCAGGGTATTAAGTTACTTGCTCAATGCCCAGAAATGGAACAACTTTCTCCATGGCATCGTCCGTTATACAGGTCAACGGGGAACCACTATTGGAGGAATCTAAATATATTTCCAGTTCTTCGTCCTTCTCTCTCCAGCATGCAGCCAATTTAGTTTCTGCTCACAACGGCTGCTGGCACACCTGTCTAGCTGCTGAGTACAAATCAGTAATCATCAAGCCTCACCATAACTCCCTTAATTCTACAGTGATCCCTCTATCACTTCACAACAACAAGTCAGTACTGAACCACACTTAATTTCGGTCTCAAACCACTTTCTGGCTCTGGCTGCATTGTGCGATCTCAATATGCCCTCTATACGTTCTAATAACTTACTACTCGTTTTCTTGTAGAAACATGTTTATTTCAGTGCTAGTTACAAAAATAACTGTCATTCCTTCATCCTGTGGCCCACTGCTGCTTGGTGGTTCCAACCACTGCACTACCATGGACGGGCACAAGATGGCACTATCTCTTAAATGACGTGGCTCACTCTTCTGAAATGCTGCACTCTCTTGCTCTCAAGTTCAACTTTCCAGCTTCTAGTTTAATTATTATTCAAACATACAGGAATAGAGCCAAATGAAGCAGCATTCTGCCAGTGCCAAGATGCAGAATACATTACCAACAGCACATAGCACAAATAGCACATATGGTTACAATTTCAGAAAGACATACAGTCATAAAGAGAAAGGAAAATAATAATATAGCCCAAGTCCCTGGTCCAGCCTGTTCTGCCGTCGAGCAAACACTGGAGGGCAGCACTGACGGGAGGCGTTAGCCTCTGACTCAGTATAAAATCCAACAGCACACAGCCAGCTTTGTCGTCTCCTTCACCAGTGGCTGCCCTCTTCTCCTTCTTTGTTTTCCTTTCTTCTCTTGGGTCATTTTCTTTATTAAGCCAATATGCTTTCTTTCAGACAATCTTCTGGTAAGGTGGTGACACACTCGGATGCAGTGACTGCTACGGGGCTAACCAAGCATACTATTGCCTTTATTTAACCGTGTTCTTGACAACTGCAAGACCTTGCTGGACACTAAGAACTTTACATACTGCAGGTCCACCCCATCGACCAGTTGATCATTTGTGGAGAAACCAAAGGAGCTGGTCTTGTTGCGGATTGTGCTGCTGCTTGCGTTCAGAGAGACGTCAGAGTGGGTGCGTGAAGGAGCTGTGCAGTCTAACAGCAGGTAATCATGTTAGTCACTTTCCTTGTGTTCGCAAGACCTGATTGGACGTTGTTGGTGGTGGGGCCGATGGCGGGGAAGCCGCGTGTCCTCAGTTGTAGTGAAGACTAAGCCTCAAACCACCATGTTGTCTGCTTACAGCCACCTAGGAGAGAGGTGCGCTCTGCTGCAGTGTGGGAGGTGGTGTGGCTTGAGTCAGTGCTGCCTCTAGTGTTCACTCAGCAGAAAACAAGATGTATTATGTTTGACTGCAGACTGCTGCAACGTTCATGGACTCAGGGATTTGGAATATATTTTTTTGTGTATAACTATATTTTACTGCTGTCTTGTACGTGCTATGTGTGCCTTGTGCTGCGTATGACTGTTGGTACTGTGCGTTGCAACTTGTCCTCATGGTAATGCTCTGTTGTTTGGCTGTATTCATAGACATTCGTGTATGGCTGAATAACAAGACTGAACATTTCATGTGGAACAATGGCGTTTTGTACCATAATAGTACAAAGTATTGTACATTCTTTATTTTGTAAATTATTTTGTCAGTTATTTTGTAAATAACACTGTTCTTTGCATTTCTGGTCCAATGCTAAATGCATTTCATTGGCTTGTATCTGTACTCATCTCAATGACAATAAAGTTGAATCTAATCTAATCTAATCTAATTCTGAGATAATTTCTCTATCTACTAATGTTACACTTACTTCTCTATCTACTAATGTTACACTTACATTGTAATCATTCTGAAGTATAAGTGAGCATTTGCTTATAGTTGAAGTAGTTATTGGATGATAAGAAATGGTAGCCGATTTAACTTTCCGAACAATTTTGGTGACACTGAAGCAAATCTCCTGAAGCTGATTGGCTGCACTGTAGATCAAACTCTGTATGTCAGAGTTTGCGGGGAGGTGCCTCACGACTCATCAGCTTGGCCTGGGCACCACAAAGCATCTCCGAGGCCAACTCTGCTGACTTGGAATGTTACCAAAAACTTTGACAAACTTCTAAAGTGGAGAGTGTCCTAATTGGTTGCATCACAGCTTGGTATGGAAGCGACAGAAAAGAATACAGTGAGTGTTGGATACAGCTGAGCTCATCAAGGCAAAGCCCTCCCTACCATTGAATACTTATACATAGAGCACTGGCATCATCAAAGACCCCCGTCATCCAGGCCATGGAATCTTCTCACTACTACCATCAGGTGGGGGTACACATGTCCCACACCATGAAATTCCAGAACAGTTATTACCTTAAAACTAATGTAACACTACACAGATCGATGAATTCTTCAGATTTATAAAGTTACGGTTTACAGCCTGAACCTTCAGCACAGTCAAGTGCATGTCTAATGCCTACCTGGCATTGCCACAGAAACTTTAATCTTTTCAGAATCTTGCTGTGTTGAGGGCTGTAGCAATTCTCAAAGGCGAAGAGGATCTCTGCCCACTTTGTAGTTAGGTCTGTTTGTGCGTGAGTGCTCTCTGTCTCACAAACACCAAACTAAACAACATCTTCACTTTTGTTTCATCTGATAAAACATTGCCAACTCAAATTAGAGAGAACACAACTTCTTCCGTTGTTTCCACCAGGCTCCTGAACTGGTGGGGATAAATTTAATCACCACTACTCTGAACTGATTCTATAACATACAGACGCAATTTCGAGAACTTTTTAAAACTCATGTTCTCAGAATTAATTTTTATTTGCACAGTTTGTCGTCTTTTGCACATTGTTTGTCAGGCTTAGTCTGCTTATGTCTAGTTTTTCATAAATTCCATTCTATTTCTTTTTCCTGTAAATACCTGCAAGAAAATAAATCACAAGGTAGTGTGTGGTTACATATTCACACTTAGATAAGTTAAATTCACGTTGAACTTTTAAGCATTAGACTGGCTTTGGTAGTTAGTGAGGCCCCATCTCCAGGCTCTCTTGCAAACTCAAATTCTGTCAAAAATATCTAAAAATAACGTTAAAAGAAGTAAACACACTCCCTCTCTCTCTCCGTCTCTCTCTCTCTCTCCGTCTCTCTCTCTCTCTCACTTTCACTCTCACTCTCACTCACTCCACCAGTTATCTTGATGTGGGTCAAGGGGCAGAATGCCCAGCCCCAGAGCTAGGAGGAGTCAACAAAGACTGTGCAGAACAGAACCGCCAACATTCAGCTCAGCAGAAAGCAACATCACAACTTCCCGCTTGGGAAACGTGCCAACATGAGTTTATCCACTCACCTCTTTGGTTTGGTTTTGTTGGGCTTTGAAACCCCTTGATGAATGTGTCGGGACAAGGAGGTAAAAACTTGGTGCTTTTGGATTTTCCAAATTGGGCTGGATTATTCGTGAGATAACCCCACTTCCCACACCAACTCTATGCTTTTCCCAATAGCCGCACTTACACTTTGAGGGTCTCTGCTGCCAACACCTCGAGTCCTGACTGCTGCACTGCCCCTTAAAGTAACAGATCATGAGGGTCTGTCTGGAATGCCCTGAAAATCAAGGGAGAGCTTGCTGCTTTTGAAGGATGTTGGACTGTTTCTAACTGCTTCTACTTTTCATTTGAAGTAGACTTAAATAAAACTAAAATAGTTTTAAAAAGGCTTAAAGTAACATGAGTGACTGGAAATTATTTAAAACAAATTATAAGCAAAATAAAGAAAAAAAAAACAAATTACTTGCTATCTTTTTGATTCAGTTTAGTGATCTTATTTATGTTCCTGGACTAATGCATGGGAGGCAGACATCCCTGGCATAAAGTTGAAGGACTTGATACAAGGTGCATCTAACAGCAACCCCACTCCCCTCCACAATTGTTCAGTACATGTAATCCCCGTCCCTGAATTCAAAGCTGCAAAGAGTGATGGAGTGAGAGCTCACATGCCAACTCATCCCACACATCCGTAATGTAATGTGCAGGCATGCAAGCTCGAGACAATCTGGCCCACAAACATGTTGTGGATGACGCATCTCCTTGGAACTCCTGACCATAGATAGGCATGTTGCAGCTAACTAACACTGGACAAGATATAGATCAAATGTTTCTAAGCCACTGGGCCAGAATCATGCACAGCTGCAGGCTTACTAATGACAATAGTTAAAAATCTCTGCAAAACTATGAATGATTTTCCATTAAATTGTTTGATGCATGATAGATTCAACCTCTCAAAGGCTTTTTTATAAACTTAAACAAGGAAAATACTGATGCCTTTGCATATTGGTTAAGATGGCACCGGCGAACAATGATTCCTGAGGCAACATCTTCCAGATAGTTAATTATTTCAATTATTTCACTTTTTCTACTTCTACTTATTCTCTTTATCTTAATTGTGTTTTGGAAACTGTTGGAGCCTGTGACTTATAGTTTGGAGTTCGATTCAGTGATCTAGCGCTCTGCTGTCCCGAAGAAATCTCCAGGAGAGGACCACGAGCACGAGCTGCCACAATCAGAATATCAGAGTTGGGGCATGGGGCCACGATGGACTCCATTTCTGGTCGACTGAAGCATTGGGGAAGATGAAAACATCGAGGCAAATGCAGAGGATGCCGGGTTAGCGGTCATTCTCCATGTGGACTTCTTCAGGCCGGTGGTCAGTAGTCCGTGTCAGACTGGTGGTCGGGAGGCAGCAGGCCAGTGGATGGAGGCCATGGGTCAGCAGTTGTCCACCAGGGAAAGACTGAGCTCAACTTGTCACTCTCCTCCACGCTGACAGAAGATGTTTTCGAAATTCCCAGACAATGATTCTGATAATTCTTCTGGGTAGTAATATTTTACCTGTAATCAGTTAGTTAACAATCTTCTTGTGATGATCATCTGAAGACATCAAAAGTAAGAGAGTGTGAGTATCAGAAAGTGCCAAAGGCAACAGGCAAAATAAAGGATCAAGGGTGTGAGGAGAGAACAAAAAAAATAAATTTTCAAAGTAAATTGATTGTCAAAGCATGTATACATTACACAACCTACAGGGAGCCAGAAAACAAAGAAACTCAAAAGAACCCATTGGAAAAGAAGACCGACAAACACCCAATGTTCAGGGAGAGAAGAAAGCAAATCATGGAAACAATGAAAGTCAGCATTCAGAACAAAAGTGAGTCCTGAGAGAGGAAGCTCAGAGTAGGCCGCAGCCTCAGCCTCAGTTCAACGCCGAACCGAGTAAACATCATGGAGCCCTCAGAGCGGCCAGAGAAAGCCACAGTTTCAGCCGTCGTTCAGCGCAGAGATGAGCAGACGGCACGGAGTAGCAAGTAGAACGGGCTCAACCCCTGCATCTGGTCCCAACACCCTGCCTTTCCAATCCAGCGTTTAAACCGTCTCAACAACAGGTCACTCCTCACATTGGGACCTGGGGCCTGTCGCATCGATAAGCTCTGGGCCTGGACCTCACCACCCTGTTTCGGCCCATACCCGACCTTATTTTATAAGCAGGGAAGACACTACAAGTAAAAAAATACTGCAGAAAGAATTCCCACAGAAGTATGATGACTAAAGGACTAAATGGCGTTGGCAAATTGCACTCAGATATAAGAGCAGAATTTCAGAGAGCTGAGACATTGAAGCCACAGACAAATTTAAAGAGAATAACCAGAAAGATTGAATGTAACATTACTATACAGTGACCATGTTTGCAAATACCTGACAACAAAATAAGGACATGGTTTTAGAGTGAAAAATAGACCTCAGTATCTTAAAGTATTTTCTTGCTCTGCTTGAATATTATATCCCACCTCCTTCCCTACACTATCTTCTTAGTGCCTCCATTGCCAATTGCAGCATTTGATAATCAGCAATCAGATTTAAACCAAAAAGCTGATTGTAAATTCTTTTCTGCATGATTTAAAATAAATTCTGATGTTAATTCATGCAAATTACAAGTTCCTAGATTGCTCAGAAGACTAATAGCTGCAGTGCTTTCCACCTTTTTCTGAGTGAACCAAAGAAATACTTAACAGCATACTTAATGTGCCCAGATGCTTCTTTTAGCTTGTTATAGTGGCTTGTTGATCCATATATATTGCCCTTGTAGATCTCACAACACTCTACTGAGAAACTACGCAACAAGTGCACCAATGAGCAAGTACGTGGAGGACTGAGCTTCCTAGATTAGAAGGCTACTGGGTTAATACCACATTTGCACTAAGTTAACACGTTGAATAACATTTTAATTATACAGCAGAGTTTTCTCCTGTAATTCTTGAGGTAGCTGAAATCTCTTTGAGCTGCTTCTTTTTTTTTTCTTTCAATGAATCTGCCAGAATCATTTCATAAGATGAAGCTCCTATGTCAAGTATCATTTTTCAGGAAACCGGCTAATTGCCGTGTGATCAGATTAAAAATTTTAATAAACAGCAGTAAGGGTGACCTTTTTGTAAAATACGTCTGGCACGTGTTAACAAACTGCCATCATGCCAAAGGAAATATTTAGAAACAGATCAGTTAATTAAAATAGTTACATTTTCTGGTCAAAATTGAATACAGTGGATTCTGGTTAATTAAGACACACCAAGTTCATTTTGGTGCAATTAAGCAGCTGCCCCAATTAGTTAAGGTTTCATGGAAACAGTTAAAAAGATATATAAAAAAACTACTCTTTAACTGAGCAGCCAACTCTGTATTTAAATGAAATACAGAACAAATTAGAACATACCACTGTGACGACAATACCATAAAACGATGTCTTAGTTCCAAATAGTTATCGACAGAGGAATTCATCTAGTTTCACGCTACCATGTATGGGGTGTCTGGTGCGGGGTAGCACCTCTGGAGAAGGGGCTTGTTGTGTTCATTCAGCTCACTCACCTTTGGTCCCCACCAGACACTCAACTCTCAGCTGTGGCTCCAAGATCTGTTTGCACGCGACCGCGGCCACACGCCCAGGACACTACTTTGACAGGGGGGGATAAACAAAGCAGGGGTAGCCAGACAGCCTCATACCCTGGAGAAACAGGGACATACCTGTCCTGGAGTCAGCTCCAGCAGTCTGGGCGGATGCATCAACAGTGAGATCCAACGGCCAAGAAGCGGTTCTGCAGCCCTTCGTGGAGACCAACGGGCACGATAAGGCACCAAAGAAGCGATAGTTATCCACTGAAACTAAGGAAAACCCTAGTCTGTGATGACTACTTGTACTACTGGACCCACACTACTGAGGTAGACAGAGTGGAACTGTTCCAGTGCAATGGCTTTTCGACTTTAAAAACTCTCCCACACGGTTTTCACTGTCATCATCAGATATGATGAGGAACCAACGTACTGCCGTCTTAAATGGACTAAATTAGCGCAGACACCTAGTGCCCTCATAAAATGCTTTCGGCAATCGCATCCCCCAAATCTTTATTTTCGTTGCAACATTCAAGATGATTGTTGATACCTTCAAATTATTCATGGTTTCCAGCATGTTGAAGCAGTGAAATCATTTTCATTTTCACTCCCTTCCATTTCTGGCATCTCCAAGCCTGAATGCTTGAAACCGCAGTGAGCGAAACAGCTCTGAATTGCCTTACTGCTTACGTCTCGCTGATTATCAGTGACAAAAACCACAGCTTTTTGAACACAAACACACGCAACTGACACTATTTTAAAAAACTATTCATTCTAAGCACGATGTAGTGTTCACATAAGTTCACCCGACTGATGGTAGCTAGAAACAGTTCGGCAAAGGTCTCCTGTCCCAATTAAGCAGGGGTATAGTGTCCCAAATAAATGAAAGGAAACCCGACTATTTTCTTGATCAGTTTTTGTTCCTTAAGAGATGTCCCAGATAAGAGGCTGCCCTGATTAACCAATGGACCAAATAACGGGAATCCACTGTACTTGGATTAGCTGATCATTTCTGAAGATTCCAAGTGGATTTTCCTTGGAAAAGGTCTCTTAGCTGAGGTAATATTGCCTTACCGGGTCAGGCATCCTCCATATGGATAAACATGCAATTTGGTAAGTTATTCATTCATCTGCTCTACAAATTGACAGGTTTAGTTCCTTTCCTGTACTAAATTAGCTCATTTTAGACAGAGCAGCAGGTGGGTCATTGCGACTAGTCACGTCAGGGAGAAGAAATATATTTTAATAAAAATAGCACAGCCACTGTTCCTATACTTGATGGTTATAACGACCTTTACAAGAAAGGTTTTGGTTGCTGAACGAGGCTCTAAAGAGGTCGGTTACATTCATTGTCTTACAATGTTCATTCTGCTGAGTTGCTGGAGAAGAAGTTGCCCCAGTCAATCAGGGCTTTTGCCCAGAAATTCATGGGTCTCAAGAAATGCTGGATAAAAATGGTCCTCAATGGTCCATAACCTCATGTAATTCTCACAGAAGTATTCAACAGCACATTGTTTCATCTGAGCTACAAGTACCCACATGAAGTTCTAAATCTTCTTTCAAACTTTTTCTCCTGGGTGGGCTCAAAGTGGTGATTTGTAATAGATTTGTGCCAGCGCCCTGGGTTCACGTGTGAATAGGAAACAATGGCTGTTCCCAAAGGTGGAGGTGTAAGGTCTTGGTTTCTCACTGTCAGTCTTATAAGATAAAGTGAAAAGCTTTGTTTTGCATGCCATCCAGAGAGTTCACTGTATACATAATTATATCGATGTAGTGAAAAGCAAGCAGAATGTAGGGTAAACAACAGGAATTCTGCAGATGCTGGAAATTCAAGCAACATACATCAACGTTGCTGGTGAACGCAGCAGGCCAAGCAGCATCTGTAGGAAGAGGTGCAGTCGACGTTTCAGGCCGAGACCCTTCGTCAGAATGTAGGGTGAAGTGTTACAGTCACAGGGGCAGCACGGCAGGTAGACGGATAAAGTGCAAGGGCCTCGCTGAGGTAAATTGGGAGACCAGGAACATGGGAAAGTCTGCTGAAGCTGGAAATCTAAAGCAACGCCCACAAAATGCTGGGGGATCTCAGCCGGTCTGTCAGCCTCTATGGAAATGAATAAACAATCAATGTTTCGGGCCCAGATCCGACTGGAAAGGAAAGGGGGAAGATGTCAGAATAAAAAGGTGGTGGGAGGGGAAGGAGGGAATAGCTGGAAGGTGAGAGGTGAAGCCAGGAGGGTAGGAAAGGTAAAGGGCTAGAGAGGAGAGGAGAGTGGACTAGAGAAGAAAGGAACCCAGGGGAGGTGATAGGCGGGTGAGAAGAGGTAAAAGGCCAGAGTGTGGAATAGAGGAAGAGGGGATGGGGAGGGATTTTTTTTACACTGGAAGGAGAAATCGATATTCATGCCATCAGGGTTGGAGGCTACCCAGACAGAATGAAAAGTGTTGCTCCTTCAGGAGCACTGGACACAATAGATGACACCAACAGTTTAAGAGCTCATCTTTTAACATCTGAGGGATTTAACATTCAGTGTGGTTATAATACTGGCAAGCTATTACCATTCTATTCCAGTTCTGAACATTTCCACGAGTATATCCAGGCTCTGGAGAGCAATTATCTTGTATTCATAAAATATGCAAATATATAATCCAGTCCAATTGAATGCTACTGTTCCAAGTTCAGGCCATACCACACTCTTTACATTAAGAGAGCCAGGCATTGCTTTTCCTTTGTGTACATTCCCTGAGCAGTCAAAGGATAATTTAACGTGAGGGTCCAGCCCTTCAGCATCCAATAACAGAAGGGTCTTAGACGCTGGGCTTTCTCCAGAGGGACGTTGCAGTAGCTACACCAATTTCAGCACATGGACTTGAATCATGGAATCTGTCAGCTTGCAGTAGCTGGTCATGCCCAGATCCTTCCTCTGGGAGGACCAGCAGATCTTGGCAGACGAGAGGGCATCTTTCACAAAGCCGAGGATTTTCCAGCCACAGCTGTTCTTTATCTCAGTGCGTGTCCCAGAGCTGCATGTTCACCAGTCACTCAGAATAAACTTTCATCGTTAGTAGTGGCAGGGAGGTTTTGACTTAAGCATCTCTGATGGAGGATTATTAACCTTTTAATGCCTGATGGATTCATCAAATGACTTGACACAGCCTAGAAACAAGACAGGAGAAAGATAATAGCCTTGTCTAATCTCAGACTGGATATGGAAGCATTCCATTTCCCGTAGATTGGTGGTGATTAGAGTGGTGTCACTGACATCTATGTGGAACACTCCAACCAATGAACGCAATAACACCATATCCCTACTTTAGCAGCCTATCCATTAGAGTTGCCACATTCAGGGGGCTATGCATTTTTACTCCAAGATCCCTCTGTCTATCAATGCTCCTATGAATCCTTCCATTTCCTATATATCTGACTTCCCAAAGTGCAACACCTCACATTTATTTGGATTAAACTTCATCTGCCGCCCCAGAGACTTGTGGCTTTGTAAGTTATTTGGCCATTGCAATTTGCCCCTTGGTTGTGACTGAGTGGTAGCATTGGGGTAGGGTGAGTTGCTGGGAATATGGGGGAAAATAGGTTACAGGAAGAAAGATTAGTGTGGCATGGGGATGCTCTGTAATTGGGCAGAGACTCAATGGAAGATCTCCTATGTTGTAAGGAAATATGAAAAAAATGATTAGCCAAGTGTTTACCCTTCCCCCATCTATTCCCCCTTCTGTATGAAGATAGCAACTATGAAGGGATAACTACCTTCTACTTCACACCCTGTATCGTCCCCCCTCAGCAAAAAAAAGTTGGAGGGAAGATTAAAAGTGTCTCCTGACTGGAATGAATGGTGGCCTGTGAGATCGCTGTTGTTGGCAGCTGACATGCGGTGAGATTCACAATTGAAAGACAGCTGGTTGGTCTTAATTAGGCTAAAGTCACAACATATTGTGTCGTGCATTCATTGTGGATGTTATTTGTATCCCTATTGTGTAGTGATTACATAATCTGAAATGATACTGCAATAATTAGTTATTCTGTCCCAACATGCACACAGTGTGTCTCATGATAACCTCGCAAGTCAGCTTTAAAGGATAATGGAAGCCAGTGGATTCTCATTCTCATACCACCACCAACTCACCCTCCAGGCAGTCAAAGAACCTTGCCACAGATTCTTTCCTTCCATTTGCAAAAGTTAGCACATTCATACTTGACATAGGTGACGTTGCTCCCTATTTAAATATATAGCATATATTACTTCAAATCTAGTCAATGCACACCCAAATGTGTCAATTCCTGTTGGAAAATTGATTTGTTCATTGCCTGGCATGCTTCCAATATCAGACTTACTGAAATAGGGAAATCAGCGATGAGATGATCTCACATTCAATGGCTCTTTATCTCATGATCTCGTTATTTATTGCTATTTACTTATATTTGCATTTGCAGAGTTTGTTGTCTTCTGCACTCCAGTTGATCTTTCACTGATCTTATCGTAGTTACCATTCTATACATTCGCTGAGTATGCTCACAGGAAAACGAATCTCAGGGTTGTATATGGTGACATATATTATTTTGATAATAAAATTTACTTTGAACCATAGTTTATTAAAATGTCCCTCATTCGTGATAGATGCAGTAAATAAAATTAGGATGTGTCATTATTTATCTATGAAGCAGTTCAATGCATACCCTCACACTACGCTAATACTAACGTTTACTCCTTAAGAGTCGTGTGGCTGAGGTATCTGAGAGATTGTTACACGGGACCCAGTCTTACAACGCTCAGTTGCTGCAGAAAATAGTGTAGAAAAACAATTCCTACATCCATCAAAAAGCCTTGAAAAGGAACGTCATTGAATATTTCACTGAACAGAAGAAACTAGTCCACCTTTTATCGTAGGTTTATTTATTCTAGACTTAAGCCCTTGCTTTAAGGAGATCAACGAGAAAGGAATCAATACATACTGAATGTTTTGACCACCACTCATCCTCAATCGCCCTGTTTTTATACAAACTTCATCCTTTGAATTTGACCAAGGTACATCAGTGCTTCTTTTGGCTTTTGACTATGCCAGATAAAGCAGATGTCTCTGTTCAAGGAAGCAACAATGCAGTTTGCATTGAAATAATTTGGTCAGCCTGTTAATACAATTGCGGATAACAGCAGGAGTATCTGACATCCAAGGTCAATTCAAATCTGGTTCATTTGGGTAGAGATGCTGCCCTTAATAGAAACATAGAAACATAGAAAATAGGTGCAGGAGTAGGCCATTCGGCCCTTCGAGCCTGCACCGCCATTTATTATGATCATGGCTGATCATCCAACTCAGAACCCAGCCTTCCCTCCATACCCCCTGACCCCTGTAGCCACAAGGGCCATATCTAACTTCCTTTTAAACATAGCTAATGAACTGGCCTCAACAGTTTGCTGTGGCAGAGAATTCCACAGATTCACCACTCTCTGTGTGAAGAAGTTTTTCCTAACCTCGGTCCTAAAAGGCTTCCCCTCTATCCTCAAACTGTGACCCCTCGTTCTAGACCTCCCCAACATCGGGAACAATCTTCCCGCATCTAGCCTGTCCAATCCCTTTAGGATCTTATACGTTTCAATCAGATCCCCCCTCAATCTTCTAAATTCCAACGAGTACAAGCCCAGTTCATCCAGTCTTTCTTCATATGAAAGACCTGCCATCCCAGGAATCAATCTGGTGAACCTTCTTTGTACTCCCTCTATGGCAAAGATGTCTTTCCTCAGATTAGGGGACCAAAACTGCACACAATACTCCAGGTAATAGAGTGAAATAGGAAGGGGAATCAGAATTTTTCACAGGCTTGGAAGAATGTACTAATCAGTTACACTACTTGTGTTTAATTATGTAGAAACTGTATTCCTCAACTTACTGGAAAGCTTGAATATCAATGCTAACCATATGTATGTTCAGTCCTGTTTTAAGCCCAGAAGCAGATCTTTAATCGACAGTTTTTACAGCTTTGCCTGGAACCTTATTGTGTGAAGTACAAAACAACACAGCCTGTGCACATGTCAAAGCTGACAACTTGGCATTGTTCAGTTTGTTGTTGTTGACTCATGCTGGCTGGCTTGATAACAGAAGGGTTCCAAAATCTTCTCCTAAAAGTATCAGAAATAAGAGATAAGAAATCAGAAAATTAAGTCTGTAGTCCAGTTCTCCCTTACCCATTCTCAAATTTGGACCATTCTTTTCAGCATTACTTTATTAATGTATTCTCTGGTCAATAGCTGTACCGTCCAATCTACCGGACCTTGCACCATTACTAGATCAGGCTGATAGAGAATATACTTGAACAGGACAAGAAGGAAACAATAGCAATTTTCCTGATTTTTCTACATTCCTTTGTTAGTCAAATATATAACTGTGGCACAATGACATAACTTGAGTGGTATAGTGATCTGGGTTCAAATCTGACTCCGATTATATCTGTGTGGAGCTTTTCGCATTCTCCTTCTGACCGTGTGGATTTTCCCTGGGTGCTCTGCTTGTTGGGCACGTGGCCAAGTGGTTAAGGCATTCGTCTAGTTATCTCAAGGTCACTAGTTCGAGCCTCAGCTGTGGCAGCGTGTTTGTGCCCTTGAGCAAGGCACTTAATCACACATTGCTCCAGTCTGAGTGAGGAGTGGCGCCCCACACAGACTTCCAATCTGCGCCTTGTAAGGCATGAAAATGCCCGACGCAGGCCTCTCATGGTCTGAGTCAACGTTCCCTCCCTCCCTTTGCTTCCTTCTCACGTTCTAGAGTAAACCCTGGCAACCTAATTAGCCAACGTAAAATGCCCCAAATGTGTAGTTTAGTGGGAGGATCGGGGGGGAATTGATGAGAAAATGGGGAGAAAAGAAAGAAAATAATTTGGAAAATGTGTAGCTCGAGTGGTTGATGGTTGGGCTGAGTTGTTCTCAGAACTTAGCAATTTACTTGCAAATGTTTCATGACCAGTGCACTGTTAATTGTGGTGTCCTTTATATACTTACCAATCAGCTGATTAGTCATCAGTTTGGAAACCCGGTTGTGATGTGGAGAGGAAATTTCATCACTGATTGGTGGCAACCGTCGTGCATGGTGGTCAGGAATTTTGCCCACAATGGTTAATAAATAGGATCGAAGTCTCCCTCATCTCTACCCACGAAGACCAAGAGGGGCACAAATTCAACTGAGTGACGGTGGAAGTCATGGCGCGAACAAATACGCAGCACACAAGAGAATTCCGAGAAGCGCGGTTTTCCACAAAACAATTCTGTGAACAAACAGTGCACTGATGATGTCTCCTCATATGGAGAAGAAACACTTGCAAGTAACTTGCCAAGATTGGAGAACAACTCAACCCAACTGGAGTAGAAAGAGATTTGTTTAAGATTATTATATTGTGTGCTGGATGGTCGTAATGGAGTTGGTGGCCCAAGTGTTTGCTTTTCATTGTGTCTAACTCTATGCTTCTGTGAAAGACGAACATGCTGTAGATACAGATCAAGGATGAAAATCTTGTTTCTTACTTACCTTCTGAAAGCTGCCTTCTGTTGAAAGTGATTTTCAAGCTGCCTTGAAAAGCTGTCAGCAACATCTTATTCTTCACCAGAGGACCCGCTGTATCAGGAAATTTGATAAGAGGTTTCCACAGGGGTGATCCTCACACACTTCAGTGAAAAGACCATAAAACCATAGGACATAGGAGCAAATTAGGCCATTCAGCCCCTTGAGTCTGCTCTACCATTCCATAATAGCTGATTTATTATCCTCTCAACTCCAATCTCCTGCCCTCTCCCCATAACTAATCAAGAACCTATCAACCTCCACTTTAAATATACCCAATGACATGGCCTCCACGGCTGTCTGTGTCAATTACATCCACAGATCCACCATCTTCTGGCTAAAGGAATTCCTCCTCATCTCCGTTCTAAACTAACGTCCTTGTTTCCAGAGGCTGTGTCCTCTGGTTATAGATTCCCCAATACAGGAAACATCCTCTTCATGTCCACTCTATCTATGTCTTTCAATATTCTAAAAGGTTCAGTAAGATCACCCCACCGAGTGAGCACAGGCCCAGAGCTGTTCTTTCTCAGGATCGTTCGCGGGTATGTCCTCTGCGCCCTCTCCAATGGCAGCACGACTTTTCTTAGATAAGGGGCCCGAAACTGCTCACAATATTCCAAGTGCAGTCTGACAACCCCTTATAATAAGCCTTGGCATTATACTCTTGCTCTTATATTGTAGTCTCCTGGAAATGAATGCTCACATCGCAGTTGCCTTCCTTACCACCGACTCTACCTGCAAGTAAACCTTTGGGGAATCCTGCATGAGGACACCCACGTTCCTTTGCAGCTCTGATTTCTGAAGTTGCTCCCCATTTAGAGAATAGTCTACGCCTTTATTCCGTCTACAGTAGTGCATGACCGTACGCTTGCCCTCACTACATTGCCACTTCTTTGCCCTTTCTCTTAATCTGTCTAAGTACTTCAGCAGTCTCCCTGCTTCTTGAATACTGCCTGCCCCTCTAGCTAACTTTATACCTTCTGCAATTTTGGCCAAAAAGCCATCAATTCCAATTGATCAAAAAGGAATCTCAAGCAGTGCCCTCCATATCAAAAGCAGCAGACTTGGTAGATACCCTGTAGATCAGGCCAGCTGCAATACAGAAACAAAGATGGGAATTCCATCCCTTACTTGAGTGACAACCGCAATTAAGGGAGCAAGGAGGAGATATGATTTCAGCAGCTTTTCAAGTGGAGAAGTAGGCATTGGTGAATGGGGGGGGGGGGGGGGATGGAGGAAAAATGGTTGCCCTGACAGTTTTAAGTAGTGTTGTTAATTTTCCATTGAATTTGAATTGCCTTGAGCCTACTTCTGCTCCTTTGTCTTATGGTCTTATGGTCTTAAACTTGGCAGAAAGGAAAACTGAGCAAGAGTACAACAACTAGAAAAAGTATGTGATCAATTTCAGAATGTATAGTAGTTGGGCAGAGCATATACCAGACAGACAGAGTATGCACCCAGTTAGAAAGAATATAGCAGTGGACTGACTGTGTAAGTTTTGAACAAACTAAAAGAAACAGATAGAACATATTACAGGCAAGAAGAGTGAATAACAATTTGGTAGTGTGTATACAAGACAGACAGATTTGAAAACAGCGGAACAGAATGTACAACAATGAATAACGAACAGACAGTGTGTACAATAGACAGGCAGACACTTTTCCCACACTGAGGGTGGTATGTATGTGGAACCAGCTGCCAGAGGATGCTGTGATACAGCCAGTCAATACAAACCTATGGAAGGTTGTCAAACTTTGTCACATGAATGTCCAAGCATACAGTGAAATGTGCCCTTTGCATCGAGGATGTGCTGGGATCATATGATGCTGTGTACAACAGAGGTCCAGAGTGTACAACGGACAGATCGTGTCTACAACAGCCCCCAAACATTGTCAATGTTCCGGTACCAACACAGCATGCCCACATCTTGCTAACCCTAACTAACAACTGTCATAGGTTAAATCAAAGGTGGTGATGGATCAACATATAGGGGCAAGATTGAAGATCTGGCAAGGGGTGCCATAACCTCTTACTCAATGTCAGCAAGACCAAGGAGCTGATTATTGACTTCAGAAGGAGGAAAACAGGTCCATAAGTTATTATGAAGTGCAATTACAGAGAGAGCATGGCAGCACCTCTACTTCCTTAGGGGTTTACAGAGATTTGGCATGATATCTAAAACTCAGACAAACTTCTGTAGATGTGTAGTGGAGAATATATTGACTGGCTATATCAGAGCCTGGTATGGAAACATCAAAGACTTTGAACAGAAGATCCTCCAAGAAGTACTGGACATGGCCCAGAACATCACAGACACATCCATTAAGCACCATTGAGCACATCCACACGAAATGCTGTCGCAGGAAAGCAGCATCCATCATCAGGAACCCACACCACTCACGACATGCTCTCTTCTCGCTGCTGCCATCAGGAGAAAGGTACAGGAGCCTCAGGACCCACACCCACCAGGTTCAGGAATGGTTATTACCCCTCAACCATCAGGCTCTTGAACCAAAGGGAATAACGACTCAACTTCACCTGCCCCATCTTTAAAATATTCCCGCAATCTATGGGCTCACTTTCAAGGATTCTTCATCTCATGTTTCTTAATATTTGTTGCTTTGTTATTTTTTTATTATTATTATTTCTTTCTTTTTGTATTTGCGCAGTTTGTTGTCTTTTGCGCACCAGTTGACTGCTCCAGTTGGTGCAGTCTTCCATTGATTCTGTTATGGTTATTATTCTATGGATTTACTGAGTATGCGCATAAGAAAATGAATCTCAGGGCTGTACATGGGGACATATATGTATATATTGATAATAAATTTACTTTGAACATTGAACTTTATATGCGTTTGAAATGACCAAGCAAATTGGAACACCAGGAGGAATGCCCGTGTGGTCACGGGGAGAATGCGCAAACTTCAAACTTATAGTTGGCGTTGTAAAGCGTTACGCTAACCACCATGCTACCATGCACACCCTCAGGTATGGTGGAATGAGCTCCGAAAGCAGGCAAATGGGACTCACTCAGATAGGCATCTTGTTTGGCATGGATGAGTTCATCTGAAGGAACTGTGTCTGCGCTGTATAGTCTGTATGATGCTGTGTATAACAGACAGAGTGTACAATAGACAGGTAGTGTTTACAACAGACAGACAGAGTGTACAACAGCCAGATAGTGTTTACAACAGACAAACAGTCTACAACAGACAGATAGTGTTTACAACAGACAGAGTGTACAACAGACACAGTCTACAACAGACAGATAGTGTTTACAACAGACAGAGTGTACAACAGACACAGTCTACAACAGACAGATAGTGTTTACAACAGACAGACAGAGTGTACAACAGACAGACAGAGTCTACAACAGACAGTGTTTACAACAGCCAGGCAGAGAGAGTAACAGTTGTCAAAATGTTATAACAGTTAAAGAGAATGAAAACCATTCAGAGAGAACATCTAACAGCCAGGCAGGGCATGTTATTTTCATGCAGTGTGTAAAAGGGCTGAGTAGAATGTGTACTCTTAGGGCAGAGTGTATAAATACCAATGTTCTTCTGCTCTGTCCACCAAAAGCTGAACTTCCCGGTGGTCAAGCATTTTAATTCCCATTCCCATTCGTATTCCGATGTGTTGGTGCATGGCTTCCTCTTGAGTCACCATGAGGCCACCCTCAGGGTGGAGGAGCAACGCCTTATATTCCATCTGGGTAACCTCCAACCTGATGGCATGAACATTGATTTCTCCTTTTGGTAAAAAAAAATCCCTCCCACTCCCCTCTTCTGCTATTCCCCATGCTGGTCTCTTACCTCTTCTCAGTTGCCTACCACCTCATCTCCCTTCGGTCACCTCTTCCTTCCCTTTCTCCTATGGTCCACTCCCTTCTCCTATCAGATCCCTTCCTCTCCAGCCCTTTATCTTTGTTACCTATCTGGTTTCCCCTATCAACTTCCAGCTATCCTCCTTCCCTCCCCCTACCTCTTTGTTCTGGCAACTTCCCTCCTCCTTTCCTGTCCTAAAGTGGGATCTCAGTCCAAAACATCAACTGTCTATTCACTTCCATAGATTCTGCTGACCTGCTAAGCTCCTCCAGCATTTTGTGTGTGTTGCTCCGATTTCCAGTATCTGCAGATTTTCTCATGTTTATAGAGTGAATTAGAACTGGACAAAGTATACAACAGAGTGGCTAACATTTGATAAAAATGTACAGAAGTTGTGCTGCATGTCAGTCAGTGGATGCCGTCCCGAATCCAGGGTTGGCGGCTATGCGCCTCCATCTTCTTCGATCTTGCGACAGCACCGAGTACAGCCTCTCCTCCAGTTTGTTCTCGCTGGCCGCCTTGGCACCGCCCACTGCCGCCCCCACCGAACTCAAGCCCGAGGCCGTATCGGCCTCCAGCCGCGGCCGCTTCTTTGAGCTCGGCCCTTCCTTAGGCAGAGGCCTTGGGCAGGCCCAGGCACGCGGTGCAGCGCCCAAGTTCATCATGTCTCTTCTAACTAAGTGCATAGCATACGATTTGCAGATACGTGGTGAGGCTTTAATCTCTTCCACGGAAGATGGCCACTGGCTCACAAGGAGCTTATCCGCCTTTTGTCAGGTCTTGTTCTTTTTTAGTCCTCACACCCTCCTCACCAGACTAAGTCCAGTGGGGGAGCTGGCCCAAGTTGCCGACCACTGGACCACAGCCCCCGGCTGAGCGCCGGGAGCCCACCCCCCACCGTATCTCTCCAAGCGTCCGGCGCCCAACCGAAAACCATGCTGTGGTAATAAGTGAATAAGAGTTGGTCAGGTTACATAACTGTTGGACAGACAGCATAATACGAGGGGTGACTGATAAGTTTGTGGCCTAAGGTAGAAGGAGTCACTGTTAGAAAACCTAGCACATTGATTTTTCAACATAGTTCCCTCCTACATGTACACACTTAGTCTAGCAGTCGTGGAGCATACAGATCCCTTCTTTGTAGAAGTGGTCCACAGCAGGGGTGATTGATAAGTTCGTGGCCTAGGGTAGAAGGAGATGAGTTATACAGCTCACGTTACATGCACGTGCAGTTCAACGCTCTTAAGTGAAAGTGCAGAAAATTTGAAGTTAATAACTCATCTCCTTCTACCTTAGGCCACAAACTTATCAATCACCCCTGCCGTGGACCACTTCTGGAGGTCCAAGACGTCAACTTCTACAAAGAAGAGATCCGTATGCTCCATGACCGCTGGATTAAGTGTGTAAATGTAGGAAAAATAAATGTGCTAGATTTTCTAACATTGACTCCTTCTACCATAGGCCACGAACTTATCAATCACCCCTCGTACTATCATATCAGAAACTGACTCATAATTTGAGTTTACCTGTGTTTATGAGTTTTACATTCCCCTTTCTGGCTGAGAATTGAGAGCTGAGTCTCTAACTCAGCAAGAAGCAGAGCGTGTTTCTTCTTTTCACTTCTGTCAGGCACCCTGTTGTCTTAGTGGCATGCTGGCTGTTATTAGGTAACTGTGGAAGGTAACCTTGATTGAACCCGAAAACATCCCGCATTTTCGCATGACATGGTGACTTAACCTGTGAGATTTCAGGAAAGAGTCAAACATTCAAAGTGCATTTATTACCAAATAATGTATAAATTATACAACCTTGAGATTTGTCTGCTTACAGGCAGTCACAAGGCACGGACCCCAAAAGAACCCGATTTTAAAAAATAAGACCAACCACCAGTGCCCACAGAGAAAGAGAAAAAAAAACAAATCATGCAAACAGTAGAAGCAAGCAACAATATCAGCATCAACACTTTAATTAAATTTCTACAAACAAAATAAAACTGAAGTCTTATAAATATATGACAGCCTTCTACACAGCAGCTTTGACACTGCATAAGACTCAGAATGTATGGTTGGAATGCAAATGATTTTTGAAATAGATATGTGATTTGTTGACTTGTAGCAATTCTTGATTTCCTTAAGTCTTGTGTATTTCTGTCATTTTGCTAATTCGTTGTGGCGATGACTTTATTCAGTAGGTTCCTCTGATAGGTAGTCTTGAAGAGGCGGTTTCTTTGTGAATGAACATCAGAATACCTGAGGGGAAAAAAAAATAGAAGCGAGATTGTTTCTGAAGAGTTACTATACTGTTGTCAAACAAAAGAAAAAGAGCTTTATCAAAAGAAGCAAGTGGAAGGCAAACAATCTGGTGCGTAGGCGTCTCAGCTAAAAGGATCCCACAGGGTTTGAGAGACAAAATAGGCCAGATGCATACTGGAAGAGTGAATGGGGAATAGGCTGTTTTAACTTCATCCTGCAATTACAGAGAATGTACAATGATTCCAGCTGGGAAGAATTGGTGATGGTTTGATTTTGTAGAATACGTGCTGATGCCCAAAGCATTGAGGGGATGGAATTGATTTTTGGCTGACAGTATACAACACGGAACAGGAACGCAGCAGCCCAATTTGCACCTCCTTAGTTATCATTTCCGTGGACTTCAATAAAAGAAAAAATATATTTCTGACAATTTGACACATCTAAGATGCTTGATTCAACTTTAACTGCTGTCAAACTGTTGAGGTTTCTCACAGTAGTTGTCAAAGTTCAAAGTCAATTTATTATCAGAGTATGTACATATAATAATAACCTTTACTAGGGTACTTTTCATAGAAAACGATGTAGTTCTAAATGCAAACATGAAAATAAAAGACAAAAATATGTTAGTTAAAACCAAAGTTAAATAAATAGATTTTGAGCTGGCACTTAAAAGCGTCAACAGAGCCTGCATCCCTTAAAGTTTTAGGTATTGGGTTCCATAGTTTAGAAGTGTAGTTCAAAAAAGCTCACCTGCCAATTACCTTTTGAGGGAGATTGTTTCAATTTAATAGACCTTTAATAATTTAATAATTTAATAATTCCTGAGATCTCGAGCAGGATTATAGAACAAAAATTATTCTGTTGTGCACTCTGGTCTGACCATTGAGAGCTTTGAAAACAGGGAAGAGAACTTTAAAATCAATTCTAAAACATTCAGAAGCCAATGCAGAGTAGCTAGGATGAGAGGGGTATGATCCCTCATCCTGTTTTAGTCAAAAGCCTAGCAATGGTGTTTTGAATGTCATCAAATATGGCCATGAGATTCATTGCCTTGCAGGCATTCACAGCAGAACAGAGAAATTCAAGAGAATCAATGAAACACTAAGCACAACGCTGACAAATTGGGCACATACAAAAAAAACACAATAATAAATATTGTTATTTATGCACCACGGTGGCATGGTAGTTAGCTCAATGCTATTACTGGGTGGGGCATTGCAGTTCCGAGTTCAATCCCATTGTCTTCTGTAAGGAGTTTGTACGTCCTCCCAGTGGACTGCATGGGTTTCCTCCAGCTGCTCTGGTTTCTTCCCACAGTCCAGGTGAATAAGTCATTGTAAATTATCCTGTGATTAGACTAGGGTTATATCAGGGGTTGTTGGCAGTGAGGCTCGAAGGGACTATTTGGCGCTGTATAAATAAATAACTATAACTGGGAACATGAGCTGTAAAGATCTTGAAAGTGAGTCCAAAGGTTATGTTCAATGATCAGTTTGCTGTTGTGGGGAGTGAAGAACTCCACGCCGGTTCAGGAGCCAGGTAGTTGAAGGGTATTAACTGTTCCTGAACCTGGTAGCATGGGACCTGTGGCTCCTGTACCTTCTTTCTGATGGTAGCAGCATGAGACCCCTGCTGTTTGAAGGTTGATATACCAACTGCTGCTCTGATAACACTTCCCCTCATAGTTTGGCTATTCAGCCCCTCTGCCTTCCTGTTACTTTCTGACTTCACTATTTTGTGTAGGACTATCCATTCAAGGGCATTGGTGTTTCTATACCAATACTTATTTAATATTTAGGGATCAGGGAGGGAAGTAAGGGAAAGGTTAAAAAGATTAGATTATGAGAACACTCAGTCCTCTTTTATTGTCATTTAGAAATGCATACATGCATTGAGAAATGATACAATGTTTCTCTGGAGTGATATCACAGAAAACAGGACAAACCAAAGACTAACACTGACAGAACCACATAATTATAACATATATTTACAGCAGTGCAAAGCAATACCATAATTTGATGAAGAACAAACCATGGGCACGGTAAAAAAAGTATCAAAGTCCCCGAGTTGATCGACTCCCGAGTCCCCGATAGCAGGCAGCAAAAGGGAGAAACTCCCTGCCATAAACCTCCAGGCACCGTCAACTTGCCGATGCATTGGAAGCAGCCGACCACAGCCAACACTGAGTCCATCCATCTGAAAACTTTGAGCCTCTGACCAGACCTTCCGATACAGCCTCCCGAGCGCCATCCTCTGCCGAGCGCCTTTGACCTCTCCCCGGCCGCTGAAACAAGCAAAGCCGAGGATTCGGGGCCTTCTGCTCCGGAGATTCCGGTTACCACACAGTAGCAGCGGCAGCAAAGCGGGCATTTCAGAAGTTTTCCAAATGTTCCTCCGTATTCTCACGTCCGTCTCCATCAAATCAGAATTGTGCATGGTTCCCTACTTGACAGATAACAGATATTCATCACCGGGGAGGCTGTGCGCGCTGCCGTCGTGCCGCCATCTTCTCCTCCTTTAGATCTTAAGAAAAACATTTGTGTGAAATAGGTTACATTTAGAAAAAGGACAAGTATGATACATTGAGAGATTCTGGGCTACCAGGGATAGCAAAGCCTTAAGTGCAGCATTTCAGTTCTTGAAAACAGGTGTAAAAGAAATATTGAACAAACTGTCAAGATTGCTAAGTGACCGATGAGTAGTGTGAATGTGTTCTGCAGCCTTGGGAAGGCATTACAAATATGCCTGTGAACAGAAAGGAAAATTAGACACCCAGACAATAAAATGTTGGAACAAAGTGCATAGAAAGATGGAAATAAAACAGAAGAAATCATCAGATAATTCTTCACTCTTTCCTGTTCGGCTCTTGACACGCTCCACCCCCATCCTTGCTTTCATCTTGCAGTAATAAAGAACAAATATTTGATTTAAATATAGTCACATATAGAACTGTGAAGAAAACTGGTCCACTCTGGAACTTACATAATTGATGTGAAAATATTTCTTCATTCACTTGCAAAAATATATTTCATCCAACTAATGTTCTTATTTATTTTTCATTAATATATTTAATAGAACATTTTTTGATAAAAGGTGGTTAATGACATCAAAAAAATCAAATCAAGCTTAATTATCCTTCAAATCAGACATAGATACAGTCGAATGAGACAGTGTTTGTCTGGGGCCAAGGTGCACCTCATACATTCAAAATAACGAGAGAGAAAAACACACATTGTTACGCAAGAAAACCCATGTGTGGTCCAAGACTCTGAGTTAACTGCAAATTGGTGATACAGCTCCCAGTAATCCAGCCTGTCATTCCACTAGTTGAGCACTGGAGGGCAGCACTGACAGCTCCCAACCAAGTACAGACGCTATGCTACACCACCTCCGGCATCTCCTCAGCTGGATAGCAGCAGCAGGCAAGCTTGAGGCCTAGCCCTTGCTATAACCGAGGTCATTCTATTGCCTCATTGCCTGTCTCCCCACAAAACAAGGCAGACAAGCATGTGGCATCTTACATCATCAATGCCGAGCAGGGTCTTGCGATCGCTCACATCAAAGACAGTCGCTCACAGTTACACTGCATGCTCCTTTTGCGCACCAACTCCAATGTCTTCAAGTGGATGGCAGCAACACTGTCCCACCCAGGCCCACTCCCCCGAACCCTCTCTGGCCTGTCCATCGGCTTCTCCTTCTCCAGCCTGTCCACTGACTTCTCCTTCTCCAACCCGATTGCCAGCTTCTCCTACTCTGACACGTCCTCCAGCTCCTTCAACACCCTGGCCAGCTTCTCCAAACAACAAGCAGAATACTGATGCGGTAGACCTGCTATACGCGTAGTTCTTGGAGTCAAGCATAGTCTTACAATTATTAAAAAAAACACATTTTGGAAAGAAAATGCACCCTTGGTTGGCTGCTTTTAAATGCATGCCATCTTACTGGAAATTGTTCAAGTTGCATACATTTTTTTGCTATTCTTATTTTCCTTTAATTTAATGCAGGCACTTGTAAGAATTCTCTTCAAATGAATTGCTGCTGCTTTTATTTGATTAACAAGGTCATGCCTGCATGGAGCATTAAATGAATAACACCTTTGTCGTCAAATTGCCACAAGGCTTCTGTCAACAAATCCATTCTATTATCTAACCATCTACATATAGCCATGTTTGATTTGTATAATCTGATTAAACCTTCGATTTCAAGAAGTCCTCACTCTTTATACTTAACTCCTCCAACTTTTTCCAAGTGATGTGAAATCTTTATATTGCTGCATCAATTTTGAATATTTTGGTTCTGATAAAAACAGAATGAAAATCTGATGAATCATAAGTACAAATGTATCAATCTTCTGTGTATCCGAAACAATGGAAATAAGGGCAGATTCAATATAAATTGTCAACACACACACAAGTTTATCAGCTGGTGAGATTTATATTTGAGCTTACTAGAAAATGCTGTCCAGTCCTGCTGAAGGGTCTCGGCCCGAAACATCAACAGTTCTCTTTTCCATAGATGCTGCCTGCCCTGCAGAGTTCCACCAGCATTTTGTGTGTGTTGCTTGGATTTCCAACATCTGCAAATTTTCTCTTGTTTGAGCTTACTAGAAGTTTTATTAGAATTAATGCAACAATTTAGGCTCCTTAAAAGCCCAACAATGGAGTGAAAATTGTCAACTTGCATTATGCTAGGCAATTTTTCTCAAGAGGAAATAAGTCACAGCTTTTTAGAAACAAGTGGAGTTAATCCAAATGAACTTTTAGATTTGGTCATAAATAAATGTTCAGCTAGTTCAAAGACAGCTGACAATATCAAGGAAATATTTAGAATGACATTTATTGTTAAAGCAAAGAAAAGAGGAATTGCAAGTTCACTCAAACCTTTGGAAACAAGCCCTTTTTTTATTGGATTGAGAGTCAACAAAAAGGGCTGCAATTGAATACCAAAGTGAATAATTATAACTACTAATAAATGGATTGAGGCAGTCCTGTGAGCAATGAACCCATTTCCTGCAAGATAAATCACTTCCTATGCAAGTTTAAAATGCTAACTTGAAATACTTCTCAATAGTGACATTTAAAACCAAACGGATTTTTTTTCCACATTAATGCAGTAATTATAACCACCATCCACAAAAAAGCCATTTAACTTGTTATACCTCATCCATCCAGAAAAGTGAAACATTTAATTCCTGACAGCAGAAGCAGTCTCTTAATTATTCCAAGGGTATAGCCCACATCTTAGTCTTTTTAGACATCATTCAAAACATTAATTGCAGCTTGCACTTTCAGGATTTAAATTTTTTTTCTGGTGACTAAATTGCACTTAGAATTTAAAGTGTGCACGGTTTTGATACGACATCCCCTGAGTTATAGTATATTGAGTTCATGATAATATACAATTATTACATTTGCTCAGCTGGTGCCTGTTCCATGCCAATCCTATCGAAAGTCTTGTTCAACTTCACCCTTAGCTAAATGCCTGTCCAATAGCAAGAATGTTACTCATTTGTTTTTTTTAATAGAACAGATGTAGGGCATATCCATTCTATCCATTTACAGAATTAATCCAGCTCCTTTTATAATCACTTTTCTCACTCTGCTTATCACCTTCCATTTCAGTACTAAGTTATGCCTGAGGTTTTCGTTCTTTCTTATCGGACGTTAGACATGGATGGAAACACCAGGATTTAACGTGCATCCCTAATTGCCCCTAACTGTGAAAGCAGTTAAGAGGGAACTGTATTGGTAAGTCTGTAGTCACTGATAGGCCAGACGAGTTAGGAATCACAGATTTCCTTCCTAGAAGGACATCAATGAACCAGATGGGGTTTTAGAATAATCTGATGCTATTACTGACAATTAATAGAGTCATAGAAAAATACGTCTCAGAAACAGATCCCTTGGCCCATTTAGTCCATGTCAAACCATTTAAATCGCTTAGTCCCATTGACTTGCACCAGGACCATCCATGTACCTATCCCAACTTCCAATAAACATTAAATTCCAGATTTTTTTCTAAATTCCAGATGCATTTAATTATTTGAATTTAAACTTCCCCAGAATTTATGAAGGATTTTTTTTCCGTGTGTCTCTAGATCAATGGTCTAAAATGCAAGGTGTTCCTCTAGTAACCGAACTGTTACATTATCGTGTCAGTTTACAGAAGAGAATTGTCCTTCTGGTAAAAGTCTTCCACGTTCCATGTAGGTCACCACCTTGTCAAAAGAGCTCAGAGGTTGCCTAGAAGGACCTTACTCTAATGAATGTGCATTGAATTTTGATCCTGTAGCCATTCCTCTACAATTAATGAAATACACATATAAATTGAATTAGTAAACACTACCTCTTGGGATGTATTATGTATTTTGTAGGAGTGCAAATTCTGAATGTCATTCATATGGAAAAAGACTGCGGATATCCATATTTATAATATTTCACATTTAGCTTTTGCAAGTCAAATCATAAATATCTGTAACAAATGAGATGAGTCAAGAATGCACATATCATTCATGTGCAATATTCAGTAAATGGGTCAATGTAATACTCACTTACTTTTGATTTTTGTTTATTTATTTCTTGTTATGCCTCGTACGTTTCCAGTAGACCATATAACAAGTAACTAATCTTCCCTGGCACCTTATTATGTTGTCGCATAATTTTTGAGGCATTAAATGTGTTCCTAACACTTACTGTCTGCTCATTTAAAAAAAAACTTGTGACACATCCCTGTTATGATGCTGCACAGCGCAAGTGCTTGCTGCAAGTGATTGCAAGATTTACATTTTTGCCAGTATGATGATGCCAGTTTGTGGCACCATAAGTCTTTCGAGATAAAACATGAGGATGCCAAGCCTTTGCTGAAAACTACCAAACAAAATGGGCAGCAGGGTAGTGTAGCATAGTACAACCGACCATTTCAAAAGTATTTTCTTAATTTTTAAATATCACCATGACTCTCCAAGGTAGAGAATTACAGAGATTAACTATCTTCTATGTGACACAATTCTTTTGCACAGCCAGTTTGAAATGCCCCTTCATCTTGTACTATGTACCCTTGCTTACTATTTTCCCACGAGTAGAAATATCTGCCCCCAAAAGACTTAAGATGTTTCAATGAGATCACCCTTCAATCTTCTCAACTATAAATAATGTTGATCTACTTTCTTTGCCTGCTCACGATAAGAAAACCCTCTTTCGCCCCGGAATTAGTCTGGTGAATCTCTTCTGGACGGCCTCCCATATCCTTATAAACTTTCTGAAACAGGGGTGGGACAACAGCGTAGTGGTTAGCACAATGCCTTGCAGTGCAGGGGACCTGGGTTCAATTCCCGCCAATGCCTGTAAGGAACTTGTACACTCTCCCCGTGACCGCGTGGGTGTCCTCCCACAGTCCAAAGACATACTGGTTGGTAGCTAGTCACTCATTGACTAGGCTCAGATTAAATCAGGGGTTGCTGGGCGTCGTGGCTCGAAGGACCAGAAGGGCCTATTCCTCACTGTACCTCAATAACTAAATAAACAATAACCATATATTTTCACATCAAACCATGAGTTTATGCAGACCTTGGAATACAAATTGATGGAGATATTACTGACTTTAGGTATGCACAATAAGACTGAAATTTTACAGGTCGCACTACTGCAGGCATCATTTTCACTGCTAAGATGACAATCCAATTACAATGTATTTGTAATTCACAACCTGGTATGGAAGTTGTCCTGTCCAAGACCGGAAGAAGCTGCAAAGATCGTGAACACGGCGCAGCACATCACACAAACCAATCTTCCGTCCATGGACTCACTTTATACCGCACGCTGTCGGAGCAGTGCTGCCAGGATAATCAAGGACACGACCCACCCAGCCAACACACTTTTCGTCCCTCTTCCCTCCGGGAGAAGGCTCAGGATCTTGAAGACTCGTACGGCCAGATTTGGGAACAGCTTCTTTCCAACTGTGATAGGGCTACTGAACGGATCCTGACTCAGATCTGGGCCGTACCCTCCAAATATCCGGACCTGCCTCTTGGTTTTTTTTTGCACTACCTTACTTTCCATATTTCTATTTTCTATTTATAATTTATAATTTAAATTATTAATATTTACTATCAATCTGTAATCCATGGAGCAGTAAGCGCAGAATCAAATATCGCTGTGATGATTGTACGTTCTAGTATCAATTGTTTAGCGACAATAAAGTATAAAGTATAAAAGTATGTGCCACATTCCTGTGTAGATCTGTAAGGAATAACTAACAGACGCCTCTGGTTCATTCATACCACTGTAGATAAAACAAGAAAACTTGAAGAACTTGAACATCAAATCAATCACAGAGGATCAAAGCTAGTCTTGGATTCTTAGATTAGAACAGAGAACAATACTTGTATGCTGCTGATTGCCAATTGACCTTAATTCTGCTACAGGGATATAAATCAAGATGGTGTTTCCTAATAAGGCACGCTTTGAATTGTACACAGATTGAGGATCTTCTACATCAGAGGTTTGTCTTAATGACGTCTAAGTGAGCAGATGAAATTGAGAGAGTGCAGTCATAAATCAGCACAGGGGACAATCTACTCCAGCATCTGCGGCTAAACAACTCTATGGAGAAGTAAGAAGGGCTTCATCATGTTTGAAGCCCAGCGTGGTACAGTAAATGCCTTTGATAAAAACGAAGTGGTGAAGAATTGGTTGTGTGCTGTTAAATAGAGGGGGAAGGAAAGTGGCACCCTGCAGAAATGGATGACACAGGAACAGGTGTGCGCTTGAAAATGATGGGTGAGATAAATCGGACAGGCTGTTGAGATCGGAATGAAGATCGAGAGGCACATCCATCACCCTGCGGAAGAGGTGAATGCTTTGTTCGTGGTCACCTGCATTCCATTTGGCCTGCTGAAGGTTGTCGATCATGTGGAGTCACAGAGTCATATTGGTAGTGGCTTGGATTTTGTGGCCGACGGTGTGTAAGTGGCATCAGCAATTCACTCTGTCAGTAAGCAGGAGTCCGAGGAGTATGAGGAAAATTCAGAAAGGCATCAGCGGGATATGGACTGGTAAGAAATCTCTGAGATAAGCAAGGTATGTGGAAAAAGTAAGGTGATACACCTCAAAAGAAAAATAAAAACACAAAGTATTTTAAAAATGACGAGCTTTTGAAATCTCAAGCGAGAGAAGATCTGCAGATGCTAGAAATCCAAAGCAACATGAAGCACCTTCAGGAACTCCAAAAGACTGAAGTAGGGTAAATACTGAAAGGCTTTTATTCACAGTAAAATACGACTTCCATGCTGAAGGGAAAATTTCAACGGTTCTTGTTTCAGTCGAAGCAAGTAGCTGAAGTGAGTGGAAGAATTCGGGTCGAAAAAGTCATTTTTTTTTAACACTGCTCGGGGAGAAGGGTCTGCACTGCGCAGGCGCGTGACGTAGCGCGCCAAGGTTCAAAAAGCAGACCACCATATACAGCGGCCATCGTTGGAGTGGACTGAGTCAGAGTGGGACGGCTTTGGCTCAAACAGGCTTCGACGAGAACAGGCAGAGGCCAGGGTAGGTTCCGGTAAGTTTTTTGTTCAGATTGTTTAGTGCAGTGCGAATGCCAGGCAGGATGCTGGAATGCTCTTCTTGCAGGATGTGGGAAGTCAGGGAGCCCTCCGGTGTCCCTGACAACGACACCTGCAGGAAGTGCATCCAGCTGCAGCTCCTAACAAACCGCGTTAGGGAACTGGAGCAGGAGCTGGATGACCTGCGGATCATTCGGGAGAATGAGGAGATTATAGATCGTAGCTACAGGGAGGTAGTTACGCCAAAGGAGCAGAGGACAGGAAATTGGGTCACTGTCAGGCGAGGGAAGAGGAAAGGGCAGGCAGAGCAGGGTTCCCCTGTGGCCATTCCCCTCAACTGTTACTGTTGGGGGGGATGACTTAGCTGGGACAAGCTGCAGTAGCCGGATCTCTCGCACTGGGTCTGGCTCTGCAGTGCAGAAGGGAGGGGGGAAAAGAGGAGAGCGGTAGTGATAGGGGACTCGATAGTTAGAGGTGCAGATAGGAGGTTCTGTGGTCGTGACAGAGAATCCAGGATGGTTTGTTGCCTCCCGGGTGCCAGAGTCAAGGATGTCTCTGATCGATTGCATGACATTCTGAAGTGGGAGGGTGATCAGCCAGATGTCATGGTGCACATCGGTACCAATGACATAGCAAGGAAGAGTGAGGAGGTCCTGGAAAGTGAGTATAGAGAGCTTGGTAGGAAGTTGAAAAGCAGGACCTTTGAGGGTGGTAATCACAGGATTGCTACCCGTGCTACGTGCCAGTGAGGGTAGGAATAGGATGCTCTGGAGGAGGAACAAGTGGCTGAGGAACTGGTGTAGGGAGCAGGGTTTCAGATTTCAGGATAATTGGGACCTCTTCTGGGGCAGGTGGGACCTGTACAAGAGAGACGGGTTACACTTGAACTACAGGGGGACCAATATCCTTTCAGGGAGGTTTGTTAATGCTGTTGGGGGGGGGGCTTTAAACTAGATTTGCAGGTGGATGGGAACCACAGTACCAGAGCTGACAATGTGGCTGGGGTGAAAATAAATGATGTTAAAAGTTCAAGCAAATCGACTAATAGAAAGGTTGTGAGTGGTGGTAAAAATCTTCTGAGGTGTATATATTTCAATGCTAGGAGTATTACAGGGAAGGCGGATGAGTTGAGGGCGTGGATTGACTCGTGGAATTATGACGTTGTAGCAATTAGTGAAACTTGGCTACAGGAGGGGCAGGACTGACAGCTTAATATTCCAGGGTTCCGATGTTTCAGATGTGATCGAGGCAGAGGAATGAAGGTGGGAGAGTAGCATTGCTTGTTAGGGAAAATATTACAGCAGTGCTCAGGCAGGACAGATTAGAGGGCTTGTCTACTGAGTCCTTGTGGGTGGAGCTGAGAAACAGGAAAGGTATGGCCACATTAGTGGGGTTGTATTACAGACAAAGAGAATTGGAAGTGCAAATCTGCAGAGAGATAGCAGGCAACTGCAGGAAACATAAAGTTGTGGTGGTAGGGGATTTTAATTTTCCATATATTGATTGGGTCTCCCATACTGTTAGAGGTCTAGATGGTTTAGAGTTTGTAAAATGTGTTCAGGAAAGTTTTCTAAATCAATATATAGAGGGACCAACTAGAGGGGATGCAATATTGGATCTCCTGTTAGGAAACGAGTTAGGACAAGTGACAGAAGTCTGTGTAGGGAAGCACTTTGGTTCCAGTGATCATAACACCATTAGTTTCAACTTGATCATGGACAAGGATAGATCTGGTCCTAGGGTTGAGGTTCTTAACTGGAAGAAGGCCAAATTTGAAGAAATGAGAAAGGATCTAAAAAGCGTGGATTGGGACAGGTTGTTCTCTGGCATGGATGTGATCGGTAGGTGGGAAGCCTTCAAAGCAGAAATTTTGAGAGTTCAGAATTTGTATGTTCCTGTCAGGATTAAAGGCAAGGTGAATAGGAATAAGGAACCTTGGTTCTCAAGGGATATTGCAACTCTGATAAAGAAGAAGAGGGAGTTGTATGATGTGTATAGGAAGCAGGGAGTAAATAAGGTGCTTGAGGAGTATAAGAAGTGCAAGAAAATACTTAAGAAAGAAATCAGGAGGGCTAAAAGAAGACATGAGGTTGCCTTGGCAGTCAAAGTGAAGGATAATCCAAAGAGCTTTTACAGGTATATTAAGAGCAAAAGGATTGTAAGGGATAAAATTGGTCCTCTTGAAGATCAGAGTGGTCGGCTATGTGCGGAACCAAAGGAAATGGGGGAGATCTTAAATAGGATTTTTGCATCTGTGTTTACTAAGGAAACTGGCATGAAGTCTATGGAATTAAGGGAAACAAGTAGTGAGATCATGGAAACTGTACAGATCGAAAAGGAGGAGGTCCTTGCTGTCTTGAGGAAAATTAAAGTAGATAAATCCCCGGGACCTGACAGGGTGTTCCCTCGGACCTTGAAGGAGACTAGTGTTGAAATTGCAGGGGCCCTGGCTGAAATATTTAAAATGTCGCTGTCTACAGGTGAGGTGCCGGAGGATTGGAGAGTGGCTCATGTTGTTCCGTTGTTTAAAAAAGGATCGAAAATTAATCCGGGAAATTATAGGCCAGTAAATTTAACGTCGGTAGTAGGTAAGTTATTGGAGGGAGTACTAAGAGACAGAATCTACAAGCATTTGGATAGACTGGGACTTATTAGGGAGAGTCAACATGGCTTTGTGCGTGGTAGGTCATGTTTGACTAATCTATTGGAGTTTTTCGAGGAGGTTACCAGGAAAGTGGATGAAGGGAAGGCAGTGGATATTGTCTACATGGACTTCATTAAGGCCTTTGACAAGGTCCCACATGGGAGGTTAGTTAGGAAAATTCAGTTGCTAGGTATACATGAAGAAGTGGTAAACTGGATTAGACATTGGCTCGATGGAAGAAGCCAGAGAGTGGTGGTAGAGAATTGCTTCTCTGAGTGGAGGCCTGTGACTAGTGGTGTGCCACAGGGATCAGTGCTGGGTCCATTGTTATTTGTCATCTATATCAATGATCTGGATGATAATGTGATAAATTGGATCAGCAAGTTTGCTGATGATACAAAGATTGGAGGTGTAGTAGACAGTGAGGAAGGTTTTCAGAGCCTGCAGAGGGACTTGGACCAGCTGGAAAAATGGGCTAAAAAATGGCAGATGGAGTTTAATACAGACAAGTGTGAGGTATTGCACATTGGAAGGACAAACCAACGTTGAACATACAGGGTTAATGGTAAGGCACTGAGGAGTGCAGTGGAACAGAGGGATCTGGGAATACAGATACAAAATTCCCTAAAAGTGGCGTCACAGGTAGATAGGGTTGTAAAGAGAGCCTTTGGTACATTGACCTTTATTAATCAAAGTATTGAGTATAAGAGCTGGAATGTTAGGATGAGGTTGTATAAGGCATTGGTGAGGCTGAATCTGGAGTATTGTGTTCAGTTTTGGTCACCAAATTACAGGAAGGATATAAATAAGGTTGAAAGAGTGCAGAGAAGGTTTACAAGGATGTTGCTGGGACTTGAGAAACTCAGTTACAGAGAAAGGTTGAATAGGTTGGGACTTTATTCCCTGGAGTGTAGAAGAATGAGGGGAGATTTGATAGAGGTATATAAAATTATGATGGGTATAGATGGAGTGAATGCAAGCAGGCTTTTTCCACTGAGGCAAGGGGAGAAAAAAACCAGAGGACATGGGTTTAGGGTGAGGGGGGAAAAGTTTAAAGGGAACATTAGTGGGGGGCTTCTTCACACAGAGAGTGGTGGGAGTATGGAATGAGCTGCCAGACGAGGTGGTAAATGCAGGTTCTTTTTTAACATTTAAGAATAAATTGGACAGATACATGGATGGGAGGTGTATGGAGGGATATGGTCCGTGTGCAGGTCAGTGGGACTAGGCAGAAAATGGTTCGGCACAGCCAAGAAGGGCCAAAAGGCCTGTTTCTGTGCTGTAGTTTCTATGGTTTCTATGGAGTGCCTGCCCCCGGACTGAGGGGGAGGGGCAAGGTGAAATCACCTCTATTCAGGGGTCTGTGGGAGGAGCCACAGTGGCAGTCAGCAGAGGTGCGTGTCCAGATAGTTAACCCACTTACAACATATATATGGTTTACCACACAACACACACAAAATGCTGGGGGAACTCAGCAGGCCAGGCAGCATCTACAGAAAAAAAAGTACAGTCGACATTTCAGGCCGAGTCCCTAAAGGTCACCTGCACTCTTTTTCCATAAATGCCGCCTGGCCTGCTGAGTCTCTCCAGCATTTTGTGTGTGTCGTTTGAATTCTGTTGGTTTTCAGGATATAGATGTTCTTGTACATGAATCTTTAAATGCTGATCTCCAGGCGCAGCAAAACCAGCAAGTAGATACATGTTCGGCACAGCATTGTGGGCCGAAGGGCCTGTATTGTGCTGTAGGTTTTCTATGTTTCTATAATTAGGAATACAAGAGTTCTTTTGACCTTAATCACTAGTGGATTTTAATACCTACCGTGCGAATAGATGAAATAGGTTTAGGAGTGGCCCTAGTAGATCCCTCAAGGCTTTTTAGCCAAATAACCAGATCATGACTGATCATAAACACAGGAGATTCTGCAGATGCTGGAAATTCGGAGCAACGCGCGCAAAAATACTGGAGAAACTCAGCTGGTCAGACAGCATCTGTGGAGAGGAGTAAATCGTCAACGTTTCAGGCCG
The DNA here is from genome assembly GCF_963921235.1 of Mobula hypostoma. NCBI lineage: Eukaryota > Metazoa > Chordata > Chondrichthyes > Myliobatiformes > Myliobatidae > Mobula > Mobula hypostoma. The sequence goes on from NC_086123.1 coordinate 14,441,510, forward strand.
AGATCCTTCATCCGGAAGGGAATGAAGCCAGAACAAGAAAGTGGGGTGGGGGGAGAGACAAGCTGGCAGGTTATAGGTGAAACTAGGTGAGGGAGAAGGTGGGTATGGGGGGGGCGGGATGATGTGTCATCAAGTGCTCTGTAATCTCTTCCCACTTAGATAATATGCACATTTTGTAATTTTTCTGACCAAAATCGACATGTTCACATTTTCTCCCATTGCTCTTCACGTGCCTGATATTTACCCTTTCAGTCAATATATTCTGAACCCTTTTAGCGTATTATATCCTCTTTGCTTATTACTTCCCTGCCTAACTTTATCTCACCAGCATGTTCAGGAACTAGATCTTCAGCACCTCTAACCAAGGCAAGGCCCAGGTAGCACACCTGACGTAAAATGCTGTTAGCCAGAAAAAGAGCCATTTCCCATTTGTCTGCCAATGCGTTACCCCCTTTCCCTCATGAATACATTAACTCCTAAATCAGGAGCTTTTATTTTCCACCACAACTTACCTGATGCAGCACGTTATTGAGTATCTCTTTGAAATCAAGCTCCAGTACATCCATTGTTTCCCCCTTATTCACCACACATTATTTCTTCAAAGAGCTCCAGTAAATCGGTCAAACGTGACTTCATGTTCACAAACCATGCTGGGTTTGACTCTTTACTTGAACTTTTCCAGTTGCCCTGCTATAACATATTTAGTGATAGCATCGAACATTTTCCCTATGACAGATGTTGTGCTACCTGACCTGCAGTTTCCAACTTCATGTCTCCCTCTCTTTTTAAACGAAAAGAGTCACATTTTCTGCACCTGTATTTTTAAGAATGATAATTTCTAATTATGTTTGCTGTTCACATTTGTATTTATTGAGATACAGCACAGGGTAGGCCCTTCTGACCTTTCAAGGCATGCTGCCCAGCATCTCCCTAACTTAATCCAATTCTAATCATGGGACAACTTACAATGACCAATTCACCTACCAACTGGTACATCTTTGGACTGTGGGAGGTAACTGGAGCACCCTGAGGAAACCTACGCGGTCACAGGGAGAACGTACAAACAGACAGCGGTGGGAGATGAACCCTGGCTACCTGTCAGTACCATCTCTAATGGAACCTTACCTGGAGCTGGGGACTTTTGCAGAATTAAAGCCAATGCACGAGAAATTTTCTTTATGACACTAGGATGAAGTCCGTCAGGACCCAGGAACTAGTTAAGGCCAGCAATTTGTTCAGTATTTCTTTCCTGGTGATTTTACTAAGATCCCTTCTCCCAATACTCAACTTATAACTATTTTTTGGGATAACTGAAAGATAAACTTAAAATAAATCTTTTGTGATAATTAAAAATTCTTCAGCAATAATTAAAAATGAATGTGAATAAGATGTAGTACTTATAAAAGATAATTTTTACAGTTTGGTTGGTTGTCAGTACTATTGTTTGTGTTCTGTTAGCCATTTGATTACACTGCAGTGGGCAAGCTCTGAACTTTCCTGGCAAGTTTTGGACTCATATATCCTGTGCAAGTACTAAAGCTTTGAACCATGCCTTGCATTCTGTAAGAACATAAAACATGGGGACATTAATAGGCCACTTCATAAACCTGTCCTGCCACTCAATACAATCATGGCTAATCTGACCCAGTCCTCATCTTTCGTCTCCATCTATTCCCCATAGACCTCAACTCCTGAACTGCTCAAAAAAGTAATCTCTTCAATTTTTAAATATCTCCAATGATCTAACTTCCATAAAGCTTCAAAGTAGAGAACTATGGAGATTTACTACCTTCTATGTGATACAATTCTTATGCACCCCCAGTTTTAAACGACTGTCCACTTATCTTGTCCGCTGCTCCTGATGCGGCCTTCTATATATTGGCGAGACCCGACGCAGACTGGGAGACCGTTTCGCTGAACACCTACGCTCTGTCCACCGGAGAAACCAGGATCTCCCAGTGGCCACACAATTTAATTCCACCTCCTAATTCCATTTTATATTTCATCTGGGTAGCCTCCAACCTGATGGCATGAACATTGACTTCTCTAACTTCCGTTAATGCCCCACTTCCCTTGTACCCCATCCATTATTTATCTTATATATATATTATTCTTTTTCTCTCTCTCCTTTTTCTCCCTCTGTCCCTCTCATTATACTCCTTGCCCATCCTCTGGGCTTCCCCCCTTCCCCCTTTCTTTCTCCCTAAGCCTCCCATCCCATAATCCTCTCGTATCCCCTTTGTCAATCAACTGTCCAGCTCTTGGCTCCATCCCTCCCCCTCCTGTCTTCTCCTATCACTTTGGATCTCCCCCTCCCCCTCCCACTTTCAAATCTCTTACTAGCTCCTCTTTCAGTTAGTCCTGATGAAGGGGCTCAGCCCGAAACGTCGACTGTACCTCTTTCTATAGATGCTGCCTTGGCCTGCTGCGTTCACCAGCAACTTTTATGTGTGTTCCCGCTTATCTTGTACTAAGTACCCTTTCTTATTATTTTCCCACAATCATCCTTCAATCTTTTAAGCTGTAAAGAATATTTATTTTCTTTGCCTACTCATGATAAAACAACTCTCCCAACCAGGAATTAGTCTGGTAAATTTCTTTTGAACTTCCTCCCATGTCCTTATAAACTTTCTGAAACAAGGGAACAAAAACTGTGCTCAGTGTTCCAGACTTGGGCTCATATGTACCCTGTGCAATCTTAACTCCAGCTCTCTTAGAGTAAAGGACAATATGCTTTTTGCCTGACTAATCACTTGCTGCACCTGCTTGCTACATCACATGATTAATGCATCTGAATCACACCGTACTTTATAGTTTGATGCATTTAATTGCTATTTGGACTGTGCGCAGCTCTCCGGTGAAAAATGATGTCGTATCTGTTAAATAGGGACCGTGGACAATTCTGATTTGATGGAGAATGGACGTGAAAGCACAGAGGAACATCTGGAGAAATTTCTGAAACGCCCGTTCGCTGCTGTCGCTACTGTGTGGTCATGAATCATTTCGGAGGGTAGGCCTCAAAATCCCGGCCTTGCCTGCTTTTGGCGACCGAGAAGGAGGTCAAATCTTTCGGCAGAGATGGTGCTCAGTACTCGGTGTCGGAGAGCTGATCAGAGCTCGAAGTTTTCGGATGACTCAGAGTTGGATTGTAGTCAGCATGGCAGGGAGAGTTTTTCTTCCCTCTCCCATCTGCGTGAGATGTGGGACATTTGAGAAACTTTGAACTTTACTGTGCTCATGGACTTCTTCATCAAGTTACGGTATTGTTACACTGTTTGTAACTATATGTTATAATTATGTGGTTTTGTCAGTTTTTTCAGTCTTGGTTTGTCCTGTGTTTTGTGATATCACACCGGAGGAAATAGTGTATCATTTCGTAATGCATGCATTACTAAATGACAATAAAAAGGACTACATGTCTTCATAATCATCATTATCATTATTGAAGTGCATTACCTCACAATTTCACACATTAAACTCCCTTTGCCATGTACTTGTCCACTTACTCAACCTATCCATATCAGTTGTAGGTTTCTAATATCACATTGCAATATGTTCTCCCACATTTTTTCATGTTATTGACATTTTTGGACACTTGACTTTCTGTCTCTCCTTGGGTCATTAGTATCAATGGTAAATCGTTGTTGCTGGAAATCCACCAGTTACATCCTTCCAAACTGATAAAGATCTATTTATACCAACTCTCTGCCTTCATCAGTAGGACAAAGGAGATGGTGATGGACTTTAGGAAGATTAAGCCTGTACTGCTCGCTGGATGTGGTGAGGACCTACAAGTACCTGGGGGCGCACCTGGAGTGGAGCACCAACACAGGGACTGTGTACAAGAAGGGCCAGAGTCGCCTTTACTTCCTCAGGAGACTGAGGTCCTTTGGAGCATCCAGGCCTCTCCTTCACATGTTCCAACAATCTGTTACCGCCAGTATAATCTTCTATGTGATGGTGTGCTGAGGCAATGGCATCAGTACAGGTGATGACAACAGGCTCAATAAACTGATTAGAAAGGCTGGCTCTGTTATAGGAGTCAAACTGGACACACTGGAGGCTGTGGTAGAGCAAAGAACCCAATGGAAAATCCTAGCAATTCTGGACAATGTTTCTTACCCTCTGCATGCCACCTTGGCTGAACAGAGGAGCACTTTTAGTAATAGACTAAGACAACTGCGCACTCCAAAGAGTGAGATATGAGGTCATTCTTACCCTTTGCCATTAGGCTCTATAATGAGTCAACCTATAGCCAGGGAAGTGATGACCCCCTCCTGTTAGACTGTCCGAGGTAACTTATTTTTTATTCTTTCCTACCTCGCTTCTAGTAATTGTACATTTGTATATCTGTGCACTTGTAATACTACTATGACACTGTAATTTTCTTTTGGGATCAATAGCATATCTATCTATCTATCTATGGAATAACCAGTCTTCAGTCCATTGAGTATGTTGTGACTGTAAACAAACTGGAGAGACACTGAAGCTGGAGGATATAGAAGTCTTTATTCAGCATAAAAAGCAGGCCTCATACTGGAGACATTCTTGGATGAAGAGGCCCCTTGACCCAGTAATACATCACATTTTATATGTTAAAGAACAAAGGTAACAACAGGACAGTTCTGATAGTATGAAATCATTGATTTGCACATAGTTTCAAACACCTAGATCACACCAATACACCCAAAATGAGTGTTAACCTGAGATGCATTCATGCATATGCAGACATCTCAGGTGAATGGGTGTTTCCTGGTTTGCAATCGACCCCCCCACCCCCAGTCTGCAGCTCCAGGAAGGCCATTGTTCTGAGCTGCATTTTAAATTCAGTCTACAGTCCACATTCAGATCTGAGGACTGGTTGCTGTTGAAATTAATATTTGTTGTATTTCATAACTCCAGACTATGCCCTAACAAGTACAATTCCTCCAGTAACACATGCAATTTACAGCACCAGCTTTCACCAACTGGGGTTCAGTTCCTGCCACTGCCTATGGGGAATCTGTACATGGAAAAAGGATCTAGTGCTTTCCCAGTGTATAAGACAAATAAACTCTTCCCGGGCTTCTAGACGGGTACAGGTGTTGATTTTAACTGATGTTTCAGTGACAGACTCCACCATCTTCATCAGGTGAAGATCCCCGGAAGAGTTTATTTGAATTTGTACATGCCCCCCTCCCCCATGACTGAATGGGTTTCTATCAGGTCTCCTCCCACATTCTAAAGACTTGTGGTTACAATTAGGGAGTCGTGGACATGCTATGTTGGCACTGGAAATGTGGCACACTTGCAGGACCTGCACAGTCTTTGCTGATTCGATTTGATGCAAGCAGCACCTTTCAGGTTTTGAGGTTTCGACATCCGTGCATCTGACAAATAAAGTTTATCGTTAAACCGTTTGGCAAGTTACCAGATGTTGGCATCTGCCTGGAACTTGGGTGAGTTTTGAAAAACAGCAGTCAATGGCTCCACTGTCTCTGCAGTGCTTTCCGATACAAGCAGCACCAAGCTGTTGATCACATTCCTGCTCAAACAGAACTTTTGGAGGGGCAGGGTTACTTGGACAGCGGCTTTCTGGCTTCTGCCTAGAGTTTCCAGGAGTTGCTGTGGAAATAATATCGCTAAGTACTGATAACTTCCTGTGCAACTGCAATCATTTCGCTATCCGTGTTCATGGCTTTGGCAATGGGTGAGCTGGAGGGTGTCAGGGGACATAACGTTATTATAATATTTTGGTTTGATTGCCCAGGATATAATTATGTGTTTATGTGTCCTATATTGTCTTTTGTCCGGAAACCTCAGTGCTACTGTGCTTTTGGACTAATGAAGCTGCATAACATTATGGAAATGCGAGACGCTGTGGTGCAATAATTTATATCATGGGGCTTGATGCAAAGTAAAAGAAATATACCTTCCTGGGGAATATTCAAGAGAATTCTGTTCAAACATATAGGCTGACAGACCCTGAATTGTACTAGTCTGTGTATTACAGAATACTGCACAGCATTTTACTCAATTTCTTTGACAATGAGGTAACAAAAGAAAGATGAAAGGTTTGCACCTTTAAATAAATTTAGGAGTAAACAAAACAGAGGAACATAGAAAATAGGAGCAGGATGGGGGGGGGGTTGTCCCTTTGATCCTCTTCCTCCATTCATGAAGAGGAAACTTCTTCACTCAGAGGGGTCATGAGAATGTGGAACGAGCTGCCAGCGCAAGGGGTGCCTGTGAGTTCAATTTCAATGTTTAAATGAAGTTTGGATAGGTGCATGGCAGGTTAAGGTACGGAGGGGTGTGGTCCTGGTGCAGGTCGATGGCCGTAGACAGTTTAAATGGTTTGCCATGGACTAGATGGGCCGGAGAGCATGTTTGTGTGCTGCACTTTCCTACAACTCTATGGCTCTTTACTGATCATTCAAATCCTGTCCCAGCTTTCTCCCTTTGCCCCTCGAAGCCTCTGACCCCCTGAACGGCATACAATTCCCTCTTAACTGACTCCAACTGCGTCCAGAAGTAGGGAATTCCGCAGATTCACGTGGGAAAAACAGTATTTCCCTCATATTTGGAGTGAAGGAGGGTGAGAAGTTATTTGATTAGAGTTGTACAAGGTGATAAGAGGCACGGGTCAAATCGATAGCCAAAGTTGCTTTCTCCGGTTGGAAATGAAGGGGTATGATTTTAAAGTTATTGGAGGAACATATATGGGGGGTATCAGGTGTAAGTTTTGTCCACAGAGAGTGGTAGTTGCGTAAAACCCGCTGCCAGGGATAGTGAAAGAGGCAGATACATTGGGGGCATTTCAGCCATTCGTATGGCTGAAATGGAAGACTCTGTAGGAGTGAAAGGTTAGATGGATCTTAGATTAAATTAAAAGATCTGTACAACATCATGGGCCAAAAGGCTTGTGCTGTGCTGTACTGTTCTATAGTCTATTTAAATCATCATAGGCCAATTGTTCGACTGTAATCCTTGGTTGTGGCTTGTCCCATCATCAGAATCAATCTGGTCATTCCTGTCAGATTCCCTATCATTCCTTGAGAGTGGTTGGTTGGCATCCGTCTGTCTCGAAGGACAATGGGTGATGATCATCAGTACCACAAGCCTGGGCAGAAGCTATGGGGATCACAGACACCCCACCCTGCAAAAACTCATTTCAGGGAGGTAGCACCATCAATTTGTGGGAGACTTCCGGGAGAGGTGGGATATCTGCAATAGAGTAGCTCTTTAGCAGCTGGCCAGCTAGTTTAAATAACGTTCGCTATGGTAATGAACGAATGACACCTGTTAAACTCACCTCAACACGTCTTTTACAGTCTTAACCCACCATGGGCAATAGAAAAGTCACTGTTGCAAACAGTGCAGCGAGCAACACTGTCATTATTTTTGTCCCCTATTAGGCAGGGGTACACTTTATTGTAGTCTGGGGTGACGTACGTTTTATATATATTTTTGGAACACTCAGCCATGGCGCGCTCTCGCTCGCGCTCTCTCTCTCGTGGTCGCTCATGCGCTCTCAAGCTCTCTCGCTCGCTCTCTCTCTCTCTCACTCGCGCGCGCTCTCTCTCATGCTCTCAAGCGCTCTCCCTTGCTTTCGCTCTCGCTCGCTCTCTCTCCCTTTCTCACTCACGTGCTCTCCCTTGCTTTCGCTCTCACTTGCTCTCTCGCTCACGTGCGCTCTCTTGCTTTTCTCTCGCTCGCTCTCAAAAAAATTGATTTCCGTGATATTGTATATAATTTGCGGGCATCAGGGAGCCACTATTAATATGTGGGAGACTCCCGGAAGTTCCGGGAGAGGTGGGATGTCTGAGATCATGAGGTACATAGTCGTCAAGATCCCCCTTTCGGCCTCGCCTTATGAAGCAATACATCTGGCACCAGCTCAGCTGCCGGAAGGACATTCGATGACGTCCAGCTGCCTGAGGGGCTTCACTCTGGATTTGCTGTCTGGATTTACTCCAGTAGCATAGGTCTTTCCCGAGGCTGCCCACAAGGCAGTGGGGCTACTTACCCACGGCTGGGGATCTGGTTCACGAGCACCAGCGCGTGTCCACGCACCGGTGGGCTTGTGTGCTACGTGTGCAGGGGCCAGACCTCCTCCCTGCCCTCTGTAGTTCAGTCTCAGACTGAAAGGAGTTCAGTTTCTGTGTGTCACCAGCGAGGAGCACTACATGACTCTTGCTGTGGGAGAGGCTATGTACTGGCAGGGAGAGACTCACACATTCTACTCCCCTTTTCACGAGACTGCCAGCCAGCGGTGGAAGTTGAACGAAAGCAACAAGCGCTATCCACTACACTAACACAATAGATGCATCACAACAACCATTTTGACACCATTCTTTGAAAATTCCGCCGAATATAAGCCTAATGGTCTGAATCACTCTTCATACGTCAATCATGCTTTCCCTGGAGTCAGTCTGATGAACCTTTACTCAACTCACTCTGTAGCTAGAAAATCCCTAGCAAATCAGGACACCAAACTGTAAACAACACTCAAAGTGCAGTCTCAACAAGTCCTGTACAGTCGCAGCAAGATATCCCTTCCTTCACACTCAAACTCTCTCACTAAGAAGGCTGGCATACCAATTGCCTCTTAATATTCTGCTAGACCTGTACATTTATTTTAAGGTTTAGATACTCCTTAAGTTCAGGATTGATTCCATATTTCACATTTTTGGTGAGCTCTCCTCAATGATCTGAATTACCATGGGATATGTTGTTTGGGCATTGGTGTCACAGTTGGGCAAGTCCTCAGCTTGAGTGCCAGGTGCTTTAGGAAGACCTACAGGTGTTCCATTACATCCAAAATTTTAGTGTGCTCATTGGCCGAGAGCAGCGCCAACACAGCCCAGCAGGTTACTGCTTCCTCTGCGTCACTGTACACCCCTTAATGTCCAGTGGGACAGATTCTAACCCTAGAAATCCTCTAAACGTACCTGCAGTCCGAGCATGGGAAAAAATACAGGCTTAGCTTAAAGAGAAGCTAAGAAATGGCTGCCATGTAGATAGTAAGTAGGTTTTGATTTAACTTATTTAACTTATATGTATTTAATTGTTTTATAAATTAATGAAAATTTATCAAAACTCATCATTATAATGTGCCGTGTCATAGTAGGCGATCCTGGTCTTCCATCTGTCTTTAATCTGTCCTTCCATCTGTTCTTCTGATTTGTTTCTCTATCCATGGCCATGATTGTCCTTGGTAACTTTTTTCCACAGAAGTGGTTTGCCGTTGCTCTCTTATAGGTAGTGCAAGACGGGTGACCCCAGCCATTGTCGATACTCTTCAGAGACTGCCTGCCTGGCGTCCGTGGTCACGTGACCAGGACTTGTGATGTGCTCCGGCCACTCATAACACCATCCACCACCTGCTCCCATGGCCTCACGCGACCCTGATTGGGGGTCGGGGAGGTGGGGCTAAACAGGTGCTACATCTTGCCCAAGAGTGACCTACAGGCTAGCGGAAGGTAGGAGTGCCTTACACCTCCTTCGGTAGAGATGTATCTCGACCACTGCCACCCAAACACTATCTTTTCAATTGTACCCGGGAGTTTATGATCGCCAAACAGTAGCAGAAGGGCAATAGGATCAGCAGTTTGGAATACTCGAATACTTTTCCTTCTTTGCTTAAGAAGACAAAAACTGAAGTAATTTTAATCCCCTTCCTCTAACGTTTGTAAGGTAGTAATCCAGTTGAGGTTTTCATTTATATTGGAAGTCATTGGACTGTTAAATTGGAGATTAGCTGTCACTGTATTGCCCTGAGAAGGCAGTATAGGATCACAATGATACTAACGTCAGAGATTCACATCAGATTTGGATTCAGATTTATTTATCACGTATACATGGACACTACAATGAAGTGTGTCACTTGCATTAACAACTTCCACGCCCAAGGACTTCCATGCCCGCTAGTGCTGGCGCACATACCGGCGTCAACAAAGCAAACCCAAAATGTTCAGCAGATTCAATACGAGCAGCAGCAGCAAAACATGACAAGACAATCACAGTAAAACAAGCCCCTTTCCCAGCCTATCATACACACAGCCTCCACCCTAGGACAGGCTACCTCCAGACCCCCAGACTCACAGACTCACAGATGTTGGACCTCCAACACGGACTTCTCCCCAGGGCTTGCCAATCATGGGTTTGACCTTCGGCCCTTGACCTCCGGACTCGCATGGATCTCCGACCCTGACGACTCAGGTCTCTACCTTTGGTCTTTGATATTCAAGTTACTCCCTCTACCAAGAGAAGGGGCCGCTAACTTGTACTAATGAAAACCTGAGGATTGAATATTAGGCCGGATTTAACTGGCAGAACATGCAATTTAATAAATGGACAATACTAACTGAAAGAAGTAGTCCTGACGAAGGGTCTCGGCCCGAAATATCAACTGTACCTCTTCCTAGAGATGCTGCCTAGACTGCTGCGTTCACCAGCAACTTTGATGTGTGTTGCTTGAAATTCCAGCATCTGCAGATTTCCTCGTAATTATGTGAAATTACTCGAAAAGGTTTTGAGGTGACATGGTAGTGTAGTGGTTAGCACAAAGTTTTACAGCACATGTGACCTGGGTTCAATTTCTGCTGCTGCCTCTAAGGAGTTTGTATGTTCTCCCTATGACCATGTGGGGTTTCCTCCAGGTGCCCTGGTTTCCTCCCACAGTCCAAAGACATACTGGTTGGTAGGTTGATTGGTCATTGTAAATTGACCCATGGTTAGGCTGGGGTTAAATAGGGTTGGGGGGGGAGGTTGCTGGGTGGCGTGGCTCGAAGGGCCGAAGGGCCTTTGCCGTGCTATATCTCAATAAACAATAAAATAGGGTGACTTGGCCATGATCCCAATCACTGGTGTAGCCGGTGAGTAGTTTGGATGTACTCTCTGTGATTATCTCCAGGTGAGCATCTGTGGGAAATTGGTGGAGGGAGAATTAGCCTGGCCTGAGTGTAAATGACTGCACGATGGTCAGCATGGACTCGATGGGCTGAAGGCCTTGCTCCTTTGCTGCAGGATTCTATAACGCTGCAAGCGAGCGGCTCCCATACTCAACATACACCTGTCGGTAAGTTATGAAGTATAGTCTCTGGAATTGTAGCCACACCAGTAATATCTCCTCAGTTTTCCTCCTTATGGCAGCAAAAACACAATGGCAGAAAGCCAAGTTCGAGAATCATTGGGTCTCGTTTTAATCTCCCAATGCTAGGCACATTATAACCTCACTATTATGAACCATAATTATAACAAAACCTCTAGTTTTAGCAATTCCCACATCAACACTCAATACTTTCCAATCAGTCCCACTACACTGGACACTTAAGCAGGACTGGTGGTGTCTGATCCGGAGATAATGATGGAATTTAATTTGAAGCTTATTGAAAAGAGAACCTATTGTAATGTAAATCATGAAGGATATAGAGTGCTCACAGGCCCCAGTATGAGGCTTCCACACACAATATTCTGAGTGCGTTACCAACTGAGACATGCCAGCACTTAAATCTTACCACAAGAGAAAGGAATGAATTCATATATTACTCAACTTGCAGTCAAAATAAGGTAAGGATGCTCCTGGGGAAAGTTTCTTATCACTGACTGCACTTCACTGCTCTTTGCTCAGGCTTCTGCTTGCATAGGAAATCTTTTGCATCTATTATGAAGGATGCATCCACATTATAGAGCATGCCAGATGGCAGAAGGGGAAAAAAAGTGACAACCCAACATTTATAAACATTAAAGAGTCAGAACAATATTGTTCCTCGTACTCAAATAAAGTCTATTGTGTGCATTTCAAAGAAACATCAAAATAATCATCTTTGACTTGAAATATGCCTTTACTGTACTTATAAATCTATAGTATGTATTATCTTTCATTGTAAAATACATGAAATTGCACCAGCTTTCAGAACTATAATTTATACCTGCTTTCTAATCATATTTGTGAATTTAATTTTTTTTATCTTCCATTAATTGCGGATGTTTTTCACAAGCCAGCCTGGATTGACTGGAAAGACAGGATGTCGGGACTGAAGGCGACGGTGAGGCTGATTTCACTCGCTCTCCCTTGTTGCTTAATCCTCTCTCCGCGGCGCGGAGGCTGTGAGACGGCCCTAGCTGCTGTGCTTTATGTCTGCAAGCTTTGCGGCGATTTGCCCAGCTGGTATGAAGAACTGAGAGTGAGGCTTTGGGCCCAATCCAGCTGCTCGGGGGATTCAGATCTGAGGACTACAGACTGGAGTGGAGCACCGACACAGAGAAGAGACAAGAAGGGCCAGAGTTGCCTCTACTTCCTGAGGAGACTGAGATCCTTTGGAGCATGCAGGCCTCTCCTTCACACGTTCTACCAGTCTACTGTCACCTGTGCAATCTTCTATGTGGTGGTGTGCTGGGGCAATGGCATCAACACAGGTGATGCCAATGGGCTCAATAAACTGATCAGAAAGGATGTCTCTGTTATAAGAGTCAAACTGGACTGGACAGGCTGAGGCAGAACAAAGGACCCTTAGAAATTCCTGCCAATTCTGGACAATGTTTTTCACTCTCTGCACGCCACCTTGGCTGAACAGAGGAGCACTTTCAGTAATAGACAACAACTGTGCTGCTCCAAAGAGTACAATAGGAGGTCATTCTTACTCTTGGCTATTAGGCTCTATAATGAGTCAGCCTATAGACGGGGAGGTGATGATCCCCTCCTGTTAGACTGTTATTAACCTCTGTTTACCAGAGCTCTGTTTAAGCTCTGTTTAGCTCTGTTTACTACACCCTACTATCACAGACAGCCTGTGCAATACTACCATCACTTCTTATCTGAACAGTGTGAATGTATATAATATTTATGCAATTCTTGCACTACCATCTGATCAGGGTGAACTTGAAAACCTTGTAAATCTTGTAATCCTTGACTTGTAAATCTTGTACATCCTATTTTAGGGTAACTTGTTTTTTTATTCTTTCTTACTTCTCTTCTAATATTTGTAAATCTGTGCACTTATATTGCTACTGTAGCACTGCAATTCTCTTTAGGAACAATACAGTATCTATCTATCTAGAAGGTTATTCGATCAAGCCTGCAGCCTTCATGCTTAGTGGAATGACTTGTAGTTCTGGGTTACATGACACTGCTATCTCCAACTTCTTGAAAAATATATTAACATCTCAAGACACACCATATTTCTGACTCTGAATTTCTTAGGCCAGTATTTCTCACCACTCTCCAATTGCCTTTGCTAGGCTAGGAAAGACCAGGAAAAGACAGAATGTTTCCTCCCCTGAATCACAGCTAGCCTACCTCCAGATTATTAAACTGAATTTAAATTCCACTGCTGCTACGATGGGATTTGAAATCAGGTCTTTAAATTGTTGGTCGTGGCCTCTATATTACTAACGTTCAAAGTTGAAAGTAAAATTTATTATCAGAGTACATATATGTCACCACATACAACCCTGAGATTCTTTTTTCTGCAGACATACTCAACAAATCTACAGAATAGTAACTGTAAACAGGATCAATGAAAGAGCAAGGACACAGAAAACAACAAACTGTTGAAATGCAACTATAAATTTAAAAATAGGCATCCGCTAGTCTCGTGAGACCATGGATTTGCGCCTTGGAAGGTTTCCAGGGCGTAGGCCTGGGCAAGTTTGTATGGAAGACCAGCAGTTGTCCATGCAGCAGGTCTCCACTCTCCATGCCACCGATGTCGTTCAAGGGAAGGGCACTAGGACCCATACAGCTTGGCACCGGTGTCGTCGCAGAGCAATGTGTGGTTAAGTGCCTTGCTCAAGGACACAACATGCTGCCTCAGCTGAGGCTTGAACTAACAACCTTCAGGTCACTAGACCGACACCTTAACCACTTGGCCACGTGCCAGCACAACTATAAGTAAATAGCTATAAATAATGGGGGCATGAAATAACAAGGTAAAGAGTCCTTACAGTGAAATTATTGGTTGTGGGAATATCTTAATAGATGAGTGTAATTATCCTCGTTTGTTCAAGAGCCTGATGGTTGAGGGGTAATAACTTTTCATTTACTAGACCAGTAAATGTATGCCTGTGCCTCTGCTGTAGTTTCATGACCTTTGCATTACTATCATTGTGAATTACTTCCTACCTTTAACTCTTTATTAACCTTGTCACATGACCACTGCACCTTTCTCAATGGTCTAGTCTCATGATTACACTTCCAACTAAATTAATATTGCATGACATTTTCATTATCTATTAGTGGCTGCTTTGGTGAATTATCCTCAGTAGCGGAGATGAAGATTAAATCATAATTCTGCAATTTTTTATGTTCACTGCTCAGTAACAAGCAGTTGGTTATATTAGATTAATTATATGCATAACTGAGAGTGAAATTTGACTTGGTTATTATGATATTCATCACTTAATATTTGGGTCTATTGACTTCAACAGAATTAAATTCAAGTGGGTCCCACTATAGATAATGGAACTTATTTTCACTATTTGTTACAACTGACTGAGATGCAATTATCCTCCATTATCTGATTATTTAAATAGAACCAATGATTCAAGCTTGGTTGCTGTTAATAACCATACTTGATATATGACAATAAAATAATCAAAACAGAATGCCCTTTGTGTACGTAAGCCAGTAAGGGGCATGAAACAGCAAGGGAGCAGGCTCAGCGAGGAATCAATTACGTATTTGGAATATGTTTCACTTGAACAAGTATAACTTTCTAAGTTACAGACCATGGGGACACTTGTGCTTGCCTTTTGCCTGAGCAAAACTCCCCATGGATGTTGAAACATGGATGTGAGAATTTACACATGGTATGCTATTGATATCAACACAGCATGACATAATGGAAGCATCAGGGCCAAACAGAAGCTGAGCACTAATTAAGGAGAGACAGTGTCAACACAGTCATCAGGAGAAATATCCAAAAGCCTGTCTGGTGAGAAGGCACAAGAGAATAACGTAGCCCAGGAGTAAATGGTGATGTTTCGAGGGAACGGCCTCTGCGTGGGTGGAGTTTTCTGGATGCCAGAGCCTCTGAAGAATCTTACCTCAGAGTAGATGCATTTGCAGAATCCTAGATGCATTGCCTCCAATTTCCTATAGCGAAAGTCAAAATAAATATGAATTCCAGAATTCTGAAATAGCGGAAATACTTGGCAGGTTAAACAGCATCAATGGAAGAGACTAAATGAGTTAATGTTTAAGATTGAAGGGAGAAAACAAGTTGGCTTTAAGCCAGGGAAGGACAGGGCAAAGGTAATATCTCTCCCGGGTGAGGCCAGGTGGCCATGTTATAAACTATTGATGAGACCATCAACCTATCAGAAATATTCAACTTTTCCATTCTATCCCTTCTCCACTCTCTCTGAAATGCAAATATATCTTGTTTTCGCTCCTTCACATTTTGGATGTCCTGAAACTTTGTCTTTCTCTTTCTCTTGAAGAACATGAGATCCTTTTCCATTTTTAAAATCTTTTTATTGAGATCCTAAGGGGACATGGGAAGGTAGATGTCGATCTGGTAATTACCCATCGGTTTATTGTCACAAATATCAAGAAACACTGTAACACTACGTTTCTGATTTATTCATATGGATAATTTCAGAATGTAAGTATATCAAGGCAGTACAAAATGCAGAATGTCAAGCAACTCACACAAAACGCTGGAGGAACTCAGCAGGCCAGGCAGCATCTATGAAAGAAAGTACAGTCGACATTTCGGGGGGCTGAAACACTTCAGCAGGACTGGAGAAAAAGTGCTGAGGAGTAGATTTGAAAGGTGAGGGTAGGGGAGAGAGAAACGCCAGACGATAGGTGAAGCTTTGAGGGGGAGGGATGAAGCAAAGAGCTAGGAATTTGATTGGTGAAAGAGATAGAAGGCCATGGAAGAAAGAAAAAAAGGGGGAGCACCAGAGGGAGGTGATGGGTAGGCAAGGAGATAACATGACAGCAGGACAAGGGGATGGGAAATGGTGAAGTGGGGCGAGGGAGGCATTACTGGAAATTTGAGAAATCGATGTTCATGCCATCAGGTTGGAGACTACCCAAACGGAATATAACGTGTTGTTCCTCCAACCTAAGTGTGGCCTTATACCAATAGTGGAGGAGGCCATGGATGGATCGGAATGGGAATGGTAAGTGGAATTAAAATGGGCAGCCACTGGGAGATCCCACTTGAGCATAGATGTTCAGTGAAGCAGTCTCCCAAGCTACGTCAGGTCTCACCGATGTACAAGAGGCCACACTGGGAGCACCAGACACAGTGGATGACTCCAACAGACTCACAGGTGAAGTGTCGCCTCACCTGGACGAAACTGTTTGGGGCCCTGAATTATAGTGAGGGAGGAGGTGCAGGGGCAGGTGTAGCACTTGTTCCGCTTGCAAGGATAAGTGCCAGGAGAGAGATCAGTGGGGAGGGACGAATGGACAAGGGAGTCACGTAAGGAGTGATCTCTGTGGAAAGCAGAAAGCGGGGGGATGGAAAGATGTGTTTGGTGGTGGGGTCCAGTTGGAGGTGGCGAAGTTTCAGAGAATTATGTGCTGACACAGAGACTGGTGGGATGGTAGGTGAGGTCAAGAGGAACCCTAAATGCAGAATATACTGTACAGGTAGACAATAAGGTCCAAGGCCATGATGAGTTTGTGGAATCAAGAGTTTATCTTTATTCTTTTTATTATACAAGAAGTCTGCTGCAGCCCATGTTGCCTATGGAGGTCCTGTTGCAGATAAACTAACATTTGTATAAACTAGTAATGAAATGCCTAACTAATCCCTTCTGCCGACACATTGCCCATATCCCTTCATACTCTGCACATTCATTTGCCTATCTAGGAGCTTTTTAAGCACCTCTAACATATTCTCCTCCAAAACCGTCTCTGCAGCACATTCTCAACATGGGCATGTGCAACTCTGCACATGGTGAGGGCAGTAGGGCAAGAGCACTGAGATCGCACGGCACCCGTCACAAGTGGCTGCACAATCCGCTAAATATGATTCTTCCACGGCTTGTTTCGAATCTTCACTTTCTTCAAAGCTTCTGCTTCCTTCCTATAGTGAAGCAACCTGAACTGATTGAAATAGTCCTGACTCAAACTGACCGCAGACGCCAATAATCTGTGAACTGACCCCTGTAGAAGGTGGCACCATCGTCCACGTATGTGGAGGTCTTCACCTGGGCGCCTCCATTGCTTGGCGACATCACCCCTCTCACAAGAGTGGGATAAAAGCTGTCCCTGAGTCTGGTACAATGTGTTCTCGAGCTTTCGTACCTTCTGCCCAATGGAAAGGGGAGGAAGGACAAAGACTGGAGTGGGAGGGGCCTTTGATTATGTCGGCTGCAGGGGCCAGTGTGGACAGAGTCCACTGAGACTGTTTTTTGTAATGGACTGAGTTGTGTCCACAATTCTCTCCACTGGGAAAAGGGGGAGAATCTAGGATAAAGGCGCATCATTGCAAGCTTAAGAGCAATCACTTAAAACTAAGGCGGTCAAAGAGTTCTTTTTGCAGAGTTGGGGGTGCATCTGTGGAATTCTCAAATCCATCTGGAGGCTGGATCACTGAGGGAATTTGAAGATGGAGTAAATAGAGTTTGGAAAACAGAATTGAGACCTTTTGGGGACTGACACAGAAGACACGACGAGGACTGAGCAGATAGTCATGATGATACTGATTGGCAGGGTAGACGAGAGGCAAATGCTCTACTCCTGATCCTATATCTTTATGATCCCTGACCTGCTATTTCGAGCATTTTCTGTTTCTTTCTTAATTTCTGTTGACTTCCCATTAAAACAGGGGAGTGGATTGCCCCATGATGTTCTCCTGTGCTACTCTCTCCCAGCCTTGGTGTAACTCCCACTGCAAACATTTCACTCTCTTGCTTCTCTTTGTTCCACAGTCAAGCGATTATGTTCTGGGAGTTGAACCTTCTGGTCCTGTGTACTTATGAGCTACATGAGATTGCGCAGTCTGAACGTTGATTGGTAAAGGACATCAGCACCTCGCTACAGGCAATGTGCCCTGTGGTAAGTTGTAGCCCAGTCCTCTGAGCATATGATGTGATTTTGCATGGGCACCATGGAGGCCGATGTCAAAGCTGCGATATTGTGACGTGCATACATATTCAGGGAATGAAATTTACCTCAACTGTTACCTAAAGGATTTACTCCATACCTAGTAAGTCTATTATTGAAAATAAGGCTGGAATCATCGCAGGTGGTGCTGTGGAGCTCAAAGTCATAAGAAAGACATCTTTCTTTGTTAAGGATCATAACAATTGCACTAACTCTTGCTCCAGTAACCCCTGCTGCATCAAATAGTCACTGCGATCTCCCCTGTTGCGAACTGCAACTTCAAGAGTTCCTGTCACGGTGGGGGATTTTGCTTTAAAGTTCACGCACTATTTTCAGGCTTCTGAATCTAAGCGCGCCCAGACAGCCAATGAGTCAGAGTTGCAATGCGCAGGGTAGATTGCGTGGTTTGCATGTTAAGAAATTGCTTCCCTGCAGCTCTGCGTAAACCGCTGCACATAAACCGGACCCTGCTTTTTCTGCGTTGCTTTAAAGAGAAATTCAAGGTGACTTTGTTTAACATGAGGCTATCTGAGGCAGCATATAGTGACCCCTTTATTGACAGCTTACCTGATATCAGGATGTGCATTCTTGTCCTTCTCGTGGCTGACTCTGTGCCCGGTGAAGGATAGCAGCCCCCCCCTCTGATCCGGGCGGCGTTCTGTAAGCTGTTCCTTTATTCTGGTCAGTCACCACCAGCAACCTGATGCACCCTGACAGCAGTAATTGCTCTCGGATTCTGATGCAGCGATGCTGAGAGCCTATCAATGAAACCACCTGGCTGGATGACGTGGAATAGCCTTTGGAGGGGCCATAATGTGGTAACCATACTACCAGTTTCAGGTAAGCATAAGGACTAAAGCAAAGCAAAGCAGCTATGAAGAGAGAGGAAGTTCAGGGACAACGAGAGACAGATTTCCTTTAGATAGCTCTGAATATTTAATTGGAGGAGTAGATAAGCGTAACGATGTGATTAACAAAGCAAAATGGAATTCCAATTGTTTGCGTTTCCCTAAATATCCAGGTATCATCATCGTCATGTGCTGTGCCGTGTGATGTGGGTGATCAGGGTCGAGGAGAAGGCAATGGTAAACTACTTCTGTAGAAAAGTCTGGCCAAGAATAATCATGGTGATGGGGCCTTGTTTGTCCATGTCAAACGACACAGCACATGATGATGATGATGATGATGCCTGGATATTTAGGGAAACACAAAGAATTGGAATTCCAGCATCGCTGCATCAGAATAAAGGGGTCACTATATGCTGCCTCAGATAGCCTCATTTTAAATAAAGTGACCTTGAATTTCTCTTTAAAGCAACGCAGAAAAAGCAGGGTCCGGTTTATGTGCAGCGGTTTACGCAGAGCTGCAGGGAAGCAATTTCTTAACATGCAAACCACGCAATCCACCCTGCGCATTGCAACTCTGACTCATTGGCTGTCTGGACGCGCTTAGATTCAGAAGCCTGGAAATAGTGCGTGAACTTTAAAGCAAAATCCCCCACCGTGACAGGAACCCTTGAAGTTGCAGTTCACAACAGGGGAGATCGCAGTGACTATTTGATGCAGCAGGGGTTACCTGGAGCAAGACAAGAGTTAGTGCAATTGTTATGATCCCTAACAGAGAAAGAATGTCTTTCTAATGACTTTCAGTTCCACTGCACCTTCTGGGATGAGTCCAGCTTTTGTTTCATTAGTAGACTTACTAGATATGGAATAAACCCTTCAGTTAACAGTTTTTTTAAGATTATGAGGACACTCAGTCCTTGTTTATTGTCATTTAGTAATGCATGCATTAAGAAAGGATGCAATGTTCCTCCAGTGTGATATCACAGAAACACAAGACAGACCAAGACGAAAACTGATAAAAACCACATAATTATAACATATAGTTACAACAGTACAAAGCAATACCATAATTTGATAAGGAGCAGACCATGGGCACGGTAAAAAAAATGTCTCAAAGTCCCGATAGCCTCATCATCTCATGCAGACGGTAGAAGGAAGAAAAACTCTCCCTGCCATGAACCTCCAGCGCCGCAAACTTGCCGATGCAGCACCCTGGAAGCACCCGACCACAGCCGACTCTGGAGTCCGTCCGAAAACTTCGAGCCTCTGACCAGCCCTCCGACACCGAGCACCGAGCACCATCTCTGCCAAGCGCTTCAACCCCGGCCCTGGCCGCCAAGCAACAGGCAAAGCCGAGGATTTGGGGCCTTCCCCTCTGGAGATTCTGGATCGCCCAGTAGCAGCGGCAGCGAAACAGGCATTTCAGAAGTTTCACCAGATGTTCCTCCGTGCTTCTCACGTCCGTCTCCATCAAATCAGGATTATGCACGGCCCCCTACTTAACAAATAACAGATATTCATTCCGGAGTGGCCACTGCGCGCCGCATCGCATTGCCATCTTCTCTTCAAGGTAAACTTGAGCTAAACTTCATCCTCTGGATATGTATGCATGCCATGATATCATAGTTTTGACAACAACTGTAAGTATTCTGATTGCTTGGAGGGAATTAACACAACTCAGTGCAAAATGGAATACCAATTCTTTGTGTTTCCCTAAATATCCTGGCATGGTTACTAAAGAAAACAGATCTTTGATGTTACTTAATGGCATACTTTAATTACCTATCTTGATTAACAGTCAAACAGTGAGTATATTCCGTGTGTATCAAATACCTGAATCAAATGTTACTAGATGAAGGGTCTCAGCAAAAAACATCCCTTTTTAATTCCCCTCTATAGAACCTGCCTGATTTGGAGTTCGTCCTGCATCTTGTGTGTTGCTCTGTAGAATGTGTAGAATATCTTGTGTTTTGTGTTATCATGATTAATTTCCTTCACAACTTTAAACATATAATGAATTCTTAAAGCTTTGAGCTTGTACAGATTTCTAGTTTGGAAGGCACATGAGGTTGATGGAATTTCAATTTCTTAAATGATAGAACTTTCCTCTGTGACTATAAACATATTTCTTTTAAAATTAGTAGATATTAATTTTTGAAACTTAAGGACTCATTCACAAAGCAAGTTGTATTTTTCTTTTATTCAATAAGAAAAACATGCAAATGTAACTTTCCTTTCTCCTTGTTGCTTTGCTTTGTTTTAGTCCCCATGTTTTCGTACAGATTGATTGCAAGGAAGGAAGGAAGAGGTCTTCAGTACCAGTATCGCAAACATCACAGTATGTATTGACAATAAATAAACAGCAGTATGGAATATTTCACGACAAGGAAGAGGCATATTACACCGAGTTATGTTGACTGCCTCCAAGCAATCAGAGTACTTACACTTTAGTAAATTGCAGCAAATCTTATTCAGAGCACTTTATGGCAAATTGCTTTCAATATCAAGAATGCTATCAAAAGACTCAGCGCTCCAGAAGAATTGACAAATGGCCTTCAACTTGAACCGTTAAATCCTGTTTCTTCTTTCTGCCCTGCTGAATTTATCTAGCATTTTCTACTGTCACAGCTTTCCAGTTTAATTTTTTGTCTTATTTAATTTCTATTGAGAGCACTACACTGTTTTGTGGTAAGAAATGAGTGTATAAAAGAAGTATTGTTCTTGTTGTTCCAGTTCCTTCACTGACAATTGCTACCTGTAGTTCCTTCTGTCCCACAATTCACCTAGACTGGATGCAGTGAGCCATTCTCCAACAACATGGTCGGGTGTCGACAGGACTTCCGATGACCCATTGAGGTCCTCCCCCACAATATCCCTGACGGCATTTCGAGGAGTCAGAAAAATTTAGGACAGCAGAATCGGAGAGGCAATCGCATGACATAATTCAGGGGAATGCCAGCAAGGTGAGTATCTGTTGCTGGATGGCATCAGGGTTAAAAGCTGAAAGACCAGCCTCTCCAATTCTAGTGTTTCAGGAATGAGTGCAACTTAAATGACTCAGTTCCCGCATCTCCATTTGAAACCATTATCGCTAACCAGTTAGATAACAAAATCACAGAATGGTTTTGTACTGCAACAGGTTTCAGCTCAGAAGTCAGCAATTTGGCCCATTGAGTCTGTACTGGCTCGCTTTAAAATTAATTCAACTAGTCCACACCCTGCTCTCTCAGCATTGCCCTACAACTCCTCAAACTTTCACAAACTTATCTGCTGCCTTTTCGAATCCTACAATTGAATATGCCTCCACTGTTACCCCAGCACTGCAAAACAAAGCCAAACAATGTCGCAGCAGATCAGGGCAAATTTTAAGCAAAGACAAGAAAGTCTGCAGATCCTGAAAATCCAAAGCGACACACGCAGAATGCTAGAGGAACTCAGTAGGTCTGGCAGCAGCTATATGGAGAGGAATAAAGTCTGACATTTCATGCCGAGACCCTTCTTCCGGACGGCAAGCTGTGTTCTTCCCAAGGGTAAAATACTGCAGGTGCTGGAAATAAAATAGAAAATGCTGGGAATACACATCAAGTCAGTCAGCATCTGTGGAGGAAGGAACAAAAGTTGAAGTTTCTGGTTGATGACCTTTCGTCAGAATTGATTGGTGAAAATTCTGCTTCTCTCTTAACTGTTGATCATTTCCAGCATTTTCTTTTTTTTCGATTTGTCACTTTCCTTTTGGAATTGGGTCAAGAAACAGCTGATGTAAGAAAAAAGCGCTAAAGCTGGAACACCAAGTGTGTAGTGACACTGATTGTTACAAGAAGCAAGTGTGGTGATGAATTCCAGTGAGCAGCTGCATGCAATCTCTACTGGGAAGCTGCAGCGCAGAAGGAAATCCCAGCGGGGACTTCTTGCAAGTGTTTAATTTCCAGAACTCTTGGAAAAGACATTGGTGGAAAATCAAACAAGTAATAAGTACTGGAAGCACAAATACCTGCTCCAAATGATCGCACCATGGTGAATTCTTCTGAAAATGGAAATGGCCAAATACAGTTCTGCTCAAAATCCTGAGTGGAATTAGTAATAAAATACCTATACTTCATACTTTATTAAATAATATTAAATAATAAAATAATTACAGAACTAATATAAATAGAAGCCATAAGTTTAAATTTCCCAATTTATCTCATGAAGGTTAGAATCTGTCATGAAGATATAATAGTAACTGTATGACCTATATGCAAGTTACAAGATATCTGATATAATAATTGATTAATGTTTTATTTATCTTCTAACCTCTGTAGTCACCTTCAGGGATAACATAACTGGATGAATTGCCTACAACATTTATATACGTATAAGGAACACCAAGCCTCTGATGTTACAAGACAGTTTTCTAAAATTGTTATACAAATGCATTTTGCACAATCACTGAGGAGTGAGGAAGCTGTAAACATTCGCTATGTCGGAATTTTATTTGAATGTTAACATATCTCTTCTTCCTGCCCTCTCCACTGATCCCAATTATGAAGTACCATTCATAAATGTACCTGTATAACTTCTCTGTCGAACTGCCAGAAGCAGTTCTAATAAACACCCTTTTTCACTACAGTACCAGAGGCAAATAGATTTAAAAAAAGAGAAATAGGAAAAACCTTGACACAACAAAAAGAATTTTGTCTTTACCAAGTTAATGGAGAACAGCTCTTGGCTGTGTCCCAGAGATAGCCCACCAAGGCAGATTACTATGAGAGGACTGGCTGTGTCTAGCTCTGAATTTCCAAGCACATTTCATTCGCTGTGGGGCACTAATAAATAACTGTGTATAATGTTCACTAACCCCAGTGCTGGAAAAGAGCAAGGAGAGGCTGTGAGTAAGAACTGGCAAGCCTGCTTAGTACCATCTGACTGCCTAAAGTGTCACTGAAAGCCTGTGAACAGAAAACACTTCCACTCTTTCTGCATGAGAACTTTTAAGAAGAGCTAAAATCTGTGGAATAGCATATTTGATTATATTAATTTAGATTAGTTTATTGTTAATGTTTACAATGAAATCCATTATTCATATGAAGCTCATGCTGTATAGTGAACAGTGTATTTGGTAATCTGCTGTGTACATACACCTATTGATGCTTCTGGACACGTCTTCAGTGATGTTCCTGGAATCATCGGGTGTTTCGGGTCTTTCAACATCATACAACCTCCTCCAGGTGACCCAGCCGGGGCTGATCAGACCCCAGCTTGTGTCCAGATGGCTAGCTACTTATGACTCCATGGCTCCCCTCTTTTGAGCCACAGCCATCTTGAGGCCCTCTCTGCCGCATCGGTGGTACTGCGGATGGCTCTCCTCTTCCTCTCTCCCTCGATGCCCAAATTGCTGAAGGCTCTAACTAAAGAACGGGCTACGAATCCCCTACAACCAACCTGCACTGGGAGACACCTCGCTCTCCATCCAGCCTGCTGACAGTTGCTGACCAGTCCTGCGTACTTGGAGAGCTTCCTTTCAAAGGCCTCCTCCGAGCGATCTTCCCATGGGATTGTCAGCTCCAGCAGCACCACTTGCTTAGTAGACTCAGACACTAGTAATAATAAATATCAAAATGAATCCAACAATGAGCACAACACAACAGAGTAATGCAAACATTGTTGTTCAGTCCGAAGTAATGCAAAAAAACACAGAAGTGTCAATAACAGAATAGTTGAGGGAGGTAGCGTTAGGAGTACGAGAGCGTAACAGCACCACCAGGAAGGAGACGCGGAAGAGGTGGTCGGTTCAGGAATATGTTAATAGTGGGGAAGAAACTGTTTGTGACCTGACATCCAGATTTTTACTTTACTTTACTTTATACTTTATTGTCGCCAAACAATTGATACTAGAACGTACAATCATCACAGCAATATTTGATTCTGCGCTTCCCACTCCCTGGATTACAAATATTAAATATTAAAAATATTTAAAATAGTAAAAATTAGTGAATATTAAACATTTAAATTATAAATCATATATAGAAAATAGAAAAATGGAATGTAAGGTAGTGCAAAAAAAACTGAGAGGCAGGTCCGGATATTTGGAGGGTACGGCCCAGATCCGGGTCAGGATCCGTTCAGCAGTCTTATCACTGGTCCCAAATCTGGTCGTATGAGTCTTCAAGCTCCTGAGCCTTCTCCCGGAGGGAAGAGAGATGAAAAGTGTGTTGGCTGGGTGG
Organism: Mobula hypostoma; assembly: GCF_963921235.1. Lineage (NCBI taxonomy): Eukaryota > Metazoa > Chordata > Chondrichthyes > Myliobatiformes > Myliobatidae > Mobula > Mobula hypostoma. The sequence goes on from NC_086123.1 coordinate 14,466,610, forward strand.
GTCGTGTCCTTGATTATCCTGGTAGCACTGCTCCGACAGCGTGCGGTGTAAAGTGAGTCCAAGGACAGAAGATTGGTTTATGTGATGTGCTGCGCCGTGTTCACGATCTTCTGCAGCTTCTTTCGGTCTTGGACAGGACAGCTTCCATACCAGGTTGTGATGCACCCTAGAAGAATGCTTTCTACGGTGCATCTATAAAAATTAGTGAGGGTTTTAGGGGATAGGCCAAATTTCTTTAGCTTTCTCAGGAAGTAAAGGCGCTGGTGGGCCTTCTTGGCAGTGAACTCTGCTTGGTTGGACCAAGTCAGGTCATTTGTGATACTGACCCCAAGGAACTTAAAGCTTTTGACCTGTTCCACTTGCGCACCACCGATGTAAATGGGGTCCTGCGGTCCGCTACTCCTTCTGAAGTCAACAACCAATTCCTTCATCTTGCTGACGTTTAAGCTCCTGTAACTTCCCCGAGAAGAGAAAAAGTTCAACTTCCAGTTTATCGTCATCTGTACATACAACCAAATGAAACAATGTTTCTCCATAAAACGAGTGGCCAAGGTATAAAGCTTTTTATTAGTATCCAAGCCATACATTCATTAACACATAATAAATAAGAAATACTATAAAGAAAATTAGAATATACAAACTATATTGATATTATTAGAATTTCAGGTGAACCCTTTCCTCTTGCCTAAAAATGTAGATTATTTGATGGAAACTTTAATCAAATTGGCACATTAGAAGCGACACATTAATGATCATAAACATTATGATCATGAATTACGATAAACAATCTTGATGCTTCAGGAATAGCCCTTCAATATTAATTCTCTTCACTCACCGGAGACTGCCTTGCTATTTAAGCCCATAATATTCCATGTCTGTTTCAGGTTTTAAGTAGCTCCACTATGTTGATCTCTCAATATAACAATCATTTCTAAGATAGAGATATAGAGGAGCACAGCATAGGAGCAAAGTGGCCCACAATGTCTGTCTGTACAAATCTCACTTCCCTCCTACTTCCCTCTCTGCCTTGCCCACACTGGTACCTGTCAGCAAGCCTCTTAAATATTGTTACAGCTTCTGCCTCTACCGCCGCTTTGTGCTGTACAAAGGATCCTGGTTGCCTTTGGCTTGTCCCACCAGTGCCAGTTACAATTATTTCAGTTGTCGCCCTAATCATTTATGACAGAGATGAGTTATCAACTCCTAGTGAAGTGCAATCAACGATAACCCCAACTCAAAAGTGTCAACAGTGCAGAGGGACACCGAGAAGCATCAACTAGAATGGATTATTGATCGATGATGGCATTTAAATATCATTAAAGATACGCTGCTTCAGTATAAAGCACCACTGGAGCACAGTGCAGCCACCCTCCACGTCATTATCACCCACTCCTGTGATTCTTGGCTCAGCAAAGTACAGTAACAGTAAAACTATGAACTCCGTTTTCACCACAGGGTCAAATGTCTGCTGTCCTTGGATCTCTCTTCTTTCACTGACACTTGGCCAATACCATAGTGGGACATATTGTCTGACTCTAGTCGGTGGGCTTCATGCTATTAAGCAGTGCAGAAGCTTGAGAATATGGTCCAATGTTTCTTGTTCTGTGTGGTAAACCATATATATATGTTGTAACTGGGTTAACTGTCTGGACACGCCCCTCTGCTGACTGCCCCTGTGGCTCCTCCGACAGACGCCTGAATAAAGGTGATTTCACCATTGCTCCTCCCCCTCAGTCCGGGGCAGACACTCAGCATGGAGGTCGTATTTTACTGCGAATAAAAACCTTTCAGTATTTACCCTACTTCAGTCTTTTGGAATTATTGAAGGTGCTTCATTCTGTAACTAGGGTGGAAAATAAATATACCTGTTTCAGACAGAGTACTTTTCACAAACAGAAAGAGCAATATCATTGGTAACTGTAAAATTAGACATATTAATAGTGATAGAGTCACACAACATGTCCACTACTCCATCATGCTTATGATTCAGCATCATCTCTACTCAATCCCATTTTTCCCCTTTTCATATCCCCATCCTTCACCCCCAGTTTCTCCTCCTACCCAGTTTTCACAAGGAGCAATACACCACAGCCAGTTAACCAATCAACCAGTAAGTTCAGCACGTCAACCAGCACACCTTTGTGTGTGTCAGGAAGCTAGGGTGTCTAGGAGACACACATGCAGTCACGGAGAAGAACGTGCAAACTCCACATACACAGCACTATTCTGCCAAACTTTGCTGTTGATTATTAAGGGTGGAAATCAAAAGAGGTGAAGGGAGCAAACTCTCCACTGAGTGTAGTTTTAGCAAGGCAAAGTAAGAGTAATGTATTTGCTGGGGCCATTCACCCTGCTCAGAGAACAGTTCCTCAGAGGTGTATACTAGGACCAATTGCTTTTCGGATGACTTTCCTTCCCTCGTAAGAACAAAAGCAAAGGAGGTCGATAATTGCCCAAAGTTTAGTTCTATTCATAAAACTGATATCTACTGAGTACCATCTTTGGAGATCATCAAAGCTTGGACTGCTAGGTGGCAAGCAAAATGCAATTCATACATGTGTCAGACAGTGATGTTTCCAGTCATTATAAGTTACAATTACTATAATCAAATCCATCATTAACATCACCCTGTGGGTTTATTGTATAGATAGTGAGCAGCAATTTATTTTAACCAATATGCTTACCAAATAAAGCAAGTAGGGTCAGTCGGGACATTCAAGATGGATCACAACGAATACTTCGACAACACAAATGAGGAACGTGGGAATATAAATGCAAATGCAATTATGTGGTTGATTCCACACCTGAAACTGAGTTCACAATCTGACTCACTCTTAATACTCTACAACTCAAGTTCTTGATATTTACTGCTCATTTATTTATTATTATTTTTATTATTATTATTTCTGTTTTTGTATTTGCGCTGTTTGTTGTCTTTTGCACTCTGGTTGTTTGCTTGTCTTGATTGTGTATGGTTTTTCCATGTATCTATTGTGTTTCTTTGTACCTACTGTGAATGCCTGCAAGAAAATGAATCACAGGGTAGTATATGGTGACACGTATGTACTTTGAAAATAAGTTTACTTTGAACATTAAACTTTGAACTTTGATAGTCAGAACAGACTTGGTGGACTGAAAGTTTGGTCCTGAAGTAGCGTCTCGATCCGAAATGCCAGCAGTTTACTATTTTCATAGATGCTGCCTGACTTGCTGAGGTCCTCCAGAATTTTGTATGTTTTGCTTTGGATTTCCAGCATCTGCAGACTTTTTTGTGTTTCTGAATTAGTGACTGGTGCGCTTTTGTTTATGACTCCATTAACTTTTGATGTGTGGGTCAGAGGCTGGGTATTCTGTAGTGAGTTCTCCCTGCTCTTTTCTATCATTTTCAAGCCATATGTCAGGAAAGTGACAGAGCATTTGCCTCCTCCCTGGGCACCAGTCACATAAGAAAATCAGCTGCCCCTAGTCACACAACTGATACACAGCTGCGAGCTTTTGGTTACTTGCTTCAGTTTTGCTTAAAGCATTATACAAATATAATTGCTAAAAGAGGACAAGATTTAAATGAAATCTTTAATAACTCCATTATGCTTAATGGAATTTAATGGGCAAAGGAGTCCTTTTGAAGTGTGATCACTCTTATAATGAAAAAAACAGCAATTGCAGATTGTGCACAGCAAGGTCCCAAAATTAATGCGATTTAATGATCTTAGGCCTTCATTGAGGGGATAACGATTGGTCAGTGCTCTGGTTCTTCAGAGAGCAATTAAAATTTAGGGAATATCTCTAAGCACAATCCCCTCGATCGAGTGTTCACCAGAAATGCCTGGTTGCCAAGCACAGATGAGGAATTTGAAACATCTTAAGGGCATGTCTGAAAAAGGCAGTCTGCATCATGAATATGCAAATCAAACCCCAGCACCTGTTTAAAGATTTCACCGCCAGACTTGCCAGAAATGTGAGCATGAGCCACATTTTTATTTTTCTGGGGCTGCCACAGTCTAATCGGCAGTTCTTAAAGGACGGCATTTCAAGCTGTTTTCCAGAGCAAAACCTGGTCCACAGTTTGCCTTCCTTCCTCAGCTCTGAGCTTTGCAAAGAATAGCGCTGTGAGAAAATTTCCATCAATGTTCCAGACAAGGAGTAACAGGTTCACATACAGAAGATGTATAAATCTTACTTGATTTGCACACCTTCTGCTTTTCTTCCCCATAGCATTAATGTTGAGAAGTTATTTAGAAAGAAATCTATATAAATTTAAGCACAGTATATCTATTAACTATTAAGTGGTATTGATAGTAAGCAGTGATTGTTTCTTACTTACAGTATATGTTTACTGAATATTGTTACGAGAATACACATAAAATTAAGATGTTTGCTAGCCTGGGCTAGCATCAGTGGCATCAGCAGTTGGTCTGCCACCTGCCCTCAGGGGAAGGAGAGATAAGGAACAATGGAGCAGCGTCTGGAGATGTGTAATGAAGGGATGTGGGAGGGAGAGCTGTCTGGAGCGGCTCCCCCCTTTGAACCCTGAACTGTTTGAAGTGATGGACAGGCGATACCCCAGCAGGGGGATAAAAAGGGGACAGGTTCGCTAAGACACACACACGCCACCCGAGGTAACGAGACCCTGGAAGCGGTGCGCCTCTCACGAGTGGTGAGAAGTATCGGACAACGCACAGAGTGGAAAGGTACGATCAGCGGGAACCCGGTGTGTGTCCGCCCTTGCCTGGGTGCCGGGTTCACTGCAGAGGATCGACCGCATCTGGAGGAGGGGTCACAGTCGGTGACCTCAGGTGACATCACCAAGGACCCGCCCAAATGCTGTTTGTGAGCCATCCCGCTGGTCTGTGAGTGAAGCAGTGTTCTGAATGATCAGTTGTTCCTATTCTGTCTCTCTTCCCCCACCTTGTCCATCGCCATGGCAACGATTACTGCGAACTGAACTACAAACTGGACTGAACTTTGAGTAATTTTGAAATTGGTCATTTAACCCCTAGACAACGATAGAGCTTGATTGATGCTGTTATCTAAATTCTGTGCACATGTGCGTTTATCATCGCTGAACTGTTGCATTTATTATCCTTTCGATTAAGGTGTTGCTTGTTTCTTTAATAAAACTTTCTTAGTTCTAGTACTCCAGACTCCAACTGAGTGATCCATTTCTGCTGGTTTGGCAACCCAGTTACGGGGTACGTAACAATATTCATTCCTGATATTGCTTAAATGGAACCAGAGTTTAAACTACACCTTCCCTATATAAGAAGAATAAATATTAATCTATATATTATTTGGTTGCTTTTTGCCTTACTGAATTACTGAACATTACACCGCTGGCGTTTAGGGTAGAAATAAAAAGGTCATCCATCTCTGGCAGTGTTCTGGGCTTCTTTCATCATGTCAGTAGCTTCCTCTCAGTTTTCACTACTGTCAGCCAGGCAAGTCCTGGGTGGAGACTGGGGGATACCATTGCACTCAGATGTAGAAGGATTCTTCATTGCCGTTTCCGTAACAATTTTGTTTTACCAGTTAGGGTTGTTAGCCCTGAGCTGAGCCCCCGAACCTGGAGGAACCGGTGGACGACTCTTAGTCTGGCCTCTACCCTTTGACCTGTTTGGCATGGGTGACCCGAACAAGAGCCAAAGCCCTGACTCCAGCCAGCACAGCTCTCCAGGTTATTAAGGCACGCAAGTCTCCAAACTACAACAAAGTTGTGGTCCTCTTGGAAGGTCTTTGCCTTATTACAACAAAAATATTGTCATGTTTGATTATTTTATTAGCTATAGTGTTTGCAATGCAGAATTTTACATGTAATTGGATATTTGTTATGTAGATATCCGGGCCAATATTCAACCCTACACATCTGGTGAATGTCATATTCCTGCTTGTAGGAGGCTACTGTGAATAAATTAATTATTATTTCAATTTGAATTATTCATGGACCGCGCTGATAAGGCCTGCATTTGTTGCAGGTCTGTAATTGTCCTTGTGAAGGTGTTGGTCAGCCCACTCACTGAAGCAATGTTCCTTTGTGGTGGTAGCTCTCCCTCAGTGTTGTTAATTAGGAAGCCTCTGGATGCCAACACATTCACTATGAAAGAAAAGTGATCATCTTCCGGCTTAGGGTGGTGGATGACATGAAGGAGAATTAGGTAAGGAGGTGCTGGTGTCCTTTCTCTTGCTGGTATACTTGAGAGGTGCTGCCAAGTAAGTTCTCAGTGTATCTTTTAGACATTCTTAACATATTTGTAAAATGTCACTGCTTCATTCTTCATTATTAACAGTGCTACTCCCAATATTAGCAGCGGTAGTGCAATCACGTGGGTCAAGTATGATGTCCTCCTAAGGGGTTGTTTATTGGTTGGTCTTCTGGTTGTAGAGGCCAATCCGGGATTCACGTACTGTATCTAGGAAGTTCAGATGGATTCCCTTAATGGAGCATGACTTTGTTTAACATTGGGAGGCTGATGCATGGATTGCCTGCACATGGGTCCTTGACAGATCTGTGTCAGGGTCTACTGGCGTGGAATGCAAGACAACTTGGGGCCCTTCACTGCCGTTGTGTTGTGCCATCATCTTCCGGCAGCTCCAGCGTTGAGGTCTTGGTTGGATTGCAGTTTATCCGGAACCTTTCACTTAACGTTACCACCATGGGTGACCCTACCAGGAGCTAAGCACGAGTTGGCTCAACTCCCAAACCCATCGCTCTCAGGATCTCCGAAACTCACAAGTCTCTCAATCACAACAAGGTGACGATCCTCGTGCATTACTACATGGAGTACTTGCAATATCTTTTAGAGCTCAGTTGCTTATGTATAGGTAGAAAACTTATTCTCAGCCTTTGATGAAACTCAAGATATAGATTGACTGGCAGTTTTTTAGCCAGGGATAGCATGTCTAAGACCGTTCATAAGGCAAGACTCCCACAAAAAATTGCAAATCATGTTTTTTATCCCCTTACCACTTGGAAGTGAAATTGTATGGCTGAAAATTTGAGGACTTTCAACAAGTAACCAGAAAAGCATGCCAAAATACCATTTTATAATTGATTGGCATCTTCATGAAAGATATTTGAGGACCATAGCAGAATCTCCTAATTGCAAAAGTATTTACCTGCAATTTTTAATGTTCTATCTATATATTCCAGTTATTTATACTTTAATGAAGGGATAACATGAACAGTGTAATTATACAACACGTATTTAACATTCATGTCAGAAAGGTGATGAAGTGACAACCCTCATTATTAATTACAATGTATAATAATAACACGTAACTCAGAATGTTATCTTGCTAGCTTCATTGGGTAATCATTTATTGTGCAATATTGTGACAAGAATAAATGATAATTAAATAGAAAACTAAACAAAATTGTATTCAGTTTTTCAGGAGGAAATATAATTATAGACTAGGATGCTGTCATGGTCCGGATCGGGGTCCCTTTAAATTTACTTTGTTTATGTTACGATCCGGACTGTTGATTCCCTGTTTTCCCATGTCCCTCAGCTTTGGTGATTAGAGGCAATTAACGCTTGGCTGAACTGGTAGTTTATAGTCTCCAGCTTTCAGCCGTTTGGCGCGGGAGCGTCTGCAAAGTCATCAAAGGTACGGTGTGCTGATGTCATCTGGCCGGAGCAAGCCTAGTCTCTGCCGAAGCGAGTGCCGGTAATTCGCCCTTCCTCACCGGAGCAACCCTGTCCAGTTACCTCACCGAAGTGAGCCTGCAAAGTTTCCTCATCAAGGTGGGTCCATCAGTTAACCCGCCGGAGAGAATCAGGAGCCGCTGTCTACAATTCCTGGGCCAAGTCAAGAGCTCACCACTACCCGGAGGTTCCAAGTACCACGTCCTGGCTCTGGCGGCATCCAAGTACCATGTCCAAGTCCTGGCTCTGGCGGCATCCAAGTACCTAGTCAAGTCCTGGCCCTGGTGGCATCCGAGTACCAAGTCAAGTCTTGACCCTGGTGGCATCCGAGTACCTAGTCAAGTCCTGGCCCTGGCGGTCTGTGATTCCTGTCCTACCCCCCTTTTCTGAATCCCTTCTCTGCCCCTCTCGCCTCTAGCCCTCGTCTGTAGCCCTCGCCTGCACCTCGGTCTAGTTCTATCGCTAGAGCTAGATAGGAACTGTGTTGTTCTTTGGTGTTTGTCTTGTCTTGTCCTTGCCTCCGTGGGGTAAGTCAGGCTATCTTGCCGTTGCTCTGCGGGGGGTCATGTCTTGTCTTGTCCTGTCCTCGCCTCCGTGGGGTAAGTCAGGCCGTCTTACTGTTGCCCCGCAGAGGGTCATGAGTCCCGGCCCTATGTCCTGTACCCAAGGAGGGGTCCCGGCTCTCTGTTCTCTGTATGTGTTGATGGTTCCATGTACCTGCTCTCCCGAGACGGAGGCTCTGTTTTCCATGTTCCTTCTCTCCCTAGCCCATGTCATGTCCATGCCTGGTTCTGGGGTCCGAGCCTGAGGCACGACCCAGGTACTGGGTCCTTGCCCAGTCTCTGGCTCGGAGTCCCTTTAAATTTACTTTGTTTATGTTAGCCTCTTCATGTCTCCTCTAGTTCTGGGAGCCGATTCTGAGTCCAAGCCCAGAGCCTTGGTCCCAGCCTAGTTGTAGTCCTTGTCCTGTTCGCTATTCCTCCTTCTGCTTTGCTCTCCTGGTATCAAACAATAAACTAAATCTAATTAACCTCACAAGATGTGTCTTGCAATTGGGTCCACCCTTGCTCCCAATGCCCCACCAGTGTGACAGATGCTATTTAAAAGAAGACATTCTAATCTCTGTTCGAGGATGTGAGGCAGCTGAATAAAAGCTTGCATACAATGGAAAAATGATGACCATCCACAAAATTATTGTGCAGAGTTCAAGAACTATTAAAGAGAAAAGAGAACAATGAAGCCTCAAAAGTAGATCACCAGTTACTGAATCCTAGCCTGAGCTGACATTTGAGTCTGACCATCGCCCCTTGGAGAGTTGTGTCATTCTCAATAATATAATTTAGTTTGCACTCTGTGGTAAACCATGTATATAGGTTGTAACTGGGTTACCTGTCTGGACCTGCCTGGACATGCCCCTCTGCTGACTCCTCCCACAGACCCCTGAAAAAAGGCAATTGTGTCACTGCTACTCCCTCAGTCCAGGACAGATACTCAGCATGGATGTTGGTCCATTTAACTGTTAATAAAAGCCTTTCAGTATTTCTCTACTTCCAGTCTTTTGGAGTAATTAATAGTGCATCACACTCCATGTATGTTCAGCGAAAGAAAAGGGAAAGATGGAATTTTACTTTATAAGCATATCTCCTGTAAACTCAAGAGATAAAGGGAAGCTCATGTCTTGGATTAGCTCATCCAGGACATCCTGTTATTTGCATTCTTTTGCAAGGTGCCATCTCGTTTATCCCTCTTTCTCGTTCACCTCATCCATAGATAGACAGAGCTAAAGTAAAAAATTCAAAGTACAAAATCAAGATTAGCCCACAGTGTGCTGTAATCTAAGCCACATTTTAGAAGATATTCTGCTCTGGGAAAGATTGCCAGCACAAGAACATTATTTATTTATCTTATTGAGATACAGCACAGATTAGCCCTTTGAGGCATGCTGACCAGCAATCCCCTGATTTAATCCTAGCCTACCCACGGGACAATTTACAATGACCAATTAACCTAGCTACCAGCACACCTTTGGAACTGTGGGATGAAACCGGGCCACCCAGAGGAAACCCACACAGTCACGGGGAGAACGTACAAACTCCTTTCAGCATTGGTGGGAATCGAACTCTGGTCACCTGTACTGTAAAGCATTGTGCTAACGACTACGCTACATTAACAGGTTAACTTACAAAAGAGAGAGAACAAAAAAAAAATCTTGTACTCCCAAGAATAAGGAAAGTCGAATGATGATTTGATTGAGATTCATAGGATTTTGCAATTATCTATTAAGGTGGCTAGCAAGGGCCTCCTGAATGCCTCAGCAATGAATTATCATAGCTGAGGCATTCAGAAGTCATGAGAGAAAAATATATTCATAAGGAAAAATGCAGCTGGCTTCCATAAATATCAATAGATGCCAAGTCAGTTATTAAAATTAAATGTAATATCGATCGGTTTTTGCTGAAGTGGGATGTTGAGCCAAAGTTGGGGACGCAAAGCTAAGATAAAACTTTGCCTTGATCTGACTGAACAGTCCAAGTGCATTCCACAAGAGGAACATATTTACCTCTATTTATTTCACCAATCCTTCCAAAATCCAAAAAATCTCAATCAAGTCACAATTAGCTCCCTATTTTCCTAGAAATATAACTATAGCTTCTGGAACCTCTCTTCACTTTACAACTTAACCGTTGGAACTGGTCTGATGAAACACTTCTTCCTAGAACATCATTGTTATGTTTGTGGTGCTGGGAAGCTGTGTGGCCATGAATAACACACATGAGAGATGGAGGGTTCAGGAGCAAACGTGCCTCTGTTTACTTTACTTGTAAGTCATCAACCCAGAATGCCCTCTCGCATTACATTCTAGAATCAGAATCAGTAGAGGGCATGTCCTGGGTGGAGGGGGTCCTCAATAATGGATTCTGCCTTTCTGAGGCACCGTTCCTTGAAGATGTCCTGCGTACTACGGACGCTAGTACCCATTATGGAGCTGACTAATTTTGAACGCTGCCATTTCAGGTCATTCATGCATGGCACTCCCGAAGTGTTATGTACTTAACAAGCAGGGAAGCTTGACAACAACCCGCAAGGGTCAAAATATACATGAATACATAAAAATTATACCCTCTGTAAGCCCAGTACATGATGAGAAGCTAAATGGCCCATTCCTGTTCCTGTGTGTCTACTTATATTCAAATTCACTAACAGCATTTCAGATCTGAGATGAGAATTAAATAGCTGGATAGATCAAAGAGTGGGTCACATGAAGCTGTACACCAGACAGAAGCTTTTGATGAAGTAGGAGGTGTGCTTCCAAGTTTTCCAAATGCCAAAGTCTATGCTTGAGAAAAAAAAGACAAAAGATTTACTTATAATTTGTAGGTAACATGTCATTAGCTCTGCTGATTGCAACACTACATTCATACTGTATATAAAATGTAAATATTTTGATTAATTATGTTGGTGGGCAAGTATTACTGTTGGATCTTTCTTTAAATGGAACCTAGTAATGGGATAAATTAATTTCTGAGCTGGTGATAGTTATGGAAAATCATTTTCATGGATTAATTAAAGCCATTGTCATACAGTGTTGCAGTAATTTAGTAGAGTAATCAACATACTGATATCAGACAGTTTCTTGTCTGGCAGCATTTTTCTATCGGATTAAAGTCAGAAGCAACCTCCAGGGCTCACACTCTCGCCAATACTCTTAAGATTTAGCTGCCTTTCCATTTAACCTTTTAGTTAAAATCATTTTCCCCAGGAGTAGTGTCTGAAACAGTTTTGAAAGATCGATAATCCAATAAAAAGCCCAAACTAGAATCAGAATAAAGATGACTTCATCCACAGGCGGCCTTAAGCATCTGGGGGCCTGTTTCAAGAGTTAATATGGGGCCCTACCCCCGCTTCCCAAAAAAAAGAAAGAAAAAAAGCGAATATTCAAGTTGGTTTGCACCAATAATGGTATAATTTCGGATTTAAACGTTGATGCATTATATGCACTTTCAGCATAATGGACAGACAGCTCAACATAATCCAAACAATTCTCTTAATTGAAAACTGAAACAATGACATTTTTTGCTTTGGAGTGAGAAGCCTCGCCCTTTTCAGCAACTAGTCTGCACTGAATGGCACGATGTGTTAGGTATCAGCTGACATAAGAATAGCTTAAACAATTTCCCTCTAATTAAATTAATAACAAAAGCAATGTCATATTTAATGAAAATTCACACTTCATTTATTCAATGAACAGTGTCTGAAAGTTAACTACAGGAAGTTTACAACAAACTGCATTTCGCGCTCGTTCAGCACCATGGACAGCTCATGCAAGGCCTGGAGAGCTAACAGGAGGAGAGTTAGAGAGAGAGAGGGGACGCAAGCGGGAGAGAGAAATTACCATTTGTGGAAAACGCCGCCGAATCGCCTATACACATTTTGAGTGAATTACGTGGTTTATTTTATTATTTTAATTATAAACTTTATTTCTGCTAAGAATGTGTTAAAAGACTTACCACTAGAACTTCACCACCCTCCTGTGCTTGAGTGTTGAGAATGCTTTAATGAGCTGATCCTTTTCCAGCGATCTTGTTATTTCATGCTCAATTGATACCTGAGCAGGAGTTGACAGACGCTCCTGGAGCAAGGTTGTCCTCAGATGCGTTTTGATGAGCTTTAGCCTCAAAAAAATTCTCTCTCCACTCGCTACAGTCACAGACACTGTCAGCATGAGTCTTAGAGCAATGGTGAGGTTAGGATACAGTTCAACCAGATTGTTGCTGTAAATGTAGCTCAGAATTTTCAGGCCAGTGGTTTCTTTTGCAGGCACGGCACTGACAGCAGCCGACACCTTGTGAAAAAGGTCCTCAGCACCCACATCACCAAGTGTCCTCTCCATGTTTACGCAGCTGTCTTTCAGTGTGCGACTTTGGGTGGCTTTTTTCATTTCCTCTCTTCCATAAATGAAGCCAAACAGACTGTAAAATGACTCCATCAGCTTGACGCGCTCACTAATGCCTGTGATGGCAGAGTCCACTAGTGGAAGGAAAACTTCTCTCTTGTACTGTTCCTCAGGTGCCACTGTCAGGGAAAGATCTGCACTTTGGGACTGGTACTGGAACTGGTGTTTTGGTATTCGGATTCATGCAGTAGGAAAGACCATTGGCATCCCTATCTCTTCAGCTATGTCTCTGGCATCTGCTTGGGCGGATGAAAGGCCGTTCTCTTTGTATTCCTTGAGAAATTTCAGAATGTATTCCACCTTGCGCTGTAGCACATGATTCCCACTCGTGGGCTCTGGAACAGCTTGCTGACACAATTCACCTCATGTAAAACGTTGTATCAGATGATAACAGTCAGCAGGAATTTCCATGACATGATCTCCTGTTCTAAGCCTCTGGCTGCAGATGTGGTTTCACTGTCACCTTTCTGTGCGGCATGATCAATCAGTGACAGGAGCGCATTGCCAACATCGGCAAGCTGGTAGCACAGAACTTTCACACTTTCCACGCGGCACTCCCATCGCGTGTTGGATATGGCCTTGAGGGTCATCTGTGGCATGTTCTCCTTGAAAAGCTCCCATCTCTGCGTCGATGAGCTGAATAGTGTGTATAGACGTTGCAGCACCCCAAAGAAGCTCACAGACTCCACTGTTGATTTTGCAGCATCGACAATGACTAGGTTTAGGCTGTGGCTGGTGCATGGTATGAACAGTGCTTCCTTGTTAATATCTAGCACCCTCTTCTGCACCCCACTATTCTTCCCCCGCATATTGCTCCCGTAATCATATGCCTGCCCCCTGCATTTTGAGATATTTAATCCAAATTTCTCCATATGCTTTAAGAAAACGTCGGTTAGGCCTGCACCTGTTGTGTCAAGCACTGGTAGGAAACCGACAAAATGCTCACTAACAGTAGCTTCGACATTTACTTGGCATGTGACAATGCGCAGTGTCACAGAGAGCTGCTCTATGTGTGCAGCGTCAGTGGTGCAGTCCATTATCACCGAGAGGTAACGTGATTGTTTTACTCTCTCTGTTATCGCTTCCAGTGTCTTGTCTCCAATAAGTGCGATTAACTCATTTTGTATGGTTTCCCCCATGTAGTGATCAGCAATCTCTTTTTTCTCTGCTCGTCTGACATGTTCGCTCATCACTGGGTTGAACTCGGCAAGCAGCTCCACCAGACCTAGAAAGTTCCAATTATTTGGTTCATGTAGGGCAGCGGTCCCCAACCACCGGGCCACGGACCTGGACCGGGCCGCAAAGCATGTGTTACCGGGCTGCGAGGAAACGATATGAGTCAGCTGCACCTTTCCTCATTCCCTGCCATGCACTGCTGAACTTGAACATAGGGTTGCCTGGGACATCCCGTATATTGGGCTAAATTGGTTTGTCCCGTATTTCCCCTGCTAAGGTAGAGCGTTCCTATGAAACCTTTCGTGCCGAAATGGCATGAAGTGAAGAAGCAATTACCGTGAGTTTATATGGGAAAAATTTTTGAATGTTCCCAGACCCAAAAAATAACCTACCAAATCATACAAATAACACATAAAACCGAAAATAAATTACACTAACATATAGTAAAGGCAGGAATTATATGATAAATACACAGCCTATATAAAGTAGAAATAATGTATGTACAGTGTAGTCGGGAAGATGAAAGCAAAACCGATTGGTGGGGGGAAAAGAAATCGGCACGTACGCGCATGCGCACATCACATGCGCACACAAGTGCCCGCGCAAGGCTTCTTGGTTATGGTAGTCTTTCCTGGGGTAAAGTGTCCCGGGACTTGACTGCTACTTTTGTCCCTTATTTGGGAGGGAGAAAGTTGGCAACCCTAACTGTAAAAGATATGTTGAGGTGAGTTTAACCCAACTTGAACACCCCCCCCACCCCGCTGGTTGGCCGGTCCGTAAGATTATTGGCAATATTAAACCAGTCCGCGGTGCGAAAAAGGTTGGGGACCCCGATGTAGGGTGGAATTATGGGCAATGAACCTCTTCATGACATCGTTCCAGTGTTTTTTTTCCAGCATTTGCATTTCTTGGTACGTGCTGTCGATGGCACTGTGCGTTCTTAAGCATGTTTCCAACTTGTGCCAGCTATGCATGTTGACACAGTGCACATTTGACTTCTCATGATCCTAGAGTGTGAGAGTGAGTCACTCCCACACTCTGAAACCGCCGCAAGTGAGACTGTGATTTCGCTTGCCAAATGGGGTACAGCAGAAACAGAAGATTGAATCAGATGATTATGAGTATGCTAACCATGACCTACGAATGCTTTCTATATTTTTTATCTTCATAAGATATCTGTCCTTGGTAAATCGACAGCGTGATTGGCTCTGTGGAAAGTTAATGTCCTCTAACTGGACGGGACCTCTCTTAACAATGTCGATCCGTTGGTCACTGGTAATATGCGTTGGCCAATGTGCTGGATCGGTCTCTGTGAATGTTAGTGGGGCTTTCTCTCTGTCTGGTGTGCTGGTGGTGGCATCTCCCTCACCTGTCTCAGTTGTAGGACTGTCATCATGTTGTGGTGCTCATTCGTCGAACAAAGTTTGGTCATCATTATCACCATCTGTCTGAGTAGAATTGTTGTTCTCATTTTCATTGCTCTGATTATCAACATCTCCTGTACCGCTTACACTGTCACTTGGCACTGCCGCCCCATGCTGTGATGATGGTGCAGCAGCAACTGCAGTCTGCGGGCCTTTTACAGATGCTGCACCAAAGAAAGATGTAACTATTGGGAGACTATTTAGATGTTTTGTTTTGTTGTCTAATATTTTCTGTTTTTCAGCACCGCTAGGATAGGAGCGTTTCATTTTCCTCTCATTGAAAAGTAGCCTTCTTTGCTAGGAGCAATGTTTACAAGTGAAGTAAAAATTTTAATGTATCTTCTCAGATGTCAGTCAGCAGGCACCCACTGGTGGTTCAGCTGGCAATAGCAGGAGAATATTATGGCGCCTGGGAGCTGTGCATTAAATTTTTGCATGTCAGTCAGGGGCCCATGGGAGGGCGGGGCCTGTTTCAGTTGAAATGGGTGAAACATAGCTAAGGCCGCCTATGACTTCATCACACCAAAAGAGGAGAGCATTTCCCAGTTGGTTACAACTTCAAAAAAATACTGAAATATTTTAAAAGCCTTGACTAAAACTATTAAACTGACCTCATACTGAATGATCAATGTAAATATCAAGCACTTCAGTTATTTAAGGTTCTTAAGAGGAGCTTAAGTTAAGCAACCTACCAATAATTTCATTTTGTTTTGCATCCAAGTTGTATTCCCAAATGAAGTAACAGAATATGATCTCATGCCATACTATGTTCATAACATACACAACTTAAGCCCACTGGAGGTGTTGTGGCATCAGCACCAAACTTCGAGATGAGTGGTCCCGGGTTCGAATCTGGCCGGCTCCTTGCACGTTTTCCATCCATACTGGGTTGAACGTTGGGCTAGCAACTCAGCCTCGTAAAAAAAAACAGTCAAAATGCTAAAGGAAGGGCAACTTCACTGCCTGATGTGCCACAAGGTGCGGAGAGGAATAACACACACGTCTAAAAACCCAAAGCGAAAACACTCAGCAGGTCAGCAGCATCTGTGGGGGAAACAGCCGGTAATATTTCAGATCAAAGACTCCTCATCACAACTCGGTGTCATTAATTTATTCAGAACAGAAGCTGAGAATATTGTGGAGTGATTTTCTATTGTCTGAGCACATGAGCTGGAGAGGAGATGGTCTATGAAGCACTCTTAAAAATATAGTTAGGAGATATAACTGTCAATTTTATGAACAGAAAGCTCTCGCAGATGACCATTATTCAGCATTATATATAGAGCAGCATGTATATACGGTACTGCCAGGACTCTGGTGATAACTGTCCAGCGCAGTTAGTGATCTAATATATTACCAAACTGGATTGCTATGTATGTTAGATAGTTATCGCCAGAGTCTTGACAGTACAATGCTACTCAATATATAATGCTGAATATTGGTCACCTGTGAGAGTCTCCTGTTCATAAAATTGACAGTTATGTTAGTGAGCTGGGGTGTATGGGGAGAAGTAGGACTTCTGGTGAATGGGGACTGTCGTGGCTATTCCGGAACAGCTCACTCACCTTTGGTCCCCACTGGATGCTCAGCTCTCACCTGTGGCTCCAAGCAGCTGTTTTCAGCTACAGATCTGGTGCATAGCTTTGACAGGCAGTCGAAACCGGGTGAGGGTAGCCAGTGTTCTCATACCCCGGTGAGTTAGGGACACGCCTGTCCTAGCATGCGAAGTCAGCTCTGGCAGACTGGGCCGCTGAGATCTACAGTGAGATCCAACGGCCAGGAATGTGGTTCTGCAACGCTCTGTGGAGAGCAAAGGGCATGACAAGGCACAGGAGTCAATATGGTCATCAAAGGAACCAAGGAAGACCCCAGTTTGTGAGGCAACACACACACAAAGTGCTGGGGGAACTTAGCAGGCCAGGCAGCATCTATGGAGAAGAGTAAACAGTCGACATTTCAGGCCAAGACACTTCAATAGGATGCCTACCGTGAAGAAGTTTAAAACCTGTTTACTCTTTTCCATAGATGCTGCCTGACCTGCTGAGTTCCTCCAGTATTTTGTATGTGTTGCTTTGGATTTATAGCATCTGCAGATTTTCTTGTGTGTGTGATTCCCAGTTTGTGGCTCTTGTTTGTACCACTGGACCCGGACTTCTGAGGTCGAGAGGGTGGAACTGGCCCCATGCAGTGGCTTTTCCACTTTAGGAACTCTACCACACAGGTTTCTTGCCATCGTCGGGCACGATGGACAACCACCATCAGCATATAAGTGAACTAAATTATGTCCACACCTCCCTGGTGTGAGAGCAATATGCTACATACAGAGTTAGGCAGTCACTTCAGAATAAACCATCACAGCTGACAATGAATAATGGTGGAAAGTCAATCAATTAACTGAGGGAGAGTCTTAGGGAGCATCCTGATCCTCAGTGATGGTGCAATCAGTAATGATTGTAGATGACCAGTATTTGCAATCGTTGTCATCATCAGCAACAAAATGGATAATTCATCTCAGCCGAAGAAGAATGTGGTTACCTGTCTCAATGACTTTTGTCCAGCAGCAAAGTGGTGGAGCACTTTGTGAGGTTGGTGATGAAACATATTAACTCCTGACTGAGAAGTGATTATGATCCACTCCAATTTGCCTACCGGAGCAAGAGGTCCAGAGCAGATGCCATCTAGTTGGCCCTTCACTCAACCTTGGAACATCTGGACAGCAAAGGTGCACACATCAGGATGCTCCTTTTCGACTACAGCTTGGCATTGAATATTATCTTTTCCTGAAAACTAGTCAATAAGCTTCAAGACTTTGGTCTCAGTACCACTTTGTGCAATTGCACTCTCAATTTCCTCACTTGCAGACCCCAGTCAGTATGAATTAGCGACAACATCTCCTCCACAGTCTCCATCAGCACAAGTGCACCACAAGGCTGTGTGCTCAGCCCCCTGCTCTCCCCACTTTACACTTATGACTGTGTGGTTAAGCACAGCACTAAGTGCCATATTCAAGTCTGCTTTCCTGCTACAATGTTTTCTTCATAATTGTACTTATCAAATCAATAACCTCTTACTCAATGTCAGCAAGAACAAGGAGCTGAATTTGAACTTCAGGAGGAGAAAACCAAAGGTCCATGAGCCAGTCCTCATCAGAGGATCAGGAATGGAGAGCATCAGCAACTTTAAATTCCTCAGTATTATCATTTCAGAGGATATATCCTGGGCCCAGCACATGTGCAATTACGAAGGAAGCACACAGCGCCTTTACTTCCTTAGGAGTTTGTGAAGATTCGGCATGATATCTAAAACTTTGACGTGCTTCTGTAGATGTGTGGTGGAGAATATATTGACCGGCTACTTCACAGCCTGCTACGGAAACAACAATGGCCTCCATCAGAAAATCCATCAAAAAGTAGTGGACAAGACCCAATCCATCATGGACAAAGCCCTCCCAATAACTGAGCACATCTACATGGAGCATCTTAGCAGGAAAGCAGCATCCGTTGGCATGGACCACCACCACCTAGGTCATGCCTTCTTCTCACTGATGCCCTCAAGAAGGTGGTACAGGAGCCTCAGGACTCACATCACCAGATTCAGGAACAGTTATCACCTCTCAACCAACAAGCTCTTCAACCAGTGAGGATAACTTCATTCAACTTCATTCACCCCATCACTGAAATATTCTCACAACCAATGGATTCACTTTGAAGGACTCTTCATCACATGTCCTTGATATTTATTGCTTATTTATTTATTATTATGATTATTATTATTAATATTTCTTCTTCCTTTTTATATTTGCAGAGCTTGTTGTCTTTTGGTTGTATGGCCAATTGGTGCAAGCCTTTGTTGCTTCTATTATGGTTTTTGGATTTATTGACCATCCCTACAAGAAGATGAATCTTAGGGTTGCATATGGTGACATAGAGAATATAGAACATAGAATCTGTGGTTATCTGAGTTAATGTCTCCTTACTGTCAGCTTGAACCATTCTGGCCATTATCCTCTGACCTTCTCATTAACAAGGCACTTTTTACAAATAGAACTGTCGGTCGGCCACTGGAAGTTTTTTGTCTTTTGCATCATTCTCTGTAAACTCCAGAGACTATTGTGTGTGAAAATCCCAGGAGATCAGCAGTTTCTGAGATACTCACTCCACCCCATCTGGCACTAACAATTATTCCACAGTCAAAGTCACTTAGATCACATTTCTTCCTGAATCTAACATTTGGTCTGAACAACTGAACCTCTTGACCCTGCCTGCACGCTTTTGTGTTGTGCATTGAACTGTGCACATGATTGACTGATTATATATTTGCATTAATAAGCAGGGGTATAGGTGTTCCTAATAAAGTGGCCACTAAGTGGATAGTATTCTTCCTAATGCTTCCTACTTAGCTGTACTGCAGTGGTTCACATCAGCAGATCAGCAGAATAATCTCAGTGAGAACTCAGGGTAAATATCAGCCTTGTCAGAATTGCTTTTCAGGGTGTGAATAAATACATTCAAAAATCAGCTAGATATGTTGAGAGTGTTTGCCTGACAGGAAAGATTGGAATCAGATACAATAAATGTATTAGTTATTTGTAACAATATTTATCTGAGGAGGATGATACGGCAGCAGAATATTCTTTTTTTTTATTCAACATGTGTTGAAGAGATTTCTGAAAAAAAAGTGCATGCTGTGTTACTTAATTGGATTTTCAACCATATCGGGAGGATAACAAATTATTCCTGCTTGAGTTGGTGGCAAAGAGGAAGGATAAGATTTTTCTTGGGGTTCTGTATTCCTAGTTGTATTGGAAGAAATACTCGAGGTAATTTTACCAAAAAATGCCTGCAAAATTTTACTAGGACAAACAAATAGGATTCAATGATATCTAGAGAAGCAAATGGAAATAAAGTGAAAGTGTTACTATCAAACAATATCCAGTCAGTGACCACTTTAATACATGCACCTTTACACCTGCTAATGAGTGCAAATACCTAATCAGCCAAATATCTAATCATGTGGCAGCTACTCAAAAACATGCAGATGTGGTCAGGAGGCTCAGCTGTTGCACAGACCAAACATCGCTATCGGTAAGAAAAGTGACTTTGACCACAGAATGATTGTTGGTACCAGACGGTATGGTCTGAGCATTTCAGAAACTGCTGATCTCCTGGGAAATTCATGCACAACAGGTCAGGAAAAAACAGAAAAAACATCCAGTGAGCGACAGTTCTGTGGGGGAAAGAATGCCCTGTTAATGAGAGGTCAGAGGTCCAGGGCCAGACAGGTTCAAATTGACAGGAGAGTGACAGTAACTCAAATAACTTCGTTTTACAACAATGGTGTGCAGAAGATAATCTCTGAATGCACAACATGTCGAACCTTGAATTCGATGGGCTACGGCAGCAGAAGGCCAGGAACATACAGAAATATACCCAATGGCCACATTATTAACTACAGGAGGTACCTAATAAAGTAACTAGGTATATAAATACAAATATACACAGTACTGTCAATCAGTGAATTGGGTTAAAACTGCTTGGTTTAATCCTACAGTATTCAATGGAAAGTCCATATTGAAATCATATTAAAATAGACTTTACTACATTGGAGAGATGTGACAGAAATGGTTTCTTGTTTGAGGGAGGGTTTTGTCTTATATAGATTTTTCTTTAGTAATTTGCAGTATGCTTTATTCCATTTCAGTGAATGATAGACTCTTTCGCCTCATTTAACCTCCAACCCTATCTTCTTTGTAAAATGGATTTGTGACATGTATGCTATAGCAAACATCCAAATCAACCAGCCCCTGCTTGAATATGTGGAAATATTGGCTTGTCTGACACTATTAAATAGAAGCTCTTTCACATCATCACTGTTCTACACAGCAGGACTTGCAAGCATGAGTTGTTTTCTAATGTAGATAGAAGAATTGCCTAACTGTTAAAACCTCTGACTGACTTCAGAGAGCTGTGTGAAACTGTTTTATTTTAAGACTGTGCTAAGATAAAAATGCTTTTCAGAAAATGCTTACAGATCATGCGAATACTCTCCCGTTCACTTTGATCAGCTCTCATCACAACTTTCTCCCATATTTGAGGTAAGTAATAACCTGCCTGTAGCCAAAACCGTAAGCTTAAAATCATATGACTTATGTTGCTTAAAATATCGATTTGAAGCTTTCCCTGGTGTATCAGAGCCCTATAGTCTCTCACTGTCTTGATAATGTGCTTCTTTTTCTATATTTCTTGCCAAATGGACAATTTTGCATTTTCCAAGTTCTTGAACTGTAGGTTATTTGTGTGGAGACCTCTCGTGGTCCGTCAGTTCTTTCGATTTGGACTCCTTATCCAGGAAAGGATGAGCTGGGCATTGGAGACGGTCCAGAGGAGGATCATAAGAAGGATCACAGAATGAAACGGTTAATTTGCGAAGAGTGTTTGATGGCTCTGGTTCAGGATTTTAGAAGAATGGGGCGGGGGAGATATCATTGAAACTTACCGAATGTTGAAAGACCTATATTGAGTAGACATTGAGAGGATGTTTCCAATAGTCGGCGAGTCTTAGGCCAAAAGGCACAGCCTCCGAATACAAAAATGTCTCTTTAGAACCGAGAAGAGGAGGAATCTCTTTAGCCATAAGGTGATGAATCTGTGGAATTCATTGCCACAGAGGGCTTTGGAGGCCAAGTTATTAGGTATACTTAAAGCAAAGGTTGGTAGGTTCTTGATTAGTAAGGGTACCAAAGGTTACAAGGAGAAGGCACACGAATGGGGTTGAGAGGGATAATAAATCAGCCGTAATCAAATATTGGAGCCAAAAAGCCTAATTCTGCTCCTATGTTTTATAACCTTAAGGTCTTACAGTATTTGGTATTTATTTTCACAGACTTTGACTATGGTAATCATGCATTATTTCTATTGTACAAGAACATTAAATAAAAGCTTCTGCAGAGATATGAGTGTATTCTTTTGGCAGATGTTATTGCTCTTGAGAAACAACAGGCCCACCTCCTTTCTTCTTCACATATCTGACAGTATGCCATATTCCAAAAATGGAAATTTTAAAATAAATTAGTAGCCTATCAGGATAATATGAGATTCCTTCGCACTTCATATCAGACAGAACAAAAGAAAAAATGGATATTTAGTTAGAGAATCATGAAATGGATACTGCAGAGAGAGAGAGAGAGAGAGACCCTTCAGCCCTTTGAGTTAATGCTAGTTCTTGGTCAAACAGTTCTGTCGGCTTCGTTCTCCAGCATTTTCCTCAAAGGCCTACAAATTATTTCTTCACAAAAGCCTCATCAACACCCTTTTCAAAACCAAAGTTGATTCTTCGTCCAACCCCGTCTCCAACTACTTTCTGCATAATAAAGTCTTTTGACTGGTCTTTTTGATTTACCAGATATTTAAATCTATGTCTATTATACTTAATGCATTCGCTAATGGAAATATCTTACATCCACTTATCCTATTTAAATCAGTTCTTGGTCTGCCGAACTCAACAAGCAAACCAAGGGCATGCCTAGGCCATTTGTCCACTCAAGCATGCTACATATTTGACAAGGTAGTGGCTGATCAGAATGCAAATTCGACTCTGTTTGCCCATGGTAAACTTTCACTCTCTTACTCACCAAGATTTTAACAATCTCTGACTCAAACACATTCAAAGATTCGGCTTCCACTGCTTTTCGAGGAAGTGACCTCCAATGAATCATGACTCATCTCTCACCTGTTTCAAAACAATGACCTCTGGTTCTAGGTTCTCCCACAAGAGGAAATGTCTTGTATGCCTCAGTCAAGTCTCCTTGCACGTTTCTAAACACTATATTAAAGCCTAGTCTGTCCAACCTTCCCTCAGAAGACAACCATCCCACTGCAGACTTTAGTCCAGTAATCCTTCTCTGAACTGCCTTTAGTGCATTAATATCCTTTCTTAATTAAGGGGACCAATACTTTGCACCATGACTTACATCTAGTCTCTCCAATAGCCTATATTGAGTGAAGCATAACCTCCTAACTTTTGTATTCAATCCCTCTTACAATAAATGATAATGTTCTGAGGATTTCCCTCTTTACTTGTAGTATCCAAAATAGCCTTCGGTGAATCATGCACAAGGATAGTAAAGCTCTCTCTGTACATCAGACCTCTACAGACTCTCTCCTTTAGGATAATGTGCTTCTTTTCTTTATATATTGGCAAAATGAACCACTTTACATTTACCCACTTTATACTCTACTTGCTTAATCTTTGTACACTTACTTAATCTAATCATATCTATTTGAAGCCTCTTATTGTTTTTCTCACAACTTACCTTTCATCTTGCTTTTGTATCAACAAACTTTGTTTTCATACGTTTGTTGCCTTCTTCGAAGTCGTTGACATAAGTTGAGCCAATTCCTATGACATGCCATTCATTACATTTTGTCATCCAGAAATAGAACCAAAGTTCCAAGTTCAAAGTCAATTTATTATCAAAGTACATATATGACACCATATCCCAACCTTGAGATTCATTTTCTTGCAGGCATTCACAGTAAAACAAAGAAATACAATAGAATCAATGAAGAATTATAGATAAAGTCTGACAACTAATGTGCAAAAGAAAACAAACAACAAACACAAAAAATGAACATCAATAATGATAAGTATATATGTAAATAAATAATACTGAGAACGTGAGTTGTAGAGTCCTCGAAAGTGAGCCTATGGGTTACAGAAAAGGTTCAATATCAAGGTGAGTGAAATTTCCCACTCTGGTTCAGAAGTCTGATGGTTGAAGGGAAAGAATTATTTATGACTCCTTTCTGTTTTCTGCCAGCCAGCCAGTCTTCTGGTGTGCTAACACAAAAGCAGAAAATCCTGGGAACACTTAGTCAGTCCAGCTGCATCTGGGGGAAAATAAAGAGAGCTTCAAGTCGAAGATTCTGCATCACAGCCGATGTGTCTGTATGTTACTTCTTACACCACGATCTTTTATTTTACGCAATAGCGTTTGATGTGATTTCTTATTGAATGCCTTCTAGAAATCTAAACGTAGCACAGTCTAAAACAGAGATAGATAGCCCCTTGGTACGGAAAGGTTTACCAAGGATAGTCAGAAATGCAGAGTGACATTATAGTCACATTAACCGTGATCTTATTGAGCAGCAGAGCAAGCTTAATGGTCCATGTGGATTCCTCCTGCTGCTCATTCATATGTTCATCTACCAATTTCCCCTTGAAATTGTTTAAGAAGGATAAAATTGAATCTGCAAGAACACAAAAACAGATTGTATGAGAAATTATTATCTTTGAAAGGGTTTAACAAAAGTAAACAAGGATTTCTCAACACAAAAGAATATGCTGGAAATCCAGAGCAACACACACAAAATTCTATCTGGGTAGCCTCCAACCTGATTTCTCCATCCGGTAAAAATTTTACTCCTCCTTCCCTCTTTTTCTATTCCCCTGTCTGGTCTCATGCCTCTTCTCCTCACCTGCTTATCATCCCTCCTTCATACTCATTCTTCCCTCTCTTCCATGGTCCACTCTCCTCTCCTATCAGAATCCTTCTTCTCCAGCCCTTTACCTTTCCCACCCACCTGACTTCACCTATCACCTTCCAGCTAGTCCTCCTTCCCCTTCCCCCCATCTTTTTATTCTGGTACCTTCCCCCTTCCTTTCCAGTCCTGAAGAAGGGTCTCGGCCTGAAACGTTGGCTGTTTATTCATTTCCATAGAGGCTGTCTAACCTGCTGAGTTCCTCCAGCATTTTGTGCGTGTTGCTGAGGATATCTCACAAGCGGAAGCAGCAGAGTTTATAACGGGCGGGGGGGGGGTGGGATAAGGAAATGGCACAAATATTAAATGAAAAGTCTGCATTCTGTACTCACAAAGAATGATTAAAGGAAGATGTTGGAAACGCTGGGGAACCAGGGGTCTAATAAGAGTGAGGAATTTCTGTAATTAATATTACAGGAGAAAAGTTATTGGTCAAATTGGTTGCTGAGATTGTTTCTGCTGAGAATGATGGACTTTGAGCATGGGTGGCACAAGGAATTTTGGGATTCAAGAGGAAAGCGGGGAAATGTACAAACTCAGCCAAAGTGTCATTGAATAGCCAGGCAAACTCCAGGGGCAAAATGGACTCTTCCCAGTCTCTTATTCTTTTATTCTTGTGCTTCATAAATTCATAAAAATTCATAACATGAAGGAAGCTCCTCATGTTCATTCTGTCCAAAAACATCTGTTACAATTGTTTCGACACCTCCCTTTTACTGACCATATCCCTTCAATTTAAACCCTCTATTCCTATCATTAAGCACAATCCATACAATTAAGATGAAGCTGGAAAACATCATTTCACAATTTCCTTCAATTAGTCCTGACGAAGGGTCTCGGCCTGAAACGTCGACTGCACCTCTTCCTAGAGATGCTGTCTGGCCTGCTGCGTTCACCAGCAACTTTTATGTGTGTTGCTTGAATTTCCAGCATCTGCAGAATTCCTGTTGTTTTCACAATTTACCGTTTTGATGAGGTTTGCAGTTATTCTTAATCATTTAGAACTGATTTACAGAAATTCTCAAAACTGTATCCACATATAATTCCAATATTTCCTCGAAATGGATGTTATTAATTATTAGCTGTCATTGGTTAACATTAGTTTTATATTATATTAGAGAAAATTACTGGTAGCACCTAATTTTAGAAATTATCTTTAGTAAGATAGAGCAGTTACAGTGGAATTGATAACAACAGATTCTATAATTACCCCACAGAAGTAATTTTAAAGTAAGAAAATTTAATTCAGGGTCATCGTAAAAATTAAGTTCTTCATTTAATTAGGGCGACATAAACTGTCCTTGAAAGTGATATTTTTGATATAATCCCATTTCCTAGCTCTGTATACATCTGTCACTATAGAGCCCTCAAATCTACCAGGAAATGGTTAGTTGGTATTATCTACTGATTACATCAGGGAACAGTTTTATAAGATTCAAGAGAAAACAATCCTTTTCCAGTATGGCTAACTTCCAGAATTTACCAGAAAAGCTTCTCAGACCAAGGCTGACTCTTCCAAAGCCGCTCTGAATTTAATGTTAACACAAGTAAATAATTTAGAAAACACTTGTGGGTCTCAAGTAAGCCTGTCATTTTGGCTCTGTGTCTGCTGATCATCGGCAGCTGCACGTTCCTGCTGACGGCAGCGTGACCTGATAAAGAAAGAAGCTGTCTCCGTGGTACCTGATGCTTGGAGGTGCCCAGGCTGAGCTGGTTCCAGCATGGCAGCTGAACCACAGGTATGCCCATTTACATGAGACTTCATCAGTATTCATGGTGGAAAGGGGCAGGTAACTAGTGCACGCTGAAAGTACGCACGTGGAGGAGGCGGATCACGGCTTCAATCTCAGCAAGAACTCACTGAAAAATGTCTGTGATTCTTGTGTCAAGCCGCCAGCATTTCTCCAGGAGCTCGTTGCCAAGTTCAGGGTTCCCGTGTGAGCGTAGAAGCCTCAAACATGCTGGCAGCTCTTTATCCTCCAGTATCAAGCTCATGGATTCGAGCAACGAAGTATGAGCCCACTGCAATCCCACAGCTCTTACATGAGTACCTGCCTCAGGTTAGTCCTTCTGCGGGTTCAGCAAACTCACTTCCACGGGGAGAGTAGTCTGGAAGGAAGAAGTATAAGATAACTTATTTCCTTGAATAAATTGAATTGAGGGAAATTCATAGATTTGCAGAGTTATGAATGGCCCTTAGACCGAACATCCAGCCAAACAAGATGTTTATCTAAACTATTCCCACGTGTCTGCATATTACTTATTTCTATGTTTAAAATTACATTTTTGGTAATCAGAATTGATTTATAAATGTTTTAAAATATATATGAATATTAGGAGTATCCAAATTCCTTGACAGATTTTACTACCACTAAGGATGGGTGGGTGACAGGGTTGTGGGGATGGGGCTGTTGCTATTTAAACTTATTCAGCTGTCAAAGTTTCTCCTGCTATTTGATTGGTTGTCTTTTGCTCACATGACATTACTGTTAAGAATCAGAGCTGCCTCAGACACCAAGTGCCATTGGTAAGTTCACAAATATAAGTTTGTGCTGATTTCATACATTGGCAAGATCTGGCTCATTGTGTCAGACATCCAGGGGAGGAACGGTATTGCAGTGGTTAGTATAATGCTGTTACAGCACCAGCTATGAGATGGGAGGCCAATTCCCACCTCTGTCTGTAAGGGGATTGTACAGTACATTTTCCTCATGGCCTCATGAGGTTTCCTCCAGGTACTCTGTGTTCCTGCTACATTCCAACGATGTAGGGCTATGGATGAACAAGCTCCTCATGACCCCATGGGGTTTCCTCCAGGTGCTCTGGGTTCCTCCCACATTGCAATGATGTGTGGCTAGGCGCAGTGATCGTGGGCATTCTATATTAGCGCTGCTCCTAGCTCAAATCTTGCTGATTTGATTTGACAAAAATTATGCATTTCATTGTATGTTTTGATGTACAAAAAGCAAATTTTCTGTTTATGTTCAAGTTTAGCATTGTCATAGACATGCATGGGCAGAGCATAAATACCATGAAAAATTGTTTTGAAAAATCTGTATTTCAGTAAAGATATGTTCTTCTAATCTTCCATCTTCCCCAATCACAACTGAACATCAGACCAAATGAAGATTGCATTGCCAATATCCTCCAGGGTTTCCGTGGCCATGATCTTTCATGTGTCAAGGTCTCTTCAGGCTGGAGATACCTTCTTGCCGTTATTCACTTGTCGTGGTTCTGTGATCACTTGAGTCACTCAACGGTCGTTTTTTATTGGTGGGACCTCAGACGGCTGTAGAATATGATCCAGGATCCACATCTTCTGGTGCAGTGTGGGCAAGATAAGCGGAGGCTGTGATAAGCGGTTGGCTCTTTCGGTTTGTCAGTCTCTCCCTTTCGCAGCTGGAAGGAAATCCACTTGTACTGCCCATTGATAATCTTTGTTTACAGGGAGCTCATTATGTTTTCCTCTGTTTTATCTTAGACAAACAGGTGGAGCAAGCATAAGGATTTGAGAGGATTGCCGGTCCCCTCTGACTAGCTACGCTCACGAGAAGCTAGCATGAAGCTGATTTTCTGCATCAGAAGCAGCAGGCCAAAGTCAATTACACATGGTAAGCCCCATGCTTGATTTTGGAATCACCTCCTTGTTTAAACTTCAAAGAGTTGCATTTGTATAGCATCTTTCACTTCCTTCAGAGCCCCAAAGAAATTAACTTCCAAGAAGCGTTTCTGAAGTGCAGACCATGTTGCAGTACAGGAAACAATGCAGGCAGTTTGTAAGGCCCCAGCAAAACAGCATTGTGCTGATGACAGATGATCTGTCCAAAGGAAGTTGGATGAGGTATTAATATTGACCAGTTCATCAGTGAGAAAGCACCCACTATTCCTCAAACAAACCACTGGAGCTTTAATGTCTGTCTGAGAGGATGGTTTATCTCTCAAATAATGGCATCTCTGGCACAGCGGTGGAATTGCATTAGAGGGCCACTGCCGAGTCACAGTGTACCTTTGATAGAGGAGGCTCGCAGTGCACCATCTCTACTAACAGCAGCCAAACTGAGATCTACACAAGAACAGAACTTCAAAAGTCAAATCAAAATTAAAGCCTGACTGCCAACCATTATGTAAAAGGCCTAAATAACAGAAGAAACGATATGAATATATTTATCCTTTACTCAAAATGATTAATGCACAGAAGAGGGCTGAAGAGTAATGTAATGGGTGACAGATGACACATATTGTTCTTTATAGACACTGCGCTCGCTCTAAGAGATGGTGTCTGATATAATGACGTCAGTGTCAGGCTACTAATTTTGGTTTGTTTGTAATGGAAGTAAAGGGTTAGAATTTTTTTAGATTATGAAGACTCGCAGTCCTCTTTTATTGTCATTTAGTAATGCATGCATTAAGAAATGATACAATATTTCCTCCGGTGTGATATCACAGAACACAGGACAGACCAAGACTGAAAAAACTAACCAAACCACATAATTATAACATATAGTTACAACAGTGCAACAATACCATAACTTGATGAAGAGCAGTCCATGAGCACAGTAAAAAGTTCAAAGTCTCTCAAATGTCCCACATTTCACGCAGACGGGAGAAGGAAGAAAAACTCTCCCTGCCATGCCCGACCACAGTCCGACTCTGAGTTGTCCGAAAACTTCCAGCCTCCGATCAGCTCTCCAACACTGAGTACCGAGCACCATCTCTATCCGAGCGATCCGACCTCAATCTCGGACACCTACAGCAGGCAAAGCCGGGGATTTTGAGGCCTTCCCTCCAGAAGATTCACGATCGTGCAGTAACGACAGCAGCGAACAGGCGCTTCAGAAATTTCTCCAGATGTTCCTTTGTGCTTTCACATCTGTCTCCATCAAATCAGAATTGTCCACAGCCCCTACTTAACGGATATGATATCGTTTTTCACCAGAGGGTTGAGCATGTGAGGCATGCTACAGTCTCTCCTCCTGACTTGTAGCTTTTGTTAAGCACATAAAATCACTCTTTCATGTTTCATTTATAAAATCCTAGAGGGTCACGTAACTCATTGAAACCATATTAGTTCTCTTGGAGAACAAGCCAGTCAGTCCAACTCTCCTGTTCTCCTAGCGCTGCAATTTCTTGCTTTTTGACACTCATCCGTCTCCCCTTTGAACAATACAGTTGAATCTGCCTTTATTCCTGCCCCTGGCAATGCATCCAAACCTCAACTCCTCACTGTGTGGAAATATTTATCAATCATTCAGTCCTGATGGGTTTCAACCCAAAACATCAGCAATTCCTTTTCTCCCACAGACGCATCTTGGCCTGCTGATTTATTCCAGCAAATAGTTTATTACACCAGATCCCAGCACCTGCACTCCCTGTTTATCAATTGTGTAACTTCTGAGTTGTTTGCCTATTACCTTAACTCTGTATCCGCTAGTTCTTGGCTCCTCCATCAATGGGAATGGTTTCACTCAATCTATTCTCTCTCTCTCTCTCTCTCTCTATCTATAGCCTTCTTGATATCACGTCTGTCAGATTCTCTTGCAATCTCTACTGTTCCGATGAAAATGACCACAGCTTCTCTATATAACTATGTTCAGTGGTCATACAGTACCTGCTATGCAGTACCTAATAAAGTGGCCACTGAGTGTATGTTTATGATCTTCTGCTACTGTAGCCCAGCTATTTCAAAATTTGGTGTGTGGTGCTCTTCTGCACACCACTGTTGTAACGCATGGTTACTTCAGTTATCATCACCTTCCTGTCAGCTTGAACCAGTTTTGCTAATCTGCTGATTTCTCTCATTAACAAGGCATTTTCACCCACAGAATCAGCACTCACTGAGTGTGTTTTGTTTTTTGCACCATTGTTTATAAGCTCTAGAGACTGCTGTGCATGGAAATCCCAGGAGATCAGCAGTTTCTGAGATACTCAAACCACCCCATCTGGCACCAACAACCATTCCACTGGCAAAGTCACTTTGGTCACCTTTATTCCCCGTTCTGATATTTAGTCTGAACAACAACTGAACCTCATGGCCATGTCTGCATGCTCTTATGCATTGAGTTGCTGCCACGTGATTAGCTGATTAGATATTTGCATTAACGAGCAGGTGTACAGGTGTACCTAATAAAATAGCCACTGAGTGTAGATTCCACTCCCTTAAATAGATTAGTAAATCTCTTTGCATCCTCTCTAAAGTTTTGCGAAACAATGGTGTCCAGAATAAGCTCAATTCTGGCTGATCCAGTGTTTTGTATAGGTTCGTCGTGATTTCATTAGTTTCTGTGTGCAGTTTCAACCACTGTCTCCATCTGCCCAGTCATTTTCAATGGACTATGCACATACTGTATGCATAGTTTGCAGATATCTCTGTTCTTATGCTGCCTTTAGAATTGTGCCTTCTGGCTAATTTTCTCATTGATCCTAGCAATAAGTAACACCTCACATTTCTCAGTATTAAATTTCATTTGCCACCTCTCCTCCCATTCCACAAGCCTGTCTATATTTCTTTGGAACCTATTACTGCAGTAAGCAGTGATGATTACTAATCCATCAGTATAAATAGCATCAGACATCAATAAAACAGAGGCAACAGCAATGCCATCTGCATTAAAAGCCAAAGGGAAATGAACACCAACAAAGGGTTTGAAAACCAAATGAAACCACCAAAAACACAGATAAGATGAAGAATATTAGTACTTCAAACCCATCATAACTTCAATGTTTAGGATCTTAATAAATAATCAATGAGTCACAGTTTCAAGCATAATGAATAACCTTGATTTAGTACTGGGCCATTTAAAATACCCATTCAAATACCCATTAAACTTCATCAGATTAAATAAAATTTATTATGTTTTTTCTTGTTTGCACACTTATCAGTACTTTGTTAAAACTGAGAGCTTCCTCTTGTTTCCAATAAAACATTATCTTTTATCTGGGTATTCTGCAATACATGAAAGACAATTAATAACTTTTTGAAGTGTCATCGCTGTTTTTGTTTTGTAAGTAAACCCTGAGGTGCAACAACATCCCAGAAACAGCAGAGTGATGATCAGGCAGGTAATCTGCTTAGCTATAGGACCACAAAACCATAAGACATAGGAGCAGAATAATGCAATTCGGCCCATCAAATCTGCTCCACATTTCCACCATGGCTGATTTATTATCCTAGTCTCCTGTCTCCTCCCGTCTTAACCCTTGAAGCCATTTCCAATCAAGAACCTATCAACCTCCACTGTAAGTTTACCCAATGGCTTAGCCTCCACAGCCGTCTGTGAGAATGAATTCCATAGATTCACTCCTAGCTGGCTAAAGAAATTGCTCCTCTTGTAAAGGGATGTCATGTTCTGAGGCTCTGCCCTCAGTTCCTGGACTCCCCCACTATATGAAACATCCTTATAAGGCATCCGTTAGTCTTCTGAGACCATGGATCTGCACCTGGAAAGTCTTCACTCACCAGGGCGCAGGCCTGGGCAAGGTTGTATGGAAGACCAGCAGTTGCCCATGCTGCAAGTCTCCCCTCTCCACGACACCGATGTTGTCCAAGGGAAGGGCAAGAACCGATACAGCTCAGCACCAGTGTCGTCGCAGAGCAATGTGTGATTAAGTGCCTTGCTCAAGGACACAACATGCTGCCTCAGCTGGGGCTCGAACTCACAACCTTCAGGTTGCTAGTCGAATGCCTTAACCACCTGACCACGTGCCCATACAAACATCCTTATATGCAAAGCATTATAAATGGACACTAACAAAATTGAGCCAAAATAATGTAATGCTCTGGTTAAGATTTTTGCTGCTATGCTGTAGGTATTTCATTTTAGCAATTCTGTAAGAGCAGTCTGTTCTGCTTTCGGCTTGTTTGGGTTTGAGCTGAGATAAGGAGCTTTATTGTTCAATTTAGGAATGTGGTGTCAGCCAATCAGAATGGTGGAATCAAGAGAAGGCTCTAGGGAAGGCTAGGTGGAGAGGTCTTGGTTGGCGGGAGCCTAGAGAAGACAGGAGAGAAGATGAGAATGCCATCACAAGGTGCCTTTGGCAGATGAATAGCTTCAAGGAGCAAGGACCAGTACTCCCGTTGGGGAGCCCATTTGTTTGAGATGGATACCGGCCGACATTCGGAAGGTGCGGTGTGTACATCAAAAACAACGGCTTCTGGAAGATTTGAGCTCCACTGTGCACATGTGACAGGCCCTCTTTTGTTTTTTTTTCTTTCGTTCCTTTAATAACTGGTTGCTTAAGCCAACATTCTTAAATATGCTTCTTTATAATTGTATGCAGCGTACAACCTGTAATACCTTGCAGATGGGCGATTGCTGGGGGCAGTAAATCTCACAGCATTCGCTCAAACCGGGATTTGGGTGGGCGAGACATCCCAATCTCATGGGTTTGTCAGGACCAAAGTCGTACACACCCTGGACATACAAAGCCTGAGAAAGGTGGGTTTCTCACTGCGGAGTCCAGTGACTGTTAGCGAGGGGCTAACAAGCCACATTTCCAGCGATGTTCTGTAAAAAGGGGTTTTAATAATATGAATTTAAAGTGAGAGGTAAACAACAGGAATTCTGCAGATGCTGGAAATTCAAGCAACACGCATCAACGTTGCTGATGAACGCAGCAGGCCAGGCAGCATCTCTAGGAAGAGGTACAGTCGACATCCCTATATACTTCTATCCCCCATCAGGAAGGCCTCAAAGCTCTCCGCTTCTTTTTGGATTCCAGATCTAATCAGTTCCCCTCTACCACCACTCTGCTCCATCTAGCGGAATTAGTCCTCACTCTTAATAATTTCTCCTTTGGCTCCTCCCACTTCCTCCAAACTAAAGGTGTAGTCATGGGCACCCGTATGGGTCCTAGCTATGCCTGCCTTTTTGTTGGCTTTGTGGAACAATCTATGTTCCGTGCCTATTCTGGTATCTGTCCCCCACTTTTCCTTCGCTACATCGACGACTGCATTGGCGCTGCTTCCTGCACGCATGCTGAGCTCACTGACTTTATTAACTTTGCCTCCAACTTTCACCCTGCCCTCAAGTTTACCTGGTCTATTTCCGACACCTTCCTCCCCTTTCTAGATCTTTCTGTCTCTGTCTCTGGAGACAGCTTACCCACTGATGTCTACTATAAGCCTACTGACTCTCACAGCTATCTGGACTATTCCTCTTCTCACCCTGTCTCTTGCAAAAATGCCATCCCCTTCTCGCAATTCCTCCGTCTCCACTGCATCTGCTCTCAGGATGAGGCTTTTCATTCTAGGACGAGGGAGATGTCTTCCTTTTTTAAAGAAAGGGGCTTCCCTTCCTCCACTATCAACTCTGCTCTCAAACGCATTTCCCCCATTTCACGTATATCTGCTCTCACTCCATCCTCCTGCCACACCACTAGGAATAGGGTTCCCCTGGTCCTCACCTACCACCCCACCAGCCTCCAGGTCCAACATATTATTCTCCGTAGCTTCTGCCACCTCCAACGGGATCCCACAACTAAGCACATCTTTCCCTCCCCCCCTCTCTCTGCTTTCCACAGGGATCGCTCCCTACGTGACTCCCTTGTCCATTCGTCCCCCCCATCCCTCCCCACTGATCTCCCTCCTGGCACTTATCCTTGTAAGCGGAACAAGTGCTACACATGCCCTTACACTTCCTCCCTTACCACCACTCAGGGCCCCAAACAGACCTTCCAGGTGAGGCGACACTTCACCTGTGAGTTGGCTGGGGTGATATACTGCGTCCAGTGCTCCCGATGTGGCCTTCTATATATTGGCGAGACCCGACGCAGACTGGGAGACCGCTTTACTGAACACCTATGCTCTGTCCGCCAGAGAAAGCAGGATCTCCCAGTGGCCACACATTTTAATTCTACATCCCATTCCCATTCTGACATGTCTATCCACGGCCTCCTCTACTGTAAAGATGAAGCCACACTCAGGTTGGAGGAACAACACCCTATATTCCGTCTGGGTAGCCTCCAACCTGATGGCATGAACATCGACTTCACTAACTTCCACTAATGCCCCACCTCCCCCTCGTACCCCATCTGTTATTTATTTTTATACGCACATTCTTTCTCTCACTCTCCTTTTTCTCCCTCTGTCCCTCTGACTATACCCCTTGCCCATCCTCTGGGTACCACCCCCCCCGTCTTTCTCCCCAGACCTCCTGTCCCATGATCCTCTCATATCCCCTTTGCCAATCAACTGTCCAGCTGTTGGCTCCATCCCTCCCCCTCCTGTCTTCTCCTATCATTCTGGATCTCCCCCTCCCCCTCCCACTTTCAAACCTCTTACTAGCTCTTCCTTCAGTTAGTCCTGACGAAGGGTCTCAGCCTGAAACATCGACTGTACCTCTTCCTAGAGATGCTGCCTGGCCTGCTGCGTTCACCAGCAACTTTGATGTGTGTTGCTTAAAGTGAGAGGTGATGCTCTGACAATAAAAACAGGTGCTCAAAAGGGAGGACATGTTAGTTTTGGACAATATTCATGTTATCTAAATCGACCAATTTAATGTTAGCCAGGGTTTAAAGCTGTTTTTTGCCATCAAAGATCCACCTGCAGAAATTCAGAAGATCAAACAGAATAAGTATACAACACACTCAGTTTCCTCTTCCCCCAAGGAAGAGGAATCATAAACTAGGCAGCATCAGTTTCATTCACGAACACTCCATTCACCACCAGCTCCTTAGCAAATGAACCAACTGATGCTTGCATGCAGTAGAATCTAGACAACAGTTGGGCGTGAGCTGATCAGTGGGAAGTATCATTCGTGGCAGAAAAGTGCCAGACAATGATCATCTCTAACGACAGAATCCTGTCGCCCTTCTAAATCCGGGAACTCCCTCCCTGACAGTCTTCACCAGACGAACTGCAGAAGCTCACCACGATCTTCTCAATGGTCAGTATGGATGAGCCACTGATGGTGCCCTGTCAGTTAAAATGAATAAATACTTAAAAACAGGGAGAGACTCAGATCAGATTGAGCAGCTCAAAGCCAGACATCTGCAAACTACTGCAGATGATCATCAGCAATAGATTAATCTTTCACCACTATCTGTATCCTCAAGGCAAGAGTGTTAGTGAATCTGACCCTGGTTCAATTAGGTGCACAGAAGACCATGCCAGAATGAACATACTTAAAAATAAGATGTTAAGCCATTCGGCTGACAACCTGTATTCAAAACCATGGAAACAACATCATGGCTAATCATTAAGCAAGGGATCAGATCAAAGTTCTTCTGTCACGCATATCCATCCATACACTGCAAGTGACAATGAAAGAACTAATTCAAGATGGAAGATCCATAACTAAGTTCAATCTTAATAACAGTGAAGTCTATTCTATGAACAGTGAATCAAGGCTGATTTGAGTGAATCTTCTTCCAAGAGGACCACAACCATGTCGTAGGGTTTGGAGGCTTGCCTCGGTGACCGAGAGAGCTACGTTGGCTGAAGTCAGGGCCTTGTGCTTTGGCTCTTGGTAGGGTCACCCATACCAAACAGGTCAAAAGGTGGATGCCAGACTAAGAGTGGTTCTCTGGTTCTCTAGTTCCAGGGGTTCCGCTCAGGGCAAGTAACCCTGACTGGTAAAGTAAAACCGTTACGGAAACAGCAATAAGTATCCGTGAATATCTGTGTGCGATGGTATGGACAGACAGAGATGGAGGACTTTCTCTGCTGCCCTAAATACTAGCGACCTAACAGGCAGTAAGTCTTTCAGAGCAGCAATAATAACTTGGCATGCCAGTGACACTTGCGTTTGGTGAATGAATACAGAAGCAAGTAGCATATAGTGGGAACTACAATAGTATATCAATAGATTACAGAAAAGCTGGAATACAATAAATTACAGTGAATGATTTGATACAGTGACATTGGCTGAAATTTTTCTATTGCTTAACTCAGAGAGAGGATTTCTTGATGGTCTTTTCATTGCAAAAATGTTTCCAACGGGGATTTGGGGGTTTAAAGTGATAATAAATTAAACTGAGCTTGGGCATGTAAAACAAATACTATTGAGCTAACATAATGAAAAGAACCTTTCAAAATGCCATTATCAATAGCAAGCCGAAATCGCTTCTGAAAGGAAAAACTATGCACCATGAAATATTTCAGTTATATTTAAGATTGAATGAGACTAATCTGATCCATCTCCTTCAATATTTGATTAATGAATCACATTTAGAGATATACTCACTGAAAATGGTGACACAAGTGGATAGGCTAGCGAAGAAAGCATTTATCTTGCTTGACTTCATTGACAAGGGCATTGAGTGTAAGAGTTGGGACATGGTGTCTCAAGTGAATAAGACATTGGTTAGGTCACACTTGGAATATAGTTTACAGTTCTGGTCATTTCAATATAGAAAGGGTGTGGCATCACTAGAAAGAGTGCAGAAAAGATTCACTAGGATATTGTCTGGAATGAGGGGCTTTAATTCAAGGAGAGATTGGACAGGCTAGGATTGTTCTCAATGGTGCATGTCAGGCTGAGGTCTGACCTTGCAGATGTTTATAAACTTATGAGGGACTTAGGTATGGTAGATAGTTAGTCTCTTTCAAAGGGTAGGGGATTTTAAAACTGAAACACATAGGTTTAAGGTGAAAGTGGAAATACTGTATTTAAAGGAGATTTGAGGGATACGTTTTTTTACAAAGACTGTGGTGGGCATATGGAACAAACTGATAGAGGAGGTAAGATATAATATTAGCTTGGATAGGAAAGGAATAGAGGGATATGAGCCAAATGCATGACAATAGGATAAGTAAAGATTGGCATCTCTGTCAGCATGGATTAGTCGGGCTGACAGACCTATTTCCCTGCAGTGTGACTTATTGACTCTATGACTACAAAATTAAATGTTGCAGGTGCTGGAAATAGTAGTTAAAGATACGGTATATTCATAAAAAGTGATTGGATTGCTAAAAAAAATGTTTTCGTAACTACCAAATGCACAATCCTTGCACTTGTCACCTACTATATCCTTACTACACAGTATGCCTCAGAAAATTAAAAACGCAAGTTGAATTATTTAAAATCTGACATGTACGTATTTTTAAAAATTGGAGAATCTTTGCTGACTTACTTCACTGGATCTAAACATAGTGTGTGTCACACTGAAGTACTTAGATTACAAATTTCAAGTCACAGTGAGAGGCATTTTTGCTGCATTTCATCGTCCTCATTCGTTAATTGTATTTCAATTTTTTCCAGTCAGTCTGAAAATAAATTTCAACTGAGTAAAAAAAAATTGATTTGGTCCAGCTTTGGGAAGTTATAGTAATTCAGCTGGTGACAGAAAACTATGACTCTAATATTTTACTCCAATTGATTTTAAACAAGTTCTTGAATTCACCTTACAACAGTAATGCTTCACTTGCCTGTACTAAATAAACATTTTAACTATCATCATCATCATTAGGTGTCACATTGTATAACATGGGCAATCATGGTCTTGCATCTAGCAAGTTCTAATAAGCTCTTCAAAACTTTTGCCTGTCCATCACCTGATGCACATGAATGTCATGTGTTGATAACCGTTACTTTTTCTTCCATCAATTCTTCCCGTCACTTCAAGATGTTTGAGCTGACATCAACTTGAGAGAAACCAGACAAATCTTTCCTAAGTGGTGGGGACCGTCATATATGACTCAGAAAAATGGCCTGGAGCTTGGAACAGCTTAGAATACCATACCACCAAAAAAAGTTCAAATGGTTCCTTTGGAAACAGATGACAAATCAAATTTTACATCTTGATTCTGAAGATTACTTAATTTATCCAGGCACATCTACAGTAAATAGCCAATAAGTACTTTCTTCGGGACATTGCACATTAATCATGCTACACATGAATCATCTTATAGATGTGACCAGGAGAAAATCAAATGAGGTTTTCAGAGCATAAGAAACATTTATTTGCTTGAAGAAAAATATATTTCTTTGGTTAGGTTTGAAAGTATGCATACATCATGTGCAATGAGCGGTGGGAAACCATGAAGCTGAAGGAAAGTACAAAATAAACAAATATTTATCATCTTTAGAGACTTTGGGTTGAGGGGAATACAAGCTATCATGATACAACAAGAAAAGCACGGGAAAAGCAACAAATATCCCAAGGAAACTTGTGTAATTCTCTGTAAAAATAGAAAATTTGCAGCAGGTCCAAATTATAGTTGCTGCTGGCAATCAACTGTCACATACATAAGCCTCATTAAAACATTGACAAGCTTTGAAAAAAATCTAACAGTACCCATAAGTATTTCTGAGTATATTCCATCAGTTTTATACAATGACTATGACTATTTGGAAACACCAACGCACCTAAAAGATGCGTGCTTAGCCTGCTCTACATCATTTTTGGGTTACCACCCCCTTGGCGCCCAAACCACATTACCAGTACCCACTTCTCCCTTTCTGGACATTACCTAAAAACTATAAAGAATTTTGATTTACAATGCACAGTGAAAGAAAATAGGAACTGCAAATTCAAAACAGTGACAAATAATTGCAAAACATTCAAATCTATTTCAAGCAACAAATAAAATTATTTATTTATATAATGTGACAAAATCGAAGTTATCAGAAGATTGATGCTAATGAGAGAGATAAGTGAGACAATGGAGAAACATTCAAAATGTTAATGAGAGAGGAGAGAGAGATAACGGAAAGAGACATCAGTCCGAGTATTGACAGACCCATTGCTTTGAACCTGAACTGTTTGAAGTTTGATGGACATGCGATACCCCAGCAGGGGGATAAAAAGAACAGGTTCGCTAAGGCAACAGACACCACAAGATCACGAGATAACGAGACCCTGGAAAAGCGGTATGCCCCCACAAGTTGGTGGGAGTTTGGAGGTCTGGTCACGGGAACGGACCATAGATGCACAGGAACCTGTCCGCCCTTGCCTGGGTGCCCGGTTCACCGCGGAAGAACGGTCGTATCCGGAACAGAGGGGTCACAGTCGGTGACCACAGAAGACGTAAAAGGGTTCGCCCAAAAGCTAACTGCGAAGAACACCGTCTGAATCAGATTTGCAAACCATCCTCTCTCTCTCTCTCTCCCCAACGGCAGAACAGCGATTACTGCGAACTGTACTAAGCTGAACTGAACTCTGCGTCACTTGAGACTGATCATTTCACCCCTAGACTGCGATAGAGCTTGTTTGATTCCTGTTACCCTAGTTCTGTGTACATGTGTGTTTTATCATTGCTAACCTGTTGCATTTATATCCTTACGATTAGAGTACTGTGTTACTTACTTCTTTAATAAAACTTTCTTAGTTCCAGTAATCCAGACTCCAACTAAGCGGTCCATTTCTGCTGGTTTGGCAACCTAGTTATGGGGTACGTAACAATAATTACAGTTAAAACAACTTTCATCAACAATTTTAGAGCTTACATTAGTAGTCCAACTATTTACTACTTCAATGGCTTTTCACCTTTCAATGAGATGGATGGACTTGATTCAACAATATCTACTTCTCAACATGAGCATCATAAATGCCACTCAGGAGTTTCAGATCCCTATGTTCAGTGATTTGTAGTCTGTTCTGTAGCTCTGAAAGAGGTAGGGTGACTGCACTGAAACCGCACTCCACCGAATACGACGTTGAAAAGGCAATAAAGAACATCTCGACCTTTTCTCACAGTGCAGAATAGCGTTCATTGATTTCTTTCTACAACAAAAATTCTTGTTATGATTTTATGAACCTTGGCTAAAGCTCAAAGTCATTTTATAGCAAGACAAGTTCTTCCTCCAACCCTCCTGTTAATTCCTCATTACAAGTGCTCAGGAATTAACCAATCTGGAATTTGGATCAAAAGAAGAGAGTGAAATTTCTCTGACATGTTTTTATGCTGCTCACCCAGGTGGGCACAGTATACTTGAAGATCATCATCTGGTATTCCTTCTTTCTTTTCCAACTAGGAGAGGCTTGGAAATTGGAAAAGGCTGTGATGGCAAATGTTGCACTTGTATAGAGTTAACTGGGACAAAATTATGGAGACAACTAATTTGACCTTGATATGATTCACATTATTTCTTCTAATTGAAGACTGACTTCATTAAACTTTGCAAATAATTCTGACAAATAAACAATGTCATGCCTAATATTCTTGAAATGATTACTGAATGAAGCATTCAAGTCTACAAAGAATTGTAAACACGAGGAATTCTGCAGGTGCTGGAAATTCAAGCAACACACATCAAAGTTGCTGGTGAACACAGCAGGCCAGGCAGCATCTTTAGGAAACGGTGCAGTCGACGTGTCATGCCGAGACCCTTCGTCAGGACTAACTGAAGGAAGAGCTAGTAAGAGATTTGAAAGTGGGAGGGGGAGGGGGAGATCCAAAATGATAGGAGAAGACAGGAGGGGAGGAATGGAGCCAAGAGCTGGACAGGTGATTGGCAAAAGGGATATGAGAGAATCATGGGACAGGAGGCCCAGGGAGAAGGAAAAGGGGGAGGGGGGAAACCCAAAGGGTGGGCAAAGGGTATAGTGAGAGGGACAGAGGGAGAAAAAGGAGAGTGAGGGAAAGAATGTGTGTATATAAATAAATAACTGATGAGGTACGAGGGAGAGGTGGGGCATTAGCGGAAGTTAGAGAAGTCAATGTTCATGCCATCAGGTTGGAGGCTACCCAGACGGAATATAAGGCATTGTTCCTCCAACCTGAGTGTGGCTTCATCTTTACAGTAGAGGAGGCCGTGGATAGACATGTCAGAATGGGAATGGGATATGGAATTAAAATGTGTGGCCACTGGGAGATCCTGCTTTCTCTGGCGGATTGTATTAGAGTTTCAAAAAAGTGCATAGAAGCATCTCAGGGTGGAGGAGCAAGAGTTTATATTCCTTCTTGATAGCCTCCAACATGATGTCATGAATATTGATTTCTCCTTCCAGTAAAAAACTTTCTTCCCACTCTCCTCTTCTTCTATTGTCCACTCTGGACTATTACTTCTTCTCACCTTCCTATCATCTCCTCTGGGTCCCCTTCTCCTATGGTCCACTCTCCCCTCCTATCAGTTTCTTTCCTCTCAAGCCCTTTATCTTTCCAACCCCCCGAGCCTCACCTATCACCTTCGAGCTATCCTCCTTCGCCCCTCCCCACTTTTTATTCTGGCATCCTCCCCCTTCCTTTCCAGTCCTGAAGAGGGTTCTCAGCCTGAAATGCCAACTGCTTATTTCTGCCGATGCTGCCTGTCCTGTTGAGTACCTCCAGTATTTTGTGGGTGTATCTTAGGTAGTTTGATTTTCCAATCCAGATTTCTCATGATATGCCAGATAGAGAAGTGTCACATTTCAACAACTACAACACGCTTCAAGCAAAGTGTAAGAGAACGGTGTATTACCAAGAGATGAGGTGATTATGTGATCATTGTAATTAATTGTGAAGCTCTGAGGATCAAATGATCATAATAAATAATTAATTTCCTAAATTAGGCCTGTAATCTCTCACCACCCCCTTACTACCAAGCAGCACCAAGCACCCCTTTATCTTGATCATTTCCTTCGAAAC
Organism: Mobula hypostoma; assembly: GCF_963921235.1. NCBI lineage: Eukaryota > Metazoa > Chordata > Chondrichthyes > Myliobatiformes > Myliobatidae > Mobula > Mobula hypostoma. The sequence goes on from NC_086123.1 coordinate 14,508,852, forward strand.
TCCCACCGCCACCTTGGGGGTCAGTATCAGCCACTTTGGGAACCATTGCTCTTCATCCATGACTGTTGCTAAGCGCAGATCAAATGCCTTTTATAAATTTGCCAATGGCACAACTGTAGTTGGCAGAATTTCAGATGCTGATTTGGCTGGTTGAGTTCAAATTTCAGAGTAATTTTGTTATCAAAATATGTCACTGAGATTCATTTTCTTGCAGGCATTCACAGGAAATACAAAGAAACAATGAAAAGCTGAACACAACGAAAAGGACAAGCCACCGTGTGCAAAAGATCACAAATTGTACAAATCAAAAAAGGAAATAAATTGAACAAAATAATAACAATAACTAAATAAATATCGAGAACATGAAATGAGGAGTCACTGAAAAGGAATCCATGGGATGTAGGAGCAGCTCATTGTTGAGGTGAGTGAAATTATCCCCACTGGTTCAAGGACCTGATGGTTGAGGAGTAATAACTTCTCCTGAACCTGGTGGTGTGAGGTTTGAGGCTCCTGTACCTTCTTCCCAATGGCAGCAGCGAGAAGAGAGCATGGCCTGGGTGGTGAGGGTCCTTGATGATGGATGCTGCTTTCCTGTGACTGATGTCTGCAAGTGGGGAAATCCAGTTGCACAAGGAGATATTGAGGCCTAGGTCTTGGAGCTTATTGATTAGTTTTTTACGGGATGATTGTACAGAATGTTGACCTGTAGTCAATGAAGAGCATCCTGATGTATGCATCTTCACCGTTCAGGTGTTCCAGCGTTCAGTGAAGAGCCAATGAAATGACAGCTTCTGTTGACCTGTTGTTACGGTAGGCAAATTGGAGTGGATCCAAGTCACCTCTCAAGCAGGAGTTGATGTTTCATCGCCAACCTATCAAAGCACTTCATCACAGTGGATTTAAGTGCTACTGGACGATAACCATTGAGAGGCAGGTTACCACGATCTTTTTGGGCACCGGTATAAATGAAGACTTCGTGAAGCAGGTGGGTACCTCAGACAGCAAAATTGAGAGGTTATTAAGATATCAGTGACCACTCCAGCCAGTTGATCAACACGGGTTTTCTGTACTTGGCTTGCGACCCCAACTGGGACAGATGTTTCCCGTGAGTTCACCCTCCTGAAGAATGCTCTCACGTCGACCTCAGAGACCGAAATCACAGGGTCATCGGGGGCTGTGAGAGTTTATAAGATACTTCCGTGTATTGAATTGTTCAATGGTTCTATTTAATAACAGAGAATGTTTACAGTATACATCTGAAATTCTTACTCTTTGCAAGCATCTATGAAACAGAAAAAAAAACCCCAAAGAATGAATGACAGAAAAATGTAAGAACCCAAAGTCCCCCCTCCCCCTTCTCAGGCACAACCGGCAGCGAAGCATCAACCCTCTCCTCCTTGGTCCAGCAGGAAGCGTTAACCCCACCTCCCACCAGCCACCATGCAAGCAATAGCAAAGCCCTCAAAGAGACTATGATCTCGAGTCCATCAAAAACCACAGTGCATAACCCAGCAAAGTGAGATGTCATTCACACTAACAAAGAGAGAGGAGGCACCCCTTCCAGAGCGAGAGGAGAGACCAGAAGCTCGTGGTTTTGATGTTGCAGTCTGGAGCGTCATTAATTCAAGCTCACCGATTCAAGAACCATTAGACTCCCCCCACCCCCACTCACAATGAACGAGAGAGAGATATATATATACATGTTCCGATCTCCTGCAGTGCTTCAGTTGGCAACACTGGTGGGGAACCGGTTATACACAGGGCCACACAAGGCTGCACCCCAAACGTGCAGGTCTTCCGGGCTGCTGCTGGAGATACTGAAAATGGTCATTCAGTGAGCTCCAAAGAGCGGGAATACACCACCGTGAAGAACCACAGTTTGAGTGCAGCTGTAGATCATGGACCCCCGACAGAACCCCAGCTACCTTGAAAATGGAAAAAGAAACATTAAAGAGAGGAAATTAAGAAGTTTCCCCCGACAGAACCATCTGAGCTCCTCCTCCTTTTGTATCACTCAAAGCGAGTGTAAAAGGAACTCTGTTCATCTGGAAATGAAATCTTGTCACATAAGCCACTTGGTTTCACTTTGCAGGAAGTGAGAGCGTTCAAGCCCTGACACCACTTCAGGCGTCCCTCTGTGACACCAGCAACCGCCTTGCACTCAACAACAATCTTACACTCAACATCAGTAAGACCAAGCAATTGAAGGCAAAGTCAAGGAAACACACACCAGTCCTCATCGTGGGATCAGCTGTGGAAAAGGGTGAGAAATGTTAAATTCCTGAAGATCTACCTTGGGCCCAACAGATTGGTGCAAATATGGAGAAAGCACACCAATGGCTCTATTTCATTGGGAGTTTGAAGAGATTTAGTATGTCACGAAAGACTACAGCAAACTTCTGCAGATAAGACCATAAGACCATGAGACATAGGAGCAGAATTAGGCTTCGCTATCCCATCATGGCTAATTTATTATCCCTCTCAACCCTATTCTCCTCCCCATAATCTTTGATGCCCTGACTAATCAAGAAACAATTTACCTCTGCTTTAAATATACTCAATGACTTGACCTCCACAGCCATCCATGGCTATAAATTCCCCAGCAGGCCAGAGTGGAGAACCTGGTTAGGCTCTGAAAACTTGTTGCAACCAACTGGCAGGGGTATTCAAGGACATTTTTAACCTCTCACTGCTACGGTCGGAAGTTCACACCTGCTTCAGAAAGGCAACAATTATACCAGCCTCCAATAAGAGCTGTGTGAGCTGTCTTAATGACTACCATCTATTAGCACTCACATCTACGGTGATGAAATGCTTTGAGAGGTTGGTCAGGGCTAGAATCAGAACTCTGAAGGCACACACTCAGCAACTCAGGAACAGCTTCTTCCCCTCTGCCATTTGATTCCTAAATGGACATTGAGCCCACAAGCACTACCTCACTTTTTTAAATTATTTCAGTTGTTGCACTATTTTAATGTAACTATTTAATATTCATATATATACTTACTGTAATTTCCTTATTTATTTTGTTTTTCTATATTATCATGTATTACATTGTACTGCTGCTGCTAAGTTAATAAAAATTCACGACATAAGCCGGTGATATCAAATCTGATTTTGATTCTGCTCACAATACTCCAAGTGCGATCTGACCAATGCCTTATAAAGCCTCAGCATTACATCCTTGCTCTTATAGTCTAGTCCTCTCACAATCAATCATTGTATTTGCCTTCCTTACCAATTACTCAACCGTGGAGAGTACTTTTAAAAGGCTGCATCATCGTCTAGTATGGAGGGGCCACTGCACACTATTAGAGAAAGCTGCAGAGAGTTGTAATCTCAGCCAAATCCATCATAGGTACCAGCCTCCCCAGCATCAAGAACATCTTTCAAAAGGCGATGCCTCAAAAAGGCAGCATCCATCATTAAGGATCCCCATCAGCCAGGACGTGCTCTCTTCTCATTGCCACCATCAGAGGGGCGCCTGGAGACACACACTCAATGTTTTAGGATCAGCTTCTATACTGTTGTGTATTTAGTATTTCAATAGTATTTGAGTACTATTGTAAATATATTGTCTGATTAAATATTCTTGTTCATTTAAATAATTCATTATGGGTTATATGTAAAAATAAATGAATTGTATACGTCATGACACTCCACCTGGTATGTGGGCACCTCACTTAAAGTAAACACGAAGTCACTCTCTCATTTCGGACTCCCTTGTTTTTCTTCCGATTAGTTTTTATGTTTTGGAGTTAAAAACATGTAATATCTTCCTCCACCATCAGATTTCTGAATGGAGAATGAACCATCCATGAACAGTACCTCATAAATTTCTGCTCAATTTTTGCACTACTTACTTAATTTTTTTAAATATACTTGTTGAAATTTATTGCATTTTTTACGTATTGTACTGAACTGCTGCCACAAAATAAATTTCATAACGTACATCAGTGATATTAAACCTGATACTGATTCTGAAACACACATCAAAGTTGCTGGTGAACGCAGCAGGCCAGGCAGCATCTCTAGGAAGCGGTACAGTCGACGTTTCAGGCCGAGACGAAGTGACGAAGGGGCTCGGCCCGAAACGTCGACTGTTACTCTTCCCAGAGATGCTGCCTGGCCTGCTGCGTTCACCAGCAACTTTGATGTGTGTTGCTTGAATTTCCAGCATCTGCAGAATTCCTCGTGTTTACTGATTCTGAAATATGCTTTTTTTTTAATAAAATGATCCCAGTTTACACAATTAAGGGAGCTTTAGGGATATGTTGATGTTTGTCCGTGATACCAGCATCCTTTATATGAAGAAGGAGAAGTACAGTGGAGCTGAACTTCTACGTGGTATATTTGTGATCAGTTCAGCAGCCATGTTATTATAACTGCTGATCAGTTCAGGTTTTCCATATGGTTTGCACTGAAGAGTTTGCATTGATATACTGCAAACTGCTTTTTGCAACCTATGCGGTCTTGACAATCAGTACAGGTGAACAATTCAATTTGTCATCTGGCACACGCCCACCCCCCCCCCGCCACCGAAAATAGTCATTTGTACTTTTTACTGGGGCTCTTGCCTTTGATATTAGGTGAAACTGGGGGAATTTTGTTGAAATACTGACAGATAGGCTAGAAAGTATTACTAATCACAAGGTAACATATTCTGCATAATCCACCAAGTTACAATGACACACACGGCAAAATGAATAGCTTATGATCTCCATAATTCAAAAGGCAATATCCCCAAGGCACTCAGAACATTGCCTTGTTCTAAGTATTAATACTAACGAGCTAATGCAGCCATTAGTCGCCACATAAGTGTTTCCGTTAAGAGTCATCTGCTGTGCTGAGTGTTGCCTTAATTCAGAGTTAATTATAACATGAATTACTGAATAAACTCAGGTAGCAACATAGTAAACCAGACTCGTAACGCTGCAATATTTGGGATGAAACTATAGTCGGTGGAATTCTGATCAGGAGATTCAAATGCCTTTCACGTGCCACACCACTGCAGATGTCTAATGCATCTATCTGAACATCAGATACTGGAGCAGATGGTGTAGAGATATCAAGGTGATAAAGAGTACAGATAGCTGGATGAACAGCTGGGAATCTCAGCAGAACTCTTGACATTCATTTAATCCAAGGCATATGTGGTGAGTTACAACTCAACAGAACGTGAATTTCAATCAGAACCGGCCATTTTTACTTTCCCCGAGGTAACTTTTTGGATAGTAAGGAATACCCTTATTTCATTTAGATACTCACTACTCAAAGCTCAAATTTCAAATTAAATGTTTTATCGAAGTACACGTATGTCACCATATATAACCCCGAGATTCATCTGCCTGCGGGCATACTCAGCAAATCTATAGAGTAGTAGCTATAACAGGGTCAATAAAAGATCAACCAGAGTGCAGGAGACAACAAACTGTGTAAATGAAAATATAAATAAAAAGCAATAAATAATGAGAACATGAAATAACAAGCTAAAGAGTCCATAGAGTGAGATAATTTGTTGTGAGAACATCTCAATGGATGGGCAAGTGAGTGTAGTTATCCCCTTTTGTTCAAGAGCCTGATGGCTGTGGGGTCGTAACTGTTCTTGAACATGGTGGTGCGAGTCCTGAGGCACCTGTGCCTTCTACCTGACGGCAGCAGCGAGAAGAGAGCACGGCCTGGGTGGTGGTGATCTCTGTCAATCACTCCTCCTGTATCATTGATAGCAGTTGTGTCTATATCTATCTATCTCTCTACTGCCTGTTACGCTGCTGATGGTTAGGACAGCAGTGAAGGTCCTCCCTGGCAGTGGTCAGGGCTTCCTTTATTGTGTCAGTTGCTCAGTTTTCACTACTGTTTGTTCATGGAAGCTCTGGGTGGAAACTCAGGAATACCATCACACCCAGATGTAGAAGGATTCTTCATTGCTGTTTCTGTAACAATTTTGTTTGACCTGTCAGGGTTGTTAGCCCCGAGCTTAACCCTCGAACCTGGAGGACCGGTTGACCACCCTTAGTCTGGCCTCCACCCTTTAGCCTGTTTGGCATGGGTGACCCTACCAAGAGCCAAAGCATAGAGCCCTGACTCCAGCCAGCATAGCTCTCCGGGTCACTGAGGCATGCAAGCCTCCAAACCCCACGACAAGGTGGTGGTCGTCATGGAGATATGTCTATATCATATCCATACAATAGCTGATTCAGATTAATTCAATACAAAAATCCCAAAATTCACTTCTACTTACTGCACATATTGATACATATTCTACCTCCCTTGTACCAATCAAGGGACCATCAATTCCACTTACCAGCAAAGCAGGGCTAGATAAATTTGTCATACACCTGCCAAATTTCACTCTCTGTGTGGATGTGTCTGAATCAGAGAAATAAACACAAGTCCAAGTGATCAAGTGTGTGATTTGTATTGTTGTGTCGCTCTTTAAAAAGTTCTCAGACATTTCTTCAATTGTGATGGATCGGAAGATAAGCATTTTTGAATAGCCTCATTGATTGCTTGTTATTACTGCGGAAGCATTTCCCATTTGTGACACAGATCTGGCTACGGTTGGCCTTTTGGATGTGATTTACTGTGTTCAATATTAATGCTGAAGGCCAAAATGATCTGCATATTTTATTCATATAACGAAACCAAGCAAAGTCTAAACTGAAATATAACTTGGATTTGGCTCTCCGCATGACACAGCTTAGATCACTACCCAGTTTAAAAATGCCCCGTTCTGATGACATTAGCTGGCTTTAGCCTGGTCATCATTAAAGTCAATGAAATTGCTCTCAGCAGCAATGATAATATAGATGGACACTCACTGGGGACTAAGTTCAGTGCTGCTGAAAATATGTGCAGGGACTGCAGAACAGGATCAACAGGCATATAGTGACTGGTATATGGACAACATGCCAATGTCAGACTGCCTGCACATTTCAACAGTTTCAGAGATCTGCCAGCACTACCCCCAGGGCTGATTAGCGTCAATTATTATCAGTACCTCATTAAAGTCAGTCTGGGCTAAAACTGGGTGGCCTTTCCTAAAGAGAAGGTGCTCCTCGAGGTCATGGAGAAATACAATGCAGAAGCAGGTCCTCAGCCCATCGAGTCCGAACTGACCATCAATCATTTGCATTATCCCCACTTTAATCACATGTTTATCTTCTATTTATTTATTTGTTTTGTTGTTTATTTTGAGATACAGAGTAGTAACAGGCCCTTCCGCCCTGACGAGCCCACGCTGCCCGATTACACCCATGTGACCCCTACTAGAACCCCCCCTCACCGGGCTTGTGTGCAAGCTTGGCTCGTCAGCCGGCTCTGCTAACAGCCACGGGATCCAGCGGCGAGCAGGCCACGTTTCCTAAACAATATACATCTTGAGTCGGTATGATTAGGGGGTTCAACCAAACAGGTATGTCGTGGTGTTCCGATTAAAGAAACCTCAACTGGAGCGAATACTGCCCATATGTAACTGCCGGTCGGCAAGAAGTACAGATCGTACATTGCGTACAAGTATAAAGAAAGTATATTTTAAAATTTCAGTTTTGTTGAACAATTATTAAGAGAAAGAAAAGAATAAAAGGACCTATTATAGTTAAACCAGTGCAAATGTGCACATAAAGTTGAAGCTCATCCTGGAGTTGTCGTTTATTCGCGCTGGACTCACGGTCTGCATGAAAGCACGCACCATATTCCGAACTTCACCCGAAATCCATCTCGAACAAACGGGCTCCCTCCTTCTCTCGGGAGTACTGGCCGTTCCTCCTTGAAGCCGCTCATCGGCACAAAGCACTTCCCTCCCATGGCATTCTCAGCCATCTTACCTCCCGTCCTCTTCCCCAGCTCCCGCCAAAAAAACCCTCCGAACCAGACTACTGTCCGTCCCAAATCTCTCTTCCACCCCAATGTAAATACATTAGGAGACATCCATCAAATTAGCTCAGCTCGAAAGTTTTCCCCTTCGCTCCTCAAAAGCTTTTATTTCCACGTCATCAGGGGCCACTTCAGCAACAGAGGCTACCACAGAAGACACTTTAGGAAATGTACCGCTTCTCGATCATGTCTTAAACCTTTTGGGTAATTCGTTAGAAGATGGAAGAGTGTGCATCTTGTGGGTCATGCGAATATGTAGAGCAATCACATCAGGTGACAGCGCGACCTTCATAACTTGCTCCATCCTCAAGCAGTTTCTCTCAAGACAATTGAATGCCCCCTCTGTGGCACAGACAATGCAGAATCTCTCCCACCCGAAAATGTAGGCAGACGGCTTCTCTCCTTCCTCCTGGAATGTGGGCCTAAACATCCATTATCAGGTCGGCTGCACTCTCAGCAGTGCCAAAAGCATCTTCCAGAACTTGCAGGTAATTAGCCGGCAACATCAGACCGCACTACATCGGACTTTTTAAGCTCTCTATCAGTCTCTCTTTTCTCATATTATCCAAGCACTGCTATTCACCCAGTAACTGAGACGTGTGCTCAGCCCAAGCCTCATATTCTTCTTCCACATCAGGTGTGGGCTTGACCCCGGAGAATCCTTATTTCCTTGGAGTGTAGAGGGAACTGGAGCACCCAGGGAAACCCTTGTGGTCACGGGGAGAACATGCTGTATAAGTTCCTTACAGACAGTGATGGAACCGAACCCAGGTCACCAGCACTCTAATGGCTTTATACCTAGGCATCCGGTAGTCTCGTGGGACCATAGATTTGCGCCTCGGAAGGTTTCCAAGGCGCAGGCCTGGGCAAGGTTGTATGGAAGACCGGCAGTTGCCCATGCTGCAAGTCTCCCCTCTCCATGCCACCGATGTTGTTCAAGGGAAGGGCACTAGGGCCGATACAGCTTGGCACCGGTGTCATCGCACAGCAATGTGTGGTTAAGTGCCTTGCTCAAGGATACAACACACTGCCTCAGCTGAGGCTCGAACCAGCGACCTTCAGATCACTAGACTGATGCCTTAACCACTTGGCCACATTCCAACACTCTAATGGCTATATGCTAACTATCACACTACTGTGCCTCCCCCATTGTCCCAACATTTTCACCAACCCTCCCCCCCCCCAAATTCTTCAACTCACCAACACAAAAGGGGGCAATTTAGAGTGGCCGATTAACCCACCAGCCCGCAGTTCTTTGAAATATGGATGCTCTGCAGAGGTAATGGCAGTTGGATTGGAAGAGACACTCACCTGGGAAACAGGAAAAAATGGCACAACGCGGGAGAGAGCCTGCTGTACTGGAAGCCTGGATGGAAAGGAAGAAATACCTTGTACCTGCAGGAGGCCAGGACACAGGATTTTGATCTGAATTGTCAATAATTCCTTTCATCACACAGAACCTGCTCGACCTGCTGATTCTTCCAGCAGATTTTATTTTTCCTCGTTCCGGTTTTCCAGTATCTGCAGCCTCTTGTACCTCCTCTTTAGTGAGGAAGAAGGATTGTTAATAATAGTTTTACTGAGGGAAAGTGATCTTGGAGCAATTTTGGATCATTAAGTCGGCAATAAATGTTAAATGCAGACAATTACTTAACATTAAAGAGTGTGATTAACCTTAAGGAGAAAGATTTAAATTAGTGAAGATGACTTTCAGGCTGGTATCAGAAAAATTTCTTCATTGTTGGAATGATCACTGGAGTTGTCCACCCAGCCTCTTAAGCCTTCTTCATCATTCAATAATACCATGGCTGATCTGGTTGTTTCCCCAAACTCCATATTCCTGCTTATCCCTGGTAACCTTTCACATCATTGCTTAACAGATTCAGATTCATATATCACCGAAACACACAATTGTCAGCACACGTTACAGAGTCAACGTAGCATGTTCAAACTGCTCAGCCGAACAGCACAGAACACAACAAAGCAAAGGAGAGTGAACAACAAAACAACCAAAGCAAAGCAAGCCCCTTTCCTCCCTCCCACCCACCCACACACATGGACAGTCCTCCAGGTCTGGGGCGGGCATCCAGTGTCCAGGCCTTGGCCATCAGGCTTCAAGTTCTGGACTTCCTATCAACCTTCAGACAAGAATCGGTCTACTGATGCCTGAAAAATACTCATTGGCTCTACTTTTATTGTCCTTGGGGAAGAGATTTACAAAGACGGTGGCCCTGTTTAAACTCATCTCTGTCTTGAATGAGCAGCCTTTATATTTAAACTCTGGTTTTAGATTCTCCAAGACAGAAAACATTCTCTTCACAAACACCATGTCAAGGCTTCTCAGGATCTTATATGTTTCAGACAAGTGCTTACACATTCCTCTAAGCTCCAGGCTTTGCCTGTCCAATCTTGCCTCCTAAGGCATCCCACCCATTCCAAACACTTGATAATATTTATTCTTTAATCAATTTTCCTCCAACACACTTGCATCTCTCCTTAAATAAGGATACCAATGATGTACCCAATGTTCCAGGTGTGTGATTTCACCAATGACATATACTAACTGAAGTGTAAGCTATTCCCTTCATAATGAATGATAATACTCTGTTGTTCTTCCCAATTAATCACTGATGCTAGCTTTATGCCTTTTAGACATAAAGATCAGTCTGCATTTCACTCCACTGAAATTCCTCACTATTTAAATTATACGTCTGTTTAATATTTTGCTGGGAAAATGAAGTATTTTAATGTTTCCCTCAGATTAAGCTCAAATTTCCAAATCTTTACTCAGTCACCTATCAGTAGATGTCTCTTTGTAGTTTATTTCAATGAGGACAATCCCCTGGCCTCAGCTAAGAAGCAATTTGACGCGATGGGGAAAACATTTACGTTTCTTTAGATCAATGAAGTAGCCAGAGGGTAGTGAAGCTGTGGAATTCATTGTCATTGGGGATATATAAAGCAGAGGTTGATAAGTTCTTGATTAGTAAGGGCGTCAAAGATTACAGGGAGGAGGGAGGAGAATGGGGTTGAGAGGGATAATAAATCAGCCATGATGGAATAGCAGAACAGACTCGATAGGCTGAATAGCTTAATTCTACTCCTATAACTTATGGTCTTTCTGGCCATTGACCCATCTTAATTCATCTGTCAAAAGAACAATCTTAACATTTTCTCTCGGCAGCATCCATTTGTCTCTTAAATAGTCCTAGGGGTTTGCCTTCATTGCATTAACAAAGCTATTAATCATTCCTTTTACGAAGAAAGATTTTCTGCTTTCAGTCTTGAAATTATCTTTTCTAGTTTAACTCTTTCTCCAATAATTGCCATTGGTTGGGAAAAATGTTCCCAGAACACTGAGAGACCTTTGAAGTACTTTTTCTCTCTCAGACAGCATGTGATGTATTACATCCATTGCAGTTAATGCGCTGGCCCTCGCTTTAAATGCTTCACCTGAGAGATAGCATGTCTGAAAGTGTGGCATGGAATTCATCATGCATTTGTCTCATTTCTGAAACAACAAGTAGGGACGTTTTCGGCCACAACTTTGAGGGCCGAAGGGCCTGTATTGTGCGGTAGGTTTTCTATGTTTCTATGTTTCTAAGAACCTTCTGACTTCATTTCAAGCTTTTTGCTAACCTAGCTAGGAAGACACAAAGCATGATAAGCGCTCTCCCTACAGCAGAGGCAATAATTAATATTAATTAAGCAAGTTCTACTTTCCATTGAAATTCACTGATCTGTTCCACGTGTACATGTCAGATGACTTAGCAATAATATTCCATATTCTAAATAAAGTATGCTAGAAGAAATTTGGAATTGCCCCATACTTATTAAGCATATACACAATGCCTATGTCCAATGCAGTCAAGAATCAGCCAGATTGTTGTGAGTCAGAAGTCTCACAGCAGATTTCCTTTCCTGAAGGATGTTAATAAAATAGGCAGATTCACAAATTTATGACAAACTGAAGTTATTTTCGTTTATTACTGAGGTTTTATAATTCCAAAATTATTTTGTTGACTGCGTTATCCAGTCCTCGGGATTATGTGGATTACGTGAATTGTTCGGGGCACTGTACTTACTGTGCTTTCAACAGTATAAGAATCATCCACATATTTAAATCCTTCCTCCCAGCTAATAACGCTGTTGTCGAAACAGCAGCAGATCCCATGATAAAGCGCTGTCAAGCCTGCCTCTGATGTCAGTGCCAAAATAAATACAGAGTACTGGATAGTTCCAGCTGTCTCCAAACAAGCAATTTGTTTTGTATTAATGTTGGTTGGTCAGCTCTGCTCAAAATGAGTTTCAACATGACCTTCCTCTGCCACTGAATCCCTCCACCTTCCTGCTAATGGTCAATAAACGTATCCTTGTTTGTGCTTACTCATCTATCCACTCCAAAGAGAATGGATTTTTCCCATATTCAATTAGATGAAACTTGGTTGCTAGTTAAACACCTCTCCCATCTCCAAAATTATCAGAGGCAAGCAAAAAGAAATTCAATAAACATGTCTTTATAACGATTCGAACATTTTCCTCCATTATCTTTGCTAGAGCATTCTGCAGAGTAGATGTTAGTTCTCCAAGACTCCAAAACAATTCTGGAATGCACTTGGTAGCCTTTCAGAAGATATTAGCACAGCCGAAGTGTTATAAGTCTCAGCTGTCCATGTATAGTGGCTTTAAATCAAATCTGACTACTTTTAAAAACATCTGTCCTGAAATATAAATGTGTTCCTACAGCAGCTAGAAGCTTTAGCTGACAAATATTTCACTGATGTCCTCCCGCAATATAAATCAATAGATCTTTGATTTGGTGACTTGTGTTGGTTCTGCCCTTTATTTCTCTCTGTACTTTCGTATTTTGATTTCCCCAGCATCAAAAAAGCGGCTTCTGTAGCTGGACAAAGACTGAAGTTCTACACACTTAGAACTGTGGTCGCCAAAATGCCAGAAAAAGGGAAGAAAGCAGATCAAGTGCTTAAAGATTAATAAATTAATTACAAGTTCAATTACCACCAAACAAACTTCAAAGTTATGATGTTTCAAACCAAAGTGAACTTACGCAACTATAAAAGCCTTTTATTTTCCAATCAATATGCTACCCACTGGGTTAATGTCTCTGTATAAGTTGCTTCAGAGTATAAAGAGAGCAGCACAGTTTAAAGAAACTTTTAAAATATGTTTTGCCATTTTTAATGACAAAACTTTGAAATGCATCTTTAGAGCCAGCAGTTTTGATCTGGTCATCTGGTCTGAGTGAGCTTATCTCAAGGTGACAGTAAAATACCAATATGGTATAATCCTTACTCCATGAGAGCCAACATTTTTCTTTGATAAATAGTGTACGGACTTATGCTTTAGAGTAATCATGGAGTCATAAAAGTACAGCTCAGAAGCAGGCCCTTTGGCCCATCTAGTCTGTGCCACGCCACTTAAACTGCCTACTCCCATCAACAAGCACTGGGGCCATAGGCCTCCATATCCATACCATCTATGTACCTATCCAAACTTCTCTTAAGTGTTGTAATCGAGATCGCATGCACCTCTCACACAACCCTTTGAGTGAAGAATTTTCCCCTCATGTTCCCATTAAACTTTTCACCTTTCACCTTTAGCCCATGACCTCTATTTGCAGTCTCACCCAACCTCAGTGGAAAAAGCATGCTTGCATTTACCCTATATATACCTCTCATAATTTTGTATACCTCAATCAAATCTCCCCTTAAACTTCTACATTCCTAGGAATAATGTCCTAGCCTATTCAATCTTTTCATATAACTGTGTTCCTCCAGGCCTGGCAACATCCTTTAAATTAGAAAGCTCTGAAATGAGACCCAAGAACTCACTGCAGGAACCCACCATGGCTGAAAAAGAAAGTAGAATAAAACACACCATAAATTTCTGTACCACTTGTTTTCGACAACCCGATGTGTTTCATAACCAATAAAATCCTACTGAAATATAATCACTGTTACAGTGTAGAAAATGTGGCAGCAAGTTTCTCCCCAGCAAACTCTCACAAACAGCAATGTAACAATGATCAGCTGATCTGTTTTAAGGGAAATTGATTGCAAATATAACCCAGAACAGGGAAACATGGAGACACGAGAGATTGCAGATGCTGCAATCTGAAGCAAAAAGCAAAATGCTGGAGGAAATCAGCAGGTTAGGCAGAATCTGAGGAGTTGATGTTTCATATGGACAGAAGCTTGAACCAAGAATTGTCTGACTCAGAACAGACAGGAGAGCTTCTGCACTCTTGTTTGAAATATTTACATCCACCTGAATGAGCAGACAGGGCCTGGGTTTTGCAGCACATCTGAAAGAAGACACTTTCTGGCAATCCAGCAATCCTTCAGCCCTACCACAGGGATGCATCCAAGACCAGGCCTTTTTTTATGCCATGGAGCCTTACCCATTAACCAGGGGTCTGTTGACTCCATGTTGAGAACCTCTGGCCTAGACCTTGGTGTTCAATTCTCCAGAGAGAGTTTAGAACCAAGAACTGACTATCTCAGACCTGATAGTGCTTTTAGCTGAAGGACTGCTGATACTACACTTAGTGCAACACAAGAAATAGCAATTAGTCGTGGATAGCACAGATGATATAGTTGCTTAGGATTCAATTAGAATTTTTTTATATCTGGTGCAACCATCTTGATTGACAATAGGTTTGGTAAGGCTTCTGCAAAAGAAGAGGACCAACTGAGTGATTAAGTACTGTGGCTTCCATAAGTAATTGCTACCATAATTCTCCATTGAGCTCTGGCACCTAACAGTAACTTCAAGTTAGATCTGGTCCACCAATTCTCCTAACCCCTGTCATTAATATTGATGTTCTGTTTGGCACTGAGAGGAAAAAAAGAATCTCTTCACACTTGTCTACTTCCGTGTCATTAACTATAAGCTCTCGAAGCAGGAGAATACACCAGAAATGGCACTCAAGGACTAAATCATTATAACAAATATTCCTGTGTATTGTGAAATTAAGCTATCATTACATATGGGAATATTGAAGCACAAGCTGTTAAAGGAATTTACAGCCATTGATTGCAACAGTGTTTGGAATTCTATCAGTTACATTGGGGGGTTAATTTCCAGGATTTTTGTTGAGATCAGTAGGGTTCTCTGCACAAGACTTCCTTAAATCAGCTCTTTGAATCCTTACTCAGGTAAAATTCAAATAGAGTGATAGAATGCATTAGTCCCCCAGCTTCGAAATGGAGTATTATAGAAAGGATGAAAAAAATTAAAGGACACGATAAGTCTTATTTAAGGATATCTAATCTATAAAGACAACAAAATGCACAAAATGTCTAGGGAATATCTGTTCTTTTTATACTTTGACCGTCCTGAGATTGGCTTGAAAGCTCTTTGTTTACACACTCAAGGAAATATTGCAAGTTCAATACTTAGTGTATAGCCATTAATCATTCACTTCCCTGTGATAGACAACTGTACCATCGTGGCTCCTCCAAAGCATTCCAAAATCCTGACGGGTGACAAAGTTTTACTGATTTGCAGTTGAGGCTTTTATTCATGCACCCATCTGACCAGATAACGGTGCCACACAGGGTCTTGGTGAACCACAGGCATTCTTGATCTGCAAGTTCACTTCCCAGGTAAGTTCAGGACAATGGAACACCTCGGTAGCAATGGGTCTCACTCAGCAAAATCAAGGTCATAGTTTACAGTGCTTCCCGCAGACCAACGGATACCACAGACCTGAATGCTATACACAGGAAAGAAGAAAACCAATGAAAAAGTACCTGCTTCACTCCTAGTGGTACAATGATAATTCATTTCTACCACTTGGCCCAGAGTAGGCACTGGAATCACGCTTGTCGATGAAGTCATTCATCCTGATGTGCCGTGTCATTATGACGTTGGCGATCATGGTCCTTAACAGTGGCAAATTTTTCTGCAGAAGTGGTTTGCCTTTGCTTTCTTCTGGGGAGTGTCTTTATCGACAGGTGACCCCAGCCATTATCAATACTCTTTAGAGGTTGTCTGCCCAGTGTCGGTAGTCATGTAAGCAGGACTCGTGATAACGCACCAGCTACTCATATGACCATCCACCACCGGCTCCCATGGCTGCACATGACCCTGATCGGTGGGGGGGGGGGGGGCTAAGCAGGTGTTACACTTTGCCCAAGGATGACCTGCAGGCTAGTGGAGGGATGAGTGCCTTAAACCTCCTTTGGTAGAGATATATCTCCACCCCGCCATCCTATTGATAAAAATGACATCTAACAAAAATCAGGCACTGGCTGGCAATGCTGAAGTGGTTTCTCCTGTATTCCAAAGATGTACGAGTTAGGGTTAGCACGCCCTTTTGGTGTCGGTGGGCTGGCGACATTTGCAGCTTGCCTAGTGCCTAGCACATCTCTGATGAAAGCAATGCATTTCTCTGTGCAAGTATGCTTCGGTGTCTTGATGTGCATGTGATAAATAAAGTTAATCATTTTTTTAAAACTGAATTTAAGACTCCACACTATTTTTCTAATTTATTTAATATCTGTATTCAAAAAAATCTATAATCACCATAGACTGATATACAGAAAACCTGCAGATTTACATGGATGCACTCCTTTTCAGTCTGAAATGCCCCTAAATATATAAATTCAAAATGGCTTACAACCTTCTCGGAATTTTAAACTGCTTTTCTCTCCTCTCAGCACAATTTAGACAGTAGAAGATACAATACTAAATAGAAAAAAAAAGTATATAAATATATAATTGTAATGTCTACACAGAGTAACAAATCCACCAGTCTATAACGGAAATTACAAATGCAGTAGCCCCTTGCCAAAAAATGGAGTTATACTTTGTCGAGAGGTGCATTTTAAAAAATAACACTTCAGGTGTGTATTTAATCTAAATCTGAAGGAAGATGAACGCTTCACAGCTGAAGCAGAAATCATTTCTTTAAAGAAAATTCTGTATTAACAGAACCACATCTGACAATTATTCTATTCTGCCAACAGGCTTAGTGTCAGTCAGTCAACCTTAACACATTCATCTTTGTACAGCTTGTTGCCAAGCTAACAGGGTCAGAATGTGGCTGGGTATGAGCGCACAGCCTGTATGGGAAAAAAAAAGCTGATCCTGGCAGACGAGAAGGGTTGTGCATTTTACATTGTTTCAATATCTTGGAGGACACTTTTACAGGCTACCAGTGAACTCATGGCATTAATTGTGGGAGAAATTTGGATGGCTAGCATTTTCATTTTGGGCACAACAAATTGCCTTAGAGAAAGATGACTTCCAGGATGCATGGGAAAGCTCACACAACATCGGTGAGAACATTGGCCAAAGCAGTGCACGTTATAGTCCACAGCAGGTTCAATGTGCTCAGCGATGAACTGATCTTACATAGGACTGCAGTCTGAGCTCCCAATGCAGCACTTAGGTGGCTGCAGATAGCACTGCAATACTAGTAAAATGTCATTGCATCTGTATGGTTGGAGACACAACATGCTTTGGTAGACAACTAGCACTTCCATGTCAATAAAGAGGAGTCTGAAATCTTTACAATATTCTGTGGCAAGATGTCGCTGAACTACACGCTGCTTGATACAGAGCTCTGCACTAGCTTGAATGTTTGCGTTTTTAAAATCGCAAACACGAGGAAATCTGCAGATGCTGGAATTTCAAGCAACGCACATAAAAGTTGCTGGTGAACGCAGCAGGCCAGGCAGCATCTCTAGGAAGAGGTACAGTCGATGTTTTGGGCCGAGACCCTTCGTCAGGACTAACTGAAAGAAGAGCTAGTAAGAGATTTGAAAGTGGGGGGGGGGGAGATCCGAAATGATAGGAACAGACAGGAGGGGGAGGGATGGAACCAAGAGCTGGACAGTTGTTTGGCAAAAGGGATATGAGAGGATCATGGGACAGGAGACCTAGGGAGAAAGAAAAAGGGGAGGAGGGAAAAAAGCCCAGAGGATGGGCAAGGGGTATAGTGAGAGGGACAGAGGGAGAAAAAGGAGAGCGAGAAAAAGAATGTGAGTATATAAATAAATAACGGATGGGGTACGAGGGGGAGGTGGGGCATTAGTGGAAGTTAGAGAAGTCAATGTTCATGCCATCAGGTTGGAGGCTACCCAGACGGAATATAAGGTGTTGTTCCTCTAACCTGAGTGTGGCTTCATCTTTACAGTAGAGGCCTCCTGTCCCATGATCCTCTCATATCCCTTTTGCCAATCAACTGTCCAGCTCTTGGCTCCATCCCTCCCCCTCCTGTCTTCTCCTGAGGAAGTGTTAACTATCTACTAATCTCCATAGATGCTGTCTGACCTGCTAAGTTCCTCCAGCATTTTGTGTGTGTTGCTTTGGATTTACAGTATCTGCAGACTTTCTCATGTTTGTAATAATATTGAGCTTTATACCAGGGCTGACCAGAAAAGAAGATTGCAATAGGCAAAAATGTAGGCACTGATAGGAATTCCTACAATTCAGATTTTTCTTAAGACTGGAATAGCTTTCTGAAACCTAGTGGAAACAAAAATGGATTCATTTGTACTTGACTTTTTTAAAAAAAATAGGCAGTCAATAAAATATCATCACATTAGCCTAATGTAGTTTGACTCATGACAGAATTGAACACTATCAACATTTGTGTAAGTTTAGATCGCAATGAAACCCAAGTAATTAGGAAGACAGGAATATTAAGAGATGATCACCTCATTAAAAATAATAATTGTATTCAAGCCACATTTATTCATTATCTTAACCAAATGAAACTCACTAAAACTCTGCAACAAATTATTTAAATACAACATGTATCAAACTGAATGACAAAATCAGATTAAACATATATAAATCATCAGCATTAGAGGCATCCCAGTCTGAATTAAGTCATAACGTCAGCTTAACACAGACTGCCCAACTATTATTGAATAAGGACAAGACAATAAAAACATGGCAATTGCACAAATGTAACTAAGACAGGATCCCTAATTTCATCTCCATGCACAATTTCTCAGCTTCAAAGAAAATAAATTAACCATTATTAAAATAATTAAGACAGTCAAGTCCACACAACTTGAATGAACAAATTACAAATGACTTTTCAGGTTCCTGTTAATAAACAGCTGCTTGTGTTTTTGTAACGTATACACTCAGTGGCCAATTTATTAGGTACACCTGTACACCAGCTCGTTGATGCCAATACATAATCAGTCAATCATGTAGCAGCAACTCAATGCATAAAAGCATGCAGGCATAGTCAAGAGGTTCAGATGTTGTTCAGACCAAGCATCAGAATGGGAAAGAAATGTGATCTAAGTGACTTTAACCATGGAATGATTGCTGGTGCCAGACAGGGTGGTTTGAGTACGTCAGAAACTGCTGACCTCCTGGGATTTTCACATTCAACAATCTCTGGAGTTTTCAGAGAATGGTGTAAAAAAAACAAACAAACAAACAAACACTTCTAGTGAGCAGCAGTTCTGTGGGGCGAAAATGCCTTGTTAGTGAGAGGTCAGAGGAGAACAGCATACTGGTTCAAGCAGACTGGAAGGCAAGAGTAACTCAAGTAAATATACATTACAACAGTGATGTGAAGAAGAACATCTCTGAATGCACAACACGTCAAATCTTGAAGTGGATGGGCTCCAGTGTCAGAATATCATGACCACACACTCAGGGGCTATTTCATTAGGTACAGGAGGAATCCAATAAAGTTGCCCCTGATTGTAGTTCGCAAAGTCGGGAATGAATCTCAAAAGTTGCAGGTTCTTCTCAGTTAGGGATTCCCAACTGTTTTTATGCCATGGACCAATACCATTAAGCAAGGTATTGGATTCCAGGTTGGGAACCCCTGTAATTAGGTGAATGATAGCAATTGGTCAGGACTTTGCTCCAGAATAACAGTCTGGTTGCATTCTTGTTATGGGTGGTGTACCGTATAGCCTACATTATAATAAGAGACTACTTTATGTTTTAGTAACACGTCGTTGCATGCGTTATTAGGCGCGTATTGAGCATGCGCTATTAGGCATGTATTGATCTGTAGTGTGTGTCGAGTTCGGATTCTGCCAGTAAAGAACCATGAAACTTAGCTCCCATCTCCAGCATTTTTATTAATAACATTGTTGTGTAACCAGGCCACATACACAACAAATTGGCGACGAGAATTATGAACCTATATCTTATCGGAACGCCGTGTTTTAGTTGATAACAACACTCAGAGGAGAAGAGAGAGAATCTAGACGCATCTAGATGGAGTGTGCTCGTTGTGCTAGCCAAAAGGACACGTGAGTCAAAAAGGAAAAAAAGAAAATGGGGCTAAATTAACGTAACAAAGATGGCAGTGATTGGAACCATTACAGCATTTGATAGTGACATTGAAGACTGGGCAACCTACATTGAAAGAGTGGAGTTATATTGTGAGGCTAATAGTGTTAATGAGGAAAAGAAAGCTAGCGTCTTACTCAGTATTATGGGAGCAAAAACATACGGGCTGCTATGGAGCTTGTTAACCCCTGAAAAGCCAGCTGACAAAACCTTCAAGCAAATAGTAGACACTCTCCAACAGCATTTAAACCCCAAACCACTGGTCATTGCTGAAAGATTTAAATTCCACAAATGGAATCAGAGCAAAAATGAAAGCATTTCTGAATGTTATGCTGAATTGTGCAAATTATCAGAACATTGTCAATTTGGAGCTGGTCTATTGAGGGACAGGTTAGTGTGTGGCATGCACTGTGAAACCACACAGAAGAAGCTTCTGTGTGAAAGAGACCTTACATTAGAGAAGGCGCTGAACATTGCAATATCAATGGAAACAGCAGCACGTGGTGCTTCAGAGATACAACAAAAATCTCTGGAATATGCTACAAATAAAATGTCACTGAACAGAAACGAAGGAAAGAAATATTACCATTGTGGGAACATGTCACATGACCCTGATGACTGTTGGTTTAAAGACAAAGAATGCAGAAACTGTGGCAAACAGGGCCACACTAGCAGAGTATGCAAAGCTAGTAAATAGCAGGAAAAGGACAAAATACAGAGAAACAAGAAACCCCAGAGAGGAAAATACAACAATGTACACAAAATGGAAGAAAGCAGTTCTGATGAAAACGACTCAGACTTGTCTGCAACTTCACAGCGTGAAAGATACAGGGGATTGAAGAGCAATATGGATCACTCCACAGTGTCAGGCGTGAGGTTGAAAATGGAGTTGGACACAGGCTCAGCTTTAACAGTGATTTCTATACACAACTACAAACAACTGTTTTCTCACATACCTCTGAAACAAACTAAACTACTGCTAAAGACTTACACAGGACTGAAAGTGCATCCCAAAGGCAAAATTAAAGTGACAGTGACCTGCAGAGACAAAACACAGCAGTTGAACCTCTATGTACTGAAAAATGGAGGACCACCATTGCTGGGACGTGAATGGCTCAGGAAAATCCAGTTGGATTGGCACACCATCAAGGCACTAGATATGTCCGCAAAGGCGGGCAGCAAGGCTACATCTGAGAGACTGTCACAAACACTTGCTGACTCTGAGGAAGTGTTCACGAAAGGAATAGGAACACTTCGGGGCATGAAGGCAAGGATTGAGATTGCAGAAAATACATGTCCAAAATTTCACAAAGCCAGACCAGTGCCATATGCAATCCCTCCTACAGTAGAGGCAGAGCTGAAAAATCTGGAGCAGACTGGGGTCCTGTCAAAGGTGGACTGGAGTGAATGGGCCATGCCTATTGTTCCAGTGATAAAGAAAACCTCCAGCACAAAACCAGGAAAACCAAGCAAGGTGCATCTATGTGGAGACTTTAAAGTGAGTGTTAACCCAGTTCTCCACACAGTACAGTATCCTCTACCCCGTATTGAGGACGTCTTTGCTTCCCTGTCGGGGGGGGGGAACATTTCACAAAAATCGATTTGACCCAGGCTTATCTCCAAATGGAAATTGATGAAGCATCCAAGAAATACCTGACAATAAATACACACAGAAGACTTTACCAGTACAACAGGTTGGTGTTTGGGTTAGCATCAGCTCCTGCAATCTGGCAAAGGGCGATGGACCAGGTCCTGCAGGGGATTCCAGGAACTCAGTGTTACCTGGATGACGTCATTGTCACCAGCAAAGTTGACAACAAAGACTTTTCTAACCTCGAACAAGTGCTCACCAGGTTACAAGAATATGGGCTCAGAGATTATCAACAGAAATGTGAATTTTCCACAAAGGAAATCTCATACTGTGGGCATGTGATCAACAAGGATGGCTTACTCATGTCTCAAGACAAGATAGAAGCGGTGCTTAAGGCACCACCACCTGAAAATGTGTCTCAGCTGAGAGCATATCTTGGACTCGTGAACTATTACCACAAGTTCTTGCCTAACCTATCCACAGTCCTACACCCACTAAATGCACTATTAAAGACAGGGACACAATGGAAGTGGACTGAGAGTTGTAAGAAAGCGTTTCAAGAAACTAAAGGACTCATACCTTCAGAAGGAGTGCTCGTTCACTTTGACCCCACCTTACCAATCCGACTAGCCGGTGATGCCTCGCCCCATGGGATAGGAGCTGTGTTATCGCACAAGTTTCCAGATGGCTTAGAAAGACCAATAGCCAATGGAAGGAATATTCCGAAGCAAAACAAATATTAAATCGAGAAAAGATTAAATTCCAAACCCCGTACCCTGCTAAACTGAGGGTATTTTACCAAGAAGGGATACGACTATAGCAGACGGTGGAAGAGGCAACTACAGACATGAAGAACAGAGCTCTGCCCATTACCATGGTCAAACCAAGGGAAAGTCTGGCCGAGCAGTTATCTCGATCTGCTTGGGAAATAGTAAAAGAACCGAGAAAGCAGGAGAACTCACAGTCTCTTCCTAATATCCTTCTCTCGTCCTGCTTCTGTCCCCTGCTTTCTCGGTTCTCTTACTATTTCCCAAGCAGAATGGGATAACTGCTCAGCCAGACTTTCCCTTAGTTTGACCATGCTAATGGCTTAGAAAGACCAATAGCCAACGGAAGGATTATTCCGAAACAAAACAAATATTAAATCAAGAAAAGATTAAATTCCAAACAGATAAATGCACATGGCTAAGGACAAAGTAAAATTCATTTCTTTTAATGTCAATGGGCTGTTGAATCCAGTCAAGCACAGTAAAATGAAAAAAGAACAACCCCATGTAGTATATTTACAGGAAACTCACTTAAATGATAATGAGCGTGAAAAATTAAAGAGAATGGGCTTCACTAATTTGTTTTTCTCCTCACATAAATCAGGACATAGAAGAGGAGTTGCTATTCTCATCTCAAGCAAGCTAAATTTTGAAAAAGTATTCGAAATGGGAGATAAGGAGGGCAGATATATTCTAGTTTCTTCCAGAAAATTATTAATATTATGGTAACAGAAACAGAAGGTCTCTTGATATGTGGGGGAGACTTAAATTTACAATTACAACCGAAGTTAGACTCTTCCAATAGAAAAACTTACGAAACAAAGTCCTTACATAAGAAACTTAACACTCTTTTTCAGGATGTTGGTCTAATTGATATATGGAGGGACCTTTTCCCCGACAGAAGGGATTACACTCATTATTCTGCCACCCATTCCATATATACAAGAATAGACTATTTCATAACATTTGGAAAAGATAGAGACAAAATAATCACCTGTGGAATTGGGACAATAGATGTAAATGACCATGCACCCATATATACACCTAAATCTGTTGATTTTGACCGACAATCAAAGAATACTATTTGGAAACTAATTCCAAATCTACTCTATGATCCCTATTTTAAGGAACAAATTTAACAAGAAATTGGTCTTTACTTAGAATTCAATGATAATGGGTTACCCTGAAGGCTGTCTTAAGAGGGAAAATTATAGCGATATCTTCATACAAGAAGAAAATAAGGAATAAAACATTAGAGGAATTACAAAGTAAGCTGAAGGAACTAGAAAAAAACACAAATTGACTTTGGCACAGGATACACTAGAGGAAATTTTAAAAATTAGGAATGAAAATAATAGTTTGGCTACACAAGAAATTAGAAAAAAAAGTAATGTTTCTGAAACAGAGATACTTGAAAGTGGATCTAAATCTACGAAAATACTGGTGTGGAAACTGAAAAAAAAGATAGCAGAAAATACAATTCATAGAATTAGGGATCCAAGAACAAAAGTGATAAAAAAGTTAGCTAAGTGAAATTCAAGAGGCTTTTGAAATGTTGAAGCTGAACTAAAAACTGCAATTAGTTGGCTTCAATTAAGCAAGGCACCAGGATCAGATGGATATATGGCAGAGTGGTATAAAGAGTTTAGAAGTGAGTTAATCCCTGTTTTACTCCCCACACTGAACTGGGCCCTAAGAAAGGCACAAATGCCACCCAGCTGGAAAGGGGCAATAATCTCAGCTGTACCGAAAGAAGGCAAGGATAAAATGGAATGTGGGTCATTTAGACCAATATCTGTTCTTAATGTGGATTATAGAATATTTACCTCTATCATGGCCAAACGATTAGAAGAGTTTCTACCCACACTGATACATAATGATCAGACAGGTTTTATACAACAACGCCAAACACTTCACATTATGGATCATATAAGAAAATGAAATTGAAGCAATAGTGATAAGCGTGGACGCTGAAAAGGCATTTGATTCGGTTAATTAGAATTTTCTTTACAGAGTTTTACATAGACTTGGTCTGCATGACACAATTATTAAAACTATACAGGCACTCTATGACAATCTTACTGCCAGGATTAAAATCAATGGATATTTATCTAATAGTTTTACCCTAGAAAGGGGCACGAGGCAGGGTTGTGCAAGGTCATCGCTACTCTTCGCATTATATCTGGAACCATTAGCATCAATACATCAGACAAAATGAAGATATCAAGGGAATTACTGTTAAAGGCACAGAGCATAAATTGGCCTGTTACACGTATGACCTTTTAATCTATCTAGGGCAACCAACATACTCTTTACCTAAATTGATGCAATCCTTTGAACAATATGGCCAATTATCAGGATACAAGATCAACATAGATAAAACCCAAATACTTTCATATAACTATAGCCCACCAAGAGAAATTGAAAGTAGGTATCCTTGGGCATGGCAAACAAAGTCCGTCAAATATTTGGGCATCATTATGCCAAAAGATTTGGCAAAATTATCAGAATGCAATTATCAGCCTATATATAAAAAAATTAAGGAAGATATAACAAGATGGAACCTAATTCCTTTTCTTGGTCTCAGTTCAAGGATTGAATCTATTAAAATGAATATACTGCCCAGACTACTATATCTCTTTCAGACCCTTCCAATAGAGATTAACCAAAATCAGTTCAATGAATGGAACAAGATGCTACCAAGATATATATGGCAAGGTAAAAGGCCTAGGATTTGTCTCAAAACTTTGCAATTAGCCAAGGAAAAGGGGGGTTGGGGCCTTCCTTCTCTTAGAGATTGTTATTTTGCAGCACAGCTGAGAGCTGTGATATGCTGGTGACACTCAATGGAAAAACATTGAGGAGAGGATACTTTCCATCCCCATACAGCAATTTTGGCTGATAACAACCTACAAAGTTACATAAATAATATTGACAACCCGTGGGTGAAATGGACTCTTAAAATATGGAAAACTATTATAAAAGAATATAAACTAGAGAGAGACATTGCAATTCTTAAATACTGTGCATATGACTCGGATTTTACGCCGAATAAACTGGATGCTAGATTTAAGGACTGGACAGCTGAAGGAATAACAGCTATTTGCAATATAATGAAAGAAGTAACACTGTTCAAAGAGAAACACTTATTTGAAAAACAAGACGTTTACCAGTATTTACAGATGCGATAGTATGTTAATAGGACGGTTAAAAATGTAACCAAGGCGAGTACATGTCTGATAGAGCTATTTAGAAAAGCATATGATTCAGACAACGGTTATAGAATAATTTCAAGCGTGTATAAGGGTTTGTCAAATCTTAAAACACATTCGACTTCATACATTAAATCAAAATGGGAGAAGGAAGGAGGGATAATAATATCTGAGGAAGACTGGACAATAATATGGAGGTATCAATGGAAGTGTACCAGTTCACAGAAATGGAGGGAGTTTTGGTGGAAAAACTTGATAAGGTATTTTATTACACCCTCTCAGAAATCCCATTATGATAGTAACCCCCCTGTTTGCTGGAGAAATTGTGGAAATCAAAATGCAAACCATTATCATATTTTCTGGGAATGCCCCATAATCAAAGACTATTGGAGTGGGATACACAATGCCTTACAAGACATCTTTAAATGTGAAATACCCTTAGAGAGTAAGACCATATATTTTGGGTATATACCTCAAGAATGTTTGAAAAGAGATAAATATTTAATGAATATACTGCTGGTGGCTGGTAAAAAGACCCTTACCAGGAAATGGTTATCACAAGGAGAGCCCAACTTTAAATGTATGGATGGAAATTACAATGGACATTTACAAAATGGAGAAGATAACAGCATCTGTTAATCATAAGTTGGAACAATTTTATTCATACTGGAAAAAATGGTTTAACTACATAACACCTCATAGGCCTGATTTTATTCTCACAAGTCAATGAATATGTTGTTAAAAAAAAATCACTCCCTACTTGTACAAAGTTTTCTCCTTTCAATTGTTCTTTCTTTCCTCTCCTTTCTATAAGTGTATACCTCAGATAAATATTATGTGGAGATTTGTGACAAATATGATTATATTATATATATGTACAGTTTCTGAAATACATCTTATGGAAATATTTGATGATGAAATTCAATAAAAAATAAATTACAAAAAAAAAGAAAGATCAATAGCCTTTGCCTCAAGAACATTAACTTCAGCTGAACGCAACTACGCACAGATTGACAGAGAGGCCCTAAGCCTCGTATGGGGAGTCAAGAAATTCAGTCACTACCTTAGTTTACCCTGTTGACTGACCATCAGCCTCTCATGTCAATCTTCAAACCAAGAAAAGCATCCAGTGATGACAGCACGAAGAGTACAGCGATGGTCTCTTTTTTCAGGAGGTCACAGGTATGACATTGGACACAAGGGGACCAAGCAACATGGCAACGCAGGTGGTTTGTCACGTTTACCACTGCTGACTTCGGAGATAGCTACACAAATGGATTCAGCAGAGGTCTTTCACACAACAGTAGTTGAACAATAGCCAGTGCCAAACAGCCTCATTGAAAGGGAAACACGCAATGACCCTATGTTGTCAAAAGTGTATGACATCACGGTAAAGGGATAGCCAGCGTGGGGTAACACACTGTTTCCAGCCTTCTCAGCGAGGAAGGAGCAGTTGTCAGTGTGTCGAGGAACATCAATGTGTGGCTCATGAGTTGTGATTCCTCCCAAGCTACACACCAGAGTGCTGGAGGAACTGCACGAGGGGCACCTGGGTACCGTCAAGATGAAAAGTCTTGCCCATGCCTATGTGTGGTGGCCAGGAATCGATAAACAGATTGAGGACTTGACCAAGAACTGCTCTGGATGTCAAAAGATCCAGAACACACTACCACAAGTCCCACTCCATCCATGGGAGTGACTCTCATCACCATGGCAACGAGTGCACATCGACTTTGCTGGACCATTCATGGACTCTATCTTTTTAATTGCAATCGATGCAAATTCCAAATGGCCAGAGGTCATCAAAATGAACCACATCAGAAAAGACCATTACAGTGCTGAGGACCATGTTCGCCAGGAATGGCATACCAGAACAAATCTGCACAGACAATGGACGACAATTTGTCTCTGAAGAATTCCGAAGTTTCGTGAAGAACAATGGAATCAAGCACTTTACATCTGCCCCTTACCATCCATCCACAAATGGGTTGGCAGAAAGATTTGTGCAGACATTCAAGAAAGCCATCAAGGCAATGGACAGTGAAAATCGACCACTGCAACACAAGATAGACAACTTCCTCCTTGCTTATCATAATGCAGTACATGCAACCACTAATCAGACTCCAGCGATGATGGTTCTGAACAGGAACCTGAGGTCCCACATGGATCTTCTCAAACCAGATGTACGGCGTGATGTGGAGAACAGACAGTTCAAACACTTGAATACTAAGTCAGCACGGAGCTTCAGTGTGGGACAGTCAGTTCTTGCCACTGAAAAGTGGCAGCTGGGTGCAATGTCTGCCATAGATGGGCCACTGATTTATAGAGTACAGGTGGGAGAGAACGTATGGAGGCATCATGTGGACCAAATCCTGGATGCTCAGGTGAAAAACACAACAACAGCTTGCCTGGACTGCCCGGACATGGAAGCAAACACTCCTGATGTGACCACATCAGCCTCATCCACAGATAAGCCTGTTATCAGTGCTGAGGACCCATCTGATGTACCTGTGGAGACTCACTCCCCAAAGCAAACGTTTCAGGTCAGACATCACCCGGAGAGGCAGAGAAAACCCCCCTAGAGACTCGAGTTATAACTGGGTTTTAGACCAAAAGTAAAAAAAAGCTTATTATAATTTGATATTATTAAGTTACTAAGTAAACAAATGGTAGGCGTTTTTGTGTTAAGGGTAAACATATTTGTTTAGCACAGTGCCCCAGTAAAAAAAACAGTTGGTACACCATTAACATAAAAAGGAAGGAGTGTACCATATAGCCTACATTATAATTAGGGACTACTTTACGTTTTAGTAACACGTCGTTGCATGCGCTATTAGGCACGTATTGATCTGTACGTGTGTGTCGAGTTCGGATTCTGCCAGTAAAGAACCATGAAACTCAGCTCCTGTCTCCAGCGTTTTTATTAATGGCATTGTTGTGTAACCAGGCCACATACACAACAGGTGGTTTCAAATTTAACTCCATCCGCTAGGCTGAGTTCAGAAACCTTGTGCTACTCAGAGCTTAACAGCCAGTGTAATTCCTTCCCTGCAGTTATGAAACACAGTGAACCTGCAGAACTTGACACAATACATAAAACTTGCTGATAACTTTCAGTAAGGCCAAAATGGAAGAATTAGATTAGATTATTTAGATTAGATTATGAGGACATGCAGTCCTCTTTTATTGTCATTTAGTATTGCATGCATTAAGAAATGATACAATATTCCTCCGGTGTGATATCACAAAAACATAGGACAGACCAAGACTGAAAAACTAACAAAAACCACATAATTATAACATATAGTTGCAACAGTGCAACAATACCATAACTTGATGAAGAACAGGCCATGGCACAGTAAAAAAGTTCAAAGTCTCTCAAATGTCCCACATCTCACGCAGACGGGAGAAGGAAGAAAACTCTCCCTGCCATGCCGACCACAGTCCGACTCTGAGTCGTCTGAAAACTTCGAGCCTCCGATCAGCCCTCCGACACCGAGCACCATCTCTATCCGAACGATTCGACCTCAGCCTCGGTCGCCAGCAGCAGGCAAAGCCGGGGATTTTGGGGCCTTCCCTCCGGAAGATTCCCGATCGCCCAGTAACAGTGGCAGCGAACTGGCGTTTCAGAAATTTCTCCAGATGTTCCTCTGTGCTTTCACATCTGTCTCCATCAAATCAGAATTGTCCACAGCCCCTATTTAACAGAAACAATATCATTTCACTGGAAAGCTGCGAGCGCTGCCATCTTCTCCTTCCCCTCCAATATTGAGACTAAATTATAAGAATTTTTTCTAGTTTCATGAAGTAAATGATCCAAGATCTTTTTTAAAATGGGATACATTCGTCTGAATCCCCAGTTTATTAAAAAATCCAGCACAGTTAGTGTCATCACCAGAAAGGGAAATCTTTATTTCCAAACCTTCTTCGTTTTTTGGCGAGTCATGTTGAACCATCGCCCTGAACTGCTACAAACCTTCTAGAGAAGCTCCTGCCATTGGGGTGACCAGGTGAGCTGTGTCTGATTCCTAGAGGGGTGGGGTTGACCAGGCCTGCAGAAAGAACACATACAATTCCAATGAAATTGACATCAAAGACAACAGATATCTGTACTGTAAAGTTAATTTTAGGCAGCACTAATAGCGTAGTGGTTAGCACAACACTTTACAGTACCAGCAACCTGGGTTCAAGACCCACATCTGCCTGTAAGGAGTTTGTACGATCTCCCTGTGACCGCGTGGGTTTCCCTCGGGTGCTCTGGTTTCTTCCCACAGTCCAAAGATATATCAGTTGGAAGGTTAATTGGTCATTGTTAATTGTCCCGTGATTAGGCAAGGATTAAATCAGGGAATTACTGGGCGGCGTGTCTCGAAGGGCCGGAAAGGCTTATTCTGCACTGTACCTCAGTAAATAAATACTTAGATAGATAGATAAATGAATAAATTTTGAGACTATTCACATAAAATCAAGCAAACTCCTTATCCCAGCACATTGTAAGGACCCAACAGAACGTTTAATAGCAGGCTAAGAAATAAAAGGGATGTGGAAGGGATTATCCACACTAAGACTTACACAAATGGACATTATATTCATACATTCAGTGAAGGAGATGGTCAGTGTGTATAAGGAATGCATTTATTCCCATGTCTCTCAATGATCCTTTGGTCTCAGTCTCTGAAGATGATGAGTGGACTGCCTTCAAGAGAGTGAATCCAAGGAAAGCACTGAGTCCAGATGGAGTACCTAGCCGAGTACTGAAGACCTGTTCCGACCTACTGGCTGGTGTATTCGTGGATATCTTCAACCTCTCACTCCGGCACCTGCTTCAAGCAGGCTTCAATCGTACAAGTGCTCAGGGAGAGCATGGTAACTTGTCTAAATGACTATCGCTCAATGGTCATCCACCTCATCCACAGTGATGAAGTGTTTTGAGAGGCTGGTGTTAAAACAACAGCACCTCTACTTCCTTGGAGTCTGCGGAAGTTCAGCATGTGATCAAAAACGGGTAAATTTTTACGCAGAGAGTGGTGAGTGCATGGAATGGGCAGCCAGCGACGATGGTGGAGGCGGATGCAATAGGGTCTTTTAAGAGACTCCTGGACAGGTACATGGAGCTTAGAAAAATAGAGGGCTATGTGTAACCCAAGGTAATTTCTAAAGTAAGTACACGTTTGGCACAGCATTGCGGGCCAAAAGGCCTGTATTGTGCTGTAGGTTTTTTATGATTCTATGTAAAATCTTGGCAGACTGCTATAGACATGGGGTGGAAAGTATGCTGACTGGCTGCATTACAGCCTTGAATGGGAACACCAATGCCTTTGAGCAGAAAATTCTACAAAAAGTAGTGGACTCGGTCCAGTACATCACGGGTAAATTCCTCCCAACCATTGAGCACATCCACATGAAACATTGCCATAGAAAAGCAGCATCCATCATCAAAGATCCTCACCACTATGCTCTTTCCTCACTGCTGCCATCAGATAGAAGGTACAAGAGCCTCAGGGCTCACACCACCAGGTTCAAGAACAGTTACTACCCCTCAACCATCAGCTATTGAATAAAAGTGGATATCTACACTCATTCTATTTCTGGTGCTCCCACAATCAATGGTTTTACATTATGGCCTTCTTATCTTGCTATTTCATACTCGTTATTGATTACAATGTAATTATATTTGCATTTGCACAGTTTGTTGTTCATTGACCCTGTTTAGTTATTGTTCTACAGATTTGCCTGCAGGAAAAAGAATCTCAGAGTTGTATGTGGTGACATGTACATACTCTGTTAATACATTTGCTTTGAACTTTGAAACCAAGCAAACCCCTATGACTAAGACAAGTTGGAAATTTAAAAGTGTAGAGGGGAATGGCAACCTGAATGAAATGTGTGGAAAATAAAAGATGCAGTTAGTGCAGGATTTGTTTATATGAATGTCAGATGAATGCCCATGAATCGAGGGGCCAAATAGATTGTTGTCTTACCGAATGCCTGCGTTGCAGAAACAGTGCATCCTTTTACATACAGACAGAAAACAACTGTAGGTACAAAATACAATAAAGGATGTGGGCAATGGTTGCAGAGAAAGCGTGCAGTAGTAATGAGTTTGATGAAAGTGTTGTCAGAGACTACATCGGTCAGAATGGAAGAAAGGAAAAGGATAGAGACAAGGTGTAGCTGCCTAGAAATACAGACTGTTAATTTGCAACCCCAGTGTGGGGATGATTGCTAAAAGAGATGGTGAGAGAAAAGGAAGAAAATATTTGAGTGTGCCGTGGTGCAGTGATCCGCAGAGCTGCCATGAGAGCAACAAATGGAACTCGGGATGCATGCTGACCCATCATTAAATCCTCCACCATCCATCACATGCTCTCTTCTCATTACTACCATCAAAGAGGAGATACAGGAGCCCAAAGACACACACTCAATATTTTAGAAATAGCTTCTTCTCCTCCACCATCAGATTTCTGAATGGATCCATGAATCCTACTACACTATTTTTTCTCTCTTTCATGACATGCCATATGTGAGTGAAGATAAACCTGATTCTGATACGGATCTCTATTGTGGACTGAGAGTGGGAAAAGGGGAATCATGGTTGGGAAAAGGGGAAGGGAGAGGGGAGCATGGAGCATGCAGGAAGCACTGGAGGGACATTCTGTAATAAACTAATAAAAAAAGAATCTCGTGCTTTCTTGGCGTATACGACGAATGGTTTGCAGCCGGGTACAGATATTCATTATAACCCGTGTTTCAGTGACAAACTCTGCCACCTTCTTCACAACTGTGCTGTGCCAATGATCTTTGGGACCACATGGAAAAGGAAGCCATCGAAATAAAACTAGAGGAAAAGACTTTTAACAAAGATGAAGGTCTCGCTCTAAGTAAGAACTGGAATTCCATTGTAAACAAAGTGGGAGAGCAGAAACCTGATTGGATGAGGACAATCCAATCAGGAGGGACAGGCTACAGGGTTATAACTACCTCTGGACTGGACATATCCAGGCATCATCCCTGAAAAAAAGTGTCAAGAGTTTGTCATCAAAACGTCGGTTATAATCAAAACCTGTACCCGGCTTGAAGCCCGAGAAGAATTTATTCACCAATAAACCAATTGCTTGGAACCAAATTAACTTGCCTGGTGACTTCAGACTGGGTATGTCTGCACCCATGCCATGTCACTTCCCTGGCACTCCTTCTCTGCCACCTGCCCCTACCCCTCCTGCTGCGCTCCACACTCGCCATTCCCAACATCCTTTGCTCCCACCAGATTTACAAACTTGTAAACTCCACTCCATGTTGACAAATACAGTACTATGCAAAAGTCTGCAGTACCCCAGCTATATATACGTGTCTAAGCCTTTTGCACAGTACTGTACCTGGTTTTATATATGAAGAACAGGTAAGTAGTTTTAAGGTGAGTAACCTTTTCTCATCCTTCAAGGACATGAATCAGAAATAGAATCAAATATATTATCACTGACATATACAATGCATAGTATATTGCACTGTACCTCTGTCACAAAACAACAAATTTCTTAACATATGTCAGCGATAACGCACTTGATTCTTATTCTGATTCCTTCCACATGTGGAGAACTTTTGAGTGGCTCCAGCAGAAGCTTTAGGATAGTGAGGTATTGTCTGGGTTAATCCCAAGGCTGTGAAAGAAGAAGGGAATGCAACATGTACCCAGCAAAGAAAGGCAGAAGAAACTGTAGAAGATGGAGGGAAAGTTGGTGGCAGTATGGGCCAAAGAATTAAATGCTTGCAAGGGCAATTGTGAAGGACATAAGTGTCTGGGGGAGAAACGATGTATCGCAGAACAATATGATGAAGCTTACACTTAACAACAATTAAGGCAGACGGGGAGTGTGGAAGTGCACATGTTGTGCTTAGAAATATTGGCTGCAATATTAAGCAAAAGAAAACCCTTCCTTCTGGATAGGATGACTCTGTCTTGACTATCCCAAGACATTAAGAATGCAAAGAATACAGTGGTTTAAGATAATACACACTGGAAAACTCTTGGGGTGTGGAAGTGTCCTCCACTTGACATCATTATTCAAACTAGTCAGAGGTAGAAGGAATATGCATGAGCATTTGTTAACAGATTGCAGCCCTTCATAATGAAACACAAGGAGGTGGATTGGATCAGAATCAGCTGGCAGGAGGTGGGAGCCTCTGGTGTTTGAGAGCTCTCATTTCTTGCACAGAACCTGTTGCTCATAAATGTCAGGATTTAATTTGGGAGGCCTGAGAGACCCAGCTATGACAGAGGCTTAAATGCCACAGATGTCAGGCAAGTTTTAAGAGGATAAATAAAACAAGCGGGATAAAACAAGCAGGACAGGAAGAGGAAAGAGACGAATCACATACAAATTTAAACTGTAAGTGAAGCACCTCAACAGATCTGAGGAGGCAGGCAAAACTACGATGCAAATTAGTGCAACAACCTGACGGAAAACCTCAGCAAGAAAAGATGTGTGTGCGGTGTGCAGGTAACTACTTGGCAGGGATATCTGTAAATGCTTTTCCTTCAGAAAATTCATTCATTTGACCAAAGCGAGCTACGCACAAAGAAATGGCAAGGAATAGAGAAATAGTCAAAGAGGAGTGATCCAAAATTCCAACCAAATGGAGCCCCGCGAAAAGTAGTTGGTCAGAATGAAGCTAAGTACAATTTGACCCTGGGAGGAAGTGGAAGGGAATGCATGCTGTATCCCTCTGCACCTAACCAATGATGGGACCATAACAGATGAATTTCACACCTGTGCCCACTCAGGTATTGCCAGTATGAAAGGCCATCTCTAGATTTAATAACAAGAAAGAAAAAGGAAGTCTGATGTATCCTACAGTTCACATTGCTCTAATTATTCTGGAAATGGACCCATATTTTGAGAGAATTAATGGAAATGGTGTCAGAAGCCTATGCTTCCAAGTGAAGCCATTTACACAGAGTGGATATGCGTTTAATAAATTGAAATGAGAAGACATTAGAATGCCATAGGAAATTCAGATAAAATAACATTAATGGTAAGATGTGAAACACTTGCAGAATTTCCATATAACCTTTTGGGTTTATTGTAATGCAAGCAATGGGCCTTACTTCATATTGTTTCAATCTTCAGTGTAATTCTTGTATTGGTCTGTTTTCTTGTGTGGAAAAGTCGGAGTTAATTCGTGTTGTTAAATGAATGGAAGATAGCTGTTGTCTGAAATGAATCACATACAGAATGCTGCAAATTGGCTTCAGGCCATTACCTAAATCAGTGACACAGAGACTTAATATGTTGTATGATTTACTAAGGTTACTCTGCATTCATCCCTGACCCACAACGCAAATTATTCTGGCAAAGTTTATATCACAACCATATTAAAAGCAAAATAAGCCACATTTTAGTGACACTTCCACCTTGGAGTTGTATAATTCTAATACAGAATGTGTTGGGTTAAGAAAGGATAAGTAGGTTAGTCAGTGACCTGACCAAAGTGGTCTTTTGAGTACAATGATTGTTGAACCTCATCCGATTAGAATGTGAAAGCTTTTCAGACTGTCTGCACGCACGCTGCCTGACCTGCTGAGTATTTCCCCTAATTTCTATTTTTATTATAATCTCTTAATTGTCCCCTCATTCATTAATCATGGCATTGTTGAAAAAAATACCAATTTGATGCAATGGTATAGTTTAATAATTAAATGTTTAATAGAAAGAACGATATTGTTCAATTTACAACATC
The DNA here is from genome assembly GCF_963921235.1 of Mobula hypostoma. NCBI lineage: Eukaryota > Metazoa > Chordata > Chondrichthyes > Myliobatiformes > Myliobatidae > Mobula > Mobula hypostoma. The sequence continues at coordinate 14,544,338 of NC_086123.1, forward strand.
CTTAGTGCAATGATGCCTTAATGCAACCATTTTTATGTCCTCATTTTTCTCAATATTTTCAGTTTTAGTGCATTTATTGTGATTTAATCCAATATAAATTTCACAGTATGCAAGTGAGCTACACAGGAATTGCACCTTAGTGAGACCTGACTCCCTTTGAACTTAAAGCTTTCACATTCTAATGTGACTGAGTTTGATGATCATTGGAGTGAAAGACCACTTTGGACCAGGCTTCTATTTATTTCCAATCTTGTGTGAATGCAGCAGGAAGTCAAATTTCCAGAAGACGAAACAGAAAATGTCCGGGCCGCTGGATGAAAAGTTAATGTCTGGAGGAGTATAAAGGAACTGACATTTAAAAGGCCCCTTGCATAAAAGCACACTGTCTCTTGCGGGACTACAAGGAAACCCACTGGTGACTAAATGCCTCGTTCCTTCTGGAAAAACCTAATGATTTAAATATTTTAATTCTGGAGAGGTTGAGTGGAAATGCTTAATTGCCAAGAAGCAGCAGGATCCATGTTGGTGTTATGAGGGGGCTAGAATATAAAAGCAAGGATGTAATGCTAAGACTTTCTGAGGCATTGGTCAGACCGCACTTGGAATATTGTTAGCAGTTTTGAGCTCCTTATCTAAGAAAGGATGTGCCGGTATTGAAGGTGGTCCAGAGGAGGTTAAGAAGGATGATCCTGGGTATGGAAGGGTTAATGTATGATGAGTGTTTGATGGCTTTGGGCCTGTACTCTCAGGAATTTAGAAGAATGAGAGGGCATCTCATTGAAAGCATTGAATACTGGAAGGCCTTGATAGAGGGGACGTGAGAGGATGTTTCCTATGATGGGTGGGGTGGGGTGGGTGGGTTTAGGACCAGAGGGCACGGATTCAGAATACAAGGACATCCCTTTAGAATGAGATGAGGAGGAATTTCTTTAGGGTGGAATTCATTGACATAGATGGCTGCAGAGCCCAAGTCATTGGATATACATAAACCAGAGGTTGATAGGTTCTTGATTAGTAAAGGTGTCAAAGGTTGCAGGGAGAATGCAGGAGTAAGGGATTGAGAGGGATAATGAGTCAGCCGAAATGGAGTAGTGGAGCAGAATCGATGGGCTGAATTCTACTCCCATGTCTTTATTATGTTGGCAATCTGAGATGCGTTAACAACAATAGAAAGAGTGCAGGAATCAAGGTGGTGTGGCCTTCAGTCTATCCTGTAAATTGTGAAAGTAAAGAGACTGATATTGATGAAGCCGTGTTTAGATGGTTGAGAAACCCCTGCCAGACAGATGCCTGTTGAAAAGTAGAGCTAAATCTAATGAGTTTGCCAAAAGCCTGGTGTGGAAAGCTTTGAAGCATCAATTGGATTCCTGAGCTGCTGGAGAGCGAGACGCAATCTTGTTTACAAATGCTGTGCCGTGAAAAAGCAGATAGAGAGAAGCTGCTGATGACATGCCAAAAGATACTCATGTGAAGATTTGTCCTAAATTTTTAGTGAATTCATTCTTGATGTACACCATTGGGATAGTTAGATAATGCTGAAAATGGGCATTGCAAATTGCAATTAGCCCACTGGAAGTCATAAGGAAAACTTAGGCTTTGACTACAATATCACAACAACTGGATTAACTATCTCCATTCTAAGTACCCATTGCTGGCCTTCTTATAAACAAGTTCACCTTGGTTTAGAAAATTTTAAGACATCCCACTGTATGCCTATTTTATTTCAAGAAACTTAAAGACCAGACTAAAAGTACAGTGGACGTTTCAGGCTGAAACACAGCCAAAGGCCCGAAACGTCGACTGTACTTTTATTCCACAGATGCTGCCTGGCCTGTTGAGATCCTTCAGCAGTTTGTGTCTGTTGCTCGGATTTCGAGCATCTGCAGATTTTCTCGTTTGTAAAAGTCTTATCACCTTGATGTTGTTGCCTCTTGCACATTTTCAATTAAGCAGGATTGTCTGTAAACCAGCCATTTCATGGCTCTTTGTGACTAATGAAGAGGTAGATATGTTCAAATCTCCAAGGACATTATAGCTTGATGGCATTCATTTGGGAACAGATTAACAATCATGCAGTTCGCATTAATATGTAAAATTCGGTTAATGACAAATCCCACCAGAAATCAAAGGGATATGAGAGCTTTGCTTGCATGATCAATTGTGTATAAAAATGAACCATATTTAAACGAACATCAAAAAATTATGGTAATACACTTCACAGACATCCGTGGTTCTTTATCTTTCCACTTTATACATATGACCTCCACATAGGAGGGCTGAGCTACAAGCCCAGAGAAACGGACAATATTATGATTTTCAGTAATGTAAAGCTGTGTCATCTGCACATGCATCAAGAAACATGAATTGTAATAGGAGAGAACAAGAGAAAATCTGCAGATGTAGGAAATCGAAGTGACATATACAAAATGCTGGAGGAACTCAGCAGGCCAGGTAGCATCTATGGAAAAGATTAGTTGACGTTTCAGGCCGAGACCCTTCAGCAGGATGGTAATAGGAAAGATTGAGTTGATTTATCTTTTATCATTTAATTCCACGAGAGCAAAATTTACTCAGTATCTTAAATTTTTGGGTAGTGATTTGTAAATTCTATAAAGGTGATTTTCCATGAACAAATGGCTCTAAAGCAGTTTCACATTTAAGCAATAGTGTAAGATGAGTGTTACCACCAGCTTGTTGTGAGTGATAGTGTCTTCATGGTGGTGAAATTATTCAGAGGTACAATTAGAAAAGTGACTGTAGAAGCCATTTTTCGACGGTATTGTATTTTGTGGCGCTTTTATTGTGGTAATCTGTCACATGGGTTGGGGTGCAGTAGCAGCAATTGTATATAGTTACATATTCTTGTTTTATTCGTTGTTTAGTCTAATGGAGAGTGAGTAAGCCATGGGAAATTATATTTTTTTGTTGACCACAAATTGGAACATTATTGGAAAGCTAATTAGATCGCTAACTTCGTTATTTTGCTAACTACGTTTAGTAATGCTGATTTGAATACTTAGATCGCTATATCACTACTCTAGTTTTGTTAGTTATATTATCGCTAAAAGATCGTTCATCTTTGCTGGTTTCGTACTGAAAGGATCAAACATACCTTTCTCAATTTGGAAATTTGTTATTTGGAAGTGAGTCATGCGGTGTTGTTTACCCTGGCTTAGTCTCCCAGCAATTTTAGTTTGTTTTCAGGAAACTTCTGCAGAGAAAAAATAACATTTGCTTGCATGTTGTTTGTTCCATCTGATAATCAGGACAACAGATTGCATTAGAATTATATATCCAGTCTGTTGTGCAGCCACAGGTTAGCTCAATTCACTCTGCTTGCATGAAGAGCGTTAAGAGGCTGCTCATGGCACACATTAATTCCAGACTTTCAGACAACCTCAACCCAATACTATTAACCTCCCACCAAAATAGGCCTACAGCAGATGCCATTTCCCTAGGCTGACACTCATCCTTGGAGCACCTGGACAGCAAAGGCTCCTACTTCGGATAATTGTTTAATGATTATATTGCTCCACCTTCAATACTGTAATTAACTATAAGCAAACTCATCGGCAAATTCGTAAACATAGGACTCAACACCTCCCTTTGCAACTGCATCCTTACCTTCGTGAACAACAGACCCCCAAATGGTAAGAATAAGCAATCAAACCTCCAGCATAATTGTCCTCAACCTTGTTGCCCCACGAGGCTGCATCCTCTGTGCCTACTCTATTCCCTAGACACTCACAACTGCATGGTAAGATTTTGACCTAATTTGACTGGATGTTTGCAGATGAAACCACCGTTATGGGCAACATCTCAAATAATGATGTGTCTGAGTATGGGAAGGAGACGGAATGACATGGTGTCATAACAACAAACTTTCTCTCAATGTTAGCAAGGAAAAAGAGATTGCCATTGACTTCAGGAAGTGCTCCTGATTATATCAATGAGATCAAGAGGGTTATGTTATGTTTCGTCACTCCAAAACATGTAACCAATTGAAGTAAAAAGACGGGAGCCAGGGATAACTCATGTACACTTAGTTTTGCTTTTGTGAGGTGTGCACACATGACATGGTGTCATAATGACGTATGCCATTTACGTACCTTTACATATAAGCTGTAAAGAATTACTTCATCGTTGTGGAGGATTTCTTACTCTGGAGGGATATCATCTTTCCTTACAGAGGAGGTGGGTGTCACTCTGCTTGGCAGGTAACACTTGCAGCTGTGAAACAAACTCGGGTTCTGGGGCCTCTTCCATGGTTGGTGTTGGAGTTGACTCTGGAACCACAGGATGAGGTTCTCACAGATCTGGACACCTTTCTTCTCTAATAATTGACTCTGTTCTCCTCAACTGATCGATGTGTCATCTCCAGATGACATCAGATGCAATCTCCACTGTGTAGCAGAGTGGTTCTGTTATGTCCTTAGTCTTTCCCAGGTCTGACTTTTGATCACCTCGGTAGTCCCTCATGAAGACTACTTGTCCAGAAGTGTAACATCGACCATCCTTGGCTGAGGAGCCCTCCATTTGTTTGAGCTGCTTGTCCTGCATACAGATTATTCGTCTTCTTGAATTTGATCTTGTAGTTGTGTCTTCCAAGAAACAGAGGCCATCTCAGCGTTCATGGTACTGATGCTGTTAGTGGAACACCCTTCTATGGATTGAAAATGGACACCAGTGGTTGATGATCAGAAATGAGAGTAAACTGTCTCCCATGCAGGAATTGGTTAAAATGTTCTGGACCCCAGGCCTCTCTGTCAATCTGTGAGTACTTTCTTTTCTTGCAGCAGTAAGGGAATATGATGCAAAGACTATGGGGCGTTCACTTCCATCACTCATAACATGTACATGACTGCACCTATACCATAAGGCCTGGCATCACAGGCAAGCGTCAATGGACAATATGGATCATAACGTGTGAGTACGGTGTCTGAAGTCACCATTTCCTTTGTCTTCTGGAAAACCGCCTCACCCTGCTTTGTCCGTTACTGTTTCTTCGTGATCTGTCATAATGAGTTCAAGAGGCAGAGCACAGTTGCCAGGGTTGGCAGGAACCAGTTAGAGTAATTGACAAATCTTAAAAAGTTCGGCAACTGGCACATGTCCTTTGTTGTTAGGGCATCCACCACTGCTTGAATTTTCTCAGCACACCTGTGTATTTCTTGTGCATCAATGTTGTAACCACAGTAAGTGCTGCTTGATTTAAAGAAATAACACTTGTTGCTTTATGCTCTGAACCCATAATCTTCTAATTTTTTTTAATATTGTCTTGAGATTTTGGAGATGTTCCTTGTCTTCCCCATCAGTATTAATGATGTCATCCAGGTAACACTGAGTGTCTGGCAGTCTAGCAGCACCTGGTTCTTAGCTTTCTGCCCAAATGTGCAGCAGATGCTACTCCAAAAGTAAGCTATTACGTGATAAAGTCCTTCGTGAGTGTTTGTGGTAAGAAACCCTTTAGACTTTTCTTCCATTCCCATCTGTAGGTAGTTCTCAGGTAAGTCCACTTCGTGAATTGTTTTCATCGAGAAAGGTTTGCAAAGACATCCTCTACCCTGGGCAGAGGGTGTTGATCTACTTTCAGTACTGGGTTGATGGTGACCTTAAAATCACCATAGATCTGACAGATCCATTCTTCTCGGATACTGGGAATACTGGCATTCCCTGTGGGCTCCACTGAACCTTGGAAAAATTCCTTCAGCCTCTATGCGATCTAGCTCACTGGCTACTTTATCATGGTTCATATAAGGAACCAGATGGGTTTTGTAAAACTTGGATGCAGCATTTTCACTTAACACTATTTTACCTTGATATGTTTGAGTTTTCCAGTGCCATCATTGAACACTGCTGTGGTATCATCCAGTACCTTTCTTAATTCGTTTTCAGTTGTCTCTATTGCAGGGGACGTGGCATGGAAATGGTTGACAGATCTCCAATCAAGTTGTAGTTGTTTCTGCAAGTCACACCCCCACAATGCTAGCCCTTCTGTTTTTACCACATACTAGCCCAATGTGGCTTGTTGATTGTTGTATTTCACTGTTACAAATGTCATTCCCACAGGAGTTAGCTTCTCTCCAGTACAAGCTCTTATTTGGATATCTGCAGGCTTCAGTTCAGTAACTTTGAAATACCATTCAAACTCATTTTGTGGATTGACTGATACAGCTGAACCAGTGTCCAATTCCATTTTCATTAATTTGCCGTTCATTTCTGGTGTAAACCATGTTGCTTGTCTCTCATTAATTTTCACGTTTTAAATCTCAAGGATACCCTGGGAGTCCTGCGTCACTCTCATCACGATCAGATTGTTTTTTATCAACAGCATGCAAATTAGTGTTCTTTTTGAAACTGCAACTTGACTTTTTATCCTTTTCTCTTTCCTGTTTTTGACATATGCCATTCACATACTTTTACATATGACCCCTAATGAATTATGTAAACGAAGAATGCTTAATCAAACAATATATTTACATATTACTCAAATATTACTGAAATAGTAAATTCACGGCACGCTGAGTTTCAAGTTTCTAATTGTGACCATGATCAATAGCTTGTCCTAATTCAAACACATTGACACTATGGCCAAGAAAGTTTATCGATGTCTCCATTTCTTCAACAGGCTAAAGGAATTTGGTCTGTCCTGCCTGACATAGAAAGCATTCTAACTGGATGCATCACAGCTTGGTATGATAACTGCTTTCACGGGAACCACAGAAATGGCAGAGAGATGTGGACACAGCTCAGAACATCTCAGAAATCAGCTTTTCTCCATGGACCCTGTCTATACTTCTTACTGTCTTGGTAAAACAGCCAATATAATCAAAGACCCCACCCAACCTGGACATTCATTCTTCTCTACCCTCCCACTGAGCAGAAGATACAAAGGCCTAATAACATGTACCACCAGGGCCAAGGACAGCTTCTATCCCACTCTTATAAGACTATTGAACAGTTTCCGATTAGAATAAAATGGACCTTTGACTGCACAATCTACCTCTGCTGCATTTTATATTTCTAATGCTTTAATCTACACACTTTATTTATTATTTTACCTTGTATGTTATACTTCAATGCACTGTTGTAATGAATTGATCTTTATGAATGCTATGCAAATCAGGTATTTTACTGTACGTCAGTACATGAGATAATAATTCAAAGATTCATAAGAGGTTAATTATCAAACTATGTATGCAGTATACAACCCTGAGATTCACCTTCTCGCAGACAGCCACAAAACAAAGAAACACCATGAAACCCGTTCAAAGAAAACATCAAACACCCAATGCGCCAAAAAAGAACTGATCATGGAAAGGGGAAAAAGCAAGCGAACAACACACAGAATATTAAGCATCAAACAACAATGTCCTTGAAACAGTCCGGAAATGTTCAGGTTAGTTCAGTTCAATTTAGTGCTACGTCATTCTTTGATTGCAGGCCACCAAGCCAGCCCACCCCGATCAAAATTATGCAAAATAGCAATGAAAAGGATTCATCAGAAACCAGAAACACATGTAACATGAACTGTAGGGTCCTCTAAAAATGAGTCCTATACACAAACTGCGCAATCAAACCTTGCCCAAGACCCCGGACTCCTACCCCCTCCTCAAGCAAAAGCGGGCGAAAGGGAAAACAGTCAAATGCAGACAGATGGCGCTGAACACCCGCTCACGTTCTGCTCTCGTCCTTGCTGGTTTCAACCTTGCTCAATTCTTAATCATCGAGTTGGTCGAGAACTGCAGCCAGTGCTGGGTTTGTGCTCCGCCATTAGGCTGCACATTCCATTCCCAACCTTGCCTTCAACCATGCTAAATTCCCTCGGAGACAGCACAAGCCCCACATTGCTCAGTCGACCCAGAAGCACATGATCAAAATGTAAATTACAGGCTCCAATCACACATAGATTAGTCGAAAAAATGTATTTAGAAGAAGAAAGAGAAGAAGAAGTAGATTCATGAACTGTCTGCAGGATGTCACCGTGGTCACATTGGTCTCTGGTGACACCTTGGTCAATAATAAACCAATTTAATCTGTTCATCCAGTTATACCCTCCCAATTTCCCCAATAAAACCAGTTCTGAAGAGCTGCAAATATTTTATCTCCCTCATATACAGTACTTCAAACGTGCATCTCGTCTGTGGAGGCACAACAGACTCTGGCAACTTCTGTGTAAGTTGTTGACAAGGTCCACAGAAGGATCTGACCCCAAGTGGAATTTTTACAAGAAACTGATGATTCAAACGGTAGTAGATTCTCAAGGGAATTTTTTAAGCTGGAAGGAAGGTTAAGGATTTTCCACCACGATTAAACTACTTAATAGTAACAAAAGAGATTTCAGCCATCCTTTCACTGGCAAGTTCCTTCCACTCACTGCCATTACCGTTGCCAACTCCGTTTTAAATTACCAGGTGAATGCTGCTTCCTTTTGACTGTGAGGCACTTCCACTCACATTTATCAAACTTACAACAAATGAAGCATTTATATTTTTCTAAAGGAGACAAAGCCACTTTATCACATGTGGTCTTCCCAGCAGTAACCCATTTAAGACATTTACAGTATAAACCAAGAGGTCTCTACCAACTTGGGCTCCTGCTTTCTCTCCCCTAGTCCCAATTAAAATGCTTGTTGCCTTAGATTTCTATTCTCATGGGCCAGTGCTGCCTTTCTGATCTGTTACCGCTTTTCAACTGAAGTGCCTCATCATTTCAACGTCTTTAGTGGCTACCTGCTGACTCACCTCTCTCAGGTCTGCCTGACTCCCAAGTCTCTCCCATTGTGATAAAAGCAGTAAGCGGCACTTTCTATTCTTGTAAGTATCTGTCACCGTTCACTTGCTTCGGCATCCAACACTTTCCAATTCCCCTCGCCACAGCATTCGCTGCTTCACGCTTATGCCAGAACAAAGCAAAGAACATAAACCATGCTCCAATCTTAGTCATACCTTCTGTTAAATATAGCACTGGAATGATTTATTTTACTTTAATTATCTTGAAAAGTAACGACTTCTGATTACCAGCAGGTGTACAAAATTGGTTTTCTTTGGTTTGGTTATAGTGGCCTCTCAGCCAGGGGGCTGTCCCCGCTTTAGAGACCTGAGCACCTAATCTAGGCTGACAGATAAGATTGCTGTTTCCCTGAGCCATTACTGCAGGTGTCTGAATGCTCTGTCTAGTGGATACAACAGATCTCAAGGTACTACTTAAAAAGAGGAGATCTTTCCTTGGATTATGAGGACACGCAGTCCTCTTTTATTGTCATTTAGTAATGCATGCATTAAGAAATGATACAATGTTCCTCCAGAATGATATCACAGAAACACAAGACAAACCAAGACTGAAAAACTGACAAAAATCACATAATTATAACATATAGTTACAACAGTGCAAAGCAATACCATAATTTGATAAAGAACAGACCATGGGCACGGTAAAAAAAAGTCTCAAAGTCCCGATAGCCCCATCATCTCACGCAGACGGTAGAAGGAGGAAGAACTCTCCCTGCCATGAGCTTCCAGCGCCGCAAACTCGCCGATGCAGCACCCTGGAAGCACCCGACCACAGCCGACTCTTGAGTCCGTCCGAAATCTTCAAGCCTCCGACCAGCCCTCCGACACCGAGCACCGAGCACCATCTCTGCTGAGCGCTTCAACCCTGGCCCCGGCAACAGGTAATAGGCAAAGCTGAGGATTTGGGGCCTTCCCCTCCGGAGATTCTCGAATGCACAGTAGCAGTGGCAGCGAAGGGGCATTTCTGAAGTTTCTCCAGGTGTTCCTCTGTGCTTCTCACGTCTGTCTCCATCAAATCAGGATTGTGCACGGTACCTACTTCACAAACACGATATCATTTTGGAGCGGCCATGCACACTGCGTTGCACTGCCATCTTCTCCTCCCCTTTGCTTGATATACTCGCCAAGCTTTCTCCCTTAACCAACATTATTTGGACTATTTCTTCATCGCTTCTCAGTATTTGGCACCACTCACATTTGCCTACAAAGAGCCTCTTGAGCAGCGAAGTGTTTTGTTACACGCTGACGATATGACTTTATTTTATCACTCACTCAAGATTCGTCCTACTATTTTGGCAGTTTTCTTCAGTCTGTAATATTGTTCTGAAATCTGATGATTCAGCCTTCTCCAACGGCTCAGTCAGCAGCAGGAGCAGGACACGGTGACGAGGTTTCTCGCAGGTCGGTGACGCTTGATTAAAGTGAGAGCCTCGCAGGCGTTCAGGCTCATTCCAGTGGCCCAATCAGTGGCAGGAGCAGGACACGGCGACGAGGTTCCTCGCAGGTCAGTGACGCTTGTTTAAAAGTACAGAAGGGACAAGCGGAGTGGCAATTGTTGGGAGTAGACCAGTGGTGAGAGTAGGAGTGTCTGGCTTTAGTTCAAAGGAGGTTTTGGCTTGAAGAAGCATTTGCTCTGGGTAAACTTCTGTTAAGGTTCCATTTTCTTCTTTCTCTCTTTCCCTCTCTCTCTCTCTCTCTCTCTACCAGGTGTAGTAAATGGCTGTTGTGTGTTTTTCATGCCACCTGTTGAAGTGCATACAGCTGCAGCTCCTTGAAGACTACACTAGGGACCTGGAGCAGCAGCTGGACTATGGGAGAGTGAGGAGATAATCGATCAGAGTAACAGGGAAGTAGACTCCTCTAAGTTGCCGGAGCTGAGTAACTGGGTGACTATCAAGAGAAATGAAAATGTGAATAGGCAGTTAGCGCAGAGCACTCCTGTGGCCATTCCACTTAATAATAAGTATACTGTTTTGGATACTGGTGCCCCAGAGACCAGGTTACAGATGGGAAAGAGGAAGAAGAGGGGAGCAGTAGGGATAGGAGATTCAAGCGTCAGGAAACAGACAGGAGGTTCTGTGGATGTGAATTGGAGGACTGAATAATATGTTCCTTCCCTGGTGCCGGGATCAGGGACATCTTGGATCGTGTCCACAACTTTTTGGAAAGGGAGGAAGAGCAGCTAGATGTTTTGGTACATATTGGTACCAATGACATGGGAAGAAAAAGCCAAGAGGTCCTGAAGAGAGAATTTAGAGATCTAGGCAACAAGCTGAGACACAGGACTGCCAGGGTAGTAATTTCTGGATTGCTGCCTGTGCCACGTGGCAGTGAGGGTAGAAACAGGATGACTTGGCAGATAAATGCATGGCTGGGAAGCTGGTGCAGGGGGCAGGGCTTCAGGTTCTTGGATCACTGGGATCTCTCTTGGGGTGGTAGGACCTGTTCAATAGTGACAGGTTGCACCTGAACCCGAGGGGGACCAATGTACTCATAGGCAGATTTGTTAGAGCTGTTGGGGAGGGTTTAAATTAATTCGGTGGGGGGGGGGCAGTGTTGGGAACTGGAGAGAAAGGACTCAGGATAGGATGGATGATAAAAAAAGCAAAGAAAGTGTGCTATCAGACTGTCAGGAAGGGCAGGCAGATGATAGGATATCATTGCAGCCAGCACGGTGAGTATCAGTGCACTAGGGACGCGGAATCAAAAAGGGTGACAAATATAGTGGTCAAAGTGTTATATCTCAATGTACGGAGTATAAGAAATATGGTGGATGATCTTGTTGCACTGTTACAGATTGTCAGGTATAATGTTGTGGCCGTCACTGAATCGTGGCTGAAGGATGATTGTAGTTGAAACTGAACGTCTAAGGTTACAGGTTGTATCGGAGGGATAGGAGGTAGGCAGTGGGGGTGGTGTGGCTCTGCTGGTAAAGAATGGCATCAAATCAGTAGAAAGAGCTGAGATAGAATAGGAAGATGTTGAATCCTTGTGGGTTGAGTTGAGAAACTGCAAGGTAAAGGACCCTGATGGCAGTTATATGCAGGCCTCCCAACAGTAGCTGGGATGTGGACCACAGATTACAATGGGAAATAGAAAAGGCATATCAAAAGAGTCATGAAGGATTTCAACATGCAGGTATACTGGGAAAATCATTTGGTAATGGATCTCAAGAGAGCAAGTTTGTTGAATGCCCTCGAGAAGGCTTTTTAGAACAGTTTGTCATTGAGCCTACTAGGGGATTGGATGTTATGTAATGAACTGGAGGTGACTAGGGAGGTTAAGGTAAAAGAACCCTTTGGAACAGTGATCACAATAGGATTGAGTTCACCTTGAAATTTGATAGGGAGAAAGTAAAGTCTGATGTAGCAGTATTTCAGTGGAGTAAGGGTAATTACAGTGGTATGAGAGAGGAGTTGGCCAAAGTAAATTGGAAGGAGCTGCTGGCAGGGATCACAGCAGAGCAGCAATGGTGTGAGTTTCTGGGAAAAATGAGGAAGGTACAGGATAGATTTATTCCAAAAATAAAAAATACTCAAATGGCAGAATAATACAACCATGGCTGACAAGGGAAATCAAAGCTAATTTAAAAGCAAAAGAGAGGCCATACAACAATGCAAAAATTAGTGGTAAGACAAAGAATTGGGAAGCTCTTAAAACCTACAGAGAGCAACTGAAAGAGTCATTAGGAGGGAAAAGATGACAAATGAAAGCAAGCTAGCAAACAATATCAAAGTGGATAGTGAAAACTTTCTCAAGTATGTAAAAAATAAGAGAGATGAGAGTGGATATGAGACCACTAGAAAATGAGGCAGGAGAAATAATAACGGGGACAATGAGATGGCAGATGAACTAAATGAGTATTTTGCGTCGGTCTTCAATGTGGAAGACGCTAGCAGTGTGCCAGGTGTTGAAGGGTGTGAGGGCAGAAAAGTGAGTGCCATTACTATTACAAAGGAAAAGGTGCTCGAAAAGCTACAAAAGGTGCATAAAAAGGTACATAAACGTCACCTGGGCCAGGTGACCTGCACCCTAGGGTTCTGAAAGAGGTAGCGATAGAGATTGTGGAGGCATTTCAAAAATCATTAGACTCTGGAAGGTGCCAAAGGACTGGAAAATTGCAAATGTCACTCCACTCTTTAAGAGAGGAAGAAGGCAGCAGAAAGGAAATTATAGACTGGTTAACCTGACCTCAGTGTTGGGAAGATGTTGGAGTCAATTGTTAAGGATGAGGTTATGGAATACTTGGTGACACAAGACAAGATATGACAAAGTCAGCATGGTTTCCTTAAGGGAAGATTTTGCTCGATGAGCTTGTTGGAATTCTGTGAGGAAATTACACTTAGGATAATTAAAAGGGATGCAGTGGATGCTGTATATTTGGACTTTCAGAAGGCCTTTGACAAGGTGCCACACGAGTCTGCTTACCAGGTTAAGAGCCCATCATATCACAGGAAAGGTACTAAAATGGTTAGAGCATTGGCTAATTGGTAGGAGGCGGCGAGAGTGAATAAAAGAATCCTTTTCTGGTTGGCTGCCAATGACTTAGTGGTGTTCTGCACGGGTCGGTGGTGGGACAGCTTTTTATGCTATATATAAATGATTTAGATAATGGAATAGATGGGTTTGTTGCCAAATTTGCAGAAGATAGGAAGATTGGTGGAGGGGCAGGTAGTGTTATGGAAACAGGAAGGCTGCAGAAGGACTTAGACAGATTACGGTCATGTACTTTGGTAGAAGAAATAAATGTGCAGACTATGTGTAGTCTCTATTTCCTGAGGAGACTGAGGTCCTTTAACATCTGTTGGACGATGCTGAGGATGTTCTATGAGTCTGTGGTGGCCAGTGCGATCATGTTTGCTGTTGTGTGCTGGGGCAGCAGGCTGAGGGTAGCAGACACCAACGGAATCAACAAACTCATTCGTAAGGCCAGTGATGTTGTGGGGATGGAACTGGACTCTCTGACGGTGGTGTCTGAAAAGAGGATGCTGTCCAAGTTGCGTGCCATCTCGGACAATGTCTCCCATCCACTACATAATGTATTGGTTGGGCACAGGAGTACATTCAGCCAGAGACTCATTCCACTGAGATACAACACAGAGTGTCATAGGAAGTCATTCCTACCTGTGGCCATCAAACTTTATAACTCCTCCCTTGGAGGGTCAGACACCCTGAGCCAATAGGCTGGTCCTGGATTTATTTCCTGGCATAATTTACATATTACTATTTAATTATTTATGGTTTTATTACTATTTAATTATTTATGGTGCAACTGTAACGAAAACCAATTTCCCCCGGGATCAATAAAGTATGACTATGACTATGACTATTTTCTAAATTGGGAGAAGATCCAAAAATATGAGATGCAGAGCGATTTGTGCAGAACATCCTAAAGATTAACTTGCAGGTAGAGTCGGTGGTGAGGAAGGCAAATGCAAGGTTAGCACTCATTTCAAGAGGTGTTGAATACAAGAGCAGGGATGTGATGCTGAGGCTTTATAAACCACTGGTGAGGCCTCACCTTGTGTATTGTGAACAGTTCTGGCCTTCTCATCTAAGAAAAGATGTGCTGGCATTGGAGAGGGTTCAGAAGAGATTCACAAGGATGATTCTGGGAATGAAAGTGTTATCATATGAGGAACGTTGAGAACTCTGGGTCTGTACTCGCAGGAGTTTAGAAGAATGATGGGGAGGGGGTGGATGAATCTCATTGAAACCTTCCAAATGTTGAAAGGCATGGTAGACATAGTAGATGTGGAAAGGTTGTTTCCCGTGGTAGGGGAGTCTCGGGCAGGATAGAAGGGCATCCATTTAAAACAGAGATGCAGAGAAATTTCTTTAGCCAGAGGAGGTAAATTTGTGGAATTTATTACCACAGGCAGGTGGGGAGGCCAGGTTGCTGGGTGTATTTGAGGCATAGGTTCTTGATTGGACATGGCATCAAAGGTTACAGGAAGAATGCCGAGGAGTGGGGCTGAGGAGCGGAAAAAAAAGGATTGTCATGATTGAATGGCAGAGCAGACTCGATGGTCCAAATGGCCTAATTCTCCAATGTCTTATGGTCATGATCTTACTGATGAGGGAAAATTCTGTAAGTCCTCAGTAGTTCACATATGATGATTATTCTACCATGCTCATATGTTCAATTTTCTTTTAATTCTGTTTGCTGTCTTAGTTTGGACCAATCAACAAATAAAAAGCTAATGAGGATAAAGTTAGGTAAACCAATTCTCCCTCAGAAACTACAGCCATTACACCCATTCCTTCTTTCTCCAACATCCTTTAAAGAAGAACTCTCTCTACCCGCTATATGGTAAGAGGTTACAAATATGTAAGTGAGAGGGGAAAAAGGCCAAGAATTTCAGCCCAAGATGGAGGGGGAATCGGCAGATATTAAGTGAACTCGTTATCTCATGTTCTCGATATTTATTGCTCATGTGTTTATTATTATTATTATACTTTTTCTATTTGCATAGTTTGATATCTTTTGCACCCTGGTTGAATGCCTAAGTTGGACAGTCTTTCATTGATTCTGTTAGGGTTATTATTCTAAGGATTTATTGAGTATGTCTGCAAAAAAATGAATCTCAGGGTTGTATGTGGTGATGTAAATGTACTTTGATAGTAAGTTTGCTTTGAACTTTGAATGTTGAAATGAGGAAGGGAAGGGAAGTGTGCTGAATAATAGTCTCTGTAGGTATTTATTTGACCTTGCACTTCAAAAGATGAAATTATTGGAATGAGTTGTTTTCTTTGAAGTATTAATACCTTGTTCTAGTGTGCTTTTATTTTGTTTCAAAATCTTTTAAATTTGATGCCCCAGAGTGAAAAGTGAAAAAAAATTTTGCCACATCTGCATGAAATGACAACGGTCCTTAGCTCTGCAGATCAGAGAGAAAACATAGACCTCAAAGAGAAATACACTGCAAGATCAGCAAAATGTTACCAATTAAAACATGTCATAAAGGCATTGGCCCATAGAAATAGGCTTTTTGGCCCACCTTCTAGTTCACTCCAGGTCCACTTTAAATCTCTTGTTCTTCACCTTAAACCCATCTCCTCTGGTTTTAGACATCTCTGGCATAAAGATTTCTCACTATCTATGCCTCTCATAATTTTGTTTACCTCTATCAGGTCATCACTCAACGTCCTTCAGTCCAGGGGAAACAAACACAGCCTATGCAATCTCTCCTCCTAAATGAAACATTGAAGACGTTCATGAGATTACATCAATTATGTTCCTGGAATAGGGAATGACTAAGGGATTTTTTGATTAAGAACTTTAGAATTCGGAAAGGAGTTAAAGGGTAGATAACATAAAGTTTTTCATGCTTTAGGAAGAGTCGGGACAGGTTGGAGCCCTTCAAGTCAGAATCAGGTCTGAAGTATGGAGTGATCCACCAACAGAAAGATCTCACTTCAATGAACAAACTTTTATGGATAATTTTTAACCAAGGGAGGTTCTAATGAACAGATCGACAATTATTTTTTAAAAATGAACTCCGTAAGGCCAATTGGTGTTGTATGTAAGGTCAACAGTACCCCTTGCTGTGATAAACTGGCCATTGCCACTAAAACCTTTTTACTGTCTATGGTCAAGCAAAATACTATGCAAATGCAGACCATAAACACAAGAAATCCTGCAGCTGCTGAAATCCAGAGCAACACATACAAACTGCTGGAGGAACTCAGCACTTCAAGTTTCTTGAGGTCTCAGCCCGAAACATCAACAGTTTATTCCCTCTCCATAGGTGCTGCCTGTCCTGCTGAGTTTCTATTTAAATGAAGACCTTTTCCTTTCACAATCATAACTGTGCTTCAATTCTCTGTGTAGCTGGGAGTAAGATTACATGAGGTTTACTAGATGTACATGAAATAGTCATTGGCACTGCAAAGTTCTTTTTTAAACATTCACAAGATTAAAACCCCAACAATGTTGGTTTGTTTCCCATATGTCCGGTCTGATCTTATCAAGGTGACCTCTACCATCATTCACTGGTGGCTCCTGAGGTGGATCAGTACTGCAAGCTCAATGCTGCCTCACAAGGCCCCATGTAGAAGGGATTTTCAAGCACGAGCAGAGCAGAGAGGGAGAGGGGGAAGAGAGGCTGGATAGTAATCCAACCCTACAAGAGTGACTGCAAATGCTGGAAATCTGGATCAACACACACAAAACGCTGGAGGAACCTAGCAGATCAAGCAGCATCTATAGAGGGGAATAAAGAGTTGACGTTTCCAGAACCAGAGGCCTCAGTTTAAGAATAAGGGGTAGACAATTTAGAACGGAGTTGAGGAAAAACTTTTTCACACAGAGGGTTGTGGTTCTGTGGAATGCTCTGCCTCAGAAGGCAGTGGAGGCCAATTCTCTGGAATCTTTCAAAAAAGAGTTAGATAGAGCTCTTAAAGATAGCGGAGTGAAGGGATATGAGGAGAAGGCAGGAAAAGGGTACTGATTGTGGATTATCAGCCATGATCACAGTGAATGGTGGTGCTGGCTCGAAGGGCTGAATGGCCTACTCCACCTATTGTCTATTGTTTCTGGTAGAGATTCTTCATCAGGTTTGGGAAAGAATAGGACAGAAACCAGAATACAAGAGTAGGGTGAGGGGGTAGAACAGGAGCTAGCAGTTAATAGATTAATCACATGAGATGGGGAAGGTAAGGAGCAAAAAGGGGAATAATGTGAGAAACTGGGAACTGATAGATGGGGAAGACAACGGGTTGAAGAAGAAGGAATCTGATAGGAGACAACAGAGGACAGTGGAATAAAGGAAGAAGGGAGGGAACCAGAGGAAAGAAGGTGACGGTGATGGGCAGATTGTGAGGATAAAGAGAATGTGAATTTGGGGCAATAAAGGTAAGGGAAAACTGAGGGGAATGAGGAGGAAAAGGAGGAAGTGTTACAGAAATTAATGTTCCTGCCATCATGGTGGAGACTACCAGGATGGAATATAAGGTGTTGCTCCTCCAATCTGTGCCTGGCTTTGGTGTGGTAGTAGAGGAGACAGTGGATGGACATGTCAGTGTCGGAATAGGAAGTGGAAATCAAATGATTGACCACCGGAAGGTCCACGCTGTTGCAGCAGAGTGAAGATGCTCAACAAAGCAATCCCAAGCACCTTCTCCCTAGTCATAGCAACTGCGCTCAACTTCACCCCCGGCACTCCACTTTCTGGCACACTGCCAGTATCTTCCACAGTGAAGACTGATCCAAAATACTTAATAAGTTTGTCCGCCATTTCTTTGTCCCCATTACTACCTCCCTCGCGTTATTTTCCAGTGGCCCAATATCTACCCTCATTACTCATCTACTCTCTTTTACTCATTATATATCTGATAAAAGACTTTTGGTATCCCCTTTTATATTATTGGCTAGCTTACCTTCATATTTCATCTTTTCTCTCTTTAAGGCTTTTTAGTTGCCTTCTGTTGGTTTTTAAAAGTTTCCCAATCTGCTAACTTCCCATAATTTTTGCTATACTTTATGCCCTCTCTTTTGCTTTTATGCTGTCTTTCACTTCCCTCCTCAACTGTGGTTGCCTCATACTCCCTTTATTCATAGAATATTTCTTCATCTTTGGGATATATCTATCCTGATGGCATGAACATCGACTTCTCTAACTTCCGCTAATGGCCCACCTCCCCCTCGTACCCCATCTGTTACTTATTTTTATACACACGTTCTTTCTCTCACTCTCCTTTTTCTCCCTCTGTCCCTCTGAATATACCCCTTGCCCATCCTATGGGTCCCCTCCACCCCCTTGTCTTTCTTCCCGGACCTCCTGTCCCATGATCCTCTCGTATCCCTTTTGCCTATCACCTGTCCAGCTCTCGGCTCCATCCCTCCCCCTCTTCTCTTCTCCTATCATTTTGCATCTCCTCCTCCCCCTCCCACTTTCAAATCCCTTACTCACTCTTCCTTCAGTTAGTCCTGACGAAGGGTCTCGGCCTGAAACATCGACTGTACCTCTTCCTAGAGATGCTGCCTGGCCTGCTGCGTTCACCAGCAACTTTTATGGGCCTGTTTCTGTGCTGTAGTTTCTATGGTTCTATGTTTCTATGGTTACAGGGAGAAGGCCGGAGAGTGGGGCTGAGGAGGGGGAAAAAGGATCAGCCATAATTGAATGGTGGAGCAGACTCAATGGGCCAAATGGCCTAATTCTGCTCCTATGTCTTAGGGTCTTATGATCAGTCAGGGCATCAAAGGATATGGCAAGAATGCAGGTGTATGGGGTTGAGTGGGATCCAGGATCAGCCATGATGGAATGGTGAAGCAAACTCGATGGGCTGCATGGCCTAATCCTGCTCTTATGTCTTATTGTCTTGTACCAACTGCTCGATATTCAGCCCTATCACCCTACTTCATATCCTCCTACAAAATTAGTTTAAAGGCTCCCCAAAAGCTTCAGCAAACCTGCCCACAAGGATATTGGACCCCCTCGAGTTCAGGTGTAATCCACCCTTTTTGTACAGGTTATACCTACCCCAGAAAAGATCTCAGTAACCCAGATATCCGAAACTCTGCCTCCTGTACCAGTTCCTCAGCCACACATTCACCTGTACTATCATCCTAGCAAACACGAGGAATTCTGCAGATGCTATGCTATGTGTGTTGCTATCATCCTAGCAGGTGGTACTGGAGGTAATTCATAGATTACTACCTTGGAGGTCCTTCTCTTTACCCTCTTCACTATCTCCCTGTACTCACTGCACAGGGCCTCTCCCTCCTTTCTACCCATGTCATTGATGCCAATGTGCACCATGACCTCTGGCTGCTCACCTGACCTCTCGAGAATCTCCTGCAACCACTCTTTCACGTCTCTTTTATGGCCACAGAATCTCCTGTCCATCCTCCTAACTATTGAGTCTCCTATCACAAGCACAAGAGATTCTTCAGGTACAGGAAAACTACAGCAGCGTACACAAAATGCTGGAGGAACACAGAAGGTCAGGCAGCAGCTATGGAAATGAATAAGCAGTCAACGTTTCAGGCCAAGGCTCTTTGTTAGACCTGCTGAGTTCCTCCAGCATGTTGTGAGTGCTCTTTGTTAAGAATGGAAAGGAGGGGGGATGAAGCCAGAATAAAAAGTGGGTGGGGGGGGGGTAGGGGAAGGAAGACAAGATAGAAGGTGATAGGTAGGTGGAAAAGGAAAAAGTCTGGAGAGAAGGAATCTGATAGGAGAGGAGAGTGGACCATGGGAGGTGTTAGGCTGGTGAGAGTAAGAGGTAAGAGGCCAGAGTGGGAAATAAGAGGGAAGAGGGAGGGGGAAATAATTACCAGAGGGAGACATCGATGTTCATGCCATCAGGTTGGAGGCTACCTAGATGGAATATGAGGTGATGCTCCTTCATCCTGAGAGTGCCCTTATCCTGGCAAAAGAGGAGGCCATGGACCAACATGTTGGAATGGGATAGGAATTAGAATAGATGGCCACCAGGAAGTCCCGTTTTTGGTGGACGGAGCGAAGGTGCTCGACAAAGAGGTCCTGCGGCTTACGTCGGGTGTCACCAATGTAGGGGAGGCTGCATCAGGAGGATCGGATATTCCTATCACTACCGCTCTACCTGACTTCACCCTTCCCTGCTGAGCCTCAGAGCCAGCTACCGTCCCACTAGCCTGGTGGCCGCTGCTGAGCCCTGATAGGTCAACCCACCACTACCCCCCCACCAAGGCATCCAAAGGGGTACACTTGTTGCTGAGGGGAATGGCCACAGGGGAGCCCTTACTTATCCCCTTACTTATCCTGGTGGTCACCCATCTACTATCTGAAGCCTGCACTTTGGGTGTGACCATCCCAGAAAAATTCTCGTCTGTAAGGTTTCCATACTCCCAGATGGCTGCAGTACATGCAGTTCCAGCTCTGGTTAACTTGCAGGCTGAGTTGGTAGAAAGGAAGGCCAATGCAGTGTTAGTATTCATTCTGAAGGGGCTAGAGTATACTGTAAAAACAAGGATGTAAAGCTGAGGCTTTATAACATATTGGACAGACTGCTCTTGGAGTATAGTGAGCAGTTTTGGGCCTCGTTACTAAGATAGGATGTGCTGTCATTGAAGAGAGTCCAGAGGAGGTTTACGGAAATGATCCTGAAATAAAAGGGTTAACATATAAGTAGTATTTGATAGCTCTGGGCCCATACTCACTGGAGTTTAGAAAACTGAGGAGGGATCTTATTGAAACCTACCGAATATGGAAAGGGCTAGATAGAGTGGACATGCAGAGCATGTTTCCAATAGTGAGAGAGTCTAGTATTCAGAGGGCTCGGCCTCAAAATAGGAGAACGTCCCTTTAGAACAGAGATGAGGAGGAATTTCTTTATCCAAAGGGTAACCAAGTGGAGATCAAGTCATTGGGCATTTTTAAAATGGAGGCTGATCAGTTCTTGATTAGTAAGGGCATCAAAGATTACAAGTAGATATTTCTAATCCTCAAAAATCCATCCCTGCTGTTTTAGAGTTATTAGCACAATTTAGTCTTTTTTCAGGTTATAAATTAAATCTTAGTAAGAGTGAACTTTTCCTGATTAATAAACAACTTCCCTTATATCATAACTTTCCATTTAAATTGATTAATAATTATTTTTCATATCTTGGGATTAAAATTACTTGTAAACACAAAGATTTATTTAGGATTAACTTTTTACCCTTAATTGACCATATTATTCAACTTTCATCTAATTGGTTTCCATTATATTTAACTTTGATTGGTCGTATTAATGCAGTTAAGATGTTTTTTCTGCCAAAATTTTTATATATATTTCAGGCATTACCGATTTTTGTTCCAAAATCTTTTTTTGATAAAGTTGACTCAAAAATTTCTTCATTTATTTGGCAAAATAAAAACCCGAGACTGGGTAAAATACATTTACGAAAGCTAAGAGAGATGGAGGTTTAGCATTACCTAACTTTAGATTCTATTATTGGGCAATTAATATTCGACATATGTAATTTTGGTTACTTGACCAGGATATACTATCCATTCCTAAATGGGTAGCATTGGAATTACAATCTGTTCAGGGCTATACACTTGGCTCTATTTTAGGTTCCTCTCTTCCTTTTGATTTGAAACGCCTTAAACAGGTCTCTAACCCAATAGTTAAATATGCCTTACGTATTTGGTTTCAATTCAGAAAATTTTTTGATCTTAACCAATTTGGGCTAGCAATTCCTATTTTAAGTAACATATTTTTTCCTCCCTCTTTTACGGATCCTGCTTTTCAAATTTGGAAGACTAAGGGTATTTCACGGTTTTTGGATTTATTTTTAGATGGTTCCCTTATGTCTTTTGAACAATTATCTAATAAATATAATTTATCAAGAATACATTTTTTTAGGTATCTACAAGTTAGAAATTTCCTAAGTACTATACTTTCTTCCTTTCCAATGCTTCCTCCTACATACATTTTAGATACTATAATTAACCTTAATCCATGTCAGAAAGGTGCATCAGCTATGATTTATAATATTATTATGAAACTTAGGAAAGCTCCATTTGATAAGATTAGGGTAGATTGGGAACAGGAATTGGGTTCTATCATTTCCATGGATGACTGGGGGCAGATTTTACAATTAGTCAATACTTTCTCTATCTGTGCTAAACATTCCCTAATTCAGTTTAAAGTTGTTCATAGAGCACATATGTCCAAAGATAAATTAGCTCACTTTTATTCTCATATTAATCCTTTTTGTGATAGATGTCCGGGGCAGATAGCCTCTTTAACTCATATGTTTTGGTCTTGTCCTACTCTGGAAACTTTTTGGAGAGACATTTTTAATATTATCTCAAAGGTATTGAATATAGATATCTCTCCTATTACTGCTATCTTTGGACTACCTAAAATTTCCAGTAATCTTTCTCCTTCAGCCCGTAGAATGATTGCATTTCTTACTTTAATGGCGAAAAGATGTATCTTACAACATTGGAAAGAGCTTAATGCTCCAACTACCTTTTTTTGGTTTTCTCAGATGATATTATGCTTGAATTTGGAGAAAATTAGAAGCAATCTTTATGATTCCTCACTTAAATTTGAACAGACCTGGAGATCTTTTATTCAATATTTTCATTTAATGTAATTTTTTTTCTTCTCTTTTTTGTTCCATATTTATATACCCTTCTTGTTTTTTTTTACTGTTTTTAATGGAGGTCGGGTTTGAGGACGTGATTTTAAGTTCTTTAACTCTACTTGGTTCCTAGTTAGCCCATTGCTTTGCTTTGCTTTTAGTTTAGTTGCACGGTGGGTTTTTTTGGGGGGGGGGGGTTCCTTTTCTCTATTGATATATATATATGTAAAAATTAGTATTCTATTATGTTACCTTAGTATGTTATGTTTAAATTACATTGTTTGTATCATTTTTTTTTCTGTATTAATATCTCCTGTAATTTTATTATATTCTAACAGTGTATTAGTGCCTATATGGCTTAGCTTTTTGTATACTTATTCAATAAAAAGATTTAAAAAGAAAGAAAGAAAGATTACAAGGAGAAGGCAGGAGAATGGGGATGAGAAAGTAAAAAAATCAGCCATGATCAAATGGCAGAACAGACTCGATGGGTCGAATGGCCTCATTCTGCTCCTACGTCTTACAGTCTTAAAACTGATCCTTTTTGTACTTGAGTTTCAATTCAATACATTTTACAGTTTGAGTGCTGCCTGACTTATTGAGAGGTTGGTTTAAAACTGATGCCCGAGTTATGGATAAATCTAAAATTAGAACAGAGATCCATCAGTCCCAAGAACTTCACATATATGCAGATTAACAGGAACATGATTTGCAGATTTGCATATAGCTCCCGGCCTCATGAAACACATCCATGTGGCTTACAGAATGAAAAGCTTGAATCCCTTTGTGTTGAAAGTCTCAAAACTGTTATCTTCGCAGTGGATTGTGTAAAAATAAATAAATCATGTGCTGTGTAGAATTATAATTATAATGTGCATTTTGTCTCATACAGAAGGATTTTTGATTTAAGTGTACATTTTTAGATACTTCTTGAACAGAAAGGTTGCTAGACCGAGTCTAAAGGTCCAGGTAATGAAAGTTTAAACAGTTAGTCTTCTCATCAGAGTGATCATTTTCAATGTGCAAAACCATTCAGGGATGAAGAGATACATGGAAACTCCATTAAGTGTAACAATCTTGTAGTCACTTTAATGATTAATGACTTTGACATCGCAGGTCAGGATTTACTGTAACCTCAATTTTAGTGAATTTTTAAATGTTACCGAGCTTAAATTGGACAACACATAAAACTAGGTCAAAGTTTGCCATTAACCATTAATCACAAAGCAGGCGGCACACTAGCTTAACGCTCGCTGATTTGAGTAATTTCTGCTTCCAGTCAGCATAATCATGGTGTTGATTGGCGAGTTCATCAGCAGGAGGTCAAGAGTGGTTAGCTCTGACTAAAAAAAAACCTTCCAACACTGAAATTCTGCCTTTCAAAATCCAATCCTGTGCCTCCATCGTGAGAATTGGAAATGGATAAGGCCAGCCAACAGGGCTTTTGTGAAGTTGTGTAGGCCAATCTCCTACACAGTGGATACTGTACAGCATGTGGCCAAGTGGTTAAGGTGTTGGTCTAGTCATCTCACGAGTTCGAGCCTCAGCCAAGGCAGCGTGTTGTGTCCTTGAGCAAGGCACTTAACCACACATTGCTCCTGCACATTTACAGCCCAGCAGCGGTGGTTGGTGCAGTATAGATATAAATACAATGGACTGCAAAAACATTGATGAACTCCAACTTTGGACGATGGAGACAGGAGGCCATTGAGGCCTATGCCCCACTGGGAGCTAAGGACCCAAGAAGAAGAAGATAAGATAAAACTTTATTTCTCCCAAAGGAAAAGTACTGTTGCAAGGTTGCTCAGTCAGAAATATATACTTTACAATACAAAATATAAGCATTGAGGTATGAAAGAAATGCAAAATGTGCATTAAAGAGTCATAGTGCAAAATACAGAACACTGTAATTCTAAAAATTAAAATATATTTCAATTCCTACCGCTGTATGTGAGGAGATGCATGTTCACCTCACGATCGCATAGGTTTCCTCTTGCATTCCAACGACTTGTGCTTTAGTAGGCTAATTAGTCAGGTGGGAGGAATTGGACAGATTGGTCTCATGGGCTTGAAGCACCTTCAATAACTCCAAAAGACTGAAGTAGGGTAAATACTGAAAGGCTTTTATTCGCAGTAAAATACAACTTCCATTCTGAGTGTCTGCTCCCAGACTGAGGGGGAGGGGCAAGGCAAAATCACCTTTATTCAGGGGTCTGTGGGAGGAGCCACAGAGGTAGTCAGCAGAGGAGCGTGTCCAGACAGTTAACCCAGTTACAACATATATACGGTTTACCACAGGGCTGGAACGGTCTGTTATTGTGTTGTGACTCCAAATAAAATAATAAAGTGTTGAAAATATTCCGTAACGAGTATTCTCTGGAGAAAGAAACAGAGATAACACCTTGGCTCAGTCACTCTGCTTCTCTCCCTCCCGATTTCCAGAGCATTTCCTGAACTCCCTTTTACTGTGGTTAAAGCAGGCCTGGAGCTCATACAGAGGAGGGGGCACTGTTATTGGAGCAAATACTGGCAGCAGCACAGAGCATGACTCCAAATAGAGAAACATTGCAACAGGACTATTGGACGGATCAGCCCAAGCATTTCAGAGGCTGTGAAGGAAACGCAGAGTAAGAGAGCTATCCTATATTGGCAGAGATGGCCAGTCCCTTAAGGTATGACCGTTGGCATTGTCATTCAAAAGCTTCTTGATGTAGTGCGATAAAAGCATTCCATTACCTTTATAGTCAAACTCAGAGAACACCATCGCCCACAATTGTATTGCTATCTGTGGAAAGAGAAGCTGGGTTAACATTTCAGATCTAAGATTTTTCTGACAGCAGAGCATCTACAGCTCCCTGGGGACAGATTGTCGGTGCTGTGCATCTCTCCTGAGGAAGAGAATTTCTCCTCATTTTGGAATTAAACGGCCAACCCTTTATCACAGTCAGAGAGTCATAAAACAGTACAGCTTGGAAACAGGCCTATCAACCCGTTGAGTCTATTAGACATTTACACTAAGCCTGCATCCTCTCAACTCCCACAGAGTCTTATCATTCAGCAATGCGCTAGGGCATTTTTTAGTGGACAATTAGTCTACCAAACTGGCATCTGAGACAAAACCAGAGAAGCCAGAGGAAACCCACATGGTCACAGACCAAGCCCAAGTCTCTGGCACCGTGAAGCACCGGTTCCTAGGTTTTAATTCTCCAGCCTAAAGAAGCAATGTCTGTCAATTTTTCTGAGAGTTCAACATTGATCAATAAGAGCATGTAAACTCTGGTATGTGTCAATCTAATTCGATACTCCTATGTAAGACAAACTAGAAAACGATTGAGTAAATCAACAATACTTGGTGCTTCTCTGCTTTAGGTTTGAGGTCCTTCGTTGGGCAGAGCTGACTGTGGATATTACACCCTAGCTGTCTACGTCATTTGCAAGCTGGGGCATCGCGATATGGAGAGCAAGCAACAGCTGTTATTATGGATTGCAGGGAACTGCTGCTGCAAAGTTAACACATTTCATGACACATGCCGGTGATATTAAACCTGATTCTGGTTCTGTAGCAGACTCTCTCTCTTCATGTGGCTGATGAATCCAAAGGAACAGCAGAGACTAATACAGTATGGTATCAGCAGCGTCATAATAGTTGTCAGTCAGTCTTGGACTCAACTTGGAGTGCCTTATCTCCAGCTCCAGATTTTCCCCATAGACTTTACTCCCGAAGCCTTCTGCATGAGTGGATATATCCACAAGGAAGTTTGAAATCTGAATTTTCCCTTTCTTAGGTGTGCTCAGGAGGAATGGAGACAGGCTAACCCCTATAGACATCAATGGATCTGGGGTTTGAGAGGGTGAACAGCTTTAAGTTCCTCAGGATGAACATCACCGAGGACCTCACGTGGTCTGTATATATCGGATGTCTGGTGAAAAAGGCACAACAGCACCTCTTTCACCTCAGACGGTTGAAGAAGTTTGATATGCCCCCCAAATTCTAAGAACTTTCTATAGGGGCACAACTGAGAGCATCCTGACTGGCTGCATCACTGCCTGGTATAGGAACTGTACTTCCCTCAATCACAGGACTTTGCAGAGAGTGGTGCGGACAGCCCAGCGCATCTGAAGATGTGAACTTCCCACTATTTAGGACATTTACAAAGACAGGTGTGTAAAAAGGGCCTGAATAATCATTGAAGACCCAAGTCACCCCAACCACAAACTGTTCCAGCTGCTACCATCCGGGAAACGGTACTGCAGCATAAAAGCCAGGACTAAAAGGTTCCGGGACAGCTTCTTCCACCAGCCATCAGACTGCTTAATTCATGCTGATGCAACTGTATTTCTATGTTATATTGACTGTCCTGTTGTACATAATATTTATTATAAATTACTGTAATTGGACATTGCACATTTGAACAGAGACATAACGTAAAGATTTTTACTCCTCACGTATTTGAAGGATGTAAGTAATAAAGTCAATTCAATTCAATTAATAGGTAGTGGGAGCTTATCCCCACTACTTTCCCTGGGTATGACAACTTTAAGGAAGCTCTCCTTAGGAACAGAGGCCAACACTGTATAGACTTCACCAAAGCTCTGTAAATCGAAGAACATATTCTGAGGCTTTCACACGTGAAAGGGGCCCACACCTGGCCTGCATGAGGCCTGAAGCCTGTGATTTTCTTTCCCCACTGCACACCCAGAGATATGTGTGCAGTTGAACAGTTGAACCTGCACGCAGTTCATTGTTCAGCAATCCGATATCCTGGAAGGAGCTTATTGAGCTCACTGGGAGAAGAAGACTGGAAAACGAGGACAGGATCTCAATCGGACAATGAACCGGGGTGGGAGGTGTGGTGGAGAAAGTCAATTAGGAATTGGTCAGGGAGATGTCTAGTGATCGGGAAAGATTGAAGACTTTGATATGATATGTGAATGCATCAATTGATTTTTGGTGTGAGAGGTTTTTCTTCAATGGAGAGATGGAATTTGAGTGACACGTAGAGTTCAGAAGAACATTGGGTGATGGAAGCATATGTGATAGTTCATTGTTAGTCTTCGAATGGAGTTCCTGCAAGCCCTGATGTTCCAAATATCTCCTATAATATCAGCACCTACCAGCAGATACTGGAATCAGGAGCAATACACATTATTCTGGAAGAAATCAGTGGGATGAGCAATACCAATGGGAAGAAAGAAATCTCAACAGTTCCTCTCTTCCTGTAGAAGCTGAGCTCTTTCAGTGGATTATTTGCCACTCACAATTCACCTAGGTAGGAAGGGAAGAGCGGTGATCACCAATGATAACTGAAAGGAGGAAACTACCTCAGACGCAGAACCAGAATCAGATTTATTCTGCTCGATTCTACCCCCAACCCAACATCCACAAACCTGACTGCCCCAGTGGGTCACATACACAAAACGCTGGAGAAATTCAGCAGGCCAGGTAACATCTATGGGGAAAAAAAGTACAGTCAACATTTCAGGCCGAAACCCTTGAGCCTATTGTTTCTGCCTGGTCCTGAGCCAATGAACATCTGTCCACAAATCTTGACACTATTGTGTTCTCCTTGGTTCACTCACTTCCCACCTATGTCCATGAAACATTTTATGCTCTCCATGACCTTAATCACTTTCAGTTCCCTGGCCCAGATCACCTCCTTTTTACTATGGGCATCCATCCCCCATCAGGAAGGTCTTAAAACTCTCTGTTTCTGTCTGGACTACAGACCTAACCAGATCCCCTCCACAAACACCTTCCTCTGTCTTGCAGAACTGGTTTTTATCCTCAGCAATTTCTCTTTCAGCTCCTCTGACTTTTCCAAACCAAAGATGTAGTTATAGGTGCCTACATGGGCCTCAATTATACCTGCCTCTTCGTCAGCTATGTGGAACAGTCTCTGTTCCAAGCCTACACTGGTAAAACTCCTCAACCTTTTTTCCATTACATTGACGACTGCTTGGTGCTGCATCCTGCACTCACGCTGATCGCATGAATTTTAACAACTTTGCATCCAATTTCCATCCTCCTTTCAAATTTACTTGATCCATCTCTGACACTTCTCAATCTCTCTGTCTCCGTCTCTGGAGACAGACTATCCAATGACATCTTTTATAAACCTACCAAACCTCACAGTTATCTTGACTCTAACTCATCTCACCCTGTCACTTTTAAAAATGCTATTCCCTTCTCTCAATTCCTCCGGCCCTTCTGTATCTATTCTCAAGATGAGGCTTTCTTTCTAGAACATCTGATAAGTCTTCTTTTTTCAAAAATGCAATATCATCGATGTTGCCCTCACCCGCATCTCCTCCATTTCCCACATATCTGCCCTCATCCCATCCTCCCGCTGCCAATTCAGGGATACAGTTTTCCTTGTCCTTCCCAACCACCCTACGAGCCTCTGTATCCAGCATATCATTCTCCAAAGTTTCTGCCATCTTCAAAAGCCTGACCTGCTGCGTTACTTTAGCATTTTGTGTGTGTTGCTCGAATTTGTCATCCCTGAAATATATGATGTGAAGTTGGTTTGTTTAGATGAGCAGTGCTAAGACATAAAAATTATTATAAATTACCAACATAACCAAATAGTGCTAAAAGAAAAGAATAATGAGGTAGAGTTGATGAGTTCATGGACAATTCGGAGATCTGATGGTAGAGGGGAAGAAGTTGTTTCTGAATCGTTGAATGTGGGCCTCCAGGCTCCTGTAGCTTCTCCTGGATGATAGTAATGAGAAGTGGGCATGTCCCGGTTGGTGAGAGCCATTAATAATGGATGCCATCTTCTTGAGACATTGTATCAGTGGTAGGGAGTGTTGTGCCTGTAATGAAGCCTGCTGAGTCCATTATCCTCTGCAAAATCTTGTTATCCTGTACACTGGCAACTGAAGGAAGATCACCAAATCGAACTCTGCACTGACCCTGGTGGAATGGATCATTTGCCACAGGCAGCAACAAGCTTCAGGCCTCTGATTAAAATTTGTCTTAATATTTGTGTCCTCATGTTTGCAGGTCTTGGATGATGGCAAAATTCTCTGCACATGACATTACAAGAAACGTTGGTACACAAAGTAAACGTGATTAGATGTTATAATAAAATTTTCTTGCACCTTACTTAAATTTTGCACATTTTATTAGAATATTTTTATCTTTTAAATTGTTTTACACTAGCGAGCCAGCATTTAATCTCCAGTCAAATTCCTCCTGAATTTGTTCCCCTCAGTTTCAGCGGATACAAAAAGAGTCAACTACATTCATAAGCCTGGATTTACATAAAGGCCAAAGATTTCAAGATGGTAGATGTCCTTCCCCGAAGGACATTGATGAAGAATTGTGAATTTTAATGACAAGTGGACGCTCACTGACACTAGATCGTTATTACAGATCTATTCAATGAACTGAATTTAAATACTTCAGCTGTCATTTTGAGCTGTAAGCTCATGTTCCTGATACTAGTGCATTAAATTAACTCTTGGATTGTGTTTGGAAATAAATCAGTGTTCCATCGCCATTGTAAGATTATCATCATCTCTCGTCCAATGATTTCTAAGCTCCAACCCTCTTGCTTTAGGCAAGCACTCTATTTGCTTCTTAAGTATTTGTTTCAAAGTTCAAAGTAAATTTATTATCGAAGTACATATCTGTCTCCATATAAGCTCTGAGATTCATTTTCTTGTGGGTGTGCTCAACAAATCCATAACCATAACAGAATTGATAAAAGGCCGCACCAACAGGGCAGACAACTAGTGTGCAAAAGGTAACAAAACTTTGCAAATACAAAAAGAAAGGAAAAGAAAGGAATAATAATAATATATAAATAAGCAATGAATATTGAGAATATGAGATGAAGAGCCCTTGAAAGTGCGTCCATAGGATTTGGGAACAGTTCAGTGATGGGGCATGTGAAGTCGAGTGATATTATTCCCTCTGGTTCAAGAGTCTGATGGTTGAGAGATAATAAACGTTTTCAAACCTGGTGGTGTGAGTCCAGAGGCTCCTGTACTTCTTTCCTGATGGCAACAACGAGAAGAGAGCATGACCTAGGTGGTGGGGTCCCTGATGATCGATACTGCTTTGCTGCGACTAAGCTCCGTGCAAAAGTGCTCAATGGCAGGGAAGGCTTTGCACATGACTGGGCCATATTCACTACTTCTTGTAGAATTTTCCATTCAAGGGCATTAGTATCTGCATACTGGGCATTATTATCTTCATACCAGGCATTGATGCGACCAGTTTATATACACTCCATCACAAATTTGTCCAAGTTTTAGATGTCATTCTGAATCCTCAAAAACTTCTAAGGAAGTAGAGGCTCTGTTGTGCCTTCTTTTTAATTGCACTTATGTGCTGAGCCCAGAATAGGTCCTCCGAAACGATAACACTGAGGAATTTAAAGTTGCTGACCTTCTCCACCTCTGATCTTCTGATGAGGACTGGCTCATGTACCCCTGGTTTCTTCCTCCTTGGTGTTGCTGAGGAAGACATTGTTGTTGTGGCACTACTCAGCCAGATTTTCAATCTCCTTCCTATATGGCGATTCATCACCACCCTTGTCAGTGGTGTCATCAGCAAACTTGATATGGCATTGGGACTGTGCTCAGCCGCACAGTCATAAGCATAAAGTGAGTAGAGCAAGAGGCAAGAATATTGTCTTGCAGTGCATCTGTGCTGATGGAGATTGTGGTGGAGATGTTGTGCCAATCCAAACTGATTGGGGGTCTGCAGGCGAGGAAATCGAAGATCCAATTGCAAACAAAGGTCTTGAGGCTTATTGATTAGATTAGAGAGGATGATAGCACTCAATGCCCAGCTGTAGTCAATAAGAAGCATCCTGATACATGCATCTTTGCTGTCCAGATGTTCCAGGATTGAGTGAAGAGCCAATAAAATGGCATCTGCAGTGGACCTGTTGTGCTAGTAAGCAAACTGGAGTGGAGCCAAGTCACTTCTCAGGCAGGAATTGATATGTGTCACCATCAACCTCTAAAAACACTTCTTCACTGTGAATGTTAATGCTTCTGGACGATAGTCATCGAGGCAGGTTACCACATTCTTCTTATGCACCAGTATAACTGAAGCCTGCTTGAAATAGGTGGCTATCCGCCTTCATAAGTGTTGTTTCATCCACTTCCTGCATTTTGTGTATACCGTACCAGATTTTAATTCTTTAAGATATTGTCCTGTTTTTCTGTACGTCACGTTTCTCTGACAGAAATCATTTGGGGGATCATGTTTTTAGATTTGTAGGGATGGTTTAGGGGTGCAGAGAGGGGAGATAGGGGTGAGGTTGGAGTTCAGATTCAGGGATGTGGAGAGTTAGAGGTCTTGGTCTCCACACTGCGCTCTGCGTTTGAGGGCCAGCAGTGATGTGGATGAAGGATATCCACGGGTGGTTGTTAGGTTGGCAATCGCTATGGATGAAGACCAGTGAAGATGAGGGCTGGTTCCCACCGCCCCTGCCCCGCACCCCCACCAAGGCCAATGAGTTATCCTGCAGGATCAGTGGGATTGGAGGTCCTTGAGGGCAGGAGGCATGGGGGCCAGTGATCTCCCAGGTATGCGGGTCAGCAAGTTCAGGATCCCATCATCGGCAAGTCTGGATCAATGGTGAATCCTATGGAAGATCGAGTCCACTGCGGAAGTCAGAGGCCCGATATCTGCGAGTCCTCAAATCCGGTGGAGCCTGGAGACCCGAAGACACCCTATCCTGGGGTTAGAGGACTGTCTGTGGGTGGGTGGGTAGATGGGAGGGAGGAAAGGGGCTTGTTTTTCAACTGTTGTTCTATTGAATATTGTGAGCCAGCTATGTTGCTGCTGGAATGTACGGAGACACCTGTGGGGTCTCCTCAGCACATGCTTGGATTGTGTTGGCTCTTAATGCATTTCACTTTACGTTTTCATACACGTAATAAATAAAAGAATCTGAATCTGTTGAGATACAAGATTGATTTATGACTAGAGGTGGTTGGTTATCTAGAGTGATGCAAAACAACTCAGGAAAGATCATTATCAAATATCCCTCCGAACATAATCTAATTTTGATTGAATAAAGCTTTACAAAAACAACATTAGAAGCTGTCGAGCTGAGGTATAGAGGTTTTGCTGGCTGCTTGCCGTACAGAACCTACTCTCTCCTTGGCATTACAGGGGAGAAGAAAAAAGCCAACAGGACCATCACAGAGGCTGCTGAGCCTCAGATAGCTATGGAACAAGAGGTGTGACCTGTGGACCAATGCTGCTGGGACTTGATCAACCCTGGCTGAATCTCCCGGGCGAGAGTGTCTGATGTTAAATGACCTGAAGCACCCAGTGACCAGGTTACATCACTGATGATGTGTCCCAGTGCATCCGGGAGTTCCTGACCACTGTGGAAATTATAATAATAATACAATAAATAGAATCAAGCCATTTGGGAACCTCAGCCAGCAGTAAATATGTTTTTAAAAAGCATTTGTAGAGATAGCAAGGCTTTTCTTTTTGTTGAGAAACACACAATAGTGTTGAAACAAATGTTTCTTGTGTAAACTTGATGTATTAGGTAACCAGTGATACAAAATACATGCACCCTTCAAGCAAGTTGATGCTCCAGGGTATCCAGGTTATTGTGACATGAGTGTTAAAAGCTAAAATGTACCAGATTCCCTGATGCATATCGCTCATTCATTCATTCATTATGATACACAGGAGGTTTATGCTGTCATACCCAAAATGTCAAATTAATTGCATTTATTCTTGTTACAGGTTGATATGTGCCTGCATTTAAGTATCAAGACGGAAGGCTTCAAACCCTTAAGAGAGCTGAGCTATTCCAGGGAAGCATATGATACCTCATGGTAGTGCAGTTAAGTGACTGAACCTGCATGGTAGCATGGTGGTTAACACAATGTTTTACAGTACAGGCGACCCGGGTTCAATTCCCGCCACTGCCTGTAAGGAGTTTGTATAAGATCCCCCCGTGACTGCGTGGGTTTCCTCCAGGTGCTCTGGTTTCCTCCCACAGTCCAAAGACACACCCAGTTAGTAGGTTAATTAGTCATTGTAAATTGTCCCATGATTAGGAAAGGAAAGGTACGTTGCATCTGGAATTTTTCCAGTTAGCAGACGACGTCCTCCCACGCCGTTCTGACGTAATGGAAAATCGCGTACGAGGCAAGTTACAGCAGTGGTTTGCCATTGCCTTCTGCCGGGTGAGTTTTTCAAAGAGATCAACCCAGCATGGATGAAAAGTGTGCAGGGGAGCCGGCTGGATTCGAACTCGGGACCTCCCGCCCCGCAGTCCAGCACTGATGCCACTACGCCACCAGCCAGGTCCCCATGATTAGGCAAGGGTCAAATCGGGGGGGAGGGGGGAGATTGCTAGGCAGCACAGCTTGAAGGGCCAGAAGGGCCTATTTGATGCTGTATCTCAATAAATAAATAAATCATCCAGAGGCTAGACTAACAACCCAAGTTCAATGCCCAACATAGTCCGGAATTTCAGAAAAAGTTTTCATTAATTTTGACATCCACAAACCTGCTGCTAGAAGCTTATAATGGTCTATAGCTGAGATATTCTGCTGCCTTGCCTAGTCTGGCAGACGTGTGGCCCCAGACACAACAAAATTCAAGATTCAAGATCCAAATTTATTTATCACATGTACATCAAAACATACAGTGAAATGAATTGTTTGTATTAACGCACGACACACCGGAGGATATCGCCACACATTCTGGCATCAACATATCGTGCCCACAACGCTTGATAGAACAACACAACGCAACAAGCAACAACAGCAGAGCAAACAGCCTTCCTCCCTCCCTCCCATGCACGTGCACAACCCTCTAACCCAAGGCATTCGTCAGACTCGAACGTGCAGACATTGGGCGTTTGACTACCCCAGCAGACTTGCAGAGATTCACTCTTAAATGGTTTAATAGACAACTCATTTCAGGAGCATTTAGTGCCAGGGAGCAATAGAGTCACTGAGTCATAGGATCATACAACACAGCCCAGCATATC
Organism: Mobula hypostoma; assembly: GCF_963921235.1. Lineage (NCBI taxonomy): Eukaryota > Metazoa > Chordata > Chondrichthyes > Myliobatiformes > Myliobatidae > Mobula > Mobula hypostoma. The sequence goes on from NC_086123.1 coordinate 14,579,185, forward strand.
CATGCTGATTTCTATGCCCAACAACATTAATGCCAATTTCTCTCATTATGCTTTGATGCTTTGCCTATTTAAGTGTCTGTTTAAATGCATTCTTAATCTGGTAATCCTACCCGGTTCCATCTCCTCCCCCGGCAGCACATTTCAGATATCAACCATCATCGTCATCGTTGTGTGCCGGGTCATATGACATGGACAATGACCAAGATTATTCCAGGCAAATTTTTCTACAGAAGTGGTTTGGCACTGCCTCCTTCCAGGCAGTGTCTTTACAAGTCGGGTGACCCCAGCCATTATCAATACTCCTTAGAAATAGCCTGCCTGGCACCAATGGTCTCATAACCAGGACTTGTGATGTGCACCAGCTACTCATTCAACCATTCACCACCGGCTCCCATGGCTTCATGTGACCCTGATCAGGGGGCGAAGCAGGTGCTACACCTTGCCCAAGGGTGACCTGCAGGCTAGCAGAGGGAAGGAGCACCTTACACCTCCTTTGGTGGAGACGTACCTTCACACTACCGCCCAACAGACATCAACCACTCTGTAAAAATAAACTTACCCCTCAGATCCTCACTAGCCACACCACGAATTTTTATGAAATCTGCAAACTGAATTAATCACATCCTAAGCGTTGACCCTGCCACTAACCACCAGATCGTGAGAACTGAATTAACAACCAAAATGATGTGAAAAGCGTGAGCATTCTTGAACTTTTTTCGGGCAGTTGTCTACTTATAATATTGGACCCCGTTAATCCCTTGTCCGGAATCACCAAGTTGACAACTGGCACAATCCTCAAAAGTGTGTTTGCAAGGCTCTGGTGTGTCTTGTCTGTCTTGAACAACTCAATTACCCCAGGTTTCCGGATTCCATTTCCAGGGACGCACACTGAGAAACCCATCAACTGCTGTTGGAAGATGACAACCCAGTGAAAGATGCCGTCTGCTTTGCCAGAGAGTCTCTGAGCAACATGAGCTGTCCTCATCTAATAGCCACAGACTGACACTTTCCAAGTTCCAGGACTAATAGCTGGCGGATGCACAGAAGCTTAATGCAGCTATTGCACACTCCCAGTTGGAATAAAACAGTTTGGGGCTCTCTTACCAGTGAAATATTTCTGAGATACTAGAATGCATTGAAACACTTGTACCAGAATCTACTGTATGTGTTGGAAATTCTCCAAATAATGTCGATGTAAATTCACCTCTCTAAGGCGAATGTGTGAAACACCAAGTATTCAATTCATAAACACAAAAGATTCAGCAAATGCTATGAATCCAGAGTAACACAAACAAAATGCTGGAGGAACACAGCAGATCAGGCAACATCTATAGAGAGGAATAAAGACCTGACCTTTCAAGCCAAGACCCTTCAATAGACAGTATCAGATTGATCTCTGTGCTTGTGGACTTTGATATTTTCATTCTATTGTACATGAATATATAGTAACATATATATAGTAATGTGTGGGCACGTGGCCAAGTGGTTAAGGCATTTGACTAGCAATCTGAAGGTCGTGAGTTCGAGCCCCAGCCGAGGCAGCGTGTTGTGTCCTTGAGCAAGGCACTTAATCACACATTGCTCTGCGACGACACTGGTGCCAAGCTGTATCGGCTCTTGCCCTTCCCTTGGACAACATCGGTGTCGTGGAGAGGGGAGACCTGCAGCATGGGCAACTGTCGGTCTTCCATACAACCTTGCCCAGGCCTGAACCTGGAGAATGAAGACTTTCCAGGCGCAGATCCATGGTCTCGCAACACTAACTTGTGCCTTATAAATATATAGTAATATATCAAAAACACAAGAAAATCTGCAGATGTTGGAAATCCAAAGTAATACACACACACAATGCTGGAGGAACTCAGCAGGCCAGGCAGCATCTATGCAAATGAGTAGACAGTTGACGTTTCAGGCCGAGACCCTTCACCAGTTCTAATGAACTCTATTCTTGCTGCCTGGCCCTGCTGAGTTCCTCCAGCAATTTGTGTGTGTTGCTACAGTAAGATAGATTTGGGAGACGACCAACAAATGCAACATATTATTGAAAGGAGTATTTAATTCTTTTGTTTTGTTTTGCATTAACCTAAATATATTAAATCCATTGGCTGATACAGGAAATGTGTAAATGAATTTAGCTCATGATAAACGCTGACTGGATTATTATTATATGATGTATATCTGGCCAATTCATATGTGAAGAAGATTAATATTTGTACATTTTCTTGTGATGCGTTTTTAGGTCAGAAAATCTTGTGTAAAATTGTTAATATTCTATTGGATTTTATCACTGTCGAGGGCACCAAATTATGAAACAGCAAAAGGAAAATATTAGCAGATCTTAAAAAGCTAATAATTCATGGCACCTTCTTATATGAGATGGTGCTTTCAGTGTTAGAGTGTCCACTAATATCAGACTGAAATGATGACATAAATTGAGAGGCTGTTTATCAGATCTTAGGGACATACAGTCAGACAGTGTGGTGGAAATTGAGCAGGAATTTTCCTGTCCATGACACTAAGGCAGAAAATTTTACTTCCCAATTAATTTCTGACAATTTATTTCACAACCTGGACAAGCATAAAGAAAGCCAACGAGTTAGCCTGTAGGATAAACAGATTGGAAAGTAAATTACCATTCAATAGAAGTGAGCTGGAAAGGCTACAGAGCAGATTTGCAAGAATGGCACCAGAAACGTCCGGCAAAAAAACAGATCAGGAAAGTACAAACAGAAGGGTATCTTTCCTTGGCATAAGAAGGTGCTGAGAGATCTTTAAAATTAGACAAGGTTTTGATGGAGCGGATACAAAGCAAATGCTTCTCCTTTTGGAGGCGAATCATCAAGCCATCATTATAAGGCAGTCATCAAAAAAAAAGCTCAGTGGGGAATTCAGAAGAAACTTATCCACCTAATGAAGAGAATATGGAACTTACACCATAGGGAGTGCTTGAAGCTGATAGAACTGACGTATGTAAACAACAGGGGCTGAAAAGCTATAGGAGGGCGAAGGGAATAGAGGGTTGTACTGATATTTTTATATAAAGAAAGGTTGGAAAATGCTGAGGTGGAGCATAAACACCAGAATGTACTGAACAGCCTCTTACTACCCCATTTATCCCATCTGTGTGTATATATATATACCTGGCGATCAGAAGTCCAGGTCCACTGGTACGAACAAGCATCACGAACTGGGCTCTTCCTTGGTGGCAGTGGATGACCGTGATGTCTTCTGTGCCTTGTCAAGCCCCCTCGCTCTCCGCGGAGTGCCGCAATACCACCTTCCTGGCCGTTGGATCTCTCTGCAGATCCCATCGGCCCCGTCCGCCAGAGCTGGCTTCACATGCTAGGATGGGCGTGCCCCCTTGACAGGGTATGAGACCACCGGCTACCCTCACTTGGTTTAGCCCGCCTGTCGAGGCGGTGTGACGGGGTGAGGCCGCTGTCGCGCGCGAACAGCTACTTGGAGCCACGGGTGAGAGCTTGAGTGTCCAGTGCGAACCAAAGGTGAGTGAGCTGCCCCAGAATGGGCAGGTCAAGCCCCTTCACCAGATGCGTTACCCCTCCCTGGACACCCCATACATATCTATTTAAATAAGTTACTGAATATCAATGTTTTGTTTTGACTCCTAGCAATGATTCCTGTTCATTTATCGGCCTGAAATTTTCCATTTCAGTATCTCACTGACTTTACAAAATAATCCTCAGGACATTTCTCCAGTTCATACAGGACTGCAAATAGAATGCTAATTAGATTTACCCAATGCAAATTTAATGGTTTATGCATATTTGATTACATTCCTTTTCTATTGACAAATGGTTTGAGGCATTGGATGAAAGCTAACAAACTAGAAACAAAACAAAAAGGAACGGTGCAACAAAAAATTCGGAAAGCTTTTTAAAAAGAAGCAAATCTTGTAGAAATAAAGAAGTATTAGTGCATGTCCCTGCCCTTCAAATCAGTCCCTGAACAAAGCAACGGAACAGCTGATGATGACATACTTCAATGACTAATCCAATAAGATGCCTTTTTTAACTTCATGAGTAATCTTTCAGAATTATGGTGAAGTATTAAAACAAGTGAATTTCAGATTTTCCCCTTTTCTTGTGTGAACGTAGCACAGTACAGGCACAGCCCACAATGCTGTGCCATTTTTTTTTAACCTACTGCAAGGTCAATCTAATCCTTCCTTCCCACATGGTTTTCCACTTTTCTTTCCTCAAAGTGTCCATCTAAAAGTTCTTAACTGCCCCTAATGTATCTGCCTCTAGCACCACCCCCAGGAGTGGATTATATGCACTTGGCACTCTCTGTGTAAAAATCATACCTCTAAATCATACCTCCAATCACCTTAAAATTATGTTCTCTCATAATAGCTATAGTCACCTTAGGAAAAGAAAATCACTGGCTGTCCACCTTATCTATGTCTCATATACACCTCTGTCAAGTTAGCACTCATCCTCCTTCACTCCAAAGAGAAAAGCACTAGCCCACTCAACCTTTCCTCACATGACATGCTCTCTCATTCAGGCAGCATCCCAGCAAGTCTCCTCGACAAATTCTCTAAAGCTTCTGCATCAGGGTTTCCCAACCGTTTTTATGCCATGGACCCCAACCATTAACCGAGGGGTTAGTGGACCCCAGATTGGGATCTCTTATTCTACATCCTTCCTGTAGGATGAGGTGGCCAGAACTCAACATAATACTCCAAGTGTAGCCTAACCAGAGTTTTATAGAGGTGCAGCATTACCACTTGGCTCTTCAAAAGTTCAAAGTTAATTTATTATCAGATTTATTTTATGGACATACTCAATATTCAAATAACCATGATAGAATCAATGAAAGACCATACCAACAAGGTGGGCGACCAGTGTTCTAAAGACAAGAAACTGTGCAAATACAAAAAGAAATAATAATAATACAAATAATACCTATATTAACGTATTCTTTTGGCATAATTCCCTGGTCTGTAACTGATCTGGAAAATATACCAAGAAAAATTAGAACTGAAATGACAAATTTCAGAAAATATTACATACATTTGAATGCGCTTAGATTAACACTACCTAGGACAGAAGGGGGAAGAGGAATAACAGACATTAAAAATCTACACAATAGTTAGATAAAACTTCTAAGGATATACTTTCATCAATGAAAACAGGAATCAGCACTCCATGCAAGCATATGCATTTCCGATAAGAAGTATACATCACTAAACTCATGTGAGACCACAACATTATCACCATTGAAGAAAAAAGTTAACAAATGAAATAGTACGTCCTTCCTTGGAACACATCTCCACAATCTGAGCAGACTAGATATTGAACACCAAGCTCAAAGGGGAAGACATCTTTCCAGAAACAGGTTTCTTGTGGCAATACAGGACCAGGAGGTTAACACAAAAAATAATCAAAAATACACAATAAAAGACCAACAAATTCAAGATGATAAATCTAGAAAATGCAGAGAAATGCCAGAAGCAATCCAAAACATTACAGGATCCTGTAGCGGTTTAACACAATCTGATTACTTACACAGGCTCAATCAAGTGGCAAACATCATTCATCAAAATCTTGCTTTAAAATGCAAACTCATAAATGAAATCATACCTTACTATAAGCCTGATCCAGCTTTAGAGTGAGAATACCACAAATTATATTGCAACCAATCAGTTATTACAGACAGGACAATCCATAATAACTGTTCAGATATAATAATACAGGATAAACAAGCAAGAGCAACTTATTTAATAGATACAGCCATTCAGAATACACATAACTTACAGAAATCATGAAGTGAAAAACACCGGAAATATGTTGAATAAAACTGGAAATAGAAAGACTATGGAACAGGAACAGGGTATACATTGTCCCAGTAGTAATGTCTACAACCGGTATCATTCCAAAGGCACTACATAATACATTAAACAATTAGGGTTACACGGCAATATCTATGAAAATCTTCAGAAAGCCACGATGCTAAACACAACTAGAATGGTCTGAAAGTTCCTAGCAATTGACAAATGTGCGTGCTTGGCTATGCCTGTACCTCAGATTTTACCTGCTTGAGCTGAGAAAAAATGTTTTAACATTTTTATTGTGATAATAAAGATAAGCAATGAATATTGAGAACACGAGATGTGGAGTTTTTGAAAGTGAGTCCATATGTTTTGGGAACAATTCAGCGATAGGGCAAGTGAAGTTGAGTGAAGTTATCCCCTTTGGTTCAAGAGTCTGATGGTTCAGGGGTAATAACTGTTTCTGAACCTGGTGCTGCGCGTCCTGAGGCTCCTCCACTTTTATTCCTGATGGCAGCAGTGAGAAGAGAGCATGTCCTAGGTGGTGGGGGTTCCTGAGAAAAAGCTCCATGTAGATGTGCACAATGGTGAGGAAGGCTTCACCGGTGATGGACTGGGTCATATCCACTATTTTTGAAGGGTTTTCCATTCAATAGCATTGGTGTTTCCATACCAGACAATGATGCATCCAGTCAATATACTCATCACAACGCATCTATAGAAGTTTGTCAAAGTTTTAGATGACATGTCGAATCTTCACAAACTTCTAAGGAAGCAGAGGCACTGCTGTGCTTTGTTCATAGTTGCAGTTATGTGCTGGGCCCAGAACAGGTCCTCTGAAGCAATATCATCAAGGAATTTAAATTTGCTGACCCTCTCCACCTCTGATCCCTGATGAGGACTGACTCATGGACCTCTGGCTTCCTCCTCCTGAAGTCAATAATCAACTTCTTGGTCTTTCTGACATTGAGTAAGAGGTTGTTGTAGCACCTTTGTCCTCTGCTTATTTAAAAACAACTTTTTTTGTGTCGCTTTTCCCTTCTTAGGAATTCCTGAAGAAGAGATACTGAGAAGACTAAATGCTCACAACTAAATATTATTCCACTGCAGGTATTGTTTTCTTCTGCAGTTGCTCTGTTGCGTCATTTAGTATATACTTGACAATGTTTAATGCATGTCATAAAATTAGAATATAAAATGATAATTAATGATGATTCAACCAAATGCAATTTAACATCAGCAATAAACAGTTTCCATCCAGCTATAAAAAAAACTTCACCAAGAAAATAACCAGTCTAGGTTATTAAGACAAAAATCATGGGGTTTAATATATTACCATCTTAAAAAGAACTAAATAAAAACAACTGAAAGAGCACTAATTGAAAGTGTAATCACTGGTCATTAATTTCCATGATGCGTTTTTTCCATTAGATTTTATGTGTATGATTGTGTAATAAAATGCTTAAGTACTGTGCTATGTGAGATGTTCTAAAATTTAAGTGTATGCCCAGATACAGGGCCTTTCAGAGAGCTCATTTCCCCTGCGGCAAACAGAATAGCAACTGAAGTGAGAATGCAAGGAAAATTCATGGGAGCACATGCAGGAGTCTGAGGGGGGTGGCCTTATACAGGTGTAAAAGTCATGAAGGATGTAAATGGCGTGATTATAGCCAGCGTTTTTCCCAGGGACAAGGAATGAAAAATGAGTGGGCATAAGCCTAAGGTAAGGGGGGAAAGCTTTGAAAAGGGGAACCGATGGGTAACTTCATGCCGGGAGTAATGTATATAGAAACCATAGAAATTACAGCACAGAAACAGGCCTTTTGGCCCTTCTTGGCTGTGCCGAACCATTTTCTGCCTAGTCCCACTGACCTGCACACGGACCATATCCCTCCATACACCTCCCATCCATGTATCTGTCCAATTTATTCTTAAATGTTAAAAAAGAACCCACATTTACCACCTCATCTGGCAGCTCATTCCATACTCCCACCACTCTCTGTGTGAAGAAGCCCCCACTAATGTTCCCTTTAAACTTTTCCCCCCTCACCCTAAACCGATGTCCTCTGGTTTTTTTCTCCCCTTGCCTCAGTGGAAAAAGCCTGCTTGCATTCACTCTATCTGTACCCATCATAATTTTATATACCTCTATCAAATCTCCCCTCATTCTTCTACGCTCCAGGGAATAAAGTCCCAACCTATTCAACCTTTCTCTGTAACTGAGTTTCTCAAGTCCCGGCAACATCCTTGTGAACCTTCTCTGCACTCTTTCAACCTTATTTATATCCTTCCTGTAATTTGGTGACCAAAACTGAACACAATACTCCAGATTCAGCCTCACCAATGCCTTATACAACCTCATCATAACATTCCAGCTCCTATACTCAATACTTTGATTAATAAAGGCCAATGTACCAAAAGCTCTCTTTACAACCCTATCTACCTGTGATGCCACTTTTAGGGAATTTTGTATCTGTATTCCCAGATCCCTCTGTTCCACTGCACTGTATTCCCAGATCCCTCTGTTCCACATCATTGATATAGATGACAAATAACAATGGACCCAGCACTGATCCCTGTGGCACACCACTAGTCACAGGCCTCCACTCAGAGAAGCAATTCTCTACCACCACTCTCTGGCTTCTTCCATCAAGCCAATGTCTAATCCAATTTACCACCTGTCCATGTATACCTAGCGACTGAATTTTCCTAACTAACCTCCCATGCGGGACCTTGTCAAAGGCCTTACTGAAGTCCATGTAGACAATATCCACTGCCTTTCCTTCATCCACTTTCCTGGTAACCTCCTTGAAAAACTCCAATAGATTGGTCAAACATGACCTACCACGCACAAAGCCATGTTGATTCTCCCTAATAAGTCCCAGTCTATCCAAATGCTTGTAGATTCTGTCTCTTAGTACTCCCTCCAATAACTTACCTACTACCGACGTTAAATTTACTGGCCTATAATTTCCCGGATTACTTTTCGATCCTTTTTTAAACAACGGAACAACATGAGCCACTCTCCAATCCTCCGGCACCTCACCTGTAGACAGCGACATTTTAAATATTTCAGCCAGGGCCCCTGCAATTTCAACACTAGTCTCCTTCAAGGTCCGAGGGAACATCCTGTCAGGTCCCGGGAATTTATCTACTTTAATTTTCCTCAAGACAGCAAGGACCTCCTCCTTTTCGATCTGTACAGTTTCCATGATCTCACTACTTGTTTCCCTTAACTCCATAGACTTCATGCCAGTTTCCTTAGTAAACACAGACGCAAAAAACCTATTTAAGATCTCCCCCATTTCCTTTGGTTCCGCACATAGCCGACCACTCTGATCTTCAAGAGGACCAGTTTTATCCCTTAAAATCCTTTTGCTCTTAATATACCTGTAAAAGCTACAGTTCCTTCACTTTGACTGCCAAGGCAACCTCATGTCTTCTTTTAGCCCTCCTGATTTCTTTCTTAAGTATTTTCTTGCACTTCTTATACTCCTCAAGCACCTTATTTACTCCCTGCTTCCTATACATGTCATACAACTCCCTCTTCTTCTTTATCAGAGTTGCAATATCCCTTGAGAACCAAGGTTCCTTATTCCTATTCACCTTGCCTTTAATCCTGACAGGAACATACAAATTCTGCACTCTCAAGATTTCTGCTTTGAAGGCTTCCCACCTACCGATCACATCCATGTCAGAGAACAACCTATCCCAATCCACGCTTTTTAGATCCTTTCTCATTTCTTCAAATTTGGCCTTCTTCCGGTTAAGAACCTCAACCCTAGGACCAGATCTATCCTTGTCCATGATTAAGTTGAAACTAATGGTGTTATGATCACTGGAACCAAAGTGATCCCCTACACAGACTTCTGTCACTTGTCCTAACTCGTTTCCTAACAGGAGATCCAATATTGCATCCCCTCTAGTTGGTCCCTCTATATATTGATTTAGAAAACTTTCCTGAACACATTTTACAAACTCTAAACCATCTAGACCCCTAACAGTATGGGAGACCCAATCAATATATGGAAAATTAAAATCCCCTACCACCACAACTTTATGTTTCCTGCAGTTGCCTGCTATCTCTCTGCAGATTTGCACTTCCAATTCTCTTTGACTATTGGGTGGTCTGTAATACAACCCCACTAATGTGGCCATACCTTTCCTGTTTCTCAGCTCCACCCACAAGAACTCAGTAGACAAGCCTTCTAATCTGTCCTGCCTGAGCACTGCTGTAATATTTTCCCTAACAAGCAATGCCCCTCCCCCACCAGACAACAGGAATTCTGCAGATGCTGGAAATTCAAGCAACACACATCAAAGTTGCTGGTGAGCGCAGCAGGCCAGGCAGCATCTGTAGGAAGAGGTGCAGTCGACGTTTCAGGCCAAGACCCTTCGTCAGGACTAACTGAAGGAAGAGTGAGTAAGGAATTTGAAAGTTGGAGGGGGAGGGGGAGATCCAAAATGATAGGAGAAGACGGGAGGGGGAGGGATAGAGCCTTGAGCTGGACAGGTGATAGGCAAAAGGGAATACGAGAGGATCATGGGACAGGAGGTCCCACTCCCCCACCTTTCATTCCTCTGCCTTGATCACATCTGAAACATCGGAACCCTGGAATATTAAGCTGCCAGTCCTGCCCCTCTTGTAGCCAAGTTTCACTAATTGCTACAACGTCATAATTCCACGAGTCAATCCACGCCCTCAACTCATCCGCCTTCCCCTCAATACTCCTAGCATTGAAATATATACACCTCAGAAGATTTTTACCACCACTCACAACCTTTCTATTAGTGGATTTGTTTGAACTTTTAACATCATTTATTTTCACCTCAGCCACACTGTCAGCTCTGGTACTGTGGTTCCCATCCCCCTGCAAATCTAGTTTAAAGCCTCCCCAATAGCATTAACAAACCTCCCTGAAAGGATATTGGTCCCCCTGTAGTTCAAGTGTAACCCGTCTCTCTTGTACAGGTCCCACCTGCCCCAGAAGAGGTCCCAATGATCCTGAAATCTGAAACCCTGCTCCCTACACCAGTTCCTCAGCCACTTGTTCCTCCTCCAGAGCATCCTATTCCTACCCTCACTGGCACCTAGCGCAGGTAGCAATCCTGAGATTACCACCCTCGAGGTCCTGCTTTTCAACTTCCTACCAAGCTCTCTATACTCACTCTCCAGGACCTCCTCACTCTTCCTTGCTATGTCATGTGCACTACAACATCTGGCTGGTCACCCTCCCACTTCAGAATGTCATGCAATCAATCAGAGACATCCTTGACTCTGGCACCTGGGAGGCAACAAACCATCCTGGATTCTCTGTCACGACCACAGAACCTCCAATCTGCACCTCTAACTATCGAATCCCCTATCACTACCGCTCTCCTCTTTTCCCCCCTCCCTTCTGCACTGCAGAGCCAGACCCAATGCCAGAGATCCGGCTACTGCAGCTTGTCCCAGCTAAGTCATCCCCCCCAACAGTATCCAATGCAGTATACTTGTTGTTGAGGGGAATGGCCACAGGGCAACCCTGCTCTGCCTGCCCTTTCCCCTTCCCTCGCCTGACAGTGACCCAATTTCCTGTCCTCTGCTCCTTTGGCGTAACTACCTCCCTGTAGCTACGATCTATAATCTCCTCATTCTCCCGAATGATATATGGAATGAGCTCCCAGAAAAAGATGCTGAGGCAGGTACAATAATGGCATTTTAAATATTTTTGGATATATATGTGGAGAGGAGAGTTTAAAGGGATATGCACCAAATGTAGGCTTGGGTGGACACTTTGGTCAGCATGGATAAGTTGGGTTGAAGAACCTGATTCTGTGCTGTATTCGTCTATAACTCTTAACTACGCACGTAAGAAAACAAATCTCGGAGTTGAATAGGGTGAGATATATGTACTTTGAACTTTGTGTTGTAACTCTTTGGGAAAGAACATGTGACTGCAAAGAAAGACATGGGAATATAACATTGATATAATGGGCACCATGTGGACATCCATCCTTCAATAGATTTCAATAGGTACATTTACTTCACCATGATCTTCCACAGACTCTCTGTGTTAATAGTGGCAAAGGCTGTAGTCAGGCTGACATAGCAGGAGAACAGTTCAGCGTTTTTCTCCTGACGTTTCTCTTGCAGCAAACACCATACTCTTCCCGGAATCCACACTGGCTCTCTGACAGGAGATCCGGTTAAGGCGTAATGTGAGGCTGTTGAAAAGAAGCCTGGTGAAGATCTTGCCAGTGATAGACAGCAAGCATATTCCCCAATCGTTGTTGCAAGGTTGTCAGCTTCCCTTTCACTTATACAGGTGATTTGATGGATGTGTCCTTAACTTCTTATGGAATCTTCTCTTGCTGCCACATGAGTGGAAGAGCTGATAGTCGGCACTGCACCACCTTCTTTGTCGGCCTCAACTGGTATTGTGTCTGATTCAGGTGCTTTGCCACTAGAGAGCTGATCTACCACTTTCTGGGTCCCATCTAAGGTCAGTGGAACACTCAATGCTTCAACAACAGGTATGTGGGGCAGGCAATCAATGGGGTTGTCATTTATAGTCAAAGGATGATTCAAAGTACTCAACCCATCTATGAAAAATTTTCTTTTTGTCCATGATCAGTGTGTTTGTTCCCATCAGCGCTAAGGAGAGGGCATGATACTGATGATGTGGGGCATAGACTTTGCTTTGGGGCACACTGATTTTGTTTCCCTTACGGCCTGCCTGTCTCTCTTCCCAACGTTGACACAGTCAACTAAATGCCAGTGCTTAGAGCAGGGATGCATCCACGAAGTTCTGCTATGATGGGAAGGCAGAAAACAATGTTGGTGATCAACAATTCATCTTCGACATTTGTCTATAGCAGTAGAAGACTGTTGCTGTTGCAGCAGCCAAAGCAGTATTTCCCAGTGACCCCATCCCAGGAGCGGTTGTCTGAGCCCACTCTTACATTGAAGTCACCATGCAGGACAGGCTTGTCTACTTGGGGAACAGCAGCAATAACTGACATTATCCTCTGCAACTTCCACCACCTTCAACAGGACCTCACCACTAAGCACATCTTTCCCTCTCCACCCGTCTCCGCTTTCTGCAGGGATCGGTCCCTCCGCGACTCCCTTATCCACACGTCCCTCCCCATGGATCTCCCACCCAGCACTTATCCCTGTAAGCGTAAGTGCTACACCTGTCCCTACACCTCCTCTCATGCCACCATTCAGGGCCCCAAACAGTCCTTCCAGGTGAGGCAACGCTTCACTTGTGAGTCTGTTGGGGTCATCTATTGCATCCGGTGCTCTTGGTGCGGCCTCCTCCACATCGGTGAAACCCGACGCAGATTAGGGGACCACTTCATCAAGCACCTCCGCTGCGTCCGCCACAACTGACAGGATCTCCCAGTAGCCACACACTTCAACTCTGCTTCCCAATCCCATTCGGATATGTCCATACATGGCCTCCTCTACTGCCATGATGAGGCTAAACTCAGGTTGGAGGAGCAACACCTCATATACCGTCTAGGTAGTCTCCAGCCGCTTGGTATGAACATAGAATTCTCCAACTTCCGGTAATTCCCTTCCCCTCCCTTCCTCTATCCCTATTTCACTCTGCCCCCTCCCCCAGCTGCCTATCACCTCCCTCATGGTTCCGCCTCCTTCTACTACCTATTGTGTTTTCCCCTATTCCTCCTTCACCTTTCCTGCCTATCACCTCCCTGCTTCCCCTCCCCCACCACTTTGTCTTTCAAATTACTGTTTTATCACCTGGAACCTACCAGCCTTCTCCTTCCCACCCTCTCGCCACCTTCTTTATAGGGCCTCTGCCCCTTCCCTCTTCAGTCCTGACGAAGGGTTCCGGCCCAAAACGTCGACTCATCGTTTCCACGGATGCTGCCCAACCTGCTGAGTTCCTCCAGCGTGTTGTGAGTGTGGCAATAACTGAGTGCAGTTCTTCATAGAACTTGTTTTTGGGTTTGTCTTGACTGGGGAGTAGGCACTGGCAATGGTGATATGCTTCCTTCCTTGCAACGGGGGGGGGCAGTGTGGGTGGGATGTGGGCGTCCATGATCATGACCCCATCATTCATGCCAGCGAAGGTCCAGCAAGCTTGCCAGCGATCTCTGACTTAACTGCAAATCCAACCCCAGCCTCACGTTGGTCTTGATTTCCTCTTCCAGTCCAAAAGAATGTGTATACCGCACCCTTTTCACGAAGTTTGCCCTCTCCTGCAAACTGGGTCTCACTCAGTGCTACAATATCGATGTAATATCAGGCTAACTCTCTCCCTATTAGAGCAGTTCTTCTCTGAGGTCTTCAGCATCAACTCCCTCCAACAATGTGTGCATATTCCATACACCAAGGGTGAGAGGAACCATCCTTAATTTTCTCCTTGGTGTATTTTGACCACTGTGATAGGGACCCACCAGCCATGGTAAACTGGCCAGGGAGAGGCGTGGCTGCAAAGAAAGACATGGGTATATAATGGGGACAGACAGGCCACATTAGATGGCAGGTCAAAGGGATGCCATAAGTTTACAGACATGGAGAGGTAAAGGGAGGACAGAATGTTAGAGATGGGAGGACCTGATAATTTGAAGTTTGAAAACCCCAGGCCAAAACATAAAATTGTGTGGTGCAGAAGTGGGGGAAGGAAAGCAGAACTTGCCTCCTGAGAGCCTGTGAGAGGCTAGTGCAGAAATCGCAGGGGCTCTAGCAAAGATATTTAAAACATTCTTAGACACCGGTGAGGATTGGAGGATAGCTAATGTTTAACAAAAGCTCTAACAATAAACCAGGAAGTTATAGGCCCGTTATAGGTGAGTAGTGGGAAAGTTAATGGAAGGTATTCTAAGGGACCAGATATATGAGTATCGGGATAGACAGGGAATGATTAGGGGTAGTCAGTATGGCTTTATGCATGGTAGGTTGTATCTAACCAATAGGTTTTTCAGGAAGTTACCAGGAAAGTTGATGAAGGCAAGGCAGTAGATGTTGTCTACATGGACTTCAGCAAGGCCCTGCATAGGGGCTTGGGCAAGAAGATTCAGTTGCTTGGCATGCAAGAGGAGGTTGTAAACTGGATTTGATATTGGTTTTGCAGGAGAAGCCAGAGAGTGATAGTAAATGTTCGCCTCTCTGACTGGAGACTTATGCCTCGAGGAGTGTCGCAGGGATCGGTGCTGGGTCCGTTGCTGTTTGTCATCTACATCAATGATCTAGATGATAATGTGGGTAACTGGATCAGACATTACGCATATGACACCGAGATTGAGATTATAGTGGACAGCGAGGAAGACTATCAAAGGTTGCAGTGGGACCTGGACCAGCTGGAAAAATGGGCTGAAAAATGGTGAAGTTTAATGTGGACAAGTGGGAGGTGTTGCACTTTGGGAGGACCAGTCAGGGTAGGACTTACACTGTGAGCTGCAGGCCACTGCGGGGAGCAGTAGAACAAAGGGATCTGAGAACACAGATCCATAGTTCTTTGCCCGTAGCGTCACAGGTGAATAGGATCATAAAGAAAGCTTTTAGCACATTGGCCTTCATAAATCAATGTATTAAGTACAGAAGATTGGATGTTTTGTTGAAGTTGTATAAGACGTTGGCGAGACCTAATTTGGAGTATTGTTGGCAGTTTTGGTCACTTACCTGCAGGAAAGATGTAAATAAGATTGAAAGACTACAGAGAAAATTTACAAGGATATTGCCAGGACTGGAGGACCGGAGTGAAAAGGAAAATTGAATAGGTTAGAACTTTATTACCTAGAGCCTAAAAGATTGAGGGGAAATTTGATAGACGTATACAAAATTATGAGAGGTACAGATAGAGTAAATGCAAGTAGGATTATTCCACTGAAGAGGGGTGAGACTACAAATAGAGGTCATGGGTTAAGGGTTAAAGGTAAAAGGTGAACTGTTTAAGGAGAACATGAGGGGAAACCTCTTCATTCAGAGGGTAGTGAGAGTGTGGATCGGGCTGCCTGCACTAGTGGTGGACACGATTTCGACTTCAACACCTAAGAGAAGTTTGGATGGGTACGTGGATGGTGCAGGTGTGAAGGGCGGGTTGATAGGACTAGGCAGTTCAAATGGTTTGTCAGGGCCTGTGGCTGTGCTGTAGTTTTCTATAACTCTAAATCGCTGTGAGAAACTTAGATTAAGCAGACTAAGCCCATGTTCCCTTGATTTTAGGAGAATGAGGGGAGATCTCATTGAAAGGTACCAAATTCTTGAAAGAATTGACAGATCTATTGAGAATTTTATGCTTTGCCTCTTCGATGTGTCCAGAATCAGGCGTCAGAGAAGTGGTTGGCCATTCACTAAAGAAATTACATTTCTTCATGCAATGATTAATCTGTGGGGTTCACTCTTCACAAAAGGAAGATGGCACTGAGCGCAGGCATTTTCTTTAGTCGGTTCAGAGTGTGTAGGTTTTTAGATATTAAAGCAATGATGGGAATTGGAATTAGTACAAGTGGCCTGGTGGTATAAGATCAGCCAGAGTCTTATTAATTGGAAGAACAATCATGAGATGCTGAATGGTGCACTCTTGCTTCTACATTCAATGTTGTTATGTTCTTTATGCTAGAAGGAAAATTAATCTAGGCAAACTATTCTATTTCAGATTCAAGGCAAATTTACATATCATTGTTAGTGCATGAGATAATGTACTAACAAATGAAGACAGCAGCACTGAGATGGTTACTTTGCAGCGAGTTATTCCCTATTTGTCCAGATGCAAGGATTAAGAGGGACACCGGAACGGAATGCCCTACATTTGGCTTTGAGTTGATGCATTTTGTAGTACACCGTAGTTTTTCTTCCTTTGTTTTTCTCTCTATCAATTAAATGTAGCACATTTTAGTGCTATTGATTGTGTGTCCTACACATCTACACTGAATGCTTCAGGTGCTCAGTGGCTGTGATGTGTGAAGTGACTGTGAAAGACAATAGCCAACCTTGAAAATTGAAATGAATTGCAAGCCTGAGGAGCAAAATTTAGTGACAGAAAGTAAATAGACTTTGATCTTACTCTTGTTACACATGTTGTTGTGAATAAGGTTGATAATGAGAAGATTTGTTTCCTTAACTTTGAACATCAGGATCACAAGGGGTTTGATGCTAATAATCCTTTACCCAATGTTAACAGTTAATTTAATAAAAACAATTGTTTCAACCACTTTCCATTTATTATTTCTGAACAATCATATTAAAAGTACAGTCATATATAAATAGTAGCTTTGTAGCTACAGGCAGCTTTGTAGCTAGTTTTATATTTGCCTTTTTTCTCTATAATAGGTATTCAGGGCCTTGAAACCGAATGATATACCTAGAACCATAGAACCATAGAACCATAGAAACTACAGCACAGAAACAGGCCTTTTGGCCCTTCTTGGCTGTGCTGAACCATTTTCTGCCTAGTCCCACTGAACTGCACACGGACCATATCCCTCTATACACCTCCCATCCATGTATCTGTCCAATTTATTCTTAAATGTTAAAAAAGAACCCACATTTACCACCTCATCTCGCAGCTCATTCCATACTCCCACCACTCTCTGTGTGAAGAAGCCCCCCCCTAGTGTTCCCTTTAAACTTTTCCCCCCTCACCCTTAACCCATGTCCTCTGGTTTTTTTCTCCCCTTGCCTCAGTGGAAAAAGCCTGCTTGCATTCACTCTATCTATACCCATCATAATTTTATATACCTCTATCAAATCTCCCCTCATTCTTCTACACTCCAGGGAATAAAGTCCTAACCTATTCAACCTTTCTCTGTAACTGAGTTTCTCAAGTCCTGGCAACATCCTTGTAAACCTTCTCTGCACTCTTTCAACTTTACTAATATCCTTCCTGTAATTTTCCTTACTGAAAATTCTGTCACTCCTTGTAACGCAGAGGAATTACTTTTAGAGCTAGCTGAGGCACATCATTTCATAATCTGAATGATGACTTGGTAGTTGTTGGACTCATGTACAGATATTGAGATTTTTTTTGTTTAATAGTACATTGGAGCTCAGTACTAATGCATTGTCGTCTGGGTGGGAAGCTGAATGTGCATGATTGTCCTTGCTACAGTGTCCATCCATGCATCTCCAGATCTCATTTGATATTTAACCAAGCTCTGAATAGCTTATAAATACCAACTCCTGCTACTCATTGCCTTAGTCTCACTAACTCGTTAGCTTTGCGCGTAAAAAATGCTTTTAAAGCTGTACAATTTATCAGTCATGATGGCTTCACTATCAATCATCAGCCAACTCTCCCACCCCACCCCATCCAATGAAAGGGCCTGATTTGAAGATCATTACAGAATCAGGTTTAATATCACCGACATATGTCAGGAAATCTGTTGTTTTGTGGCTGCAGTTCAGCTCAATACTTGAACTATAAATTTCAACAAGAAATATATTAAATATAAATGAGTAGTGCAAAAATAGTGAGGTAGTCTTGGTAGCTGAGTTCATTGTCCATTCAGAAACCTGATGGCAGGAGTACCCTTTCCTCATCCTGCACGGACATGAATCAGAAACAGATCAAGTTTATTATCACTGACTTACTGTATGTTGTGAAACTTGTTGTTTTGCAGCAGCAGTACAGTGCAATACATTAAGACTTACTATAAATTACAATAAGAATTTATAGAAGTAAATTAATAGTGCAAAAGAGGGCAGAATAGTGCGTTCATGGATCATTCAGTAATCTAATGGCGGAGGGGAAGGAGCTGTTCCTAAAATGCTGAGTGTGTGCCTTCAGGCTCCTGTACTTCCTTCCTGATATTAGTAATGATAAGAGGTGGATGCTGCCTTCTTGGGACATTGCCTTTTGAATACGTCCTTGATGGTGGAGAGACTAGTGCCCATGACTAAGCTGGCAGTGTCAACAACCCTCAGAGCTTTTTCTAATCCTGTGCACTGCAGACCCCATACTAGACGACAATGCGGCCAGTCAGAATACTCTTTGTAGAAATTTGTTCAGAGTCTTTGGTGACATACCAAGTCTCCTCAAAGTCCTGAAGAAGTATAGCTGCTGGCGTGCCTTCTTCATAATTGCATCAATATGTTGAGATGTTGACAGTCAGGAACTTAAAACTGCCCACTGTTGACCCTTCAGTGTGTTCTCCTGACTTCCCCTACCTGCTCCACAATATATTTCTCGGTCTTACTGACATTAAGTGCAAGGTTATTCTTGAGATGTCACTGAACCAGCCAATTTATCTCGCCCCTGTGTGCCTCCTCATCACCATCCGAAATTCTGCCAACAACAGTTCAATCATCAGCGAATTTATAGATGGGGCTAGAGCTGTGCCTAGCCGCCCGTCATGAGTGTAGAGAGAGTAGGGTTAAGCATGCATCTTTGAGGTTTCCCTGTGTTGTCAGCGAAGAGGCAGGTTGGTCTCCATTAGTGTCATAAAATTTCTCTACCGTTTTTATATTTCACTACCTTACTGTACAAATTGTGTATCAATACTAGTTGTAGCCTCACTGCAAAATTGAGATACAAATTCATCACACAGGCCCAAGAATATAAAACCATTCAAATTTCCTGAATATAGAGCTTTGGACATAAGAAACCGCTTTTCAAGGTTACGTCTTCTGACTCAGAAACATATGATCCATTCAATGAGTCACAGATAGGTGTTAATACCAATATAATTTTAATTGCATGATTTAATAAAATAATTCAATTCTCTTATTGCAGAAAGCATTGGATGCTTTAATCATATGAAATGATTACAATAGTGGCCACTTTATCCTTGAAACTTAAAACTCACAGAAGAGGGTAAAATGTGGGATTTCTCTGGCACAAGAAAACACTCAACAGAAATGAAATTGATGATTACCTTCTGTCAGGCAGCATTTCAGTTCTCATTCAGTGTTCAGAATTGAAGTTGACTAAAGTCATCCCTGGGTCGTTGAACCTAAACCATCCAGATCAAGAACCTGTTGTAAGTCACTGCTATACGCCACAGACCAGCCCTGCACCCAGCCACTCATCTTTCCATTTTTCTCAGCACCTATTGTTGCTGCCTGTGTCTTTAACCCTTTGTTGACCGTTGGCAAACCATCTCACTGTGGTAATTTGTCTTAATTGTTTATGCAGGAATCCACATGACCTGCCATCACGTGCTGACACTGTCAATTTCAACTCACATTGTTCACTAACCCATTGTAGGATTCTGATAGCACATCAACTGAAAAACCCAACAGCCCTTTTTGTAGATGATTTAATAATACCGTAAGACCATAAGATATAGGAGCAGAATTAGGCCATTTGGTCCATCGAGTCTGCTCTGCCATTTCATCATGGCTGATCCAATTTTCCTCTCAGCCCCAGTCTCCTGCCTTCTCCCTGTATCTCTTCATGCCCTGACCAGTCAAGAAACTATCAACCTCTGCCTTAAATATACATAAAGACTTGGCCTCTACAGCTGCCTGTGGCAATGAATTCCACAGATTCATCACTGTCTGGCTAAAGATGTTCCTCCTTATCTCTGTTCTAAAGGGACACCCCTCTATTCTGAGACTGTGTCCTCTGGTCTTAGACCCTCCCACCACAGGAAGCATCCTCTCCACATCCAACTTTATCAAGGCCTTTGACCATTCGATAGGTTTCAATGAGGTCATCCCTCATTCTTCTGAATTCTAGTGAATACAAGGCCAGAGCTCTTCACATGACAAACCGTTCAATCCTCGAATCATTTTGAATAAATGGTACTCTGCACGCTTCCCTGTGATGGGCACTAACTGCCTTAGGATAAGAGAACCAAGGTATATTCAAGTTTTATGATGTATATAGTTTGCTTTTAGTGACTTCTTTGGAGTGTGGGTCTAGCTGGAAAGTCTGGCATTTATTGCGCATCCCTAGTTCCCCTTGAGAGGGTGACTGTGAGTCATTGCAGTCTTCTGTTGAAGATACTCCTACACTGCTATGGAGGAGGGAGTTCCAGGATTCACAATGACGAGGGAGTGGCAACATATTTCCAGATCAGGATAGAGGTGTTCCCGTGCATCTACTGCCCTAGTCCTAGCTGGTGATCAAGATTTGGGAGGTGTAGAATGAATAGTCCAGGCTGCAAACT
Source organism: Mobula hypostoma (assembly GCF_963921235.1). NCBI lineage: Eukaryota > Metazoa > Chordata > Chondrichthyes > Myliobatiformes > Myliobatidae > Mobula > Mobula hypostoma. Next base: position 14,600,048 of record NC_086123.1, read on the forward strand.
GCAGTGTATTTGGCCGATGGTACCATGTACTGCTAGTAGAGGTTATGAAAGCCTGGAGTGGTGGATGGTGTGCCATTCAGGTAGGCTGCTTTGTCTTGGGCGGTGGCTTGTGCCTTGTAGATGACGAGATGACCTTGGGTGTCAGCTGTAAAGTCACTGAAGGTAGATGACAGTAAAAATGGGAGCTATCTGTTCAGCAATGATTGAGCAGCAATGTTGAGTCATCAGTGAGATAAACATAACTACAGAATAATATGCCACCAAGTTATGATCGAAAGATTACCGCTTCGATGCATATCTAATTACCTAGAGTAAACCAGCACGGGAGACTGACAACTAACATTACTTATGTAGTGAAAGCACCTTTAGAAGCAAAAGCAAATTAATTGCCTTCATTTACCCTTCCGAAGACTGTAACACTTTAGCTTATTGACAGTAGGCTAAAAGTTTCCAGTTCTACAGTTGAGCTGAGTTGAGGTTTCAGTAAATCAGAGCTGACCATGAATATCTTATCCTAGATACACACGCCTGGGCAGTACGCTATGGATAGCAAGCTCCCCCTCTCTATGCAGCTGATGAATCCAAATGAACGGCAGACACCGATACATTTTGGTGCCAGTCAGCATTGAACTCAACGTAGGACTGCCTTAGGGACTCCAGCTCCGGATTTTTCCCTCGGGATTTACCCCTGAAGCCTTCCCAATGAGTGAGTATAACTGCAAGGCAGCGGAGGTTTGAGATCAGAGTTTTCCTTTGAGATGAGCTGACAACCACGGCTGATGAGCCCCAGCTGCCTAGTTTTACAGTACTAGGCACACACACACACACACACACATATATTTTATATATATATATACACACACACATACATACATACACACACACACATACACACATATATATTTTATATATATATATATATACACACACATACATACATACACACACACACACACACACATATATATATATATATATCTCTATATATATATATATATATATATAGCTAAGGTGCCTAAGACTTTTGCATAGTACTATATTTCCAATCAATGAGATTTTTTTGTTAAGCTAGTAAGCTGCCAAAATTGTCCTGGTCGGATACCTCAGTAACAAATAATAAATTAAGTCATTTGATGCAGTGCACATTGACCAAGCAAAGACTTGCTGTTGATGGCTCATCTTTTGTTCAATATATGAACAGTTGACTACGTTTAGAGGTTTTGCTTTATCAGTCCTTTCATTTGGTTCTTTACTGTTTTCATTATTTCCACATTCTTTTGCTGTCATTCATGTTGATAGGATTATAATAAGTAGTTCACAGAATTCACATCTTCCTAAAATCTTCCCCACAAACCTTCCTAGATTTACCCTGATTCAGGGGTTCAACCCCAAATGTCTTCAGTTCCTTTCCTCCCACAGACACCGCGTTCCTCTTGTCGTTTCGTTTTTGCTCTGGATTCCTGCATCCGCAGTCTCTTCTCTCCTTCCTTCTTTTTCTGTCTGGTCAGTCAGTTCACTTGTACCAGAATGAGCTGAAGATTCGGCACCTCATTCAACCAGACTCACTCAGCAGATCAGGTGTGAATAGAAAACTGCTGCTGTTGCCTGATCTTCCAGTAGTGGCTACCGTCCACTGTTAAAAAATTCAGCAGAATCTGAGCTCATGCAACATACAACTGGCTGAATGGCTCACCTGGGAAAGAACTAGCAAGCCATGCATGCCACTAGCAAGTCAGCTAACTCTTGACTCATTACAGTACTAAGTAATATCATTGGGTCTAACAAGTGACTTCAGTGGGGTTTTTTTTAATGGAATCCTGGGATTTGCATAGCTTTTTAGGTTTCTATTCCCCTGTTGTTTGTGTACCCATGCATTTACTGGTACGCCATTGCTGTTACTACATATAGGCATCTGTTAGTCTCATGAGACCATGGATTTGAGCCTTGGAAGGTTTCCAGGGCGCAGGCCTGGGCAAGGTTGTATGGATGAGCAGCAGTTGCCCATGTTGCAAGTCTCCCCTCTCCACGACACCAATATTGTCCAAGGGAAGGGCATTAGGACCCATACAGCTTGGCACCGGTGTCGTCGCAGAGCAATGTGTGGTTAAGTGCCTTGCTCCAGGACACAACAAGCTGCCTCAGCCAAGGCTCAAACTAGCGACCTTCAAATCACTAGACGAATGCCTTAACCACTTGGCCACGCACCGACACCTGTTACTACATACCAATAAAGTAAATAGCAGTTTTTGCGATGATTACCAAAAAAAAAAGATACATAACTGAATGTGATTCCAGGAGTTCACGGTGTGAACGGTTCAAATTCTAAGTGTCACTTCACTAGACAACAAAGATTTTGCATCCGGAATACTTTTGGGTGTTGGTTTAGTATATTAAAGAGTCATGGAATTGTAGAGAATTACGGCACAGAAAACAGGCCCTTCAGCCCATCTAGTCCATGTCAAAGCCATTTAAACTGCCTACTCCTATCAACCTGCTCTGGGATCATAGCCCTCCATACCCTACTATCCATGTACCCATCAAAACTTCTCTTAAGCATTGAAATCGAGCTTGCATACACGACTTGTGCTGGCAGCTCATTCCACACTCTCATGACCCTCCAAGTGAAGAAATTTCCCCTTATGTTCCTCTTAAACTTTTCACCCTGCAGCCTTAACCCATGACCTCTGGTTGTAGTTCCACCCAACCTCAGTGGAAGAAGCCTCCCTGCATTTACCTTATCTATACCCCTCATAATTTTGTATCCCTCTATCAAATATCCTCTCAATCTTCTATGTTGGGCTGAGAAGTGGCAGATAGAGTTAAGTGTGAAGTGGTTCATTTTGGTAGGTCAAATCTGAAGACAGAATATAATATTAATAGTAAGGTTCTTGGCAGTCTGGAGGATCAACGAGATCTTGGGGTCCATGTCCATAGGACATTCAAAGCTGCTGCGCAGGTTGACCCTGTTATTAAGGCGTATGGTGTGATGGCCTTCATCAACTGTGGGATTGAGTTCAAGACCCGTGAGGTAATGTTACAGCTATATAAGACCTTAGTTAGACCCCACTTGGAGTACTGTGTTCAGGTCTGGTCACTTCGCTACAGGAAGGATATGGATACTATAGAGAGAGCGCAGAGGAGATTTACAAGGATATTGCCTGGATTGGAGAGCATGCCTTATGAGAATAGGTTGAGTAAACTTGGCCTTTTCTCCTTGGAGTGACGGAGGATGAAAGGTGACCTGATAGAGGTGTATAAGATGATAAGAGGCATTGATTGTGTGGATAGTCAGAGGCTTTATCCCAGGGCTGAAATGGCTAACACAAGGGGGCATAGTTTTAAGGTGACTGGAAGTAGGTACAAGGGGAATGTCAGAGGTAAGTCTTTCATACTGAGAGAGGTGAGTGCATGGAATACACTGTCAGTGAAGGTAGTAGAGGTGGATACAACAGGGTCTTTTAAGAAACTCTTAGATAGGTACATGGAGCTTCATAAAATAGAGGGCTATGCGGTACGGAAATTCTAGGAAGCTTCTAGTTTAGGTTACATGGTTGGCACATGGTTGGTCTGTAATGTGCTGTAAATTTCTATGTTTCTATGCTTCTACGAAATACACTCCTAGCCTATTCAATCTTTGCTTATACTCAGGTCCTCCAGACCTGGCAACATCCTTATAAATTTTCTCTGTACTCTTTCAACCTTGTTAACATCTTTCCTGTAGGTAGGTGACCAAAACTGCCCACATCACCCGAAATTAGCCCTCACCAATGTCTTGTACAACCTTAACATAATATCCTAACTCCATTACTCAATACATTAATTTATGAAGGCCAATGAGCCAAAAGCTTTCTTTATGACCCTATCTACCTGTGACGCAATTTTCAACAAATTATGGACCTGTGTTCCCAGATCCCTTTTCCTCTCCAGGATTTACTGACCTTTCACCTGTGAACTAAGCTCAGAGTTCATTCAGCTGATGAAATCATATGACAGGATGCTATTACAAACAAGAAAAAAAATCTGCAGATGCTGGAAATCCCAAGCAACTTACACAGAATGCTGGAGGAACTCAGCAGGCCAGGCAGCATCTATGGAAAAGAATACAGTCGACGTTTCGGGCCGCAACCCTGTGGCATGATGCTATTTGGAAGAAAAGTCTTCCTAGGAGTGAAACCTCACCAAAAATGCTCAATATTAACTCCTCTCTTTCACTCTCCAAGATGGATTTTGTGGGGAAACAGATAAACAGGTCTACTCTCACAGAAAGATAATTGTGTAGTTCTAATCTTCAGATGTGAGATGGGAATGCTGATATTTACACTGTTAGGAAGTGCAGCGCTGAATTACGAACTTCAATATCTAAGAAATTCAAGGCAGTTCACAAGTAAGTATTAAACTGTCAGGGTGTTAAATGGCTACCCAATCAGAACTTACCAGTTTCACACTTCATGGGTAGAATATAACTAGATCCTCTGAATCATGTTTAATATCACTGGTATAAGTCATGTAATGTGTCTTGTGGCAGTAGTACAATGCAATACATAATAAAAAATTATACATTAGAATAAGAATATACTATATATAAAAACAAAAAATAGTGAGGTAATGTAGCTGCATGGATTCATTGTCCACTCTGATGGTGAAGGAGAAGAAGCTGCTCCTAAAACATGGAGTGTGTGGCTTTAGGCTCCTGTGCCTGTTTCCTGATGGTAGTAATGAGAAGATGACACATCCTTGGTGACGGGAGCCCTTAATGCTGCCTTTTTGAGGCACCGTCTTTTGAAGATGTCCCCGATGCTCGGGAGGCAGGTGTCCTGAGTTCGCAACTCTCTGCAGATCTTTCTGATCCTGCGCAATGGCCCCCTCCAAGCAACACAGTGATGCAATCAGTTGGGACGCTCTTCAGGGCATTTCTATTGACTATGAGGGTTTCCGTTATCAAATAAATGTGAGAATGAGGGAAAATATCAGAGCAACACAATGTCTTATGCTGGCATTTATAGCGAGAGGATTCGAGTACAGGAGCAGGGAGGTACTACTGCAGTTGTACAAGGCTTTGGTGAGACCACACCTGGAGTATTGTGTGCAGTTTTGGTCCCCTAATCTGAGGAAAGACATCTTTGCCATAGAGGGAGTACAAAGAAGGTTCACCAGGTTGATTCCTGGGATGGCAGGTCTTTCATATGAAGAAAGACTGGATGAACTGGGCTTGTACTCGTTGGAATTTAGAAGATTGAGGGGGGATCTGATTGAAACGTATAAGATCCTAAAGGGATTGGACAGGCTAGATGCGGGAAGATTGTTCCCGATGTTGGGGAGGTCCAGAACGAGGGGTCACAGTTTGAGGATAGAGGGGAAGCCTTTTAGGACCGAGATTAGGAAAAACTTCTTCACACAGAGAGTGGTGAATCTGTGGAATTCTCTGCCACAGCAAACTGTTGAGGCCAGTTCATTAGCTATGTTTAAAAGGAAGTTAGATATGGCCCTTGTGGCTACAGGGGTCAGGGGGTATGGAGGGAAGGCTGGGTTCTGAGTTGGATGATCAGCCATGATCATAATAAATGGCGGTGCAGGCTCGAAGGGCCGAATGGCCTACTCCTGCACCTATTTTCTATGTTTCTATGTTTCTATGTCTTCAATACTTACTGTCCAGGTCTGAAACTTATAGCAATAGCAGAAATTATGAAGCAAGAATTTAAGTAAATATACGAAAATGATTCAAACCAATGTGATAATTATTGTACTGCAACTGCTGCACAGACAGATAAAACACAGACACAGTTATTATTAGAGTAAGTTAAATGAATTACTATTTCCTGGTTGCTATATATTATTGTGTAGGAAAGGTGAAGCACCCCCACCCCCCATAAACAAATAGATCCTTGTACTCACCCTGATTTTGGGGTACATACCTGTGATCTTTGTAGAAATCACAATGCTCCTGTTGCCAGCATACGTAGTTGGGAAATACGCCCCATTTCAAATGATTTATCACTGCCAATGTGTCACTTGCCACTTAAAGTCAATACGTAGATTGTAAAGGAGATTACCTCTTCTTTCTACACGCTACAGGGCACTGGAGAACCAATAATCTATGAAGGATACCCTAGAGAAATTCTGAAATAATTATTTATTAGAGCTGTCTACAGCTTGTTTAAGACTTAGAAGCATTACACAGTATGTGGCTGCATTATGTTACCTGAATTTAATGGGCTGGATCATCGAAGCAGTGACTGGCAATAATTTTTGTAACTGGTGATATCTCACTTATCTTCTTGGAAGTTAGCCAAACCAGCAGTCATTTGCCATTGTCTTTCCAACCTCCTGCTCTCTGGTTCTCCATCCATTCCCAGTCACTTTTGGGGTGGGAGGAGGGGAGAGGGAGGGAGAGAGGGAGGGAGAGAAAAAAAAAGAAGATCTGGGGCAAACCAGGGTCCACCAAGAATTTTCAGCACATCTTGATTGCTATTGATGAGACTGAGTGAGATCCCAGGAAGGAAAGTGATCCTGGGTTTATCCTGGGTTCTGATGATATTGAGGTGGTGGTGTAATGGGTGGTGGGGGTGTCTTGAGGAATGCAGAGGTGATGAGTGGGGTGGAGGAGCATGACAGGTGTGCATGAAGCTGAGGCATGGGTTCGGATTTGGAAATTGATGGTTAGTTAGCTGAGGAGGTATAGACTAGAAAGGAACTGTATAAGGCTTGATATCATGAGAAGCATACCAATAAATTTTGCACCTTGTAAAGCAAAGTTGAAAGAAACCAACTGCTTTCTGCTGTTTTCTTCTGACTTTCATAACCCAGTCACTTCTCACACAAGGAGAAGATTACTCTCACGCTGGCTCTATACTAGGGATTAAATTTCCACTAACAGAAATAATTACGTTCCAAACGATCTCAGTATGAGTGAGACTTCACCAAAGGGAGGTGAGCAATCATAGATGTGTCAATATGTGTCAATAGGACAAACCCTGTCATACTGCCCACATTTAATGGATATTGGGGTGTCTTGCCACGTGCTGCAAAGAGAGGAAATTCTCCCTTATTAAAGCAGTTCAGTGGAGATCAGATTAGATGGGACAATTAAATGTCTATTCAGGAGAACCAATATGGCAAGCACAAGAATAAACCAAAAGTTTAATGTGTTGCTTCACCTCCAGACGAGCACTGTCCTTGGAACAGTGTACCTGGCACAGGAAGAAATGTCTTCTTTACTGTGGGATGGGGGAGTGGGGGCAGGAAGTTGTAGACAGGATGGAAAGAACGATGGGATCAGAAGAGTAGGTGAGGAGATGGGTAATCCAGAATATTTTAGAAATGCATCACACACACAGTCAATGTGTTCATCAACATTTTTGTGTATTCTCTGTAGGGCACTGTGTATCTTATGCCAGTTTACGATTCAAAGAAAACACTTCCTCAGTGCTTCTAGTAGGTTAACCCACAGTGCATTCAGATCAACATCTTGGGCCTGTGTTAGCCATTCAATCTGCTCTCTAACTTCTTTCCACTTAACTGTTCCCAAACAGGCATCCATTACTAAATATACATCATCAATGTTATGGAGAATTTCCATTTTATGGATTAATCTTTCTGCATCCCCCTTAGCTTCAGGAGCCAACTCTTTTACAGCTTTAATTCAGAGCTAGACCATGGTCTGTAAACTTCAACTCCCGGTCCTGGAAATGCACGCAAAGGGTACAGACCTGCACTCGAGCCACGTGATCTAGCTCGTTCCGCCACCGGATCTTCATCTGGCAAACCAGTACCCCCTCCCACACCCCATTGTGGTTCTCTATGATTTGAAGTGGTAGTCAAAATCTCAGACAGTGCTGGAACACGGGCTGGTGCTGACAGAGCCAGATAATTGGGAAGCCGCACCTGGTAATTGGAGATGCAAAGCATTATAGTCGTCTACAGGTTCTGGTACGGTTTGTTTAAGTTGTTTGTTTTTTCTCCCTGAAGCAGACACCATCACCTTTGCCTTTTCTTTTTTGAATCTTTTCCGTCTCTGGCTTTTGTTCATTTTCTCTCATTTTTCTACAGGGATTCATCTCACTGTTTCCGCATTTCACGTCTATATTACACAAACACCAGCCACTCTACAGTCTTCCCATATTTTCCTTTCTCTAACATACTCTGCAGACACTCACATTGTCCATTCTACACACTTCAATATACTTCTCAACATGTGTACTCAATGCTTTCTCGTACAAACATGCATACTACTGGAGTTCTTTTAGAAGTCTGGGACAGGGGACTTTCACATTACCGTTCATGCACAGACATAATCAGGGTGCAGGCACATGCACACAGACACACACATTTCAGAATTCCTTTTTTAACAGCACACTTTCTGAATATTCCTGTGCTTTGTGCAGGCTCCAACCCAGACGGCAACCCCTGCTACGGGCTCCAACCCAGACCACAGCAACCTCGTCTTTTTGTTTTAATTCTGCAACTTTTCAACGTCAATGCGAAAGGTGATGGTGTACTTTGACTGCTTCACGCAGGAGGAAATTTGTCTTCCAGCAGTAGACTTAGACTCTTACTCAAATATGAGCAGCTTAGGAGAGGCTATCAGAGTTCAATTCCTTTCCCCCATATAACAAAGCCAAGGGTTAGCCATCTTGGCAGAACCTCCAAGTAACTGTCATCACTTATGATAACTAAAATAACTGGGCCCAGAACACACACGTTATTATGACTCAAGCATTCTTGTTATTTTACTTGTACACAAGGATGACAGCATGGTCCCCTGTCACCAACACTGTTCTGAAGTGTGAACAAAAATCTGCTATCTTTATATGGATATTGATAATCGCAAATTGCCCATGTTTGACTGACTTACTCGCAAGATCAATCACCATTCATAATAGAGTTGTTAAAGTCAATGGAAACTTCAAGTGGACAGCCAATGGTATTTTGAAGTTCTTAAAGACAATCGAGCCTTAGTTGTTGGGCATGTTCTAGTCCTTCTGTTATCTCGTCTGTCTCTGGCTTCCCTTATTGTGTAAAGGGACGCTATGGTTTAGAAAGACCTTTCTGGAAAAGTCCCACAACAGAGGCCTTACTGGTCTGAGTTCTCACTATCTCATCTGTAGTAAACAGAAGTGTCTCACATCAACAGTCTGGCTTGGCGACAACCACCCCAGGCTACCTGCAACTTCCACAACTCTTCCAGTCTGGCTGGTCACACAGGGATTCAACAGACCCCTGGAGATGATTTTGGTGGCCATCTATCTCCCAAGATCTCCACGACTTTGTCTCAGCCTGTCCCTCATGTACCCAGAACGAGATACCACATCAGCGCCTGCTGGTCTGTTCTGCCTACTGCTTGTACCTCACCACCCTCAGTCTGTTTCCATCAGATGGAAACACTACTGCTTCGCTACATTTGGACTGGTTTTCTAAAGCAGCCTATTGTGTATTTAATATTTCAGCAGTATTTGAGTAATATTGTAAGTCTATTGTTTGATTGTGTGGGCACATGACCAAGTGGTTAAGGCATTGGACTAGCAACCTGGAGGTCGTGAGTTCGAGCCCCAGCCGAGGCAACGTGTGTTGTGTCCTTGAGCAAGGCACTTAATCACACATTGCTCTGCGACGACACTGGTGCCAAGCTGTATGGGTCCTAATGCCCTTCCCTTGGACAACATCGGTGTCGTGGAGAGGGGAGGCTTGCAGCATGGGCAACTGCTGGTCTTCCATACAACCTTGCCCAGACCTGTGCCCTGGAGAGTGAAGACTTTCCAGGCGCAGATCCATGGTCTCACAAGACTAATGGATGCCTTTAATTGTTTGATTACGCATTCTTGTTCATTTAAGTAATTGATTACGGGTTATATGTAAAACTAAGTGAATTGCATACATCATGACACTACCATATCATACATAAGCACCTCGCTCAAAGTAAAAACAAAACTAAGATAAGTTATATCCAGCCCAGTGTTTTTGCTTTCAATTAGTTTAATGTTTTTGGAGTTACAAAACATAACACAGCCCACATTATTGCTCTGCCCAAGCTCCTGTCAGCTCATGAGATTGCCAGTCACATGGTTCAGCACACGTTCAGGTTGCACAGTTTCCGTCAGGACATAACGTCTGATCACAGGAGGGCCACAGTTCACATCCCAGTTTTGAAAGGCCAGCCTCTCATCAGATTTCAGGAGTGTAATAGAATACTCACCACTCTCCTGGATGAGTGCATCTCCATCAACACTCGAGAAGCTTCACACCTTCCAGTACAAGGCAGTCCACTTGATCGGTACCCCTTCCACAAGCATCCATTCCTTCCACCATCGACGAACAGTTGCAGCAGTGTATCTATAAGATGCACTGCAACACCAGAGTTCCTAAGGCAGCACCTTCCAAACCCACGACCACTACCATCTAGAAGGACAAGAACAGCAGGTACCTGGGAGCACCTCCACTTGGAAATCCCCCTCCAAGTCACTCACCATCCTGACTTGGAAACATATCGCCGTTCCTTCATTGTCACTGGGTCAAAATCATGGAATTCCCTCTCCAACAGCACTGTGGGTGTACCTACACCTCAGGGACTGCAGCGGTTCAAGAAGGCAGCTCATCACCACCCTCTCAAGGGCAACTAGGGATGGGCAATAAATGCTGGCACAGCTGGCGACACCCACATCTCATAAATAAATAATAATTTTTTTTAAATCTAACAGCCAGATAGAGAGAGTAAATCAGGAGCTGGCGACAATCCTGTGCTGCCTTGTCTCTTCAACTTGGAGTTCACAAATAGTTTGGGCAGAGATTGCCCATACGTGTACCCCTTTGAATGCCAAAAGGGATTCCAGCCACCACTTTCGCCAGACTGAGGTATTGATGTGGGAGTCCCTGCTGCAGCACAGCTGGTCCAATACTACAAGCACACACGGAGACGGGCCAGGGCTTCTCTGCTGCATCCCCAGAAGCAATATGCCTAGCAGGTTGACTGGCTCCGACCGCAGGTGGGGTCCCTCGAGCTTGTGGAAAAAGTCCGTCTGGCATCTAGAGATCTTCCATTCAGAGCCGAGAGCTGCTAGTTGGTCGTGCGCTATGTGAGACGATTCATCGTGGAGAAGGCTATCAACAGAGCACCTTGTCTGTGCCTACCACTGTCCATGAAAATTCACCCAATGTTCCACGTTTCCCAGCTCAAGCCAGCGACTTCCTCCCCCTTTATCCCAGTTACCCCACTTCCCCCTCCTCCCCACTTGGTGGCTGGATCCCTGGTCTATTCTGTATGGCACATCCTGGTATCTGGCCGGGTGAGGGACAGTGTAGGTGCCTAGATGACTAGGGGTGGTATGGCCCAGAGGAACGTTCTTGGGTTCCAGCTTGACATATTCTGAACAAGTATCTCATCCGGTCCAGTAGGCACAGGCCTCTGGCCACTCAGGAACAGCACCAAGGGAGGCAGACTCTCTTACAACCATGGACACTGCCTTGGAGAGTGGGCGTTCTCACAGGCAGGCAGCTGAAAGAAGACAGTAATCACACACATGAGAATGCCTACATTCCAGCCAATTAGGATTTATTTATTATTGTATTTAACTCCCTTCCTTTTATTTCAGTCTTGTCAAGTCTTGATCGAAGCACAGCTCCCTGCTTACCTTAGTCCTCATTCCGGGAAAGAAGATTAGTGATTTGGATAGACACTGTTAAAGGAGTGGTCTGAATTTAGTTTTGGGTTCCTGCTTTCAAGCCACAGTGAAGGTGTCAGTTTTAGTTAGTTTGAGAGTTTTTAGTTGGCAGCCCTGTTGGTCTAGCGTTTATTATTTTCCTTAGTTCTGTACAGTTCTGATTAAAACTGAGTGAACTGCTCATTCTGTGTCTGTGCCTCTCCCTCCACACGTGGGTCGTCACTGAGCTCCTGTCAGACGGAGACAGCGGAGTAGTTACTTGCTGAGAAACCTGCTGTCTTTTCATAAGAGAGCATTGGATCTGAAAAAGCTCCTTGAAGCTAGCAACAAGAATGCCTACTTATACAACCAGGACAGGATAAAACGATTTACCTTCAGCCTCATTACTGATCTGAGATGCGTGCAGCCGATGTGTAGTTGACTCGGAGTGAAGTGACAGAAGGGTGGGTATCAGTCCAAACCACTTCATCCTCGGCATAGAGACATGGTTCAGCAAAACCCATTTACTGTCTACTACTGAATGATGAGTATGGTTTTTTTGGTAGCTGACAGAACGTGCTTCTTTCCGCCTGGTATTTTCATTAAGTTTGTCCTATTTTTGCTTCTAGGACTAATTGTACACTTACACACTTTGCAGATTTAAAAGCTGCAGCTCTAGTCTGTAGCATGCACAGAAGCATATCATGGAGATACAAGACACTACAGATGGTGGACTCTCGAAGGAAAAGCAATTTGCTGGAGGAATTCAGCAGGTCGAGCATCAACTGTGTGCGTTTGTGGGGAGCTGTGCAGAGAATAGTTGTCGACATTTCACCTACCCACCACAGATGGTGCTGAATCCATAGAATTCTTCAACTAGTTTGTTGCTTTTTATTTCAGCTTTTTAAGAATCAATTGTCTGCTCACATAAAAGACTGAACAGCTGAAAGTGATCAACAAAGCAGGAGCTGCTATTGATAATTATACTGCAATAAACGTTGTTAAAACCATATTTAAAAGAATGTGTTTGCACTTGACATGTCAGGATGTTGTCAAAATAAGTTATCAGCTTGATATTCTCAGGTAGCACTTTATTCATTAAGATTCATAACAGATAGATAGATAGATAGACATACTTTATTGATCCCGAGGGAAAATGGGTTTCAATACAGTTGCACCAACTAAGAATAGAGTATAAATATAGCAATATAAAACCATAAATAATTAAATAATAATATGTAAATTATGCCAGATGGAAATAAGTCCAGGACCAGCCTACCAGGGTGTCTGACCCTCCAAGGGAGGAGTTGTAAAGTTTGATGGCCACAGGCAGGAATGACTTCCTATGATGCTCTGTGTTGCATCTTGGTGGAATGAGTCTCTGGCTGAATGTACACCTGTGCCCAACCAGTATATTATGTAGTGGATGGGAGACATTGTCCAAGATGACATGCAACTTAGACAGCATCCTCTTTTCAGACACCACCGTCAGAGAGTCCAGTTCCATCCCCACAACATCACTGGCCTTACGAATGAGTTTGTTAATTCTGTTGGGGTCTGCTACCCTCAGCCTGCTGCCCCAGCACACAACAGCAAACATGAACGCACTGGCCACCACAGACTCGTAGAACATCCTCAGCATAATGTAGGTTATAAAACATTTCACATGTTCATGAAATGTGTAATGATAGTTTGTAGTGAAGAAATTTTATTTCCATATTCCTTAGAAAGTTGAAACTTTTTTTTAAGAGGACTTGCCTTTAGTATGTGTCTGAGGGCCAGGCATATGCAGACAGCTACACAGCAGAGAAAGAGATTGTCGACCTTTGTCCAGAGCTTGGTGGGTGGTTGAAGCATCATGAAGTGGCATCCAGTGGTCATTGCTGCCAGGTAGGTGTTTGGTGGATCTGACCTCTCTTTTCCTTGCTTAACAACTTCCATCAGCTGACAGTTTACATGCATGCTGAATTTTCAAGTCCAGCCGAGTTTATTGGCATATACACAAGGGCATGTATGCACAGCCGCAGTGAAGAACTTACTTGTAGCAGCATCGCAGGCACACAGCATTCAATGCACACATTCGCAAGAAAAACATAAATTAAATGAGAACTGTGCAAGAAAGAACAATAAACGATAAAATCCATTGTCGTGCAAAGGAGTGCAAGTGGTCATAATGTTAATCTACTGAGATAATGATGAGGTTGCTTCAAGAACTGAATTAGCTGTTTTTGAACCAGACTTAAGGTTTCGGTACCTCCTGCATTGCCCGGATGGTAACACACATCAAAGTTGCTGGTGAACGCAGCAGGCCAGGCAGCATCTCTAGGAAGAGGTACAGTTGACGTTTCAGGCCGACGAAGGGTCTCGGCCTGAAACGTCGACTGTACCTCTTCCTAGAGATGCTGTCTGGCCTGCTGCGTTCACCAGCAACTTTGATGTGAGTTGCTTGAATTTCCAGCATCTGCAGAATTCCTCGTGTTTGCCTGGATGGTGGAGTCTTTGATGACAGCAGCTGGCTTCTTGAAGCAATGTCTCATGTAGATATTTATGATGATGGGGTGAGATGTGCCCTTGTTGGGCACTACACTCTGCAGCTTCTTACATTCAGAATTAGTTTTTGGTATCTCCAGCTCATGCCTTATTTAATAATCACAGAATTATAGCACGATATATCATGGATACGTGCTGTTCAGCCTAACGACTCCATGCCGATCATGATACCCACCCAGCTAATCCCAGATAACCCTTGGATGTCCAGCATCTGCAGATTTTCTCTTGTTAGTGATTCGACTACTGCTCTGCGGAGTCTCTTCCAGGGATGCGTACGCTGGAGTTTAAACCTTCCTTGCGACGGGAGTTCAGTGAAACCCTCTCTCACTGCACCCTTTGACCTTGTGCTCCCACAGCCACTTATCCTGATGAAGGGTCTCAGCCCGAAACGTCGACTGTTTACTCTTTTCCATAGATGCTGCCCGGCCAGTTGAATTCCTTCAGCATTTTGTGTACAATGCTTGGATTTCCAGCATCTGCAGATTTTCTCTTGTTTGCAAACCCAGATAGTTGTGTTATATTTCCATGAAATTATATGATTAGAATCTCCTAGTATTATTCATCGTTAATACTTGGGCTTTTGCTACACAGTGTGAAAGGGCCTCTAGTTATTACATAGAAAAGACGTCTTTGACTACTGGGGCCCTCAAGATGAACTCCTTGTGATTCTTCATCTATCATTCAGTTTGTTATTACACACTGATCACTCAGTCTTGCTAAATATTACTAACAAATCACTAGGTCAAAAAGTAACACTCACAACACACTGGAGGAACTCAGCAGGTCGGGCAGCATCCGTGGAAAAGATCGGCCAATCTTTTCCACAGATGCTGCCCGACCTGCTGAGTTCCTCCAGCGTGTTGTGAGTGTTGCTTTGACCCCAGCATCTGCAGATTATTTTGTGTTTAGGTCAAAAAGTAAATTGCACAACTGACGACATAAGTAGACACGGGCCGCTGCTAGGACATGGTCTGCTCTTACGACCCTACGGTAGTCCACTAAATGGAATCTCTTGCTTCTGGTGCTGTTCTGAGAACTAATCACTTATATAATTTTTCTGATCAAATTCCAAGCACAACACACAAAACACAAAATGTTGTAAGAATTCACAAAGTAATGGAATACATGTCTTGCAATCTAAATAAATTAGAAAATAAAAACTGGGTTGTAATATAGCAAATAGGATGTAATTGACATTGATAACTATTGACAGTGACGAATTTCAAACAGCGTTTAAAGATAATAGGACATAAATTCTCCCATCTGACATTTCAGTCATTGTTTTAGTGTTACGTTAGACTATTAGATGTGCACCCTTGGGCAGTAAGGCAGGAAACACCAGGTAGATGGTGTTGCTAACTGACAGCTGGTACGAGGGGCTGTCGGTTTTGTGTTTGAAGTAACACGGTCACAGCACCTCTAAGCTAGCTCGACTGTGATGAGCAGCGGAGACGTCAATCACTTGCAGCAATCCACAGCTTACCAACGTATCCCTGCTGACACGTTGGAGTGGATCAAATAGTAAAAGACGTCGACAGAACATCAAACACTACAGCACACTCAAGCCTTTCAGCCCATGATGTTGTGTCAACCTTTTAACCTACTCAGAGATCAACTAATCCTTCCCTCCTACATAGCCCTATCATCTATATGCCTATTTAATAGTTTCTTAAATGTCTCAAATGTATCTGCCTTTATCACCACCCCTGGAACCAATGGTTGTGTACCTCTGACAACCCCCCCTATATTTTCTTCCAAACACCTTAAAATCATGACCCCTCGTATTGGCCATTTCCACCCTGGGAAACAGTTCAAAGGTTCATTTACTTTCAAAGTATACAACCCTGAAATTCTTCAATTCTTCCGGGTAGCCATGAAACCACGAAAGAAAAGAAAGGCAGCACAATCATCAACCTCAAAGTTCCACCTTCCTGCAAAATAAAAGAACAAAAACATAGACCCCCCCCAATCTCTCCTTCCACACAAAAAAAAGAACAAAATGGATCAGGTACATTGACCCCCAAATCCCTCCTCTTGCACGTAAAAATGAACAAAAACAGAACAAGACTGGGTGAAAAAAAACAGAATATAAAAACAGTAAGACTGAAAAAAGGGTTCTATACTCCAAGTCCACATCCAAATCACAGAAAAAACCTGGGCAACACTCTCCGGGCGTAGCAGCAGGCACGCTCCTCTCCGATACAGAGCAACCAACCAAAAGTGAGCAGTTGGTGCTCACCCTTTGCACTCACTTCAGTGCTTCAATCTCCCTCATCGCTCGCCAAATAATGGAAGCTATAATCGGTGAAATGAAGCTTTCACCCTGTCCTGCAGCCTTCTCGCCACAAGATTTGCTCACGCTGCCTCTCCCTCCTGGAATCCTCTCAGAGACTGCAGAGCTCTGGAACACCCAAACCATCTCCAAACTTCCACACTCGCCTTAATGTTTCAATCGCCCTTGTTGCTTTAGTCAGCAAACAATGGAAGCTATAATCATCGAAATTGGGTTAAACTTCAGCTCATGCACTATCCTGAAGCCTTCTCGCCACAAGGCTCACTCATGCTGCCTCTGTCTCCTGGGATCTTCTCGGAGAATGCAGAGTGTTGAAGCACCCAAATGCTCTCCGAACAGCAAAATACAGGCTCCAACAGATCCAGAATCACATTCAAGACAAGAAACAAACATAAAAGACATAAAAGAAGTGAAAAGATGGTTCCATAATCTATCTAGAAGATGTCGACCAAAATAGCGTTGTATACAGACGCCATCTTGACTAGAAGATGCCATTGCTAAAAGTCTCTGCTTCTCTGCTCTATATCAACTGTTACATGCCCACAGTTTGATTTTGGGACAGTGGGATGATGTAATTGTCTCATGGCAGTGGGGTGATGTTATGTCACGTGATGGCATCTTCCCTACGGTATTTAAGGAAGCCCTCCAAAGAGTGACGCAGTTTTACTTTCTATTTTAAGGTGTAAACACGTGGTTGCCGGCAGTTTCGCCAATCACTGCCAGGTTTGTTGTACCTTTGTTTTACCTTTACAGTCTAGTATTGGAGAGTGAATACCTCACCAAAGTACGAGATCCCAAAAGATTGGGTGAAGTTAATGACGTTCGGTGTTTTGGAAGTGATTGACTGGAATCGGAATCGTCCGGGAAATTGTGGCATGCACATTTGAGTACACCCCCGCAAGGTCAGGACGGTTTGTGCAGTGTTCACTCTCCCGAGAGGAAAGGTTAGTTACTTTACGACGTTATATTCGGCGTGACTCCTTTGGACAAGGCATCGCTCGACTGTGATCGGCAGATTCGTCATTTTCTTTGGAGGAATTGTTGCTGCAGTAAAGTCTCTCCTTAAAGACTGTAAAAATCACTTGGATTTTTGAATTTACCACTTTAAGACTGTGTTTGAATTTACCCCTTTTTAGAAGTATTTTTAAGTTTGACTGTTTGATAGCTGCATAACGGTTAACTTCCGGTTAGGCTAGTTTGTTTACTTTTCTATGTTTTTGAGTAGAGGTTAATAAATATAGTTGTTTGTTTATAAAACCTAACTCAATTTCATATCCATTGTTGCTGGACACGTGACACAAGGAAGTTCAGAGGCCACACCAAGGTGAGGCTGTACCAGAGCTGTAATCTGACACTGTATGGGACAGAATGCTGGCGCATGACAAAGAATTACCTTACCAAGCTGTCGTCATTCCACACCATGAGCCTCTGGAAGATCCTCTGTACTTTTTGGCCAAGAAATATCTCCAACCACACCCTACTCCTTCATCATGAGGAAACGTTGGAGTTTGATTAGCCATGTGATGAGAAGAGAGACCAACTCCATCATCAAGACAGCACTTCATTGGATCCCTGAAGGCAGAATAAACGAGGGAGACCAACTTGGTACCATACCGTAGAGGCAGAAATGAGTACCCTAAACTTCACCTGGAGCATAATAGAAAAGCATCACTCACAACACGCTGGAGGAACTCAGCAAGTTGGGCAGCATCAGTGGAAATGATGAGTCGACGTTTTGGGCCGGAGCCCTTCGTCAGGACTGAAGCGGGAAGGGGCAGAGGCCCTATAAAGAAGGTGGGGGGAGGGTGGGAAGGAGAAGGCTGGTAGGTTCCAGGTGAAAAACCAGTAAGGGGAAAGATAAAGGGGTGGGGGAGGGGAAGCAGGGAAGTGATAGACAGGAAAGGTGAAGAAGGAATAGAGGAAAACACAATGGGTAGTAGAAGGAGGCGGAACCATGAGGGCGGTGATAAGCAGCTGGGGGAGGGGGCAGAGTGAAATAGGGATAGAGGAAGGGAGGGGGAGGGAATTACCGGAAGTTGGAGTATTCTATGTTCACACCAAGGGGCTGGAGACTACCTAGACGGTATATGAGGTGTTGCTCCTCCAACCTGAGTTTAGCCTCATCATGGCAGTAGAGGAGGCCATGTATGGACATATCTGAATGGGAATGGGAAGCAGAGTTGAAGTGTGTGGCTACCGGGAGATCCTGTCTGTTGTGGCAGACGGAGCAGAGGTGCTCGACGAAGCGGTCCCCCATAATAGAAAAGATGGCCAAGAGCAGACAGAGATGGAGGACCTTCATTGCTGTCCTAAGTGCCAGCGTCGTAACATACATTAACTATTAACTCGCTACTCGATCTACGGCTCTTGTACACCTCAATAGGTGTCATCAAATTAATACAACGCTGCCTAATGATGAATCGCATTGAATCAGGGGGAAATCAGCAGGATTACAAAGGAAGGCGCAGAGAAGTGCGTTGTCTGAAAATCAGCACTGGGAATGTAATGTACAGCTCACCTGAGCCTGTTGCTTTTTGCTTTTTCAGCTGGGCAGCTTTTGCTGCTCATTGGCCTGAATGTTTTTTGCAGGCTGTTCACCAGTAACACCTTCACCAGGAGCCCAATATCATCAGTAGTTAGCACAACTTTAAGTCAACCTACACCACTCGAAGGGGAGGCAACCTATAGCTACAGTAAGAACTAGCAGGTACTTGGAAACCTCATCTGACCTGGACAAAATGACAATGTGGGGGAGTTAATACTTACTGATTTTTATTATTGCAATGGAGGTCTAGTAGAGATGATATGTATCTGCCGGAGGGAAGCCCTCCCGACACATATTGCAGAGAAGGAGACAGTTAAGGACGTTAAAGACAGGACTTAAGTCATAACGCCGGGAAGCAGTGACACAGAGTCAATAGCTTCGCACCAGAGGTTACGATTGGTGAATACAATGCCAAGTGGCATTTCATATCTCATGCACTACTTGCCTCAGATGTGGCAAACACATTGCACCACCACTCATCAACCAGCTCTCTCCCAATTGTAACCCAGACCCTTTAATAATTTCTATAGTACCTATATATTCAACATCACTACTAGCCCCATCAGCAAACTCACATGCTTCATATATTTTCATCTTTGCAAATATGACTAACGTGACTGTGAAAGAAGTCACTGGAGAGACGCTAAAGCTGGAGAACATAAAAGTCTTTATTCCGCTCAACAAGCAGGCATCATACTGGAGACACACTTGGATGAAGAGGCCTCTTGACCCAGTATTACCACACATTTTATGTGTTAAAGAACAAAGGTAACAACAGGACAATTTCGATAGTTATAGTGCATTCATAATGCTTCCTTTGAGCACACGTAGTTTCAAACACCTAGATCTTCAACACACCCAAAAGGAGTGTTAATCACCTCTGTCTCTCTGAGCTGCACTCATGCATATGCAGACATCTCAGGTGAATGGGTGTTTCCCCGGTCTGCAATCGACCCCAGTCTGCAGCTCCAGGAAGACCATTGCTCTGAGCTGCATTTTAAATTCAGTCTACAGTCCACATTCAGATCTGAAGACTGGCTGCTGTTTGAAATTAATATTTGCTTTATTGCGTGACTCCAGAATAAGCCCTAGCAATGACAACTCTCATCACCTGAAAGTATAAAAAAAAGATCAGTAGCAAGTGTTATACAGCAGGACAAGAGGGGAAAACAGTCAGAGGCAGTGATAGCCATTCCGTGTGATGTGGGCAGAGTTGTAGCATTATTCCCATTGGGAAAACATCTGTTTTCACCAACTTTGAGGAGGTCATTGCTGAAACCAATCAAGGTAACCGCATCCTTGTACCATTTTCTCCCCTTTACATTGTAGAATCTCTCTGACTGGAAAGCTTTGGTTGGTAAATTCAGATCTTACTGTCCTCATTCTAACCACAGCCAGGTGCCATTCTCATTCCAGACAGCCAAGAACTCCAGTTGGCCAGGTGGCGTTGGTTCCCCGCAAATACAATAGGGTTAAAAGCTCACTTGCTTTAACAGTGGCAGCCACTAGTTCCAACAGAGAGATTAGCCAGGATTGGGGACTGGGAACAGGTTAGATCCATCAGCAGCCAGGTGGTATCAGTAAGTAGGATTCATATCTGAGGTAGAAATTTTGTGTTTGGGTAAGCAGCCAAGATCACAGGGCACTGAAATGTAACCAGAAGATTGGTAGGAAGGTTGCGGATAGGTGCATTCGGGGGTCAAGTTGAAGACTTTGTTAAAATATGAGGGGAAAGGGGTTGGCTGCCTAAAAAATATAAACCAGGAGCCTCCCAGAGATGCTAGTGACTTAAATCCTATCTATTTCCCTCACTTCTTGTTTCACCCCCTCTCCTCTCAGGATTGGAGTTCCCCAAGTCCCTGCTTTCCACCCCATTGAACAGCGCACTGAATGGATTGTGCTTCACAATTTCTGCCACCTTCACTGACATTCCAGCTGCAGGCACTCACATCTCCCCCCTCCCGTTTCGGCAACTCCAAAGGAGCTGCCTCCTCCACAGTTCTGTAGCCTGCTCTCCCGTCTCCACAGGCCGCGCCCCTTCTTGTCACACTGTCCCACCTGAATGTAGGACATGCAGCATCCTGTCCTTTTTTGTAGATTAGGTTTTTAGATTACAAGAACACTCAGTCCTCTTTTATTGTCATTTAGAAATGCATACATGCATTAAGAATTGATACAATGTTTCTCCGGAGTGATATCACAGAAAACAGTACAGACCAAACACTAACACTGACAAAACCACATAATTATAACATATAGTTACAGCAGTGAAAAGCAATACCGTAATTTGATAAAGAACAGACCATGGGCACAGTAAAAAAAAGTCTCAAAGTCCCGAGTCGATCGACTCCCAAGTCCCCGATAGCAGGCGGCAAACGGGAGAAACTCCCTGTCATAAACCTCCAGGCACTGTCAACTTGCCGATACCTTGGAAGCAGCCGACTCCAGCCAACTGAGTCCATCCATCCGAAAACTTCGAGCTTCCAACCAGCCTCTCCGATACAGCCTCCTGAGCGCCTTCGACCTCTCCCCGGCCACTGAAACACGCAAAGCCGAGGATTTTGGGGCCTTCAGCTCCAGAGATTCCGGTTGCCACCCAGTAGCAGCAGCAGCAAAGTGGGCATTTCAGAAGTTTTCCAGATGTTCCTCTGTGCTCTCACGTCTGTCTCCATCAAATCAGAATTGTGCACGATCCCCTACTTGACAGATAACAGACATCACCACCGAAGTGGCCGCGCGGGCTGCCGTCGCGTCGCCATCTTCTCTCCCCTCCTGGGAGGATACCTGTTCCCTTCCCACCACCCAGAGAACCAAGAAGCCTTTCAGATAAAGAGTTGCTCATAATTTGCCCTCCTCTAGTTAGATTTGTCCACAGCTCTGTGGAGCACTTGTGTTCAATCCACTGGAGAAGCATCGAGCCTCCTGCCATTTTAATTCTCCACACTGCTCCTACTCTGATATTTCTGTCTGGGGCATCCTGCACAGTGACAGCAGGGACCAATATAGGCGTGAGGAACAGCACAACTAAATTCAACACTGAATAAAGCAGTCTGGTAAATTACTTTTAGGAAAGATATACTGGCTTTGGAGGTGATGCAGAGGAGGTTCAGCAGGTTGGTTCCAGAGATGAGGGGTTAGACTATGAGGAGAGATTGAGTCACCTGGGACTGTACTGGCTGGAAATCTGAAGAATAAGAAGAGATTTTATTGTAACATATAAAATCATGAAAGGGGTAGATAAGATAGAGGCAGGAAAGTTGTTTTCAATTGTAGGTGAGACTAGAACTGGGGGACAAAGCCTCAAGATGTGGGAGAGTAGATTTCAAAGGTTCAAAAGTTCAATTCAATGTCAGAGGAATGTATACAATATACATCTTGAAATGCTTTAGGATGGAGATGAGGAGGAACTGCTTTTCCCAGAGATTGGTAATCTGTAGAATTCTTTGCCCAATGAGGCAGTAGAGGCTACCTCAGTAAATATATTTAAGACAAGGTTGGATAGATTTTTGCATAGTAGGGGAATTAAGGGTTATGGGGAAAAAGCAGGTGGGTGGAGATGAGTCCATGGCCAGATCAGCCATGATCTTATTGAATGACGGAGCAGGCTCAATGGGCCAGATGGTCTACTCCTGCTCCCATTTCTTATGTTATGTTCTTTATTTGCGTCACAACTGGCTAGTTCTGCTATAGGTCACCACTTGCAATGCTCACTTAAATTTTCTCTTTCCGCTGACATGCTTTGACCCGCTGGTCATGTTCCACAGCACTTTATCTCAAAGCTCTGTGTTCCTTTATTATGTATCTCTCTCCATTAAACTGTCAAACAGATAATTTCATCAAGAGCTTATGCTCACAACATCCGGCTCATCTGGTGACAAGTACTTGATGGACAGCATGCATGTAAGCCAAACGGCCTTTTGCTGTGCTGTTTGACTGTATGATAATGCAATAAGATAGTTTGCTTGTTCTATCCATTCTTCCCCCACCCCCTCTGCAACTTAATCCTCAGGTCCTTCCCTGGTTAGGACAGGTTCTCGTTCTGGGTACTCTTCATAACCTCAGCAGTTTGCAGGTCAGAACTGAGGTAACAATCTGAGTTTCCAAGTAGCAGAGGATGCCACAACAGCCAACAAATCCATCCGCCAGTCTCCCAAATACTTTTTTTTTGTATATGTGCATTGTTCATAAATACCAAGAACAATCATGGTCATGAGCCATGATTGCTTATGTCGTACGACATGGTACATAAGAGTCGGTGGGACGTTGTGTATTTGGATTTTCAGAAGGCCTTTGACAAGGTGCCATGCATAAGGCCATAAGACCATAAGACATAGGAGCAGAATTAGGCCATTCAGCCCATCGAGTTTTCTCCACCATTGCATCATAGCTGATCTTGCATCCCGCTCGACCCCATACTCCTGCCTTCTCGCCATATCCTTTGGTGCCCTGACCGATGGAAACGATCAACTTCCACCTTAAGTATACCCACAGACTTGGCCTCCACCGCAGTCTGAGGCAGAACACTCCAAACACTCACTATTCCCTGGCTAAAAATATTCCTCCTTACCTCTGTTCTAAAAAGTCTCCCCTCAATTTTGAGGGGGTGCCCACTAGTTCTGGATACCCCCACCATATCTAGTCCTTTCAACATTCGGTAGGTTTCACTGAGATCCCCCACGCATTCTTCTATATTCCAGTGAGTACAGGCATAAAGCTGCCAAATGCTCCTCGTATGTTAAGCCCTTCATTCCCAGAATCATCCTCGTGAACCTCCTCTGGATGTCACAATGGTGGGGCATTGGGAGCAAGGGTGGACCCAAATGCAAGACACATCTTGTGAGGTTACGGTATGGACTCCGAGCCAGAGACTGGGCAAGGACCCAATACCTGGGTCTTGCCTCGGGCTCGGACCCCAGAACCAGGCATGGACATGACATGGGCTAGGGAGAGGAGGAACATGGAAAAACAGAGCCTTGGTCTCGGGAGAGCAGGTACATGGAACCATGGACACATACACAGAACACAGAGTCGGGACCCCTCCTTGGAAACAGGACATAGGGCCAGGACTCATGACCTCCCCCCCGCGGGGCAATGGCAAGACAGCTTGACTTACCCCACGGAGGCGAGGACAAGACAAGACAAGACATGACCCCCCACGGAGCAACAACAAGACGGCCTGACTTACCCCACGGAGGCGAGGACAAGACAAGACAAGACATGACCCCCCCCCCGGAGCAACAACAAGACAGCCTGACTTACCCCACGGAGGCGAGGACGACAAGACAAGACAAGACATGACCCCCCCCCCCCCCCGGAGCAACAACAAGACAGCCTGACTTACCCCACGAAGGCAAGGACAAGACAAGACAAGACATGACCCCCCGCCCCCCGGGGCAACAGCAAGACGGTCTGGCTTACCCCACGGAGGTGAGGACAAGACAAGACAAGACCAACAAAAGAACACCAGACAGTACCTATCTAGCTCCAGCAATAGAACTAGACCAAGGTGCAGGCGAGGGCTACAGACGAGGGCTAGAGGCGAGAGGGGCAGAGAAGGGATTCAGACAGTGGGGTAGGACAGGAGTCACAGACCACCAGGGCCAGGACTTGGACATGGTACTCGGATGCCGCCAGGGACAGGACTTGACTAGGTACTCGGATGCCGCCGGAGCCAGGACGTGGTACTTGGAACCTCCGGGTAGTGGCGAGCTCTAGACTCGGCCCAGGAACAGTAGACAGTGGCTCCTGATTCTCTCCGGCAGGTTAACTGATGGACCCACCTTGATGAGGAAACTTTGCAGGCTCGCTTTGGCGAGGTAACTGGACTGGGTTGCTCCGGTGAGGAAGGGCGAATTACTGGCACTCGCTTCGGCAGAGACTAGGCTTGCTCCGGCCAGATGACATCGGCACGCTGTACCTTTGATGACTTTGCAGACGCTCCCACCCGAACGGCTGAAAGCAGGAGACTATAAACTATCGGTTCAGCCGAGCGTTAATTGCCTGTAATCACCAAAGCCGAGGGACACGGGAAAACAGGGAATCAACGGTCCGGATCGTAACATAAACAAGGTAAATTTAAAGGGACCCCGATCTGGACCATGACACTGGACTACAATGACAACACATCCTTTCTGAGATATAGGGCCCAAAACTGTTGACAATACTCCAAGTGCGGTCTGGCTAGTGTCTTATAAAGGCTCAGCATTATCCCCTTGCGTTTATATTCTATTCCTCTTCAATAAATGTTAATGTTGCATTTGCCTTCTTTACCAGAGACTTAACCTGTAGATTAACCTTCTGGTAGTCTTGCACATGAGGCTGCTTGACAATTAAGAGCCCATGGTACTACAGGAAATATACTAGCACAGATAGAGCATTGGCTGATGGCAGGAGGCAAAGGGAGGGAATAAAGGGAGCCTCTTATGGTTGGCTGCTGGTGACTCGGAGGTCTGTTTTGGGACCACTTCTTTTCACATTAGTATGTCAATGATTTGGATATCAGAATTGTTGGCTATGTAGCCAAGTTTATGGACAAAATGAAGATAAGTGGAGGGACAGATAATGTTGAGGAATTAGACAGGCTACAGAAGGACTTTGACAGATTAGAAGAACGGGTAAAGAAATGTCAGATGGTGGGTGAGTCTAAGACCAGAGGATCAGCCTCAGAATGGAGTTAAGGGGAAATTTCTTTAGCCAGAGAGTTATGAATCTGTAGAATTCATTGCCACAGGCACCTGTGAAGGCCAAATCATTGGGTATATTTAACACAGAGGTTGATATTTTCTTGATTCATCAGTGTATGAAGGAATATGGAAGGAAGGCAGGAGATTGGGCCTGAGAGGGAAAATGGATCAGCCATGATGAAATGGCAGAGCAGACTAAATGGCCCCAATTCTGATCCTATATCTTACGGTCTCATGGTCTTCTGTTGTACCTAAGTCAGACATTGATAACCTGTGGAGGACCTGTAATTTGTTTCCTCTCGGTCCCGGTACTGATGAAGGTCTTCAACCTGCAACGTCGACACTATTTCTCCTTCCACAGATGCTGCTCCACTTGCTGAATGTTTCCAGCATTTCAGTTCCTACTGAACTTGCCTTAATGGGGCTTAGATTCACTGCTGTGCTGTGAAAGCCTTGTCATCTAAGGACTGCATAAAAAGTTATCATTACAAAGTCTTTTTGGACCAATTCACAGGCATTGCTTGGAGAATGATGTAATTTAGCGCATGCATAATGCAAACTTAATGTCCAGCGTGAGCGTGATTTATGCCAGGAAGGGTTGGAATGAATTTGCAGAGTGATGTAAAATAACCCAGAAATGGTCATCAACATGACTCACACAGTGGGAAATATAATTTCAATCATATTTCTGAATTATCATTACATAATCTAAATGTTTAAGAACATTAGACTGATTCTGCAGACAGTGCTTTTCATAGTTTGCATAGGAATATAGTCCCCACCATTTATACTGCATAAGCTTCTCACAGAGAATAGTTAATAACACTAAGCATTTACCAACGGCAGGGGAGTCAAATACACAGGTACTGTTTGAAACGTTTCACACATGCAAGATATCTTGTCTGTTCCTAGCTGTCGTGGTCTTTTTGTTTCTTCCAAAATGATGCTCTCAACTCTTCATTCAAGTCTTCAGTCCATATCAAACTGTGATGCATCAATGAAGGGAATCAGCACTTCCAACCTACCATTGGTAAACCACTGATAGTGCAGAAATAGAGCACTAAAGAAATAATAAAAAAGTGGTCCATGTAAATATTAAGAAAAAATTAGAAGATTAGAACAACACACATCAAAGTTGCTGGTGAACGCAGCAGGCCAGGCAGCATCTCTAGGAAGAGGTACAGTCGACGTTTCAGGCCGAGGCCCTTCGTCAGGACTAACTGAAGGAAGTGCTAGTAAGAGATTTGAAAGTGGGAGGGGGAGGGGGAGATCCGAAATGATAGGAGAAGACAGGAGGGGGAGGGATGGAGCCAAGAGCTGGACAGGTGATTGGCAAAAGGGATATGAGACGATCATGGGACAGGAGGCCTAGGGAGAAGGAAAAGGGGGAGGGGGGAAAAACCCAGAGGATGGGCAAGGGGTATAGTCAGAGGGACAGAGGGAGAAAAAGGAGAGTGAGAGAAAGAATGTGTGTATATAAATAAGTAACGGATGGGGTACAAGGGGGAGGTGGGGCACTGTTTGCACACGGGCAGTATTATGGCCACTTTTCCACAGAGCCCCATCATCAGCATATAAAGCCAATCCAAACCCAGAACATACAATACCATTAATCATCATATTAAACAATATTGGACTAATAGCACTACCTTGGGGGTCCCATTATCCACAAAAACTCTGATAACACTTCCTCACTCACAGCCAGCCAAACAAAAAATCCAAAACCCAGTTGTAAAGCCCCCTACCAATACCAAGCTTACTTAGTTTAATCAAAAGCCCCTCTCTCCATAGCAAATCATAAGCTTTTTCTATGTCTAGAAACACTGCATCTACTGAGTCTTTTACTGTGAAAGCTTTCTGAATATCATTTCCCAGTAGTACAAGGTCATCATATGTAAATCTCCTTTTATGAAACCCACATTGGTAGAGTCTAAGTAATTTTCTCTTCTCCAAATCAAACATCAGCCTAATTACTGTCATTTTCTCCATTATTTTACATAGTGAAGAGGTGGGAGCAATAGGCCTGAAGCTACTTGGTAGTGTCAGATCCTTCGCAGGTTTAACAATAGGGAATTCCACAGCCCTTTTCCAGTCTCCTGGGAGCACTCCTTGCTTCCAGACCTTCTTATAAAACTCAAGCAAGTTCTTTAAGACTGTCTCAGGCATAAGATAGCTAATCATATCCTGTCTTGGGCTGTAGTACTTGCACTATTGACAGTAAATTTCAGTTCTGCCAACTCTCAAATATCTCACACAAAATGCTGGAGGAACTCAGCAGGCCAGGTAGCATCTATGGAAGAAAGTACAGTCGACGTTTCGGGCCAAAACCCTTGTGATTCTCAAACATCTCTTGTTTCTCACAGATCTTCCCATTCTCCTTCAAAATTCACTGTTGTCTCTAAATAAACTCATTCCCTAATTTGACAACCCTACATATCTTTGCAAACGTGTTTCTCGGACATTCCACCTTTTCTTTGTTTTAGCCAAGTTTCCATTCATTAACACTGGAGTCTGGTTATAAACTCCGATACCATTCATTTTCCTTAGCAGTCTCCACACCACTATCAGACCAGATTCCCTCCCTGTTGATGAGCAAAAAACCCTCCAAGCCTCCCTTTTAGCATACCTAATAACTCTCCTTGCTATCAATCTTCTAAAAGTTCAGCAAGGCTTGTTGTGTTAATCTACGTTTCCAAATGTGAAAAGCCCACCTTCTGTCTCTGATAGCCTCTGTACGTTCCTGTGTCCACCAAGGAACACACTTCTTACCAGCTCTCCTAGACAACAAAAAAATGGCTTGATGGGCTGCCCGTCACAAACTAGGATTGTCTTCTTCTATGGTATCACCATCAAATGATTTAAGAGACCATAAGACTATGAGATATAGGAGCAGAATTAGGCCATCAAGTCTGCTCTGCCATTTCATCATGGCTGATCCATTTTTCCTCTCAGCTCCAGTCTCTTGGCTGCCACCACCAACCACCCCCCCCCATCCCCCGCCATATCCCTTCATGCCAGGACCAGTCAAGAATCTATCAACCTCTGCCTTAAATAAACATAAAGACTTGGCCTCTACAGCTGCCTATGGCAATGAATTCCACCAATACACCACTCTCAGGCTAAAGAAATTACATCTCATCTCTGTTCTAAAAGGACTCCCCTCTATTTTGAGGCTGTGCCCTCTGGTCTTAGATGCTCCCACCATAGGAAACATCCTTTCCACATCCACTTTATCAAGACCTTTCACCATTTGATAGGTTTCAATTACATCACCCTTCATTCTTCTAAATTCCAGTGAGTACAGACCCAGAACCATCAAACACTCTTCATGTAACAAGCTATTTAATCCTGGAAATATTTTTGTGAACCTCCTTTGAACCCTCTCCAGTTTCAGCACATCCTTTCTATGATAAGGAGACCAACACTGCTCACAATACTTCAATGGAGGTCTAACCAGTGCTTTATATTATAAAGTTTATAATGTCTCAACATTACCTCCTTGCTTTTATATTCTAGTCCCCTTGAAATGAAAGCTAACATCACATCTGCCTTCTTCACAGACTCAACCTGCAAATTAACCTTTAGGGAATCCTGCACAAGGACTCCCAAATACCTTTGCACCTCAGATTTTTGTATTTTCTCTCCATTTAAAAAATAGTCAACCCTTTTATTTCTTCTTCCAAAGTGCATGGCCAAACTCAACATTTCTCACACTCAGTGGAAAATGTTCCCCAATTTTCCCTCTTAAAACCCCATTTAATACCAGAAACCAAATTCTGAGAGTGAAATTTGATCCTTACAATACACAAGACTGGGAAATGATCACTCCCCATACACTCAATCATTACATCCCGGCTACAAGTCCAGCTAGTGGAGCAGAAATAAGAGTCAAGACCAGACAAGAGCCCCCACCTTTAGCAATATCCTTCCTTGTCTCTTGCCATCACTTAAACAAATTAAATCATATTCTTCAGAAACTATTCTATTGTTGTCCCATTAGCATCTGTAGTAGTACTGCTCCACAAACCACTATGTGCAGTAAAGAAAAAATAACTTTAACAGAATGATTTCCCACCATTCTCCCCAACCCTTCCACAGACAGTTCCCAATCTGGATTATAAAAGTTCACAATTTTGATTCTACCCTGTGGATATAACTATTCAATAATTACGAATGAACACTTCTTGGGCTTCAAGCCAGGTAAAGGTATCGATTATAACCGAAGTTTAGATGACAAACTCTGCCAATTTCTTTAGGGGATGATGCCTGGGCAAGTCTAGTCTGGTGGTATTTATACCCCTGTATTCCGTCCTTCCTCATTCAATCAAGTTTCTGTTCTCCCACCTTGAGCGAGACCTTCTTCTTTGTAAGATCCAAGACCACTAGGTACAAGATCCTTTTTCAATTTAATAATTGGTATTCTCTGGAGCAGGCAAAATTCTGTACAAGAAACCCTCCTTCACAAAGGCGGCACAGCCTGTTTCCACATATGTACGTCTATCATATCTCATGGCCTCATAACCCGGAATCTACAAATGTGATCACAACCAAGTTTCTTGTAGATAAATCACACTCAAGGGAGAACCTAAATCTAAAACGTATACTTTAAATTCCTGTCCGTGGGTGAACAGCCTGCTCTCATTCCAATGAAGAACTGGTTGGAGAAAATCAAGGCATAGTACCCTGTGTACAATCACCCTCCACCACCAGCCCATTCCCTCCACTATCATTCCCAGAAATCCCACCTCTCCCGGAATTTCCGGGAGATTCCCGCATATTAATAGTGGCCCTCTGATGCCTGCAAATTATATACGATATCACGGAAATCAATTTTTTTGAGAGCAGGCGAGAGAGAGCGAGAGAGAAAGCAAGCGAGAGCAAAGGCAAGCGAGAGAGGGAGAGAGAGCGAGTGAGCGAGAGAGCGAGAGAGAGTGAGCGAGAGAGAGCGCTTGAGAGCGCGCAAGCGACCACGAGAGAGAGAGAGCCCAAGCGAGAGCGCGCCATTGCAGGGTGTTCCAAAAAAATATAAAACATACGTCACCCCAGACTACACTAAAGTGTACCCCTGCCTAATAGGGGTCAAAATAATGACAGTGTTGCTGGCTACTCTGTTTGCAACAGTGACTTTTCTATTGCCATGGTGAGTTAAGACTGTAAAAGTCGTGTTGAGGTGAGTTTAACAGGTGTCATTCGTTCATTACCATAGCGAACGTTATTTAAACTAGCTGGCTAGCTGCTAAGGAGCTACTCTATTGCGGACATCCCACCTCTCCCAGGAGTCTCCCGCAAATTGATGGTGCTACCTCCATGAAATGAGTTTTTGCAGGGTGGGATGTCTGAATTCCCCAGATCTTCTCTCTGAAATACTTCATGTACCTGTTCTTCAGTTATTCCCACTAAACCCTTGAATGCTGCATCCACCACTATTCTAAGTCTATCAGATTTCTTTCCCACCTTTACTGTTCCATTAGCCACATCACATAGAAATGCAAGAAAATCTGTCTTTTTAAGAGTCAATCACTCACCAGATGCTTCACCTCCCCTGCTCCCTGCCTGTACAACCTCACACCATGATCTTCCTCCATTTGAATTGCTGTCAGTGTCTGTTTTAATCCAGCACTCAACGATGTAGAGGAATCGATTCTTCTCGCCACTTCAGCATTTTCTAGGCATCCGTTAGTCTTGCGAGACCATGGATCTGCGCCCACTCTCGAGGGCGCAGGCCTGGGCAAGGTTGTATGGAAGACCGGCAGTTGCCCATGCTGCAAGTCCAAGGGAAGGGCATTAGGACCCATACAGCTTGGCACCAGTGTCGTCACAGAGCAATGTGTGATTAAGTGCCTTGCTCAAGGACACAACACGTTGCCTTGGCTGGGACTTGAACTCACAACCTTCAGGTAGCTAGTCCAATGCCTTAACCACTTGGCCACGTGCCCACACTTCAGCATAAGAAATATTATACATTAACTTCACCTTCTGAATTTCCAGAGCCTTTTGTGAAACAGGGTAGCCAAAATAAGCAGTACTATGAGCACCCCCACAGTTGCAGCATCTTACCTCAGCACCAAGTTCACAATTCCCATATTCACCTCCACATCTTGCACATCGCAATTTCCCCCCGCAAGAAACAGCAACATGTTACACTGCAATGTTGGAGGGTCATACATTCTGACTGAATAACTCATGCAGCCTAAGCAGACTTTTGACAGCAGCACTTCATCAGAAAAACACAACAGAACAGGCAAACTATCACATTTTTTCCCTTCTCTCCAGGTCTGTAACCTCTTAATCAAAACAACTTTCCCCCTTCCCAGGTTGTTCCTAATATCCTCCATAGATGCACACAAAGATACACCTGAACCTTTATTTCCCCTCTCACTAATGTACTAACAATTTTACTTCCAGCCAGGTTCTTCATTTTCAGTCATTTCTCCTGTTGTTTTAAATCAGCACATGTAATCATCACCCTATCTTTGCTAAGTCATATTGCTGATTTTACTTTTCCAATATCTTTCTGAGTAGCCTTTGTCAATCTAACAGGGTGAAGATGTTTGTCACAATTAGAGATAAAAGGAATCATTATCTTGAAATCGACCGCATCTTGTACCCCAGTCCTAATGCCCTTCAGTGGGCATCCCTCCTCATCCGAACTTGTTCCAACCCACAACTCATTTTCCTTTTATTTCTTGCCAAATTCCATTCCATACCATCACTTAACTCCCCGACTGAACTTCCTGCAATCACATTACAAGAGGTGCAAATCAGCTGCCCCTGTAAATCTTGCCGACAGTGACCGCAATGTCCAGAACACCCTCTGAGCCTACGTATGTGTAATCTGCCCCCCCGAGTGTTCCAGTCATCTACAGATAGTCTAAAAGTGGTCCTCCTCCCCCATTTTTCGAGCACTGAAGCTCCGTTCAGGTGCTTTTTAAATACTCAATTCTTGGTGCCCAAAATATGATTGTCGACTAGCAGGATGGTCCTGAACCCTTAAAGGGGCGGTGCCAACTACCCATACTCTGGAGAGTTAAGAGTGTCTAAATCTCGAGTTTGTCTCGTAACAGGACCCCTTCCCCTACAGTCGACTGCTGACGGCCCTGGCTGCTTGGAGCGACGGTGAAGGTGAATGGGATGAGAACCTGATCCAAAATGTCTCTTTCAGGCACCCAGCACCTTTCCTCGGGTCCAAATCCCACCTAGTCTACAAGGTATTGCTGAACACCATGAAGACCTGTCCCCATCGATAAAATGGCTAGCAGTGGTGCTCATGGTGCAGGGGTAAGGAACTGGTGGTGACGGGTTTTCATTTAGAGAAGTAGAAGATGGGATTGATCTTTAGGGTCTTGAAGAGCTGCAAGGTGTAGACCACCAAGTTTATTTTCCTCAGACCTTTGACAGGTCCTATAAACTTGGGCTCCAACTCTCTAGACTCCAGCCAGAGAGGCAAATCATGAGTGGACAGCCAGACCTGTTGCCCAGGCTGCAAAGGGGGTCCCTGTCTTCTCCTTTGATTAGCCTTGGTCTACGCCCTCTGGGTAGAGGCCAACAAAATCTCTCTTGCCCTAATCCATTTCTGCTTGCAGTGTTGGACAAAATCTTTGGCCGCAGGACCCCCAACTTTGATGTCCTGTTCTGGAAAGAGAGGTGAAGGATAACCAAACAGGCAATCGAACGGTGGCATTCTGAGCACTGAATGCTGTAAGGTGTTGTTGACGACCTCTGCCCACATCACATGGTTACACTACCCCTCAGGTATTTCTGAGGCCGGGCGTCCGAGGGTTCATTCCAAATCTTGGTTGGTCCACTGCTTCTGACTGTTGGACTGTGGGTGAATCCCAGAGGAGGGACTGGTTGCCCCAATCAGCTTAGACCTGATCAGTGGCCATTTGTCTGCCTAGCAAAAATGGCTAGAGTCACTATTCTACACTGTAGTCTGCTGGGGCAGTAGGGTGAGAGCAGATGATGCCAAGAAGATCGACAAGCTCGGCAGGAAGGCTGGTTCTGTTCTGGGGGAGGAACTGGATTCCCTGGTGGTTATGTCTGAGAGGAGGATTCTGCAGAAGCTACGGAGCTTTATTTACAATCCCTCTCACCCCCTCCATGACATACTGGACAAACAGTGGAACATCTTTAGTAACAGACTGAATTCACCGAGATGCACTACTTTCTCCCTGTGGCTAGAAGACTCTACAATGCCTCCTCCTTAAGTATACGGCTTTATTGCACGTCTGTATTTTGCAGTATTACTTTTTGATGGACATTTTGCATTCTTTTTCGTACCTCAATGCTTACATTTTGTATTTTAAAGTATACATTTCTGACTGAGCATCCTTGCAACAATAATTTCCTTCGGGATAAATAAAGTTTTATCATATCTGTATTTTTCCCTAAAAATTGCAATTGTGCTCTTATGAGTGCTGTCAGATTCCAATTTGCACGTCTTGGAAGGCCTCTCTATAACAGGCATGCAATCTAGGAACAAGGGAAACGCCCTTTCTTATATGTGCTTTACCGTAAACGTAATCTGTGAGAGATGACCTGCACTCGCTCAGGGTAGCATTTTGAAGAACTCTTTAATTATGATACCGTCCTTAAATTGAGTGCACTCTGACTGTGTCCCCTAACCCAAAATATTTGGTTCAACCTCTGATTAACAAGAAGTTGAAACTTTCACATACACAACTGGGAAATAAAGCCCCAAGAGCAGAAATGGCCAGCACAAGAGGGCACAGTTTTAAGGTGCTTGGAAGTAGGTAGAGAGGAGGTGTCAGGAATAAGTGTTTTACAGTTGTAGCCCCCTGGTAAGCCTCAGGCTCGCTCAGCTCACTTTCGTCTAGGGGGAGCAGCCTTCAGCCCTGCCAAACTGGGTAATCAAGTTGGTGTGGATGCTGTGTGATGTACCCCACCCCGCCAAATAACAGTCAGTACACCATATGCAATTAAATGATTACACTTTATAGATCTTACTGGAACTATGTAATTAATAGAGACAAAATATAAAAGGAAAGTAAAAGGCGCCAAACTTATCAAAGTTCGACCACTTCGTGCACAACAGTTGGAGCTCAATTAACGGAGTCTTCTTTCCACTATTCGATCCCCTCCGACCTCCTCGACCCGCCGCCTGGGACCAACCACGGTGGTCGACCAGACACTCCACACGAGTCTGTCTTTGTCTCCTCTCCTCGCCGAAGACCCTGGGCCTCGGACTCCCGCTCGGGGTCCGTTCTGCCACCCAGCTTACATCATGGCATCTCCTCTCTCTGTCCCCATCGCACCTTCTCCCTCAAAGCCCACGCAAACTATAGCTTACAGACGCACAAGAAAGAATAACATCTAT
The DNA here is from genome assembly GCF_963921235.1 of Mobula hypostoma. Lineage (NCBI taxonomy): Eukaryota > Metazoa > Chordata > Chondrichthyes > Myliobatiformes > Myliobatidae > Mobula > Mobula hypostoma. The sequence goes on from NC_086123.1 coordinate 14,635,086, forward strand.
CCCAATTGGTTAGCAAATGAATAAAATTCTCTTATCAGTAATTATAACCCAAACAAGTTGTGAGAGAGAAGCACTTTCTCAGCAGTTAACATAACAAAGAAGCCATTTTATTCTAACATAACAAAGAAGCCACTTTATTAGCCTTAGCAGTAACATAAAAGAAGAAACCCCTTACACGCAGAGAGTGGTGAGTGCGTGAAATGGGCTGCCGGCGACAGTGGTGAAGGCGGAAACGATAGGGTCTTTTAAGAGACTCCTGGATAGATACATGGAGCTTAGAAAAATAGAGGGCTATGGATAACCCTAGGTAATTTCTAAGGTAAGGACATGTTCGGCACAGCTTTGTGGGCCCAAGGGCCTGTATTGTGCTGCAGGTTTTCTATGTTTCTATATTCCTCCTGAAGTTCTAATCCTTGATAGAGAGGAAATTCACAACCTCATCCCCCATGTCTGGAAAGAGGAGAACATGTGAGGACACCTCAAAGGCACCATAATTATAACCACTCTCAAATCCATGTTAAGTATCTACCACCCTCGCCCCCTCTTATCTTGTGGGTCCCACGCTGGTCTCATCAAGCACCTCAGAATACACAAGCCCACAGATTTGGAATGGGAGCAAGTGAAATTTAATCCCAAGTGGCTGCCTAGGAAGAAGAAATCAAATTCATTTTAATGGGTTCTCAAGCCAAGAAGAATCCTAACTTTTAAGCTGGTAAGTAAAAGTAACACCACTTTCAGTCCATTGTTTCAACATAGTTGGGCAAGCTAAATTCTACACTCCTGTTGAATCGAAACTGATGATCCATTAGAGAGAGTTATAATAAGCCACCAGCCTGCACTATCCTCTAGCTTCACCTAACAATTACATCAAAGAAGAGGGGAAACCTCTTAAAGTCCATTAATTTCCTATTATACTTCAGATGCTTCAATAAACATAATTTCAGATATGTCCCTGGTTGTTTTTGCATTTCATTTCAAAAACCACTTTAAGCAAAAAACCTTTCTGAGCCTCTTTAATGATTACCGCACTACCTTGTGTCCTTTTTCTTGCACAAAGGGTACCACACTTACAATCCCCTAGATCACTAAGATTTCAGACTTCCCTCAATAAGCTGGTGCTTGTTTTTTTTTTAACTTTGGGGTCATTTACAGGCAATTCATAAGGAGTTCAGTGTTAATAAAATAAAAACACTTTAAGTTCACAATCAATCTGCACGTTTGATTTTGATGTTTACAACAGGAAAACCATGGTGGTTTAAAATGGGAGGAGGAGTGTTTGTTTAAGAGGAATGCATTCTTCAGAAATCCAAGTGTAATAAAAAATACCATAAACCTAATAATTAGTCAACCAGTCTCCTACAGCTAAAGTGCTAACCAGCTTTAAATGGGGTTCTGGTATATGAGAAATTGCTCATTCATTTTTTAAATTACTTTCTTTGAAAGGTTCATCCAAGTCTCAGATAACTGCAATATCTTTCCCACTGCAGTTTCCACCCGCAAACTGTCAAGTCAACCCCATTTAAGTTTCAATCAATTTGACAGTGCCCATAGTCACCTCATGTTAATCTAGGATTACTTCATGTTCTTCATCCAGTTTTTCTTATTCTTTTAACTTCCAAAGCTGTGATTTAACACACTGAATTGACCACGCCTCCATTACATTGCATCAAGCATGGCCTGAAATGTAGTTACAATGAAGTCAGACCTTATTTTAATGGGCTCCAATTGTCCAGACACCACATTTTGTTTTAAAAAGAGCACTGCCACCCACAGTTTAAGCATTATTAGGCATTCAGCTCAGTGGGTAAAGATAAGGCAGCATAATGAGGATAATTTTATGTAAAATATGATAGCACCTTTGTTAATGAAAGAAAGACATTAGATTCAAACACTCACACGGTTCATTGTTATGGTCAAGCTGGATCGCAAACCCAAGCTAAAGTTGAACCAGGATAACCAAGGTTACCAGCAGAGGGAGATAAAGTGGGAGCTGGCATCAAGGTTACGGAGCCCCAGCTTGCATGAGTTATGATGCTCCTGGTTTACCTGGGCAAGTGCCACCTCTTTATTTTTGCTCACTTCATGAGATATGGGCATCTTTTGGAAGGCCGGAGTGTATCGTCCATCTCTAATTGCCCTGGAGAAGACACTGGTGAGCCACTGCAACACTTATGGGCTGTTAGTGGTTAGCGCAACACTGTTACAGCTCAGGCTGTCGGAGTTTGGAGTTCAATTCCGGCGTCCTCTCTTAGTAACATCGTGCGTTCTTCCCGTGTGTGTGTGGGCGTTTCCTCCCGGTGCTCTGGTTTAAAAGGTTCAAAGGTTAATTTATTATCAAAGTATGTATGCAATATACAACTCTGAGATTCTCCTTCTCCAGATAGCCACGAAACAAAGAAAAACCATGGAAGTAAGTTCAAAGAGAAACAACAAACCCACCCCCAACCCCACACAAAAAAGGAATGGCAACATGATCATCAAACCCCCAACACCCCCTCCACAAAAAAAGACTAACAAAACATGCAACAGGAACATTGACCCCCAAATCTCCCTCCCCCACACAAAAAAACTGACAAAAGCACAACAAGAACATCTACCCCCCAAACTCCTCTTCCCTCCGCAGTGAAAAAAAGAAAGAACCAGCAAAAACACAGAATATTAAAATCATAAGACTGAAAAAGTCCAAAGTCCAAATCCATGGTAGCATCCTCCAGCATCATGGAAAGAGAGAGACTGTTTCCTCCCACAGTCCAAAGACGTATCGGTTGGTAAGTTAATTAGTCATGGTAAATTATCCTGTGATTGGACTAGGGTTAGACTGATGGGTATCGCGGCTCAGTAGGCTGGAAGGGTCTGTTCCACACTATAAAATAAATATAAAATAAAATGTCACCACGCAGCTTGTCAGAATATTCAAAGGTTTGTCTTGAGTGAATGTATTTCTGTGGGACAGGAGTATTAAAACCTTTACAGTAAGGAAAGTGAATTTCCTACCCTAAAGGGCATTAGTAACAACGATCCAATAGTTACTTCACCATTACTATCGTTTAAGTTACCCTGCTGCCATAGTGAGATATAATCTCATGTCTGGATTGCTGGTCTACTCTCGGGATTACTAATCCACCACCCTACCACTCCAGCAGATAGAAATGAATGATACAGGATGGTAGGTTTTCTGAAGGGAAATGTTTCAATGGGGCGTTTTGCTTGTCTTCCTGCTGTGTACAGGGTACTTTTACACCAGCCTGATATTTCAATTGTGTAATAACTTCCCTGCGTTTGGCTTATCACTCCTCCATGGAGAGTTCTCTGTCCGTGCATTGACATATATCACACAAGTCTGTCATCCTGCCCTTTTTCAGATGAGAAAAATTTCTCATCTTCCTCCCAGCAAACAGTTTGGCGTCTGCTTGATAATGGTTATGCTGTTTTCCAATACGAGAATCTTCCATGCAGTCTGCATGACTGAAAACAGTCCATCCTCCCTTTTGTTCAAGTAAATAATCTATAAAGACACTCACAAGTTTCTGCAGATGCACAGTGGAGAGCATTCTAACTGACTGCCTCACTGTCTGCTAAAGGGGCTGTGGGTGGACTACTGCACATGATCGAAATTAGCTGCAGAGAATGGTAAACTTAGACAGCTCCATCATGGGGACTAGCCTCCATAGTATCCAGAACATCTTCAAGGAGCTGAGCTACGAAAAGTCGACGTTCATCACTAAGTTTCCCCCATCACCCAGGTCATGTCTTGTTCTCATTGTTACCATCAGGAAGGAGGTACAGAAGCCTGACGGCACACACTCATTAATTTAGGAACCGCTTCTTCCCCTCTGACATCCAATTTCTGAATGGACATTGAACCCATGAACACTACCTCACATTTTTTTTCTATTTTTGCACCACTTATTTAATTTAACTATTTAATATATACATATACACTTACTGTAATCCAGTTTTTCTATTATTTTGTATTGCAAAGACAACAAATTTCACGACATATGCTGGCGATATTAAACCTGATTCTGAAAAGATTCAGAATCAATGTCATACCAACTTAATGGATTTTCTGCTGAGCCAATACTCCAAAGCTATGCTCACATATCTGGAAACACAAAAATGTTACTTAGTTTTACTAGCTAAGTACTTTATTAAGTACAGTTAATTAATTTAATAAAACAACTTCTGATCCATCCTTAATCTGGAAGACCATCTTCCATTGTAAATCACATGCAGGACCATTTTGACGTGAGTTGGCAACAGCACATGACGAACGTCGAGCTCTATGACGACCTACCCATGCTCACCACTAAAATCGAGGTGAGAAGACTGCAACTAGCAGGGCACTGTCTACGCCACCCCGAGCTACCTGCCACTCTGGTCATCATATGGGAGCCCAAGCACGGGAGGATGAACCCTGGGCGCCCTCCCAAGACTATGGTCAACATGCTCCTAGAAGACAGCGGAGCGGCTAATGTAGATGAACTGAACACACTGATGAGGGAGAGGGAGAAGTGGAGAGTCCGTCATCGTGCCCAACGCCAGCCCCCTAGGCCTCAGTCAACGTAGTAGTAGTAGCACCATTTTGTCTGCTGAATATTGGAACTACAATGAAAAATTCGGAAAATGTTGACCAATGCGGAACATGTATGGAACAAAAATGAGCACGTTGATTAATTTTGTCACACTGTTAGTGACAAATGTTTCTATTACAGCAAAATGCTTTTGTCAAGTGTTTGAAGTTGTCTACAACACATATAACAAAAAGATGTTTCAAATGTTCATTTTATTGTCAAAGTGTACAACTCTGAAATTCTTCTTCTCCAGATAGCCATTAAAGCAAGAATAAAGAAAAGGCAGCACGATCAATAACCCCAAATCCCACCTTCCTGCAAAAAAAAACAAACAAAAATTGAACAGGCACATCGACCCCCAAATCCCCCTCTGCACACAAAAAAGAATAAGAAGGTCAGGCGAGAAAGCACAGAATATAAAAACTGTAAGACTAAAATAAAAGAATTTTATAGTCCAAGTCAACATCCAAAACATGGAATAAACCTGGGCAACACTCTTCACAGCGGCAGGCTCTCCCCTCTCTGGTAGTGTAACAGAGCGATCAATAGACAGGCAGCCAGTGCTCAGCCTCCGCACTCGGTTTGATGCCTCGATCTCCCTTGTTGTTTTAATTGGTAAACAATGGGAGCTCTAATTGGTGAAATGGAGCCAAACATCAGCTTCTGCAGCCTTCCTACTACAAGGTTCATTCATGCTGCCTCCCGGAATCCTCTTGGAGAGAGCAGAATGCTGGAAATGCTGGAACATCCACACTCATCTTGATGTTTCAGTCACCCTTGTCGCTTTAATTGGTGAACAATGGAAGCTATAGTTGGCAGAATGGTGTCCAACATTGGCTCACACATCATCCTGCAGGCTTCTTGCCGTGAGGGTCACTCACACTGCCTCTACTTCCTGGAATCTTGGAGACTGCAGAGTGATGAAGCACCCAAAAGATCTCCAACAGCGAAACACAGTCTCCAACAATACCAGAATCACATCCAAGACAAAAAACAAACGTAAAAGACCATAAGACCATACGATATAGGAGCAGAAGTAGGCTATTCGGCCCATCAAGTCTGCTCTGCCATTCAATCATGGGTTCATCCAATTCTTCCAGTCACCCCCACTCCCCTGCCTTCTCCCCATACCCTTTGATGCCTTGGCTAATCAAGAACCCAACTATCTTTGCTTTAAAAGGACCCAGTGACTTAGCCTCCACAGCCACTTGTGGCAACCAGCTCCAGAGATTTACCACCCTCTGACTAAAGTAATTTTTCTGCATCTCGTTCTAAATGGATGTCTTTCAATCCTGAAGTTGTGCCCTCTTGTCCTAGACTCCCCTACCAGGGGAAATAACTTTGCCATATCTAATCTGTTCAGGCATTTTAACATTCAGAATGTTTCTATGCAATCCCCCCTCACTTTCCTGAACTCCAGGGAATACAGCCCAAGAGCTGCAAGACGTTCCTCATATGGTAACCCTTTCATTCCTGGAATCATTTTCTTGAATCTTCTCTGAGCCCTCTTCAATGTCAGTATATCCTTTCTAAAGTAAGGAGCACAAAACTGCACACAATACTCCAAGTGTGGTCTCATGAGTGCCTTATAGAGCCTCAACATCACATCCCTGCTCTTATATTCTGTACCTCTAGAAATGAATGCCAACATTGTATTCGCCTTCTTCACTACCAACTCAACCAGGAGGTTAACCTTTAGGGTATCCTGCACAAGGACTCCCAAGTCCCTTTGTATCTCTGCATTTTGAATCCTCTCCCCGTCTAAATAATAGTCTGCCCATTTATTTCTTCCACCAAAGTGCATGAGCATACACTTTCCAACATTGTATTTCATTTGCCACCTTTTTGCCCATTCCCCTAAACTATCTAAGTCTCTCTGCAGGCTCCCTGTTTCCTCAACACTACCCACTCCTCCACCTATCTTTGTATCATCGGCAAACTTAGCCACAAATCCATTAATCCCATAGTCCAAATCATTGACATACATCGTAAAAAGCAGCGGTCCCAACACCGACCCCTGTGGAACTCCACTGGTAACCGGCAGCCAGTCAGAATAGGATCCCTTTATTCCCACTCTCTGGTTTCTGCCAATCAGCCAATGGTCTATCCATGCTAGTAACTTCTTTGTAATTCCATGGACTCTTATCTTGCTAAGCAGCCTCATGAGTGACACCTTGTCAAAGGCCTTCTGAAAATCCAAGTACTCCAAATCCACAGCATGTGCTTTGTCTACCCTGCTTGTAATTTCCTCAAAAATTGCAATAGATTAGTCAGGCAGGATTTTCCTTTCAGGAAACCATGCTGGTTTTGGGCTATCTTGTCATGTGCCTTACTCCATAATCTCATCCCTAACAATCAATTCCAACAACTTCCCAACCACTGATGTCAGGCTAACAGGTCTATAGTTTCCTTTCTGCTGCCTCCCACCCTTCTTAAATAGCGGAGTAATTTTTGAAATTTTCAAGTTATCTGGTACAATGCCAGAATCTATCAATTCTTGAAAGATCATTGTTAATGCCTCTGCAATCTCTCCAGCTATTTCCTTCAGAACCCAAGGGTGCATTCCATCAGGTCCAGGAGATTTATTCACCCTCAGATCATTAAGCTTCCTGAGCACCTTCTCGGTCATAATTTTCACTGCACATACTTCACTTCCCCGACACTCTTGAGCATACTGCAGATGTCTTCCACTGTGAAGACTGATGCAAAATACGCATTCAGTTCCTCTACCATCTCTGTGTCTCTCATTACAATATCTCCAGCATCATTTTCTATTGATCCTATATCTACCCTCAACTCCCTTTTACCCTTTATATACTTCCAAAAATTTGTAGTATCTTCTTTGATATTAGTCGCCAGCTTCCTTTCATAATTCATATTTTCTTTCCTAATGACCTTCTTAGTTTCCTTCTGCAAGTTTTTAAAAGCTTCCCAATCCTCTATCTTCCCACTAGCTTTGGCTTCCTTGTATGCCTTCTCATCTGCTTTTACTTTGGCTCTGACTTCACTCGTCAGACACGGTAGTGCCCTTCTTCCATTTGAAAAATTCTTCCTGTTTGGAATATATCTGTCTTGCACAGACATAAAAGAAGTGAAGAAGATGGTTCCATAATCTATCCAGAAGATGTCAACCAAAGGAGTGTTGTACGCAGGCGCCATCTTGACCGGAAATAATGTTCCTGTTTCTGTTATATTTTCTTTTAATCTAAATGCCAAAGTCAATGCTTATTCTCAGTTCCAGTTTGTTATGTGATATTACAAACAGCTGCAACAGGGGAACCATTGCTTCTTTCTACACCGGTTCCTTCAGTAGGATTACTTCTTACCAAGCTCAAGGGACACACGCAGCTATTTCAGAACAGTTGGAGTTAAGTGCATATAGTTTTAGTTAGGAACGTGTATGTGCTCACTTCAGATATTTGGAAAGAAATTTTTAAGACGTTGATTTTATGTTATCATTCAGTCTGTAATTTAATTGTTTTATTTGAAATGAAAATGGACTCAATTCTATTCAAGGCTTTTTGTTTCTAGTTTTTCTTGACAGGTTCTAAGATTATCACTTCAGACCGTCATGGAGTTTGGACTTTGCCTCCTCCTTCCTTCCATGAACAGGACAACACTCCCAATCCACCCTTCTGGCCTTCTGCTCTCTGACCTCACCACCACCCTCCCCTGACTCCTCCCACACTCACAGCTGTGATCTCAATGTATTCCCGTTCACTTTGATTTGAATTTATATTCCAAGTTCCCCTGAAATTATAAAACACCATTTATCACACATCATTGTGCATGAATAATGGCCGCTAAAGTAGCCTAATTATGAATATTCATAGATAATCATGAGTTTTCCTTGTGCATTATAGTTGACGAAACAGGTGTCACTGGGGCTGTAATTAAGAACAGCAACGCAATGAACTTCATCTTTAATTTGTCATTCTGGCATTGTACGTCAACCACCTGTTGTGGAAACAATCTGATTTGTATCTCCACTGGTAAGTTTGATTGGTTTGTTTAGTGGGCACCTGGCACCCAGCCAAAAATCTGTGCGCTGGTTTGGCATTCCTCATGCCCAGTAAGACATCACAGAATGTTTTGCAGAGCGAAGATGAAGGATAACAAGGACCTTCACATAATGAGGTGGGAGAGGAAGGGACGGGCCGGGGCAACAACATAGAAATATGAATGAAGAGGAAGGTTTTGGGAATAAGTTAAGCAAATGCAGAGTAAATCCAGAGACAGGAGGGAAAAGACTAAATAAGTGGGAACTGACGTCAAAGCGGTGAGAGCACAGGCAGGAGTCCTGAAGAGTTCGATACAAGTACGCATGCTGGGATTCGTATGGGAGATGGTATAGGTAGTGTTGAACAAAGCCATGAAGAGAATGGGATCTTAAATCAACACCCTGGACCACTGAGTCAAAGAAAAGCAGCAAATCTTTGATGCATTTGTGGAAGAGAATACAGTTAAGCCATTCTGGATGAGCTGAAAGCAAAAGGACTTTTGGGAATTAGGTGAAAGAGTTATGATGCATAGGTTGTACGTCCTGGTGTTAAAACTGACGCCTTTCTAAAGTAGAAGGCAACTACAATAGTTTCTGGACCAAATCATCCCCCTCTGGAAATTGCATTGGGCCCTTGTAATGCCAAATCATGCTTGTGCAGATGTGTCTAACACAAATCTTTTGATGACATTCCCCATGCAGGCTGCAGGAAATTAGTTCACATGATCCTGGGATTTTCCTATTATTCAGTGCTGTCAGCACAGCAAAAAATAAGAAAGTAGAACACTCTGCCTGTTAAATCCGGGAGGGTGACCTAGAATAGTAATGCTGACAGATTCAAGAGGCCTTCCTGAGCAGGTCCCAGGCTAGCACTGACAACCCAACTTGGCTGGCTCCCACCTACAAATCTCCAGACCCTTTCACCCAGTGATGGGCTAGAACACAGCACAGTCCAGTCCATTTGGCCCACAATGTTTTGTCGATCTTCATAAACTTACTTCAGGGTCAAGCTAACTTTTTCCTCCTATGCAGCCCATAGCCCTGCAGTTTCCTACTTCCATGTACTTGTCCAAGAATCTGTTCAATGCCCCTATTTTATTAGCCCCAGCAGCGCTTTCCAGGCACCTAGCTTTCTCTGCGTAAAGTTCCAAAACCATGCAGCCAATTTTCTATGGATCCCATGTCTCATGACTTCCAAGGTGAGCCTACCATGGGGAATCTGGTCAAACACATTACATACACACCACATGTACTGTACATATACACCACATCCACCACACAGTCTTCAGCTTTTTGGTTTGTCACCTCCCCAAAAAACTCAATCAGGCTTCTGATGCACAACCTACCCATCCAAAATCCATGCTGACAGTCCCTGATAAGACTATGCTTCTCCAAATGTTTGTAAATCCCGTCCCTAATAATCCTTTCCAATTGCTCCTCCACCACTGCTGCAAGACTCTATGGCCTGTTATTCCCAGGGTTATCCCTATTACCTTTCTTGAATAACAGAATAACATTTTCCATCCTCTGGTCTTCTGGTAATAACCTTGTGGCTGGTGAGGACATCTATAACTTTGACTGACTTCTATAGAGGTGTGATGGAGAGCATATTGTGTGGCTGCATCACAGCCTGGCACGGAAACACCAATGCCCGTGAACGGAAGATCCTACAAAAAGATGTGGATGTGGCCCAGTCCATCACCGGTAAAGCCCTCACCACCATTCAGGACACTTACAGGGAGCCTCTTTGGCAGGAAAGCAGCATCCATCAACAGGGCCGCCCACCACCCAGCCCATGTTTTCCTCTCGCTATTGCCATCAGGGAGAAGGTACAGGAGCCTCAGGGCTCCCAACACCAGGTTTAGAAACAGTTAGAAGTTCTCCACCATCAGGCTCCTGAATCAGATGGGATAACTTCACTTGCCCATTACTGATCTGTTCCTGCAACCTATGCACACGCTTTGAAGGACTCTTCATCTCATGTTCTTGATATTTATTGCTTATTTATTTATTATTATTTTCATATTATTATTTATTTTTGTACTTGCACAGTTGTCTTTTGTACACTAGTTGGCTGCCCTGTTAGTGTGGTATTTCATTGGTTCTATTATGGTTATTGGATTTATTGAGTATGCCTGCAAGAAAATGAATCTCAGGGTTGTATATGGTGACATAAATGTGCTTTGATAATAAATTAATTTCGAACTTTGAAAAATCATTATCAACGTTTCATCTATTTTTTCTCTCACTCCCTGTAGTAACCTGGAGTATATTTCATCTGATCCCTGGGACTTTTCTATCCTAATCCATTTCAGAAGCTCCAAAACTGCCTCTTCCTTAACCTTGACATATCTAGCATGTTAGATTGTTCTACGGTGACCTCGCATTCACAGAAATCCCTCTCCCTAGTGAACATTGAAGCAAAATATTCATTAAGGACCAGCCCTGCTTCCTTGGCTTCTGGGCACACAAGACCATAAGAGCATAAGACGTAGGAGCAGAATTAGGCCATTCAGCTCAACGAGACTGTCTGACCATTCAGCCCATTGAGACTACTCCAGCAGTCAATCATGGCTGATTTATTATCTCTCTCAACCCCATTCTCCTGCCTTTTCCCATAACCTCTGATGCCCTTTCTAATCAAGAACCTATCAAACTCCACTTTAAATATACAGTATCCAATCACTTGGCCTCCACAGATGTGTGTGGCAAATTCACCACCCTCACCACCCTCTGGCTAAAAAAAAATTCTTCGTTATTTCTGTTCTGAAAGGACATCCCTCTGTTCTGAGGCTGTTCCCTCTGGTCCGAGACTCCCCCACTCTAGGAAGCATCCTCTCCACATCCACTCTATCCAGGACTTTCAATATTCGATAGGGTTCAATAAGAACCCCTTCATTCTTCTAAACTCCAGTGAGTACAGGCCCAGAGCCATCAAACGTTCATTATACGTTAATCCTTTCATTCCCAGGAATATTCTTGTAAGTCTACTCTGGACTCTCTCCAATACCAGCACATACTTTCTCAGATAGGGGCCCAAAACTGCTCACTATACTCCAAGTGCGGCCTGACCAATGCTTTACAAAGCCTCAGCATTACATTCTTGCTTTTGTATTTTAGTCCTCTCAAAATGAATGCTAACATTGCATTTGCCTTTTTACCACCAACTCAGCCTGCAAGTTAACTTTTAGGACATGCTGAAAGAGGACGCCCAGGTCTTTTTGAATTCTGAATGTTCTCCCCATTTAGAAAATAGTGTATGCATCTATTCTTTTTTCCATGGTGCATGAAAATACACTTCTCTAGACTTAATTCCATCTGCCACTTCTTTGCTCATACTCCTAAACTCCTAAGTCCCTCTACGGCCTCCCTGCTTCCTCAACACTACCTTCGTATTGCTTGCAAACTTGGCCACAAAGCCATCAATTCTGTCATCCAAATCATTGACATATAATGTGAAAAGAAATAGTCCCCCAGTACCAACCCCGACAAAACAGCACTAATTTCCTCTTTTATCCATTATCCTCACTCTAGTCATCCTCCTGTTCCTCATATGCATGTAAAACGCCTTGGGGTTTTCCTTATTCCTCCTTGCCAAGGTCTTCTCATATCCTACCACTCCTAAGTCTCTACTTGCTCCAGATCTCAATTCCTCGTGACCCCATGAGAAAAAATTGGCAATGATTCCAATTCCTGGAACTCTGTCGCAACCTGAAATGGTTTCCATCCAAGTCTTGGGCAGTCCAGAGCCACTAAGTGAATTGCTACTGTTATCTGACATTTCAGTAAGACTTTAGCATCATAGAGTCACAGAAACCGGCCCTTTGGTTCATCTAGTCCATGCCAAAACATTACTCTGCCTAGTCCCATTGACCCACTTCGCATCCGTCACCTCCGCTGGCAGCTCAGTCCACACTTTCACCACCTTCTGAGTGAAGAAGTTGTTCCTTAAACATTTCACCTTTCACCCTTCACCCTTAGCTCATGACCTCTAGTTCTAGTCTCACCCAACTTCAGTTGAAAAAGCCTGCTTGCATTTACCCTATCTATAGACCATAAAACCGTAAGATATAGGAGCAGAAGTAGGCCATTCAGCCCATCCAGTCTGCTCCGCTATTCGGTCATGGGCTGATCCAATTCTTGTAGTCATCCCCACTCCCCTGTCTTCTCCCCATACCTTTTGACGCCCTGGCCAACCAAGAACCTATCTATCTCTGCCTTAAATACACCCAATGACTTGATCTCCACAGCCGCTCGTGGCAACAAATTCCACAGGTACCCCTCATCATTTTCTATACAAATGTTGTATACTCCAGACGTGTGTGTGAGCAGCAGGCTGGCAGATATGGGCCATGGAGTTGACAGATGTGACCTAACTAACCAAATGGCTATATTGTCACCAGGCTATAACTTCGCTGCAGATATGTAGAGTCTGGAATCAGAACCCGGCTGTCCCAGAAACTGAGAGCCATCCTAAGCCCTTGTGGTTAGTGTTCCAGATCTGCAAGTGTGGTCTGGTGCCTGCATGCTTCTCTACAATGCATAATCTTATCTTGTGGCCTTTGGTTGTGAAATATTTGTAGTGCTTTAGAATTAGCTATTTCAAACAATAAATAATAAGCAAAATATCCAAATTGCATCAGAAAGGCTTATCATTAAAATATTACTTAATGGTATTGAAATATCTACACAGAATTAACTCCCATTTAACCTTTACAGCTTCATTTGCACACTGGTGACATTTAGTTTCAGTAGATGCATTGTTGCTTCAATTGTTGACACTTTTGATACAAACCAAATGACTTTGTCATAAAACTATCACTGATTGTAACTTTGCAAGATTTTAACTGTACTGATAATTATTTTAATGAAAGAAAACAAATAAGGTTTCTCAATATCAAAGGCTCCCTGTAATTTACATTAAATGGAATGTGGGATGTAAGTAATGCCTGTAGAATTAATTGCAGTTTTATTTTCAAATTCTTCAAATAAAAGAGGAACAACTTTGGTAGTAAATTAAGTCAGTCGTGAAGATTCTACTTAAATGATGGGGGAAAATAATATCCTTGCCAAGAGTGAGCAGCCTGGAGCTGCTGTGTGATTAGTCATTAATGAACACAGGTAAATGATCCTTTCAGTGACTTGGACTGGTATCCATACATTTCTCAGATGTAAATGCAATGTGACATTTGTGCAGTTTCTCTCAATGTATTTCTGCCAGTTTCACTAAATTTTGCTTTGAATCACTTTGATTGGCTTCACATGTCATGCAAGACTTTGATGAAAATAATTCAACAAAATGATATTACAGATGACAAACCTTAATGGATCATTTTATGAAAAGGTAAGCAAGTTGAGGGAATTTTGTTTATGACCATTATTAATGACCGTTATTACGCATATAAAACTGGATAGTGGAAATATCAGTTACTAGTGTATGGAGACAAGATATATGGCCTCTTGGAGATGACAGAATAATTTGTAAGTACAAACATCCTGTATATCTTCATATTTTGGATCAAATAAGCATCAATGTGCCCGATTTTTCACATATATATCAGTAAATATATTGGAAATCTATAAATGGACATTCCTAATCAAAGGACAGAAACTGTGAATCCATTCATCTAATTTACTACTAAATCTGAGATACCCAAACTTTGGATCAAAACCATTTCCTGGTGGAACAAAAATCTATGGCTGTTGTTCTTGCTGCTTCCTCCTCATGAGTACAGTGACATCGAAAGCGTCAGTTTTCCAAAGGGGTCGGAGTTCAAGATCTAGAGGGACAAATGGAGTTGTTGGATTGGTGCCTGTGGTTTCGGGAGTGGGGGGCGGGGTGTTAGGCCTGCCCAGGCAGGCACCTGCAGTTCACCTGCCACTTGTTTCTAACTCATGACCTGCAGCCTAATTAAACCCAGTTCTCATTCGCAATTCTGTTCATTCATACGAACCAGCCAGACTCATCCAATTGTTCCTAGACTTCAGTAACCTCGGTGTCTTGTCATCTACATCAATGGGGTATAAAAGGGTAAAAAAAAACAGAATGCAATATACGTTGTTACAGTTGCATAGTAGGTGTGGTTCAGGAAGACAAAGTGCAACACCATGACAAGGTGATTCCGGGAACGAAAGGGTTAACATATGGGGGAGCGTTTGGCAGCTTTGGGCCTGTACTCACTGGAACTTAGAAGAATGCTTGGCGATCTCATTGAAACCTACCAAATGTTGAAAGGACTAAATAGGATGGATGTGGAAAGGATGTTTCCTATGGTGGGGGTATCCAGAACTAGAGGGAACAGCTTCAAAATTGAGGGGCGACCTTTCAGAACAGAGGTAAAGAGGAATTTTTTTATCAGGCGAGTAATGAATCTGTGGAGTGTTTTGCCGCAGACTGTGGTGGAGGCCAAGTACGTTGGCATATTTAAGGTGGCAGTTGATAGTTTCCTGATCGGTCTGGGCATCAAAGGATATATGGCAAGAAGGCAGGTATATGGGGTTGAGTAGGATCCAGGATCAGCCATGATGAAATGGCGGAGCAGACTCAATGGTCTGAATGGCCTAATTCTGCTTCTATGTCTTATGGTCTAACTTGTTGAAATAAGATTCCAAGGGTTGTGATGTGATAAGTGCCGACAGAATAAAAGGGTCACCCATTTAAAATGGAGATGAGGGGAAATCTCTTCCCATGAATGATCATGATCTCTGGAATTCTCTATCCAGGAGAGCTGTGGAGTCTCAAGATATATTTATTGAACTATAGGGTGATCAGACTTTATGTGGATAAAGGAGAAAGAGGCCACAATTGGATTGTCCATAATATTATTGAATGGCAGACAAGGCATCAGTGGCCATACAGCCTGCTCCCTCTCATTCCTTATGCCCTTGAATAAAAGTTCATGAATAAAGCGGGTGGTAGTATTTGATTTCTTCTCCGTGGATTGTCACCTTGTCGTGGTGGAGAAGCTTGTGTGGTCCTGTGATCTTGAGAGCAATGCCGTCTGGAGCCATGCTCCTGGTAGGGTCACCCATGGCGGTAAGGTCGAGGGTGAGGTCCCTGACAAAGAACAATCCAACCAAGACCTCAACGGTGGAACAGGCGGACGAAGTTACTTCGAACCCAACAGCTGTGAAGGCGGATGAAGGATGCTACAAATCCATCAGCTCCAATCATCGTGGTTTCCATGCCATTGGAATCAGTTGGTTGATTTGTGAAGTATCGTGGGCTTCTTGGAGTGCAATATCAAGTGCATTTTAAACAAATACACGCACAGGCGTCTTTGCTCTGTGGGCCACTTCTTCAAGTCTTTCAGCGATCGTGGGAGGGCGACGGGAGCAGGCAATGTGATGGCTGGAAACTCCTAGTCAAGAACTGGCACGAAAGCGGTGAATACTTGATTCAGTCGCTCAACTTTTGGACAGAAGCAGGAAAGTTGTTCGGTAGCAGTATTCACGTCTGAGCAGCCCTATTTAGGATCCACTCTGTTCACCCTGAACTGGGAAGGGGCTAGAAAAGGTGCCTTAAAAATAGTCTGCTTCACCCCATCCTGTCTGGAAAGCCGTGTCTAGAGGGATCACCACCATGCGGACAAAAGACATCGAGAAGTGAAACTATGAAATTTGGAACCTGGAATACACGAACCCTGATGGATAACCCAAACTCAGACCAACCAGAGAGGAGAACTGCCTTTGTTGCCCGGGAACTCCAAAAATTCAACTTTAACATTGTTGCTCTGAGTGAGACCCACAGAGCTGGAGAAGAGCAACTAAAGGAAGAGCAAGGTCAATACACTTTTTTCTGGAAAGGACTTGATCCTGAACAGTCGAGGATCCATGAAGTAGGTTTTGCCATCCGAAACAGCCTACTTCAGAAGCTGACAGAGCAACCACTGGGAATTAACAAACATCTCATGACTCTGCGAATCCAGCTTGACAAGAACCAACACGCCACTATCATCAGCGCCTATGCTCTAACTCTGGATGCCGAAGATGAAGTAAAGATGAACTTCTACACCCAAACTGATGACGTCCTTTCCTCTGTTCCCAACAATGACAAGATCATTCTCTTGGGAGACTTCAATGCCAGAGTCGGGAAAGATCATAGGCTCTGGACTGGAATAATAAGCAAGGAAGGAGTTGGCAAGGTCAATGCCAGTGGAACACACCTCCTCACCAAATGCGCTGAACACAACCTGGTGATTACAAACAGCCTATTTTGCCAGAAAAACAGGCACGAAGTCTCCTGGCAGCATCCACGCTCCAAACACTGGCACCTCATCGACTACATCATCGTACAATCTTGGGACCAACAAGGTGTACTGATAACAAGAGCTGTTACTGGTGCTGACGAGTGCTGGACAGACCACCAATTCATCTCGTCCACCATGAGAGTGAAGATTCGGCCCAAAAGGAAACACCAAAATCAGAACACTATTAAGAAATTCAATGTTGACATCCTTCAAGGCATCAAACGTGTTCAGAAGTTCCAACAAAATCTTCAAGAACGACTGCCTCAACAAACCCCACCATCTGTTGAAGAACACTGGAATCAATTGAAGAATGCTATCATCATCTCCTGCAAAGAAACAATTGGGTTCAAGATGAAAAAATATCAGGATTGGTTCGATGATAATGACAAACTACTCTAACAGCTCATCGACGAAAAGAGAAATGCTTTCATCACCTTACAAAATGACCAACAATCGGCTACCAAAAGGAAAACTATCAGGAATGCAAGGCTGCAGTCCAGAAGAGCACCAGAAACCTGAAAAACCAATGGAGGAGGAAGAAAGCTCAAGAAATCCAACAACTAGCAGATGCCAACGACACTGGAGGCTTTTTCAACGCAATTAAAGCTATTTTTGGCCCATCCACTCATGGTCAAGCCCCTCTCAAAAGCAAAGATGGTTCAACTATCCTGAAGAGCAATGCTGACATCATTTCTAGATGGAGGGAGCACTTTGAAGATCTTCTAAATCAAACCGTCTCATTTGACAGGAATGTGATTAACAACATTCCAAAACAGCCTGTTGATGACTCCCTTAGCAAAATACCAACACTTGAAGAAGGCAAGGAAGCCATCAAAACCTTGAAAAACAACAAGGCTGCTGGGCTCAATGGAATACCAGCCGAGGTTCTCAAAATTGGAGGTAACCCACCTCATTAGCAACTGCATCAACTTCTTATCAAGATCTGGATAAATGAAGACGTACCATACGACTTTAGAGACTCAGCAATTGTTACCATCTACGAAAGGAAAGGCGACCAATCCAAATGCGGAAACTATCATGGAATTTCCCTGTTAGCAACAGCAGGAAAGATCCTCACCCGCATCATGAACCACTGGCTCAAGCCATTAGCTGAGAAGATCTTTCCGGAGACAGAAGCCGGTTTTAGACCATCACGTGGAGCAATCCACATGATCTTCACAATGTGACAACTACAGGAAAAATGTCGTGAACAACTTCAAACTTTGTATATGGCACTCATCGACTTCACCAAAGCCTTTGACTTTGACCAAAGCCAACATGAAGAAATGTATCAAGGGAACTCCTATGGGATGTCCTATCCACCTATGGATGCCCTGAAAAGTACATTCGAATCCAGAGACTCCTCCATGATGTCATGCTCGCCACAGTCATGGTCAGCAACAGTAACTGTGAGCCCTTTCAAGTTAGATCAGGAGTAAAACAGGGATGCGTGATTGCCCCGACTTTGTTCACCATCTTCATTGCGACAATCATCCATATCATCAAGGACAACCTACGCACAGGAATCGAAATTGTCTACAGAACAGATGGCAGACTTTTCAATCTTGCCCGTCTCAAGTCCAAAAACAAGATATCCATGAGTTCCCTCATCGAGTTCCAATACGCAGATGACAACAGTGTTGCAGCTCTCTCAGAAAACCACCTACAACAGATTCTGACTGCCTTCAACCGTGCATACACGAAACTTGGACTTACCATCACTTCCAAGAAGACTCAGATCACCTATCAACCATCACCAACTGAGACAAATCGGATACAACCATCAGTTAAACTTGGCGAAACAAAGCTGGAAAACGTGGACCACTTTCCGTATCTTAGAAGTCACCTCTCCTCCAATGTCAAACTTAATAATGAGATCCAACATCATCTTAAATGCGCTGGAACAGCTTTTGGACGTCTCTGAACAAGAGTCTTTCATGATCGTGACATCCGAACAGACACCAAAATGTTAGTGTACAAAGCAGTGGTAATCCCAACACTCCTGTATGCATCAGAAACCTGGACAACATACCGATGACATCTGAAGGCACTTGAAAAGTTCCATCAACGCTGTCTTCGAAACATCTTAAATATCAGCTGGGACGATAGAAGAATCAACGTCGGCATGCTAAATGGAGTAAAAACAACAAGCATTGAAGCCTACATCATCAAGAACTAACTAAGATGGAGCGGTCATGTTGTTCAGATGAAAGACGAACGTCTGCCAAAACAAATCTTCTACTCCCAGGTTAAAGAAGGCAAACATAAAATAGGCGGACAACAGAAGAGATTCAAAGGTATCTTAGAAGCTAACGTGAAGAAATGTAACATCGACATTAACAATTGGGAAACCAATGTCAAGAACAAGAAACTCTGGCAAGCCATCATCCGAGAAGGAACAGCAACTTTCGAAGCCAACAGATGTGCAGAATTAGAAGAAAAGAGAAGAAAATGGAAAGAGAGTCAGCAACAACCAAAGCCCGACCTGCTATCTGGAACTACCTGTCCTGAATGCGGAAGAACTTTCAAAGCCAAGATTGGACCATAAGCCACTTGAGAGCCCATTAAAAGATCAACAGAACGAAGACCATCATTCTCAACCTCGAGGGATAGCCACAATGACGACTGAGTATTTGATTTGGAAATCTACTAATTTTAGCTATTTATGTTTATGTTCGAATATGTTCGATGGCAGAGCAAGAATAAGAAGGTTGCCAAGATTACTGAGTTCTAAATAAGAATTTTTGCCCTGAAATGTTTGTCCTCTTGCACTTCCTGCAGATGCTGCCTGGCCTTCTGTGTCTTTCTAATATTTTCTGGTCTTAGATGTCCAGCATCAGCAGGTCTTTGGATTAAGAAGTTAACCAAATAAGCTATGAGCAAGCATTAGAATTTAATTCTGAGTATTGTAAACAATAGGAGATCTGATCATCTACTACACATAAATTCAATGCACAAAATGTCTTATGCAGCTGACACTGATAGACAAAAGAGACTTGCTGATCCTTTCAGCCAGTGTCATCAGTGCTAGCACATAGGAGGACATACTGTCTAGTTGCATCACAGCCTGGGATGGAAACACCAATACCTAAGAATAGAAAAGTCTACAAAAAGTATTGGATACATCCCTGTCCATCACAGGCAAAGCTCTCCCCACTATTCAGCACATCAACAAGAAGTGCAGCGAGAGGAAAGCACCATCCATCACCAATGACCCCCACCATGATCTCCTCTTCCTACTGCCAATGGGAAGAGGGAACAGGGTTCTCCAACACAAGGTTCAGGAACGGTTCTTACCTTTCAACCAGCAGGCCACTGAACTAGCTCGGATAACTTGACTCAGCTCAACAATGGAACTATAGTGTTGTGGCCATTACAGATATTTGGTTGAGAGAAGGGCAGGAATGAGGGCTAAATGTCCCAGAGCTTTGATATTTTGGAAAAGATAGAGAGGAAGGTAAAAGAGTTGTGGGGGGGGGACGCGCTTGCACAACTAATCAGGGACAATATCACAGCTGCACTTAGAGGGGACATAATGGAGGGTTCATCTACTGAGCTTATATGGGTAGATATGGAAGGAGTGCAATCTTTTTGATGGGATTATACTACAGACCCCCAATAGACATCAGGAAATTGAGAAACCGACATGCTGGCAGATTAAGGAAAGTTGTAAAAAACATTAAACTCGTCATGGGGGACTTCAGCTTCCTCAATATAAGCTGGGAGCTAGTTAGTGTGAGAGATTTAGATAGGGCAGAATTTGTTAGGTATTTCCAGGAGAATTTCTTAAATCGATATGTAGATAGCCCAACAATAGGAGGGGCTGCACTGAACTTGGAGCTGGGTAATGAACCTGGCCAGCTGACTGACCTTTCGGTGGGAGAGCAGTTAGGGAACAGGTGACCACAACTCCTTTAAGCTTTAAGATAGCTAAATACTTATAAATACACCACTAGTTAGAAAATGGTCCAAATACACTTTGTGGGCACGTGGCCAAGTGGTTAAGGTGTTCGCCTAGTGATCTCAAGGTCGCTAGTTCAAGCCTCAGCTGTGGCAACGTGTTTGTGTCCTTGAGCAAGGCACTTAACCACACATTGCTCTAGTGTCTGTGCAAGGAGTGGCACCCCACACAGACTTCCAACCTGCGCTTTGTAAGGCATGAAAATGTCCGACGCAGGGCTCTCATGGTCTGAGTCAACGTTCCCCCTCCCCCTAAATACACTACTGTGCAATTGGGTGTTGGACTTCCTAGTGAACAGACCTCAGGTAGTCAGAATGCACAACCAGTCCTCCCTCCTCATAATCCTCAACACAGGCACCCCCCAGGGCTGTGTGCTGAGCCATTGCTGTACACTCTGCTCACAAATAACTGCACAGCCAATCATTTGAGCAATCATATTGTCAAGTTTACCGATGACACAACAGTGGTCACCAACAACGATGAGATGGCCTCCAGAGAGGAGGTGGAGGAGCTCGAGACCTAGTGCCAGGCAAATAACCTCTTCCTTAACCTCAACAAGACAAAGGAGATGATTATCAAGCAACATACATCAAAGTTGCTGGTGAACGCAGCAGGCCAAGCAGCATCTGTAGGAAGAGGTGCAGTCGACGTTTCAGGCCGAGACCCTTCGTCAGGACTAACTGAAGGAAGTTCAGAGATGATTATCAACTTCAGGATTACCCATACCTCACATAACCCCTTTTACATTGGCAGCATAACAGCGGGAACTGCAAGCACTTTCAAACTCTGGGAGCACAAGTCCTATACAGTCTATAAAACTCACTAACATCTCTACTTTCTGAGGAGGCTGAAGAGAGCTGGGCTTTGCACATCCACACTCACGTCATTCTACAGAAGTCCGGTAAAGAGGATCCTAACAAGCTGCATCACTGCTTGGTACGGAAACTGCACTGCGGCAGACAGAGAGGCTCTGCAACGGTAGTCAAAGCTGCCCAATGCACCTCTGGCACCAGCCTACCTGCTATGAAGAACACATCTACGGAAAGGCGTCAGAAAAAGGGTCAGTGACTTCATGAAAGAAACCACACACCCTGCTTATGGACTGTTTGGCCGACTCCCCTCAGAGGGGAGGTTATGCCAGGACCACCAGACTCAAAAACAGTTGCTTTCCACAGGCAAAACAAAATGATCAACACCTCCACCCATTAACTCCACTACAACTTCTATTATTTCCCGTCGGCCACCTTAGGCACAGCCTCGCATCACTTTATGGATATTCAATCAACCTATGTATAGAAGCTATCTGGTGTATTTATATTTATTGGAAGGATTATTATTTATTGAAAGGCGGGAGGAGAAGATGGTAGCGTGCCTGTGTGTGCGCAGCCCTCCGGTGAAAAATGACGTCGTATCTGTTAAATAGGGGCCATGGACAATTCTGGTTTGATGGAGAATGGACGTGAAAGCACAGAGGAACATCTGGAGAAATTTCTGAAACGCCCGTTTGCTGCTGTCGTTACTGCGTGGTCATGAATCTTTCGGAGGGTAGGCCTCAAAATCCCTGGCCTTGCCTGCTTTTGGCAACCGAGAAGGAGGTCGAATCATTCGGACAGAGATGGTGCTCAGTACTCGGTGTCGGAGAGCTGATCAGAGCTCGAAGTTTTCGGATGACTTGGAGTTGGACCGTGGTCAGGAATGGCAGGAAGAGTTTTTCTTCCTTCTCCCATCTGCGTGAGATGTGGGACATTTGAGAAACTTTGAACTTTACTGTGCTCACTGACTTCTTCATCAAGTTATGGTATTGTTACACTGTTGTAACTATATGTTATAATTATGTGGTTTTGTCAGTTTTTTCAGTCTTGGTTTGTCCTGTGTTTTGTGATATCACACCGGAGGAAATAATGTATCATTTCTTAATGCATGCATTACTAAATGACAATAAAAGAGGACTACGTGTCTTCATAATCATAATTATATTATTATTATTATTATTATTATTATTATTATTATTATTATTATTATTATTATTATTATGATCTTTATCTTTTGTGGGCTTTTCATGCTGCATCAGATCCGGAATAATAACTATTTCATTCTCCTTACACTTGTGTACAGAAAATGATATTAAACAATTTGAATTATAAGGATAAGTATGGACTTATTGAGAGAGTATTAACTTAGAGCAGGGAAAACCATGAGAGCATTAAATAGGAACTAGTTCATTGGGAACAGATGTTTTTGGGCAAGTCCACAACCAACATGTGGAGGGTTTTTAAAGACCTACTGGACAAGTGTGTTCAATTCAGAAAGACAGCAAGGTTAGAGAACCTTGGATGTTGAGAGGTGATGAATTTAGTCAAGAAGAAAAAGGAAACATATCTAATGCTTAGGGAGTTAGAACCAAACAGAGTCCTTGAAGATTATAAAGAAGCCAGCAAAGTACTCAAGAAGGGAATTAGGAAATCCAGCAGAGACCATGAAAAGTGCTCAGCAAGTAGGAGTAAGGAAAATCCCAAGGCATTGTCTACATACATCAAGAGCAAGAAGATAACAAGGAAGAGGGTATAACCACACAAAGAGAAAAGAGAAATATTTGCTTTGATGTGAAGAATGTGAATAAAGTCTTTAGTGAGTACTTAGCAAGCAGTAAATACTATCAGAGGATAAGGAGATCAGTGCTGAGCATATTAATATTAATATGCCAGGGCATTTCAAAGTAAGGGAGGAGGTAGTGTTGGGTCTCTTAAAGAGCATTAAGATGGATAAGTTCCCAGGACCTGATGGGATTAACCCCACGTTATTGAGAGGGTCAAGGAAAGAGGTTGCTGGTGCCTTGACCAATATCTTCATGTCCTCTCTAGCCACAGGTGAGGTCCTAGAGGACTGATGAGTAGCTAATGTTGTTCTCTGATTGAAGAAGGGAATGAAGGAAAATATAGACTGATGAGTCTCACCTCAGTGGTAGTGAAGATACTGGGGAGAATTCTTAAGGATAGGATTCATGAGCATTTGGAAAGCCATGGCCTAATTAGGGACAACCTACATGGCTTTGTACAGAGCAAGTCATGTCCTACTAACTTGATTGAGCTCTTCCATGAGATGACCAGGGTGATTAAAGAAGGTAGAGTTGTGGATGGTGTTCTCATGGATTTCATTAAGACATTTGACAAGGTCCCTCATGGGAGGCTCATCCAGAAGATTAAGTTACAAGGGATCCGTGGTGAATTGGCTGTTTAGATTCAGAACTGGCTTGCCCATAGAAGACAGAGGGTTATGGTCAAAGGAACTTAGCCTAGCTGGATGTCTGAGATTAGTGGGGTTCCACAGGGATCTGCTCTGAGACCTCTACTGTTTGCGATGTATATAAATAACCTGGATGAAAATGTAGTATGGGTGAGTTTGCAGATGATGCAAAGATTAGTGGTGTTGTGGACAGCTCAGAAGACAGGCAAAGAATGGAATATAAATCAGTTGCAGGTATGAATGGAGAAATGGCAGATGGAGTTTAACCCTTCCAAATGTGAAGCGTTCCACCTTGGATGGTCAAATGTAAAGAGACAGTACACTGCTAAGGGCATTGAATATACAAGTTTATAGGCTGGTTAGGAAGGCATATGGCATGCTGGCCTTTATTAATGGGCACTGAGTTTTAAAGTCGGGAAGTTATGTCACAGCTTTATAAAACTCTGGTTCGGCCACATCTGGAGTATTGCATACAGTCTGGTTGCTCCATTGTAGGAAGGATATTGAGGCTTTGAAGAGGGTTCAGAAAAGGTTTATCAGAATGCTTGTCTGATTAGAAGACATGTGCTATAAGAGATTGGACAGAACTTGTTTCCTCTGGAGTGGTTGGGACTGAGAAAAGATTTTATGGAGGTTTATAAGATTAAGAAAGGCATAGACAGAGAAGACAGACAGCAACTTTAACCCAGTATTGAAATGTATGATAGCAGGCGGTATGCTTTTAAGGTGAAAAGGAGATGTGAGGGGCAAGTTTTTTTTCACGGAGAGTGGTGGATTGTGGGCACGTGGCCAAGTGGTTAAGGCATTCGACTAGTGATCTGAAGGTCGTGAGTTCGAGCCCCAGCCGAGGCAACGTGTTTTGTCTTTAAGCAAGGCACTTAATCACACATTGCTCTGTGACGACACTGGTGCCAAGCTGTATGGGTCCTAATGCCCTTCCCTTGGACAACATCGGTGTCGTGGAGAGGGGAGACTTGCAGCATGGGCAACTGCCAGTCTTCCATCCAACCTTGCTCAGGTCTGCGCCCTGGAGAGTGAAGACTTTCCAGGCGCAGATCCCTGGTCTCGCAAGACTAACGGGTGCCTTTATGGTGGATGCCTGGTATATGTTACCTGGGATGGTGGTAGAGGCAGATACATTATGGATTTTTAAGAGACATTTGATAGGCTCGTGAATGTGAGGCAAGTGGAAGGATATGGACATTGTGTAGGCAGAAGGGAGTAGTTTGAATGGCCACGATTACTAATTTAATTGGTTTGCCACAATACTATGGGCCAAAGGGCCAGTTCTGGTGTTGTACTATTCTATGTTCTATGTTAAACTCCGAACTAAGTCCCAACCTATGGACTCATTTTCAAGGACTATTCAACTCATGTTCTCAGTATTAATTATTTGCATTTTTTTTTGTATCTGTACAGCTTGTCCTCTTCTGCACATTGACTGTTAGAATCCGTTTGTGCGTAATTTTCATTGATTCTGTTGTATTTCTTTGTCCTACTGTAAATGCCAACAAGTAGAATGAATCTCAAGGTAGTAGTATATGTAATAAATACATAGTTTGATAATAAGTTTACTTTGAACTTTGCAATATTCATTATGTACTGTTGCGTTTCACCTCTTCAGTTTTACCTTTTACACCCTATATTAACCGTTCAGTCTTATTTCCCAAAATTACTGTATCTGTTTTTCTCCTATTCAGAAGGAGAAACATCTTGCCGCATGAGGAGTATATTAATAGATGCAACTTGAGCGTTGCACTAGTAACCACTCTGGGCTCCTGACATTCTTACTGTGAAGCGGGTTTGGTTCAAAGAGAAGAAATCACTATATTGTCAAAGCAATGGAGATAGCTCAGCAGCGAAAAAAAAATCACAATTATACTTAGTCTAAACTAATCCTATATATTAGAAGAAGAGTTTACTATTCCAATTCAATAACCGCACCCCTCCACCACCACTAGACCCTCTCAGCGGTGTAAAATAAAATCTCTCAATCTATTCTAGGCAAAAAAAACAAAATGTGATTCCAAACATAGGAAGCCAGCCTCCAGTTTAAGCAACTGCAGGTTGAAAACTAAAGGTAAAAATCAATTGTTTTAGTGCAAACTTTAGGTTGAATAAAGTAATGTTGGAATTCATTCCTAAGCTGTATTTCTTGCAAACATTTCACAAAATGAATCCGGTACAATAGACAGTTATTAAGCTTTTTAAAAATATATTAACAGACTCAGTAAGGAGGTTGTTCTTCGCCTTATACATAATTTGTGATATTCTAGTTTCCTCCGAGCTGATTAGAACATATGAGGCATAACAGAGCAGAGCAAATACAGCTGCAAGATGTTAACAATCTTGACTAGTATGGGAAGAAAACATGTTTTGTATTGGGTTGCTAATAATTGCAACTAACCAGTTTGAGAATACAGGGCTGTTTCTTTAAGAATAAGGCTCCAATTCTCCATACAGAATTTATGATACCAATCTCAAAAGCTTTATATTTTACTCTGCTACTTGATTTGTGCGTTAAAGATCATTTTGAACCAAACTAATCTCTATTCTAGTCACATCTTAAATTTTTAAAGAACAGCAATATGGCATTTTTTTTAAATGAAAGCAGGTAATGTGTTCTCATCTCTGAACATCAGGTTAAACTTGATTTTGAAGAGTGAAACTGTACTGCTCCTTGGCCTCAAAGAAGACCATGCAGGGTGTAGCATACCAATGTATTCTTAAATAAATTGTTAATCTTCCCATTTCTGAATTGTATTTCCTTTTATTCTTTTTTTCCTGTTGGGGTATTCATCAAGAATTCAATTTCAGATGAAAAACTTCGATTATCTCTATCGTTCATTTTTTTTAAAATCAGGTTTCTGGTGTCTTTACAAGTTATATTACAGAGCCACATACAACCTAAATCTAACTTTCTCTCCAGAGTAAAAAGTTAACAACTGTGACAGCACTGATATAAATTGGAAAGATTCCAAAAAAACAGCTCAGTGAGTCTTAAGTAAAAATATTCTGCTCCAGTTCCATCAAGCAAGCCTTTCTGGAAATGATGAAAGGAGTCATTAGCTCAGTGAATTGTGCATGTTTTACATAAAACTACTGTAATAACCTAAAGCTTTCCAAAGATTCCAATAAATGTGTTATTTGCCAAGCACCTCTGAAGACTAATACTTTCTGTCTGGTAAACAGATCCAGTGATTAATGATGGCACAAATGCAAAGTAATTCAACAAGAAACGGGCACATAATGGTCATTGAAAATTTGTTGCCAAATTAATAACAACATTTTAATTTCAGGTCAGCAAACCTTGTCATCTTGAATTGAACTGCTTGTTAGTAATAGATTTGGTAAGGCTATGGAATAGCTATTATAACATCAAGAAAATTTGTATTGATTTGTAATGAATAAGCAAATTATCAGTATATTTGTACATTTGCTAAATTTAGGTGTGAAAGGCAATTCAATATTTAAAGTATTACATTGTACACTACTGATGATTGAACTCTCATTGCTCATAATTGCTCCTAATCCCTTCTCACAATGGGCAATTGTCCTGTGTGCAGGAGGCTGAGCTCATCCACTCCATCTGGCTCCATCCGTCAGTACATCTGCAAACAAACAAACACTACATGGATTTGAGGATAGAAGTCTTGCTTGAGTGTGACAGAATGACTGAGAGTGGAAGGCCTTCAGGAACCCAAGGACGGTATAGGCATGGAAGTTTGCAAAGGAGACTGATGGAGATAAAGATAGCATTGTAGGCGACTGACCAGAGAAGGAATATGTTAGCATTAAAGAGACAGTCTGAGAGAATGCTGCTTCCTTTTGCCTAAGGTGGAAAGTTACAATGGGGGAGTTTGGGGCCAAGTGGCTAATGGAGTCTAAAGGTGAAAATACTCGCCAGAGAAAGCAGGTTTGAGGACTGATAACCACAAGCAATGAGACTAAGCAACTAATAATGTGTCCAGGAAGAGTTCAGAGAAAATAAAATCTTTACCAAATACTGGATACCAAGTAAAGGCTATTTAAGAATATAAAAACACACTTTTCGTCCCTCTTCCCTCCGGGAGAAGGCTCAGGAGCTTGAAGACTCGTACGGCCAGATTTGGGAACAGCTTCTTTCCAACTGTGATAAGACTGTTGAATGGATCCTGATCCGAATCTGGGCTGTACCCTCCAAATATCCGGACCTACCTCTCAGTTTTTTTTTGCACTACCTTACTTTCCATTTTTCTATTTTCTATTTATGGTTTATAATTTAAATTTTTAATATTTACTATTTTTAATATTTAATATTTGTAATCCAGGGAGCAGGAAGCACAGAATCAAATATCGCTGTGATGATTGTATGTTCTAGTATCAATTGTTTGGCGACAATAAAGTAAAGTATAAACTAGAAATTATTTCTGATAAAGTACCAACAACCAAGTACAATAAACCTTGGACGTATTGTGGTTTGGTGAACAAAATCCAATATAATACATTCAAAGTGGAATTGATTTAATAAATTCTTATTTAAAACAATTGCTACCCATTTACTATTTTGTCCTATTGCTGAATACTGTTCCTATTCTGCTCATCAAAATCAGTCGGCAGAAATTTAGTTATGTTAAAGTGGCCACTTCTAGTTATCATTGAAACATGGGCCCAGGCAGCAGTGTGGGACGTTAGGAGTCAAACCAGAAATCAGAACCAGAAGATTACAGGCAAAATGCTGAAAGGTGGAAATAGTAAGGACGAGTGCCCACCGGTCGGTGTAGATATGGTAGCGGAATAACTTGTTTCCATGTTGTGTGACGCTACAACTCCAATGAGTCTCTGCCAATTTGAGCCACTTTTTTAGATTATGAAGACATGTAGACATGTAGTCCCCTTTTATTGTCATTTAGTAATGCGTGCATTAAGAAATGATACATTATTTCCTCCGGTGTGATATCACAAAAACACAGGACAAACCAAGACTGAAAAAACTGACAACCACATAATTATACATATAGTTACAACAGTGCAACAATACCATAACTTGATGAAGAAAGTCCGTGAGCACAGTAAAGTTCAAAGTTTCTCAAACGTCCCATATCTCACGCAGACGGGAGAAGGAAGAAAAACTCTCCCTGCCATGCTGACCACAGTCCGACTCTGAGTCATCCAAAAACTTCGAGCTCTGATCAGCTCTCTGACACCAAGTACTCAGCGCCATCTCTGTCCAAGCGATTCGACCTCTTTCTCGGTCGCCAAAAGCAGGCAAGGCCGGGGATTTTGAGGCCTACCCACCGAAAGATTCCCGACCACACAGTAACGACAGCAGCAGACGGGCGTTTCAGAAATTTCTCCAGATGTTCCTCTGTGCTTTCACGTCCATTCTCCATCAAATCAGAAATTGTCCACAGCCCCTATTTAACAGATACGACATCATTTTTCACTAGAGAGCTGTGCATGCGTGGTGCGTTGCCATCTTCTCCTCCCTTTTTATGTATGACCTCTTGTTGTCACCCTGTCATAGCAGAGTGCTCTTATGATATTGCTTCCTTGACAATAACTTGATAGGAAAAATGGTACTAAGACCATTCTACCATGTCCTCTGCCTCCACCAGAAGGTTTCCATTCTGGTCTGGAATAGGCTCCACTCTTCCTTTAACTCGTTCTTAAAGTTTGCTTTTATGCACCATGTTCTCTCCCAGCGTATGCAA
This sequence comes from Mobula hypostoma, assembly GCF_963921235.1. Taxonomy (NCBI): domain Eukaryota; kingdom Metazoa; phylum Chordata; class Chondrichthyes; order Myliobatiformes; family Myliobatidae; genus Mobula; species Mobula hypostoma. The sequence goes on from NC_086123.1 coordinate 14,664,806, forward strand.
GACCTTGCATTTACGAAGCAGCAATCGTGATCTCGGCACACTGCACCCCTAGTGCTTTCCAGTCACTGAAGAACTTCAAAGTGATGCCACCGTCACAGTGTATCAACGAGAGTGTTGTCCGCATTAGGAGAGTCTCTGTCATTTGGATACATTGCTAACCTGTCTGTTATTTCAAATGGATGCAACTGATTCCAAGACACTTCAGGAAAGGGCAGGGGTATCAGCCCTGTTTTCTGGGGCAATGTTTAGCCTGTGATCACCACCCCTTAAAACCAAATAATCTGATCCTTCCTCACATGGTTTATTGTAACAAACCATGTAGGAGCATTCTACACATAAAATTAGCTGTGTTTGCTAAATCATTTGACTTATTGGCTATAAAAGGCATTGTGACATTCTGCCATAGTGAACTGCATTGATCTTGTGTTTGATAAAGTGATCACATGGTTGTATCTGGATGCCAAATACTCAACCGTCTCTCAAAATGATCAATTATAAAGATTGGCCAGCTAGGCTATTGGCCAAAAACTGTTAATATCAGTACCACTCAGCCTAATCTTCAATAAAGAGGAAGACTCTTCATGAATGTAATGTGAAAAGGAGTCACTGGTACTTTGTGGGGAATGCTGGGGATCAAAGAGGGCAGCCTCTCAGCGCATCCAATTTTGATGTCATTTACAGAGACAAGTGCCAGATGGCAGAATAAAATCTGGGTTAAATGATTAATCTGAAGTGCAGCAATTTTATTCCTGTCTGCAGGCCCAGTGGCTCTCATTGACGGCTATCTGCATTTATTGAGTATTCATTGCACGTTTGCACACATCATAAGAAATTATATCAATTGACGGAGTGCTTTCTGGAGAGAAAATGTCAGTGATAAATGCGGCCAGATCGGGTGAAACCAAAGTCAACTCACAATCAACTAAATGTGGTGAGCAAATTAAGGCTTTATGCCAAAGAGTAAAAAAGACAGCATCATACTGACTTGAAGTTCTTTCTTTGTAGTGGTAAACACAGTTCTCAGGTTGGTTGAGTGGTGCAAGGTCCTTGAGTCAAGATCTTGTAATTCCTGTTAGGTGTTTGAGTGTGAGAAAGGGGGTTGGGTGTTTGATGTTATTGTTGCTATTTTTCATTCTCTTGTTGGAGATACGTTAGGTTTTTTTTGGCAAGGGAGGGGGCTGGGGGTTGGGGTTTGATATTCTAGCTGCCGTTTTCCAGATGGGTGATCTGTTAGTTTTTGTGCGAGGGAGGGGTTGGGGTATGCGAGGGTTTGCTTCTTTCTCTTTTTGTGCACTGGGGTGGGTGGGCTCGATGTATTTTCTTTTAATGACCTACTGTCTCCACTCATCATCTGGTATCCTCCCACATAGAACCATAGAACCATAGAAACTACAGCACAGAAACAGTCCCTTTGGCCCTTCTTGGCTGTGCCAAACCATTTTCTGCCTAGTCCCACTGACCTCCACACGGACCATATCCCTCCATACACCTCCCATCCATGTATCTGTCCAATTTATTCTTAAATGTTAAAAAAGAACCCGCATTTACCACCCCGTCTGGCAGCTCATTCCATACCCCCACCACTCTCTGTGTGAAGAAGCCCCCTCTAATGTTCCCTTTAAACTTTTCCCCCCTCACCCTTAACCCATGTCCTCTGGTTTTTTTCTCCCCTTGCCTCAGTGGAAAAAGCCTGCTTGCATTCACTCTATCTATACCCATCATAATTTTATACACCTCTATCAAATCTCCCCTCATTCTTCTACGCTCCAGGGAATAAAGTCCCAACCTATTCAACCTTTCTCTGTAACTGAGTTTCTCAAGTCCCAGCAACATCCTTGTAAACCTTCTCTGCACTCTTTCAACCTTACTTATATCCTTCCTGTAATTTGGTGACCAAAACTGAACACAATACTCCAGACTCGGCCTCACCAATGCCTTATACAACCTCATCATAACATTCCAGCTCTTATACTCAATACTTTGATTAATAAAGGCCAATGTACCAAAAGCTCTCTTTATGACCCTATCTACCTGTGACGACACTTTTTAGGGAATTTTGTATCTGTATTCCCAGATCCCTCTGTTCCACTGCACTCCGCAGTGCCTTACCATTAACCCTGTATGTTCAACGTTGGTTTGTCCTTCCAACGTGCAATACCTCACACTTGTCAGTATTAAACTCCATCTGCCATTTTTCAGCCCATTTTTCCAACTGGTCCAAGTCCCTCTGCAGGCTCTGAAAACCTTCCTCACTGTCTAGTACACCTCCAATCTTTGTATCATCAGCAAACTTGCTGATCCAATTTACTACATTATCATCCAGATCATTGATATAGATGACAAATAACAATGGACCCAGCACTGATCCTTGTGGCACACCACTAGTCACAGGCCTCCACTCAGAGAAGCAATTTTCTACCACCACTCTCTGGCTTCTTCCATCGAGCCAATGTCCAATCCAATTTACCACCTCTCCATGTATACCTAGCGACTGAATTTTCCTAACTATCCTCCCATGCAGGACCTTATCAAAGGCCTTACTGAAGTCCATGTAGACAATATCCACTGCCTTCCCTTCATCCACTTTCCTGGTAACCTCCTCGAAAAACTCCAACAGATCGGTCAAACATGACCTACCACGCACAAAGCCATGTTGACTCTCCCTAATAAGCCCCTGTCTATCCAAATGCTTGTAGATTCTGTCTCTTAGTACTCCCTCCAATAACTTACCTACTGCTGACGTTAAATTCACCGGCCTATAATTTCCCGGATTACTTTTCGATCCTTTTTTAAACAATGGAACAACATGAGCCACTCTCCAATCCTCCGGCACTTCACCCGTAGACAGCGACATTTTAAATATTTCTGCCAGGGCCCCCGCAATTTCAACACTAGTCTCCTTCAAGGTCCGAGGGAACACCCTGTCAGGTCCCGGGGATTTATCCACTTTAATTTTCCTCAAGAAAGCAAGCACCTCCTCCTTTTCAATCTGTACAGTTGCCATGGTCTCACTACTTGATTCCCTCAATTCCATAGATTTCATGCCAGCTTCCTTAGTAAATACAGACGCAAAAAACCTATTTAAGATCTCCCCCATTTCCTTTGGTTCCGCACAAAGCCGACCACTCTGATCTTCAAGAGGACCAATTTTATCCCTTACAATCCTTTTGCTCTTAATATACTTGTAAAAGCTCTTTGGATTATCCTTCACTTTGACTGCCAAGGCAACCTCATGTCTTGTTTTTGCCCTCCTGATTTCTTTCTTAAGTATTTTCTTGCACTTCTTATACTCCTCAAGCACCTGATTTACCCACTGTTTCCTGTACATTTCATACAACTCCCTCTTCTTCTTTATCAGAGTTGCAATATCCCTTGAGAACCAAGGTTCCTTATTCCTATTCAATTTGCCTTTAATCCTGACAGGAACATACAAACTCTGCACTCTCAAAATTTCCCCTTTGAAGGCTTCCCACCTACCAATTACATCTTTGCCAGAGAACAACCTGTCCCAATCCACGCTTTTTAGATCCTTTCTCACTTCTTCAAATTTGGCCTTCTTCCAGTTCAGAACCTCAACCCTAGGACCAGATCTATCCTTGTCCATGATCAAATTGAAACTAATGGCGTTATGATCACTGGAACCAAAGTGCTCCCCTGCACAGACTTCCGTCACTTGCCCTAATTCGTTTCCTAACAGGAGATCCAATATTGCATCCCATCTAGTTGGTCCCTCTATATACTGATTTAGAAAATTTTCCTGAACACATTTTACAAACTCTAAACCATCTAGACCCCTAACAGTATGGGAGTCCCAATCAATGTATGGAAAATTAAAATCCCCTACCACCACAACTTTATGTTTCCTGCAGTTGTCTGCTACCTCTCTGCAGATTTGCTCTTCCAAGTCTCGTTGACTTTTGGGTGGTCTGTAATACAATCCCACTAATGTGGCCATACCTTTCCTGTTTCTCAGCTCTACCCATAAGGACTCAGTAGACAAGCCCTCTAATCTGTCCTGCCTGAGCACTGCTGTAATATTTTCCCTAACAAGCAATGCTACACCCCCACCTTTCATTCCTCTGCCTCGATCACATCTGAAACATCAGAACCCCGGAATATTAAGCTGCCAGTCCTGCCCCTCCTGTAGCCAAGTTTCACTAATTGCTACAACATCATAATTCCACGTGTCAATCCACGCCCTCAACTCATCCGCCTTCCCCGCAATACTCCTAGCAGTGAAATATATACACCTCAGAAGATTTTTACCACCACTCACAACCTTTCTATCAGCGGATTTGCTTAAACTTTCAATATCATTTATTTTCACCCCAGCCACACTGTCAGCTCTGGCACTGTGGTTCCCATCCCCCTGCAAATCTAGTTTAAAGCCACCCCAATAGCACTAACAAACCTCCCTGAAAGGATATTGGTCCCCCTGTGGTTCAAGTTTAACCCGTCTCTCTTGTACAGGTCCCACCTGCCCCAGAAGAGGTCCCAATGATCCTGAAATCTGAAACCCTGCCCCCTACACCAGTTCCTCAGCCACTTGTTCCTCCTCCAGAGCATCCTATTCCTACCCTCACTGGCACCTAGCACAGGTAGCAATCCTGAGATTACCACCCTTGAGGTCCTGCTTTTCAACTTCCTACCAAGCTCTCTATACTCACTGTCCAGGACCTCTTCACTCTTCCTTGCTATGTTATTGTGCACCACGACATCTGGCTGGTCACCCTCCCACTTCAGAATGTCATGCAATCGATCAGAGACATCCTTTACCCTGGCACCCGGGAGGCAACAAACCATCCTGGATTCTCTGTCACGACCACAGAACCTCCTATCTGCACCTCTAACTATCGAATCCCCTATCACTACCGCTCTCCTCTTTTCCCCCCTCCCTTCTGCACTGCAGAGCCAGACTCAGTGCCAGAGATCCGGCTACTGCAGCTAGTCCCAGGTAAGTCATCCCCCCCAACAGTATCCAATGTGGTATACTTGTTGCTGAGGGGAATGGCCACAGGGGAACCCTGCTCTGCCTGCCCTTTCCTCTTCCCTCGCCTGACAGTGACCCAATTTCCTGTCCTCTGCTCCTTTGGCATAACTACCTCCCTGTAGCTACGATCTATAATCTCCTCATTCTCCCAAATGATCCGCAGGTCATCCAGCTCCTGCTCCAGTTCCCTAACGCGATTTGTCAGGAGCTGCAGCTGGATGCACTTCTTGCAGGTGTCGTTGTCAGGGACACCGGAGGGCTCCCTGACTTCCCACATCCTGCAAGAGGAGCATTCCAACATCCTGCCTGGCATTCTCACTGCACTAAACAATCTGAACAAAAAACTTACCGGAACCTACCCTGGCCTCTGCCTGTTTGAGCCAAAGCCGTCCCACTCTGACACAGTCCACTCCGACGATGGCTGCTACAACGATGGCCGCTGTATATGGTGGTCTGCTTTTTAAACCTTGGCACGCTACGTCACGCGCCTGCACAGTGCAGACCCTTCTCCCCGAGCAGTTCTTAAAAAAAAAACGACTTTTTCGACCAGAGGCATGTGGGTTAGTAGGTTCGCTCCCACTAACGGTTGCCCCTCATGTGCTGGAGTCTACGTGGGAGTAGTGGAATAGGTTAGAGTTTGGGACTTGAGGATGACGTTGATGGAAACTGGCAGAAATAATGTTGCTTTAGTGTAGATGGGTGTTTGATGGCCAGAGAAGTCTTGGTGGACCAGAGGGCCTGCTGGAATGCGATGGGACTCTCTGCTGTATAGTTATGGCTGCCATTCTATTTTACTTCTGAAATTCATTAGGAACAAAGCTGGTACAGTATGTTCAGTGCAACCAACAGGAGATGAATTTTTCAAGTCAAGTCAAGTCAAGTCACTTTTTATTGTCATTTCGACCATAACTGCTGGTACTGTACACAGTAAAAACGAGACAACATTTTTCAGGCAATGGTATGTGGAGTTTATTCTACCAGTGCACATGGTAGCGCAGTGGTTAGCACAACGGACTACAGTGCAGGTGACATGGGTTCAATTCCCACCACTGCCTGTATGTTCTCTTCGTGACCACGTCGGTTTCCTCCGGGTGCTCTTGTTTCCTCCTACTGTCCAAAGACTTACTGGTTGGTAGGTTAATTGGTCATTGTAAATTGTCTCATGTTTAGGCTAGGATTAAATCAGGGATTGCTGAGAGACTTGGCTCAAAGGGCTGGAAAGGCCTTCTGCGCTGATCTCAGTAAATAAATAAATGACAAGATCATCTGAAACAAGTTTCAGGAACCTTTAATTATTACATGTCTGCTGTAGAGGTGTAGCTAGAGACAAGGCTACTGTTCAGATTCCAGTGGCTTTGACCACTTTTTTCTTCATTGGCAGCTCTTTGCTCTTAAACGATTGCTGAATGAACATTCCTTTCCAATACCTACGTATTGCAAAAGGAATAACTTGTTTCTTGTTTCTCCTGTTGCAAAGGAGAAACAGGACACTATCAGCCAACTTGTTTGCTGCGACAGATGAAGAAATTATTCATTGAACACAGAACAGAACAGTACAGTACAGCAACAAGTCTCTCAGCCCATAATTTTGTGCCGAAACAGCTAAAAAGTAAATTATAAGAACCCCCAAAACTAATTCTTCCTACCTCCACAATATCCATATCCTTCCATCTTCCTCACATCCATGTGCCTATCTAAACGTTGACTTAAGAGTCTCTAATATAATTTGCCTCGACCACCAAAACAGGCATCCGAGAAAACAACTTACTCCTCACATCCCCTTTGAACCTACCGGCTCTCACCTTCAATGCATGCCCTCTGGCATTAGACATTTCTACCCTGAAAAAAAAGATGTTCTCTGCCTACTCTGTCTATGCCTCTCATAATCTTATAAACCTCCATCAGATCTGCCCTCAGCCTCCACCACTCCAGAGAAAACAACCGCAGTTTGTCCAGCCTCTCGTGATAGCACGTGCCCTCTAAGCCAGGCAGCATCCTGGTAAGCCTCTTCTGCACCCTCATGTCATACTAAAACACTACACGTGTATTTAGTTGACATGCAATATGCTTCATTCTGACTGGAAGATTTGCACATTGGATTTGGCCCTACCAATAGTCAGTTTCAAATGTTAATGTAATCCCTTGGGGCACCAGTATTGCACACTCTAATACAGCGGTCCCCAACCACTGGGCCGCAAAGCATGTGCTACCAGGCTGCAAGGAAATGATATGAGTCAGCTGCACCTTTCCTCATTCCCTGTCACGCACTGTTGAACTTGAACATAGGGTTGCCAACTGTCCTGTATTTGCCGGGACATCCCGTATATTGGGCTAAATTGGTTTGTCCCATACGGGACTGCCCTTGTCCCGTATTTCCCCCGCTAAGGTAGAGCATTCCAATGAAACCTTTCATGCCGAAATGGTGTGAAGAAGCAATTACCATTAATTTATATGGGAAAATTTTTTCAGTGTTCCCAGACCCAAAAAATAACCTACCAAATCATACTAAAGCCAAAAATAAATAACACTAACATATAGTAAAAGCAGGAATGAGATGATAAATACACAGCCTATATAAAGTAGAAATAATGTATGTACAGCCTTGCCGGGAAGATGAAGGCAAAACCGATTTGTGGGGGGAAAATCGGCACGTACGCACATGCTCAAACAGGCGCCCGCGCAAGGCTTCATGGTCATGGTGGTCTTTCCTGGGGTAAAGTGTCCCGGGATTTGACTGCTACTTTTGTCCCTTATTTGGGAGTGAGAAAGTTGGCAACCCTAACTGTAAAAGACATGTTGAGGTGAGTTTAACCCTACTTGAACACCCCTCACCCCCCCCCCATCCCCGGTCGGCCGGTCCGCAAGAATATTGTCAATATTAAACCGGTCCGCGGTGCAAAAAAGGTTGAGGAGCCCTGCTCTAATAACTGACTGAGCTACCAGCACCTTGCACTATGCTTTCTAAGATCTGAGCAGCTACTCACAGGCTGAGAGAATTTCCATTGGTTTTGCATTATTAGTATTTGAAGGATTTCGTTCTGCAAGAGGTTAAATACCTACAGACTAGTAATGAGCATAACGCAGCAGCTAGATTCAGTAGTCCATGAAAATGGGGCCAATGTTTGTGATGAACCCATTATTTTGAGTGGAATGCAGACAGCATGCTAACTTTCTACTCCATCGACTCTATAGCCAGCACTAATGAGGTACAAAAACAGAAGGAAGACGCCCTGATTGATCAGCACCAGTTAAAACTAAGCTGCGCTTCAAAATAGATATTGACCATTGTGGTGGGAGCAGGTTTACTAAAAGTAAAGCAGAATCATTCAACCTTGAAAATAACACAACATTCAGGAGCAAGCTCCAATTTATAGATTAATATGTGTTATCACACAGAGAGTGTGTTCTTCACACAGAGAGTGGACAATGAATCCTTGTACACTAGTTCATTTCCCCCCCTTTTTTTGCTCCCTTTTCACAATAATTTATTTTATAAATATATATTTCTTATCATAATTTATATATTTCTATTATTATACATTGCAATATACTGCTGTCGCAAAATAACAAATTTCACGACATGTGCCTGTGATATTAAACATGATTCTGAACTGTAAATGACCCATAATGCGGGGAGTTGAGGGAGAGAATGGGATTGAAGGGATTGTTCTGAGATTTGGCTTAGACTTTCATTGGGACAAATGGCTAAGTGGGACGTTTGTAAGGTACCATAAGGAGAATTCCTCGGTGAACTTTCAGGGTGAGGCAGGGTTCCTTCTGAGCTGCTCCTTAGCTTTTCCCTCTTCCTTTTCTACCAGTTAATCACCACCTTTCTAAAAAGCAGTCAGGGATTATCAATGAATGGCAGCCTTGCTAGCAATGCCCAGAGCCTGTAAAGAATAAAGAAAGCTTGTCATGTTCTGACTGCCTTCTGTTCATTTTCCCATTCTGGTCATGAACTCACATGAGAAAGTGTCCTGCTTAGAGTAGAAGACTTAAATTTAGAGAAAAAGTTCAAGTTTAACTATCATTCAACCTTAAATGAATAGAGCCAAATGAAACAGCATTCCTCCGGGGCCAAGGTGTAAAACACATTACCAACAGCACACTGCACAAATTGCACACTTTTTTTGTGTGCCATACTCTGCCAGAGCCTCGGCGACCACTTTTTCAAGTGTTTGTCTTGGAAGAAAGAATCTGTGAGTGGTCCCCCATGTCCTTCTCACAGCGCAGTTTTTTTTTACAAGGCCGAGTTGTGAGCTCGACACTCAACCCGGCAGGGATGGAAAGTGTGCCTGGGAGCAGCCCGACTGGATTCGAACTCGGGAATCTTCTCCCCGGAGTCCGGCGCTGATGTCACTGCGCTACCAGCCGGCACATACAATTGCACATACGGTTACGATTTCAGGAAGCATACAGTCACAAAGAGAAAAAACAACATATCCCAAGTCCCTGAATAACATGACTGTAGAATTGATGGTAAATTGACCTAGAACAAGGAACAAATTAATTCACCATATATATTTACATGTATTTGGAATTTGCTGTGATGTGTTGGCATGGCATGCAACAAAATAACACTTTCAACAATTATAAAGAATTATATGAAAATAAGTTAGAGGATAAAGTACAGATATGGAATAAAATGTGCATAAATACATAAATACCAGCATGTATTTAACAGCATCATAAAAAGTGATATAAAACATTTATAGTGCATTGTTGTAATGGAGGTAATAGATAGTTGGCAGGAAACAGAAGCTCTCCAAATTTAATGCACTAGATCCCATCTGCAGGTGGATCACAAACTTCCTCTTTGGCAGGAAGCAGTAAGTGAGACGAGCACATCTCCACGTCCCATTCCTTCAATATTTACTGCGCCACTTCCTGCGGGCTGCTGCCATTTTCATCAATTGCAGAAAGTATCAAACACTCCCAGGTTTGTGCTCTCGGACTCAAAATAACCTGCACCTTGTTGATGATCCCTCTAAGTCACAATGGTGGGCGCCCTGTGGGAAGTAAGGGAGGACATTAGCTGCATTGTGGGCTCCAAAAGGAGAGCACTGACATTGACTTTGATCAATGAACGGTGCAGATTTATGATTTACTGACTCTACATCTTTCCAGCAGGAATTCACTCCGCACCCAATAGCACACTTATCAATATACCACCAACACAAATTGCCCCTCAAAATGGGGCACAAGCAGTGATTGCCGTTTTTTGTTAGAGTTCAAGGGTACTTGTAGTGCTCCAAAACAGTGCTGCTGATTTTGTTTACCTCTTGAATTATTAATATGAACAACAGTGAGGTCTCATGCCTGGGGCACTTATTATTGTTCAATTAGGAAGACGGGTAGTTTATATTTTTGCTGCAACTTCATTTAATCCCTCCGGAGATGCCATAAGCAGTGTTTTTAAATAAGGTAATTGTACAGTTTCGGAGCTGTGCTGAACTACAGAGTATGTGGTTTTCAGATTAAATGTGTATTTTCTTTTGTTAAATAGCAAATTGCTGCATCGGGCCACGGCAAAGTAACAAGGGCTGAAGGTGTCTCTGTACATACTGATCCAATGATCTCATCAAGGTGAAAAAAGCAAAACGCTTGGAGGGTGACAAAAGAAAATCCTAATTAAATGTATCCGGGACTGTTTAGTCTGTGAACTCCTGTATTTACCATTAGTAAAGGCCGATTTATACTTGCGCGTACTAGCTTGCGCTGTAGCCTACGCAAGTGGGCTCCGCCGTAGTGAGCATTTATACTTATGTGTTGGTGTGTCTGTGTCACACCACAGTTCACCACCAAAACGCTAGTTGGCGGTGGGGTTTCTATGCCACTGTGTTGAGTTTCTTCATGTTGAAACTCAACACGAAGAAACTCAAACTTCAAACAATGGCGACTGAAACTGAAGGAGGGTGAATTTTCTGTGCTTGTCCAGCCACTGAGAGACATGGACAAGGAAATGCATTTCAAATATTTTCCGACGTCGGCAGGCAGATTTGACAATTTGGTTCATTGTCTCCAACCATTTCTTTTGCGTCAGTGTATGCACAGTATACTCAGAGACTGGCAATCACCATTCGAGTTTTAACTTCAGGTGGAAGTCAACAGGCTGTAGTAGCTAGCTACAAACTGGCGTCAAGCACAGGGTCCTCCATAATTTCGGAGGTCTGTAAAGCTTTATGGAAAGTATTGCAGCCAGAGTTCCTTCCCTGCCTTCAGTTGCCCAATGGCAAGCTATTGCAGCGTAGGATGAAATGCGATGCTACCAAGTGGACTAATCACAGTGGTTGTGGTCTGCGTCGCCGCGATGCGTAGTTACATTTTGGGAGAGGTGCGCGTTAGGCTATGGCGTAGGGTTTGTATAGAGTACAGCGTAGGGTGCGCCGCCATGCTGTACCTACGGCGTACATTTGACGCACAAGTATAAATCAGCCTTTAGATTCAATTTGAATAACTAGGCACAAAGGAATCTGACTTAGTAACTTTAAAAGACAGACAATGAAGCCCATAAAATAGGATCTGTGGTGATATCCTATCAGCAATTCCATCACTATACCACTTGATATGACATTTCTTTTATATGCTACTAATTGTAGTATAGTTGTATTCAAAGATTAAATATCAAACTATTGTAAAGTTATTCTTAATTCAGCTCATTCAATAAGACACACATTATGTTTATTGTAACAAGGAAATGATGGGCAGTCAAGTACTGAGGAATCTTTCAAAAATATTTTGTTCACACAGTATGGTACAAAATGTCCCCATTGGTTTGTTGCATAGCAATGTATGTCAATGGAAATTTCTGTTTTGGCAGTGAGGGGTCTGTCCACATCAGGGTCTGTGCCATCTACAGTGCCTATAAAAAGTATTTACCCACCCCTTGGCAGTTTTCATGTTTTATTGTTTTACAATACTGAATCACAGTGGATTTAATTTGGCTTTTTTGACACTATCAACAGAAAAAGACTCTTGTGTCAAAGTGAAAACAGATCTCTACAAAGTGATCTCAATTAATTACATACATAAAACACAAAATAATTGATTGTATAAGTATTCCAAAACCACCCCCTCCCCCCTTAATCAGACACACCAAATCATCACTGGTGCAGCAAACTGGTTTTATAAGTCACATAATTAATTCAATGGAGGTCACCTGTGTGTAATCAAAGTGTTTCAATTGATTGTGGTAAAAATCAATTTCCAATTTACAGTTGGAAGGTCCAACCGCTGGTGTTTCAGTATCCAAGAAAAAACTGTAACAGGGAAACAACAGAACACTACAAACAACTCTGCGAAAGGGTTATTGAAAAACACAAGTCAGGAGATGGATACAAGGAAATCTCCAAGACACTGAATATCCCTTGGAGTACAGTTAAGAAATAGAAATCATCAAGAAATGGAAAGAATATGGTGCATCTGTAAATTTGCCCACAGCAGGCATTCCTCAAAAATTGAGTGACCATGCAAGAAGGGGACTACTGAGGGAGACCACCAAGAGACTGATGACAACTCTGGAGGAGTTACAAGCTTCAGTGGCTGAGATGGGAGAGACTGCGCGTACACAACTGTTGCCCGGGTGCTTCATCAGTCGCAGCTTTACAAGAGAGTGACAAGGAGAAAGCCACTTTTGAAAAAAACTCACATGAAATCTCAGCTAGAGTTTGCCAGAAGGCTTGTGGGAGACTCCGAAGTCATCTGAAAGAAGGTTCTATGGTCTGATGAAACCAAAATTGAGATTTTTGGCCACCAGACTAAACGCTACGTTTGACATTAAGGCAAACACTGCACATCATCAAAAACACACCATCCCTACCGTGGAGCATGGTGGTGGCTGCATCATGCTGTGGGGATGCTTCACTGCAGCAGGCCCTGTAAGACTTGTGAAGGTAGAGGGTAAAATGATTAAACAAAATACAAGAAAATCCTGGAGGAAAACCTGATGTAGTCAGCAAAAGAACTGCAACTTGGGAGAAGATTTGTTTTCCAGCAAGACAATGACCCAAAACATAAAGACAAAGCTACACAGGAATGGCTTAGAAACAACAAACTTAGTGTCCTGGAGTGGCTAAGTCAGCTTCCAGACCTCAATCCAATTGAGAATTTGTGGCTGGACTTGAAAAGGGCTGTCCACTCACAAACCCCATGCAATCTGACAGAGCTTGAGCAGACTTGAAAAGAAGAATCAGGTATAATTGCAGTGTCCAGCTGTGCAAAGGTGTAAGAGAACTATCTGAACAGACACAAGGCTCTAATTGCTGCCAAAGGTGAGACACCAGACACCGCATAATAGGATAGAATTTTTTCATTTGGTGTGTGTCAAAGGGCTAAACTTAATGGTGTCACCTAAGTATCTAAGATTTAGTTGGATTGCTATTTACAGGAATGTGATCAATAGTGTCATACAGTACAGAAACAGCCAATCGACCCATCTTGTTCAATACCGATGAAGTTGCCCAACTAGGCTATTCTCATTTCCCTGGGGTTCACTCATATCCATATGAACCCTTCCTAAAAGAATGAGGGGGGATCTCACTAAAATCTATTGAGTATTGAAAGGCATAAAGTGGAAGCAGAGAGGCTGTTTCCCATAGTGCGGGAGTCTAGGACCAGAGGGCACAGTCTTGGAATACAAGGTCATTCCTTTAGGACAGAGATGAGGAGGAATTTCTGTAGCCAAAGGGTGGTGAATTTGTGGAATTCATTGCCACAGACGTCTGTGGAGGCCAAGTCATTGAGTATATTTAAAGCCGAAGTTGATAGGTTCTTGGTTAGTAAGGGAGTCAAAGGTTATGGGGAGGGAAGGCAGGAGAATGGGGTTGAGAAGGAAAATAAATCAGCCATGATGGAACGATGTAGTGGACTTGGTGGGCTGAATGGCCTAATTCTGCTTCAGTGTTTTATGGTCAAATGGTCTTATGGTCTTATCCATGTATCAATTGAAATGTCTTTTAAATGTTGTTATTATATATCTCACAACCACTTCTTCTATCAGCTCGATCCACATACATACCACCTCTGCATGAAAATGTTGTCTCTCAGGTTCCTATTAAATCTTTCCCCTCTCACCTTAAACTTATATATCTAAATTCCTGATTCCCCAGTGTGCATTCACCCTATATATGCTGCTCGTGATTTTATACACCACTATAAGATCTCTCCTCAGTTTCCTGTGCTCCAAGGAAAAATATCCTAATGCTCAACCTCGCCTGTAATCCAGTCCCTCAAGCCTTGGCTACATTGTTGTAAATTCTGTTAACATCGCAGGCTGAAATATTACTGATTGACCCCATGGTCTAAAAGGCACTAGTCTCTTGCTGCTCTAAGAGGGGTCTGGAGTTCAGGAGCTGAGGCAGCATGGTAGCGTAGTGGTTAGGACGTGACCCAGGTTCAATTCCCACCACTGCACGTAAGGAGTTTGTATGTTCTCCCCGAGACCACATAGGTTTCCTCCAAGTGCTCCAGTGTCCTCTCACAGTCCAAAAATGTACCCGTTGATAGGTTAATTCGTCATTGTAAATTATCCCGCGATTAGGCTAGGATTAATTTGGGGGGGAGGGGGGTTGCTGGGCAGCATGATTCCGAGGACTGGAAAGGCCTATTTTGCACCGTATCTCAATAAATCAATAAATGAAAACAGCTGGAAACACTGGACAGAATTGAGGAAAGAGCACATCTAACTCCTCTTCATGGAAGCTGGAATTAAGAAGTCTTACTTTGAAAGATCACTGAGACAGAAAGAATAAATAGCCCACCTGAAGAAATCAATTTTGTAACCGTAGCTTTTAAATGATCTTTGTGATATGATGATGCTGAATACATTTGCCTCCTTTGTACGTGGATCAAAGCTGACCATCTGGGCTGAGCATATAGGGATTAATCTGATGGGAAGGACAGCAGGTTTTCACGAGGACCTGATCTAATTACCAGATATTAATTTAAATGGATGCAAAATTGTCTGGGCTCTGTCACGGGCATGCGGTCACCTATCACCTGGGCAACTTGCCCAGGCTGATTATTCGTATACAGTTAGGGAGCGTGTCCTCCGCTGTTACCTATTCACAGCTAAGTATTTCAGTACTAAAATAATAACTAAAAGAGATCCTTTTATACTTGGTTGGAAAACAGAATATTTATATTCATATTCACACAATGCATTATAGAAGTCATGGATTTCTTTTTATTTGGAAAAGCACTGCAGAGAAAAACCTGCCAACACAAAGCAAGTCCAACCTTTTGTCATGTACCTCTGTGTCACTGATTTTATAGGTAACGTAACACAGAGTGACAGAGTGTTACAGCAGGGGAACAAACGACACAGCTCAAGTCTGCTCTGCTATTTTCTCCAGATGAGCCACTTATTCTAATCCATTCTCCTGTTCTTTCCTCATTGCATTCTTTGTATTCTATTCCTTCAAGAATCTAATTCCATTTTTAAGTTCTTGTGGACCTTACCTCAATAATGGTTTCCGCGTCTTGACATTTTTCTAGCACAAAGGCACCTAGGGTGATGGCACAAAACGTACTTGATAAGAATTTATATAATCACAAAAGTCAACACCTAACATAATGATGTATCTGATTAAAATGTCACACATTGTAGGGAGGGCAGAGAGGAGAACCTTTTCATCTTTCAAAAAGGACCTCAAATTTATCTTTCTCAGCTTACAGATTCACAGATTAGGATACCATTTATTGAATCATAGATACTATATTGAATAATGCAACATGCAGTATTTGATAAATGTAGGCTTTCAGGAAAAAAATTGCAGTATCTCTAAATTGCTTTTAAATGAAAAGATTTTGTGTTTAGCAGAGATAAGGCTGCCATTAACATTGCACCAGATTCACTTTGCAGAATCAAATAGATATGTTCAGTCCTTGACCTGCCACTTAATGCTAATTTGAGTTCTTATAAAAAACGGGAAGTGAAATTGGTAAACAACAGGAATTCTGCAGATGCTGGAAATTCAAGCAACGTACATCAATACACCAGCAACTTTGATGTATGTTAAGTGAGATTGGTATTAATCTGAAGGGCATCTCAAGGAGGGGTAATGCAATAATCTTCAGAGTGTAAATCCAATTGTGATTGTATGGGGTCACGTTGGAATTATGCCCAATGCAATTCAATCCTTTATTTCAAGGACACAAAGGCCTTCAACTTCTTTACGGGGGACTTCTGCAGGAAATCGTCATCAACAGGCTACAAACGTGTAAAGAAGGTGACTGACAATTCAATGCCAGATTCTTCAATTATTGTCAAGTGCTGAGAGCAATAAAGAAAGACTGGGCACTCTGGTGCATGGGTCAGGGCCGTCAATGTTGAACTGTAAATGCAAAAATCAGAGCAATGTAAGCTCAATCATCATCGGTCACCGGAGTTTCCATTCCAGTTAGTGAGCCCGCAGTTCATTAGTGGCCCTCCACCACGAAACCATATTCCTGAGCAAGCTGCTGTGATTCCTTTCTTCTGCAGCTCCCTGCTCTTCCTGTCTTTAATTAATTCCCAAGGAGTGGAAATTACTGGCAATGCTGGCATTTAGCTGCCTGTGAACAGTGGTCTGCAGTTATATCTAGGCCAGACTACGATTGTCCTGTGAAAGCCATTAGTGAACCAGATGGATTGCTATGAAATCCTGATAGCTTCATGATCATTAGAAACATCAGGCTTATTTGATTACCCGGATTTTAAATTCTCTTCCTGTTGTGGAGGCACTTGCATTTACTTCTCCAGATCAACTGCCTAAGCCTTGGGCAGAAAACCAGCACAATGCTTTCATACCTTGTCAGCTGTCCGTCTGGAGATAAACATCAATGGTAGGACTTCTCAAGCGGACCTGTCAATGAGCTCCAGGGCTCCAAAAAGAGATGCCTGACAACTTGAAGTTGCATTCAGCGAGGTTTAGGTGCCTTGAGGAAATCTGGAGACTTCTTCCGATATTCACCTGCCAGAATTTCCAGAACATTAGCCTACACTGCAATTAAATTTTGACTACAGAGGGCAGGATTTAATAATCATAATGGGAGAAGGATACTTCAGCTGCCTCATTCCTGCACCTTCCCACCATGTTCTCTCTTGGGATCACCAATCTCCCTTGTACTTCCAGTGAGCATTGGCACACAATATCCCAGAAGATATCTGCAGACCCAGAATGATATGGTGTATGGAGGCACAGGAGCCTGCAGATGCTAGAACCTGGAGAAACACAAAGTCCTGGAGGAAATCAGCAGGACATGCAGATAATGCTTGTTGTGCTTAATTCCTCCAGTGTATCATGTGTGGTTTAAGGAATCTTTGTCTGATCGCACCTGCATCTTCTTCTGTAACATTCTTAGGTGGTGTCGCCAACGGTTTACACGGTGCAGCTGAAATCGAGTTGTACACACTGACATCTCACCTGTTGAGCCCAAACTATTTGGGAAACCTGGAAACAATAATTACAGTGGTTGGGTTGAAAAGGCTTTCACAAAAGTAGCGCAGGATATTTTAAGTTTGTTGCCCATTAATATAAACTTCCTCAACCCTCTCTCAGTTCACTCGGAAGCTCCTTGCTCCTTGCATATAGATGGCACAAGTAATTTTCATATCATCATATCTCTTGTAATATTCTTAATGCTGTAATTTATTGGCAAGTCACATAAAGATAACCAGCAGGCCAGGCAGCATCTGTAGGAAGAGGTGCAGTCGACGTTTCAGGCCGAGACCCTTCGTCAGGACTAACTGAAGGAAGAGTGAGTAAGGGATTTGAAAGTTGGAGGGGGAAGGGGAGATCCAAAATGATAGGAGAAGACAGGAGGGGGAGGGATAGAGCCGAGAGCTGGACAGGTGATAGGCAAAAGGGGATACGAGAGGATCATGGGACAGGAGGTCCGGGAAGAAAGACAAGGAGGGGGGGGGTAACCCAGAGGATGGGCAAGAGGTATATTCAGAGGGACAGAGGGAGAAAAAGGAGAGTGAGAGGAAGAATGTGTGCATAAAAATGAGTAACAGATGCGGTACGAGGGGGAGGTGGGGCCTTAGCGGAAGTTAGAGAAGTCGATGTTCATGCCATCAGGTTGGAGGCTACCCAGTCGGAATATAAGGTGTTGTTCCTCCAAGCTGAGTGTGGCTTCATCTTTACAGTAGAGGAGGCCGTGGATAGACATGTCAGAATGGGAATGGGATGTGGAATTAAAATGTGTGGCCACTGGGAGATCCTGCTTTCTCTGGCGGACACAGCGTAGATGTTCAGCAAAGCGGTCTCCCAGTCTGCGTCGGGTCTCGCCAATATATAAAAGGCCACATCGGGAGCACCGGACGCAGTATATCACCCCAGTCGACTCACAGGTGAAGTGATGCCTCACCTGGAAGGACTGTTTGGGGTCCTGAATGGTGGTAAGGGAGGAAGTGTAAGGGCATGTGTAGCACTTGTTCCGCTTACACGGATAAGTGCCAGGAGGGAGATCAGTGGGGAGGGATGGGGGGGACGAATGGATAAGGGAGTCGCGTAGGGAGCGATCCCTGCGGAATGCAGAGAGAGGGGGGGAGGGAAAGATGTGCTTAGTGGTGGGATCCCGTTGGAGGTGGCGGAAGTTACGGAGAATAATATGTTGGACCCGGAGGCTGGTGGGGTGGTAGGTGAGGACCAGGGGAACCCTATTCCTAGTGGGGTGGTGGGAGGATGGAGTGAGAGCAGATTTACGTGAAATGGGGGAGTCCTTCCAGGTGAGGCATCACTTCACCTGTGAGTCGACTGGGGTGATATACTGCGTCCGGTGCTCCCGATGTGGCCTTTTATATATTGGCGAGACCCGACGCAGAC
This sequence comes from Mobula hypostoma, assembly GCF_963921235.1. Taxonomy (NCBI): domain Eukaryota; kingdom Metazoa; phylum Chordata; class Chondrichthyes; order Myliobatiformes; family Myliobatidae; genus Mobula; species Mobula hypostoma. The sequence continues at coordinate 14,683,604 of NC_086123.1, forward strand.
TGGGAGACCGCTTTGCTGAACATCTACGCTCTGTCCGCCAGAGAAAGCAGGATCTCCCAGTGGCCACACATTTTAATTCCACATCCCATTCCCATTCTGACATGTCTATCCACGGCCTCCTCTACTGTAAAGATAAAGCCACACTCAGGTTGGAGGAACAACACCTTATATTCCGTCTGGGTAGCCTCCAACCTGATGGCATGAACATCGACTTCTCTAACTTCCGCTAAGGCCCCACCTCCCCCTCGTACCCCATCTGTTACTCATTTTTATGCACACATTCTTTCTCTCACTCTCCTTTTTCTCCCTCTGTCCCTCTGAATATACCTCTTGCCCATCCTCTGGGTCACCCCTCCCCCTTGTCTTTCTTCCCAGACCACCTGTCCCATGATCCTCTCGTATCCCCTTTGTCAATCACCTGTCCAGCTCTCGGCTCTATCCCTCCCCCTCCTGTCTTCTCCTATCATTTTGGATCTCCCCCTCCCCCTCCAACTTTCAAATCCCTTACTCACTCTTCCTTGTAAAAGCTTTTATAGATATGTAAAAAGGAAAAGACTGGTAAAGACAAATGTAGGTCCCCTGCAGACAGAAACAGGTGAATTGATTATGGGGAGCAAGGACATGGCAGACCAATTGAATAGTTACTTTGGTTCTGTCTTCACTAAGGAGGACATAAATAATCTTCCAGAAATAGTAAGGGACAGAGGGTCCAAAGGGATGGAGGAACTGAGGGAAATACATGTTAGTAGGGAAGTGGTGTTAGGTAAATTGAAGGGATTGAAGGCAGATAAATCCCCAGGGCCAGATGGTCTGCATCCTAGAGTGCTTAAAGAAGTAGCCCAAGAAATAGTGGATGCATCAGTGATAATTTTTCAAAACTCGATAGATTCTGGACTAGTTCCTGAGGATTGGAGGGTGGCTAATGTAACCCCACTTTTTAAAAAAGGAGGGAGAGAGAAACCGGGGAATTATAGACCGGTTAGCCTAACGTCAGTGGTGGGGAAACTGCTGGAGTCAGTTATCAAGGATGTGATAACAGCACATTTGGAAAGCGGTGAAATGATCGGACAAAGTCAGCATGGATTTGTGAAAGGAAAATCATGTCTGACGAATCTCATAGAATTTTTTGAGGATGTAACTAGTAGAGTGGATAGGGGAGAACCAGTGGATGTGGTATATTTGGATTTTCAAAAGGCTTTTGACAAGGTCCCACACAGGAGATTAGTGTGCAAACTTAAAGCACACGGTATTGGGGGTAAGGTATTGGTGTGGGTGGAGAATTGGTTAGCAGACAGGAAGCAAAGAGTGGGAATAAACGGGACCTTTTCAGAATGGCAGGCGGTGACTAGTGGGGTACCGCAAGGCTCAGTGCTGGGACCCCAGTTGTTTACAATATATGTTAATGACTTGGATGAGGGAATTAAATGCAGCATCTCCAAGTTTGCGGATGACACGGAGCTGGGTGGCAGTGTTAGCAGTGAGGAGGATGCTAAGAGGATGCAGGGTGACTTGGATAGGTTGGGTGAGTGGGCAAATTCATGGCAGATGCAATTTAATGTGGATAAATGTGAAGTTATCCACTTTGGTGGCAAAAATAGGAAAACAGATTATTATCTGAATGGTGGCCGATTAGGAAAAGGGGAGGTGCAACGAGACCTGGGTGTCATTATACACCAGTCATTGAAAGTGGGCATGCAGGTACAGCAGACGGTGAAAAAGGCGAATGGTATGCTGGCATTTATAGCGAGAGGATTCGAGTACAGGAGCAGGGAGGTACTACTGCAGTTGTACAAGGCCTTGGTGAGACCACACCTGGAGTATTGTGTGCAGTTTTGGTCCCCTAATCTGAGGAAAGACATCTTTGCCATAGAGGGAGTACAAAGAAGGTTCACCAGATTGATTCCTGGGATGGCGGGACTTTCATATGAAGAAAGACTGGATGAATTGGGCTTGTACTCGTTGGAATTTAGAAGATTGAGGGGGGATCTGATTGAAACGTATAAGATCCTAAAGGGATTGGACAGGCTAGATGCAGGAAGATTGTTCCCGATGTTGGGGAAGTCCAGAACGAGGGGGCACAGTTTGAGGATAGAGGGGAAGCCTTTTAGGACCAAGATTAGGAAAAACTTCTTCACACAGAGAGTGGTGAATCTGTGGAATTCTCTGCCACAGGAAACTGTTGAGGCCAGTTCATTGGCTATATTTAAGAGGGAGTTAGATACGGCCCTTGTGGCTACGGGGGTCAGGGGGTATGGAGGGAAGGCTGGGGCAGGGTTCTGAGTTGGATGATCAGCCATGATCATAATAAATGGCGGTGCAGGCTCGAAGGGCCAAATGGCCTACTCCTGCACCTATTTTCTATGTTTCTATGTCTCAGTTATTCCTGACGAAGGGTCTCGGCCTGAAACGTCGACTGCACCTCTTCCTACAGATGCTGCCTGGCCTGCTGCGTTCACCAGCAACTTTGATGTGTGTTGCTTGAATTTCCAGCATCTGCAGAATTCCTGTTGTTTAAAGATAACCAGGTTGTTCCTTCTCTTCTTTGGCCGGTCCTTTGGGTCAAGGAGGATTTTGTTTCCACTCGAATCCTGAGGGTTCTGAGATGGCTAACAAGCTCTGTGTGGGATCCACTGTCACAGAGGTCGACAGGACGGGTTGCTGGATTGATTAGGTCCTTGCACTCACCGACTGATTGCTCCAGGCCTCCTAGTGGAGAGACTCCAAGTGCTAAGCACCTTCCCATGTGCTTTTCCGCCAATCTCAATGGTCAAGGACCTCTGATACCCATGAGTCTGTGAGGATGTTATGTACAAGGAGGTTTTAAAGCATGCCCTCTCTCTTGGAAAAAATCTCCATGACGGAGCTCATAATAGAGTGTTTCCCAGAGTGCAGACAACACGGCCCACTATTTGAGTGTGGCGTGAACCTCAGTGCTGGGATCACAGGAGACTATCTGAGTATAGAGCAGAAAGCAAACTGCTGGAGTTACTCAGCAGGTCAGGGCAGCACCTGCAGAGTCAGAGGGATAACTGACATTTTGGGTTGATACCCTGCCTCGGACTTTCCTAATACCTCACTAAAAAGTGGCTCCTGAGGTATGACATTTAACCCAAAAAAATAAGCTTCAATCACACTGATGGAATCTGAACAAGTGTTCAAGGCAATTGCAACCACCAATTAAACAAAGTTGCTATGTCAATTAGGCAAAGAATCCTATCAAATAAAAATTAAGCTCTTTCCCTAATCTCCCTGGGTTCAAATGTAAACTAATTACATAGAAATTAAAGTGCTGGCAATAGTAACTTCCTTACCACGATAGATAATTCAAATCTCACCTTTCTATTCTGATAAACTCAAATATTGGTCACAAAAATGAATATTATTATGCAATTTGCCTTGTATGATTATTTATTGGAGGAATATCAAAGTCAAGGTAAAATTAATCATCAGAACACATACAACACTGAGATCCTTTTCCTGCGGGCATACTTAGCTTGCAGTTTTAGTATTACTGTATATGGCTTCTCCATAGAAGACAGGGGGTAACTTTGGAGGGGTGTTTCTCTAACTGGATGCCTGTGACCAGTGGTTTTCACAAGGATCGGTGCTGGGATTTTTGTGGCTCGTCTTGTATATAAATTATTTGGATGACATAGTAGCCGGGCTCATTATTAAGTTTAGAGTTGACACAAAAAAATTGGCAGAGTTGGCAACAGTGAAGGGGGCTGTCGAAGAAATCAGTGGGATAGAGACCAGATCAGAGAACTGGCAGATGGAGCTTAATTGGGAGAAGTATGAGGAGCAGCACGTTGGGAAATCAACTGCCAGAGGAAAGCAGACAGTAAATGGCAGGACCCTTAGGAGCACTAATGTACAGAGTGGTCTTAGGGTGCAAGACCACTGATCCCTGAAAGAAGCAACACAAGTAGATTGGGAGGTAAATAAAGCAAAAGGCATACTTGCCTACATCAGTCAGGGTGTTGAATATTACAAGTCAGGGAGTCGTGTTGCAATTGGATAAAATTCTACTTAGACTAAATCAGAATATTTGATGCAGTTTTGTGTGCTGCATTACATTAGTGGAGGCTTTGGAGAGGCTACAGAAGATGCTCACCAAGATATTGCCTAGATTAGAGTATTAACAAAAAGGAGATGTGGGACAAACTTGAACTCATCTCTCTGGGGCCTTGGAAGCTGAGGGACAACCTGATAGAGGTATAGAAAGAGACGATAGTCAGAGTCCTTTCCCCAGGGTGAAAATGTCCAATACTAGAGAACGTAGCTTTAAAGTAAGAGGGGGAGATATTGAAAGGAGATTTACAAGGCAAGTTTTCTTTTTACAGAGGTGCCTGGAACATGCTGCCGAGAGAAGCGGTGGAGACAGAAACAGCAGGAAAACGAACAGGGAGGGAATGCAGGTATAAAGCCAATGTGGAGACAGAGCAGATTAGTTTGGATTCATATCATGGTTGGCACCATCATTCAGGGCTGAAGGGTCATATATTAGACTAAGGACATTTCTCCAATAAATTAAAACTCAATTTATAAAGGCTCCTTTCTAATGATTTACAATGTGCAGCATGTGTCTGTATTCAAATCATGCTGCTAAGACTGGCTTTGTTCTGTTTCGTCTTAATTAATTATCATATCAAATTGTGGCACTAATAAATAATTTATTCATTTGTATAAAAGCACATCTAACATTCCACTAACATCACATACTCTTCCGTCTGGATTTCCTTTTATCATTAACAAAGAATAAATTAATGTTAATATGGGCAACAAGATTAGTGGGTGGCACTAAAGTGACCACTAAGGCTGCTTCTGTTACAACCAGAGTGTCTAATTAGCATTCAAATCACCATAGAATCCGGTTTCAAGGATGATTTATGAGAGAACCATGCCTAAATCATTTAAATATTACTCACTTATAGTCTTCATATAGTCTTCATATATATGCATCGCAAAGTTTGAGCAAGATTATCTTTAATTATCATAGTTATTCATGGTGAGAAATGTATAATTTTAAATCAACATGCTATTTTAATAAATCTAATTAACTGAAAATTGTTATCAAGTAAGTAAAATAGCAATTTTGCATTAAATCATGCTTCTGAGAATATTCTGGCAAGAGAGTTCACATAATGCAGAGAGTGGAAAATGTTCAAAGATTTTGGTATATCTTAGCAAATGTCTAATTGTCTTGCTGACATACTTATTTTAAATATTCCATTCAAATGTATATCAAATCTGTCTGGTAGGGTTGCCGGCAAAGCACTGGAAGATATTTTGAAATGCTGCTGGCATAGGCTCCTTTCATTCTCAAACAGGAGTCCAAGGCTCCACCTGGAAGCTGTCCCATTTGACCTACATCAAATGATGCGTGGTTCATTAAATAACCACAGAAAAAAATCCTTGAAACAATAATTATGTTTGCGTGAGTGAAAATTCGACCACTAACATGATCATTGTGAAATGCTGGCAAAAAAAGGAATAGTTATTTCTTTTTAATTGATGTCAAGAAGTGTACAGCATCATCACTTGCTTGATTTAACGATCTGATTCTCATATATGTAATCAGTGGCAGCTCTAATTTAGTTGATAACACTATTGCATCTAGATTAGAAGGTTGCAGTCCAAATCCTATTTCAGAGACTTGAGGACATAATATCTAGGCTGACATTTCAGTGCTCTACTGAGTGAAAGACGCACTGTTAAGGGAGATGTTTTTGCAGAATCAGATTTAATATCACAGGCATATATCACGAAATGTGTTATCTTTGTGGCCGCAGTATAATGCAATACATGATAACAGGGAAAAAGAACGGGAGTTACAGGAACTGGTTGGCATCCGTCTGTCTCGAAAGACGATGGGTGAAGATCTTGAGATGCCCAGTCAACAAGACCCCCTCTCGGCCTCACCAGTGTGGTCCAAAGGAAAGCTTATGAAGCAATACATTTGGCACCAACTTGGCTGCAGGAGCTGCCAGAAGGATGTTCAATGACGTCCAGCTGCTTTAGGGGCTCCACTCCGGATTTGCTGTCTGGGTTTACTCCTGTTGCCTTTGTCTCTCCCGAGGCTGCCCACAAGGCAGTGGGGCTATTTACCCATAGCTGGGGATCTGGTTCATGAGCAGCAGGGCGTGCCCACACACCGGTGGGCCTGTGTGCGATGTGAGCAGGGGCCAGGTCTCCTCCCTGTCTCTGTGGTTGATCCTGAGCCTGAAAGGAGTTCAGTTTCCGTGTGTCACCAGCGAGGAGGCACTACATGAGGCTTGCTGTTGGAGGACTATGTACTGGCAGGGAGAGACTGACACATTCACAAGATCACAAGATCACAAGATCACAAGACAAAGGAGCAGAAGTAGGCCATTCGGCCCATCGCCTCTGCTCCGCAGCTCCCCCATGAGCTAAACTATTCACCCATCTAGTTCCAATTTCCGGCTTTTTCCCCATATCCCTTGATACCCTGTCTAATTAGATACCTGTCAATCTCCTCCTTAAACACCCTCAAAGATCGGGCCTCCACAGCTGTATGTGGCAACGAATTCCACAAATCCACGACCCTCTGGCTAAAAAAATTTCTCCTCATCTCTGTTTTAACTGGGTACCCTCTAATTCTAAGACTATGGCCTCTTGTCCTGGACTCACCCACCAAGGGAAACAACCTTTCCACATCTACTCTGTCCAACCCCTTCAACATTAGGGAAGCTGAAAGTGAGAACAACAAGCCATACCCACTACACTGCCACACTAGACACATTACAACAACCATTTTGACACCAATTACAGTAAGTGTATGTGTATATATATATATATATATATATATATATATATATATATACTGTACTTCCTTCATTACAGCAAGTATACATACATACACACACACACACACATATATATATATATATATATAAATAGGTAAATTAGATAAGTAGTGCAAAAATAAAAATAAAGTAGTGAGATAATGTTCATGGGCTCAATGTCCATTCAGAAATTAGATGGCAGAGGGGAAGAAGCCGTTCCAAATCATCGAGTGAATGCCTTCAGGCCCCTGTATTTCCTTCATGATGGTAGCAATGAGAACAGGACTTTTTATGTTTTTTTATATAAAATATTAGATTGGTATCTATTACTTTGGGTAATGTAAACTATTCTATTACACATTTAAAAAGAAGAACAGGGAGCATTGCCACTGTCCTGGTCAATGGTGATCATTTGGTTAGCAGTAGTAAGATGCAATCTCATGTCATTATTACATCGCTGTTACTGGGAGCTAGCTGTGTTGAAAATGGGTGCTCTTTTGCAAAACTACAGCAGAGATTACACTTAAAAAACACTTTAAAAACAACTTAAGGTACCTTGAAAAAGTTGTGAAAGATGTTAGGGAGTATTCGGGAGTTATGTGAATATAGCAGATATTAATACAAATGATAAACGGGCTTCAGTTCTTATTGTAAATGCAAATAAGTTCAGGAAGCTTGCAATTACCTTCAGTTTATATTTGGTGATTGCAAGCAGTAAATTGATGTTAAAAGCACATCTGCTCCACGGACTAAAAGATTGCCAATGCAAGAGCCAAACATTAAAACAAATGCATTGTGTTAAGTGGCTTGTGTCAAACCAGGCAACATGGCTCTGATTAATGGATTGAGGGACAGTGCAAAACGGCAGCAATATATTGCTGATTGGAGAAAGGTAAAGGGAGGGAAGATATTCCCCCACAAACGGGTGACCAAGTCATGGTGAGGGAGCTGTCTGAAAAGGCAGGGTTTGCTCCTAGGTGGTTAAGACCAAAGGATGTGCTTCTGAAATATGGAACTTGGGTTGTGCAGAACGGGTGAGGCAGCCAGTGGAAACAGTGGACTGAGGGTAAAACATACCCACCTTCTTGTCACACTCACAGACAGAACAAGAGATCAAGTCCACCCATTGACAGTGTCATTACTGAGAAGCTAAGTGATGAACACCAGCCTGCTGCACCACCTCTCACCCCACCTGATGGAAGTAGACCCACAGATGAAAGAGAACGGAAATACAAACGCAGAAGGCAGAGACAGCATGTCAGCGAACAGTGAACAAAGTTCAAATTATAGCAGTAACCGCACTGAAAGCTGGTTCTTGGAGGTAGATGATGAGTTCTATAGATCAGAATAGAAAGATATCGGGGAACAGCGATGGGAAGGGATCCGAGTTAAGGCAGAGATATCCCATTCCATAACCTCAATGGCAAGACAGTCTGAGAAAGGGGATGAAATCACACACAGCATTGGAAGGCAACCAGCCCAGTCTAAATGGGGAGTGAACAGAAATAAGCTGTGTTTTTATTGATGGTTGGACCAGTGATGGAAAGGACAGTCCAGGAAGGGGTGTCACTGGGGTAAAGTCCTTGCAGCTATTCGAATGGAGACCACCACAAACGCTTGACCATAAAGGCTAATTGTCAAGATCATTCCGATAATCTTTTGTCATGGCATGGAATGTGAACAGATGCCTATGAACTTGAAACAAAGTTACCTTACTGTGACCCTGCCCACAGAGAAAACACTGACAGCTAAACTCATTCTGGGTTATATGTAAAAATACTTGAATGGCATACGTCATTATACACCACATTATAAGTGTGCACCTCATTAAAGTAAAAACAAAGCAGACACAAATTTCCCAGGGCTCGTGTGTTTTTTTTGATTAATTTCTGGAGTTACAAAAACGTCACAGTGATGATAAGGAAGTTTTAAAATGAACCCAAGGCAACTATCTGCCTGTTGAAGTGTGGCACATTATTTTCTTCACTAGGAGAGAAAGGTGTTCAAGTTTAAAAGAGGCAGAAAACAGATGAAATTCATGAGTTCATAAACAGTGAGTACTGGGTAATAATAATAAAATTTAAAGAAGCAGAAATGACAGGCTACATTCGAAAGATAGACAAGTTTGACTACACAATAGATAACTGGATCATGTGTACTGAACAAAGTGTGTAGTATTTTAAACCAAATAAAATAGCCAATGAAAAGTGAGTATTGGTGTTACTGAATGCAATAGGTGGGGAAGCATATAGTTTGCTTAGATGTTTGATTGCTCCATCTAAACCAGCTGAAATGAGCTTTGCTGATATCATAGAAGTAATGTAGGGATATTTAAAACGAAAACCATTGTGTTTGCAGAAAGGCTTAGGTTTCAAACACAGAATCATAGGGCAGGGTAGTCCATTACCGTTTATGTGGCTCAGCTGAAGAAATTGTCTGAGGATTGTCCATTCAGTAATGGGCTTAATGCTGCACTGAAAGATTGCTTAGTTTGTGGAATCTTACAAGAAAGCATTCAAAAATGTCTCGTAACTGAATTCACATTCAGGCAGTTGAAATTGTTGTATCAATGGAAACAGCAACTGGTGACATAATTGAGTTGCAGTCAGAATGAAAATGAGCATGAACAAAATTGCATCAATTAAACAGAAATCTGTCTGGCCAAACTAACTTTGTTACCATTGTGGCAGGGGCTTATATACACCAGACCAATGCAGGTTTAAAGGTGAAATTTGCAGGAAAGTCAACAAAGTGGGACACATACAAAGAGCATGTCGGGCAAACAAAAATAAATAGACTTCACAGGGAAGAGAAAAGGATTTTAAAAAGGTCAAGTTGCAGTTTCAAACATAGCACTACTCTGCATGCTGTTGGTAAAAACTCTGATAATGGTGAGAGTGACACAAGACTGGGTAGCCTCAAGATTTTAATGTGAAAACTAACAAGAGACAAGCAATATGGATTACACCAGAAGTGAACGGCAAACTAACTAAAATAGAATTGGGCACTGATTCAGCTATTTCAGTCATTTAGCAAAATGAGTTTGAACGGCATTTCAAAGATACTGAAGTGAAGCCTGTCGATATCCAACTAAGAACTTATACAAGAGAAAAGATCATTCCTGTGGGAATGACATTCGTTACAGTGAAATAAAACAACCAACAAGCCACATTGGGCTTGCATGTGGTAAAAACAGGAGGGCCAGCAATGTAGGGCCATGATTGGCTGAGGCAATTACAACTTGATTGGAGATCCATCCACCATTTGCATGCCACATCCCCTGCAATAGCCAACTGAAAGCGAATTAAGAAAGGTACTGGATGAGGCAATAGCAGTGTTCAAGGATGGCTTTGGCAAACTCAGGCATATCAAGGGTAAAATAGTGTTAAATGAAAATGCCACACCCAAGTTTTACTAAAGCCCATCTGGTTCCTTATACCATCTGTGATAAAGTATCTAGTGTGCTAGATCGCATTGAGATTGAAGGAATTCTTTCCAAGCTTGAGTGGAGCCCGTGGGCTACACCAGTGGTCCCAGTAGCCAGGAATGATGGGTCTGTCAGGACTTTAAAGTCACCGTCAACCCAGTACTGAAAGTTGATCAACACCCTCTGCTCACAATAGAGGGTACCTTTGCAAAACTTTCTGAAGGGAAACACTTCAGCAAAGTTCTCTTAGCTGAGGCCTCTCTACAGATGGAAATGGAAGAAGAGTCCAAAGTGTTTCTCACCGTAAACACACACAAAGGGCTTTATCGCTATAGTGGGCTTAATTTTGGAGGCGTCTCTGTCAGGAAGCTCTGGACCAGGTGCTGCAAGGCTGTCCAGACACTCACTGTTACCTGGATGACATCATTTCTATAGGTGAGGATGGCAAGGAACATCTCCAAAGTTTCAAGAAAATATTGAAAAGATTAATAGATTATAGGTTCAGATAGGTTTAGTGTCAGGTCACTGGTCTGAGTGCTACTGGTACCATGTGACCCAGTTACTACCTGTCGCATGGTCGGGTGGTCGGCGACTAAACCGGCTCCCCCACCAGGCTTGCCTGGTGAGGAGGGCGGCTAGACACCCTACAGGACAAAAAGCAAGACCTGTCAAAGGGCGGATGAACCCTCTTGTAGGGTCAACGGCCATCTTGCAAACATGTGCCGTGAAGCGTGGAAAGGGCACCCCTTGCATCGAAGCTTTGTCTGACCATTCAGTGCAACAGAACTTCCTCCAGCCGTCTTGGACCCCACCATGCCGCTGGATCCGGGAGGCGATGTCGAGAGAGTGGGTCTGGACCTGTGCAACCCCCTACTCACCTAAAATCCACTCACGCACACGCTGTTCCTTTCTGAGGAGTGGGGTATCCTAAACCCCACTAAATGACTGAAAGGAACCGTCATCATCCTGCGGGATGGATAGCCAGAGATAGGTTCAGAGCATGACGTAATGTATGAATTCTTTAAACCAAGCACTGTGGTCACAATGTTGCCACGCAAGAATTACACAAGTGTGCGGAGAACATTCAGGTAGTACCAGATGCCAACGGACACATAGCAGCTCAACTGGTTTAAATGGTTCAATTCAGTATCAGAGAATGTTTACAGCATACAACCTGAAATTCTTACTCTTTGCAGACATCCATGAAACAAGAAACCCCATAGAATGGATGATAGAAACACCGGAACCCCCTTCGCCCCTCCCAAGCAACATCAGGAGCATCGAACCCCCCACCCCCACCGTGCTAGCAATGGCAAAAGCTCCCCAAAGTCCATCAAAAACTATAGTCCGTAATCCAACACTTCAGTGTCTCAGATAGGCTTCTCTCACAGCGAGGGGGAGAGAGGTGGCTCTCCTGCTGTGAGAGCAGGGACCAGCAGCTCGCGGTTCTGATGTTATAATCTTTCACGTTGCTTCTCCTAGCCCACCGACTTGAGGACCAAGAGGCGCTCACTCACCGTCGAGAGAGAGGGAGAGAGCGAGAGAGAGAGAGAGCGAGAGAGAGAGAGAGAGAGAGAGATTGCTTGAGTACAGGGGCCTTCTTCCAGCAGTGGCACACACTGCCTACTGTCTCAATGTTTTAGTCTCCACGACGCCTCAGTCGGCAAGATCGGTGAGGAAACCGGGTCACCTTTGGGTCCGCTCGCTGAAGATACGCGTTCTTTAGGCAGTTCCTAGAGATAACAAAGTACCAGGCCACAAGAGTGGACCCAAAATCCGCCGTTTGCAGTCCTTTTTAGGATTTGTCCATTACTACAATACATTCCTACCAAACCTGGCCTCTGCGTCCTAGCCCTTGAACTCATTACTACGGGTCGTGAAGAAATGGCAATGGACAAGGCAGTGTGAGGTGGCTTTCCTAAAGACAAAGGAAATGACGGTGTCAGAATCTGTACTCACACATTATGATCCATATCATCCAGTGAAGCTTTCCTGTGATGCCTCGCCTTACGTTATAGGTGTGGTCATGTCACATGGTGGATTGTCAATGATGGAAGTGAATGCCTCGTGTTTCCTTACTGCTGCAGAGAAAACTTATGCACAGGTTGACAGAGAGGCCTTGAGTCTGGTTTGGGGCGTAAAACGTTTCAACCAGTACTTGTATGGGAGTGAGTTTACCCTCATTACTGGTCATTAATCACTGGCAACACACACAAAATGCTGGAGAAACTCAGCAGGTCAGGCAGCATCTGTGGAAAAGAGTAAACAGTTGGCGTTTCGGGCCGAGAGCCTTCACCAGGTCCGATCAGGACACTTCATCAGCGTGAATTCAAGAGGACAACTAATCATGCAAGTGCTGATGGATTGTCCTGTTTACCCTTGGAAAAGGAAATAGCTGAAAAATTTACAAAAGCAGGCACACCTCTTGACGAATTCTCCCCAATGCAAATTGTCAGTCATCTTAATACGCCAGAGATGATGCAAAGCGAAACCAGACAAGACGCCACACTGCCTCAGGTCTACATGGCAGCCAAGAATGGCTGGAATGTGCAGCAGAAATTCCAGTTCCCACACTTTTACCGGAGCCGGGATGAACTTGCCCTTGACAGGGTTCCCCTATGTGGGGATTGAGAGTTGTACCATCTAAGCTGAGAGCTAAAGTGTTGGAGGAGCTATGTGCCCATCATCTTGGTCAAAGTGTTGGCTCGAAGCTTGTCTGGTGGCCTGGGATCAAGCAGCTTGCCATGCACTGGTTGGGATGCCAACGTGTCCAGAATATGCCAAGATGGTGGCGTATTCAATCGCAGTGGCTTCTACAGCATCAACAGAGGTGCCACTGTCCTTTTTAAATGTACCTTTTATGATCGCAAGATCCTGCTAGACATTAAGTACTGCAAGTCCAGCCCATCAGTGGCAGAGAAACTGAAAGAGCTGGGCTTGGTGCAGATTGTGCTGCCGTTTTCCACAGAGAGGCTTCAGAGGAGTCCGTGCACAAAGGAAGCACGCAGTCTAATAGCCAGTGACTCTCTTTTAATTGCTTTTCTTGTGATCGCAAGACCCATTTGGACATTGTTAAAGGGGAATGCTGCAAATCCGATTCACAGATTTGTTGGCTGACAGGAGGGGTGGACAGAGGGTGCGCTGTGTGGCCTTGGTTGTGGCAAGGACTAAGCCTCAGGCTGCAGTGTCGCCTGTTTACAGCTGCCAGGGTAGCGGTGCCAAAGCCAGTGTGCTTATATGTATTTATATGTATCCTGACCCAGATCTGGGCCGTACCCTCCAAATATCTGGACCTGCCTCTCGGTTTTTTTGCACTACCTTACTTTCCATTTTCCTATTTTCTATTTATGATTGTTAATTTAAATTTTTACTATTTACTATCAATTTGTACTCCAGGGAGCAGGAAGCGCAGAATCAAATATCGCTGTGATGATTGTACATTCTAGTATCAATTGTTTGGCGACAATAAAGTATACACACACACACACACACACACACAGAGTGATTGATAAGTTTGTGGTCTAAGGTAGAAGGAGATGAGTTATTAACTTCAAACTTTCTGCATTATCACTCAAAGAGTTGAACCGCACGTGCATGTAACGAGAGCGTCTTGGACCTCCAGGTGGTCCACAGCAGGGGTGATTGATAAGTTTGTGGCCTAAGGTAGAAGGAGATGAGTTATACAGCTCTTGTTACATGCACGTGCAGTTCAACTCTTTGAGTGAAAATGCAGAAAGTTTGATGTTAATAACCCATCTCCTTCTAACTTAGGCCACGAACTTATCAATCACCCCCTGCTGTGAACCACTTCTGGAGGTCCAAGACGCCGACTTCTACAAAGAAGGGATCCGTATGCTCCACGACCGCTGGACTAAGTGTGTAAATGTAGGAAAAATAAATGTGCTAGGTTTTCTAAAATTGACTCCTTCTACCTTAGGCCACGAACATATCAATCACCCCTCATATCTATGTATGTATGTATAAATATATATATAAAATGTCTAGAAAGCAATATGGTACATAGTTGAGTTGAGTTGCATTCTGTATTGAGTTGGAGTTTACAGCTAAGTGGGGAGAAGTGTTGTGTATTTAATATTTCAGTCATATTGTTTGATTAAGCATTCTTTGGTTGTTAGATAATTCATTACAGCTTATACGTCAAAGTACTATCCTTGAAAGGCATACATCATCACGCCACCATGTCATAAGTGTGTGCTTCACTAAAGTAAAATCTAAGTAGACACTCATCTCCCAGAGCTCCCATCTTTTTCTTTCAATTAATTTCTGATGTTTCAAAACGTAACAGTTTTATTACCATCTCTGCAGTGTTGTAGACAGCCATTTGGGGATGTTAGATGGTGTAGATGTAGGTACTCGTTGGTTAGTAATTGAGGAAAGGATCAAAAGTGCAAGGCATTTTCACTGCCCCGCTTAACCATGAAAAGACTAACTTCCATATCAGTCCGACTGGAACAGCGGTCCCCAACCACCGGGCCGCAGAGCATGCACTACCGGGCTGCGAGGAAACGATATGATTTGGCGATAGGAGTCAGCTGTACCTTTCCTCATTCCCTGTCACGCTCACTGTTGAGTTTGAACGCACGCGAGGTCATTACGCACGCATCATCCATGTCAGCACGGGAAGAAGATCAACTCCTCCAGCTTGCAAATGACGACGGGCTGAAAAGTATGTTTGACATAACATCTCTGCCGGCATTATGGATCAAAGTCAAGGCTAAATATCCTGAGATAGTCACGAAAGCACTGAAGACGTTGCTTCCATTTCCAACATATCTCTGCAATGAATGCAACAAAAACTAAATTGCAGAATAGATTGGACACAAGGAACCCCCTTCGAGTATCGCTGTCTCCCATCACCCCTCAATGGCACCGTCTCGTTGCAGGGAAACAAGCCCAGGGCTCCCACTGATTCAGCGATATTGGTGTGCTGCAATGATTTTATATGTTTATACAGGGAAAATTTGCACTGTGTGTTTAATATCCAAACGTTACTTAGAATGTTATGATGCTATTGACTTACATAACCATATAACAATTACAGCACGGAAACAGGCCATCTCTGCGCTTCTAGTCCGTGCCGAACGCTACTCTCACCTAGTCCCGCCGACCTGCACTCAGCCCATAACCCTCTATTCCTTTCCTGTCCATATACCTATCCAATTTTTCTTTAAATGATAATATCAGACCTGCCTCTACCACTTCTACTGGAAGTTCGTTCAACACTTACTTCAAGCTCCCCTGTCCTCCCCTGACAATTGACTTATCACTATATTCATGCAAGGAAAATATGTGCTGTGTGTTTAATATTAAATTCGTTAGATAAACCCTTTTAGAAACGAAATTGAGTGTATTAGCCACTTATCGCCTATATTGCGTTCGTGATTAACCCCAACACACCCCCCCGAACAGAATCGCCAAAAACGATTTGTAGAAGGAAATCGGCGCATATGCGCATGCGCAAATTACGCATGCGCACTGGTCCCCACGCAAGGCTTAATGGTCATTGTAGTCTTTCTCCGGGTAAACCGAACGTATATGACTGCTACTCTTGTT
The DNA here is from genome assembly GCF_963921235.1 of Mobula hypostoma. NCBI lineage: Eukaryota > Metazoa > Chordata > Chondrichthyes > Myliobatiformes > Myliobatidae > Mobula > Mobula hypostoma. The sequence goes on from NC_086123.1 coordinate 14,699,411, forward strand.
CATTGACAACCCTACTACCACCACCACCACCACCCCGCCCCCCGGTCGGCCGGTCCGCAGTGCAATAAAGGTTGGGGACCCCTGGACTAGAAGAAGGACTGATGTAGTTAGACAACAGAAACGTAATAACAAAAGCAGATGTAGGAAATGTGAATGCACTCATTAATTCAAGTGAAGAAGAAATGCAGACTGTGTGGATTAAGTACTGCTGGTTATTTGGCAAGCATATCCATTGGGAGAAGTTATTCAGATCAAAAGTAAACACATACAAATGTATACGAAAAGGGGCAATGGAAAAGAAACATTTTCAGAATATTCAGAATGGGAGATGACAGAGTCGATATCTCTGCAGGAAGTGACATCACGTAGGAATACCAGAGGAATGAAGAGCACGCTGCCAAGCAGATCAGAAAACAGTCGAAATCCAAACCTATTACCACCAAGAGGTCAAAACTTTGTATTAAAGTACTATCATATCTCTCAATCTATACCAAAATATCAAAATCTTACGCAAAAAGATGAAAAATAAAAGGAGTATCTGAAGGAAAATATCTCGAAACTGAGCATCTGCTCCTTTTAGAAGAAGCTGTCTCTCCTCCAGAGTCTGAGAGGATTTTATAGGTTCTCCCCATGACGACCACGGTGTTACGAGACACTCCCAATGGCACCAGCTTCCAGGATTTAGATGCTCAAACTCCCCAGAGTACAGATAGCTGGTGCGGCTCCTTTTAAGGATTCGGGACAGTCCCGCTAATTGGTAAGTATGTTTTGGGTGCTAAGAATCGAGTATTTAAGGAACATTGTAAACTGAGGATTGGTGCTCTATCTTAAGCCCGAATAGCGATTTCATCTAGCAATTGTCTTGTGCTCAGTTTTCGATCCAGTTTGATACCGCGTCTCAATCCTTGCTTTGGATGCTGCAGTATTTGGCTCCAAGCCATCCATGTCAAGGGCTGTCATCACAGAGGGTTTCCTCCGGGTGCTCAAGTTTCGTCACTCGTTCCAAAGATGCGCGGGTCAGTGGGTTAATTGGTCACATGGGTGTAATCGGCTGGGAGGGCCTGTTACCGTGCGGTGTCTCCCAATAAATAAATAAATAGAGAAGGAAGTAAGAGTCCACATCTTGAAATGGCTCCAATCAGACAGACAATAAAAGAAACAAAGGTTCCTTTGGTGACACAAAGGTAGGGGGTGTTGTGGATAGTGTGGAGGGCTGTCAGAGGTTACAGAAGGACATCGATAGGATGCAAAACTGGGCTGAGAAGTGGCAGATGGAGTTCAACCCAGGTAAGTGTGAGGTGATTCATTTTGGTAGGTCAAATATGATGGCAGAATATAGTATTAATGCTAAGACGTTTGGCAGTGTGGAGGATCAGAGAGGTCTTGGGGTCTGAGTCCATAGGACACTCAAAGCTGCTGTGCAGGTTGACTGTGTGGTTAAGAAGGCATATGGTGTATTGGCCTTCATCAATCATGGGATTGAGTTCAAGAGCCGAGAGGTAATGTTGCAGCTATATAGGACCCCGGTCAGACCCCACTTGCAGTACTGTGCTCAGTTCTGGTCACCTCACCACAGGAAGGATGTGGAAACCATAGAAAGAGTGCACATGAGATTTACAAGGATGTTGCCTGGATTGGGGAGCATGCCTTATGGGAATAGGTTGAGTAAACTCGGCCTTTTCACCTTGGAGCGTCGGAGGATGAGAGGTGGCCTGATAGAGGTGTATAAGATGATGAGAGGCATTGATTGTGTGGATAGTCAAAGGCTTTTTTCACCAAGACAGAAATGGCTAACCCAAGAGGGCACAGTTTAAAGGTGCTTGGAAGTCGGTACAGAGGAGATATCAGGGTAAGTTTTTTACGCAGAGTGAAAAAAACCATGGAATGGGCTATCAGCGATGGTGGTGGAGGCAGATACGATAGGGTCTTTTAAAAGTCTCTTGGATAGGTACGTGGAGCACAGAAAAATAGAGGGCTATGGGTAACCCAAGATAATTTCTAAAGTAAGTACATGTTCAGCACAGCATTGTGGGCCGAAGGGCCGATATTGTGCTGTAGGTTTTGTATGTTTCTATAAATGCGCTGCATTTTTATTCACAGAATGGAAGCAGCAATCATGCTGGGTCTGAGAACGTGAGCTGGAGGGGTGGGAGAGGGGAAACTGGTGGTGGATCTACAAACGGTCATAAAAACATAGAATAGAAGTGAAATACAGAAAACTGGAAAAAAATCCTCAGGAAGAAGCGAAACAGTTCCAATCCGAATGTGCTCAGGATGCTTAAAACATCAAAACATTTAGAGAGCAGTTGGACTGAAGGTGTTTTGCTCTTTTGGTAGCTATTTCTCTTGAAGCATCAGAGGATTTTAAATATCACATCAGTATTTATTTCCCAGCTGAACCCAACAATCCATCCCCTACATAAAGTGTTAATTAAGTTGATGAGAACTATGGACAAGGAACTCCACGATGCGGAGCAGGTCCATTTAATTCAGGCCAAGATACTGACTGGGTGAAAGTCCATGTGACGACAGAGGAGCCTAGTGGATGGCCAGTGATTTGCCTAGTACCCAAAGAGTGGTCTAGAAAGGTAAAAAGGTAAAAAAAGATCAAGAGAGACAACTACCCAAATCCAATCCTTACCAGTACATGCAGAGGCAAAGATTTACAGCAAACTGAATTCCAGGGACAGGTACTAGAAATTAAAAATAAGTTTAAAAGAATCTTTATTGTTGACGTCCTCTGCCATACACCAGCCAGTGGTGTAGTGGCGTCAGCACCAGACCTCGAGGCCAATGGTCCCAGGTTCGAATCTGGCCGGCTCCTTGCACACTTTCCATCCGTGCTGGGTTGGGCATCGAGCAGGCAACTTGGCTTCGTTAAAAAACAGGCAAATGCTAAGGAAACGGCAAAAAATGCAACCCGATGCACCACAAGGCATGAAAAGGAACAACAACAAAATCTACCATGTAATTCGAACAGCACAGTTCCAAAGTCTACCTTTTGGCCTATATTAAACAAGGACAAATATCAGAAGAAAGTAAATAAGATCTACAAAGGATGCAAAGGAAGACCTAACATGACAGATGGCATCCAGATTTATAAAGTGGAAGACAAATTGCACAACTGCCCTCCGTGAGGCAGAGGAAGGAGCCGCAGAGCCTGGGATGAAGCTACAGTAAGCGTTGACCTACACGTACACCCTGTCATTCTTTGTAACCCTCACTATAGCTTCTGGAGGATGCCAGCTGTTTTCCTTTCTCTGCTGACTTTATGAAGCTGTCGGAACAGTTTCTACTTCCTTCTTCTTAGCCGTCAGAATTATCGTCTTCCTTGCTGACCTTTGATTTAGTGCGCTCATCTGACATGAATACCTCCAAACCCGAGAACATTATGCATGGGGCATTTAGACCCTTTAAATTACCTTGACACAGCAACTCAGTCCAACTGTGGCTCAAATCATTTTGAAGTTCCATGAATGACAGAAATTAACCCCACAGTCTATTCTGCTGTGTAGTTAATATTTCAGTAAAATTTGAATAATATTATGACTATATTGTTTGATTAAACATTCTTTATTGTTTACATAACGCATTGTAGGTTGTATGTAAAAGTATGCGAATGGCACACGCCATCACGTCACTATGTGATATGTGTGCATCTTACTAAAAGTTAAAAAACTAAGTTAGACTCACATTTCAGACTCTCCATCTTTTCCTTTTGATTAAACATTATGTTTTGGCATTGCGAAACGTAACAGTGCACATCCTAGAAAGAAGAAAAAGGAAAATTTAGAGGAGGAGGATATAAGTATAATGGAAATGAAAGAGGATAAACGAGATCTAACTTCTCAAAAAAATTAGCAAATTGAGAGATACTCGCAAGAAACTAGAAGAAGAAAAAGGAAGGCAAGACAAAAGAAAGACAAGATGTTGAAAAGGAGGGAAGATATGGAGAGAAAAGCCAAGGAAAAAAAGAGAAGAAAGGTACTCAGCGCTGTCAGAACTGGTTCCTGCAGCCACAGAAACTACTCTTGCAACCATCACGGAGGAGGTCACAGATCCCGAGATTGTTTTACAACCACAAGTCTCACCTGCCAAGCAGAGTGACCCCCGTTGTCGGGAAAGACATTATCCCCCAAGAATAAGAAAGGCTTTACGGTGATTAAATCCTTAGGTTTGAATGGAACGATTTAAAAATTTACTATGCTGTGGATGTCTATATAGTAGTTGTATTATATAGTATACTGTATACATAATATACGTATATAAATTGAGTGCATTCTATATTGAGTTGCAGCTAAGCAGGGAGGACTCTTGTGTGTTTAATATTTCAGTAATAGTTGAGTAATATTGCAGATATATTGTTTGATTAAGCATTCTTTATTGTTTACATAATGATTTGTGGATTAGCTGTAAAATTATGTAAATGACATACGTCACATCTCGCTTAAGGTAATAAAACTAAGCTTAGACTCCCATATTGGACTTTTCCTTTAAATTAGTTTTACGTTTTAGAGTTACAAACCAAAACCCCTTCCATCACAATAATGCCAGCTGATCTTATATCCTCATATGTTCTCTTCTGTCCTCCAGTTACATCGAACAACACATGAGTCAGAGGGTCAAAGTAAGAGACCTGCTCAAAGGATGGAACCTCTGCTGAATACCTGACCCTTATTTGGAGACAGATACACAGGCCCCAGCTTTGCATCTGTTGCATCAAATTTCTTAATAATTTTGAAAGTTCCAATGAGATCACTTCTAATCTAACTAAAATCAGCAGTGCATAGGCATATTCTACACGATCTTTCTCCATATGGCAAATTCACCTTTCCAGGAATCAGTCTGATGAACCTCCAGTGAACTCCCTCTAATGCAAGTGTGTCCTCAGTTAGTTAAGGAAACCAAGCCTGCACACAATATTCGAGATGTGATCTCACCAGAGCTCTATATGAATACAGGAGGCATCTGCACAATTGAACTCAAGTTGTCTCACACTAAAAATTCACAGAATGCTTGCCTTCCTAAATGTGTGCTGCCCCTGTATGTTAATTTCTTGTGATCCATTTACCATGTCTGCAAATAGCATCTTTTAATTTCCCACTATTTAAAAATACTTCACTTTTTTTCTGCATTATGTTCCATTTGCCACATCCTTACCCATTCACATTGTCACGTGACCGGCAACAATGAATATAGAAGTGAGTCAGGCTTTATAAACAAATAAACATTTATTAAACTCCGCTCAACATTAGTAAAAAGATAAACAAACGAAAACCTTAACTGGAGGTAAACTGCTATGCGGCCATTTAACAAACCGCCAAACTCATTACTAGTTCTTAAAGCGGTAAATGTGAACACAGTATTAAAGTGGTAAATTGGAACACAGTTCTTAGAATGGTAAATTTGAAAGTCCAAGAGATTTATACAGTCAATTAGGAGAGACTTTCCTGAAGTAAAGAATTCCTCAAAGACGCGACGTTACTGCTTATCCCAGCTGGAACCTGCCTTGTCCGCAGGATTCACGACAACAGAAATAAAACAGTTTAAAGGAACTGACCTTTTCCTCTGTAGAATAGACACTGCACAACCTTTCTTGCTTTAGCAGAGGTTATCTCATGCAGATCACTCTTTCTTGAACGAAGATTCAATAATGGTCAATCCTCTCCAATACCGCCGAACGATATCAGCTTTACTCGACTCCTTCAGGTTCCGTACCTTAGTAATGTCTTCACTCTCTAATACTACCGAAAAGGTACACCAACAAAGCTGGCAGCTATTGGTGAAATTGCCGGCCCAACACTTCTGTACCTTACAATAGAAAGTAAAACTCCATTTTAAAACTAAACTGCATCATGGGATGAATACGCAGCAGGGCGAAGTATCCGAATGGCGATCTAACTGAAAACTAACTGCGTCACCAGAGGCCTCACCTTTATAGAAACATAGAAACATAGAAAAATAGGTGCAGGAGTAGGCCATTCGGCCCTTCGAGCCTGCACCACCATTTATTATGATCATGGCTGATCATCCAACTCAGAACCCCACCCCAGTCTTCCCTCCATACCCCCTGACCCCCGTAGCCACAAAGGCCATATCTAACTCCCTCTTAAATATAGCCAATGAACTGGCCTCAACTGTTTCCTGTGGCAGAGAATTCCACAGATTCACCACTCTCCGTGTGAAGAAGTTTTTCCTAATCTCGGTCCTAAAAGGCTTCCCCTCTATCCTCAAACTGTGGCCCCTCGTTCTGGACTTCCCCAAAATCGGGAACAATCTTCTTGCATCTAGCCTGTCCAATTCCTTTAGGATTTTATATGTTTCAATCAGATCCCCCCTCAATCTTCTAAATTCCAACGAGTACAAGCCCAGTTCATCCAGTCTTTCTTCATATGAAAGTCCTGCCAACCCAGGAATCAATCTGGTGAACCTTCTTTGTACTCCCTCTATGGCAAGGATGTCTTTCCTCAGATTAGGGGACCAAAACTGCACACAATACTCCAGGTGTGGTCTCACCAAGGCCTTGTACAACTGCAGTAGTACTTCCCTGCTCCTGTACTCGAATCCTCTCACTATAAATGCCAGCATACCATTCACCTTTTTCACCGCCTGCTGTACCTGCATGCCCACTTTCAATGACTGGTGTATAATGACACCCTCGTTGCACCTTCCCTTTTCCTAATCGGCCACCATTCAGATAATAATCTGTTTTCCTATTTTTGCCACCAAAGTGGATAACTTCACATTTATCCACATTAAATTGCATCTGCCATGAATTTGCCCACTCACCCAACCTATCCCGTGGTGGACATGTCATCACGTGTCCTCACATCGGTGGGAAAATTACATCGGGAGACCGCCAAAAGACCATTACATCATGCTCATCCGCTACTCAATTACATCATGGTCATAAGACAGTCACAAGATATCCATGAGGTATGTAACAGCATAATATGTCCATAACCGAAAAAACTTCTCCAATCCCACACCGTTGCCGAGTCTTGCGTCAAAGGCAAACCTTGATTATGTCTTCACACACAGAACACTGGAGGAACTCAGCAGGTCAGGCAGTGTCAATGGAAAAGAGTAAACAGTTGCCGTTTAGGGCCATGAACCTTCTTCAGGACTGAGAAGCAAGGGGGAAGATGCCAGAATGAAAAGGTAAGGGGGAGGGAAAAGAGACTAGCTGGGATGATCTAGGTGAAGCCAGGTGGATGGGAAAGTCAAGGGCTGGAGAAGAAAGAATCTGATAGGAGAGGAGAGTGGGCAAAAGGAGAAAGAGGGGAGGAAGGGACCTTGAGGAAGTAATAGGCAGGTGAGAAGAGGTGAAAGGTCAGAGTGGAGAATAGAGGAAGGGGGGTAGAATTTGTTTCTAGGAGAAACCAATATTCATGCCATTGGATTGGAAGGTATCCAGATGGAATATAAGGCGTTGCTCCTCCACCCTGAGGCTGACCTCATCTTGGCACAAGAGGAGGCCATAGATCGACACGTAGGAATGGGAATTGGAATCAGACTTTAAAGTGTTTGGCCGCTGGGAAGTCCCGCTTCTGGCGAATGGTGTGGAGGTGCTTGCTCTGGATTACAGCTTGTTATCCAACAAAATCATTGATCTGGACTATGGCTGCTGTGGCCCCAATACTCATCCCTTCAGCAGCTCTCTATTCACAACCTGCCAGCCTAGTGATCGGTTTATTCCTACCGTCTAATGTGTGGCTGTTAACTTTTCCTCATTCTATACTGCCCAAATACTGTGAGCACTGGTTTTCTTAAACAATCTATTGCCTTCCACCTTACCAAGTGTGTTCTGGGGGTACACTCTTGATACCCACACAATTTCCACCATTTCAGTTTTATCTTTTCTATTTGTTAGAAGCTCAAGAACATCTAAAAGTGCTGTAAAACGTGATTTCTGTCCCATATATCCATTTTACTTCTGCCCAATTCTATTACTGTTTTCCAAGAACCCAATTACCACTTTCTTAATACAGTACTAGATCCCCTAATTTTTCATACCAACAATGTTCTAGAGCAGGGGTTCCCAACCTTTATATAGTTATAGTCATAGTCATACGTTATTGATCTCGGGGAAAATTAGTTTTCGTTACAGTTGCACCATAAATAATAAATAGTAATAGAACCATAAATAGTTAAATAGTAATATCTAAATTATGCCAGTAAATTATGAAATAAGTCCTGGACCAGCCTACTAGCTCAGGGTGTCTGACCCTCCAAGGGAGAAGTTGTAAAGTTTGATGGCCACAGGCAGGAATGACTTCCTATGATGTTCTGCACTGCATCTCGGTGGAATGCGTCTCCTGTACTCCTGTGCCCACCCAGTACATTATGTAGTGGATGGGAGACATTGACCAAGATGGCATGCAACTTAGACAGCATCCTCTTTTCAGACACCACCGTGAGAGAGTCCAGTTCCATCCCCACAACATCATTGGCCTTACGAATGAGTTTGTTGATTCTGTTGGTGTCTGCTACCCTCAGCCTGCTGCCCCAGCACACAACAGCAAACATGAACGCACTGGCCACCACAGACTCGTAGAACATCCTCAGCATCGTCCAGTAGATGTTAAAGGACCTCAATCTCCTCAGGAAATAGAGACGGCTCTGACCCTTCTTGTAGACAGCCTCAGTTTTCTTTGACCAGTCCAGTTTATTGTCAATTCGTATCCCCAGGTATTTGCCATGGATTAGAACCATTAACCCAAGGGTCTGTGGACCTCAGGTTGAAATCCACTGTTCTAGAGCCATTAGAAATTTAGAACATCATAGCTGTGACCTTCAAAATCCTAGGATGCAAGTCATCAAGTCTTCAGAACGTATCACTTTTCAGTCCCATTAATTTCTCCAATATATTTTACTGAGGCTACTAGCTTTGACTTTCATTTTCACTAGACCTGTCATTCTCCAGTATTTCCTGAAGGGTTTATTTTCCTTAAAGAGAGACATAAAATATTTGTTTAATTTCTTTGCCGTTTTCTTATTCCCCAATTTCTCCTGCCTCAGTCTGTAGGGGATTCACATTAACCTTGGCTGATCTTTGTCTTTATACATATTTATAGAAGGTTCTACAATCCACCTGTTTCTTAGATATCCATGCAAGCCTATCCTTGAGACCTACCTTCCCTTCCTAATCAACAATTTGATGAGCGTGTTATATTTTCTCAGCTCGGCTTTGAGGACATCACCGGAGCTTTTTTATCTCTCCTGCAAATTGTTTCTTGCGGCAGTGTTCAGAGTTGTGTGCTTGCTTTGGGAATTCAGTCCAAGGCTTGCAACTAATAAAGGTGAAGACAGCATAGGCAGATATCCTGATCCTTATCAACAATTCTACGATTTGTGGGAATGGGTTCCAAAATCCTGGGGTCACAATGGCTTTTGGAAATTATAAACTTTACCACCTGCTATAAGCAAAATAAAGAAAAAGCATATAAAATGAAACACGTTGCTCACTTTATATACAGTATATTCCCAAGGTGCAGTCAATTGTACATTTGGCAATGTTATGTTAGTCATGGGGGATTTCAATATGCAGTTAGATTGGGAAAATCAGATTGGTGCTGGATCCCAAGAAAGGGGATTTTACAATGCCCACTTCTGTGGTGTGAATGAAGCCACTGGAGAAAAGTACTGGTAGATATGAAGGAGCTTTGTTATTCGACAACACAAGATACAGCAGGCATCATATGGAGATGCTTTCAGTTGAAAAGTCAGCCTATGCCCAGCCCAGCACTACACAGATCTTACGTGCTAAAGAACAAAGAAAAGTCAGGATAAGTCAAAACAAATCCATATTTACATTCTTCCCACCATCACACCCAACACAAGTGTCGCCTCCTTGCAATGGAATGTTGATTGGACTCAGGCAGATGATCAGCTAAGTGCCAGTTTCATGGTCAACCTGGTCTGTGAACCTGTTCAGAACTGCATTAAAATCCAATTAATGCAGTTCTGAACAGGTTCACAGACCAGGTTGACCATGAAACTGGCACTTAGCTGATTTTACCTACAATGGTTGGTATATAGGCTTGTATGCAACATTTTGGACCAGTGGAAATGGTCCAGAAGGGTTGTATGGAAACTATTATTACCATTTTTCTTAACAACTAATTTCATTACTTAGCCTAATAGGTTAGATTTACCACAGTACATAATTATCTATTTAAATGTTTATTTTCCTTTTATATCATCTCAATGTGTACTTAAGAATGTATAAATAATTGTAGTTTTATACATATAAAAAATGGAAAAGGTTATATGTGTGAAAAAAGTACATGATAATTGTGAATTCCTTATCCAAATAAAAATAAAATTTAAAAAAAAATCCAATCCACAGTACATATTCAAATGTGAAGACTGGTAGCCAAATTCATTTGCTGAATGTAACTATGTTGAACCCAAAATCGCTCTAACACCTATGGGATGGCTTTCTAGACAACTTTTGGTTGAGGCCATTAGGGGAAAGGCAATTCTGGACTGGGTGCTGTGTAATAAACCAAATTTGACTAGGGAGCTTAACATAAAAGAACCCTTAGGAGGCAATGATCATAATATCATAGAATTCACCCTGCAGTTTGAAAGGAAGCAGATAAAATCAGATAAATTGGTATTACAGTGGAGTAAAGGTAATTACAGAGGCATGAGAGAAGTGCTGGCCAAAGTTGATTGGAAGGGGACACTAGCAGGGATGATGGCAGAACAGTAAAGGCTGGAGTTTCTGGACCAACACAGAAGGCAGAGGATAGATACTGTACACTCCAAAGATGAAGAATGTTGTGGATGTTGTGTACTTGGATTTTCAGGAGGCTTTTGACAAGTGTGGCTGCTAATCAAGTTAAGAGTCCATGGTATTACAGGGAAGATGCTAACATGGATAGAGTATTGGCTGGATTGGCAGAAGGTTAAGAGTGGGAATAAAGGGAGCCTTTCTGGTTGGCTGGTGACTGGTGATGTTGGGTCTGCTTCTTTTCATATTATATGGCAATGATTTTGATGACAGAATTGATGGCTTGGTGGCCAAGTTTGCAAATTATTTGAAGATAGATGAGGGACAGGTAAAATTGAGGAAGCAGGGAGGCTGCAGAAGGACTCAGACAGATTAGGAGGATGGGCAAATAAGTGGCAGATGGGATATAGTGTCGGGAAGTGTATGGTCATGCACTTTGACGGAAGAAATAAAAGTGTAAACAATTTTCTAAATGGAGCGAAAATTCAGAACTCCAAGGTGCAAAGGGACTTGGGAGACCTTGTGCAGGACTCCCTAAAGGTTAATTTGGTGAGGCAGGCGAGAGCAATGTTAGCATTTATTTCAAGAGGACTAGAATATAAAAGCAAGGATGTAATGGTGAAGCTTCTTAAGGCACTGGAGTACTGAGAACTGTTTTGGGCCCCTTATCTGAGAAAGGATGTGCTGACATTGGCAAGGTTTCAGAAGAGGTTCACAAGAATTATTCTGGGAATGAAAGGGTTACCATACGAGGACCGATTGATGGCTCTGGGCGTGTACTCACTGGAATTCAGAAGGATGAGGCAATATCAGTGGTAAGGAAGGCAAATGGAATGTTAACATTCATTTTGAGAGGACTAGGGAATAAAAAGCAAGGATGTAATGTTGAGACTTTATGAGGAGTATTGTGAGCAGTTTTGGGGCACTTATCTAAGAAAAGTTATACTAGCATTGTAGCAAGTCCAACAGATGTTCAGGAGAACGATTCTGGGAATGAAAGCCTAAACGTATGAGGATCATTTGATGTCTCTGAATCTTAGAAGAATGAGGGAGGACCTCATTGAAACCTATCGAATATTGAAAGGCCTAGAGAGAGTGGATGTACAGGGGATGTTTCCTATAGTGGGTGAGTCTGGGACCAGAGGGCACAGCCTCAAAACAGAGGGACATCCATTTCCAACAGAAACGAGGAGGAATTTCTTTAACCAGACAGTGTTGAATCTGTGGAATTCATTATACAGTATCCCAAAACCTGATCCTGAATAATTGAGCCCAAATTCACCCCAACCACTGAAGTCAGGCTAACTGACTAACTGCAAGAAGTCCAAGATGCAGTTACAGAAACGGGTGTAGAGTACCAAAGAGGACACTTTACACACCAGCCTCTGAGGGATGATGAGCTGAAATCAATGAGCAACATCCTGGCGTATAAGGCAAACACGAGGAATTCTGCAGATGCTGGAAATTCAAGCAACACACATCAAAGTTACTGGTGAACGCAGCAGGCCAGGTAGCATCTCTAGGAAGAGGTACAGTCGACGTTTCAGGCCGAGACCCTTCGCCTGGCCTGCTGCGTTCACCAGCAACTTTGATGTGTTGCTGGTGTATAAGGCATAGTTTCCTAGGTAGGACAATAAGGAGTGGAGGGCTGAGACTGTGGCATCATCAGACTTGAATAAAATTCTATAAAAATTTCAAAATAATGAAAATGTTTTGTCAGTTTTTATCAGTTTATAGTCCATACATAGTTTTGTGGTTCTACTTGTGTTTTATTAAACATTCAGAGAGCAGAAATTAACAGTCACAATTTTCAAACTTACACTAAAAATAAGTTTTAGGGGAAGAAAGGAACAATTGTCATTTTCAGAGACGTAAAGCTGGACTTACTCATCATCTGAAATATTTTCCGTTTTACTTGGTTGCTGCAGGTTATTCTTAGATTCCGTTAGGATTTTTAAAACTTACAGCATGTTTTAGATATATTTCATTTTCTTCGGTATAAATGATGTCAGAATCTGAATGGAACAAACCACCGCCTGGAAGGACAACTTAATGTTCATCTTATTTCAGTGAAGGATTGAATTTTCTGTTCCGGGACACTATCTTTGTCAATGCTTTAAGGCTAACATTCAATTTTTGATTTTGTATGTCTCATTTTTCTGAGAGAGTTTTTCCCTCGAACCTAAGCAAAAAGACTATCAAATATCTGTTTTCATTAGTTACTGTGCCTATAAAAAGTATTCACCCTCTCCCCGCAGAGGATTTCATGTGGATTTAATTTGGCATTTTTGACACTGATCAACAGATAAAGACTTCTGTGTGTCAAAGTGAAAACAGATCTCTACAAAGTGATCTAAATGAATTACAAATATAAAACACAAAATAATTGATTGCATAAGTATTCACCCCCTCCAAGTCAGTATATAGTAGCTGCACCTTCGGCAGCAAATATAGCCTTGAGTCCGTGTGGATAGGTCTCTATCAGCTTGGCACATCTGGACACTGCAATTTTTCCCCATTCCTCTTTCCAAAACTGCTCAATCTCTGTCGGATTGCATGGGGACCATGAGTGTACAGCCCTTTACAAGTCCAGTCACAAATTCTCAATTGGATTGAGGTTTGGACTCTGACTTGGCCACTCCAGGACATTAACATTATTGTTTTTTAAGCCATACCTGTGTAGCTTTGTCTTTATCGTTGGGGTCATTGTCTTGCTGGAAAACAAATCTACTCCCAAGTCACAGTTCTCTTGCAGACTGCATCAGGTTTTCCTCCAGGATTTCCCTATATTTTGTTGCATTCATTTTACCCTCTACTTTTACAAGCCTTCCAAGGGCTGCTACAGTGAAACATCCCCACAGCATAATGCAACCACTACCATGCTTCACAGTAGGGGATGGTGTGTTTCTGGTGATGTGTGGTGTTCGGCTTACACCAAACATAGCGTTTAGTCTGAGGGATAAAAAGCTGAAGTTTGGTTTTATCTGACCATAGAACCTTCTTCTAGATGACTTCAAAGTCTCCCACATGCTTTCTGGCAAACTCTAGCTGAGATATCCTGTGAGTTTTTTTTCAACAGTGGCTTTCTCTTTGCCACTCTCCCATAGAGCTGTGACTGGTGACGCACCCAGGCAACAGTTGTATGCACAGTCTCTCCCATCTCAGCCACTGAAGCTTGTAACTCCTCCAGAGTTGTCACAGGTCTCTTGGTGGTCTCCCTCAGTAGTCCCATTCTTGCACGGTCACTCAGTTTTTGAGGACAGCTTGCTCTAGTTTCATTTACAGTTGTGCCATATTCTTTGCATTTCTTGATTATGAATTTATCTTTACTCCAAGGGATTTTCAGTGACTTGGAAATTTTCTTATATCCATCTCCTGACTTGTGCTTTTCAATAACCTATTCACAGAATTATTTGGAGTGTTCTCTTCACTTCATGGCATAGTATTTGACTCACCAGCAGATGGGCCTTCCAAATACAGGTGTATTTTTACTACAATCAATTGAAACACCTTTTCTGCACAAAGGTGATCTCCATTTAACTAATTATGTGACTTCTAAAACCAATTGGCTGAACCAGTGATGATTTGGTGTGTCATATTAAAGGGGGTGAACACTTTAGCAATCAATTATTTTGTCTTCTATGTATGTAATTAATTTAGATCACTTTATAGAGATCTGTTTTCAATTAGACCCAAAAGTGTCTTTTTCTGTTGATCAGTGTCAAAAAAAAAGCCGAATTAAATCCACTGTGATTCAATGCTGTAAAAAAAAGGAAAGAAAACTAGTTCTCAATTGTCCTGATAAATAATTAGTTATTGTTCCAAATATTAAAACAGAATACATGTATCCAAATCCAACTTTTTTCTTCTACTACTCAAAATGAATAAAATCAAAATGATTAACACCATCAAAGCATTGCTACAAGTGCAGAGTTATTGGAAGCTGTTTCTCTGACTGCATTGGTACCAGAGACAAACAAATGATCGCGGTGATAAGAGAAGTCCTTTCAGTTCTTCAAGGCTGCTGTACTTTACATTCAGAACTTGGCTAATGTATGGTTTAATCCATTCATCTGGTTGGCTCATTAACCATCAATATACTTGGCCTATAAAAAGCTGTGATTCTATGATTTAAAATTATTTATTGAACTATTAACCAATGACTTTGTGAGAAAATGTTTCACAATTCTTCCATCATTTGTGTGAACAAGTATTTATTAGATTCTATTGAAATGTGGAAGGTTATTTATGGTTATGACTCATGACCTGGTCTCCCTCACCAGTAGAAAAGTTATTCTCTATCCACCCTTTTAGAATCCTAAGAACAACTATAACCACCTCATAATCACCTGATACCTATCTCTTGAAGAGGGCCCCACTGTGGACCATCAGAAAACTGTCTCCGACGCCACCACTGACATCATCAACTCTGGAGAGCTCCCATCCACCCTCACCAAAGTCGTAGTGCCCTAACCCTGCACTGCTCTCTTCTTCCTCCTACCCAAGATCCACAAACCAGACTGTTCAGGTAGGCCCATTGTTTCTGCCTGCTCATGCCCCACTGGATTCTTGTCCTTATACCTCGACTCCATTCTATCCTCCTTGGTTCAGTCCCTTCCCACCTACATCCACAACACTTCTCATGCCCTTGATCTCCTCATTAACTTTCAATTCCCTGACCCTCACTACCCCATTTTCACCACGGGTGTCCAGTCCCTATACACTTCTATCCATCATCATGAAGGCCTTAAAGTTCTCCACTTCTTTCTGATTTTAAGAACCGACCAGTTGCCCTCCACCACCACCCACCTCCATCTGGCAGAATTGATCATCACCCTCAACAAATTTTCCTTTGGCTGCTCCCTCTTTCTCCAGACTCAAGGGCTAGCCATGGGCATTCGCATGAGCCCCCGCCTTTGTGTTGGCTACGTAGAACAGTCCATGTTCCCAGCCTTCCCTGGTAATGCTCCTAAACTGTTCTTCCACTACGTTGATGACTGCATTGGTGCTGCTTCATGCACCCATGCTGAGCTCACCAATTTCATCAACTTTGCCTCCAACTTCCACCCTGCCCTTAAATTCACTTTGTCTATTTCTGTCACCTACCTCCCCTTTCTCAATCACTCTGTCTCCATCTCTGGAAACAAATTGTTGACCGTCATCTTTTATAAACCTACCGATTCCCATGGCGATCTTGACTTTACCTCTTCCCACCCTGTCTCCTACAAGAATGCTATTCCCTTTTCTCAGTTCTGTCGTCTCCACTGCATCTGTTCTTGGGATGAGACTTTCCTTTCAGAGATGTCCTCCTTCTTCAAAGAACAGAGTTTCCCTTCCTTCACCATTGATGCTGCCCTCACCCGCAACTCTTCCATTTCCCAAACATCCACACTCAATCTATCTTCCTGTTGCCATAATAGTGATAACGTTCTTCTTGTCCTTACTTACCACCCCATGAGCCTCTGCATCCAACAAGTCATTCTCCGCAACTTCCACCATCTCCAAAAGGATCCCACCACCAAACGTATCTTTGCCTCCACCCTCTCTGCCCTTCCGCAGGGATTACTCCCCTGTCCATTTGTCTGTCCCCACTAATCTCCCCGGGCACCTATCCCTGCAGTGGCCAAAGTGCTACACCTCCCTCACCTCTATTCAGCGCCTCAATCAGTCCTTCTCGCTGAGGCAACATTTCACTCGCGACTCTGTTTGGATTGTCCATTGTGTCCGGTGCTCCTGAAGCAGCCTCCTCCACAGTGGTGAGACCCATCCTAAATTGGGGACTACTTTGTCGAACACCTCCACTCCATCCGCCAACATGGAACTTCCTGGTGGCCAAACATTTTAACTCCTGTTCTCATTTCCGTTCCGATATGTTGGTTGATGGCCACAATAAGGCCACCCTCCAGGTGGAGAAGCAACACCTTGTATTTCATCTGCGTAGACTCAAATCGGATGGCATGAGTATCTATTTGTCCTTCCAGTAAAAATAAAGTTTCCTTCCCCCTCCCCTTTTCTTCTATTCCCTCTCTGGTCTCTTACCTCTTCTCTACCTGACGATCACCTTCCCCTCCTCCTTCCCTTTATCTTATGGTCCACTCAGATTCCTTCTTCTCCAGCTCCTTACCTTCCCTACGCACCCAGCTTCACCTATCACCTTCTAGCCATCCTCCTCCCCCCCCCCCACCCACCATTTTATTCTGGCATCTTCCCCCTTCCTTTCCAGTCCTGAAGAAGGGTCTTGGCCCAAGATGTTCATTGTTCATTCATTTCCATGGATGCTGCCTGGCCTGCAGAGTTCCTCCAGCATTTTATGTATGCTGCTTTGGATTTCCAGCATCTGCAGAACTTCCTGTGTTCATAATCCTCTGCACATTTTTCATTATTTACTTCAGTTTCAATAGCAAACCACGGGCAGCTCCAAAAAGAACCATCTGCAATACCCTAAACAACTCAGCCTAATATCTGGAATCACTGTCCTCTGCGACTCTGTCACAACCAAGTGAATAACTCCCAGTTACAGCCACGAGCTTTAACTTTAGCTGGCAGCCTCTTAACTGGAATTTTATTGAATGCCAGCTGAAAGTTCATTTAAATTATCTCCATGGACATACCCCTGTTGGCTGCTTTAATTACTTACCTCAACAATCCGGTTGTTTTGTTAGCCATAAGCTACTCTTCACAAAACTCACAATGGGGGTCTCTGATCAGTTAATATTTCTCCAGTGTTCCGTCACCCTCCTTCGTTGAAAATTTCAGCAGCTTCAGTATAAAATCATGAAATCATACAATGTTTGTGTGATTAAGAACTAGAAGGCATCGGCTTAAGGTGAGAAGGGATAGATTTAATAGGAATGAGGGGCAATTTTGTTTCACAGAAGGTGATCTCTGTGTGTGGAATAAGCTGGTTGTGGCAGAGTCAATAACCACATTTAAAAGACACCTGGACATCTACAGTTTTATTTCCTTCTCTTTCCCTCTCACATTAACTCTTCGCCTGTTCTCCATCTTCCTCTGGTGCTCCCCTCTCCCCTTCTTTCTTCCAAGGCCTTCCGTCCTATGATACTCCCCCTTCTCCAGCCTTGTATCCCTTTTGCCAATCAACTTCCCAGCTCTTGGCTTCACCCCTCCCCCTCCTGTCTTCTCTACATTTGAAGTATTCTGGGGCGGTTTAAAGATACTGCTTTAAGAAGGCTGGGTAATATAATCTGTATTTTTAATATCTATATTATTAAGAAAATCTTAAGACCATCCATACCAGGACATCTTCAAGGAGCGGTCTCGGAAATGCCACGTCCATTATTAAGGACCTCCAGCACCCAGGGCATGCCCTTTTCTCACTGTTACCATCAGGAAGGAGGTACAGGAGCCTGAAGGCACACACTCAGCGATTCAGGAACAGCTTCTTCCCCTCTGCCATCCGATTCCTAAATGGACATTGAACCCTTGGACACTATCTCACTTCTTTTGCTGAACGGATCCTGACCCGGATCTGGTCCGTACCCCCCAAATATCCGGACCTGCCTCTCGGTTTTTTTTTGCACTACCTTACTTTCCCTTTTCTATTTTCTATTTATGATTTATAATTTAAATTTTTAATATTGACTATCGATTTGTAATCCAGGGAGCACGAGGCGCAGAATCAAATATCGCTGTGATGATTGTACGCTCTAGTATCAATTGTTTGGTGACAATAAGGTAAAGTAAAGTAGTATTTCTATTTTTGCATGATTTTTAATCTATTCAATATATATACTGTAATTTATTTACTTACTTATTTATGAAGACATAATTATTTAATATTTAGCAACACACGCAAAATGCTGGAGGAATTCAGCAGGTCAGGCAGCGTCTATAGAAATGAATAGACAGTCAACGTTCCCGGCCAAGACCGAGGACTGAGAAGGGAGGGGGAAGATGACAGAATCAAAAGGTGGGGGAAGGGAAAAGAGGCCGGCTGGAAGGTGATAGGTGAAGCCAAGTGGGTGGGAAAGGTCAAGAGCTGGAGATGAAGGGATTTTAGTACGATAATGTACAAAGTAATACTTCAAAACATGTGGGGGGGTTTTTTACAGCACACAATATTCTAAACAATGGTAGCTGGATAAATGGAACATGAAGTTTTACATTAAAGATAATGTAACCTATGTAATTGAGCAGAAATGGGAATTTTAACAGTTTCCATTTATTATCTCTAGAAAAATAATAATGAGAAACTATAATAATAAGATCAAAAACCAGTACACTCCGGGAATGTGAACACAAAATCTGGATTGTTCTGAAGGTGTGCTCCATCACTGGAATTGCCTATTTCAAGCTACAATGTTGATTAAAGACCTGCCATCTCAGGTGTAAATAAGAAAAATCCCAAGGCAGTATTTTTTTAAGAAAAGCACGAGACTAGTCCCTGTTGCCCTGGCTTAGATTTATTCCTCAATAAACACCTTAAAGGAAATTGGGTGGCTATTATCAAATCTACAGAATCTTGGCAGGCTCAAAGCATTTGCCAAATGTGCATTACAACACTGATTGCACTTCAAAACTGCTATATTAGAAATGAAGCCCTTGGCGACTCCTGAGGTTGTGGAAAATTATATATGAAATGCAAGAGTTTTTTTGTAATGGACCTTACTGTGGTGGTAGTGAATAGCATTATTCTCATGCCACTCAGTTAGCTGGTTCCACATCGGATGAGTTCACATACTGTACAAGCCGGGTTATCAATGAAGTTTAGTTGGGTATCTTGCATGCTGGTGTCCTGGTGTGCTCTGCACTCTCCCCTAATAATGAATACAACACTTACTTTATTGAGTTTACATTCATGAGCTCCTAATGCAACACTGAGATTTTTAACTCATCAGCATTGCACTATTTCAAGGGACAAATATCATGAGATGCCATCGCTGAGGATAGTGAGTCCAGTTAACAGTGTTTGCTGAAATATATGGATCATGCCGCTGCCCGCGCCATTTGTGTTTCAGACTCTGTGGTAGTGTTGTGAGCATGGCCTTAACTGCAGCGAATACTGTTGATTGTATTGGGGCCAAATTATGATAAACATCTGCTCAATATTTTCAATGATGGCCTCACTGGAGAAGTGGGCATGTCCCAGGAAATGATGGTCTCTCGCACATAATAACATAACTCCTCATGGCAACATTTCTTTGAACTTCTGCAACTTAATATTGGTGTGCACTGTAAAGGTGTCTTTAGAAGGCTCAAGATTTTAGCAAATTTCAGCTGTTACTTTGATGTTTATCCAAAAGAATCATAAAGAAGTAAGTTAATGGACTTAATGCTCAATTCACTGATAATGATTTCCCCTTTTTCTTTAATAGGCTTCCTTACTCTGCATTGCTTCCACCAGTGGTCCAACTATCAATCCTCTTGACACTTTTAATCAAAAAATTTATTGGATTATGGTCTTTCATTAAGCTGAAAATGATCAAAGTCCCAGCCAAACATATGAAGACAAAATATTGACAATTTAGGTTTTTTTTTTGATTGTTTTGGAATACATTGGCAGTGCTAGCAAGACTAACAATAATGCCCATGTTTAATTGTCCTTGAGAAGCTGGTAATATGCTGTCTACTTGAAGCCCATGCCTAATTATCCTTGATAAAGCGCTGTCCACTTGAATTCCTTTTGGTGAAGGTATGCTCATGATCTTATTGGTCAGGTGCTCGAGCAGGTTTGGGAAGTGCTGTCAACTACAATGCAGCAGGTTCTGCCACCTGTCTTGTAAATTTTACACCATGTGCTTTAAACACAGTTAAAAGTGAATATCCAGGCTGCAGAATGAATATACTGCATATGAATAAATATTCAGCATGCCAGTCAGATAGGTGGATAAGTCCATTTCTTGAGTGTTGTTGGAGCTGCTCTTAGCCAGGCAAGTGGGAAGTGTTAATCTGGATCACTTTGATGCTGTTTGTGGTTGCCACCTGTGCCACACTCATGCCTACACTAAATCTGATGTAGTAGTAGGCAGCCATCGATCCCAAGGGATCATGGGTTTGCGCCTCTGGTGGACTGTGCCCTCTCCAAGGCACAAGCCTGGGTGGAGTGATTTGAAGAACCAGCTGCTTCCCGTGCAGCGGGCTCCCCCTCTCCATGTCACTGATGTGGTCCAAGGGAAGGGCAAGCGCCGATACAGCTTGGCACCAGTGTCGTCGCAGAGGCTACCAGAGTGAAGTTGTAAGCAACATCAAACTGCCTTAGGGGCCCCGGCACCAGACTTCTTCCTTGGGGTTTACTCCTGGAGCCTGTCCCATGGGGGGATATGGCCACAAGGCAGCAGAGGTTTAAAATCAGAGTTTTCCTTCTCCAAAATTCAATGTACTGGTGGTGTATCACCATCATAACCCTTTCACAAAACGTAGGAACTAAGACTTGGCCCTGATAGTCTTTATAAGTTTTTGAAGCATCTCTGATGATCAAATGCAGTTTAAAAAAATACTTTTAATGGAAATTTAAAATTTATTTAAAACATGAACTTACTGCTAGTTAGTTTAAACATAATGAAAATTAAAGAAAATTAAACAAAAAACATACCTAAGTATACATTCTAAATTAGGATTGCGAAACCTATTCAATCCATTGGATGCAACAGCAATGACCAACATAATGTTGAGGGGCCAGATTTGAAATGTAACTCGCCCCTAGGCTCTACATGTTACCGAGTTCAAAAGTCAGCCGAGAATCAAGGACAACATTGTAACTGGTTGCATGACCGTCTGGGATGGAAACACCAATGGAAAACGCTGCAGAAGGTTGTAAACTCAGCGAGATCTGTCGTGGGCACTAGCCTCCCACCATCGAGACATCTTCACTGTATACAGTATATATACTGTATGCATTTACACACAGTGGATTCTGGTTCATTGGGACACATTGGACCAGTACCTTTTGGCCCAATTAAACGGTTGCCTAATTAAACAAAGTTTCACTGAAATAGTTAAAATAGTTACAAAAAAGACAAACAGAGTAACAAATTATGTATTTAAATGAAATACAGAACAAATTAGAACACTACCAATAGTATTACAGTACTATAAAACTGTGTATTAGTTCTTAATAGTTAATGCCCAAGGAATTTATCCAGCATACACAAAGAATAAAATCAGTGCAGAAACTTATTGCAGATAATGGACTGCCTTCATATGATGCTATCAACGATTGCATCCTCCAAGTCTTCATTTCCATTATAACATTCAAGATGATTGTCGATACCTTCAAATTCTTTGTAGTTTCTAACTTGTTGAAGTAGTGAGATTGTTTCACTTTCACTCCCAGCCATTTCTGGCAGCTCCAAGCCAGAATGCTTGAAACCGCAGTGAACAAAACAGTTCAGAATTGTCTTACTGCTTATTTCTCACCAACTAACAGTGACAAAAATCACTGCTCTTTGAACACAAACACATGCAAATCATGCTATTTGTTCACTCTAGGCATGGTGTAGCATCTATCGGCCACACAAGTGCGTGCATCTGATGCTAGTTAGAATCTGTTCGGCAACAATCTCCTGCCCCAATTAAGCAGCATGCTATACCAAATACAAACAAGAGAAAATCTGCAGATGCTGGAAATCTGAGCAACACACACAAAATGCTGGAGGAACTCAGCAGGACAGGCAGCATCTATAGAAAAGAGTGCAGTCGACGTTGGCTGCACTCTTCCTAGATGCTGCCTGGCCTGCTGAGTTCCTCCAGCATTTTGTGTTTGTGTTACTGTACCAGATAAACTATTTTCTCAACTAGTTTTTGTTCTTTACAAGTTGCCCCAAATAATTTGGCTGCCCTGATGGCCCAAATGACTGGAATCCACTGTGTATATACTGTATGCAGTAGATTCCAGTTAATTGGGCCAGTGGTACACACACACAAGCACACTCATACACACACACACACACACACACACACACACACACACACACACATATATATATATATTATATATATATATAGGGCTGCCCGTTTTACTGCTGGCTCAATTAACTGGAATCTACTGCATACAGTATTTATATGTAGAGTAAAATATATATATTTGTATTTATATATATCTTATTGTAATTTATAGTATATTTTATTTATTGTATTGTCCTGCTGCCACAGAACGTCAAAATTTATGATGTCTGTCAGCTGTATATCATTCTGATTCTGATACATCTGACCTCCCATAAGTTCCTGACCTTTGTGCTGCAGCGTGTAAGTGCAGAAGTCTGCAATGAGCTTCAGTGAGGCTGGCCTCTAGTTCTTTACAAAACACAGGGATAATTGTCAGTGCCTCTGGTCCATTCTGACATACCTGAGCCAGGTAGACAATAGCATCAGTGATGTGTCGCTCAATGCCAAACACCCGGTTTTCAGTCTACCTCAGTAGCCACAGTAGGTTTCTGGTCAATGGTGACCTCAAGGAATCAAAGGCAAAAGTTTTGATGGTGGAAATGCCATTGAAGGTCAAAGGAAAGACCTAGGACTCCTAGGCATTGTTGGCCAATTATGTACAACAAGTGTTACTTCCCATTTATCAGATTATCTCTGCATGTTGTCCTGGTCCTCCTGCACTGACCACGTCATTATCTGCCAAGTTACAGATGACATCAAACACTGATCACATCATTTAATACTGCATCTGAGAAGGGACAAATAATTTCTGAACCTTGTAATTTTTGGACAAGATGGGCCAAATTCTAACTTGCTGTCATTCTATAATTCTAGAAAAAGATGTAAATCACTTCTCACTTTGCTTTGTCAAATCTTTATGTTGAATCTCAAGCATTTGATTAAAAAAAATGCTCTTTCATCATTGGGATAATCAGTATTTGTACATTCAGAACAGTCCTGCATTTTCCATAAATAAAACATAATACCTGCTGGATGTAGGTCTTCACAGTTATCAATTGCCGATTATTTCTTGATTGAATTTGCAGCAATTATATCACAGCCATTAATCATCTTGTCATCATGTATTAAGGATGTGGAGTTTACAGGCAGTTGCAATACATACCAACAAGCACTTGGCAAAACCGTGATAGACCTCAAACTGAAATAAAATCTCCAAAATAACATTAAAATCAGGGCCCAGAATTTGTTGGAAATGTATCAATGTCCTCATACTACATACTATTATAATTGTTACTAGGAAGAGATATCTGTGATATTTTTTTCTGGAGGCTTTGAATCAGACTTTAGCCCTGGGAAAACAGCAGATTACTGCCAATCTTTGCATGAGTTTCAAAAAGTTGCTACATTTGCATATTAATAACCAATTAACTTCATTGCAGAAAGTTGGTTCTGGCACAAAACAGTGGAAGAACATTTTTAACAATGAGGTATGCGCAGTTTCAATGTCACTCGGTCTCTGTCCTCGTATGAAAACTATTCAAGTATGGAGTCCTACAGAGGGGAAGGGTTGTGATGCAAAATGTAGTTTATAAAAAAAAATTCTGTGATGTTACCTTTTTCTCATTCATTCTTTCCCTTTCTTTATTTTTCTTCCTATACATAATTAGACTCTAATTCTCAGAATTTCCTTTCCCCCCATTCCTTTGTACTTAATGTATTTATGAAAAGTATTTGGACAGCTATGCATTGAAAAAGTTTTGAGGGATATCAGAACCAAAATCAGGTTTAATATCACCGGTATATGTGGTGAAATGTGTTGACTTTTTGGCAGCAGTACAATGAAATACATAATAATAATTATTATTATTATTGTTGCATAATAATAATCATGCAATAATATGTATTGCATAATATTATGCTATACATAATAATGCATATTATGTATTATTATGCATAATATAATGTGTTATTATAATTAATAATACATTAATTATGTATGTATTATTAATACATAATAATTATTATGTAATTAATTCACATAATAATGTGAATTACTAAATATATAAAAATAGTTAAATTAGTGCAAAAATAGAAATAAAAATGTAGTGAGGAAGTGTTCATGGATTCAATGTCCATTCAGAAATCAGATGGCAGAGGGGGAGTAGCTGTTCCTGAATCACTGAGTGTGTGCCTTCAGGCTTCTGTATCTCCTCCCTAATGGTAACAATGAGAACAAGGCACGTCCTGGGTGATGAGATTCCTGAATGACAGATGCTGCCTCTTTGAGGCATCGCTCCCTGAAGATGTGGTGGATACCACGGAGTCTAGAGCCCAAGGTGGAGCTGATTAAGTTTCCAGCTCTCTGCATTGTACTTTCATCCTGTGCAGTAGCACTCCCATGCCAGATGGTGATGCGGCCAGTTAGAATGCTCTCCACGGTACATCTGTAGAAATTTTTGAGTGTTTTTGGAGACATACCAAATGTTCTCAAACTGCTAATGAAATAGAGCCACTGTTGTGCCTTTTTTGTGGCTTTTTATGGGCTAAATGGGGAAAATGACACTAAGTCAGCATTGATTGAGTTTGGCCAAAGAGTCTGTTTATGTTCTGTATAGCTCCATGGCTCGATGACTCTTGCCATCCCTAAATCACTTAGCTCAAGGGCATAGACTTCTGCTTTTGTCATTCACCAAGGACCCAGATGCTCTGTTGCTCTCGCCATGTCATTATCAGCTCACACTTCCTGTAATTTGCAGCAGAGAGATTTGCCTTGCCAAAGGGTGTGAAGAAAAAATCTTGCCTGCCACATGGTGTGCCATCCCAATAAATTCTGAGCCAACATGTGAAGTTTAATATGCAATTGTTCCATTAAAGATATCTCAATAAATTATTAAGGAATTAATGCCCCTATAATTTACCTAATTTCAATTATATTAAAGTTCATAAACACACAGCAGATGTAAAATTCAGCATCTCCTGTGATTTATAGAAAATCCAAATGTTCATTAGTATTGATATGATTAAATAAAACCTGATTTATAGAAAATCCAAATGTTCATTAGTATTGATATGATTAAATAAAACTTTTGAGCTATAAAGTTTCAGAAGCGTTTTTGAACATTTTCCTCCTTTTCTATCTCCTATGGTCCACTCTCCCTACCTATCAGATTCCTCCTTCTCCAGCCCTTTACCTCTCCCCCCGCCCCACCTGGCCTCACCTATCACCTTCTAGCCAGCCTCCTTCCCCTCTCTCCACCTTCTTAGTCTGGTGCCTTCCCCCTTCCTTCTCAGTCCTGAAGAGGGGTCTTGGCCCAAACCGTTGACTGGTTTTTCCTCTCCATAGATGCTGCCTGGCCTGCTGAGTTCCTCCAGCATTTTGTCTGTATTGCTTTGGATTTCCAGCATCTGGAGACTTTCACATATTTATCTTTTTCTCTAAATGCTTAAAAACACTGGATTGGACTTGCTTATATAATATGGTATCACAAATAGCACTCTGATATAATTTTCAATTAATCTGGTGAATCCACCTAACTGCAGAATATACAACAAAGTATATATAACATCTACTTGTTCAATGGTCATTAATTTTACATTGAATTTTTATTAATTGATTCCAGCTGTTGTTATTTAAATATTGAAAGTATCTTGCTTCCTTTAATTTGTCTTTGAACTTTTTATCCTTGGCTCCTGTTGGAATGCATCAATGGCTATGTTAACCATCTCAAGTTCCGAAGAAATACATTAGTGCCCGAGAATAATGACCCCTGTAAACCTATGCAGATATTGAGCATGTCAGAAGAATTAGGAGGCGCAGAGAAAGAAATTCTGGCCCAGAGCCACACTATATATCACTCTCTGGGAAAAGGACTATGCTGTAGCTACTAGGTTCCAGACTCGGGTGAAGAGCTCAGTGTTCTTAAAAATAAGACCCTTTGGACATCAGAAGTAGACTGGAGATGCGCAATCAAGGTTTGTGTGTCCTGACGTAGTTCAAATAGTGAAGAAGAGTGTGCTGGCCTTCAGCAGTCAGGGCATCGAGTGCAGGAGTAAGGATATTATGTTGCAGATGTATAGGTGATGGGTAAGTCTATACTTTGAGTATTGTGTACAGCTTTGGTCACGCTGTTATAGGAAAGATATTGTCAAGTTGGAAGGAGTGCAAAAGAGATTTCCAAGGATGCTTCCTGGACTAGGTTTGCAAGGAGAAGTTAGCTATGCTGAATATTTACTCCTTGGAGCATTGGAGAACGACGGGGACCTCATAGAAGTTTACAAAATCATGAGGGCTATCAACAAGGTCATAGCTGTTCTCCTGAAAGGTAGAGGGTGCAAATACAAGATACGAGGAGAGAGAGATTTAAAAGGGGCTTGAGCAGTAACTTCTTTACACAGAGGGTAGTGAGTACCTGGATTGAGCAGCTAGAGGAAGGGGTTGAGGTAAGTACAACTGCAACATTTAAGAAGCATTTGGATAATTACTGGGAGGGGAGGGGCTTGGAGGTTTATGGGTCAAATTGGGGCAACTGGGACGAGCGGCAAAGGTGCAGTGATTCGCGCAGACCAGCTGGGTCAAAGGCTATTTCTGTGCTGTATGTCTCTACGACTCTGATTTTTGCTTTGTTAATAGCAGAAAAGCTTTGAAGTATCAGGAGACGAGTCATTCATTTCAGGAGATCCAACAACTAAATTTGTGTTATAGCCAGAGCGTTTACGTGATCTAATTGAGAATCTGTTCAAGGGTGACACCAAGATTTTGATGGGAGAACCCTGCTTCTAAACATCAAGGATAGGTGGCTAGACTCTTTCCCAGAAGGTTCACAATCTTCTTTATGCCACGTACCAATACGATTAAGCAAGGAGTCCTTGGACCTCAGGTTGGGAACCCATGCTCTATCTGGTTGGAGATGCCTACTGTCTGGGACTTTCGAAGTATAAAGATTACTCGCTATGGATCAAACGCTTCCTGAATGTTGGACATTGACATGGGCTTGTTGGTTTTCCGAGGGCTTGCAAACAGAACTGAACTTTGTACAATCATCAGCAAAGATCTTCACTTCCAACCTTGTGCTAAAAGAAAAAGTGAACATATTGCAATGCGTCTAGGAAACATATTGTCATCGCTAGATTGCTTGATGCTGGATTATGTGGATAAGGTTGTAACAACTGCAAATGTATGAGGGTGAGATGGACAAATGAATGTTTTGTTAATTTCAGTAGCTTCTAAATGATGATGTATGTATATCACATGGAGCAGTATGAGGCCAGTCTTTCATTGAGAGATAGGATGTGATGGTGTCTTCATCGACACTGACCACACTTTAGCAGCATTGCTAGAGTATCCTTTCAACTCCAATCCTGCCATTAATTCATTAGTGGTCATCTCCTCATTCTAAGTGGCTTCCTGGGACACAGGGCCTTGAAGACCCCTTTCTTCCTTTTCGCCTTGCTCTATGGCATTCTGAATCTCATCAGACGCTGTTTAAAAATATTTAGGCAGATACTGTGATAGAAAAGACAGAGGGGAATGTAAACGTAATGCGGGCAAAACCATGATTTGTGTAGATAAGCATGGACAGGTGGGCTGGAAAGGGCACCTTGCAGCCCACCTTGGTTTCAATGTGTAGCCCCCCTGGCTAGCCTCAGGTTGCTGAGCTCGCTGTCGTCTAGGGAAATAGCCCTCGGCCCCATCAAACTGGGTAATTGTGTGGATGCTGTGTGATGTACCCCACCCCGCCCAAATAACAGACAACACACCAGAGACCATTAAATGCTTTACAGTTTATAGATATTACTGGAACTATATAATTAATAGAGAATAAAATATAAAAGGAAAATAAAAGGCGCCACACTTATCAAAGTTCAATCTCTTCGTGCACAAACAGTTGGAGCTCAGGACCCTTCTTCTTCACCCTGCGACCCCTCGAACCACCTCGACCGGCCGCCTGGGACCAACAACGGTGGTCGACCAGACACTCCACATGAGTCCATCTCCGTCCTCTCCTCGCCGAATGCCCTGCTCGGGGTCCGACCCCGTTAGCGGACTCACAGCACCTGGTCCATCCTCTGTCTCTCTCTCTCCCGCCTTTTCCTCCCAAAACCCCGTGCATACAAATCTTACAGATATACCAAAAGCATAACAACTATCCCAATTGGTTCGTAACACCTTCTTATCACAGTCTAACCCAAAACAAACTGCTAGCACAAGAACTTTCTCAGCGTTTAACATAACAAGAAGCATTCCCAAGTATAACATAACAAAGAAGCCATTTTAGTTAGCCTACGCAGTAACATAAAAGACGAAACCCCCTTACAAATGCAACATGGTTCTATGATTCAACGATTCTGTGAGAAAACGTGTTATCTTGTCTCTGCTTTATTCTCAGAAATGTAGAATACCTTCCACCAACAGCTGGAAGCAATGTCCACCTTCCTTTTAAGAGATGGGAGCAGAGTTTTGGTCAGCACATCCACTCAAAATTAATGAAATGCAATAAGAAGCAGAATTAACACTGCCTGGATGATACAATCACGGTAATGGGGTGAGAACTCATATTTTATGTGTAACCTGCACCAGGTTGGAATGGCACAGCTTAATCCTTCATCAATAATCCAATGTATGTTTTCCGGTGGCCTCCAGATTCTTCTCTATGACTTTCACAGCAATAACCTTCTATGTCAAATCTAATGATAAATTGCTCTCAATATATTCAATGGATCACAATTCAAAAGTAACCAAAAAAATTGCTTTGGGATAAAGTTTCCTGCAATTTATGAATTAAGAAGACATATAAAAACAGCAGAACCCACTAACGTTATATAGATAACAATACTGGAGCTATCTGTTGAATCAGTTTTTATAAAACAATGTAATAACATTCCCATTACTGCTATGTTACAATAAACTGGAGATTCTTTTCTCTGAAGGAGCAGAAGTAGATTGATAAAGTCTTACAGGTTATATCAATGCATCCATTATATTTTATTTCTTATCATTCCTTTCAGTCCTGATTTTCTTTTAAATAAACAACTTTATCTATTATCTTTTACTTTATTATTCCATCTACTTGAGACCTATAGACTTCTCTTTCAATCTGCCATTCTGATTTAAATCTTCTTTCTTTCTTTATCAATCTTTTTATTATATCCAAATCTAATGTTAAGACAGTTAGAAATATATGCCAATCACATTTGGTTTAATAATTCTCACTTGCAGAGTTCTTGCCTATTGGTAAGAGGATTTGAATTCAAGACCTAACTCCGTATATATATACATAAATAATCTACGTCAACATTTGAATGGTTCAATGGTGTCACTTAATATCAGAGAATGTATACAATATACAACCTGAAATTCTTACTCTTTGCAAACATCCACAAAACAGAAGGAAAACCCCAAAGAATGAAGAACAGAAAAATGTTAGCGCCCTGAAGCCCCCCCATCCCATGCACAAACAGCATCAAAGCATCTATCCTCCTCCTCCCACTTGTTTCAGCATAAAGCATCAGTCCTCCCCAACTTCGCCACCCACCATACAAGCAATAGCAAAGACCCCAATTCAGTATTCTGGGAGTACAATACCATCTGAGATATTGTCTTTCCTGTGAAACAATAACCACTGGTCTCTCTCTGCCCCGCGATCACCATAAAAATACCTATCACTTTCTGATGCAAGGCATGAGAATTTTCTTGGAACCATGGCAAATTTTAATTTTTCAGTCAATGTGATCAAAAACAGATTATCAGATCAAATTATCCTATTGCCGCCTAGTATTAATTGACTTTCTCCACTTCATACAGTTACTAAACTTGAAGAGGTTGTCGTGGGTAATTTACAGGACCAGAAAAGCCTTTGGCACATGTAAAAGAATTCTATAAAGCAAAGATGCTCTCAAAAATAATGAGATGAAAGGTTTCTAAATATCAAAAAAATTACTATAAAGAGCTGTAAACAATAGAAATCAAAATCTATCAATATTTGGTGTGACCACCCTTTGCTTTTAAAACTGCGTCAATTCTCTTAGATACGCTGTTGTGCAGTTTGTAAGAAAATCATCTGCTATGTTGTTCCAAACATCTTGGAGAACTTGGCACAGTTCTTCTGCAGACTTTGGCTGTCTCACTTGCTCCTGTCTCTCCAGGTCATCCCAGACTGCCTCGATGGAGGCCATACCATCTGAAACCATATAAAAAAATCTAGGGATCTGAAGACTTTTGCACAGTACTGTATATTACAAACAGTCTTTGACACTCAGAAACTACAAGGAGCCTTGCAACACACATAAAAGTTGCTGGTGAACACAGCAGGCCAGGCAGCATCTCTAGGAAGAGGTACAGTCGACGTTTCGGGCCAAGACCCTTCGTCACAACTAACTGAAAGAAGAACTAGTAAGAGATTTGGAAGTGGGAGGGGGAGGGGGTGATCTGAAATGATAGGAGAAGACAGGAGGGGGAGGGATGGAGCCAAGAGCTGGGCAGGTGATTGGCAAAAGGGATACGAGAGGATCATGGGACAGGAGGCCTAGGGGGAGGGGGGAAAAAGCCCAGAGGATGGGAAAGAGGTATAGTGAGAGGGACAAAGGAGAGAGAGGAAAAGAAAGTGTATATATAAATAAATAACGGATGGGGTACGAAGGGGAGGTGGGGCATTAGCGGAAGTTTGAGAAGTCAATGTTCATGCCGTCAGCTTGGAGGCTACCCAGACGGAATATAAGGTGTTGTTCCTCCAACCTGAGTGTGGCTTCATCTTTACAGTAGAGGAGGCCGCGGATGGACATATCAGAAAGGGAATGGGACATGGAATTAAAATGTGTGGCCACTGGGAGATCCTGCTTTCTCTGGTGCCTTGTTCAAGAAGGAACCTTGTTCAGATTACAGTATATATTATTATTTCAGTCATAAAAGTAGCAAGGAAGCAAATTATAAAATAGATGTTATATTTATAACAAGACCACATGCAGCCTGGCAACTAGTTCTTTTTTCCTCTGGCCTTGTGTTGAAAAATGTGTGATCCAGTCTCCACCCAGCAACTGAACAAAGAGAGGTCCTGGCCACACTTTGCACCTAGTCCTCAGCTTTACTGAGGAAGGACGTCATTTCAATGGCAAACTCAACCATTTGTAAAGGTTTGCCAAACCTGAAGAAGATAATATATCAAGGCTAGAGGTTGAATTATTTAGGTTTAATTGCATGGGACTATTTCAGGTCTTTTTAAAATTACAACTTTTATAATTGTTTAAAACAGTTTTTTTTATTTCTTTATCTTATCATTTAGAAACATTTCAATGGCATTTAGGTTATTAAAACTTGTCTGGCTGTGGCCAGGTAGGGCATTCTCATTGTTCAGAGCCTAGTCTATCTCTTGGTCATGAAGGCTCCACTCAAACAGCCCAACATAGTCGGCAGCCATCAATCCCAGGGGATCATGGGTTTGCGCCTCTGGTGGACTGCGTCCTCTCCAGGGCAAAGCCTGGGCAGGGTGATTTGAAGAACTGGCTGTTGCCCATGCAGTGGGGTCCCCCTCTCCACGTCACTGGGAAGGGCAAGTGCCGATACAGCTTGGCACCAGGGTCGTCGCAGAGGCTGCCAGAGTGAAGTTGTAAACAACATCAAACTGCCTTAGGGACCCCGGCTCCAGATTTCTTCCTCAGGGTTTACTCCTGAAGCCTTTCCCATGGGTGGGTATGGCTGCCAGGCAGCGGAGGTTTGAAATCAGAGTTTTCCTTCTTCCAGGCGGGCTGCCGTCCAAGGCTAATGAGCCCCACCTGCCCAAAGCAACTGGTTTTGAGGTGTCAGTGCTCCGCCTTTGCCCCTTCTCTTGTCAGTGGAAACAGTTCCGCCGGGCCTAGTAGCTAAGCCCCGTGAAGGCCCCGAAATGGACTTGGTTATGAGAGTCACACGTCATTTGGAGCACTTTATAGGTAGTGGGAGCTTATTCCCACCACAACCCCCGGCTATGATAACCTTAGGAACCAAGCAGCCCATCACATCTGGTAAAAGTAAGTGCAGTACTCTCCAGCCCATAGAATCATGGAATAAAGGCAAAACAGAATAGTACTGGACAAAAAGTATAGCACAGACAGAATCTAAGCTGTTCATTCCATGTAACCTCCACTGCAAAGGAAGCAATTTGTCCTTTCCTTTCCAACGTCTCTGTATTGTATTACTCTTCGGTGTACACACATCTACTGATGCTTCTGGACACATCTTCAGTGATGTTCCTGGAATCATCGGGTGTTTCGGGTCTTTCAACATCATACACCTTCCTCCAGGTGACCCAGCCGGGGCTGATCAGACCCCACCTTGTGTCCAGGTGGCTAGCTACTTATGACTCCATGGCTCCCCTCTTTTGAGCCACAGCCATCTTGAGGCCCTCTCTGCCGCATCGGTGGTTCTGCAGATGGCTCTTCTCGTCCTCTCTCCCTTGATGCCCAAATTGCTGAAGGCTCTAACTAAGGAACGGGCTGCAAATCCCCTACAACCAACCTCCACTGGGAGACACCTCGCTCTCCATCCAGCCTGCTGACAGTTGCTGACCAGTCCTGTGTACTTGGAGAGCTTCCTTTCAAAGGCCTCTTCCAAGTTATCTTCCCATGGGACTGTCAGCTCCAGCAGCACCACTTGCTTAGTAGACTCAGACACTAGGACAATGTCTGGTCGCAGGGTGGTGGCTGCAATATGGTTGGGGAATCAAGTATTTACCTAAACACGAATGAAACTGTTTCCATTGTCCAATTCATTGCATTAAAATTGGACTCCTTCAGGTTGTTTTCCAGTCACCTTAAATCTGGTTATAGTTTCTGTCAACCATTTCTCCTTATTTTTTCTTCATAACTTTAAATATTTAAATCACAAATCTGCTCTTGTCTTTCCTTGCTTTCTTCCTGCATTGACTCCCACTGTCTCAACTATCCTGGTATCTTCTTGAAAACCTCATGACATTCCAGGCAAATCCCTCCCCACCATCGGTGGTATCTACAATGAGACACTATCTCAAAATGGCAACATCTGTCATCATCGATCCCTACCACATGGGTTGTGTAATCTTCTTGCAGCTACCATCATGCAGGAGGTACAGAAGCCTGAAGTCCCACATCACCAGACTTAAGAAAATCTACAATACTTCACTTCAACTATAAGCTTCTTGAACCACCTACACACCATTAATCTGTACCTATTAGAGCCACACTGTCACCACTTTGACCACTTTGCACTGCATTGGACTTTGTGATTTTCCCATTCTTGTTGTGTTCTTCCTTGTAAAATGAAATGTGCACAATTTACAAGGGTGTTGCCTGGATTGGAGAGCATGGCTTATGAGAATAGGTTGAGTGAACTCAGCCTTTTCTCCTTGGAGTGACGGAGGATGAGAGGTGACCTGATTGAGGTGTATAAGATGATGAGAGGCACTGATCATGTGGATAGTAGAGGCTTTTTCCCAGGGCTGAAATGGCTATCACGAGGGGGCATAGTTTTAAAGTGCTTGGGAGTAGGTACAAGATGATTGTCAATACAGGTTTCCCCCGTTATCTGAATGTAGAGCATTCCTATGAAACCGCTCGTAAGCCGAAATGGCATAAAGCTGAGAAGCAATTACCATTAATTTACATGGGAAAATTTTTTGAGCGTTCCCAGACCCAAAAAATAACTTACCAAATCATACCAAATAACACATAAAATCTAAAATAACATTAACATATAGTAAAAGCACAGCCTATATAAAGTAGAAATAATGTATTACAGTGTAGTTTCACATAACAGAATCGAGAAGTTTGAGCCAAAATCGATTTGTCGAAAAAAATCGGCACATACACGCATGTGCACGTCACGCATTCGCACGTACACGCCCGTCACGCATGCGCACATACATGCATGCGCAAACACCTGCCCGTGCAAGGCTTCATGGTCATGGTAGTCTTTCTCAGGGTAAACACAAGTTTAAAGCAAGTGTCTTTTTCCATTAAAGTGAAAATCCTCTTTCGGTTAACAAAAATAGGTAGTAATGTAGGTCTTAGGACACCTGTACCTTCAAATTCTTCGTAGTTCCTAACTTGCTGAGGTAGTGAAATCATTTCTTTTTTATTCCCTGTTGCTTCTGCCATCTCCAAGCGTGAATGCTTGAGCCTGCAGTGAGCAAAACCATTCCTAATTGTCTTACTGCTTATTTTTCACCAACTATCAGTGACAAGAATAACTGCTTTTTGAACACAAACACACTCAACTAATGCTACCTTAAAAACTGTTCACTCTAAGTGCGGTGCAGAGTCTAATGGCCACACAATTGCACACGACTGACACCAGTTAGAAATTGTTTTTGCCTCTCCTAATTAAGTGGCACTGTGTCCCACATAAAGGCACCTCTACTCTCTTCCTCCTGAAGTCAATAATCATCTCCTGGGTCTTGCTGACATTAAGTAAGAGGTTGTTGTGGCACTTCTCAGCCAGATTTTCGGACATCCACGAGCCGTTCCTCATCGGGGTTCAGAGGTGGAGAGCCTCAGCAACTTTAAATTCCTTGGTGTTACACTTCAGAGGACCTGTCCTGGGCCTAGCATGTAAATTCGTTCATCCATCATTGTTGATGAAGACCTCGACACCAATTAATGGTGTCGAGACTAGCACATGATTTGGATTTAAGTGAGGGAGAGTTGCGAAG
Source organism: Mobula hypostoma (assembly GCF_963921235.1). Taxonomy (NCBI): domain Eukaryota; kingdom Metazoa; phylum Chordata; class Chondrichthyes; order Myliobatiformes; family Myliobatidae; genus Mobula; species Mobula hypostoma. The sequence goes on from NC_086123.1 coordinate 14,734,652, forward strand.
CGTCAGCCTCACTCTCTCTTCCCGATTCCCATCTGGATCCAGTGGCACGACAAGAGTCGAGACCACTGAAGGTGGGACTAGGTGCAGTGGATGACCAGGACGACTTCTGTGTCCAGTCATGCTGTATACGTTCCACGACGCTTGCAGAGACCGCGTTCTTGACCGTTGGACCTTCCATTGGTCTCGTCCACTCAATCCGCCGGAGTCTGCCTTCACATGCTGGGATAGACAACTCCCCATCTCACCGAGGGTTTGAGACCCGTCGGCTACCCTCACCTGGTTTAGCCGGCTGGTCGAAGCCGTTGCCCGGGGTGTGGCCGCTGTCGCATGCAAACAGCTACGGGGAGCCACAGGTGAGAGCTGAGTGCCAGGTGGGGACCAAAGGTGGACAAACCACCTTGAAAAGGATGCAACATGTTCCCCCACCAGAGGTGCTACCCCTCCCTGACACCCCCACACACCCCAAGCATGTAAATACCATTACAAGGAAAGCCTGGCTGTTTCTAATCTTTCTGAGTTCGCGAAGATTCAGCATGACATCTAAAACTTTGACAAACTTCTGTAGATGTGATGGAGAGTATATTGACTGGCTGCATCACAGCCTGGTATGGAAACACCAAAACCCTTGAATGGAAAATCCTACAAAAAGTGGTGGATACGGCCCAGTCCTCCACAGGTAAAGCCCTCCCCACCATTGAGCACATCTACATGAAACGCCGTCACAGGAAAGCAGCATCCATCATCAGCAACTCCCAACACCCAGAACATGCTCTCCTCTCACTGCTGCCATCAGGAAGAAGGTTCTGAAGCCTCAGGTCACACACCACCGGTTTCAGGAACAGTTATTACCCTTCAACAATGAACCACGACAGATAACTTCATTCAGCTTTGCTTGTCCGGATCATTGAAACGTTCCCACAACAAATGGATTTACTTTCAAGGACTCTTCATTTCACGTTCAAAGGTTCAAAGGTTTATTTATTATCAAAGTATACAACTCTGAAGTTCTTCTTCACTGGGTAGCCATGAAACCAAGAAAGAAAAGAAAGACAGCATGATCATCACCCCCAAAATGCCCCCTCCCCACACAGAAAAACAAACAAAAATGGAATAGCAACACACATAAACGTTGCTGGTGAACGCAGCAGGCCAGGCAGCATCTCTAGGAAGAGGTACAGTCGACGTTTCGGGCTGAGACCCTTCATTCAGTCCTGATGAAGGGTCTCGGCCCGAAACGTCGACTGTACCTCTTCCTAGAGATGCCGCCTGGCCTGCTGCGTTCACCAGCAACTTTTATATGTGTTGCTTGAAATTCCAGCGTCTGCAGATTTCCTCGTGTTTGCAAAAATGGAATAGGCACATCAACCTCCAAATCTCTCCTCCCACACAAAAAAAAGAGAAAGCTCGGGCAAAGAACACAATATAAAAAAATTATAATACTGAAAAAAAGTCTATAGTCCAAGTCCATATCCGAAATGCTGAAAACCTGGGTAAAATTTTCCGGGCATGGCGGCAGGTTCTCCCCTCTCCAGTAGCAGAGCAAAAGACAGGTTCACCTTCCACATTTGCCTTCATGTTACAATCTCCCTCCTCACTTTAATCGGTGCACAATGGAAACTTTAATCAGCAAAACGAAATCAATCATCACCTTGCACCCCGTCCCGCAATCTGCCTGCCACGAGGTTCATGCACGCTACCTCTATCTCCCAGAATCATTTCAGAGACTGCAGAGAACTGGAACATCCAAATGATCTCCAAACTTCCACATTCCCCTTGATGTTTCAATCTCCCTTGTCACGTTAATCGGCGAACAAGGGAAGCTTTAATCAACGAAATGGAGTTGAACACTGGCTAGCGCCTTCTCGCCACAAGGTTCACGCACGCTGCCTGTGCCTTCTGGAATCCTCCCAAAAACTGCAGAGCGCTGGAACACCCAAACGATCTCCAAACTGCAAATCACAGGCTCCAGCAGATCCAGAATGACATGCAAGACAAAAAACAAACATAAAGGACATAAAGGAAGTGAAATATATGGTTTCATGGTCTATCCAGCGATGTCAACCAAAGGAGCATTGTACACAGGCCAGATAGTTATTGCTTATTTTTTATTACAGGTTTCCCCCGCCATACGAAGGTAGAGCGTTCCTATGAAACGGTTAGTAAGCTGGAATGTCGTAAAGCAAAGAAATAATTACCATTTACTTATATGGGGAAAATTTGTGAGTGTTCACAGACCCAAAAATAACCTACTAAATCATGCCAAATAACACATAAAACCTAAAATAACAGTAACATATAGTAAAAGCAGGAATGATATGATAAATACACAGCCTATATAAAGTAGAAAAACTTCTCTCCAATGCTCCAATGATTCCCCGCACTGTTCTCCGTAGCGAAAATCTCACGCAAGCGCTCTCGGCAAAAACACGGCGCAAACGCCATCGGCAGAAAATCTCATGCAAGCGCTGTTGGCAAAAACACTCTCTCCAGTAACCTTTAAGCTATGAAGCTGTCAAATCATACCAAATAACACGAAAATACACAGCCTATATAAAGTAGAAATAATGTATGTACAGTGTAGTTTCACTTACCGGAATTGAGACAGCACCGAGCACACTGATGATGGTGTGTTAGACTGAGCTGTCGGAGTCTGGGGTGGTGCATTGGCCCCCACCCTCCGGGCAGCGAACCAATACCGATCCACGAAGCATGCAGGGGTCCGGCGGTGCCTGGGACGTACCCAGCACATCTTTAAGAAAAAAGCCAAAATAAACATGCTAATTAATTAGGTGCCGCCCGGCACATAAATGTTGGCCCAGATCAGAGGCGATTGCCAACTGTGTCCGCTGCATTCTCCGCGAATCGGTATCTGTCCGCGGCCCGTTCGCTACTGCATTCGGTTTCGATCGTTATCCTTTCCTCTTCCAATTGCATCAGCTCTTCATCTATCAGTTCTTGGTCATGGGATGCCAAAACCTCTTCAACATCATCTTCGTCAACTTTCACAAGCCAAACTCACTTTGTCCTTACTTCGTTCACCTTGATCAAAACACTTAATTATGTCTAGTTTTACGCTAAGTGTAACACCCTTACGAGCTCTTTTAGGCTTTTCCGATACCGTAGAACTCATCTTGCAAACGGCTGCTCACAGGCACGTGTTTAAGCAATGCCGGCGAGAATGCCGTTCCGAATCCGGGGGAGAGCGGCTGCTCGGGGCGCGTGCTGATTTTTTTCATAACAGTGAAAACGCCTTCTGTTAGCAAAAACAGGGAACTAATGTAGGTCTTTCATAACAGTGCGGTTTCGTAAAGCGAATGTTTGAAAAGCGGGTATTATTATTTCTTCTTCCTTTCTGTATTTCCACAGTTTGTTGTCTTTAGCATACTGGTTGTACACCCAGTTGGTGTGGTCTTTCATTGATTCTATTATGATTATGGGATTTATTGAGTATGTCTACAGGAAAATTAATCTCAGGGTTGTAAATTTACTTTGATAGTCAATTTACTTTGAACTTTGAAGTGCTTAGATGTAATACACTGAGAGGAAATCAACCGTCTCTTCAGTAAATATGGACCAGTCAAGAAAATCCAGCAAAGATCTGTTAAGGGCAATTCAAGTCTAACCGACTTGTTTGACTTCTTTAATGATGTAACAGAGACAGTGGTTGAGGGCATTTCAGTTGATTTGGATTTTCAAAACGTGTTTATTGAAGCAGCATATCATAGTTTTGTAAATGAAAGTGAAGCCCATGGGATGAAAGTGACAGTGGCAGAAGGAATACAAAATTAGCCGAGGAGTTTAAGCTGCAGAGTTGTAATGAATGACATGAAGTTCCCTCAGAATCAGGACAGGGATTGTGATTGCACCTGGCATGGATTAACACAGTATGTTGAATAGGGGGTTGAGTGGCAGTGGGAGTTGAGGATGGGGATGAATGATAAAGCACAAATTTAAAATCTGCAGGTGATGCCATATTTAGAGCTATTTTTTACGTTGAAGAGAGCAAAATAAAAGGAAAACACTGTGGACGATGGAAACCTGAAATAAAGACAGGAAATAGATGAAAAAGTCCATTATTATCAAAAATACCAGTTCTGTCCAAAGAAATAATAACTCTATTTTCCCTCCATGGATGCTGCCTGACCTGTTGAGTTATTTCTGCATTTTCTGATTTTATGTTAGATTGAACAAAGTAGTATAGCATTCGGAAGGATGTAGAATTAAGGAAGAGATGGACAAGTAGATGTCTGATGAAATGCAATCCAGAAAACAATGGAATGCTGCATTTTGAGAAGAAGCTAAATTGTGCAACTTTAAGAAGAGGGAGACCCAGGGGAGTTTTAGTGTAAAATTGTTTACCACGCCACGTCTGAATACAATGGACTACGGTTAATTGGAGCATGTCACAAAACTGGGACAACTCTTAAAGAACAAACTCTAATCAAGAAAATAGCCGGGATTCCCTTCATTTATGTAGGGTACTATTGCCACTTAATTAGGACAGGCCAAACAGTTCCTAACTAGCACCAGTCACGTACACTGCTGTGGCTGTCAGGGACTACGCTGTGCTTAGAGCAGTGACTACCTCTTAGTTGTCCTTGCTCTTTAGCCTCTGCTTATATGCAGGTAGGAGAAGGACAGACAGGTGATCAAATATCCTGAAATGCAGTCTGGGCATGAAACGGTAGCCATTCCTTATCTGGGTACAACAATGGTGTTGGGACCTTTGGTGCTACAAGTTATATGTAGACAGTAATTGGGCAGGGATTTCTTCAAACAAGTCTGATTGAAATTCCTGACTATAATATGAAATGCATTGGGATGGACTGTTTCTTGGTCTGTAGTCACAGGGTTTATTACTCTTCCAATGTGTGTACAATGTTGTACAATATTTTCACTCGTCCTTTCCTTTGGTGCAATACATCTAGCTACCAAATCATAGCAACCAAAGATGATTCTCATCCAATCTGAGATATCAATCCAATAAAGCAATGGCAATCTTCATTACTTTCCCTCTTTCCCGTTTTTTAACTCATCTGTTAACCTGACCATTTCCATCTTCTTCATTTCTCTGGCAGTGTTCACATCCTTTTATATCTCATCATCTCCTTCAGCAGATTTCTATTTTTGCCCCTCATCATCTCACTCACCTAACCACTTTGCTGTTAATGTTCATACAGAATACTTTTGGCTTACATTCTATGTCAGGAGCAAATTTACGCTCATATTGTTTCTTAAAATTCTTTTCACACTTTCACCTCTCCTCCTTTTCCATACATTGGAGCAAAAGACTGCGGATGCTGAAATCCAAAAGAAAAATTTTTTAAAAAACCTCGGAAGCACTCTGCAGGTCAGTGGGGAAGTAAAACAATTGATGCTTTTGGTCAAGGGACCTTCATCTGAAATGAAAGAGTAAGCCAACAAGTAAAATTGCAGAGAGAGGGGGAGTTAGAGAGAACATAGAGAATGTTTGTGATAGGGTACAGACTGAAGATGACTTTAAAAATTGGCAGCAGGGAACAGAAAGTAAGAAACTAATTGAAACAGAGAGGAGAGAGTGATTTTAAAAAGTGGTGGTTACCTGAAACTTAAAATTAGTCTTGAATTCCAAGACCTAAAACGTACCCAGGCAGAAGTTAAGATGCTGTTTAGTTTCTTTGTTTTTGTCCCTTTAGATACAACACTGAGTCATGCTATCTACAGAAATTCTCTGATGACTCAACAATAGTTGGGTGTATAAAGGGAGGTCGGGAGGATGAATACAGGGCCATGGTGGAGGACTTTGTCGAATGGTGCAGACTGAATCATCTACAGCTCAACATCAGTAAGACCAAGGAGATGGTGATGGACTTTAGGAAGACCAAGCATGCTCTGCTCCCAGTTACTATTGATGGTGAGGACCTACAAATACCTGGGGGTGCACTTGGATGACAGACTTGAGAGGAGCACCAACACAGAGGCTGTGTACAAGAAGGGCCAGAGTCACCCCTACTCGCTGAGGACACTGAGGTCCTTTGGGGTATGCAGACCTCTCCTTCACATGTTCTATCAGTCTGTTGTCACCAGTACAGTCTTCTATGCGGTGGTGTGCTGGGGCAATGGCATCAACATGGGTGATGCCAACAGGCTCAATAAACTGATTAAAAAGGTTGGCTGTGTTGCAGGAGTCAAATTGGACACACTGGAGGCTGTGGTAGAACAAAGGGCCCTCCGGAATATTCTGCCATTTCTGGACAATGTTTCTCAAACTCTGCATGCCACCTTGGCAAAATAGAGGAGCACTTTCAGTAATAGACTAAGATGACTGCACTGCTTTCAAAGAGTATTATATGAGGTAATTCTTACCCTCGGCCATTAGGCTCTATAATGAGTCAACCTATAGCCAGGAAAGTGATGACCCCCTCCCATTAGACCGTTATTAACCTCTGTTTACGAGAACTCTGTTTACCACACCCTGCTTTCGTATAAACCCAGTGCAATACTACCATCACTTCTTATCTGGACAGAGTGAATGTGCACCCATTACTGTATAATATTTCCTTAATTCTTGCACTACCATCATATCAGTGTGAACTTGTAAATTTTGTAAATTTTGTCATCTTTGACTTGTAAATTTGTGCGTCTTATTTTTAAGGTAACTTATTTTTTGTACTTCCTTTCTAATATTTGTGTATCTGTGCACTTGTAATGCTACTGAGACACTAATTTTCTTCGAGCTCAATAAAGTATCTATCAATCTATCTATCTATCTGCCTGCCTATCTATCTTATCATTGAAGAAATGTACAGAGGTCAGGATGGAGAATTAACATGACAGGCAATTGGATTTTATTATATGCAACCTGATTCTTTTTTGCATTATCAAAGTGATATCCATTATGAGCTATTTCTCTCAGCTTTGTTCTACTGACTAATGCCTTAATCATACAAAGAAGCATAGCTTTGATTATTCTCCCTTTCCACTTTAAAGGCTGCCCATTATTCATTACTTTTCTGTCTTTGAGAACCATTTACCCAGACGAGACACATTTTCAGGTTACTTCGCACTCATCTATTAACCATATAGCTTCATCAACAGCTTTTCACCATAGCAGTCCTGGCTCACCTGATCACCCCTGCCTTATTCCAACCCTTCAGCAATTTAAACTAACTTTTAAATCCCAAACCCTTTCTCTTTCTATTGATGCTGTCTTTCCTGCTGAAGATTTCTAACATTTTTTGATTTTACTTCTCACTTACAGCGCTTTTTTTTAATTTTTAACCAGAGCAAGCCCACCTGACATTGATAACCTCAAGTCAAGTCAAGTCACTTCTATTGTCATTTCAACCATAACTGCTGGTACATTACACAGTAAAAATGAGACCACGTTTTTCGGGACCATGGTGCTACATGAACAATACAAAAACTACACTGAACTACGTAAAAAAACAACACAAAACTACACTAGACTACAGACCTACCCGGGACTACATAAAGTACACAAAACAGTGCAGGCATTACAATAGATAATAAACAAGACAATAGGCACAGTAGAGGGCAGTAGGTTGGTGTCAGTCCAGGCTCTGGGTATTGAAGAGTCTAATGACTTAGGGGAAGAAACTGTTACATAGTCTGGTCATGAGAGCCCGAATACTTCGGTGTCTTTAGCCAAATGGCAGGAGGGAGAAGAGTTTGTATGAGAGGTGCTTGGGGTCCTTCATAATGCTGTTTGCTTTACGGATGCAGCGTGTGGTGTAAATATCTCTAATGGCGGGAAGAGGAACCCCGAAGATCTGGTGTTAAATCTAGCCAATCAGCATTGAAATCTGTGTTGGTTGGGAAGAGAACCTTTATGATTTCATTTCTTTTCTCAGAGTATCAAACTTTCACTCTCTGACAGAATTAATACCCCTCCCCCTTCCATTGCTTATCTTCAGTAGCTTCTCTTTCCCTCCTAATGTTTGACACGATGCTGAGTAAAATTCACTTCCACAGTCTCATCGCTTTCCTTAGCAAATGTCTCCAGCTCCAGCTCACCCCATGTGCTTTCCTGCAGAAACTTTATCCCTCAAAATTTGGCTCCACCTGCAACCCAGGTATGTTCAACCTGCCGCGCAATCCCCAAGGCACCATTCTAGTGTTGTCCTGAGGTCCACATGTAGTGGCGTGGGTCTGCACCTGGATGCTCAGGACATCTCCCTACAACAATGTCGACTCACTTCGTGTCAGTGTCGCCCTAGTCCTCAGTTCTGCCTAATTCTTCTCCATGTTCAGCATCTTCTCTTAGACATCAGAGATCACAAACTTCCCTAGCTTTTGAATTCTAATGCCTCTCCAGATCTCCTCCCTACTTCCTGATCTGCACCCCCATCCTCTGATCGTCCTCTTCTTAATCCCCAGTGATCAGCTCTCAGCAGAGGCCTCAGCATTGCCTACATATCTCCCCATCTTGACACCGAATACTTCTTCTGCTGCCTTCACCCCCAACACAATTCCCTTGCTCTCTTTAGAATCCTTGATCCAGCTGAGAACCCCTCCCTCCTCCCTCTGTTCTCACCACCTCTCCTTCCACTGGTCTTCATTCTCGACTCCAGATTTTGGATCCAACAGATTATCCTTGGCAGTTTCCACTGCCTTCAATAATATTCCACCACCGGACTCATCTTTCCTTCGCCTACTCTTTCCCATGGGACAAAGGGGCTGATCCTTTCCATCTCTAACCAGTCTCCTTCCCACAGGAGATGCAACATTTATTCTTTCACCCCTTTCCTCCTCACCATCCAGGAAACCAAAGACCATAAGAGATAGGAGCAGAATTAGGCCACTCAGCCCAGCGAGTATGCTCCACCATTTCATCATGGCAGATATACTATCCCTCTCAACCCCATTCTCCTGCCAAAGATGAGGCAGCAGGACTTTTCCCAAGTGTGCAGCATTCAATGTTTGCCATGGAGTTTCCTCTTCAAGTAAGTAACCAATGCAGGAAGAATTTGTAGAGCACCTGTATCCAGTCCTCAGGGATGACCCTGAGCTTCCCACCAATTCAATTCTCCAGCTCACACTCGCTCTGCATTGTTATGTTGTGATCCGATGTCAGCTTGAGGAACAGCATTTCATCTTTCATCTGACACAATTATGAATTCCATATCATGAGGTAACTTACTTTCTGTTTTTTGTATCAGAGCTGGCCTGTGCTGCTGTGGGATATCCATCAGTTATAGTGTTATGTATATATCCCTCTCTCTCTCTCTCAATACTGCCTGATCTGCTGGGCTTTTCCTACAACTCCGACCTTTGTTTCTTTTGATTATTTGTCTAACTGCCCCCGTTAATCTGTCAACCAGACAGCTTCATCAATAGCTGATCACCATGGCAACCATGGCATCGCTCTTTCAGAAGTATTCCCTTTGTCCTATCCTTCCATTGGCTTAAAATTAACCAATGTTTTCTCTCTTCAAGTCCTGATGAAGCATCTTCAGCCTGAAACATTAACTCCGTTTCTCTTTCCACAGTTGCTGCCGAAGCTTCCAGTTATTTTCCGATTTTACTTCTAATATTCAACACCTGCACTTTTTTTGATTTTCGTTTTCTGTTCTCAGTTCTCAAGAGTCACTCCTCCTTCAGTCAAATATTTTTATTCTATTCTGATTAGTCTTCTCTATAACAACTCTAAGCTTCATGTTACAATATTACTATTCCAGGATGCCCCACTCTGAGTTATACTTCACTTGATCCACTCAATCCTGAGGGGTGCAACCAGAAATGGGCCCTTCCTTATTGAGCAGTAAACATAATTAAAAATTTATGGAACCACAGAATCACAGAATTATTATTTCACTGGAGGAAAGCAATTGGTCCATAATGTCCAGGCGAGCTCCTTGTAAAGTGTACAATCAGTTCCACTCCCTCACTCTTTATATTACTTTCTGTCAAGTTCCTGTTCAACTCCCTTTTAAAATCCAACCTTAAAAGCAGTGAGTTCCAGGTTACAATTAATCTCTACATAAGAAAAGTTTCTCCTCATCACCTTTTGTCCTTCACTTAAAATTTGTTTCTCCGACCATGAATCACTCAAGAATGAGAAAAGCTTCTTTGTTTTATTTGAGTAGTTTTTTTCTTTAGACATGCAGTACTGAACCGGTCCTTCTTGCCCAACAAGGTATGCCACCCAGCAACCCACCTATTTAACCCCTAATTACAGGACAATTTGGGCTGCAGGGGGAAACTGAAGCGTGCGAAGGAAACCACTGCAGTCACGGAGAGAATACACAAACTCCTTACAGAGGGCACTGGAGTTGAACTCTAATGTCCCAAGCCACGCCACCATGGCAGACGTTCTACCCTGCCTTAATGATCTTGAATACTTCCATCCTTTCACTGTCAATCCATTTAGTTCCAAAGAGAATTGTAATCTTGTAGTTACAATCCCTTAACCCCAAAACAACTTCTGCTTCTTTTCTTTGTCTTGTTAGTCTCCCCTCTCGCTGTGTGACTCCTCTCTGTCCCTTTATTGGGGAGAGAGGGAGCTTGTCGAACGTTGGGTGAACGATTAGTTTTTGTTGTACTGCAGATCATTGTCTCTCTTAGGGACTTTGCTATTGCCTGCTTGGTTTTTACTGTCACTCGTTCTTTGGGGTACTCTTCTGTTTTCATGGATGTCTGCAAAGAGCAAGAATTTCAGGCTGTATATTGTATACATTTTCAGATACTAAATGGAACTATTGAACTATTGTTCCTCCTCTGGGACCTTCAATGCTTGTTCTGAGTGTGTGGAATAGAGCTGGAGGTGGTATTCCAGGTATAGATAACCAGTGCTTTATACAAATTCAACATAACCTTCCTACCCTTCTACGTGATGCCACTTTTTCCGAAACCCAGTATCCCATGTGCTTTACTGACTGCTCCTTCAAAATGCTTTGCTTCATTCAAACATTTATATACATAAGCACAAGCATCCATCCGTTCCTGCACAAGCTTTGAACCTTTTCATGCGCCTTCTTCTTTTCTTGAAGAGGAAACTACTGTCAGCTATGTTCCCATTCCTCTAATACAATAATGCTGAGATGGATAAAATTCTCCATTATTACAATTCTTGCACTAAATGAAATTATTGGGATTAAATGCATTTCGTTTGCACTTTGTTCAATTCAACCACTTTCTTAATAGTTTGTTCTGAGTATAGGGGATTCTGATTCCAGGGACAGAACTCCTATTTGCTTTGCAGCAAAAATCATTCTGTTATTCGTTTATACATAATTCATCATTCATCTAATAACGCAGTCACAGAAAGCTGAAGTGTTTGATGGACTGCAGAGAAAATTCTCCATAGGGTCCAGACTCGGTGAAATTTAAAGGCATTAGGACAATCTAACAGATGGAAATGCCACACAGTTTGACAACATTCCTCTTCCCGACTTTGGATGGATATTCAGTAATGTTACTTCTCCAAAGATTGTCACCTTGGCGTGGCGGAGAGTCTTGTGAATTCCTGAGATCCTGAGAGAGATGCTGTTTTGGAGTTTAGCTCCTGGTAGGGTCACCTCTGGTGGGTAAAGTGAAGGGAGAAGTTCCAGACCAGGAGGCATCCAACCAAGGTGGAGCTCGCAGAAGATAACGACACATCACACAAAATGCTGGAGGAATTCAGCAGACCAGGCAACACCTATGGAAAAGAGTAAACAGTCGACGTTTCAGGCCGAGACACTTCTTCAGGAATTCTCCCCATGTTAAACCAAGTCACGCACTGGCATTCCTCATTAAGGGAATCCTCCCTAACATTCTAGATTAAGTCACCCACTAATAGACAATCCCTTAGGAGAACGTCATACTCAGTTTCAGGGATTGTATTTCTCCAATAATGTTACCACTTGTGACAGACATTTTAAGAGCTGCTTGGATGTATGTATTTGTCCTGTACATCAAGAATGCAAAGATAGTATCCATGATAGTGAAATCATCAAACCAAACACTTCCTACTGACCTGAAGCATAGGAAGACCACAATCTGAACCATCAGAAACCAGCTAGAGGGAGACAGATACATATGTTCGTCTGTCAAAGTCAACAGAGAAGTTTTAGTCCAAAGAAAGGCCACAGAACTGAATTCAAGAGATGAGGAAAGGCTGACAGCCTTTGATTTCAAGGCAAGATTTGACCAAATGTGATCTCAGAGAGTTCCGGCTAAACTAAAATGCAAAACACTCGAGTCTGGGCCACATCTTGCACAGAGGAAACTGGAACTGGTTGCAAATTTCAGTCCTCTTCTATGATATGTTTCGAACTGAGGAGATTTGTTGATGATTGCACAGGAGTCAATTCCATTTCCACCTGCTCCAACAGGTGAAGCAACCCAGATCTGCATGCGGCAAAGTACGAATGTTCATGCATTGACTGAGAAATAAGTATGGCATTCACTCCATACAATTCCAGGCAATGACTGTCTCCATTAAGAAAGAGAATTTAACAAGAGCCTACCTTATCACTTACATCCTGGGATGTCACTCCTGACCAGAAATTCAGCTTGACACCCACTTAAATACTATGGCTAAAAGAGCAGTTAGACAATGATCACCTCCACTCCATTCGCCAAAAGAGGAATTTCGTGGTGGCCAACTATTTTAATTCCTATCGCCATTCCTGTTCTGACATGTCGGTCCGTGGCATTCTCTTACGCAATGACGAGGTCACTCTCAGGGTGGAGGAACACCACATATTCCATCTAGGTAGCCTCCAACCTGATGGCCTGAACATTGATTTCTCCTTCCAGTAATTTTTTTTCTTTTCCCCTCCCATTTCCCTCTTCTATTCCCCACTCTGGCCTCTTAACTCTTCTCCTCGCCTGCCTATCACCTCTTCCTGGCACCCCTCCTTCTTCCTTTTCTCCTATGGTCCACTCTCCTCTCCTATCAGATCCTTTCTTCTCTAGCGCTTGACCTTTCCCATCCACCTGACTTCACCCATCACCTCCTAGCTTGTCCTTCCCCCCTGCCTTTTTATTCAGGCATCTTCCCCTTTCTTCCTAGTCCTGAGGAAGGGCCTCGGCCCAGATTATCAACTGTTATTCATTTCCATAGGTGCTGCCTGACCTGCAGGGTTCCTCCAGCAATTTCAGGGTGATTCCTTCTGCATTTCTAGCACCTGCAGAATCTCTTGTGCTCCGACCTTTTGCACCCAGAAACTTTCCTGCCACCTACAAAGCAGGTCAGGACTGTGGTGAAATACTCACAGCTCTGAAGAGGTGCAGCTTCAGCTCAATTACTATCCCAATCAAAACAGCCCAAGAATTTATTTATTTTCCTACAAATAGCTGTAAAAAAATTAATCTCAATGCAGCATGTGGTAACGTAATATGTACTTTGATAATAAATCATACATGGATCTTTGAACTTCTGAACTCCATCAACCATGCTAATTACTCACTTTTTCTGCCACCTACACACGTAACTGGAAAGTGTTCAGATAATCCCTTGCTTTGGCTATTCAAACTGCAACCGACCGCCAAGAATCACAACGGCAGCAGATACAGAGAAGCTCTGGTATTAAACCCTCACTCACCAACCTGACTTGGAAATTCCTTGCTCTTCCTTCTGCTCCCACAAGTCTAAATCACTGCAATTCAAGAAGACGGGTCTTCACTGCCTTCTCAGTAACATATCAGACAGGCAATAATTGAAAGCTTGACAACCATAATGAATTTTTTTGGAAAATGAAGATGCAGGTTGTAAGAAATATCAATAGACTATCCACAACAACTTCTGCTCAAAGATTACATGATGATTCAGATTATACAACTCTGGTTAGGTCAGATCTGGAGTATTGCATACAGTTCTGGTCTTCCCACTATATAGGAAGGTTGTTGAGGCTTTGGAGAGGGTGCAGAAGAGGTTTACCAGAATGCTCCCGGTTCAGAGGGCATGTGCTACCATGAGAGGCTGGACAAACTTGGGTTGTTTTCTCTGGAGTGGTGGAGGCTGAGAGGAGATCTCATTGAGGTCTATAAGATTATGAGAGGCACAGACAGAGTAGACAGGGAGTGTCTTTTTCCCAGGATAGAAATGCCTAATGCCAGAGGGCACGCATTGAAAGTGAGAGGGGGTAAGTTCAAAGGGGATGTGAGGGGCAAGTTTTTTTTTGTATTCGGAGAGTGGTGGAATGTGCTGCCTGGTATGACGGTAGAAACACATACATTAGAGGCTTTTGTAAGACATCTAGATGGGCACATGAATGTGAGGAAGATGGAGGGATATGAAGATTATGTAGGAGGCATATGAAGATTATGTAGTAGGGATTTGTTTGGGGCGGGTTGATTTTCTTTTTAGCTGGTTGGGAACAACATCATGGGACGAATGGCCTGTTCCTGCACTGTACTGTTCTATGGTCTATCTATTTATCAAGCATACATCGAAGACTACAGAGAAATGCATTGTTTGTGTTAACGGCTAACACAACTAGTGGGACTACAACTAGAAGTCATGGGTTAAGGGTGAAAGGTGAAAAGTTTAAGGGGAATGTGAGGCGAAACTCCTTCACTCAGAGAGGCGTGAGACTGTGGAATGAGCTGCCAAAGAGAAGTTTGGATAGGTACATTGACGGCAGGGGTATGGAGGCCTATGACCCAGGTGCAGGTCAATGGGACCAGGCAGTTTAAATGGGTTGGCATGGACTAGATGGGCCAAAGGGCCTGTTTCTGTGCTGTATTTTTCTATGACTATGAGTCCAACCTAAGGATATGCCGGGAGTAGTCTGCAAGTGCCACCACATATTCCGATACAAGTTAAATAGAAGTTATAGAGGATTGTAAAATTATGAGTGTCATTGATAGTCACCATCTTTTTCTAACAGTAGGAAAGACTAAAACTAGATGACATCAGTATAAGGTGAGGAGATCTGAAAGACAGGTTTTTCACACAGTGGGTACTGAGTATATCAAAGAGGAGGTGGTAGAGGCAGGTACAATCACAATGTTTAAAACTATCGGTACATGGATAGATAAATGCAGGAACATAGGGTTAGCATAGATAGATGTCTTGGTTGGCATGAAGGAGTTGGGCCAAAGGGGTTGCTTCTATACTGTACAACTCTATCACTGAATTAAAAGTCATCAGGTTTATTATCTGAGCCTTTGAGGAAGTGAGGTTGTAAAGAAAAGTTCCATTTTCTCAAGTGCAAGTTAAGCAGCCTCCTCTTTCAGCGTTCAACTGCTTAAACTGTGGTGGCATGAGCATGCTGGTAATATCTACGTTCTGGTAATATCTCTTACCACGGCTTTCACTCTTCTTCCATTCCCCGTTCCGGCTTCTCACTTACCCCTCCTCTCCTCCTCTCCTGGCCATCACCTCCCTCTGGTGCTCCTCCTCCTTCCCTTTCTTCCATGGTCCACTCTCCTCTCCTATCATATTCCTTCCTCTTCGCCTTTTCCACCCGTCACCTCCTAATTACTCACTTCAGTCCCCCTCTTTCCCCACCCATCTACTTTCTCTCTCACTCATCTCCTTCTAGCTTATACCCCTTCCTGTCCTCCCACCTTCTTATTCTGGCTTCTTCCTGCTTCCTTTCCAGTGCTGATGAAAAGCCTCAGCCTGAAACATTGATTCTTTATTCCTTTCCATAGATGCTGCCTGACCTGCCCAGTTCCTCCAGCAGGTTGGGAGTGTTGAAATGCCCCCATCTGACTTTATGGAAATAACAAACGGGGCTGTCATAGACTACAAGCTACTAAATGGAGGCTGTATACATGTAGAAGAAGAAATATAAATAATAATTCTGAAACAGCAGAAATCAGAGAACAAAGTAAAATTCCGCAGTTGTGCTCTAGGCACTGAAGAGAAAGGGAAAATAAAGCAATGATGTAAAATCAGGGGTGGAAAATAAAAGAAGAATGCTTAAAATGTTGGAGTAAAAGAATAGGTTATGATCCATGACTCAGAAGTACAGAAGAAATTAAATAAATTGCAGGTGCATGGTCAACATAGAAGTTTCAACATGATAGCTACCTGCTCTCAGTTGCCAGGCATGTTAAGGACAATAATTACTTGGTTGGTAGATTACCTAGGATTACAAGGCCAGGGAGGTTTCATCCAGTGATGAAATAGGTGCCATTGGGCACTCTACTTGAGAATCACTTGTGATTCCAAATAAGCTTTAGCCATCAATCACTTTGTCCTTGGAGCTGCCTTCATGCTTGAAATAGGCAGTGGAGCATTTATGGGAATAGCGAAGGGTTATGTATTGTCAATCGGGCTGTACCCACAAAGTATCAGGGTGCATTAAAGCCAAAATAATTTGAAATGAGGATTTTCACCTTCATGAGTTGAGCAAGCCAGCTCACGTTACAAACGTGGCACATTTTAAGGGTAGGTTAATATAGGCATAGTATAAAATTACAAACCTATTAACAGATTGTGAATGAGGAAATTGGTAAATGCTATAAACTAAACTATATACTTTGGGCAGTGTGTTATGGTCCGGTCCGTGAAATCTGCATTCTGGTTCACGGTCCGGTCCATGTTCCTTATTCCAGGTTTTCCAGTTTTCCCAGTTTCCGTTGAGGCAGCTGATTCTTGTTTGTGCTGGCTTCATAAGTAGCTTCAGGATTCAGCCTCTGGCTGCTGGATTGTTCCTGATCTAACCCCTTCCCCCCCTATCAACTCTGTCCGCCACAACAGACAGGATCTCCCGGTAGCCACCCACCTCAACTCTGCTTCCCATTCCCATTCAGATATGCCCATACATGGCCTCCTCTACTGCCATGATGAGGCTAAACTCAGGTTGGAGGAGCAACACCTCATATACAATCTAGGTAGTCTCCAGCCCCTTGGTATGAACATAGAATTCTCCAACTTCCGGTAATTCCCTCCCCCTCCCTTCCTCTATCCCTATTTCACATCACCTCCCTTATAGTTCCGCCTCCTTCTACTACTGCGCATTGTTCTCCTGCCAATCACCTCCCTGCTTCCCCTCCCCCACCTCTTTGTCTTTCAAATTACTGTTTTTTTCAACTACCAGCATTCTTCAACACCCCCCCCAAGTTCTTCCTTCAGTCCTGACGAAGGGGTTCAGCCCAAAACATCGACTAATCTTTTAAACTGATGCTGACTGACCTGCTGAGTTCCTCCAGCGCATTGCAATTGTCTATTTTTGTTTTGAACTGTCTCTGTGTCCATGCCTTCGTTAAGTAGGTCTGACTGTTTACCACTACCTAGTATTGGGAACCGTCTGCATCCACGCCTTCGCTAGGTAGGTCCAGCCGTTTGCCGCTACCTGGTGTTGGGAAGCGTCTGTATCCACGCCTTCACTAGGTAGGTCCAGCCATTTGCCGCTTCCTAGTGTTGGGAACCGTCTTTATCCACGCCTTTGCTAGGTAGGTCCGGCCATCTGCCGCTTCCTAGTGTTGGCAACCGTCTGTGTCCACGCTTTTGCTAGGTAGGTCCGGCCATCTGCCGCTACCTTGTGTTGGCAACTGTCTTGTCGTTTTCTGCATTCTGTGTATGAGTCCCGGCCCTATGTCCTGTACCCAGGGAGGTGTCCCAGCTCTGTGTTCTGTGTATGAGTCCCAGCCCTACGTCCTGTTTCCAAGGAGGGGTCCCAGCTCTGTGTTCCACGTTCCTGTCTCTCCTTTGACCAAGGTTCTGCATTCCTGTCTCTCCCTCAACTAGTCAAGGCTTTGGGGTCTCGTCCAGTCCTAGCCATGATCCAAGAACCTTGTCCTGTCCAAGCTATGGCTTTGTGTTCTCGTCTTGTCCATGTGTCTCGCCCAGCCCAGGAGTACCTTTCCCAGCCCGTGCTGGGTTCCCTTGTCCTGTCCAGGAGTCCCATGTCCAGTCCTGTTGCCACTCCTCGTCCTCTAGCCACGTCTTGTCCTCACCTAATTCTGGAGTCCGAGCCCAAGTCAAGTCCCAGGGTCTGGGTCCTTGCCCAGTCTCTGGCTTGGAGTCTGTACCCAAGCCTCAAAGTACCCTAGCCTCAAAGAACCCAAGCCTCGTCATGTTCTCACCTAGATCCGGGGTCCGAGCCCAAGTCAAGACCCAGGTTTCGGGTCCTTGTCCAGTCTTTGGCTTGGAGTCCAAGCCCAGGCTCCTAGTTCCAAGTTCCATGTCCTGGTTCCACAATCCTAGTCAAGTCCTAGCCCAGGCCCTATATCCTTGTCTCGCCCAGGGCCTGTGTCAAGTCCAGCGTCCTTTCTTCCCCACTTCCCTTTCTTTCTTGACTACCTAGTCCTGTTCCTTGTACTTCAGTGTCTGTGTCTTGCATTTGGGGTCCACCCACTCCCAGCGCCCCCATTATGACACAGTGTTTTCTAAGTAATGGAAATCTAATGAGGTTTGTGGTCAATGTACATAATTCAATGAAATGGTTGGTACTGAGATGATAATGGGCTGGTAACTCTTACTTCGAGAGATCTACTAGTGGGTAGAAGGCATAGTGCATCTATTCTAAGCTTTAATTAGACCACATCTGGAGTATCCAGGATGATTCTGGGAAGAGTGTGTTGGCTTTAGAGATAATGCAGCAGAGATTTACCAGTATCATTCCTCAAATGCTCATCATGAGAAGAGATTCCACAGACTTCAGCTGGATTCTCCGGATGACTGGAAGTTTTTAAGTCATAATGGGAAAAGTGACAGAAAGATGGGAAAAGCTCCTCACGAAAAGTTTAGTACTTGTGGCATTGTCTAACCATGAGCACCAAGACTCAGAGGAGTGTTTAATAAAGTCCACATAATTTGAAATTCTTCCGAAAATAGCAATTGAAGCTTTCCCATTTGCTAATTTCAAATCTGAGAGTGATCATTTATCATTTACTAAATCATTGGATGATGGTGGTACAAAGGCAGGCACTGTACTTGCTTTATAACTATGGAATCATCAAATGCTAAAGTTGGCAGAAGGGCTGAATGTCGTCATGTTGATCTATGTCTTGAAGCAATTTCACCTATGTTAACTTGCACTTGAGAAATTTTCCACCTGAATTTGTACAATTATTTGTTCCTTTCCTCTTTTTTTTTCAAATGCTACAATCCTAATTCAGTGAAGGCTTAATTATCCAAGCAGATGACGGATAATAACATTGCTATTCAAAATGTTTAATTAAAATATAAATACTACACTTGCATCAAGGGTTCAGTTAGGAAGGGATAAAGGCAGTCTTAAGAATTATAATTTGGTTGTGTTCAAAATACTTAACTCATTCAAAATATTCTCACAAATTGTTTAGTCTGAAGATTAGGGACTGAAAAATTAGAATGTGTGCAGCACTGCCTGGCGTGACACAAATCACCTAATTGAAATAAATTAATGCACCTATAAAGGAAATCTTCATTTATTTTTGAGAGGAAGCTTGTGTTGATAACTAATTTACTTCTAATTATGGGTAATGTGTGATTTAATTATAAATTTTGCCATTGTTTCCAATTATTTTCAGTCTGATAGCTTCCATTTATTCTTGTGTTTGTGCAACCCTGCTCGCAGAGACCACTTAGATTCTCTTTGAGTTTGTTTCCTGATGGAAATGATTAATAAATCACGTTGCTAACCGCGACCCTTCCTGAGATCACCAGTGTCAAAAAGTACACATGCAGATAATCGGATTTTTGCAAGACAATTAAATCGTGTACATTAAGCATTACTTTACCTATTGCATGACTCGTGCACATTTTAGAGTTCAGAGTGTCAATGGATCCTTTTGAGTGTCCATGGATCCTTTTGAGTGTCCCGCGCAATTATTTTCGTCATCATCGTAACAGGTTTTCCAAAAAATATCAAGGCCTGGTCATCCTTCTTCTGAAGCCTCGATTCTTTCCGTCTCGGATCCTTTTTATGTATATTAATCACCCTCATTTTCAAGTTTAGCTGTCATTCATACACATGAACACAGAACGAAACTGCGTTCTTCGGAGGCCATGGTGCAGAACGCAGTACCGAGCCACACACTCCGCGCATATGGCAGATGGACCAATGCGTCCCTGATTATCATTTATTTAAAGTTCCTTAAAGTTTCACTTAACAGCGAAACTGCCAACTTTATTTTTCACTAAATGAATCCTCGTATTTGTGGCATAAGCCGACCGCGGTTTTCACGGGGAACGTGCGGAAGGAGGAAAGTTTAGGATTTATTCCGATCACTCAGCCCGGCACAGAGATGTGCTGAGAGTGAAGGGCATTACTCTCGGTGTTATTTAGAGGACTTACATTCGAGAAAGCTAAAATGCTCCCTGTTAAGATCATGTTCGGACTGGTGCGTTACGTCCAAACACATAGCAAATGAACTTGAGAATATTCAACCGGAGAACGGATCAGGGGGTTTCTTTATTGCTTTGTCCATTCAGTGGAGAGACAACACAAAGCCGGCCATCTCTGAGGCCGGCAAATCTACACCGCGGTGATGGCATTAGTCGAAGCCTTCGGGAAATTCCCAACACGTGAAACAAGATCACAGCAGCCTAAATGTCCACGATGGTCACCTGCCTGGTTCTAACCCCCGCGTCGTAAATAGTTCGTGGAATCGAGAAGGAACAGGTTGCTCGGTGTCATGTTGTTGCGCGTTTCTTGCATTAAGCAAGCAGCAGTAACCAATGTCTCCTTCGGTTCCTCAATGAGTCGACACGACTGGGTGTATTTGACTGGCGAGGGTCGCTCGTCCCTTCCTCACTTAACTGGTTGGATCCCGTGAGATGATTTTTATTCGTTGATACCGTCTTCCCCGGCGAAGTCCCAGTGGCGCGCTTCAACCTGCTGAATTGCCGGATTGCCGGCTTCTGGTTGGATTGAGATTTATAATCAAAACGAACATTCAGATGTGATTTTTTAAAATTCTGGCGTTGTGCTTTGTTTGCAAATAGTGGATTGGTGCACGCACAAGATTTGGTCGCTGTCAATATGAGAGCAAATAAATTGTATTTTGGAATGAATGATTCATGCTTTGCAATGCCCGGGGTGATGGTCTGAAGACAGGGGAGGGTTAGAGCTGCCGCTGTCGGCGATGAACCGTCACGTTCCGGGAGCCTAACTACATTTCAAGTGAGTCTCGACGCTGGAGCAGCCTCGCCGGCTGTGACCTGACTGAATTCCAAGGCGTTTTGCAGGTTGCTTCTCAGTGTCAGACAGAATTTTCCTGACTGGAGCCACGTGTCAGACTGTGAGGGAGCGGGCAGAGAGGGGGGCACTGGGCTCGCAGCTCCTGACATCGCACGGAAACGAATGGAGCCTTACCGCGGATCCTTTCGCAAATACTAAAGCCGAGCATCATGTCTTACCCTTGGTTCCCGAGTGCCATTTCACTGGAACTGATCGAGGTGAACGGGAATCTCAAACTCGCCTTATGAAGATCCGGGCGAAGCACCTCTGTGATCTAAAGATTCAACATGCCTATGCACCCAGTGACCGCGACTTTAATGTACAGGGGTATCTACACGATCCCTGATATTCTCTCCAACCAAGACCCTATAGACATACCTGAGGATGAACTGGAAGGTTAGTGTTATTCGTCTCTGTCTTAGCCGTGTTACCTGTGAGGGCAGTGACATATTTGCTCTATGCTAGATCACCGGGCTGCGGTAACGGGTCTGTCACCACCCAAAACTGTGCCACAGATGAATATGGTCTTTCTTTTCTGTAGTTAAAACACAGGAATCTGACTGTGGAACTGTTGTACGGGAGGCAGACAGGTGAGGGAGAGATAGGGAAAGATATACCGAGAGAAAAGCCCCCCACCCCCCAAGTTAGACACTGCCACGAATGCGTACGGATTACTGAAGGAGGGAAGATCTCGGCGCGAGGAGTCGTGTATTTGGCTACAACGCGAAGCATTGATATTCAGTGCGCGTCAGCTAGTACAGTACTCATTTGCTATTGGTGGGGAGCAAGGCTAAAGACAATTTTCTCTTGCAGGTTGTATTTAACTGTTTTTATTCTTGGGATTAATCCGTTCAGAATGCACTTTAGAACTGAAGTGGTCACTTTTTGTTTACTTCAAGGTTTACCGTCTTCAGCCTTAAACATCAAGCATCCTCTCAATTAATCTATAGAAATTAGAGGCAAATAATAGATGAACATCTGGGCGCACGAACTGCTCCTGTACCAGTGTGCGAACCTGCTGCTGGGATTTCTCGTTCCTCCATTTCCGCTCTGGATAACTTTGATGAGAGCGTTTCGTGCACCGTGACACTGTCCGTATCCCCTTTAAACAACCTGCTGCTAAACGCATACAGCAAAGATTGCAGTTATTCATGAAGTCCCTGGCGACTTTGAAAATTTTGTCACGATTACCTTCACGATTTGGTTCCACAGGTAAATGTTGAGGAGAGCGACTTGTTTAGTCATGAATCTTGCGTAGGTATTCCAAAGCAAGATCACTGAAAATATCGATTGAAAACGACACGAAATATTGGGCTTGTGTCTGTATTTCCCAGACATTAGAATAACTTTTGCATAACCACAATATTATAAATCAACTTACTATATATTAACGTCAGTATAAATTTAATTAAACCTAGTTCCTCCCTACAGAAATTCGGGAGGCTTTTAAAGTCTTTGACCGTGATGGAAACGGGTTTATCTCGAAGCAGGAACTGGGGATGGCGATGCGATCTCTGGGCTACATGCCGAATGAAGTGGAACTAGAGGTGATCATCCAGCGATTGGATATGGACGGTAGGAGGCAGAAAGCAACCTCTTACATTCAAACACTCCCTCATTCACTCCTAAAAAACTTGCACTGTGCTTTAGAGTTACACATAAGCTGGCCATTGCAAGCACTTGATCTTGGTCTAGTTTCTGTCAATTCAGTTACCGGTTTAAAAAAAAAGTTCGTACAGTTAATCACAGCCTTTTGTATTCCTCCTAAACTCGAGCCCCTACGACTAGCCGAGGTGCCAAATGGATGATGGAGAGATTAACGTATAAACGCCCAATTGCTTTCATTTAAAAAAAGAACCAAGGATAGCAATGAGGTTGGCACTAAAATGATATGGCTCAGTAAGTAAAGTCAGGTCGGGATGTTACTACTGAGGGACTGGAGCTAGACACAGTTTTATATGAAATGGGCCCTGGTGCCACTCAGTCATGGCCGATCTTCACGAACTCTGGTTGTCGCTACTCAGCCCTCTTGAGGGAGCGAGAGCCGCAGATTCGCAACCCTCTGTGTAAATGTTTCCTTACTCCGCTTCTGCCGTGGCGCAGAGTGCTGGTAATTCCCCACTCCCCGACCCAAGGAAACAACCTCCCGCGCGCCCCGATGAGGAAGCCACTTGCTCTTCCAAACTGGCTTTTCAACGTGGGTGCGTTTGGCGCGTAGCCGCTTCGGTGTTGGCAGAACCTAAACTCACTGCCTTAAATGTCTCTGATTGTGGGATTCAGCGTAATTTAACCACAATCGGAATGTCTACTACAACTGCATAAAAGGCGGGTCCTTGGTTACTGGGAACTGTCCTTCTCAGAGCATAGCCCGAAAGAGGGAAGAGGATCCCGCGGCTCTTTCGAAAGTTAACACTTAATGTTATATTTCTCCCTTTTCTCCCCTTTATCACAGGGATAATCAATCGCCCAAGCCAGCCGCTAAATATTTGGTACCTTACCGCTGTAGCTTCTCACTACCCGATATTTCATTATCATAGAGTCGTACAGCACGAAGTGAGATACTTCGGCCCGGTTCGTCCATGATGCTAATTTAATTTTCCGACATTTGCCGCATGAACCTCTATACTTATGCCTGTATCTGTCCAAAATGTTTTTCAAACTGTTGCAATTTCACCTACAGAGTTGTTCAAATGTCTTAGGCATATGTATGGCTAGGATGTTTAAGACTTTTGCACAGTACTGTATTTGTCTACGTGGAGCGGAGAGCGAGTTTGTCGATCTGGCGGGAGCAAAGGAAGTTGGGAATGGCGAGGGCGGAGAGCCGCGGGGGAGGGACGGCTGGCAGAGAAGGAGTGCCAGGGGCAGGGTGGGGGTGGCACGGGTGCAGACACACCCAGCCCAGAGACACCAGGCAAGGCCGTTTCATTCTAAGCAACTGGTTTATTGATCTTTACAGAATGTCTCGCTGGTGCTTTCAGCTCCCCTCCCCTTTTCCCGAACGTGATTCCCCTCTCCCTTACCCCCTTCCCACTCTCAGTCTGCAAAAGAGACTCATATCAGAATCAGATTGATCATCACTCACATATGTCATGGAATTTGTGTTTTTTTTTTGAGGTGGCAGTACAATGCAATACATAAAATTACGACAGTACTGTGCCAAAGCAGATGACACCCTAGCTGTAAATATGTGCCTAAGACTTTTGCACAGTACTGAACCTCTACCACCTTGGGCAGTTTGTTCCACAAATCCACCACCTTCTCAGAAAACTCTGTTCCTCAGATCGCCTTTAAAGGTTTCCCCTATCATTTTATACCCATGTCCTCTAGTTTTAGACTCCCCCCCCCCAATCCCTAGAAAAAGATTGTAACTATCTACTATAATTTTATAAACCTCTGTAAGGACACCCCTCAGCCTCTCACATCTTCAGGAATATAATTCCAGCATATCCAGTCTCTTCTTGTTACTAAGACCCTCCAGTCCAGGTAACATCTTGGTGAATTTCTCCTGCACTCCTTCTCATCTTTTCTATAGTGGGGTGGCCAGTAATGCACACAATGTCCCAAATGTGGCCAGCCGTGCCTTGACCAGTTGCAATATAATGTCCCAAGTCTTATGCTCTGTACTACTACCTATGAAGGGAAGCAAGATAAACACCTTCTTCACCATCCTGCCCACCTCCGTCGCCATTTTCAGAGTTATGAACTTGCACCCCAAGTTCCCTCTCTCACTGTCATCATTTCTAATGTGGCTGCCATTTACTGTATGTGTCCTGCCAGCATTAGGCAATCCTAAATACATTATATCATGCTTGTTAGAGAGTCATCGACGGGTACAGCACAGAAACAAGCCCTTTGGCCCATCCAGTCAGTGCCAAACATTTTAAACTGCATATTCCCATCGCCCTGCACCGGGACCATAGCTCTCCATGCCCCTACCATTTAAGTACCTATCCAAACTTTGCTTAAATGCTGAAAGTGTTGAAATTGAAATGTAGGTTGTCAACTAGATTAAACTGCACTCTGTTCACCATTCCAGCCGGTCTATATACCTCTGTAACCTTTCACGATTTTCTTTGTTGTCTCATTTTAAGTTATCATGAAACTTACTGTGACCACAGACATTCTCATCTGTGTTGCTTCTATAAATGACAAACAACTACGTTCCCAGCACCAGTTCTGTGGTACACCTCTGCTTACAGACTTCCGGTCAAAAAAACAACACTTGACCGCTACCCTCTGTCTCCTCTCACCTTGCCAATTTTGGATCTACTTTGCCTAAACACATTGGATCCCATGTACCCTAATTTTCTGAACCAATCTATCACTGAGGATCTCGGCAAATTTTTTGCCGAAGTCAATGTATTACAAGGTTACCACCTTGCCTCTGTCTATTTTCTGAATAATTCCTTGGGGAAAAAAACTTAATCAGATTTTCCAACATTTTCCAGGCACAAAACCAAGTTGATTCCTCTTAAACAGTTCTTCTCTTTGTATGTGGTCATAAATCTTGTACCTAAGGTAACTTTTTCCAATAGTTCACCTACTTCTGACATAAGGCCCACTGGCCTCTACTCTCCTGGCTTATGTTACTGCCCTTCTTGAACATGGGACCAATGTTAGCCACTCAACAGTCTTCCAGTAGCTCAGCTGTGGCTTAAGATGAGGCAAAAATGATTTCCTCCTCTTTAACAAAAAAACATCAAAGCCCCAGCAATCTCCTCACTTGCTCCTGTGACACCCTGCGATAGATTCATCAGGACCTGGAAATTTCTCCACCTTGATGTGCATCAGTATCAATATAAAGTATCAGTATTAGAATCACTTTATTGCCGATAAGTGAAGCACACCGGAAATTATTGTGGCTCGGTGCCAAGCATAAATCATGGGACAATATCATAACAGACAACACAAGAGCAACTAACCATTTACAAGACAATACTGCAAACAGCCGCGAGCAATCAAAAATCAGCAGAATGGTCACGCAGACAAACGTCAATAATCAAACTTTAATAAATGTGAACATTTGAACACACTCAATAATTATCAACAGAACAAGGAAAGCAGAAAAGACTAATTAACAGATGCTGTACAGGGGACAGTTAGGTTATTACACCTGAGTGAGTTTTGATGGGGAGTTAGATAGCTACAGCAAAGAAGCTTCGGAGATGACGTGTAGCCCTGGTGGTGATGGACTTGTAGTGTCTCCCTGGTGGCAATTTGGTGAATAGGTGCCTGCTAGCATGGGTGGAACCCAATGCTTCCTCTGTTCTGACTATCAATGTCCACTCCCCTTAACTCTCCATCTTCTCCTTCCTTCTCCCCAGTGAATACCAAATCAAAGTATTCATTCAGGAACATGAGACATCCCCAGGCTCTACACGAAGGTTACCCATTTGATTTCTGAGGAGCCCTACTCCTTCCCTAGCAACTCACTTCTTCTAATATATTTATAATGTGTGGCATAAAAATGCAAATGTACTCAGTGGCCACGTTATTAGGTATCTCCTGTAGCTAATAAAGTGGCCTCCGATTATTTGTTTGTGGTCCTCTGCTGCCCTAGCACAGTGGACTGGTCCAGAAGGTTAGGGCCATGGTATCCACTTCAAGGGTTGATATGTTGTGCATTCAGAGATGCTTTTCTGCACACCGCTGCTGTAGCACGTGGTTATTTGAATTACTGTCACCTTCCTGTTGGCTTGAACCCATCTGACCATTCTCCTCTGACTTTTCTTATTTACAAAGTGTTTTTGCCCACAGAACTGCCGCTCACTGGATATTGTTGCTGTTCACACCATTTTCTCTAAATTCTAAAGAATGTTGTGCATGAAACTCCCAGGCGACTAGCAGTTTCTGAGATGCTCAAAAAAGCCCTGTCAGGCGCCAACGAGCATTTCACAGTGAAAGTCACTTGGATCACATTTCTTCCCCATTCTGACGTTTGATCTGATCAACAACCGCATCTCTTGACCATGTCCGCATGCTTTTATGCGTTGTGTTGCTGCCACAGGATTGGCTGGTAAATACTTGCATTCCCCAGCAGGTGTACCTAATAAAGTGGCCATTGAGTGTCTATTACAATTTCAGCCCCTAAACAATTGGCGGATTGTATTTGGTGTTCAAATGATTGATTGGGTAACAGCAGACTAATGTGTATTTGGGGAGATGTTACACTGCCGGCCACACACCTGTGTGTCAGATTAATATGGGTTGGGAATTTCTGACAGGAAAGTAAATTGCAGTGTAAGGCAGAACCTGAACTCTCAAAAGTTGGAAGTAATGTGGTGGAAAATATAACTTACTTGTACAACTAGCTCCTTAATGTTCACAATGGACTAGAACAAAATAAGATCATATCCAAGGAGAATGCCAGAATTGATGATGACTAAATCACAGCAGTAAAATGAATTGAATTGAATGATCTTTATTGTCATTATACATAGTTACAATGAAACTCTGTTTGGCTTCCTCTCAGGCAATTAAATAAAGCGGTAGATAAAAACAAGACCGTAATAGAAAAACAGTATTAAATAAGATAAGTAGCAGAAAATAAGTTTCAGCAGCACCAGAGTATCACAGTAATGCACAAAGTGTCATTAGTGCAAGTATTTGAGCCCTTGTGTGTGGATGTGTGTGTTCACAGTTTCAGTCATTGTTCTGTGGGAGTGGTGTGATGGAGGCCACAGCTCTGGGATAGAAGCTGTTTCTCAGTCTATTTGCTCTGGCTTTTAGTCTCCTGAACCTTTTGCTGGACGGCAGCGGGTCAAACAGGGAGTGGCCGGGGTGTGTGGGGTCTCTGGTTATGCTGATTGCTTTCCTCCTGAGTCTGCTGGAATAGATGGTGTCCAGTCCTGGGAGCTGCCTCCTGACAATTCGCTGGACCGCCTTCACCACGCGATGCAGGTCTTGTCGCTCAGCGGCAGTGCAGCTGGCACACCACACTGTGGCGCTGTTGGTCAGGATGGTTTCAATTGCGCTTCTGTAGAAGTTAAGCAACAGCTTTTGTGGGAGTTTGGCCTGTTTCAGCTTTCTGAGGGAGAATAAAGTTTAAGACCATAAGACTATAAGATATAGGAGTAGAATTAGGCCACTTGGGTCTGTTCTGCCATTTCATCATGGCTGATCCATTTTTCCTCTCAGCTCTAATCTCTTGCCTTCTCCCCGTCTCCCTTCATACCCTGACCATTCAAGAATCTATCAACCTCTGCCTTAAATATACATAAAGACTTGGCCTCCACGGCTGCCTGTAGGAAAGAATTCCACAGATTCACCGCTCTCCAGCTAAAGAAATTAAAGGTAATTGGATTTTGTAGACGGAAGGGTAGTGAATTTGGAGATGAAATGGTGCCTCTAACAGCAATAAGAAAGGCATCTGGAAAGGAAGCACTGATGCAGAGGAAATTCAAAACCAATTCTCACTGGAGTAGCGAAGATTCCATATCAGAGAAGCTTTCACTGCTGTAGTCAGCATGTGATCTGTTACCTAATACAGTAAACCCAACCACCCTGTACATTTAAATAACTCTAAGAATTTAGATGATTTATTCAGGAAACTTTAATTGCTACGAATGCAATACAATCAGGACAGAGGAATGTAAAGTAAGAACATTTTGCTATTTGACATTATCTGTCCGCTAATTAGCAGAAGAGATAAATCACCGGTTATTTTTGCTGGTGTTGGTTTAGAAATAAATGCCAACCTGTATATTAGGAGAGTCTCATCTTCTATTAATGCTGCCTTTACTTCCACCTGACTATGCTGTGAGGGTTATTGATTTAATGATTTATTGACAAACACCACATTGGATAGAGTGCTCACATCTTTTCATCGGGGCTGAGTTTAAGCTACTCAGAAGCAAGGTTGGAAACTAGACTGGCACTATTTATTCATTCAGATATTGCAACTTAGTGAATTGCACAATTCCAAATTATTTCATGAAAACAAATAATGCAATTGCAGGGGGAAAATCTGAAATAAATACAAAAAAACTCTGACGACTCTCATTAGATCTGACATCATCTGTGGAAACAGAAATGGAGATGATATTTCAGGCCATAGACCTTTTTTTCCAAATTATTTAAGCCTCAGAATAAAAATTTTCAAATTGTATTTAACGTTTCTACTCATTTATAACTGAAAACTTCCTGAAGTATATTTATCTGTTGATCAATTAAATGAAAAGAGTTTCAGTTTAGGAAGTTTGCTAATCCCTAGGTTACTATAATTGCACAACCCTCATTTAATTAGTGATGCAGGGAACGGGTGAACCCAAATGCAGGACACTAACACAGAGGTAGAGTACTCTGATGAGGGTTCATTAATGGTTGCAGGGAAGGCAGGGGAGTGAGGATTAGGCAAAGGAAAGCCGAGGAGTGAGCAAGGCTTGACCGGGGATCGAACCCGGGTCGCTGCGGTGAGGGCGCGGCGTTTAACCACGGAGCCAGCGGAGAGTGTAGGCGGGCGGCAGGACGAGGCAGAGCAGGGATGCAGACAAGGTTGTGAGTGTGGCTGGAGGAGAACGGCAGGCAAGAGGATGAACGGGAAGGCTGGCGGCATGCAACACTCCCGTTGACGCGGAGAGACAGAGTTAACCCAGGCAAACAACAGTGTGGAAACAAAACTTCGAATACGCCTAGAACGTCAACTGCCACACTGGCTGAACCAATGATCTGGCGATGAGTGGCTGGAAAGCCGGGGTATTTATGCTGCAGGTTGGATGAGATTCAGGTGCGTCGCAATCAGGAAGCCTGGGAGAACAAAAGGAATGCCACGCCCACCGCGCCCACACACACACACACACACACACACACACACACACACACACACACACAAACAGAGAGAGAGAGACAGACAGCGGAGTAGGAGAAACACGGGGAAAAGGGAATTAGGAGATCATGAGGAATAAACGGGAGGGACGGCCGGGACCGTGACAATTAGATAATTACACGACCCTCTCCAAATCTCTAAATGTCCCCAAAGACAGGACAATAATCCTTAGATTTCAGACAATCAAGATTCTTGTATCAGCCACCTTTTAACATTGGCACCTTCCCCCTCAAAGATTCAGCAAGACCACATACAGTTCAATTGATTTCTTTGCTCTTCATTAAGATTGTAGCAATAATCTTATCTATCAGTAATATCACGTTATTTATTAAGTGTCAAAAAATAATTGCATGCATAACACCTATCCCTAATAATTGCTTTGTAAGACCTACTGCTGTGTTAAAACCTACACTGGAATATATTAAGTGACATCAGCACTGCTGAAAATGCATTGAACGTTTGAGCTTATATTTACTATATAGCGCTAAGTCAATGAACAAAATTACCACTTACTCCCTATTGCAACTTATCTTTTAGATTGTCTCACACAGAACGAATTAGACTCTCATTTATTTTCAGCATAATGTGAATGTAATGACTGTAATTTAAAAGTTAAATGACCTTTTAGAAGTTAAACTCTGCATTGATCAGTACCGTTTAGACTTTTGGGTACAACAGTAATTGCTGATCACACCAGGGCAATCTACATCCCGTGAATGAATAAAAGGAACAATTGATAGAGAATTGAAATTTATGGGCATTGACCATTCATACAATCATCAAATTAATTAACCAATTAGGAAAGAGCAATGACTGCTGGTCTAGCCACTGACAACTAGTTCCCCCAAAATGAATGAATATAAAACCAGTATTTTGTAATTTTTGTTCCACTCACATACACGCAAGGACAAATTATAAATTACTCACCTCATGCTTTTGTATTGCCCCTTCCTTACTTCCTTCCTTTCAGGAAAAAAATGGAAATTCTAGAAATCTTTTCTGGGATACTATTTCTGACTTTTATAGAAAAAAGGGCATGAATGTTGATTGAATATGTGCAGGGAACATGTCTGTTGAATGCTTCTTCAAGGATTTCGGTATCCACTAAATAAAATATCAGCATTTTTATTTTAAGTTTTGCTCAGTCTCTACTCATCAAAGGTAAGTTATCAGATGCCCCAAAAATAGTCTCGGTGACAGAGCCAATTGATATTTTTATCAGTCATACCCACTCTGAGTTAGAACCTTATGAACTACCAAACAATTTCTTGCAATTATCCAGTTTCAGGAAACATGGAGATTGACAGATCCTTAATCAAATAAATTTGACAGTGAACCTAATCAGGAGAATGACAGAATGTGGGAAAAGGTTTTAAGCAGCAATTTAAGGAATTCAGGTAGCAAATTAGGAAGGTTTTGGGAGGGAAAGCAAACTCACCAATGATGCAGGAATAATCACAAGGCCAGAATTAGAGAGACGTGAAATCTGATTTTCAAAGCATTGGTGGACTCTTGGAGATTGTAAAGACAGAGTGTTGAGTTCATGAATATTTTATGAATATAGGTATGAATTCTAACACTGGGAGGTTGTTCAATTGGCAACCAATATATGCCAGCAAGTAGGGAGATGATTGGTGAATATAGGTCTAAGTTTGGATGGAACTTTATTATCTCAGCTGCTAGAGAAATGAATAGTCCATAGATGAATTTTATCAATGGACTTCATTATAGCAGGTATCAATGAGTACCTTAGGGCTGAGTACGTGCAAAGCAGAATCTTTGGGTGCAACCCATTTGGCCAGAAATTGAAATTGAAAAGATTGAGTCACCTACGTTTACACCTGAGTCAATTTTACCAGTTATCAAAGTAACGAACAGTAAATAAAAACAGAAAAAACTGGAATTACTCAGTGGATCAGGAAGCATCTGTGGAAAGACACATGGATATTCCCATCATTCTGTCCACCCACTCTCTTCTCTGCTAATGAAATAAGGTTTAATCTCTCATTTCTGGTGAAAGACCATTGATCTGAACTGTTGACTTCGGATCTTTATCCAGGGCTGCTGCCTGACCTGCTAAGTATTGACATCATTTTGTGGTTTTATTTCAGGCTTGCAATATCTGCAACATATGGTTACTGTAGACAATAAAATCAGGCTGAATGTAAAGCAATCCCTCGCTTGTATGCCTTCTGCTGGACAAATTAGACTAAAATCATCCACAAAGAATCAACATAGCAATTTTGCTGTGAATAGTATTAAAGTTATATCGGGACAGCCAGGGCGCGGAATATAGGGAGGCTCCGAGTCTGCAGGAAGATGATGAGTCAGGAGAATCTGCTAATGCAAGAATGTCCACAGAGGCAATGAGCCATCTACAATTCATTACCAGTGACAATGAAGTCTACCACAGCCCTCAATTGTGATTCTACAGTTATCCACTCTGACCTCGTGGGGAACAGCTCAGCAGTTAGGTTCGCACACATTTTTATTTTCGTGAATGCAATAACCAGAAACTGAGTTTGCACTCGTGCGTTATGCCAGGTTGTGGTCTGAGAATGTAATGTTTTTCTAACATAGGCTGGAATCAGGACACCGCCACCCCTCCCAACACTGCTGATGTTTGTCTTCCACGAAATCAGCAAGTCTAATCCGACGTGACATCTTGTTCTCAAGTCCCTTTATCGCACTTTTCTTCAACCATCTATCTTCTTAATGTTCACCCCTGCCTGTTAAATGCCAGTCTTTGCTTCAATCACTGTTTCAAATCCTACATTCCTCAGCCCCACATAAAGAAAATGCCTCTCTGTCCCAGATCTCACACGTTTCATTTTATATCTGAATCCTCTTTCATTCAATGCATTTAATGAATACCGTTTATTATATTTCTTTCCATTGCACACTTCATGACTTTACACATTCCTGTCAAATCATCCCTTCATTTCTTCCCTTGTCGTGAAAACATTTCCAATTATTTTCCTTTATACTTGGCAGTGTCTTAGAGAATTTATTGTATGGTTTTTGTCCCAGTATCCTCTTTATAGTGTGGAGCGTAAACTACAGATAGTATTCCAGCTGCAGACATGATGATTTCATTTAGATTTATCATCATATTTTGACATATATAATCCACAACTCTTGCCATAAAACCCAGTATTCTATTAACTAGTTTTACTGTCTTATTTGCTAGCAGGGAGCTTTTAATGTCTAGGAAAATTGAATCATCAGATCTTTCTATCCATGCTACTCAGATTTCCTGCGTCCAAGGTGTAATTGTTGTTTTTATTCTTTCAGTGTGTTTATCCGTGATGCGCTTCATCTGCAGGTGATGGGTAAAAGACAATGGAAGAAAGTGGGCATAACTTAATCTGCAGAATGTGGAAATGATCTGGAACTTGATGGCTGTAAGAGTGGTTGAGAAAGAGTTTTCTAAAGAGAGTTGGGTAGTCACAACGGGAAATCATTTATAGGGCAATGGGCAAGGCATGGGGGAATGGGACTGAGCTGGTTGATCTGAAAAAAGGCTGATGTGAGTTCAAAGCAAAAACAAATAGGCTTAGGTTCCACAAGGATTCTATGATTCTATGTTTTTTTTTAGATATTCTTTTTCAGTTCTCATTAGGTTCTCAGAATTAGTAAATTTGCTCTATAATTTTAAGCACCAGTCTTGCAAGCTACCCTACACAGTAAACAAAGTCACACCAGAGAAGTTTTTGGACATTACTTAATATTTATAGCCTCATGAGAGATGGCTTTTAATTCCAACTCACTGCCTCCTTTGGTCTAAGGAGCTTTTCCTAATCCCTTGCCATTCAATCTTCTTTAAATTCTCATCCATTGTATATAGCTAAGGTTTTCTGAAAGTCAAGATGTACCACATCCAACATTTCCCCATCAACTATGCTTCATATCCCTGCTGATTTATTCTTTGTGAAACGACAGGGATTGGGGGCTATTGCAGGAGAATAGATAACGTGGAAGAATCGTTTGCTCCCTTCTGCACGACGGCAGTCCAGGCAACAATGAGTTAATCACGCATAAACTTGTGGAGATCCCACGCATTTAACCTCCCCTAATTCCAAGGTGTCTGTCAAAACACAAGGCTTAAGTGCCTGTGAGAAAAACTTTATCATTTAGAACCCTTGTCACTGTTATAGCTACATTTCAAATGTTCAGAGTAAATTTATTATCAAAGAACATGTACTACCTGAGATTAATTTTCTTGCAGGCATTCACAGTAGAACAAAGTAATAGAATGGAATCAATGAAAAACTACACATAAAGGCTGACAAGCAAGCAATTCTCAAAAGAACATAAACTCTGCAAATACAATAAATAAGTAAATACTGAGAACATGGGTTGTAGAGTCCTTGAAAGTGTTGGGGTGGGTGAAGTTATCCACACTAGTTCAGGAGCCTGATGGTTGCAGGATAATAATTGTTCCTGTACCTGGTGGCGTGGTACCTAAGCTACCTTCTTCCTGATGGCAGTAGTGAGAAAAGAGCATGGCCCAGCTGGTGGGGAGGGGGGGGGGGTCCCTGAGGATGGATACAGCTTTCTTGTGCATGTGCTCCATGGAGGGAGGGCTTTTCCTGTTGCAAACTAGGCTGTATCCACTACTTTTTGCAGGGTTTTATGTTCTTGGACATTAACTTCCTTGTAAGCCAGCATGAAAATGGGATTTTTACATCATAATATACACCCACTGCTCCAAACTCAGGCAGAGAAAGAGTGTTAGATATGAAGTCACACAGGCGCAATCAGTTTGTGTTCATGTCAGCAGCGTTTCTGTACCTTTATGCAAGCATGTAAGACGATAGTTATATTTTTTCACTGGCAGGTTTAGAGGGATATCGGCCAAACTCAGGCAAACTAGACTAGCTTAGGTAGACAGTTTGGTCAACTTTGATGAGAATGGTCCATTTCTAACTATCCCTATGTTATCACTTCTCTTCTCCTCACCTGCATATCACCACCCCCCCCCCCAGTGCCCCTCCTCCTTCCCTTTCTCTCAATGTTCACTTCCCTCCCCAATCAGATTCCTTCTTCTTCAGCCCCTCACCTCTTCCACCAATCACCTCCCAGCTTCCCACAATCCTCCTTCCCCCCCACTTGACTTCACCTTTGACCTGCCTGCTCGTGCTCCCTCCCCTTCTTATTCTTATTCTTCCCCCTTCCTTTCCAATTCCCACTAATGGTCTTGGCCCGAAACGTCAACTCTTTATTCCCCTCCATAGATGCTGCCTGACCTGCTGAGTTCCTCCAGCGTTTTGTAGAGTCTATAGGACCCGCTGTTACTGAACAGAAGGGAGTTGAAGAATAAAAAAGTTTCACAGAGGATGTGGAGGAGTGTTGGGGGATGTTGATCAGTGACTCACTCTCTCAAAGCGCAGTGGTGACAAAAAAAACCCTTTCTTCTGGGACGGCAGCAGAGTGGAATTGTGCAGCAGGTAGTACTGCTTGCATCCCAGCTCTGGCAACTCATGTTTGATCCTAACTTCTGCTGCTGTCTTTGTGGAGTTTGCATGTTTTTCTTTTGATCATTTTTTTAAAAATATAATAACAGGAGCTCCAGTTTTCTCGACTACACTTGTTGATAAGCTACTGTGGCTAAGGTGAATTGCCCCTCACATAGGTGAGTGGTGGGACAGTTGGAAAAAATAATTGGTATGTTTCAGAGAATAAGTTTCAGGAAAAGAAGTCGAGGAACATGTTGATAGCAGGAATAGATGGGCTGAATAGTTTATTTCTAGGCCATAAAACGATGTATTTGAACACCTGATGTGCAGCAACCTAAACGGTTCCATTTGGGAGGCAGAATCTGACTGAAGAGCTTTAAACTGGCCAACATGGAGACTATAGTCTAAATCACAGGTTCCAACCCTTTTTACGCAATGGACCAGTAGCATTAAGCAAGGTTGACCAGGCTGGGAACCCCTGGTCTAAATCTTCTTCAATGATTGGAAGATTCTAACCCTCCCAACTCACGAGGGTCAGTTACAACTCTGGCTAGGTTAGTTAGTAGCTGTAAATAATGCTTGGAATTGATGTGAGGCAGGAGAATATGGGTGGAGAGAGGTGATGGGGATGTGAAAGGGGAAATGGGATTAGCATAGACGCATGATTAATGGTCAACAGAATCACGGTGGGCTGAATGGCCTGGGAATTGTGTGACTCTGCGTACGCCTAGTGCCTTGTGCCAATACTGCATGGGCTTTAACAATCGAGCTTGCATCCACAAGTTGCGCTGGTAGCTCATTCCACACTTCCATGGTCCTCAAAGTGAAGAGGTTCCCCTCGTGTTCCCCTAAACTTTTCACCTTTCACCCTTAACCCATGACCTTTAGTTGTAATCCCACCCAACCTCAGTGGAAAAGGCCTGCTTGAATTTACCCTGTCTATACCCCTCATAATTTTGTATACCTCTATCAAATCTCCTCTCCATCTTTTATGTTCCAAGGAATAAAGTCCTAACCTATTCAACCTTTCTTTATAACTCAGGTCCTCCAGACCTGGCAACATCCTTGTAAATTTTCTCTGTGCTCCTTCAAGATGCTCTGAAAAGGAGTTTTATACATGACTGACACAGATATGAACAGTGCAAGGTATAAAAAAGGTATAGAGAAGAAGTGGCAGGAGGATTGGAAAAACGAATTAAGGGGCAGGCATTATTTTTCTAGTCACCCACTAGTTAAAAAGGTCTCAGACTGTTACCTTTTAAGTCGTAGAGATACGGTGAAATTTACAAGACTTAGGTTGGGGCATTGTGGGCTAAACTATTATTTAAAAATAATAGGAAAACATCCCACTGGATTATGTGACTGTGGTAGTCCAGAGACAGTCCAGCATGTTTTGCTGAGCTGTAATCGATACATAATTGAAAGAAGCATGTTGTTCAAGAGGCTATCTGGCTTAAACTTATTTTGGTTTTCTATTCAATCTTTGTTTGGCCATCAAGAGAATCAACATTTGATTGAAGAGTATTATTCAGTTTATACGTGAGACTAGGTTGTATTCGAGAATTTGAGTTCCTTGAAGTTCTATAATTAATTATACATCTGGCAGAGGGCTGTAATACGCCTAGATGCATCTAAACAGCCGGAAATAGAAGAAGAAGAAGAACAGTGCAAGGAAATCCTCAGCCAAACTTCTGGGTGACACCAGACTTGAAAGAGTTGATGATTTTCATTCTTCAAAGGTAGATGTTCAATTATATAAAGCAGGGAAAAAAAG
The DNA here is from genome assembly GCF_963921235.1 of Mobula hypostoma. Classification (NCBI taxonomy): domain Eukaryota; kingdom Metazoa; phylum Chordata; class Chondrichthyes; order Myliobatiformes; family Myliobatidae; genus Mobula; species Mobula hypostoma. The sequence continues at coordinate 14,771,759 of NC_086123.1, forward strand.
AACAGCATTATCCAATTTGAGTTTCTAGGCAGATTCTGAAATAACATATTATGTATGTCACATCCTTCAGAACAGATAATATTCAAAATATGATTTTTCACTGAAGTTTGTATTCACAGAACTGTATTCCTTCAGTTTTGCGATCCAAAAATGCTGCTAAAAATAAAATTCAAATCATGTTATTTGACCTTAATTTAATTCATTGATACAGCATATTAGAACCACTAAGTAGCATACCTCCTGACAATGTTCCTCCTTCAAGCCAAAAGTGCCTTAGGCACAAAGCCAAGGGGTGTCCTTTATCCTTTGTACCAGATTCAGGGCCGCGAGCAAGCTTAATGATTAAACAGAAGATGTGCTAACAGGGAATGAAGATTGCTGATTAAATAATAGGGAGCTAGTCCCAAGGCAGGCATACCCCTTTACTAAAGCCCATCAATAAGAATGCGGATTAATTTACTGGAGATGAGATGAGTTCTGCCCATTTTGGTTGCCTTCCTCTTTATGCCATTCTTACAGCGCAAGGACTCAAGGTTCGAAGTGTCATCCTGAATATTCCTCGTTCATTCTGAATTGTCACTGTCCAGAGGTTCTCCAGAATTAATGGAAGTATTGTATTATTCATGCAAGAAATCAAAAGTGTTTGGGTCTACAAGCAGATGTGATGGCTAACCTCCGTGCATTTCGGAGACATGGGTTACTTGCAACAGGCCCACTGGGCCCTCCTTTCATATTGAAATAGATGCCCGGAGAGACAACACTGATACCGGTGATAACAGATGCTGCCTTGGAGCAGGGGATGAGAGCAAACTAATCTGTCTAGGGTTCAATGCCAAATATGACATGATTGCAGAAAGACATGTTGCTCTCTTCAAGCTTCGTAACTCCAACTGATAGAAGATTGCTCAGTTAGGTGTTTTGCATCTTAGCTGTCTTAGAAGGAGTGTCTGACAGGTTTATGGGTGCTGTACTGAACTGATCAACGCTGGGCTCCTGATATTGCTGTAAAATGATAAGGATGAAAATCTGTAAAATTTAATTTGCCAGATGAGAGATCTGGGTGTTAACATGCTTCTAACATATTTTCTGATAATGACCATAAGATATAGAAGCAGAATTAGGCCATTGAGTCTGCTCCTGCATTTCATTATAGCTGATCTAATTTTCCTCTCAGCCCCTATCTCCCAGTATCTCTTCATGCTCTGACCAATCAAGAATCTATGAATCTCTGCCTTAAATATACAAAAAGACTTTACCTCCACAGCTGCCTGTTACAAATTCGCCACTCTTTGGCTAAAGAAATTCCTCCTCATCTCCATTCTAACAGGACGCCCCTCTATTCTGAGGCTGTGTCCTCTGGTCTTAGACTCTCCCATCAAGGCATCCTCTCCACATCCACTCTATCAAGGCCTTTCAACATTCAATAAGTTTCAATGAGGTCACTCACTCATTCTTCTGAATTCCAGAGCGATCAAGTGTTCTTCACATGACAAGCCATTCAATCCTGGAATCATTTTCATGAATCTCCTTTGAACCCTCTCCAGTTTCAGCACATCCTTTCTAAGATAAGGGGCCCAAACCTGCTCACAGTACTCCAAGTGAGGCCTCACCAGTGCTTTATAAAGTTTCAACATTGCATCCTTTCTTTTGTATCCTAGTCCTCTTGAAATGAATGCTAACATTGCACTTGCCTTCCTCACCACAGACTCAACCCTAAAATTAACCTACACAAGGACTCCCAAGTCCCTTTGCGCCTCAGTTTTTTGTATTTCTCTCCACTTAGAAAATAGTCAACCCTACCATACACTTCCCGACACTGTATTCTATCGCCATTTCTTTGTCAATTCTCCTAATCTGTCTAAGTCCTTCTGTATGTTCTCTACTTCCTCAAAACTACCTTCCCCTCCACTTACCTTCATATCGTCTGCAAACTTTGCAACAAAGCCATCAATTCCATACTCAAGATCTCCTGCTTGGTGCAGTACAGGTTGAGTACCCCTTATCTAAAATTCCAAAATCCAAACACATCCAAAATCAAAATATTTTTGGCCACTGACGTGACATCATTAATGGAAAATTCCACGAGGCGCTGTGAAGATTCCCAAGTGATGCATAGATCTTTGCACACCACAGACAGTTCTGAGAAATGACCTCACAGAAGTTAATGAAAAAATAGAAAAACACTGCATAAAGCAAAAAATGAAGATCTCAATCGTGAATTGAAAGAGCGGATTCATCAGCTTTGGAGTGAACATGTGTCACTTAACAATATGTCGCTCATGAAACAAGCAGAGATCTATCACAACAAACTGAAATTGGAAGGTAATTGTGAATATTCATCAGGCTGGTGGCAGAAGTTTAAGAAAAGGTGCAGAATTAATTTTTTAAAGAGATTTTAAAAATGTTAACGATAAAGCATCTGCAGATCACGAAGCAGCAGAGGAATGTATTTGAGTTTGTGAAGATCGCCGCTGATGAAAATCGAACAGTAGAACAAGTCTACAATGCTGATTATTTTTATACTTAACATAAAACCTAAAACAGGGTAAAATAAAAATACCGTGTTCTTTTATTCAAAACTGTGCATCATAGGTGGAAAGTGAACTCCTGCCATTGTTCATTGCTGTTCAACAGCTGATTCAGGTATTTTCCCATTGCTGCTGTGCTGTTTTTGCTACCCTGCACACATTAATATTTTCACTGCATTAATGGTATGTAATAATTTTAACTGTATCAGTACATGTGTGTGATGAACAAGTGTAAGATAAAGATTCCCTTCCGGTAGCACATAAATTCAGAGTCGAAAAAGATAGCGATTCCAAGCTATCTCATTATGCCTTCCAAACTCCAAAACCCAAAACACCTCCAGCCACAAGCATTTCAGATAAGGGGTATGCAGTCCGTATTTCCATCGATTCCCGGGAAAGATGAGGAGGAACTTCTTTAGCCGGAGGATGGTGAATCTGTGGAATTCATTGCCACAGATGACTGTGGAGGCCAAGTCACTGGGTGAACATAAGCAGAAGTTGATGGGTTCTTGATCAGTAAGGGAGTACAAGATTACGGGAAGAAGGAAGGAGAATAGGGTTAAGAGAGAAAATAAATCAGCTATGTTTGAATGGCAGAGCAGACTCGATGGGCTAAATAGCCAAATTCTGGTCCTATGTCTTATGATCTTATTAAAAAAATATATTAGAAGACATTAAAACAGTGAAAGGTGTTTACACAGATACATAGATAGGAAAGGTCTAGAACAGGGGTTTCCAACTTCTTTTATGCCATGGACCCTTACCATTAGCCAAGGGGTCTGTGGACCTCAGGTTTGGAACCCCTGCTCTAGAGGGACATAGGCCAAAAGCAGGCAAAAAGGATTAGTGTAGATGGGCATTTTGGTCAGCATGGGTGATTTGGGCCGAAGGGCCTCTTCCTGTGCTGTATAGGGAGGGAGGGAACGTGGCCAAGTGGTTAAGGCGTTTGACTAGTGATCTCAAGGTCACTAGTTCAAGCCTCAGCTGTGGCAGCGTGTTTGTGTCCTTCAGCAAGGCACTTAATCACACATTGCTCTAGTCTGTGCGAGGAGTGGCGCCCCACACAGACTTCCAATCTGCGCCTTGTAAGGCATGAAAATGCCTGACACAGGCCTCTCATGGTCTGAGTCAACGTTCCCTCCCTGTGCTGTACAACACCATCAATAATCTATGAATAGGCTGCAGAGTTTATTGGAATAGTTTTACAGTCCATAACCATGCACAGTTGTGCTTGTAAAATAAGTAGATCATTCAAACTGCGTGATGTTGGCAATAAAGGGTAGAAGGAAACTCTCTCTCTGCAGTTTGCATTCCCTCTCTATCCATGTGTTGATTGCTGTGTACAGTCATTCTGAGCTCCTACTTTAGACCGGTCACTACAGTAGGTTTGCGTTACACTGTAAGGAACTGCTTCGACAGAGACATTCTCCGCAAATCAGCCTTCTCTCTCAATCAGCTGCAGGGAAGCACAGGTTAAAGAGTCCTGAATGAACCCATCTTCTTCCTCTTTCCTCTCAAGGTGGGAAATGGCACTATCACGTAAACTTCCATCTTCCAATCCAGCTGAGGATGGACTGTTGGCTTCACTGATACACCCTGTGTGCCACGGGGAACCGAGTAGGTACAGGCGGAGTACCCCTTGTCCAAAATGCTTGGGGCCGGAAGTGTTTCAGAATACCTGAATAAACAACAAACAAGAGCAGACTTTCAGTCTACAGTGCCCTGTTTCGATTAACCTGAATTTGTACTTTACTCTTTTTAGGCTTTATGTAAGGTATAAGAACAATTAGCATTATAGACTTGTTCTTGTATTAGGTTTTCATCAGTGACATCTTCACAAACTTTCCCATGCTTCATGATCAGCAGACACTTTATCTTTAAAAATATATAAATCTTTAAACACTTAATGCCGTGGTTTTTCATAAATTTCTGCAACCAGCCTGCTGAATATTCACAATTACCTTCAATTTTCAGTCTATCATGATAGATCTTTGCTTGTTTCATGATCAGCATACTGCAAAGGGACATAAGTTCACACTGATGCTGGCCAGTCCATTCGCTCAATACACATCGAGATCTTCCTTTTTCGCTTTATGCAGCGTTTTTTCTATTTTTCATTAACTTCTGTTCATTACATACGTGAGGTCACTTCTCAGAACTGTCTGTGATGTGCAGAGACCTGCGCGTCGCCTGGGAACCTTCCCAGCACCTTGTGGGATTTTCCATTTGTGATGTCATAGAAGTGCTCGGATAAAAACTTGGATTTTGGATAAGGGGTGTTCAACCTGTATTTTATACTGGTGGCTTGGTAACATTTTGTGTAATTTATCAATTATATTTTTGAAGGAGATTGATCAAGAAGCCAAGACATAGCAAAACGATAAATATATCTGAAAATAAATTATTTGTACTTTACTAAGAAAAGGCATTGATCGTGTATAGTCAGAGGCTTTTTCCTAGGGGTGAAGTGGCTAGCACAAGAGAGCACAGTTCTAAGGAGGTTGGAAGTAGGTACAGAGATGTCAGGGGTAAGTTTTTTTACGCAGAGAGTGGTGAGTGTGTGGAATGGGCTGCTGGCGATAATAAGGTCTTTTAAGAGACTCCTGGTTGGTACATGGAGCTCAGTAGAACAGAGGGCTATGGGTAACCCTAGGTAATTACTAAGGTAAGGGCATGTTCAGCACAGCTTTGTGGGCCGAAGGGCCTGTATTGTGCTGTAGGTTTTCTATGTTTCTAAATGTTCATAACTGAGCAAAATTGACTAACAGGGTGATGGCCTATTTGAGGTCCACGCAGTCATTACTTCATAAGTCATCCAGGAATCAGAATCATGTGTATTAGCACTGACATATATCATGAAATTTGTTGTTTCGCAGCAGCAGTACAGTGTAATACAAAAAAAAACTATATGCTACAATAAATATTTTTTAAAAATTAATAGATGGTGCAAAGAAAGAGTAAAATTGTGAGGTCATGTTCATGGGTTCCTGGATAGTTCCGAAATCTGATGGTGAAGGGGAAGAAGCTGGTCCTAAAAAGTTGAGTGTGTGCCTTCAAGCTCCTGTCTCTCCTCCCTGATTCCCTGTTGGTAGTAATGAGAAGAGGTTTGAAATGGGTTGTGGGGGTACTTAATAATGTAATATTTGGTGATAAAGAGAGAGCCTATGAGGTCCTGGGTGATTTGCAGTTTCCCCCCTTCAACCTCTCAAAAACAGTAGGTTTCCATCAATCTTCCCTTGAATTTCATGAAATTGGTGTACTTGCACATTCATCACCAACTCGTCCTACCATAGAATGTGCTACTTACCTTTAAAAAGCCTTTAAAAGATGAGCTTTATATTCCTGCAATGCTGATCAACCTTTCTGATTCAGAACAGGAAGGACTAAAACCAAGCAAGTCCATCTCGGCAGGTAACAGTTTGTTCCCAGAGATTATAGTACTTTGGACTCAATATTCTATTGAAGTGTTTTTGTGCACCACTGTTCCCTCAAAGTTGCATGGGTGCAGGGCTGCACAGTAACTGAAATGCTCCCATGCACATAGCCTTTGTTGCCATACTGCTGGAAGTTAATATAATTTAGAAATTATACTACCATAATTTTGAAACCTATAATTATGAAATACCCTGTAATTATTCATGTTAATGAAAATAATCCATAAATTTTCCAAATAATAAGCATTCCGTTTCCTTTACTGTGAAACATTTTAGAGCTTCAACATATTTACATTGTCAGTGTTTCAAGTTACAACTCTGTTACAAATTGTAACAATAAACACAGAATGGAAGTCAGTGGTGGTTGTCCATTGTGTCTGATGATGACAGGAAACCTGTGCGGGGGAGTTTTTAAAGTGGAAAAGCCATTGCAGTGGGTCAGTTCCATTTTCTTGACCTTGGAAGGCCAAGTCCAGTGGTATGAACAAACATCACAAACTGGGGCCTTCCTTGGTTGCAGTAGATGACTATGATGTCTTCTATGCCTTACATGTCCCTCACTATCCACAAAGTGTTGCAGAACCACCTTCCTAGCCTTTGGATCTCACTGTAGATCTCATCCACCCAGAGCTGACTTCGCATACTAGGACAGGCATGTCTCAACCTCACCAGGGTATGAGTCCACCAGCTACCTTCACCTGTTTTAGCCCACTTATCGAAGCAGTGTACCGGGATATGGCCGTTGTCACATGTAAACAGCTACTTGGAGCCACAGGTGAGAGCTGAGTGACTGGTGGGGACCAAAGGTGAGCAGCTGTCCTGGAATGGACAGGTCTAGCCCCTTCACCCGAGGTGCTACCCCTCCCTGAACACCCTATACATCCCAAGTCGGTAGCTCATTGCTAATAAACTGTTTGCTTGCTGAACACCAAAGCCGAATACAAGAAATACATTTAAAATGCTGGAGGAACTCAGCAGGCCAGGCAGCATCTTTGGAAAAGAGTAAACAAGTTTTAAACTTCTTCAGGGTGGGCATCCTGTTGAAAGGGTCTCAGCCTGAAACGTTAACTGTTTACTCTTTTCCATAGATGCTGCCTGGCCTGCTGAGTTCCTCCAGAATTTTGTGTGTATTACTTTGATTTCCAGCAACTGCAGATTTTCTTTTGTTTGTGATTTAAAGTGTTGTGCAGTTTTCAGGCCATATAAAATTTCCTGCTTAGAGCAATGGTTGGTCTGTGCAGCTATAAAAAAATTCAAGGAAATGTTGATGTGCACTACACAATACAATCTCTAAGGTAAACCCTTCACGGAAGAAAATTAGGACTTACAATGTAGATTATGCAATTCTCAGTTTCTCCACTGATTACATCATGTGTCTGATGTTTTAGTGCCCAGCATGCACTTACACGATTTTCAATCAAGTGTGCATTGCCTTTGTTGTGAAGCAGGTCTGCGAGATGACACTCTCCATGTAATTCTAAGCCATTTTATGTACTTCGCTTTCCACTTGCTAATCATTCATACAGTATGCTACTGAGTGAAGCTATGGTTCTTGAAAGCACTTAATTTTCATTCCACACCTCAGTGGTGTTATCCTCATGATTTTGACAGCAGAATCAGTAAGAGACCTTGGTACTGGAAATTGAACTAACCTGGTACATACAATGAGATTACTGTCATTCAAATGTACAGTAAAAGCAATCAAAATCTATTTGAAACTGAACACGGAATTTGATTGCATCGTTAAAATACAGATTTGTTCGGAGTGTTTGATTCGTTGAAATATAATTAAATATACATTGATAGGCTTTATATTTAATAGATAGAAAATCTGCTGATAAATGTGACTAGAAAAAAAGTCATGAAAGGGATGGCAATTGTTAACTAATGGCTGTCTTTGCCAGTAGAGAGGATAATAGAAATCCAATTAGAACTAATTTATGTTTTATGTTTGCTTAATGAGATTCAGACTTCCTCTTAAAACTTAAAACCTGTTTTGATTAATATTTTAGGAAATTTGAATGATGGCTTTGGCATATGGGAATATTATGCTGTAGTTGAATTGTTTACAAAGAAAAGGGGCTCAGCTAAACTGGAAACAGACTGAGAGGTTGCCAGGAAATGGAGTGAGATAAAAGGATAAATGGTGATCCTAGAATGGCTGGCAATATTTGAAAGAGAGGGATCACTTGCCTTGAATAGGATGCATGCAGAGAGGCTGCCGCAATCTTCCAATTCCTCGTCAGGTACAAGGAATGGTCAAACATTGCAGGGAATGTGCATAAACATGACAATAGTCAAGTCTATTCAACATCCACGGTGGGGAAAGTATTCAGAAACATTAATCTGGTAGAAGATTCTCACCAACCACTTAAAAGTGGGCCAGAACATATCTGGGAAGGACAAATCAAATTTGATTAAGGGCAAATCAATTTGATTGAGGTTTTTGATTAGATAACTAAGGGTGTTATAGAGTCATTAAGTGCTTCAGTACAGAAATAGTCCATTCAGCCCATCTAGTCCACTCCAAACTGGTATTCTTCCTAGTCCCATCCACCAGTAGCTGGACCATACCCCTCTCATCCATGTGCCTACTCAAACTTCTCTTAAATGCAGAAATGGAACTCATAGCCACCACTTCCTCCAGCAGCACTGTCCACCTCACACCACCTTCCGAGTGGAGAAGTTCCCCCTCAGGTTTTCCTTCATCTTTCACCCTTAACATCCAGTTCTAATTTCACCCAATCTTGGTGGAAAATGCCTGCGTGCATTAACCCTATCTATACCTCTCACGATTGCAAAAAGACAGAATGTATGGTGATATCCAAAAAGAAAGAGAATCCTATCTGTAGGCTGAGAATAAATGGGGAAGACATAAAACAAGTACAGAACTTTTGCTACTTAGGAAGCTGGGCGTCATCAGATGGCAGGTGCGACTTGGACATTAAAAGAAGAATAGGGATAGCAAAAGACACCTTTACGAGAATGAAGAGTATACTGACCAATACTAAACTAGGCATGACAACCCACCTCAGAGTATTGAAATGTTACCTTTATCTAGTTATGTTATATGGCTCAGAATGTTGGACAATATCTAGTAACATGAGGAAATGAATTGAAGCAGCAGAGATGTGGTTTTTGAGGAGGATGCAAAGAATATCATGGACGAAACGAATATCTAACGAGGATGTCATGAACAGAGCAAACACAAAAAGAGAAATAATGTATGAGATCATGAAAAGGCAACGTAACTTCATTGGACATGTGATTAGGAAAGGGGAGTTAGAATGCACGGTAATTATGGGAAAGATTGAAGGGAAGAAAGCAAGAGGAAGACAAAGACAAATGATGATGGAGCCAGCACCCAGAGAATTGGAAATGAATACCAATGAATTGATCCACTTGACCCGAAACAGGAGTGTGTGGGCCATGGCAGTCAAAGCTCAAACTGGGCACGGCCCCTGATGGTGATGATGATGATACCTCTCACAATTTTGGTTACAACAATATTTCGAGGGGTGGTTAAGAACATTGCAGTTAATGTGCGGGTGGGTTTGGTAAAGTCCCAGATGAAAGGCTTGCCTACACAAGTGAAGCCCTATGGGAAAAAAGGCATCAGCACCAGCGTGAATGCAAAATTGTGTTAGTAATAGAAAATGGATTTATGTTAAATGGCTTGTTGGCGTTCTGTGCTGTTCCATGTGGTTCTGTATTAGTGAAATTTGATAAACAATGAGGAGGAAAGCCAACTAGCAACATTTGAACATTTTTTCCACTTTAAAAACTCTTCCACACAGATTTCCTAACATCACCGGACACAGTGGACAGCCACCAATATTTCACAAGAAAATATGACTGGCTGTTGGAAAATGTAAAAATAAGGTTGCTGAAATTCACTACAAAGTTTGGAGCTAACACACATCTGTAGGAAGGGAGCCAAAATGTTATAATCTTAAAAGGGAGTCAAGGCCAGAAAGGTTTGTGTGTGTTTATGTACAAGACTCTCAAGGTGCAGGACTGTTTAAAAGACACTTGATGGAACATATGATGTCTGAGCTGAGGCACAAGAGCACCCAGATGTCAATTTCAAAAAGTACAAAAACTCTTCCCAGATCGTATAAATGATTAAAAAGGCTGTGTTAAACCTACAAAACCACTGCTTTGGCCCTGCTGGAGTTTTGTGTTTAATTTCATGGGATATTAGTAGGCAGATATTGAAATTTGCGGATAATTCTGAACATCAGATTCGGGAAGGGCATGGCTATTTTAGAGAGGATCTACAAGAAATGTCCGTGTCAAGCAGCTTCTGCACAGGCAAAGAAATGGTCAATCATCCCTTTTCCTCCACAGATGCTGCTTGTCTTGCTGAGATCTTCCTATCATAGCATCATGGAGAAGTATAGCACAGAAACAGGCCCTTCGGCCCATCTAGTCCATGCCAAGATGATTTAAACTGCCAACTCCCATCAACCCACACCGGTACCATAGCCCTCCATATTCCTACCATCCGTATACCTATCCAAACTTTACTTAAATGTTGAAATCGAGCTTGCATGAACCACGTGCTGGTGGCTCATTCCACACTCTCACAGTCCTCCGAGTGAAGAAGTTTCCCCTCATGAAGTTCCCATTAAACTTCTCACCTTTCACCCTTAACCAATGGCCTCTGGTATTAATCTCGCCCAACCTCAGTGGAGAGAACCTGCTTGCATTCACCCTATATACACCCCCTCATAATTTGATGTCTGGACCTGTCTAGTCCAGTGGTATTTATACCCCCTGTAATATATCCCTCCTGATTGGCTAGTCCTCATCCAATCATGTTTCCACTCTCCCACTTTGTTTACGATCAAACTCCAGTTCTTACTTAGAGCAAGACGTTCATTTTTGCTGAAATTTTTTTCCTCTAGTTTTATTTCAATGGCTTCCTTTACCGTGTGGCACAGCACATAATGAATGAACAAATGATTTACAGTACTGTGCAAAAGTTTTAAGTACATACAGTATATATAGCCAGGGAGACTATGAATTTTGCACAGTACTTTAGTGCTGCCAGGATAATCAAGGACACGACCCACCCAGCCAACACACTTTTCGTCCCTCTTCCCTCCAGGAGAAGGTTCAGGAGCTTGAAGACTCGTACGGCCAGATTTGGGAACAGCTTCTTTCTAACTGTGATAAGACTGCTGAACAGATCCTGACCCGGATCTGGGCCACACCCTCCAAATATCCGGACCTGCCTCTCGGTTTTTTTGCACTACTTTACTTTCCATTTTCTATTTTCTATTTATGATTTATAATTTAAATTTTTAATATTTACTATCGATTTGTACTCCAGGGAGCATGAAGCGCAGAATCAAATATCACTGTGATGATTGTACGCTCTAGTATCAATTGTTTGGCGACAATGAAGTATAAAGTATTTTATGTATTGCACTGTACTGCTGCTGCCGCAAAGAAAAGAAATCTCGTGAATTATATGACTGATGATAAACCTGATTCTGATATGGGTTCCCATTGTGGACAGATAGTAGGAAGGGGTCTGGGAGGGGAAGGGAGAGGGGAGTGAGTGGCAAGTATCAGAGAGATGTTCCGTAATGATCAATTAAACCAATCATTTGGAATCAAATGACCTTCTGTGGCACCAGGGCTGAGTGTTGCTGCACTTGTACCCTCCCTATGCCCAGACACTGCCCCTCTGCCACCTGTCCTGTACCCTTTTCATGATGCTCCACCTTCACCATTCCCAACATCCTTTGCTCCTGCTAGATTTACAGACTCGCTCTCCACTCCACGTTGACAAATACAGTACTGTGCTAAAGACTGAGGCACTCTAGCTATATAATTATATATTATCCACAATTTAATGTGGATAAATGTGAAGTTATCCACTTTGGTGGCAAAAATAGGAAAACAGATTATTATCTGAATGGTGGCCGATTAGGAAAAGGGGAGGTGCAACGAGACCTGGGTGTCATTATACACCAGTCATTGAAAGTGGGCATGCAGGTACAGCAGGCGGTGAAAAAGGCGAACGGTATGCTGGCATTTATAGCGAGAGGATTCGAGTACAGGAGCAGGGAGGTACTACTGCAGTTGTACAAGGCCTTGGTGAGACCACACCTGGAGTATTGTGTGCAGTTTTGGTCCCCTAATCTGAGGAAAGACATCCTTGCCATAGAGGGAGTACAAAGAAGGTTCACCAGATTGATTCCTGGGATGGCAGGTCTTTCATATGAAGAAAGACTGGATGAACTGGGCTTGTACTCGTTGGAATTTAGAAGATTGAGGGGGGATCTGATTGAAACGTATAAGATCCTAAAGGGATTGGACAGGCTAGATGCGGGAAGATTGTTCCCGATGTTGGGGAGGTCTAGAACGAGGGGTCACAGTTTGAGGATAGAGGGGAAGCCTTTTAGGACCGAGGTTAGGAAAAACTTCTTCACACAGAGAGTGGTGAATCTGTGGAATTCTCTGCCACAGCAAACTGTTGAGGCCAGTTCATTAGCTATGTTTAAAAGGAAGTTAGATATGGCCCTTGTGGCTACAGGGGTCACGGGGTATGGAGGGAAGGCTGGGTTCTGAGTTGGATGATCAGCCATGATCATAATAAATGGCGGTGCAGGCTCGAAGGGCCGAATGGCCTACTCCTGCACCTATTTTCTATGTTTCTATGTTTCTATAAATGTGCCCAAGTCTTTTGCATAGTACTGTAATTCTATTTCCCAACCTTTACACAGAACTGAAATTTTCTTTTTTCAAATATTTCTCAATTTAAAAATATGTCTTTTGTGCAGCATCTTGGTATATTTTTTAACCTTCATTCCAGAATTTCCGTTTTTCTTGCAATTGCTATAAGCACACGACAGATTTTTTGCTTGATAAGTCTTGGCAAATGGAGTTTCTGTTTTGAGATCTGTCAGTAGTTTACTTCCATTGATTTTCCACCAACATCGGAGGTTTTTGTATTCTTCACAAATTTCCATTAGAAATTATTTGCTGATTGCAAGAAAAAAAATCACCCACTGAGGACAAAATATGCACAAATCAGTTCAAGTGCTGATGACAGCCAATCAAACTTTAATTGTATAGTCATTGTGAGAGACAGTGCCCTCTTTGTTTGCTCTGCCTTATGTTCATGTGAATGAAACTAGTGTTTCAAATAGAGCCGTGTGTATTCGAAGTCCTAAAAGTCAAAGTTCAAGTTCAAAGCACTTCTGTTATCAAAGAATGTATAAATTATACAACCTTGAGATTTGTTTGCTTACAGGTAGCCACAAAGCAAGAAACCAGAGAGAACCCAATTAAGGAAAAGAAAAATAAAAAATAAATAAAAGGCCAACATCCAATATGCAAGAAAAAGGGGGAAAAAAAACTAATCGTGCAAACAATTGAAGCGAATAACAACAATCGGAAAAATTGAGTCCTTAGATCCAAACCCACGGAGCAGCCCAGAGAAGGCCAAAGGCCTTGCTTATCAGTTCATCGCATCAGTGGACACAGAGCAGAAAAAGTCACCGGGACTTGGCGCAATTAAACGGGAATTTATAATGTGATTACTTCTTCCAAAAAATGTTTACTTTAAAATTGACCCCTTGCTTCATTCTCAACACATTACTTTGATTCTGGAGCAGATTCTATCAATGCAGCTGGATTAGACTTTTCACAGCTACTAAACATTATTTATCAAATTCCATTCCATAATGAAAATAACCAGATTAATTGCAACTAAAAGTTCATTTAAATATATTTTTAGAAAAATGTAAAAAAATTGTACAAGTATCGTCATTTTCTTAAATTGCAAAGAATTATCTTCAAAGCTCTCAAATTGTGCATACCGTATTAGTATCTTTCAAGATGAAAAAGCCAATGGAACGTTAAGACCTTCCTTCAAAAGGGCACATTAAGCTGTAATTTGCAATGCTGATTACTTTGTTCAAGGACTTGCTAGATGTTGTGGGTGAAGCAAACTTGCAGTGCAATTTCCTTTCGGGTAATGCAGTAGTTTTAGACGTAACACACCAAAAAAAACATTGAAACCCATAGAAAATTCCATGGCCATATGATAAAATCTCCTGACCTTTTATAATCCTGCCTATGTATTTATTATGAGGCATAATTATGGAAAATAGTAACTCCGTGTAATTCACAACTATGGTAACTGAGGAACAAATATTGTATCATAAAATGTGGGGTTCAAAGACAATCTGGAGAAAATGGCCCTGAATTTTCTTGATTAGGAATGGGGCCTGCTGCTGTCTTTGAAACAAACTATCAGTCTGTGCAATGAGTATTTTCCTTCAATACTGAAGCTGCAGCATTACAAAAGAATTTTCACACACTTCACACTAGAAAGTAAGTACACTATATTTAATTTTAAACATCATACAATGCTATTCACAGAGTAAAGCAACATGGAAATAGGCCTTTCAGTACAAATAGCCCATGTTGCCCACGGTCCCCGCCAAACTAGTCCAATATGCTCACATTCAGCCGATATTGCTCTAAACCTGTCCTATGTACTTACCCAAATGTCTTCCACACAGATCAGAACTGACACCATTTACTTATGAGCTAAAATACAAAAACTAAATCTTCAAAATATTAAAAATATTTTATTTCAACGCATGCACGTTAAAATATTCATTAGAAAGAATTATAAAACACAAAATTAAATTTTTAGGTTTAGTTTGCTAAGCAGAAAATTCTGTTTCAGCATGTCGTTAAAATTGCGCATAGACCTGGTATAACAAACTAAAGGATTTTCAGGATTTTTGAGCACAGTACTAATTATTAAGTAGTTTAAATTGACGTAACTCCGGATGATTTCCCTTGACTGGGCTGGACAAGGCAGCAAACATCAGAGCGTGCGGAGCAGTAGTGAGTCGCTGTCAGCAATCCTGGGACTAATATATTAAACTATGCTGGAAATCCCCAAGTTGCTGACAGTTTCATGGTGCAATGGAGGGAAATGAGAGCAGCTATCCACATCGTTACTACAGCATAAATCTAGGTTAATGGTATGAGAACTTTTGAAGTGGGGTAGTTAAGTGAAGAACTGGATGGGATTCGGGAGGGGCTCTAGACTCTGGGGCTAAAGCAGCTGAAGGCTCAATTCATTGAGGTACAGAGCACAAAACACAAACCAGTTAAAGGAACAAAAGGCGCTGAATTGAGGGCATAGCTGGAGGAATCAAGGTCAGAGATGGGTCTGGAGATGAAGACTTTAAATACAATAGAAATCCATCACATAAAAGAATTTGACATGGATTAAAATAAGAGAAGCTACAGTACAGTACAGTGTGTTGGCTCGTAGCCAAGTGGTTAAGGCGTTCATCTAGTGATTTGAAGGTCGTGAGTTCGAGCCCCAGCCGAGGCAGCATTGGTGTCCTTGAGCAAGGCACTTAATCACACATTGCTCTGCGACGACATTGGTGCCAAGCTGTATGGGTCCTCATGTCCTTCCCTTAGACAACATCGGTGGCGTGGAGACTTGCAGCATGGGCAACTGCTGGTCTTCCATACAACCTTGTCCAGGCCTGCACCCTAGAAACTTTCCAAGGTGCAAATCCATGGTCTCATGAGACTAACGGATGCCTATAAAACAGTACTGTGCAAAAGTCTCAGGCTTGTACTTTTGCACAGTACTGTAGTAATTTTATGCATTGTATTGCACTGCTGCCAGAAAATAAAACAAATTTCGTGACATGTGAGTGATGATAAACCTGATTCTGATAGGGGTCTCCGTTGTGGATTGAGAGTGGGAAGGGGGGCAGGGAGAGGGGAATCGTGGTTGGGAAAGGGGGAAGGGAGAGGGGAGAGAGCGGGTAGCACCAGAGAGACATTCTGTAATGATCGGTAAACCAACTGATTGGAATCAAATGACCTTTCTTGGTGTCTTGTAGGTTTGGTGTGTCTGCACCTGTGCCACCCCCTGCCGTTGGCACCCTTTCTCCGCCACATGTCCCACATCCCTCCCATGGCAACGCAACCTCACCAATCCCAAAATTCTTTGCTCCTGTCAGATTTACAAACTCACTTGCTGCTCCATGTTCACAAATGCAATTTTACCTCATTCAGTTCATTTTACCTGTCAAGTGGTAACATTATCATTGATCATAAAGGAAAAGTAAAAGGATTTACAAAGATCCTGGTGTTCTGTCAGAACTCTAAACTGGATCATTTAGCCTCAATTCATCTACCCAGATCAAGAGAGAATTGTATAAGATATGGTATTTTCTAAAGTTGGAAAAGTTGTTGGTCAGAACAGAGGAGCAGAACCTCTTCAAGGCAGGCATCCCTGGAAGAGAAGTTGTAATGAACAGCATAGTAAATGAATATTTTTAAAAGTGCTGATGATTGAAATCTAAAATACTCAAATTTGGTCTCTTCATTTATGATAATTTATCTGTGGCAAGAAATTGCTGGAAATACTCAACAGGTCAGGCAGCATCTGTAGCAATTGCATCTTTCAAAGTTTCTCAGTTGTTTGGTGCTTAATAGACCAACACTTTGTATAGCTGATAAATGACACTTCAATGCTGCAACACTTTTGGCTTCAGTTCCACTCTACTCCTTACCTCTACAGTAACCGTTCTTTGCCAATGATGTTAAGTAGGTATACATTCCTCCTTTTCCATAAAGTTCCTGAATAGAAATTTAATTTTACTTTTGATATTTTCCATTAATGACTTATTTCATTTTCTTTCCTTGTTACCCAGGCACATTTGCTTTCATCTATGTTAACACTTACATAGAAACATAGAAAATAGGTGCAGGAGTAGGCCATTCGGCCCTTTGAGCCTGCACCGCCATTCAGTATGATCATGGCTGATCATCCAACTCAGAACCCTGTACCAGCCTTCCCCCCATACCCCCTGATCCCTTTAGCCACAAGGGCCATATCTAACTCCCTCTTAAATATAGCCAATGAACTGGCCTCAACTGTTTCCTGTGGCAGAGAATTCCACAGATTCACCACTCTCTGTGTGAAGAAGTTTTTCCTCATC
Organism: Mobula hypostoma; assembly: GCF_963921235.1. Classification (NCBI taxonomy): domain Eukaryota; kingdom Metazoa; phylum Chordata; class Chondrichthyes; order Myliobatiformes; family Myliobatidae; genus Mobula; species Mobula hypostoma. The sequence continues at coordinate 14,788,730 of NC_086123.1, forward strand.
TCGGTCCTAAAAGGCTTCCCCTTTATCCTCAAACTGTGACCCCTCATTCTGGACTTCCCCAACATCGGGAACAATCATACTGCATCTAGCCTGTCCGATCCCTTTAGGATTTTATATGTTTCAATAAGATCCCCCCTCAATCTTCTAAATTCCAATGAGTATAAGCCTAGTCGATCCAGTCTTTCATCATATGAAAGTCCTGCCATCCCAGGAATCAATCTGGTAAACCTTCTTTGTACTCCTTCTATGGCAAGGATGTCTTTCCTCAGATTAGAGGACCAAAACTGCACACAATACTCCAGGTGTGGTCTCACCAAGGCTTTGTATAACTGCAGTAGTACCTCCCTGCTCCTGTATTCGAATCCTCTTGCTATGAATGCCAGCATACCATTTGCCTTTTTCACCGCCTGCTGTACCTGCATTCCCACTTTCAACGACTGGTGTATAATGACACCCAGGTCTTGTTGCACCTCCCCTTTTCCTAATTGGCCACCATTCAGATAATAATCTGTTTTCCTGTATTTGTTTAGTTCATAGTCTGAGCCGATGCCATCATCATCATCATAGTTTAACTAATTCTTTCCTCAGTGTCATCCATTGCCCTGTTACTGTTTTACCCTTTGATCTCCCTTTCTAACTTACTTCTATGTGGAGCTTTCTTCATTCGCTGAAATTAGATTTCACCTTCTTGAGTATTTTCATCCTTGATATTTTCTGACCTCTCTATAAGTATGTTAAATTGAATAATGTTTTGGTACTTTTAGATCAATGATCTTGTGTTTCCCAATTGCCCATTTGTCAGAACTATTCATCAGAACTCAATTTCTCAGTCTTATGTTTTCTACTTTTACTTGAGATTTACTGCATCTGCAGCTTATTGATTGCCAAAGGGTTCTATTCATACATAAACCTGTTATCGTCATGGAACACAGCCTGACTTTTCCTTCTCATGCATTATTTGTCAGGAGACTAAATAGGAACTGCTACCCCTAATATCCAAATTCAGCTCACATTTCTTGCCCGGACATCACAGGATCTGAAATGAATTGAGTTCATGTATCTGAAACTCAGCGCAAAAAATCACATTGACGATCATCAAAATTCATATTCTCCAAAGAAGTCAACTGATGTAGTTTATTTTGGATTCCAAGAACAGTTTGGTCTGGTTTGGAAGATATTTAACCCTCTCTCTGCCTTTGCCATCTATAATAGCAGACTATTTATTTCCTATGCAAAATGACTAAAATATAATAAGTCTACTGCTTTGCAGTAGAGATGCCCCCTAATTTATTGAGCACAAAAAATATCACAATGCTATTGAATTCTGGAGAAGTGTACCAACTGGAATAATAAACTGTCTGCAAGAGAAGATGGTTCCTTTGGTATTTTTCTTCTCCCAATAAATCAAGGACCACATGGTTGTGGAGGATGGAAAATTCAGAAGCAAACAGGAACATCACTTGTGCTGTTCATTTCTGCTTGTTTCACATGAATTTCACGGTGCATCTGGGTCCTTCCTGATGGGATCGAAGGTTTCAATATCACACTCCAGCAGTGAGCAGAGAATGGATGCATGATCTCACTAGAAGTTCTGCTGTATCTCGTCACTAGAATGCCAAGGGTTTAGGTGTAAAATCACTCAGTGTCTCTCTTGTACTGTCATGACCCCACCATTCTGAAGGGCCATTTAGCGCTTATCCTATCCTTTCCTTAGAAAGGAAAAACAAGCAATGTCTGCCCGGAGCAAAGGCAAAGTTCAGATTTGACAAGCAGGACAGTCCACTTATGATACTTTAGGTAAATATTTTGATTTATTGCTCTCCCCCAACACAGCCATCAACGTTAACAAAGCTTCCTCTTATACAGATGAAATTTCAACTATTATGGAACAGATTTACCAAGAGTTCTTTGAAATAACAAAGGAAGCAAGCAAATTTGATTACATGTGAACTATGCCCTTAGACTTGAAGCTGTAAATTTTGCCGTGCGGTACATGCTGCTGTGTAAAGGATCACTAGTAATTGCACCTGGTTGCTTGCATTGTAACATCTGTAAATTACCAATTAGTCATAGTGTGTGGCTCTATACCTGTATGAACTGGCTAGATGATTACTTCTTTGCAAGTTAAATCTACAATAAAATGGATAGCTTCTTTCATAATTGTCAATCTGCGGCAAAAAGAAAGCTCCTGCTCGGATTCCAACACACGTAATAAACATTTAACAATCAATTCAGCCAAAGATAAAGCAAATCAAATCTGGGCCCCTCTTCAAGGTCACTTTCAAAGACAGTTGAAACTTCCGCTCAAATACAGATGATTTCATCATTTTATTTGTGAATTTGTATATGCTAGGAAAGATGTCTATGATGCTGTATTAAACAGTTGGATGCTCTTTATCAGGCTACTCACTCAGTGACTGCTTCAACAGGTGCCTGCTGTACCTAATAAAGTGGCCATTGAGTATATGTGTCTTCTGCTGCTGTAGCCCATCCACTTCAAGGTTCAATGTGTTGTGCATTCAGAGATGCTCTTCTGCACCCCACTGTTGTGATGTGTGGCTGGCTGCATTATTGTCGCCTTCCTGTCAGCTTGAACCAGTCTGGCCATTCTCCTCTGACCTCTCTGATTAACAAGGCATTTTCACCCACAGAAATGCCGCTGACTGGGTGTTTTTGTCTATCGCATCATTCTCTGTAAATTCCACAGACTGTTTTGTGCGTGAAAGTCCCGGGAGATCAGCAGTTTCTGAGATACTCCAACACCCCACCACCACCCCCGTCTGGCACCAATAATCATTTCGCAGTAGAGGTCACTTAGAACACCGCTCTTCCCTATTCTGATGTTTGGTCTGAACAACAACTGAACCTCTTGACCAAGTCTGCATGCTTTTATGCACAGACTTGCTGCTACGTTATTGGCTGATTAGATATTTACATTAACAAGCAGAGGTACAGGTGTACCTAATAAAGTGTCCATTGAGTGTATTTCACATTCGGTAAATGATATTTTGAAGAGTGGTCCTTATTGGCAAGTGGGTAAAAACAGCAGCATATTTGTACAGCGTAAGGTCCAATGACCAGCTAATGAGATGACTAACTGCTTAAAAGTTCATTGACACAAAAAAGAGCTGTTTGCCTGGAAACAGTTATTTATTTAACGTTTTAGCTTAACTGCGACGAGGGAGTTTAATTTAGCATGTAATTGGTCAGCAAGTCCTTCTATTAAAGCACCTCATTCAGTATTGAACTGAAGTAACAGTCTGAATTAAACTAAGTAATTGGATTCAACCAACCACCCCAGAAGCAAATCTGGAGTCATCTGAGGTGAGCTGAGACAATTGATACTGAGAAAATCAAATTTCCAGAAAATGTAATATGACAGAAACTTACAGCATGCACAGAGTGGCCATTCAGTCTGCCTTGCTTCAGTCAAAGAAGTGGTTACATTTTATCCTGTGAAGTAACGCACTTTGTAACGACTGATATGAAAAACAATTCCTGCCAACTCTGCAATAGTAATGGGAAACAAAAGTTGCTCTGAATGTATCCGGAAATAAAAAACCAGAAACACTGAAAGAATTCAACCAATCAAAGAGAAAGCGGTTAATATTTCAGATCAGGGACCTTCCTTCAGAACTAAAGGGTTTCCAATGCCCCAACACCCTTTTAAATTTATTTGTGGTATTGACCTCCAACATTTTCAGTTAGTATGAATGAAAAAATAATCTCCTTATCTCCCTTCTTCATCTCTGTCAATGATTGTGGATCGGTCAGTTCTTGTATTAATCCTTTTACAGAGAGAATATTGCTCCTCTATCTTCCTTATCAAAGCTCTCCAACTTGAAAATGACTGTCTGGCTTCTCATAACCTTCCTGCCCTTATTGTTAACTAAAATTTCTCATCCCTGTAGCATTCTGGAAAACCACCTCCATACTTTTTCCAAGGCCTTCTCATCATTCTTTATTATAGCTAAAGCTTAGCCAGTTATTTACAATATTCTGCTTCTGTCTTTGTGTATACTGCATAATAACTCACCAGCTTGCTAAGCCACCTATATATAAGTGTATATGAACATCAAGGTCTGTCTGTTCAATTATAGTTTTCAGAATCTTGCTGGATTTTTTTTCCCCCTATAAGTCATTATTTCACGTCTCTATGTTAATCTCTATTTGCCACTTTTCTGCCCATCCTATCAAAGCTGTGATGAGCTCATCATTATTTACTACTTTCGTATCATCTTCAAACTCTTTAAATGCAGCTTCCTGCACTTGGGTTGAGGTGCTAATACAAACCGTGAAGTCTTGGACCCAAAACTGATCATTCACGAACATAATTGTCTGAATTCAAATTTATCTATCAACATCCTTCATTCCCTGTTAATTTTTCACCCATACTATGGTTTTCCCCTTATAATACAAATCTTCATCATTAGAATAAAACTTCTGTTGAATATCCTTTTAACCATTCACTGTACACCTATTGCACCATCTGATAAATCATCTGTTACCTTTCCAAAGCATTCGATCAAGTTATTCAGCTACAGCTTGCTTCTTACCAGTCGATACTGCTCCTGTTTGATTGACCCTGATCATAATTCCAGCAATTTCCCTGTCACTGATGACTAGCTAACTGGCCGGCCGTTAACTTCTTTACCCATCTCCTTTCTTTGAATAATGACAGGACGCCGGCAACTCTCTCACCCTCAGCGTCGTTTCCTGATCCAAACATTTTGACCTCTGCCTTTTTATTTCTGCCTCTCCTTCTTTCATCTACTAGAGCTGCATGCCATAGAGATCAGGAGAGCACAGCCATTATTTTAATACATCTATTTTTACAATTAGTACTTTCTCCATAACCTCCCTTTTTAGTGCAATCTTCAGATAATCTGTTTCCTTTACTAAGGTGGGTGCAAAGTATTTATTTAACATTTCCACATCCTCTGCCTCCAAAAGGTGATTCACTTCCAGTCCTTAGCATGCTAGACACATCTAGCAGCTAACAGCTGACAATTTAATGTATAACTGTTTATAGCTTCCATTTAATTCTAAGTAATCCCTCTCTGCCACTGGTAATAATTTCTTTCAATTTCCTCCCTTCCCTAATGTTCCTGGATATTTTCTCTATCCCTTCAAAGGTACTTAATATCTTTTCCTAAGTATTGTCCCTGATACGACGTCAAATGATTCAAAGTTTCAAAGTACATTTATTATCAAAGTATGTACACAAAATACAGCCCTAAAATTCGTCCTCCCGTAGGCAGCCACAAAACAAAGAAGCACCATGGAACCTGTTCAAGAAAATATCAAACACCCAATGTGCAAAAAAAAAGAACAAATTGCACAAACAGCAAAAACCAAGCAAACAACATATAGAAAATCAAATATTATACTAGTGGCATTCAATTACGTTCACTTTACCCTGTGATCACCTTTCCTGATCTACCTGTAATAAAATTCTTGACTGAAATTAGATATTTCATACTTGAGCAATTGTAACCTTTGCAATTTTTTGTTCTCTTCATAAGTTCTTTAAACTGAATAATGTATTGGTCGCATTCAGATAAGTTATTTGCCCCATGATATTTCCCAGGGTGAACACCTCTGTTCGATTGGAGACAAATTCTTCCACAAAAAATACTTTTATGTCTCCTTCTGATCATGGTAGTTATTTACTCAGCTAAATGAAGGTAGTAGAAGTTTCCAAATTTGCTACTCTTTTGTTTGCACGTCTTTCAAATCTGTCATCAAATGTTCTAGTTAATCACCCTCTCCCTAAAGTTCTATTAGAAATCCTCCAATAATGAATTGAATTGACTTTATTGCTTACATCCTACACATTCATGAGGAGTAAAAATCTTTATGTTACATCTCCGTCTGAATTTGCAATATGCAATTTATAGTAATTTGTAATAAATAGTATGTACAGTCAGATAAAGAACAGAACAGTCAATATAGCTTAGAAATACAATTGTGTCAGTGTGAATTAAAATTAATCAGTCTGAAGGCCTGGTGGAAGAAGCTATTCCAGAGCCTGTTGGTCCTGGCTTTTATGCTGCGGTACCGTTTCCCGGATGGTTGCAGCTGGAACAGTTTGTTGTTGGGGTGACTCGGGTCCCCAATGATCCTTCAGCCCCTTTTTATGCATCTGTCGCTGTAAATGTCCTGAATAGTGAGAAGTTCACGTCTACAGATGCGCTGGGCTGTCTGCAGCACTCTCTGCAGAGTCCTACGATTCCATGCAGTGGTACAGCCAGTCAGGATGCTCTCAATTGTGCCCCTGTAGAAAGTCCATAAGAATTCCTACTCCATTAGTATGGGATGTTCCAAGAATAAATTAGTGTTTTATTTCCATTCTGAAATGTTCCAGCACCTATCCAATGAACTTCACTAATTCCCATGATGTTAATCTTTAGTCTTTCCATTTCATTTATCACATTGTCCAATCTTCCTGCTTGATATAGGGTTCTTACATTCCAAGTGGCAATAATTTTCTTTTGTGTTAGTTGAATTTTATGAGCAGTAGCTTGATGACGGTCAGGGATCCCCTGCTGCCCAGAATCAACCCTACCAAGTGAAGCATCTTCAGAATTGTCTTGAAGATCCTCTTGACACTGTTGTTGTGTGATACATTTTGTGAGTTTGACCATGGTTTTCTTAGCAAATAGATTCTAGGAAACCTAGTATTTAGCAATGGTGGTTTGCTATTGCCTACCGTTGGGCAAGAAAACAGAAATTAAGAAAAACATTGAAGGTCCAAGTATTTTAAAATCTGAAGTTGATAATGCAATAAATAAGATGAAGAAAGGAAAGGCAGCAGGTCCTGATGAATTACTAATAGAACAAATTATCGCCCTTGAAGATTATGGAATTGAAAAACTTACTGATTTAATCAATGACATTTATGAGACTGGAATAATACCAGAAGAGATGAAAAAAACCAGTATTTATCACTCTTCCTAAGAAACCTGGAGCAATAGAATGTGAAGTTTAATGAGTCATATCACCAAGATACTTCTAAGAATTTTGATGTCAAGAGCTAAAAGTAAGATACAAGCTGAAATAGGTAAAGCACAATGTGGTTTTGTGAAAGACAAAGGTACAAGAAATGCGATATTGATGTTAAAGGTATTATCAGAACGAGCTATTCAAGTGAAAAAAGATTTGTTTGTTTTATCGACTACACAAAAGCATTTGATAAAGTGAAGCACAATAAGTTATTTGAAATATTACAGAAAACTCTAGATCTAGATTCAAAAGACCTCCGCCTAATCAGAAATCTGAACTGGGAACAAACTACCACTGTAAGTATAGATGGAGAAGTGAGTCAGTTTACAAATTCAGGAGAGACGTTAGACAAGGGTGTGTTTTCTCCCCTGATTTATTTAATGTATACAGAGAAACAATATTACAAAAAATAAGAGACGTCTTGGGAATCAAAGTTGGCAGTGAAAACATCAATAATTTGAGATATGCAGATGACGCTGTATTAATTGCAAGTACGGAGGAAGAACCACAAAACTTAATTGATATAGTTGCTGAAGAAAGTGCAAAAATGGGTCTATCTATCAATTGCAAAAAGACAATGTATGGTGATATCCAAAAAGAAGGAGAATCCTATCTGCAGGCTGAGAATAAACGGGGAAGACATAAAACAAGTACAGAACTTTTACTACTTAGGAAGCTGGGTGACATCAGATGGCAGGTGCGACATAGACATCAACAGAAGAATAGGGATGGCAAAGACACCTTTACGAGAATGAAGAGTATACTGACCAATACCAAACTAGGCATGACAACCTGCCTCAGAGTACTGAAATGTTATGCTTATCCAGTCAAAGCTCAAACTGGGCATGGCACCTGATGATGATGATGATGTAGAAAGTCCTCTGGATTTGGGGACTCATGCCAAACTTCTTCAACCATCTGAGTATGTACAGACCACGTGAGATCCTCGGTGATGTGTATGCCAAGAAACTTAAAGCTGTTCACCCTCTCAAACCTAGATCCATTGATGTCTATAGGGGTTGGCCTGTCTCCATTCCTCCTGTAGTCCCCAACCAGCAACTTTGCTTTTGTGACATTGAGGGAGAGGTTGTTTTCTTGACACCACTGTGTCAGGGTGATGACTTCTTTTCTGTAGGCTGCCTTGTTATTATTTGAGATAAGGCCAATCAGTGTAGTATTGTCAGCAAATTTAATTAGCAGATTGGAGCTGTAGCTGGCAACATAGATAGATAGATAGATATACTTTATTGATCCCGAGGGAAATTGGGTGTTCTATCTATCTATCTAAGCCTGGAGGGAATTGTGGTGTTCAATGCTGAACTGTAGTCCAGGAACAACATTCTCGAATAAACATCCTTCTCCTCCAGATGTGTAAGGAAGGTGTGTAGAGCTGTGGCCATTGCATCATCTGTCGATCGGTTGAGGCGGTAAGTGAATTGTAGGGGGTCCAGTGTGGGTGGCAGCAAGCTGCAGGTGTAGTCCTTGACCAGCCTCTCAAAGCATCTTCCTATTGTTGAGGTGATTGCGACAGGACGCCAGTCATTCAGACACGTTACCTGGGTCTTTTTCGGTACAGGAACAATGGTGGATGTTTTGAAGCAGGAGGGAACTCTCACTGGGAGAGGGAAAGATTAAAAATGTCTGTAAACACACCTGCCACTCATACTGCGCACATCCTAAGTACTCGCCCTGTAGCAGATCTCCCTCTGTTCTTGTGCTCAAACCAAATTCTCTCTGTCTGGAAGAGTGACATCAGCCTTAACCCAAACTGCCAGAGCCCCTCCTCCTTTTCCTTTTATATCATTCTGGAGTACTAAAAATCCATTAAAAACAGGCAAAACACCGTGGATTGTGGAAATGTGAAATCAAAGTAGAAAATTCTTAAAGTGCTTATTGAGTCAGGGAGTATCGGTGGACTTCGAAGCAAAGTTCAAAGTTAATTTATCAAGTTGATCATTCCATTAGAATTGGAAGAAGATGATTATGTTTGAGATGCAAGAAAGGAGAGAGAGAAGATTGTTATGGCAGACAGGAGAGGTTAAAGGACAAGGAGTGATAGCACAAGATGAGGTTGGAATGGGTGACTTGGGAAGGATCAGAATTTGCGTTGCTGTAGTAGGGGGGCACGAGTCAGCAGCAAAGGAGTTGGATAAATTAATATTATGAATCCATTCCTGATCTTGTTTGACCCATGTTTTTGCTGCAAACACGTCATAATTCCTTGCAGCAATTTGTGCGTGCAGCTCACTAACCCTATTAGTTACGCCACAGACTTTGATGTTCAGAAAATTTAATATACTGTCACTTTTCCTTTTGCCCTTCATTTGGGATGCTTCAGCTTTGCAATATCTCGAGTTTTGTTGCTGTTATATATCATTCTAACGTGATCTTCTGTGTTCTGGTTACCCCTGTCTATTCCCTGCAAAATTAGTTGAAACTCTTCCCCAGCCTCTGCTTAAGACATTAGTTACCGCGTGCAAGTTACTAAATTGTATTTTACAGAAATGCAAGAGAGTTAAGGTCCCTTGTTAAGCCACATAAAAATGAAGGATGCTTATGTTACTAATATTGTAGCTACTACATTCCAAAGACATACAGGTTAAAATTCAAGATTCGGGATTGTTTAATGTCATTTCCAGTACGTAAATGTAGAAGAGAACAAAATAATTGTTACTCTGGATCCAATACAGCACACAAAATAAAACACAATAAATAAGAAACACAGTAATTTTTATAAATATAAATACATAAGATAGTTTATATACATAGATCGATTGTATGTCCATACAGTGTCTCCATTTCATATTCGACTCTTCCCCATGAGCCTGGAGAGTGCACACAGGCCAAACCTCTTCTCCCGCTCACTTTGCTGAGCCCAGAAGGTCCTGGTAGCTTCTAGTTATCCTTCATAATCCACCATGATATAATTTGAACTAAGGGATCTGGATTGTTAGCCAAGGTCTCTGAGCTACTAGTCCAGCAACTTCACTGTTCTATGTTTGGGAGTCAGATACGCTGCTTATTTTCAAAACAGAACCATACCCATCATTATTATTCACAAAAATGCTGAAGCATGATTCATGTCATTATTCTGACTGGATTTCGATAATTCAAAGCTAACGGGACGTATTATTTTTTTAGGTGATGGGCAGGTGGACTTTGAAGAGTTTGTGACTCTGCTAGGGCCCAAGCTGTCATCAGCTGCAATTCCAGAAAAATTCCACGGGACCGAGTTTGATAATGTTTTTTGGAAGGTAAGGCACTCATGGGGTGTGGGGGTAGGGGTGCAGGGGAACGGCAAGTATCCCAAGAAACATAAGCAATTTTCTGCAACAAAAATCACTCCTCGAGTTCATTTGTTCTTGCATTGAAATAAGAAGTATTTTTCATACATTGGTCCTGAAAAGTTACCCTGGGATACTGATAGCTGTCCCAAAGTTCAAAGATCAAAGCAAATTTATTATCAAATTACATATATGTCGCCATGTACAATCCTGAGATTAATTTTCTTGCAGGCAGATACAATAAATCTATAATAGAAGAATAACCATAATAGAATCAATGAAAGATTGCATCAACTTGGGTGTTGAACCAATGTGCAAAAGACAACAAATTGTGGAAATACATACATACATACATACATACATAAATATATATATATATATATATATATCAAGAACATGGGATGAAGAGTCCTTGAAAATGAGTCCATAGATTTTGGGAATATTTCAATGATGGGCCATGTGAAATTGAGTAAAGTCTCCCCCTTTGGTTCAAGAGCCTGATGGTTGAGGGAAAAATAACAATTTTCCTGAACCTGTTGGTGTGAGTCCCGAGGTTCCTGTACATTCTTCCTGCTGCCAGCAGTGAGAAGAGAGCATGTCCTGGGTGGTGGGGGTCCCTGATGAAAGATGCTGCTTTCCTGCAACGGCGTTTCATGCAGAAGATCTCAGTGGTGGGGAGGGCTTTACTCACAGTGGACTGGGCTGTATCCACTATTTTTTGTAGAATTTTACATTCAAGGGCATTGCAGTTTCCATACCAGGCTGTGATGCAGCCAGTCTATATACTCTCCAATACATCTCTATAGAAGTTTATCAAAGTTTTTAGATGTCACGCCGAATCTTCGCAAACTCCTAAGGAAGTAGAGGCGCTGCTGCACTTTCTTCATAATTGCATTGATGTGCTGGGCCCAGGACGGGTCCTCTGAAATAGTACCACCAAGGAAGATGAAGTTGCTGACTCCCTCCACCTCTGATGAGGACTTGCTCATGGACCTCTTGTTTCCTCCTCAGGAAGTCGATAATCAGCTCCTTGCTCTTGCTGGTATTGAGTAAGTGGTTGTTGTTGTGGCACTACTCAATCAGATTTTCAGTCTCTCCCCTTGTTCATCAGTCACTGAAAGTAAGCATGCAGGTACAGCAGGCAGTGAAGAAAGCTAATGGCATGCTGGCCTTCATAACAAGGGGAGTTGAGTATAGGAGCAAAGAGGTCCTTCTGCATTTGAACAGGGCCCTGGTGAGACTACATCTGGAGTATTGGGTACAGTTTTGGTCTCCAAATTTGAGGAAGGACATTCTAGCTATTGAGGGAGTGCAGCGTAGGTTCATGAGGTTAATTCCTGGGATGGTGGGACTGTCATATGTTGAAAGATTGGAGCGACTGGGCTTGTACACACTGGAATTTAGAAGGATGAGAGGGGATCTGATTGAAACATATAAGATTACTAAGGAGTTGGACACGCTAGAGGCAGGAAACATGTTCCCAATGTTGGGGGAGTCCAGAACCAGAGGCCACAGTTTAAGAATAAGGGGTAGGCCATTTAGAACGGAGTTGAGGAAAAACTTTTTTCACACAGAGGGTTGTGGTTCTGTGGAATGCTCTGCCTCAAAAGGCTGTGGAGGCCAATTCTCTGGATTCTTTCAAGAAAGAGTTAGATAGAGCTCTTAAAGATAGCGGAGTCAAGGGATATGGGGAGAAGGCAGGAAAAGGGTACTGATTGTGGATGATCAGCCATGATCACAGTGAATGGTGGTGCTGGCTTGAAGGGCTGAATGGCCTACTCCTGCACCTATTGTCTATACTGATTTGTCACCCCGTTTGATTTGGGCTATGGCAGTGGTGTCAGCAGCAAACTTGAATATGGCATAGGAGCTGTGCTTAGCCACACAATCATAAGTTCTAATGTATTTATCCAAAATTTATTCCTCCGTTACTTTAATATGGCCATTTTCTGCTGATAAATCAACTACATTCTTATAAGTGTTCACAATTTTGCTACTGTCTTCAATATGCAGTGTCATCATTTCTAATCAACATAGTGGTTAACAAATAGTTCTAACATTTACAATGCTTCAAAATCTCGCTGTTGAGTTGCCGAGGATTCAGGTTTCCCTTAAATTGACTCAGAAACTGCAAAATAGCTACTTTATTTCCCCGAGCATGTGTAAACATTTTCCAATGGTAATATCATGCATTATGTATGATTCTGTAGTTAATCCAACAATTGGCATGGGATCTAACAGCAAAAGTTTAATAAGCTTCCCTCCAAAGTGGTCCGGACAGTACTATTTCCCTTTCTAAACTAAATGTTTTGCTGGGCTAGGTATTCCCTGTTCCTCAGGAGCCAATATTGGTTCTGCAATTTCACACTCTCCACCTCTCCTCTGCTCTCAAACCTCCGATTCTTTCAAAAAGCATTTATCTAAGAACTCTTGAGGAGATGTAGCTGCTATCTGCTTGAACTCTCTCAGTTGATAAAAATAGATACTATTCCCTTCAGGTACATGAATAGCAACATTAGTTTGATCTTTAATGCCCTTTTACACAGCAGGAATATTCCTTATCCACTGAAATTTGGACTGCACGTCACAGTTAAAATCAATGAATGACAACACGTAGCAAAGAAGGCATCTGTTACCTCAGTAACTCAGCAGTGAATTATACACTAGCTTCCCTGATTGATGACTCCTGTTAGAGCTCAGAAACCTCAGCAGGTAAAAAGTATGTGAAGACAGATCAGAAATCAATACTTGTCGAGATTCCGTCACCTTACATGTGTTCCTCGCTAGAGTTTGCTAAACCTTGGGTCTTTCTGCAGAATCCCTCATCATTTCCAAGTTCCTTCTCCAACAAGGTATGCAATTTTTCCCAACTTGAAGTTCCCCGAAAAATTCTTCCTCTGGGCAATATGCCTTTAAATGGAAAACATGTAATGCTTGTGTTACAGGAAGTAAGTCAATTATGAGTAATTTTACATTTGCTGCATTAATTGCTACTTAACAAGCATTAGACAGACAGAGGGGAAAACAATAACCCTGGAACTATGCGTTAATAGCACTAGAAACGTACTGTATGCTCTCAGGATTAATCATGAATATATAGGATCAAATTAGTTTCCATTATTAAAGTGAATTATACAGAATTACTACAACTTAAATAATTGTTAGCCTTTGCCCAGAGAAATTAAAACCCAAGTATCGTAAACACAAAATACTCTGCAGATGCAGGGGCCAAAGCAACACTCACAACACGCTGGAGGAACTCAGCAGGTCGGGCAGCATCCGTGGAAACGATCAGTCAACGTTTCGGGCCGGAACCCTTCGTCAGGACTGAAGAGGGAAAGGGCAGAGGCCCTATAAAGGTGGTGGGGGGAGGGTGGGAAGGAGAAGGCTGGTAGGTTCCAGGTGAAAAACCAGTAAGGGGAAAGATAAAGGGGTGGGGGAGGGGAGGCAGGGAGGTGATAGGCAGGAAAGGTGAAGAAGGAATAGGGGAAAAAACACTGGGTAGTAGAAGGAGGCGGAACCATAAGGGAGGTGATAGGCAGCTGGGGGAGGGTGCAGAATGAAATAGGGATAGGGGAAGGGAATTACCGGAAGTTGGAGAATTCTATGTTCATACCAAGAGGCCGGAGACTACCTAGACGGTATATGAGGTGTTGCTCCTCCAGCCTGAGTTTAGTCTCATCATGGCAGTAGAGGAGGCCATGTATGGACATATCCAAATGGGAATGGGAATGAAAACCCAAGTATCAAAGCCAGTCCTGAAACCTTCCCAGTTAAAAGTTCTTGAATCCTCAGATCTGACGCACTTTAGACACCAAGATCACATCGCTCTTTTTAAGTAGCTTTTGCTCTCTGTGCAGTGGTACAATACAATACCCTTTGAGTTTATCCTGTAATGTTACTTACCACACCATTTATTCCAAGCAGCAGACCTGAGGAATAAAATGTGAAAAAGGTAGAAAAGCATTTATTCGATTTCTACATCGGTGGGAATACACAGAGAGAAATCTGCATCTATTTTCAAGCAGTGCACAGTTGTTTTCAGTAAAATACCTAGTTAAATTATTTATACCCAAAGCAATTTCTCCAAATCTTGCAAAAGAAGACACATTGTGCGACATGTCTCATGATCGGAGAGAAATGCAAGACACAACTTTACAGAGACTCTAAAGTTGCAAATCAATAGCAGCAGAATGCAAATTCCAGATTGGACACACCAGAATTACTTAAACATGAATGAGGTAAAAGGCCGGGTTATCTGTTTTAATCGAGATGATTTGGGATGTTACATTGAAGTTGTGTAAGATGTAGGTGAGGCCTAATTTGGACTATTGTGTGCCCTTTTGGTCACCTACCTACCGGAAAGATGTAAATAAAGTTGAAAGACTACAGAGAAAATTTGCAAGGATGTTGGCGGGGTCTGGAGGACCTGAGTTATAAGGAAAGATTGAATACATTAGGACTTTATTCTTTAAAAAGTAGAAGATTGAGAGGAGAGAAGATTGAAGTGTAGAAGATGAGGGGAATGGATAGAAATAAATGCAAGCAGGCTTTTTACACTATCCTGATGAAAGGTCTGAGCCCAAAACGTGGACTGTTTATTCATTTCCATAGGTGCTGCCAGACCTGCTGAGTTCCTCCAGCATTTTGTGTGTTTTGTCTGGGGATTTCCAGCATCTGCGGACTGTCTCGTGCTTGTTTTTCCACTGAGGTTGGATGGACTACAACCAGAGGTCGTGGGTCAAGGATGAAATGTGAGAAGTTTAAGGGGAACAAAAGGGGAAATTTTTCTCACTCAGAGGGTTGTGAGTGTGGAATGAGCTACCAGCACCGGTGGGCAGATGCAAGCTCGATTTCAACACTTGAGCGAAGTTGGGATAGGCGCAAGGATAGTAGGGGAATGGAGGGTTATGATCGATGGTGGTAAGCATGGAATAGATGGGCTGAAGGGTCTGCTTCTGTGCTGTACGTTTCTATGACTCTGTGACAGAACAGGTTGGCAATGCTAACCTTGCCCCTTTGCCCAGATAGCCCCTGCTCCTTGTTCTGTCCCTGGTCTAGTTTCCCCAGTACTTCACACACTATGCCCTCCCCTTCTGCAGTGCTTGGGAGTTCACCATTTACACACCCACAACAGTAGAACAATCGCTAGCTTGGCTAATCGAAACAGTTAACGTGCTGTACTGGTTTATAAATCATAAAGATAAGGATTCTAGACACAGGCATTCCCAAACAGTTTCATTTATTTTCAGTCACACCGTTACATCGGTTCGCAGACAGCAGAATGGCCCCAGAAGACCCGAGGGACAGTTTGGGGTGTCTTAAAGTAATGCCTGGGTTAGTGGGAGCAGGCGCACTATACCCTACACAGGCAAATTTAAACCCTCAGTTTGGCTTTGCTTAAAGGCGTGCTGTTTGGAGCTGATGGTTGGTGAATTGTCATATTGGAAAGTTAACGACAAAGTGTGTCGAGGAGAAAGCCTTGGTATATTCATAACTTTTTGTGTGTTTGTTTTCATTTGTCTATTTGTAAATACTTCTTTCCTTCACAACTTGTGGACAGCTTTTGCTCTTTTTCTTTTACCTGATATTAAGTAAAACCCCTTGAACTAACGTGCTGTTACAGCTTACCATATAATTTTTTTTCAACTGGTGAATCTCATCGGGCACGCTTAGCCACACCTGATAGCACAGTGTGACAGACTCTTCAACTCTCATGTCATTGGATCAATAACTAATGCCTCGAACACCAGGAGGAACATGCTCACCTTTGGTTGAAACAGATCTACGGATGCAAAGCTCACTAGAGTGAGAGTTCAGATGTCGGCAGCAGCAACCTTCAGAGAGTGCATCAAAGCTCGCTTTTAATGGCACCATGGGCTCCATGTTTAGTTAAGCCCATAAGCCTTAAAGTACATTTTCTAAGATGCTTTAACTCTTGATTTTAAACTCTTCATCAAAGAGCCACTTACAAATCTACTGCTCAAATCTGAAGATTATTTTATGTCTATGGTTAGCTCACTTGAACTACACTATGGTATGTTGTACAAACGATATTCCTCACAGGATTACTGCCTTCCAAAGGGCAGTATAACACTTGGTTCAATTAATCCCTTCTCACTAAATGAATGAAGTGATTCGACAACAAGTTGTGAACTTGCATTTACATAGGGTTTCAATAGGAGTAAAAGGCCATATTATCACAGAGCAGGTTCCACCATTCTACAAGGCACCAGCTGCTCTGATCAAATTCTTCATTAACATTCAAAGATAACACAGACAGCAGAATTTAAAAACTAAATATTTGGTTGGTCTGTTTTTTTAAATTTCATTTAATAAGAAGGAGAGTGTTGCTGGCAGGGCCAGAATTTACTCCCTGCTCTTAATTGTATCTGAGAAGATGGAGATGAGCCAGTTTCTTGAACTGCTATATTTCTTCTGGTGAAGGTACTCCTGCAGGGTTCCTGGGTTTTGTTCAAATAATAATGAGCAATAAAATATTTTCCATTTAGGACCTTTAACAATCACGATCACTTCCATCTGTTCAAGGTAGAATTCCAACCATTGGACTGTTTTCCCATAAAGCCTATTGACCTCAGTTTTGCTAGGGTTTCTTGAGGCCACACTCATCGAATGTTAACTTGATGTCAAGAACAGTCTGTCTCAATTCTCCTCTGGACTTCATCTCTCTGCTCCATGTTTGGACCAAGACTCTGATGAACTTTAGGTCTTCATGAAAGCAAGTTGGGCATCAGTGAGCAGGTTATTAGAGTCGAATTGAATTGAGTTGACTTTATTTCTTACATCCTTCACATACATGAGGAGTAAAAATCTTTATGTTTTGTCTCTGTCTGAATGTGCAATCTGCAAATTATAGTAACTTGTAATAAATAGTATGTACAGTAAGATATACAACAGAACAGTCAATATAGCTTAGAGATACAGTGTGAATTAATCAGTCTGAATGGCCTGGTGGAAGAAGCTGTCCCAGAGCCTGTTGGTCCTGGCTTTAATACTGGAACAGTTTGTGGTTGGGGTGACTCGGGTCCCCAATGATCCTTCGGGCCCTTTTTATGCACCTGTCTCTGTAAGTGTCCTGGACAGCTGGGCTGTCTGCACCACTCTCTGCAGAGTCCTGTGATTGAGGGAAGTACAGCTCCCATACCAGGCAGTGATACAGACAGTCAGGATGCTCTCAGTTATGCCCCTGTAGAAAGTCTTTAGGATCTGGCGACTCATGCTGAACTTCTTCAACTGTCTGAGGTGAAAGAGGCGCTGTAGTGCAATTCTTCACCACACAGCCGGTATGTACAGACCACGTGAGGTCCTCGATGATGTTTGTGCCAAGAAACCTGAAGCTGTCACCCTCTCAACCCCAGACCCATTGATGTCAATAGGGGTTAGCCTGTCTCCATTCCTCTTGAAGTCCACAACCAGCTCCTTTGTTTTTGCAACATTGAGGGAGAGGTTGTTTTCTTGGCACCACTGTGTCAGGTTGATGACATCTTTTCTGTAGGCTGCCTCGTTATTATTTGAGATAAGGTCAATCAATGTAGTATCATCAGCAAATCTGATAGGCAGATTGGAGCTGTGGGTGCACTTGGCAATGACAATGACATTTTTCATCATAGATTGGGCGTTAATTAGCCAACTTGGGTTTGTTTCTGCAGGACTTCTCTGGACTATTGTCAGTTTGATGCTGGTGTGGCAGTGCTGTGCTCTGGGGCTTAGGTAATCAGAAATACAGCTATGTTGTTGTCTGGCCCCATTGACTTGTCTGTGTTTGTCTTCTTGGCCATTTCCTTATATAGGGTGCATTAAATTAGCTGAAGACCGGCTTCCGTGATGGTCGGAAGAAAGCCAGAATGAATCACCTATCCCAGCACTTCTGGCAAATGTTTCCGCCCTAACACTGCCCCTGCCCTCACTGAGAATGGAAATGTGCTTGGAGGTTTCTGTCCCAGGTAGTTGTTTAATTGTCTACCACCATTTACATCTGGATCCAGAACTTTCATCTGCAGCCACAGAGCTACAATCTGTTGTTTATGGCTATGTTTAGCTCTGTCTGTTGCATGCTGTTTTTTTTTGCTGTTAAGTCAGCACCCGATGTTCAGTGTGCACAAGACAATACACTCACGGTGAGCGTTCCGATCTTTTTCATCTTTTCCACCAGAATTCCTGAGGCAAGTCCTGTGTGGAGCAAGGAAGAAGCAGAATGGCCGATACATTAGGGGCATTTAAGAGACACTTAGATAGACACATGGGTGATAGAAAAATCGAGAGTTATATAGGAGGGAAGGATTAGATTCATCTTTGAGTAGGTTAAAACGTCGACACAACATCGTGGTCAGAGGGGCCTGTACTGTGCTGTACTGTTTTATGTTCTATGTAGTATGCTGGCTGATTGTAGGCCTCTCTCATCTCATAAATAAACCACTATGTAATCTTTTAGGCAAATCTTACACCAAAGTAGATTGTTGACAAGGGTCACTTTGACTCAGAAAAAAAAGTGTAAACAATTTTTGGTTAGCCTCACAGAGGCAGTTCCTTTCTTTTAGTGGATTACTATGTTACCTTTAATCATTCTTAGAAAGGATTAAGTACAAGGAAAAGAAATGAAATAGAGGTGCAAGTATATTTCTTTGTGATATTTGTGGCCTGTCAGACAAATAGAATTTTCTGAAGGTTAATGTGTTCAGTGGGAAATGGTAGCTTCAGTCAGCTGAACTAAGGTAACTTTATTTTCCCCTTTGTAATGACAAAAGCACAGATCTACGGGGAACAGCATTGTCTGAGAGAACTGTTATGCTGTGGATTGCCTGTGTACCGATCACAGAAGTATTAGAAAAGGTCACAATGAAACCAAATATTGGACAAAAACCAGAAAATGCTAGGAAAGTTCAGTGGCATCTGTGGAAAAAGAAAGTCAATGTTTCTGGTTTGCAACCCTTCATCAGAAAGAGAGAGATGGAAGTTAGTTTACAGTAAGAGTGGAGGTAGTGGGGAGGGCAGTGTGTAAAATAAAGGAATGCCTGTGATAGGATGAATTGAAATAGTCTAATGGATGTAATTACCAATAGAACCAGAACCTGTTTAATTATCACTGACATAAGTCATGAAATCAGTTGGTTTTTTACAGGAACAACAAATTACTATACATTATTATATGAAAATTAAGTAGAGCAGAAAAAGAATAGCAAAGTAGTGTTCATGAGTTCATGGACTGTTCAGGAATCTGATGGAAGAGGGGAAGAAACTGTTTCTAAACCATTTAGTGTGCATCTTCATAATCCTCCTCCAAGAGGACCACAACCTTATCTTAGGGTTTGGAGGATTGCGTACCTCAATGACCTGGAGAGTTATGTTGGCTGGAGTCAGGGCTTTGTACTTTGGCTCTTGGTAGGGTCACCCATGCCAAACAGGTCAAAGGGTAGACACCAGACTAAGACTGGTCCACTGGTCCTCCAGGTTCGAGGGTTCAGCTCAGGGCTAACAACCCTGACTGGTCAAACAAAAATAGGAACAGCAATGAAGAAGCAACAGTATTCCTGAGTTTCCACTCAGGATTCGCGCAGTATCATAGAGGCAGAAATGAGAACCCTGAACCACACTTGGGGCACAATAGAGAAAAATGGCCAAGGAGGGACAGAGATGGAGGACCTTCATTGCTGCCCTAAACACCAGTGGCATAACAGACAGCTGACTGGCTTCATAATGCCTTACCTCCTCCCTGATGGTATTAACAAGAAGAAGGCATGCTCTGGGTGGTGAAGGTCATTCATGGTGGATGCTATCTTCTTAAGGTACCACCTTTTGAAGATGTGCTCGATGGTAGAGGGGCAGGCATTCATGATGGAACTGGCTGAGTCTACAAACCACTGAAGCCTCTTACAATCCGGTGCATTGGCAGCTCCATACCAGTCAGTAATGTAACCAGTCACAATCTTCTCCATAGTCCATCTGTAGAAACTTGCTGGTGTTGACATTACGAATCTCCTCAATCCCCTAAGGAAGTATAGCTGCTGGCATGCATCCATCATGATTGCACCAATGGGTTAAATCCTCCGAAATATTGACACGCAGGAACTTGAAATTGCTTGGCTTTTCCACCCCTCTATGAGAATTGGAACAATTGGCCCCTACCTCTCCATTCTGAAGTAGACAATCAATTCTTTGGTCTTGCTGACATTGAGTGCAAGGTTGTTATTGAAGAGCCACGCACTCCTGTATGCCTCCTCATTGCCATTCGTGATTCTGCCAACAGCAGTGGTGTCTTTGGCAAGTTTGTAAAGGGCATTTGAGCTGTGCCCAGCCACACAGTCATGAGTATAGAGGGAACAGAGCAGTGGGCTACTCCTGTGTTAATTGTCAGTGAGGAGGAGATGTTATTACCAATCCATACTGAAGACTTCCAGCGGACTGAAACTCTTGAGTGTATAGACATTAAGAGGATGTGCTGGAGCTTCTGAAAAGCATCAAGTTAGATAAGTCACTGGGACCGGACAAGATATACCCCAGGCTACTGTGGGAAGCGAGGGAGCAGATTGTTGAGCCTCGCCGATGGCTTGTGCATCATCAATAGGGACAGGAGAAATACCAGAGGATTGGAAGGTTGCAAATGTTGTTCCCTTGTTCAAGAAAGGGAGTATAGATAACCCAGGTTATAGACCAGTAAACACAAGAAAATCTGCAGATACTGGAAATTCAAGCAACACACACAAAATGCTGGTGGAACACAGCAGGCCAGGCAGCATCAATAGGAAGAAATACAGTCGACGTTTCGGGTCGAGACCCTTCATCAGGACTCAATTACAGACCAGTGAGTCTTACTTCAGTGGTGGGCAAGTTGTTGGAGAAGATCATGAGAGGCAGCATTTGTGAGCATTCGGAGAGACATAATCTGATTTGGGATAGTCAGCATGGCTTTGTCAAGGTCATGCCATGCCTTACAAGCCTGATTGAATTCAATGATGATGTAACAAAACACATAGATGAAGGTAGAGCAGTGGATGTAATGTATATGGATTTCAGTAAGGTATTTGATAAGGTTCTCCATGAGAGGCTCATTCAGAAAGTAAGGGGGCATGGGATCCAAGGAGACCTTGCTTTCTGGATCCAGAATTGTCTTGCTTACAGAAGGCAAAGGGTGGTTGTAGATGGTTAGTATTCTGCATGGAGGTCGGTGACTAGTGGTGTTCCACAAGGATCTGTTCTGGGACCCCTCCTCTTTGTGATTTTTATAAATGACCTGGATGGGGAAGTAGAAGAGTGGGTTAGTAAGTTTGCTGATGACACAAAGGATGGGGGTGTTGTGGATAGTCTGGAGGATTGTCAGAGGTTACAGCAGGACATCGACAGGATGCAGAACTGGACTGAGAAGTGGCAGATGGAGTTCAACCCAGGTAAGTGTAAAGTGGTTCATTTCTGTAGGTCAAATTTGAAGACAGAATATAGTATTCATAGTAAAACTCTTGGCAGTGTGGAGGATCAAAGAGATCTTGGAGCCTGTGTCCATAGGACACTCAAAGCTGCTGCGCAGGTTGACAGTGTTACTAAGACAGCGTATGGTGTGTTGGTATTCATCAACCATGGGATTGAGTTCAAGGGCCATGAAGTAATGTTACAGCTGTATAAGACCTTAGTCAGACCCCATGGAGTATTGTGTTCAGTTCTGGTCACCTCACTACAGGAAAGATGTAGACACTATAGAAAGAGTGCAGAGGAGACTTACAAGGATGTTGCCTGGATTGGAGGGTGTACCTTATGAGAATAGGTTGAATAAAGCTGGCCTTTTCTCCTTGGAGCAATGGAGGATGAGAGGTGACCTGATAGGGTTGTATAAGATGATGAGAGGCATTGATCGAGTGGATAGCCAGAGGCTTTTTCCCAGAGTTGAAATGGCTAACACGAGGGGGCATAGTTTTAAGGTGCTTGGAAGTAGGTACAGGGATAAGTTTTTCACACAGAGAGTGGTGGGTACATGGAATGCACTGCCAGTGATGGAGGTAAAGGCGGATACAATAGGGTCTTTTAAGAGACTCTTAAATAAGTACATGGAGCTTAGAAAAATAGAGGGCTATGTGGTAGGGTAATTCTAGGCAGCTTCAAGCGTAGGTTACATGGTTGGCACAGCATTGTGGGCTGAAGGGCCTCTAATGTGTAATGTGCTATGTTCTATGACCATGGTCTCCTGATGAGGAAGTCAGCAATGTAGTTGCAGAGGGAGGTACAGAGGCCCAGGTTTCAATAGGTTAAGTTTCTTGGTCTGTGTAATGAGTTGTTAATGTAAGGTGCTGGGACCTTCCCTGGAGACTAAACTAAATGTGCAGGATGGAGATGATCATTAGTAATATTCCCCAAGGTGGATAGAAATGGAGAAGTTAAGAAAGGGATATGACAGAACTGGAGTACGTGAATGTGAGAGCAGGGTAGGGATTGGCTGCAAAGGTAATGAGACTACAAAGGTGCACCAATAAATTCATCAATTACTGGAAAAGAAGGCAAAGGCGGGGCCTTGATTAGAAGTAAAACAAGGAATTTTCCAAATATCCCATAATGAAAAGACATAGCTTGGGTCCCATGCAGGTTCATATAACTGAACCAGTAACCTGGATCAAGTTAGGAGATATTCAATATGACACCGAGTTCAGCCAGTGAAGGAACGTGTTGATGGAGGAGAACTGGTTGGGGCTTTGTTAAAGGAAGAGCACAGGGATTGTTGTAGGATGCTGGTAGAAGATGCAGGGTTGATATGTCTTTACTGAAACTGAACCATTTAGGATTGGCAACAGGAAACTGCAAAGCTTTACTTGTATGTCAAAACATGCAGTGAAATGTAAACATGAGGAAATCTGCAGATGCTGGAATTTCAAGCAACACGCATAAAAATTGCTGGTGAACGCAGCAGGCCAGGCAGCATCTATAGGAAGAGGTACAGTTGACATTTCGGGTCTAGTCCTGACGAAGGGTCTCGGCCCAAAACGCCGACTGTACCTCTTCCTATAGATGCTGCCTGGCCTGCTGCGTTCACGGGCAATTTTTATGTGTGTTGAGTGAAATATGTTGCCTTTACATCAACGGCCAACACAGTCTGAGGATCGTGCTGGGGGCGGTCCACAAGTATTGCCATGCTTCATAACATTCCCACGACGTACCAACCCTGACCTGAATGTCTTCAGAATGTGAGAGGACACTGGAGCAGCCCGAGGAAACCCATACGGTCACGGGAAGAATGTACAAACTCCTGGCAGGCGGCAGTGGGAATCAAACCCTGATCGGCGATCGCTGGTCCGCAAAGCGATGGCCCAAACCACTACCCCTCCGTGCTGCAGATGATGTCAGAGGTGCCTCAGATTAATTGGGAAGAAAGTGAGCCGGGGGAAAAAGAATAGGGTTAATGCAGAAAGACAGATTAAGACAATAAATCTGACAGGTGAATCGGGCAGAAGTCATCTTCACGTAGCTTTAATTCAGTCTTTCCTTCTCCTCAGATGCTGCCTGACCTACAGAGTACTGACTGCTTTCTTTTACTTCCAGAAACTCTCTCCACAGTTTCATCTTTCTCTTTCTCTTTCCCTCTTTCTACCGTACTCTTCTCCACCTACATTTCCACAGACAGATTAGTAATAGTTAACAAACTTTCCAGTCATCCTTTGTAACTTGAATTTTGCTTACTTTCAATTTTCCTGCTTCTGGTGAAAGGCCATCGAACTGAAATATTAACTCTATCTGTCTCTACAGAGGCTGAGTGATCTCTGGGTTATTTTTAGCAATTTTTCTCTTTGGAAGTAACTCTGAAAAGGTGTAGCTCAAGTGGTTGACGGTTAGGTTGAGTTGTTCTCCAATCTTGCCAACCCATTTGCAAAGGTTTCATCACCATACAAGAAGACATCATCAGTGCTCTGTTCACTTGTGGTGAGTCCTCCAAATGCTTTGGCCTTTATATACTTATGAGTTCCATCATTACAGAAGCTCAAATATGACATAGGGAGGGGTCTCATTGCTGATTGGTTGCATGGCGAACTTTGTGCATTGTCTGGAATTTTGCCTGCATTGGCTTATAAGTAGGATTGAGGTCTACGTGCTTGTTTATGGAATTGTTTGCGGAAAACCATGCCCCCGGGAGTTCTCATGCATCCGACGTGTTTGCTTGCACTAGGGCTTTCACTGATACCCAGTCGAAATTGTGCCCTTCTCTGTTTTCTCTTTATTTCTCATTTCTAGCAGCTACTGATGTTGGTTCCTTGATTCCTATTTCTTATGTACTAGCAGTTTCATGTTCTTACTTAACAAAGAGTGTGTAATTAGACGATCAGGGAGCCCACTGAATGTCCTCCTACTGGGCCACAACCATTGGTGGTGCAAATCTGCTGGGGGTCCTGATGAAAGGTCTCAGCCGGAAACGTGGACTGTTTATTCCCCTCCATAGACGCTGCCTGACCTGCTGAGTTTCTCCAGCATTTTGTCTGTGTTACTCAAACCTTCTCACTTGTTGATCATTTCATGGGGTCAGCTGGCATGAATGCCTTACACCATGGAAAACAAAATTAGATGCAGGGGCAGCATTGCATCCAATCATATCAGTTATCAAATGGAAGAATATTAAAATTCTTTACAATTCCAACTGTTAATTTTATTTATTGTGGGGGAAAAACCAAACTTAAAGCAATTGTCACTGCCTGTGACCCCACGGACATGTTATACTTGTATGACACACCCCCAGCTCCAACGATTGCTCCAAAAGTCAAATCCTTTATTCAATCCGCTATTAGCAATTAGCAAATGTACAATCTTGAAGCAATAAAACTTAAGCTAATGTAAGCTAAGCACAATTTAATTATATTGAGTGGTCAGCAAAAGATATGACATTTGTTGGTCCCAATATACAAAATGCAATGAAATAGGCAAGAATACTTAGCTTATTCCCTTCGCTTTTACCACACCCTCATTCCTGTGACTAGCTACCATAATAAAATTTAAAATGTGCAACACAGGATACAATGCAGATTGAGAACAGGTGCATGGCTCAGTGAAGGCATTGCAATACAAGACCCACAAGAAGTCACATCTTTATTCATTTCCAACAACTCATGTTGGCAAATCCAAGGATTTGTCTGTCATTCATTCTTCTTTGGTTAATTACACTGGTCCAACTTAATGATGGGATTATGCCATTTAAAACTGATTTGTATCTTTGCAACTGTTTTCCAGAAGTTATTTGTCAGTGCCCCTGATCTAAACATGTTAGTGTGATTAGGTTTTAAATATAATTAAGTAAGAACAGCTGAACTTTAAACGGTACATTTTTACTCCCTTAAATCTTTTATTGATTGTTGTTAACTGCGCTTAATAATTGGTGTTAGTGGTGCAATGTCAGTAGTCTTTAAAAGTAGATACAGTGAAAAGAAGCAAAACTTTAAAACCAAAATGAAATGCGCTTTCCGTTGCCAATAGTGAGGAACAGAAGAGCATTCACTCTACAGTGGCTAGGGAACTGTTTGCTAACCAGTATTCACACCTTTCTGTTTATCCCCGTAGCCAGCCTGTTACTCAGGAAAGCTGTTTATGAAATTTAAGCTAGATGCATGCATGATAGAACAGTGGAGGGCTGCAGAGGGGGTAACGGTTAGATTGATCTTAGAGTAGGTTAGCAAGTTGACACGTCATGTGGACCAAAGGTCCTGTACTGGGCTGTAATATTCTATGTTCAGTGAAGTTGTGGTTGAGTTCCAATGGACATGGTGTTGGTAGGGACGTTAGCTAGTGCACAGCTAATACATATCTGAAAAATACAGCTGACTATCTCAATTATCAATGAGTATGAAACAATATTGCTGATTCAACAATAGCACTGGAGTTGACACTTGCTCTCTGATGGATTTCATCCTCATTTCTCATATTGCTGAAAACACATTCAGCATCTGTAAGGACCCACGTCCAGCTTGGTTGCTATTTCCACTACCTGTTGCAGTCTGGCAGACGTCTGATACTTGTTGGAGATACTAATGTGACTGAAGCATGAGGGATATTATGGTAGATGTTAAAGAAGTTTATCGTGAACTCCTAGCCAGGGAGAACCGCTTGAAAGGAAGAAAACAGCAGAGAGCAGGTAGAACGGGATAAAGGGGAGGAGGAGAAGGCACTTTTCAGAAGGGCAAATCTTCCCTAGGCGTCCAGGGAGGACAGTTTGTCAACCAAATCTCAGCAAGGAACAGAGCATGAATGAGCCACAATTCAGTCAGGACTTGTTTATTCAGACCTACCACCTGCCGTGACCATACCACCTAGTACGGGGTGAGGACTGCCAGAGGCTGTCAAGATGACTGATTTCCTGTACACTGACTCTTGCAGGCTGGAACTAAAGGTATTCGAAATGCTTCTCAGTTTGATCTATAATGGAGGTCACTGACAATCACTTTTCAAAGAGAGCTAAATACATTTCCTTCTCTCTGCTCATGGAACAGGATTGAGAGAGAGGGGGAGAGAGAGAGAGAGAGGGAGGGAGAGAGAGGAGAGAGAGGGGAAGAGAGGAGAGAGAGAGGGGGAGAGAGGGGGAGAGAGAGGGGGAGAGGGGGAGGGGGAGGGGGGAGGGAAGAGGGGGAGGGGAGAAGGGGAGGGGGAGAGGGGAGGGGGAGGGAGAGGGAGGGGGAGAGAGAGGGGGAGAGAGAGGGGAGAGGGGGAGGGGAGGGGAGAGGGGGAGGGAAGGGGGAGGAGAGAAGGGGAGGGGAGAGGGGAGGGGGAGGGAGAGAGGGGGAGAGAGGGGGAGGGGGAGGGAGAGAGAGGGGGGAGAGAGGGGGAGGGGGAGGGGAGAGAGAGAGAGAGAGAGAGATATCACTGTTCTATAAAAATGACAGATATGCCTGTGATGCAGGGCTGCTATGGTGCATCTCATGTCAAATCTGTTAATGTACATTAATCAAAGAAGGTACCAGTCCCTCAATGTCCTTCTGGCTTGGCCAATGTATGAATGTTTAGGGTCCTGACAGCAGGCTGGATGCCTCTGCCCTGTTGCAGTCCACTGTGCCATCCACATTTAATCACCTCAAGCAAAGGGCGGCCTGTGAGCGACTAGAGAATTTTACTGATGAGATGGCTGATGGTGCATTTTGCGCACATCTGCCCTCAACCCATCCTCCTACCAACCCACCAGGGATAGGGTTCCTCTTGTCCTCACCTACCACCCCACTAGCCTCCGTGTCCTGCACATAATTCTCCATAACTTCCGCCATTTCCAACGGGGTCCCACCACCAAACACATTTTTCCCTCCCCCACATCCTGCTTACTACAGGGATCACTTCCGACGTGATTCCCTTGTCCATTCGTCCCTCCCGACTGATCTCCCTCCTGGTACTTACCCTTGCAAGATAAACGAGTGCCACACCTGCCCCTATACCTCCTCCCTCACTACCATCCAGGGCCCCAAACAGTCCTTCCAGGTGAGGCGACACTGTACCTGTGAGTTAGTTGGGGTCATCTACTGTATTCAGTGCTCACGGTGCGGCCTTCTGTATATCGGTGACACCCGACGTAGATTGGGAGGCCGCTCTGCCAAACACCTACGTCCGCCAGTAAAAGCGGGATCTGCCGGTGGCCACCCATTTCACCTCTATCTCCCATTCCAATTCCAACGTGTCAGTCCATGGCCTCCTCTACTTCCACGATGAGGCCACACTCAGGTTGGAGGAGCAACGCTTTATATTCCGTCTGGGAAGCCTCTAACCTAATGGCACGAACATTGAATTCTCGAACTTCCAGTAATTGCCCCCCTCTTCACCATTCCCCCAATCTCATTTCCCTCTCTCACCTTATCTCCTGACCTGCCGATCACCTCCCTCTGGTGCTCCTCCCCCTTCCCTTTCTTCCATTGTCTTCTACCCTCTCCTATCAGATTCCCCCTTCTCCTGCCCTTTATCTCTTTCACCAATCAACTTCCCAGCTCTTTACTTCACCCCCCCCGATTCACCTATCACCTACCACCTTGTACTTCTTCCTCCCCCCCCCCCACCGACCTTCTTACTCTGACTTCTCATCTCTCTTTCTCCTGTCCTGATGAAGGGTCTCAGCCTGAAACGTCGACTGGGTTACTCTTTTCCATAGATGCTGCCTGGCCTGCTGAGTTCCTCCAGCATTTTGTGTGTGCTGCTGAGATGACTGACACACGTTAATCATGAACTCAATGCATCTTCAACTGGCACTGCAAGGAACCTGGTACACCAGACAATTTGAGTTTGCTAACGTAACAATCTACAGTCCATTGGACTAATGTCGAGCAGTCTCACCACTCGGCAGTGTGGTTGTCAAGATCCATTGTGCACGCTGATCGGTCCTTGCCACCCGCTAAGTGACGAGCTGGAAGTACGAGGCGAGCGCAAGGGAGGAAGCAAATTGGGCAGCCCCTCTCTGAGAGTTGCCCTTGCGCGAGTGGTTTAACTGCAATGTCAGTAAATACAGCCCAAACTCCTGTTTCATCACTGCTGCCGTGACTGGGGGTGACAGAGTGGTCACCCATTCCGTGCTGACACCCATGCTGTCTACTCCAGCAGCCCAGGTCTGATCCTGACTTCCAGTGCTGCCTGGGTGAGGTTTGCAAGTTCTCCACATGACCGCATGGGGGTTTCCACACCTCAAAACTCTGTGAATTGGTCGGTACCCCTAGTGTGTGGGTGAGTGGAAGAATCTGGTGCGGCGGAGTTGATGGCTGTGTGGGGGGAGTAAAATAGAACCGGTCTTTGTGGAGGCTTGATGATCTGTACGCACCGGGTAAGGCGAAGGTCCTGATGCTGTGCTCTACCATTCTGTGACTTACTTTCAGAATATCATCTACTTGGCTCAGAACAAAGACAAAAGGCAGCGCACAGTAAAATACCAAAAGCCAAATTTTATAGATCGAAGCATGCCACAATACATCAGAAATGTTATCTGATCACTCTTGTGCACAGTGTAACCCACCACCTAGACCAAGGGTTCCCAACTTTGTTTATGCCATGGACCAATACTGTGGACCCCAGGTTTGGAACCCTTGATCTAGACTAATGATCTGACAGATGACAGGCATGGGACTGAAGCATCAAGATTAGGGGAACAATTTCCAAGCGCAATTTACAAGTTAGTGCTCCACAGAGCCATTCTTATCCCTACTTGACAGAGGATCGGCAATTCCAGTTAACTAGTGGGGGACAATTTGTCCTTCCCACTTTACTCACTGCTGGTTACACCGCTGGCGTCCTGGGCAGCAATGAACGGATGTCCTCCATCTCTGTCTGTATAGAAGGATTCTTCATTGCTGTTTCCGTAACAATTGTTCTTTGACCAGTCAGGTTTGTCAGCCCTGAGCTGAACCCCCAAATCAAGAGGACTGGTGGACGACTCTTAGTCCGGCCTCTACCCTTTGACCTGTTTGGCACGGGTGACCCTACCAAGAGCCAAAGCACAAGACCCTGACTCCAGCCAACATAGCTGTCCGGGTCATTGAAGCATGCAAGCCTCCAAACTCTACGAGAAGTTTGTGGTCCTCTTCCCTCTTTAGTTATTAATTATTGCTGGCCATTTCTTAAAGTGTTTCTTGCCACACACAAAATTGGCTGATTGTTGAAACGAACCAGCTCTTTAAAAGACCCAGTTGGTGTTGGCTGGGTGAAGCAATCATGTAAATCAGCATACACCTACTGCAAAAATAATAGGCATGGTCTAATCCCTCATCAATCTTCACCAGAGCTGTAGAATTTAGCCTCCAGAGTCTATTTCAAGAGACTAAACTGATAATGAGAACATGCATAATCACCAGAAAACAATTGAAAGAAATTAGCACTCAGATATAATTGCAATGCTTAACCCAGGCAAAGCATGAGCAACAAGCAAGCAATCTTTCAGCAAAGCGACAGAGTGTGTTACTTGGGAATGAATACTGTTGATTGATCTAAGTGGCAAGGAGATTCAGGATTCTTTACAGCTTCATGTTAAGCCAATAGCAGTGAAGCCACTTGAGAATAAGCAGTATATCATCTGTTTTCAAATAGTGCCAGATGGAAATAAATCTGATTTGAATGCTGGAGTTCTTCACTTTCTGACAGCGGCTCACAAGAACATAATGATGATGGATGCTCATCAGAACTCACAAGAGCTATTCAAGTGAAGAATATAGGTGTGTTACGATGAGTTAATTCACAACACGACAACACATCCTACCTGAACAGAAAGGGCCAAGAAGTATTCTTAACTCTTTGTTTTCCTGTTGAAGATCAAGCAGAAAATGGAGAATCAGAAATGAGTTTATGCCAGCAAATTTGCTGTTTTGTGGCAGCAGTAGAGTGCAAAGCATTAAAAAAAATAATAGAAGTTGCAATAAAAAATTAGGAACACAAACGAGGGAAGCATTCAGAACCATGGACCATTTAGAAGTCCGATGGCAGAGGGGAAGAAGCTGTTCCTAAAAGGTTGAGTGTGCATCTGCTGGCTCCTGTACCTTCTCCCTCGTGGTAGTATTGAGAAGATGGTGAGACACCTTCTTGAGCCACTGCCTTCTGCAGATGTCCTCAGTGGTGGGGAGCCTTATGCCCATGATGTCCACATCCTTCAGATTATTGAATACCTGAAT
Organism: Mobula hypostoma; assembly: GCF_963921235.1. Lineage (NCBI taxonomy): Eukaryota > Metazoa > Chordata > Chondrichthyes > Myliobatiformes > Myliobatidae > Mobula > Mobula hypostoma. The sequence goes on from NC_086123.1 coordinate 14,819,613, forward strand.
GTGGCATGGTACGATGACTTTACGAGGGTATATTGTAGCCGTTACTTGAAAATCAAAGCAAAACCACTGAGAGACTGAGTGAGGTGAGACTTACTTCCAAATAACTGACTTGCAAGTCCAAAAAAGTACCTTCGTTCCTATATTATGAAACCTGCGAAGATGAACTAATTTACACAGCGATATTAGCGAAATAAGTGAAATGAGAGTAATTAGCAGTCAACAAAAGTATTCATTCCCTGGCTCACCCTCTCTCTAACTAAACTAATGAGGACAAAACGTAAATATGAGCCTCTACTCATTTGCTTCTAACACACCCCAACCCACCTGACAAATTACCGTAACCCATAATAAATACACACAACACAAAGTACAACATGACAGGAATATACAATTATGTGGTCTAAATTATGTTCATCTTCATTCAGCCTCATTCAGATGACGAGCATATTTATTGGGATTGTATTAACCTTTCCTTCACAAATTCACCAAAGGAAAGTTTTAAAAAATCTCAGCCAAGATTTTTTTTGTCAAACACACTTAGGAAATGGTGGTGCAGACAAGTGTTAGTATTTCTACATATTCATGGGTGCTTTTACCTTCTTCCTTTTGTTGCCGGGTATTGCAGGCCTTTATATGGAAGTGTTTCTAGCTACTCACTTTACTGGCCATCTGTTGACATGTGCCAGACATTTTGTAGTATAGTCCATGCTGGTTCAATCCAGTAGGCTTTGTAAATCAGTAGGGACGTGCCTCGGAAGTATTTGCGTGGGTTGGTCCAACATCCTCCAGAGCTATGAAATTTTTGCCTTGGGAGTCTTGAGGTTGAATTTGTCAAACTCCAACTGCACCTGCACACCAACACAAGTAAGTAGTTGTAAGTAAGTAATAACTTTTGAGTGGTCCAAAGCAGAAGAGACCTTGCTTTAGTGGGAGATATCAATGCAATTGTTGTTTTGTTGATATTATTAGATCAGCATTCAATATTTACATAGATATTAAATGAGACTTAATACCTGCATGGATCTCCAATGCATCATTCAAAGCTCAAGTACATTTATTATCAAAATATGTACAAACGTATAAATTCTACAACCTTGAGATACGTCTGCTTACAGGCAGCCACGAAACAAGAAACCCGATTGAACCCAATTAAAAAATGGCCCAACACTCAATGCGCAGACAGAGAAAGAAAAAAGAACACAAATCGTGCAGACAATTGAAGCAAACAACAGCATTCCAAACCAAATTGAGTTCCTGGGCTCGGAGCCTGGCGCACCAGGGGTACGCTCGTAGCCTCGGTCTCAGTTCACCACACAGCATTGGGCAGATGGCTGTAAAGCTGGCAGACACGAAGCGCGGGGCAGCCTCGCAGCCTCGACGCCGTGGAGAGATGAGTAAGCATCCCGGAATTGGCCCACCCCTCGGTTCCGGTCCCGACACCCTGCCTTTTCAGTCTATCTGGGCCAGCAAGAACTGTGAATAGGCTGCAAAGGAGTAGATTAAGAGTATCACAGAAGCGAATGTTATCTAAAATGTCTCGAACCGCATTTTTATTGTCTTGTTCAGAGAGCATGGTCTTGCTATTGAGACTTCTCCCCCACTCAACTGCACCCGGGCCTCTGCGGTGTGTGCAGGGGGTGCTGTGCACCAGCACAATGCAGTGCATCCGCTCATTTTAGTTCATCCCAGGAACTCTATCCATTCTCCTTAGTTGACATGAACACCTCAGCTGTGGTTGTGTAAGGGGGTCATCCAGCAAAATCACATTCAAGTATTTCATTACACCGTACTTTAATGCATCATTGGATTGTAAGAGTGTTTCTAAGTGAGAGGTGCTGGGTTAAGGGTGAAAGGTGAAAAGTTTAAGGGGAGCATGAGGGGGATCTTCTTCACTCAGAAGGTGGTGGGAGTGTGGAACGAGCTGCCAGAGGAAGTGGTGAAGGCCATTTCGATTTCAACATTTAAGGTCAGTACATGGATGTGAGGGGTGTGGAGGTCTATGGTCCACACATAGATTGATGGAACTAGGCATGGACTAGATGGTCTGAAGGCCCTTTTTCTCTCCTGTAGCGTTCAATGACTATGACTAAGTAAGTGCCCCAACCATGAGCATTGAAATTAGATTGCAAACTCCGTCCCCTTCTTTTTTAAAAAGGAGCAAGCTGTTGAATAAAATATCTTGTGATTCATTATTAATAGATTACAGTGCACATCATGCTTAACGAATGCAGACTTTCAAGGAGATCAGACAATGCCCTTATGATCCTGATGTGCAGGTGAATCAGCCCTCATCAATAAAATCGTCAAACCGAGCCCTGTGATGTGGAAATTGAGATCTTGCCTGCCCTCCAGGAAGCCGGCATGTACGTTGGCCTAATGACTCATCTCTAAACAGACCTCTCCTTCTCCCAAACTGACTGGAGATATGCATGTGTGAAACTACTGCTGGCTTTTGCCACTCAACTGCTCTCACCCAGTCAGATCACCCTCACATCACCGAAATGAGAAAGGCACAGCAGTCGGACGGCGTGGGGAGGGCAACTGGTGGGGCACATTTAAACCCGTCTCCACGTCATTGGAGAAAGTGACCATGGGATGAGAGAGGCATGAGACGTGAGGAGATTATATTGTCATTCATTTCTGGAGCTCTTCTGGACATGGTGTCTATGGCAACCAAGTCCATAGTCACAAGTAGAGTCTTAGTTGCTTTGGAAAGATGGAAGGTATCGCCCATCTTTTGGAAGCCTTCTGTCCATTCTGACGCACATCAGAAGAGAGCAACGCTGACAATACATGTATTATCACCAAATGGGGGACTTTATTTTATTTATTTATTTATTTATTTAGAGGTACAACATGGAGCAGACCCTTGCAGCCCACCCATTTAACCCTAGCCTAATCGCAGGACAATTTTCAATGACCAATTAACCTACGAACCGGTACGCCTGTGAAATATTCGAGGAAACCCACACCTTCATGGGGAGGATGTACAAAACCCTTACAGACGGCGCTGGGATTGAACCCCAAACTCCAATGCCCCGAGCCGCAATACTGTCGTGCTAACCGCTACATTACCATGGCGCCCCGCATGCATGCAGACGTCACGGTGGGTCATTCTATGATGAAACAAGCTGTGTTTGAAGCAATTCCTCTGGCTTCAGTGAGATGACACAACTAGACATTGTGAGACGACACAATGAGATGACATAGACAGTGGATATCCAACACCTTTTCCCCTGGGCAGCAAGGTGATTGAAGGTAAGTATAGGGGGGATGTCAGAGGTAGGGTTTTTTTTAAACACAGAGAGTGGTAAATGTGTGGAATGCTCCGCCAGGGGTTGTGATAGAGGTAGATACATTAGGGGCATTTAAGAGACTCTTAATGGATGAAAGACACCTGTAAGACTTTGTGAGAGGAAAGGGTTAGGTGAATGTTGGAGTAGGCTAAAAGGTCAGCACAACATCACGGGTCAAAGGGCATATACTGTGCTGTACTGTTCTATGTTGCACGATATGTGAAAATTCTCCAGGTACACCCTCAAGGTCACGGTTGAGAGTCCCAGTTAAGGACCACCGGTGCACTCTAGGTGGCGCGAAACATTGGCTGTTTAGTCCCCTTCACAGATACCGCCCGACTTGCTAAATTCCTCCAGAATTTTGTGTGTGTGTTGTTAATTAGTGTCAGGTAGTATCATTTGTTGACCAAAGTTCATGAAATTATTCACAAGTCATTTTATTTGAAGAAAGATTGTGGTTGACACCACTGAAGCCTTTGAGTTATGACAAGGGATGCATGGATGAAAAGCTCGTGTGAACCACTAGTGTGGGTTCGTTCATATTCAAAACAGGTTCCCAGTCAGAACTACATTTTTAGGTCATGATGTTTTGTCCCACTAGTGGTAACTACATCACATTGTTTATTCGGTAGGAAATTCTTTCATAGCAATATTAGATGCAAGACAGGAGACTGGAAATCTGGAGCAACACTCAGAGAAGGCTGGAGGAACATATTGGGTCCATCAGCACTTATGGAGGCAAATGAATGGTCGATGTTTGTGGATGAGACCCTTCAGCAGGACTGAAAGGAAAGAGGAGAGAAGCCAGGATAGATAGACTTGGGGATGTGGAGAGGATGAAGCATGAGGGTGTTAGGTGAATCCAGGTGAGCGGGGGGAAGAGAGGTAGACGGGGGGGGGGGGAGGAGGAGAAGTTGGAATGGCAAAAAGCTCCCTAAACAATTAAACTATGAATTTGGTTGGAATGTTACAGTACTACAGAATACTAAAGTGGTCAAAATGTCCAGATAACTCAAAAAGGCTGGAGATTCAGTGAAGGTTCCAGCTTGAGTTACAATTAAATAACTCTTATCAGCTAAGCACAGAATCCCTTTGCAAGCTTCTGTTGATAACTGTTGCTAACAAAAGTATAATAGTTACAGTAATGATCTCAGTACTCTGGAAATACTGGCTTGACATATTTTGCCTTCTCTTACAGTGTGATATGCAACGAATGACAGTGGAAGAGCTGAAGAGACTCCTGTATGAGGCCTTCTGTGAACATTTGTCAATGAAAGACATCGAGAATATAATCATGACAGAAGAAGCAAGCCATGTGGAGAACCCAGATGAATGTCCAGTTGACATTGACAGTAAGTTCAAAAAAATACAGCTTTTTCTGCAAAATCATTTCCAGGCTTCCAATAAATCTGAAGAGCAATGATAGTTTCTACAAGCATAAGTGTCATTTGTTTTGACTCACACAACAGGAATAATAGTTTTGTTCTATTGACTCTATCAGAACCAGACATAATTGCAGTCACCTGTCCTAAGCTTATTGCTTCCAAGGTGGTCAACCTGATCTTCCGATCTACTCCTCAAAATGGGTGATACCCTGATAGAACACTCTATACCCCCTTCAAAAGCCCTTATATACTATATCTTTGCTAAAGAGTAGTGCATAGAATTATTCTCAATATTCCTCAATAGGAAGTGGTTAATCACATTCCAGCAAGATCCCATTGCCTTACATGCTTTGTTCGGTTCATAAATTCGTGTAACTCAGGTAATCTCCTAGCACCTCATCAAATTCTCTCCTTGTTCCTGAAGATTTTTTCCTGCACATTCTCTTTTTCAATTAACGCTATTTAAACTGTATAGTAGTTCCAAAATGCTCTGTTTCACATCTCTCCAAAATATTCAAGGTTCAAAGCAAATTTATTATTAATGTTTTCTTTCAGGCATTCACAGTAAGTCCAAGAAACATAATAGAATCAGTGAAAGGCCATGCCCAACAGGACAGGCAGACAACCAATGTGCAAAAGACAACAAACTATGCAAATACAAATGAAAAAAGTAATAGTAAATCAATATGCAATAAATATTGAGAACATGAGATGAAGAGTCCTTGAAAGTGAGTTCATAAGTTGTGGGAGCAGTTAGTGATGGGGCAAGTGAAGTTGAGTGAATTTAACCCTTCTGGTTCAAAAGTTTGATGATTCGGGGGTAATAACTGTTTCTGAACTTGGTGAGTCCTGAGGGTCCTGTACCTTCTTCCAAATGGCAGCAGCGAGAAGAGAGCACGGCCTGGAGGCCCATGATGATGGATGCTACTTTCCTGTAGGGCTTTACCTGTGATAGACTGGGCCGTATCCACTACATTTCTGTTCAAGGGCATTGGTGTTTCCATATCAGTCTGTGATGCAGCCGGTCAAAATACTCTCCACCACACATCTACAGTTTAGAAATTTGGCAAAGTTTTTGATGTCGTGCTGAGTCTTTGCTAACTTCTAAGGAAGTAGAGGCGCTGCTGTGCTTTCTTCATAATTGCACTTAAATGGACCCAGGACAATTCCTCTGGAATGATAACACCAAGGAATTTAAAATTGTTGACCCTCTCCACCTCGGATCCTTTGATGAAGACTGGCTCATGGACCTCAAGTTTCGTCTTTGTGAAGTCAACAATCAGCTCCTTGGTTCTGCTGACATTGAGTAATGGTTGTTGTGGCACCTGTCAGCCAGGTTTCCAATCTCCCTCCTATATGTTGATTCATCATCATCTTTGATTCGGCCAACAACAGTGGTGTTGCCAGCAAATTTAAATATGGCATTGGAGCTGTGCTTAGCCTCACAATGGACTCCATCTATCATTCTTCTGCCCATTTCATTATTTGCCTCCCTTCCTGAATTCTCATCTTCATCAATCGTTCTGCCACATTCATGTAATTTTCAAATGTATGGTATCGTTCCCTGTGCCTAAGACTAGGCCATTCATTAACGCACAAAAAGGCACAGAACCAGTCCTTGAAGAACATCAATGACTTCACAGTCTGGAACACATCAATCTGCTGTGCCATGCTCACTTTGTTCCTTGGCACTGAACCAATTCTGTGTTTTGTTGCCACCTGCCTTTTAAATCTGCAGCCTTCAATAAATCCTTGTTGAATGCCTCACTTACAATGTAAATGTACATCTACTGAGATACCAAGATCAATCTTCTCTGACATTTCATCAAAAAAAAATTAAATTCACTTATTATTTACCCTTTGGCAAAACCATGCTGCCTCTTTTTGATTAACCCACCGGTTCCCAATGACTGTCCCCAATCATAAGACATAGGAGGAGAATTAGGCTGTTTGGCCCATTGAGTCTGCTCCACCATTCTATCATGTCTGACTTATTACCCCTCTCAATCCCAGTCTCCTCCCTTTCCCCCGTAGCCTTTCACACCCTGACATATCAAGAACCGATCATCCTTTGCTTTAAGTATACTCAATAACATGGCTTCCACAGCCAACTGTGGCAATTAATTCCATGATTCACTACCTTCTGGCTAAAGAAATGCTTCCTCATCTCTGCTGTAAATGGATTTCTCTCCATTCAGAAGCTGTGCCCTCCGGTCCTAGACGAGCCTATTACTGGAAACAACCTCTCCGCTTACACTTTATCTAGACCTTTCAATATTGAATAGGTTTCAATGAGATCCCCCCTCATTCTGCTAAACTCCCGTGAGTGCAGGCTGAGAGCCATCAAAAGCTCCTCTTAAGTTAACCCTTTCATTCCCTGAATAATCGTCTGGACCCTCTCCAATGTCGGCACATCTTTTTTTCAGATAAGTGGCCCAAAGTTGCTCACAGTACTCCAAGTGCAGTCAGGCCAATGACTCATAAAGCCTCAGGACGACAGCCTTACTTTTACAGTGTATTCTAGTCCTCTCAAAATGAATGCTAACATTGCATTTGGCTTCCTTACCACTGACTGAACCTGCAAGTTAACCTTTAGGGATTCCTACACCTCTGATTTTTGAACATTCTCCCTGTTAGAAATTAGTCTATGCCTTTATTCCTTCTACCAAAGTGCATGATCATACACTTCCTAATACTATATACCATCCGCCACTTCTTTGTCCATTCTCCCGATATGTCTAAGCCCTTCAAGGCCGTATCCATTACACTTTTTGTAGGATTTTCCATTCAAGGGCATTGGTGTTTTCAAACTAGTCTGCATATCAGTCTGAGATACAGCCAGTCAATACACTCTCCATCACACATCTACAGTATCGAAGTTTGTTGAAGTTTTAGATGTCATGCAGTATCTTCGCAAATTCCTCATTAAATAGGGGCACTGCTGTGCTCTGTTTGTATTGCACTTTCGTGCTGGGCCCAGGGCTCTGAAACAGTAACATCGAGGAATTTAAAAATGCTGACCCTCTCCACCTCTGATCCCTTGATTAGGATAGGCTCATGGGCCCCCAGTTTCCTCCTCTCAAATTCAATAATCAGCTCCTTGGTCTTTTCAATTTTCTAGTTTTTCTGAACTATTCTATAATCTAGTGACTCTTGAATGATCATTACTAACACCTCTGTGATTTCTTCGGCGACCTCTTTCAAAACTTTGGGCTGTATTCCATCTGGTCCAGGTGACTTGCGACTTTTGAACTTTTCAAGTAGCTTCTCCTTAGTAATAGCAACTACACTCACTTCTGCCCCCTGACACTCCGTTTCCGTGTATACTGCCAGTGTCCTCCACTGTGAAGACTTATTAAAATACTTATTAAATTCATCTGCCTTTTCTTTGTCCCAGTACAACTTCTTCAGCATCATTTTCCAGCCGTCAAATATCCATTCTTGCCTCTCTTTTACTCTTAATATATTTGAAAAAACTTATGGTATGCTCTATTATTCTATTGGCTAGCTTACCTTCATATGTCATCTTTTCTCTCCATATGTCATTTTAGTTGCCTTCTGTCAGTTTTTAAAAGCTTTCCAATCCTCTAACTTCCCATTATTTTTTGCTATATCATATGTCCCCTCTTTTCCTTTTATGCTGTCTTTGATTTCCCTTGTCAGCCACAGTTACCTCATCCTCCCTTTAGAATATTTCTTCATCTTTGGGTTGTATCTCTCCTGCGCCTTCTGAATTGCTCCCAGAAACTCCGCCATTGCCGTTCTGTTGTCATCCCTACTAGTGTCTTTTCCCAGTCAACTTTGGCCAGCTCCCCTCTCGTGTCTCTGTAATACCCTTTACTACACTGTACTACTGATACGTCTGACTTTATCATCTCCCTCTCAAACTGCATGGTGAATTCTATCATATTATGATCACCGCCTCCCAAGGGCTTCTTTGCCTTATGGTTTATAATGGTCTGCATTAACTTTGACACCTGATGTTAGGTGGAACCTGTGTGTATTACTCCACTTAACAATCTCTCCTTTCCTGAACAAGTCCTCAGGCAGTACTCCTGTATCTAAAGAAGACTGAAGAGAGCTACCTTTACTACTTTTATCTTTACTTCAGCAAGCTGCAACGCTGCTCTATCCGAACAATGTCATAGAACTGTACCATATGGAAAGAGATCATTTGGCCCATTCATCCACACAGATCAATGAGGATATGTCTGGAATACTCCCATCTCCCTAAATGTGGTCCATAGACTTCCATCCCCAGGCATTTGAAATATCCATCTCGACATTCCTTGACTGCTTTTAGCCACTCAGCTTCAACAATTCTCTCAGATGGTGCATTCCAGCTGCTCAACCCTCTAAGTTAAGAAAATCCCTTCTCATATCTCCTCTAAATGTCTTCTTTCTAACTCCAAACCTGCATCTTTTATTTTATGTACCTTTGATAATGGAAAAGTTTCCTGCCATCTATCCTCTCTTTATCCTCAATCTTATGTATCTCCGTCAAGACTTCTCTTACCTTCCTCTACTTTAGCGAGAACAGACGTAACTTCTCCAGTTTCTCCTCATAAGCAAATTACTCCGTTCTTAAATAAATCTTTTTTAAATCATCACTTTCCCGCTCATAACTATCTTCTTTGGTTTAACCTTACCTATTTCTTCCGTGAAGGCAGGAATAGACAATTTATTTAACACTTCTGACACTTCAAAATCATTGATATTATCTCTTTCTCAGAGTTTTTCTCCATCAACATTTTTCAAAGGTCTTCTCATCATTATTTTAAACCAAATTATACTGTGATCATTCTGGTTTGGAGAATGCTACACACTTCACTTGCCTTACATAATTTCCCAGAAACGATTCCACAAATCCCAGAAACTACTCCCTTTCTTTTAAAAACCCAGCAGTTTTAATGATGTGAGAATTCTCAATTTCAACTCATCACTGTAAAAGACTACTCACATATTCAACTGGATAGAATGGCAGAATTTTTCTGTGAATGTCCTGTGAGTTGTGACATTGATTCTGCAGTTATTGTTTCTGTGTCAAGGGTTAGCTGTTCTGGGGAGTTGAATATCAGCTGCTTTATCTGTTCAGTTCCCCCTTTTACTGGGTCTAAATGGAATGTATTTATATATCTGGTTAATGTGCACTCCTTTCATTGTACTGTATGCAACTGAAAATTAAAACACACTTGAGTTGTATTTTCAGCTCTTCGTTGCTTGCATTTGCCTCCATCTGGCAAGTTTCATTCTTTCTCAGCTGGGTCAATAGTTATTGCTGTCAGCAGAGAAATACCGTGCAGTGTGTTGTAAATTCACACAGAGTAAACTCTCTTTTGTTTCCGTCTGCAGCATGTTCCACGCAGCAAATCAAACAGACGTGTGTAAGGAAGAGTCTCATCTGCGCATTTGCTATTGCTTTCATTATCAGTGTAATGCTTATAGCAGCAAATCAGGTGCTGAGAAGTGGGATGAAATGAGGGGACCGTCCTCAAGTCAGCCCGTACCTGAACAACTCAGATAAACTGGTAGACAGCAGCGTGATTGCATGGTAGCCCTAATGACTTTGGAATCCCTGAAGGAACTTCCCGCCTATACAGGAATACAGGAAAATAAATGCATGATAATGCATGGATTTTGAAACCTTGATGTGACAACATATATTTTGTGAATCTCTTGTAATGTAATGAACGTTACCAATAAGGGTATCACTACGTGCAGATGAAATCCACAGTATGCAAGACAATTTTGAATAGAAAAAAAGATTGTTAGTGAAGACTGGAGGAGCTCCCATTATGCCAAAATGAATCCAAACGTGTCCACATAAAGAAAGGAAAAGGAAGACTGGTGAGTGAAGGGTTCTAAATATTGCATTCTCATTTTCTCAAAAAAAAAAGACATTGCACTAGCTGTTTTATAGTGAAAGGCATCACAGCAGAATTCCCAGACATCAAACAAATGCATCTGACTCCCAGACCTGTCTGCTTTCAACAAAAAAAAATCAATTGCCAGTATTTATTGTTCTAGTCTAAAGTTCGATTCTATAATTTGCATTACACAACTTTATATCCATTGCAGATTTAATAATGAACAACACAGATGACTTAGCCATGCATCATTGTAAATGTTACACCGTACTCTCTATTGAGCTGCATTCTGCTGATTTTGACACAGTAATGGTACTTGCCTCTACCGCTAGGGAAGAAAATCAGCAGGAAAAGAATCTTAATATTCGCTGCAGACTTCCCTTTTGCCAATGTTGCTTGCTGACAGGGATCAGTTCGAAAGGAACCCTGGTGCCCAGTAACCATGATGTCATCAAACTGCAAGAATTTTCACAGACATCAAGCCAAGAAAGAAAAAGCACAATTTTTAGCTAACAATGTACAGAAATTAAAATTGGATTGCATACTCTTTGAGTTAGAGGCGGAAATACCACAAATAAGTCTTTTAAAAGTCAAACTTCTTTTTATTTTAAACCCTGTTGGTTAAAATATTAAAATATGGTTAAAATATGAGTTAAAATATTAAAATAATGACACTTAAAATTAAAGAAGTTTCTTTAAAATCTCACTTGCTCATGTTGAAACAAAATATGATATTTAAGGATAACTAGCAAGTGGTTTGAATTTTCATCAGTTCACTGGTTTCCCTTCTTTGTAATGGGGAAGGCTACTACAATAACTACAGAGAAAGAGAAATGAAGTACTAACAGCAACTTCAGGATTTCAACTCAGACAGTTCATGTAAAGAACATTGCCCTTAGCTCCTCAGAGCGATTACATCAATTGTTGATATTTTTGCAATCGAGGCAAACAGGGCATAGGCAGATGTAAGGTAATGTGATGTGTTAAGGTAAAAAATTTGTTGAGGAAAAAAAAAGCAATTAAACCAGAACAGATAGATTTAAATAGCTTCAGTGTAATAATTTATAATTATCTTATATTCACTCAGAAAATTAAATTTCAAAAAGTGTCAAACAAAATATAGTCCCAATCAGCATTATTAAGTTTTTAAAAAATCTTTCTCAGCAATAGCAATTGAAAGAAGCACAACATTTGCTTTTCGTCAACTTATCTGCCTTGATAAAAATTGATGCTTCCCTGTACAAGGCTTGTGCTAGGTTTTCAGGTAGCAATAGGATATCTTGAATTATCTTAACTCATGTTTTTATTATCCCATCAATATGGAGGAAATTAACAGCAACATTAGAGGTTTGGATTCATTCTTGATTTGGCAAAATGCTGTTTCCATGCCTCTATCCACAAATAAGTGGTTGAAAAGCACTTTAAAAAAAACAAAATAATTTCTAAGGAGTCTTAGCTAAACATTTTATTAAAGCCGCACATATATTTTTGCAGATTTTGCTACATTAACTTTTATTCCTCTATGAAAGAAAGAAAAACATATTTGTGATTCACAGCGTAATGTTGTTTCCCTGCGGAGGATTTTATTGCCACAGTCAATGGTGTTTGCTGTGTGAACTTAAGGCAAGATTAGAAGAAATCAAACCAAATTCTTGGACATTTCAGAGTCTTAATGACTTCTAGGAAGTGAGGTGATCTTTGTTGTAAGTGAACATAATTTACTTGAAAAGAAAGATTTTGCACTAGAAAATGGTAAAGAGTAGGTCATGCATCAGTATAGTGGGATGTTTACTGGTGTAATATTATCGAGAGTCCTCCAGGATATTTAACCTCTGCTTTCAATAAATCAGTTTCACTCAAATGGGTGGTGATGATAAAGGTAACTTGGGTAGGAAAGGGTTTGAGAACAGAAATAACAAGCTGCTTCCTTTTTAATTCTCTATCTTGCCAGGACACCAAATATTTATTTGATAAATGTTATAAATATTTCATCATGTTTACTTAATCCTGAAAATTTTCATATTTCATGGAAAATCTGTAGGTATCCATAAAAAATGCATTTTGAACTGTAGCAAATTACTTTCAGGTCATCCTCACAATTAACACTGTGGCTTAGATTTAAGTATAAAAATGTAGCACTATTAATGATAAAGTGTGGTAAAACAGCCAGTAATCATTAGTGGGAACTATACCATTTAGTTGCATAGCAGAAGCATTCACGTTTTTGCCTAGAGATTTACTGGTGATCACTTTCACTAATACCCAGCTATTGAGTTAAAACATGCACTTATAAAGGAATCAAGTCTTCCTGAATAAGTGAAAACATAGCCAAGTAAATTTAAAACCTTAAATCCTTCTTTTAAAAGTTAATTTGATGGAACTCTTTAATTCTTTAATGAGACTGACATCTCATTTTTAAAGCCATAACCTTAAAAATTTGTGACAACAAAGTTCAGAGCAAATGCTAAAATTTTATAGTGTTGAAATCATCTGAAATTTTCAATGGTTCAATGGCTCCATTTAATATCAGAGAATGTTTACAACCTGAAATTCTTACTCTTCACAGACATCCACAAAACAGAAGGCAACCCTAAAGAATAAATGGCATAAAAACATTAGAACCCCATTATTTTTGATGGATCAAATTCGCAATTAATTCTCCCATTACATTTTGAGATGAATTGCAATCCTATCAATTTATTTATTTGTGCTAAGTTTAATATTATCCAGTGGAACAGATGGATTCTGTTAAATTTCAGCCTTGGATCCAAGTTCAAAGTTTGTATTTTTGAGCACTGATAGTCAACCATTAGGCCCTGAAAATGTACCACATGATACAAGGAATCCATCCCAGTGTCATTTTAGACAATTACACCATTTTTTTCCTAAACAGACTAATGCCTCTGTTAAAAGCATTAAGGGATATTATCCTGTGGCACATCAAGTTTCCTGGATGTTGAAATAGTAATACTATTTGGCTGGAATAAACTGTTTCAATGATTCTTTGCAGAACTATATAGCATAGAAGTTGGCATTCAGGCAATCAGATTGGGAGCCATCTATATGAGAAGCTGTCCCATCAGCGACCCTGTTAATCAGATTGTGTCCTATTGAAAGAATGGGACTGAGTTTCCCCCGATAATGGATTACAGGTGGCCAACTAGTGGTGAGCACAGGCCAGTGGTCTGATTTGTAGAGTGTATGATCAATTTCGGTTTGGGAACAAGAACAAAATGAGCTGCAGACCAAAACCTGAAACATTTTGGGCAGCCAGTAATGTTGAGAGGCCACACTCCTAGCCAAAGGAAGATTCACCGACATTCCCTCTGACTTCAGAGGTGTGATCTTCAGTGGTGGGGAGATGAGGAAGGTCAGTGACCTAGGCTGGTGGTGACCTTGGCTAGATTAGTGCAGTTCAGTGAAGCACCACAATCACTGCTGGCCCTAGAACTGTAAAGTGAAACATACCATATTGACTTCTCTTCACCCCAACTAGCCAACTAAGACAGGGCAGAGTACACAATACAATCACTCTGGTCCTCAGTCGCATGAGGAATGATCAGCAAAGGTACATTAGTAGAAAATCAAAAACCAACTGCCCTTTCCAGATGAATATGTGGGATGTTTATTCAGAAACCCCAGTTAGATGGTGAGACAAATATCGTCATTGTAAATGCGATGCCATCGTTTTGTGCTGGGCTGTAGGTCTCAAAAATTCAGTCAATGCATTGATATTACGGTTACGGTTACTAAGGGACATATTAGTTTAAAAATGAACTGTTAGACTGGTAACAAAACACAAAGGTATTTCATCTTTTGCAGCAATAGCATCTGCACTGTGTGCAATATTATCATAGTAAACCGAAGCAATGCAAAATTGTCTCCTAAAGTCATCTGTAGCTATAGTACAGTGTTAATCATTCGTTATGTTACTAATAAGTTAGAAGATCTATGAAAATAAAAAAAAAATGTACATAGTTTGTAATAAAAATAAAGAAAATTCAGTTTTAGGGATAATGCCCTAAAGTTTGCTCATTCTTCCCGTGCATTAACTGGAAGATTCAGTGACATCCATCACTAAGGATGTGTTGTGTAACTCCAGTGGCATCTATAGTAGGATTACTTACTCTGTTAAACCACTCTAGGTTTTGAGTAGGGAGGTCACAGCGTGAGTACTAACAGGGAGAGTCTAACGTATGCACCATAGCCCACCAAAGTGTTCTCTGTGCAATATAATACATTTCTCTGCATGAAGCAATGTGAAGTACATTAGAGAAGTGTATATTTTATTTGATGAAAAATGTCTTAAGTTTACATTTGTGTAGAAAATATTTTAATTGTAGCATCAGTGTTTCTTTATCTCGATGAATCTTATAAACAGTTAAGAATGCCTTTAATTTTGTACATTGTATTTCTTGTCAATGCATAATGTGTAGGAGAAACTACAGTATAGCATAGCAAATTATGTTAAATTTGTTCATAAGGGTGATGTATGATTTACAATACTAGTAGATAGTTGAATACAATAGTTAAGAACCAGTTACCCCATACAGAACACGTTATCTGTGAGTAATGCATTTCTCTGCTCCATAATTCATGAAGTGTGAATTCAGATTTATATTTAAAAAGCTATTGAAAATATAAAATGAAAGCAATTATCTTTTTGTAAGTCATACTGAAAAATATAACGTACTTATAGCTTATGGACATCCAAAGTTCAACTTAGTGGAAGTGTTACTTGTCGTTGTGGTAACGATATGTACTGTCCTTGTTTTCTGTTGTAAATGTCGTGAACTGTGTCTGGTCAAATTAGTGTTCAATTTAGAATTCAGAACATTTCTCAGCCCAGCAACCTGAGGCTGGATGTAATCAAAAGGGTGGTAAGAGCGACAGGCAGAACTGCACACACAATGTATGGACTGGAAGTAAATATCACAATACAGCAAATATAATCATGCTTGTGTCGTATCCCAAGCCGCAGGGTGTTCAAGGGTTTAAAAAATCCAAATATCCATACAACAGACTTTGAATTTCATCCGTTGTGTTAAACATTTATTTCATAGCATTGTTCAGCTGATTCTCGGATTTTCTAGTTACTCTAGTTGACTCTAGTTATTTTCTGTTAAATTAGCAATTTATTTTCCTTAAACTCCTCGTCAGAATAATAGAATCTACTGGTTAGAAAAGAAAACATCTTCATTTGCATTATTAATGTCCATTAAGATTTCTTAAGGTATCATTATGATTTTAAAGTCTGTAAGAAGAGGCATTCCTTTCCAGTGCACTGCCTGAATCCCACTAGAGACTCCAAAAAAGATTCTGATGGTCTCATCAGTGTTGGCTACACATTAAATAGTTAATGGCTTTAGGCATAGGTTAACAAGCACTCCAAAAACTGTGATCCACCATTGTAGTGAAGGTAGCCATTTGCCAACAAATAATGGATTCCAAGCTGTCTATAAACTATGTCTCAAAATTGTATGGGATTTTACTATGCAAGCTACTGCTATAGATGGTATATCCTTAGATGGATAAATGTTGAAAGGGCTCTGTATTATTACTTCTCTCAATAAACAAAGGGGCATGTGCATTAGAAGCTTTTTTAAAAACAGTACATTGCTAACTAATGGTGATATAATGCTTAAACAAAGAGTAATTTTAAAGTATGTGATGTTATATTTTTAAAGAAATGGTAAACTTTTTGTTGGTCTTTGTGATGGGCTTGATTGTAGAATTAAGCATCAACAACATGAATTTTCTTTTTATAAATTTTAGTCAAACTCCATTAGGTTTTAGCCAAACCCCGTTAAGATTTTGGTCAAAGAAGCTTCAAAGGGTCATTTGTTCTATCTTTGAGGAAAGGGATGTGCATGTACATGCACAAAATATCTGTGTGCAATTTAACCGTTCTCCTGGTCTGCAGGTTAATTTTTCCCCCACTAATTCAACATGGTAGTTTGTTCTTTTAATTAGTAGCTAATAAATTGGTAGGGCTTTGACATCAAAATTATTACACAAGATTCAGACATTGTGAACTCAGACCTTCCAACTTACCCTCATTGTAACTGGGTGAGGTGGTATAAAAATTAGAAATAGGGGCTTGAATAGAAAGTGGTTTCACAAACGTGTATCATCTTTGAAGTCAATACGGCTGATGCAATCCTGGCCTTCACTCAACTTTTCTGACAGCTCCCCCAAAGAAATCTGTCAGTCTCAATGTTCAATATCTCCTGTGGTTTAACCTCCATTACTCTCTTGGGTGGAGGATTCCAAAGATTCACAACCCCCTTAAAAAAATCCACTAGCTCCACTTAAATGGGCAACCTTTTACCTTGAAACTATAGCCCTGAGTTCTAAAGAGCTGCAGAGGGAAACATTCTCAAAACACCTACTTGTTGACCCTCCTTGGAATTCTGTATGTTACAATAAGACAACCTTTCATTACTCTAAAGTCAAGTATAAACCCTATCTTCTCAACATTACCCCAGTAACCAATCTCATGGACTTTGTCTGAATGGTCTCCGTTGCTGATATGGCCCTCCTTAAACAAGGAGATCAAAGCAGGATTCCTGAAGTGGCCAACTCATGAAGTCAACAGTTCACCCTGTCAAACTTCCTCCATGGTATTAGTGTGGTCTCACAGCTGTAGCTAGACTTACCTACCTGTGCAGACTGGAGGAACAACACCCTATTGGTGGTCTAAAACCCAGTGGCATGAATACTGGGTTTACCAGGTTTCCCAGTTTTAGGCAACTCACACCTCCTTTTGTTTCCCTTCCACCCTCCCACTCCTACTCCCTCTGATACTTCCCCTGAACTCCCTTCACTCATCTTTGCCTCTTGCCCCTCATTCATTTCACACACAACACCTCACCCCTTCCCATTCCCACCTCCTTTGCATGTCTAAATCCAGCATTGGTCACGCTTTGTGTTCCTGCTTATCCCCCTCCAGCAGATGTCTCCTAAATTCACACTCCCCTACCACCACCATACTCCATTTGAACCCCCCCCCCACCATCTGCCTCCGTCTATCATTCAACTGCCACTGTCTTCCAGCTTCACCCTCACTCCCCTCCCCTACCACCACTAACTGCCTACCGTCTTTCAGCTCTTCTTGGCCAACCAGTCCCCTCGGAATCCTTCCTTGGCACACCACTTCTCCTCTTTATACCGGCTATCTCGCTACTCCACTCTTAGTCCTGATGCAAGGTTCCTATTTGAAATGTCCGCAAATCATTTCCTCCCACCGATGCTCCTTGATCCATTAAGTTATTTCAGCAGATTGTTTGTTGCTCCAGACTTCAGCATCTAAGAATCTTGTGTCTCTACTCTCCACTGAAGGCCAAAATCCCACTTGCATTCTTAATTACAATAGACAATAGGTGCAGGAGTAGGCCATTCAGCCCTTCGAGCCAGCACCACCATTCACTGTGATCATGGCTGATCATCCACAATCAGTATCCAGTTCCTGCCTTATCCCCATAACCTTTGATTCCACTATCTTTAAGAGCTCTATCCATCTCTTTTTTGAAAGCATCCAGAGACTTGGCCTCCACAGCCTTCTGGGGCAGAGCATTTCATATATCCACCACTCTCTGGGTGAAAAAGTTTTTCCTCAACTCCGTTCTAAATGGCCTACCCCTAATTCTTAAACTGTGGCCTCTGGTTCTGGACTCACCCATCAGCGGGAACATGCTTCCTGCCTCCAGCATGTCCAATCACTTAATAATCTTATATGTTTCAATAAGATCCCCTCTCAGCCTTCTAAATTCCAGAGTATACAAGCCCAGTCGCTCCAATCTTTCGACATATGACAGTCCTGCCATCCCGGGAATTAACCTTGTGAACCTACGCTGCACTCCCTCAATTACGTTCTGTACCCTCAAATAATTATGAAGTGATATCTCATTTCTTAATAATCACCTGTATTTTTCTCTACCGGAACAGCCAATGTTTTAATGGAATTCCTAGCAAACTTTACTATTGGCAGTTGGCTAAGGAATTTACCTTCTGAATATTTTGCCTTAAGTTGGAAGGTCTGAGAAACTGAGTCAAAGGAAGTCAACATTGTGGAGGCAATATCTCTGACACCAGTACTTGAAATGAGTTCACTGCCGTTGGTTGTCTTAATCCCCATTTCTGTCCCCAACACTATGAAGATCTTGTTGTTCCTGTTGCTGGTGGTACTGCATACTGTAGCCTAATGAATGGACCTTACAGTTATTTTACAATGTAATTCCTTCTGAATGTTTAATGCATTTGTCTGAAATTCCACTCTCTGCTATTTTCCTGGAGGCATTAGACTGTTTACAAAAAGTTTCAGTACCTTTACTAGTTTAGTGAGGAGTCTCAGACTAATACTTCAATAAATAATTATTACACATTGTAATGGCAAGGCCAGTATATTTTCATTAAATCAAGAGAAATGTATATCATAGTCTGGAATGTGACTAACAACAATCAAAGAGGGTGAATTCTGACTACTGAATTACAATCAAATATTGGGTAGATTTGATTTCTAAATGTACTAAATGAAATTTGAAGACCAAAAATATTATTCACCTGTATGCATCTGTGTATTTTAAAGGTCTTGATTTTATTATATATGCTTAACTAATTTATGAGTTGCTTTTAGTGCATGAACATATTTTTAATAAATTATTTGCAATACTGAACAAATCAATGTTTAATTTTTTTATTAAAATGTTATATGTTTCAAAATTTGGTATAAGAAAATGTTTTTAATAAAAAGGTAACTATTTCCTGAAAAGTTGCATTTTTTTCATATTTCTTCCAATAGATGCTAGTAAATTGTCAATGGAGAATTATGGAACACGTTATACAAATGCTTCTACACCTCCCTTTTCTCAATGAACCAATTCAGAAGTATGTAAGCTGTGAATATATCAGGCTAACTATGTGGAGCATGCTATATGAATTAAGTGGCATTTTCCACTCCGTACTTCTGTCAATATGTTCACAAGTTCAAGTTAAAACATACCACTGGGAAGAAAGTTATCCAGAATGGATATAATTGGAGAATGGATGTAAAAGTTATATTAAATATTTAATGCGCAACATTATTAAAATGAGCAAGCACAAATTTTAAATTAAATTTATTTTTGTAATATCTATCTTGAAATTAGTATATCCAAACTGTTTAGTCAAATTTGGTGTATGTGAGATTAGGTACAAAACTCATGACTTTATAAAGGATTGTGAAGTGCGAAGTGTCATGTCAATTTCTTCTTAAGTATCGCTTGAAGGACGAATTCTTGTTGCCAGGTGAATTTCAGCAAAAACACTGTTTGGGAATATAACTTTTTTTTATTAATCTAATTATAAAGGGTAAATACTGTGAGTGAGCTGACATATAATTACCGGGACTGTTTCCGTGTACAGCTGGTCTTAAAGATAATTTTCATTGCCAAACCTATTTACTGCGCTACCATGAGGATAGAAGATTCTTTTATCATTTTGCATTCATATTTTTTGAGATACCCTTGGTTTGTAAGGAATAATTGGAACAGAGGAAAGAAAGAGATTATAAATGTAGCATTCCCAAATCAAAAGGTTCCCTAGTAATGCTATTTCCAGTCACTGCAGTATTTATTCTTTATCTTCTTTCCTACAAGGTGCAGCATCATCTCATTGGGGAAATACAAGCCTGAATATTAGTGAGAAATATTGTCATTTGAACAATTTGCTCATTCATTCCGGAAGATGGCTTACAGTAACTTTTAAATTCAACCCAATTTTTGATTGCCTCGTTGGTTTTCCTCTATTCCCTTCCTATCCAATTTTTTTTTATAATAACATCAAAAGATGTCTCTGAAAATTTGTCAAATTCGTCCCTGCATTTTGGCCCTCTTTAACTGATAAGTTAAAACAATCCAGTACATCAAGTTCTGATGCTGGCATGCAGGTTCCATTTCTGGCTCCACACCCTTCCTTTGTTACTTGTATATCAAACTTTGACATCTAGGTGAGCCAAGGCCCTCATTCTAGCTCTTTAATTACCCATTAAGAGGAGTGACCATGTAAATATGATACAGTAACAGATCTGCAAACTATCCTTATGATCCTTGTGCGGAAAAAAAAACACATTTGCCTTCTTTAGGGCTTTTTTCTTGATGATATGGTTGAGCAAGAAATTGACAAAGGGGTCTAGATGAGATGTTTATTTATTTATTGGCATACAGCATGGGATAAGCTATTCCGGCCCTTGGAGCCAAGGCACACAGCAACCTTCAGTTTAACACTAGCCTAATCATCGAAAACAATTTCCAATGACCAATTAACCTACCAACTGGCATGTCTTTCCACTGTGGAAGGAAACCCATGCGGTTACGGGGAGAACATACAAACTCCTACAGGCGGCAGTGAAAATGAAACCTGGGTCACTGGTGCAGTAAAGCATTGTGCTAACCACTACCAGGTTGAAAGAAGACGGGATGAAGATACAGATAGAGATGGAAGTGGTCTTGTTTCCTACAGCTTCGCTTTGGCTGTAGGACAGCTGTCAAATGTAGCAGCTGTACAGCTTTAGACTTAGTGAATTCCTGAAGAAAGATTGAAAATGGGGATCTTTGATTAGAACTTCTGATGAGATCAGGAAGGCTACAGAAAATTCTGACTCCTTCATTTGGTTGTTGCCTAATAATGACAGCTAGAGCACCACTGTACGTGAATTGATAGTTATCTCCAGGAACTTTACTCTGGAGCAGCTCAACATGGAAACCACAAAGTTGCGGTCAGTCACCCAGCATGTTCCCACAGACTGCACAGTTTCAGTCTTCTCTGCAGGAGTTTTGAACCGGCAAAAATTTCAAATATTTACAAAGTAGACCCAATACAAAATATGCTGGAATGTCATGACTTGCACTGACATGTGCCAAACTAAGTTTTTAATTGGCTTTAAAACATATCTATATGGATTGTAATTTCCTTTAAATATTATTAAATATTTAAGGTTTTTAAAAATCCTAAAATAGTTACATGAGATATCTAAGCTTTTGTTTCCATTGTAAGTGTACCTTCTCATTTTTATTCCACACTGCCTATGAGGGTTCTTTAATGTGACTGGTTACTCAGATAGCTTGATGATACCACAGCTGCTAACTACTACCTAGCTATTGTCACCATTAAATTTTGGGAGATTTAAAAAATTGATCTTTGGGAAATAGCACATCTTCACCACTTACAGATTTATGCGTCTTTCAGTTTCACTTTGACATGAAGAAACATACAAGTGTCCTGATGAGGTGTCTTGGCCCAAAATATCATCTGTTTATTCCCTTCCATAGATGCTGCCTGATTGCCGAGGTTCTCCAGCATTTTGTGTGTGTTCATTGAGATTACCGGCATCTGAAGAATCTCTTGTGTTTGCATCTGTTTTTTTTTAAATCTGGCTCCCTAATAATTTGCACAATTTTGAAACTAGCTGGATACCGGTAAGAGTAAAGTCATATATGAAGGCACATGAGATTTTAACAACAGTATTTTGTGGGGTTCATTATCTCTCCAACACATCGCAAAGATGTGAAGCCGTAACAAAAGCCAAGGGGAGGAAATAAAGTGCATACTTTAAAGACTTAAACAAAACATCAAAAGCACTTCAGTGGTTGAAAACAAAGTTTAGGAGATCTGAGGTCATAAAAGGCACCGTTGCTAGAAATTGAAGAGGAAGAAAGTTATGTGAATCTCCTAAACACAAGAGATTCTGCAGATGCTGGAAATCCATCCTCATGAAGGGTCTTGGCCTGAAATGTTGACACTATTCTTCTCCATAGATGCTGTCTGACCTGCTGAGTTCCTTCAGCATTTTGTGTGTGATTTGACTGGGCACATCTGATCAGGGCACATGCTGATACATCAGGAGTGTAACAGGCAAACCTAATAATGACATTGCCTGGGTCATTTTTCAGCCTTTCAGCATTCATCATGGGTTGGAACTGCCAGATCCAGGTGTTCAACAGTCACAGAAAATGCAGGTCTCAATTAGGATGCACAACTAGTTGGAATGCCCTTTAAGGGGCACTCATTCCACAAAAAGAATTTTCAGTAGTCTTTGAGAGCTCTCTGGAGACAGTCTTCAGTTTTGTTAGTGCTTAGAGAGATTACAACAAACACTTCTCCGGAGCTCTGCTTAAAGACTGCACCTAATGAAATTCTGTGATTTCAATGGCAACACTTTTTGAGTAGAGTTTCAGGCCAGACATCGCTGGAATCTTAATCAAGGTCAGGAGCTCTGAATGAAGGAGGGCACCTGCTGACTCAGCCTCCTATCAAGCTCTCCGTGCAACAATACCCCCACAGGTTCGTGTCTACGACAGTGGTCATCGCTGAGATGCATGACATTCTGCAGGAGGACCTCTAACCATGAACACATTTCCAGAATTATTTTCAAAAAATTCGGCAGATGTTGCAAATGCAGAGCAACGCACACAGAATGCTGGGGGAACTCCGCATCTATGAAGGGGAATAAACATCTGAAGGTTCGGGCTGAGACCCTTCAATAGGGCTAGAAAGCAAGGGGGAAAAAGACAGAATAATGTGGTGTGGGAGGGGAAGAAGTACAAGCTGACAGGTGATGGGTGAAGCCAGGTGAGGGTGAAGGTTGGTGGCTGGTGGGTGAAGTGAGACACTGGAAGGTGATAGGTAGAAAAGGTAAAGGGCTGGAGAAGGAGGAATTTGATAGGGCAGGGGAGTTGATAAAAGACCCTGATGAAGGATCTTGGCCCAAAAAAGTTGACTGTTTATTCCCCTCTATCGATGTTGCCCGGCCTGCTGAGTTCCTCCAGTGTTTCCCCAGGATTACTTTTGTTTGTGGATGTCCAATTTGACTTCCTAACCTTAGTCGCTCTTCAAGGCTCTGCTGACTTATGCTTCATCTCAGAGTTTATTGTGCACTGTGGCATTAGAAAAGTCCCTGGCGGTCTGTAATCATGGGGAAGGTGCATCCTCTAGTTTTTTACAGTGAAGAAGAGTCTTCACAAACATGTGCACTTGCAACATTACTATCCTCTCCAAAGATCAAACCACGTTTGTACATCAGTCACTGAAAGCAAGTATGCAAGTACAGCAGGAAGTGAAGAAAGCTAATGGCATGTTGGCCTTCATAACAAGGGGAATTGAGTACAAGAGCAAAGAGATCCTTCTGCAGCTGTACAGGGCCCTGGTGAGACCACACCTGGAGTACTGTGTGCAGTTTTGGTCTCCAAATTTGAGGAAGGACATTCTTGCTATTGAGGGAGTGCAGCGTAGGTTCACAAGGTTAATTCCTGGGATGGTGGGACTGTCATATGTCGAAAGATTGGAGCAACTGGGCTTGTATACCCTGGAATTTAGAAGGCTGAGAGGGGATCTTATTGAAACATATAAGATTATTAAGGGATTGGACACGCTGCAGGCAGGAAGCATGTTCCCGCTGATGGGTAAGTCCAGAACCGGAGGCCACAGTTTAAGAATTAGGGGTAGGCCATTTAGAATGGAGTTGAGGAAAACCTTTTTCACCCAGAGAGTGATGGATATATGGAATGCTCTGCCCCAGAAGGCTGTGGAGGCCAAGTCTCTGGATGCTTTCAAAAAAGACATGGATAGAGCTCTTAAAGATAGTGGAATCAAAGGTTATGGGGATAAGGCAGGAACTGGATACTGATAGTGGATGATCAGCCATGATCACAGTGAATGGCCGTGCTGGCTTGAAGGGCCGAATGGCCTACTCCTGCACCTATTGTCTATTGTCTATTATAACCCATGTGGCAGTCTGAGCTCCTTGAGAAAATGGATGTTCTTCTTGAACTTGAAGAGTTCCTACTTACAAAGTCCAAGTTTTAATTGAGCACAGGAGAACTTTTCTATCAGTTAATGAAGTATCCTGGAAGTTCACATTGAAGCCCTCTCAAGTATCACATATTGATTTTGCAGTTACCAAAGATATCACCAGTGAAATGCATTGGCTGAAAGAGCAATACAACAAGATCAGTGAAAGACGCTCAATAGTACATCTTCAGCAGCTGACTAATGGACTCTTTAATCAACAAAGGCGCTTTGCCTTTCAAGGATAAGGGGCTGTTAACAATTTCTGTCAAGTCAGCTGTTCAGACATTAATGAATGGGCCCAACTGAACTCTGTCAGCGGACTAGAAGTTGCCATCACAGGTTCCTCAATATGAGGGGAGTCATGAGACCCCTGTTAAGGTAACTGCTCCTCTTGGTGTCAGTAACACCACAGTGGGAGGATGGGGCACAACTTGCTTCATTCTCAGCAATACTTGCAGTTTTCCCACCAATCATATGGATATCTAAGTTGAGCAGGAATCCATGGGAGACGGATTACCCCTGGACTTCTTTCAGTGGGATAAATTAATTCAACACAGAGTAATATTCGGGTGTAGAATTCTATTTGCCCTGATGTAAGAAAGGAAGAATTTGCACTGTACTGACACATCCTCTAACATAAATGCTCTGTCGTTGCTCTTCCCTTCTTGTCCTGATGAAGGGTCTCAGCCCGAAACCTCGACAGTTTATTCTCCCCCCCCCAATAAATACCACTTGACCTGCTGAGTTCCTCCAACACTTTCAGAGCTTTAAGGATAAGTTAGTATTCAAGGTAAACTATCAGGAGGATAGCCGTGAGCTGGAAGGAGTAGCAGTCAATCATCACAGTTTATTTCTCAGATATGGTAACACTTTCAATATTCTTTGTTCAAAAGTTCAGTAATATTATCAAAGTACATATAAGTCACCATACACAACCCTGAGATTTATTTTTCTGTGGGCATGCTCAACAAATCTATTGAAAAGTAGCTATAACAGGATCAATGAAAGACCACACATCTAGGGCATTCAGCCAGCAAGCAGAAGACAACAAACTGTGCAAATACAAATGGAAATAGATAGCAATAAATAACAAGAACTTGAGATGAAGAGCCCCTGAAAGTGCATCCGTTGGTCGTGGGAACATTTCAATGGTGGGAGACATGAAATTATCCCCTTCAGTTCAACAGCGTGATGATTGAGGGGTAGTAATGTTCTTAAACCTAAGGCTCTTGAATTTAATTGTTAAAAGGTACATCAGCTATTTAAAGTCATGTTGTGCATAATGTCACTGAAAGCAAGCATGCAAGTACAGCAGACAGTGAAGAAGGCTAATGGCATGCTGGCCTTCGTAACAAGGGAAATTGAGTATAAGAGCAAAGAGGTCCTTCTGCAGCTGTACAGGGTCCTGGTGTGACCACACCTGGAGTACTGTGTGCAGTTTTGGTCTCCAAATTTGAGGAAGGACATTCTTGCTATTGAGGGAGTGCAGCGTAGGTTCACAAGGTTAATTCCCGGGATGGCAGGACTGTCATATGTTGAAAGATTGGAGCAACTGGGCTTGTATACTCTGGAATTTAGAAGGCTGAGAGGGGATCTTATTGAAACATATAAGATTATTAAGGGATTGGACACGCTGCGGGCAGGAAGCATGTTCCCGCTGATGGGTAAGTCCAGAACCAAAGGCCACAGTTTAAGAATAAGGGGTAGACGATTTAGAACGGAGTTAAGGAAAAACTTTTTCACCCAGAGAGTGGTGGATATATGGAATGCTCTGCCCCAAAAGGCTGTGGAGGCCAAGTCTCTGGATGCTTTCAAGAAAGAGATGAATACAGCTCTTAAAGATAGTGGAATCAAAGGTTATGAGGATAAGGCAGGGACTGGATACTGATTGTGGATGATCAGCCATGATCACAGTGAATGGCGGTGCTGGCTCGAAGGGCCGAATGGCCTACTCCTGCACCTATTGTCTATTGTCTGTTGTCTATAAGTCTAGGATGCAACACACTAGGAAAGGTGCGATGGCGCTGGAGAGAGTGCAGACTAGGTTCATCAGGATGCTGCCTGGATGGGGGTTATTTATTTATGGGAGAGCTTGGGTAGGCTGGGCTTCTTTTCCAGGGAGGGGAGGAGGCTGAAGAGTGGGAGGTGTATGAAATTAAGAGTAGATAACACAGATAGATAGTCAAGATCTTTATTCCTATGGTACAGACATCAGAAACAAGAGGGCAAAGTTTTAAGGGGATATTTGAAGAGGAACTTGGGGTAATTTTGTGAGTGTTGCTTATTGGTAAATTTTCTTGACACAGTGAGAGTCGAATCTCCGGAATGCACAGAGAGAAGAGATAGTGGAATCAGATCCAATATTATGCTCGGAGGAATTTGACTGACACTCAAATAGGCAACACATAGAACGGGACAACACACAGCTTATGGAATCCTGTAAAAAAACTGGAAGCTCTTCACTACCCAAGCCCAGCCTGCAGCGTAGACAGGCTAAAATGTTGGCGTGGATGTGGTGAGCCAAAGGACCTGCTACTGCGCTGTACAAATCTGTGACCGATTAAATCCTTCGCGGTGATCGAACATGCTTATATCGCTGCACTGATCAAAAATGATCCATACCAGCATTGATCAGCTTTGCAGAGAGCACCATTTTATTTCAGCAACTAACTTGCAACGTGAGGATGAAAGGAAAATACTCGACTCATGGAGACCATTGCTACAATACATATTGGCGTGACAGCATCTGAAATGGCTTCCCAAAGCACTGGTCACTTGGATTAGTTATTAAACACAACTTTTACCAAACTACAGCTGTTACCTATCACTGCTCATATTTTAAAAAGACAGATTGTACTTACTCTCAGAAGAAACCATCTGAATGACTTCCCTTCCAGAAGCTACAGGGAAAAGTTCTGTCATAGAAACATAGAGAACCCTACAGTGCAATACAGGCCCTTCGGCCCACAAAGCTGTGCTGAACATGTACTGTATTTACTTTGGAAATTACCTCAGGTTACCCATAGCCCTCTATTTTTCTGAGTTCCATGACCCTATCCAGGAGCCTCTTAAAAAACCCTATTGTATCTGCCTCCACCACCATGGCCAGCAGCCCATTCCACGCACTCACCACTCACTGCGTAAAAAATTTACCCCCGACATCTCCTCTGTACCTACCTCCAAGCACCTTAAAACTGTGCCTTCTCATGTTAGCCATTTCAGCCCTGGGGAAAAAACCCTGTCTATCCACACGATCAATGCCTCTCATCATCTTATACACCTCTATCAGGTCACGTCTCATCCTCCGTCGCTCCAAGGAGAAAAGGCCGAGTTCACTCAACCTATTCTCATAAGGCATGCTCGCCAATCCAGGCAATATCCTTGTAAATCTCCTCTTCCCCCTTTCTATAGTTTCCACATCCTTCCTGTAAGTGAGATGACCAGAAATGGGCACAGTACTGCAAGTGGGGTCTGAACAGGGACCTATATAGCTGTAACATTACCTCTTGGCTCTTGAACTCAGTCCCAAAGTTGATGAAGGCCAATGCACCGTATGCCTTCTTAACCACAGAGTCAACCTGAGCATTCAATCATTGCTTAGTTCAAAACTTCTTAGCCTGGCCAAGCTAGAATTCAAGCAACACATTAAACAAATTAATTTCACTTTCCTAACGTCTAAGTGTGCAATGGAATCTGAGAAGATTTGATAGGATTGTAGGGAGAATAAAATAAGGGTTAGTGCAGGGATAGTATAAATGGTTGGTGGGCGGAAAGGCTCATCTCACGCTCTGTGATTCTAATTCTGTTTTTAACCGCGTTGCCTCACTAATCATAGTGATCTTTTGACCCTACTGGGGATGCACAAGGGATACAGATTTCCATAAGTTTTGTATGTGCTGCACACTAAGCAGTTGCTAAAAAAATGTATTTTCAGCACAAATTTGGTTTTTAATTATTAGAAGAATTATTGAAGCATCATACTAAATAGCTCAACTGACGATTATTCCATAAAGGTTTTATTTTATACCGTTTTGCCTGGTCAAAGATGAAACTTAATTGCATTGATTTTTTTTACTAGATAATGGGATCATTAATATTTCAATTTTCTGCTGGTCTGTTGCTAACCCTACAATGATCTACAACCCCCGTAATCCTTCTTATTCTAGCCAACCAATGATTGTGGCACACTGCACAGATGTCCTTAACAAGAAGATTTTTAATGCCTGTTTATCAGATTATATTACACCCTAGTTTAGCCGGAAATTAATGTCAGATCAGATTTAATTCTGCAATTCACATCTTGATGCTGTTTTTTTTAAATGTTTTCTTCTCTGTAAATCCAGAAAGCTTGCCCAGTTTCTTCTGTTCCAGATCACATATCAAAATTAACATCAGACTAATGCACTCCAGTGTGGACACTAATCAATCCTTAGAATTTCTGACAAATAGTCTATGCTTTTAGTGAAAGCAAGAATTCTTCTCTAACATTTCCAGACAATCTCTAGATTAGAATAGAATAGGCATCCGTTAGTCTCAAGAGACCATGGATTTGTGCCTTGGAAGGTTTCCAGGGCACAGGCCTGGGCAAGGTTGTATGGAAGACCAGCAGTTGCCCATGCTGCAAGTCTCCCCTCTCCACGCCACCGATGTTGTCCAAGGGAAGGGCATTAGGACCCATACAGCTTGGCACTGGTGTCGTCGCAGAGCAATGTGTGGTTAAGTGCCTTGCTCAAGGACACACATGCTGCCTCGGCCAAGGCTCAAACTAGCGACCTTCAGATCACTAGACGAACACCTTAACCACTTGGCCTTCAATTCTATTATCCCATTTCTATTTCCTGCCTACAAAAATATGGTACCTGATTTTTTTTTCCTCTTCAAACTTAAAACAAGCATCTTGTTTTGGAAATGTATTGCTTTATGAAACAATTAATTTCCCCACAGGTATTCATCTTCTATCTGGTTCTTACTTGACAAGACAAAACTGTGATTTTAATCTCAAACAACTAACTACTGAACTTTATTACTTTGAGACCCAGGAAGGAAATTCTTTCTCCTCCTTTCTCTTAAACTAATTGAATTTTCTGTTTTTTAGATATACTCAAAACTTTAAAGTTCGATTGTCTAAATGAATGAAAAATTCAAATCCAGAACTCAGTTTTAAATTAAAGTTGGTTTTCAGAAAAATGAAGCCATTTACTTATATAGCACCTTTGTTCAACTCATATGTTCCAAAGGTATTCATAGTCATATTTCATACTTAGTAACTTAGTTTCTATAGCAATATAAAAAGAGAACATCAGCCAAATCATGAACAGCACAGTCTTGCACACATCGATGAAAAAATTGCCAGTTAGTACTGCCCAAATCACTAGCAGAACTTGACTTACAGTAAGTAGATTCAAGGGATCCTTTGCACGAATCTGAGACAGCAGAATATATCAAACAGTGGTGCAAAGCAACTTAAATTCTAGTGCAGGATTCCCTGAAGGTTAAATTGTAGGTTGAGTCAGTAGTAAGGAATGGAAATGCAATGCTAGCATTAATTTGGAGAGGGCCGAGAATATAAAAGCAAGGATGTAATGCTGAGGCTTTATAATGCATTGATCGGACCACACTTGGAATATGGCAAGCATTTATCTAAGAAAGGATGTGTTGGCACTAGAGAGGGGCCAGAGAGGGACCCTTTCATTCCTGACAGTGATCTCAGGAATGAAAGGGTTAACGTCTGAGAAGTGTTTGATGGCTCTGTGCTCGTACTCTCTAGAGTTTGGAAAAATGAGGGTGATTTCATTGAAGATTGAAAGGCCTAGATAGAATGGATGTGGGAAGGATATTTCCTATAGCGGAGGAGTCTATGACAAGAGGACACAGCCTCATAATACGAGGATGTCCCTTCAAAACAGAGACGAGGTGGAAATTCTTTAGCCGAAAGGTGGTGAATCTGTGGAATTCACTGCCATGGACGGCTGTGGAAACCAAGTTATTGGGTATATTTAAAGTGGAAGTTGATAAGTTCTTGATTAGTAAGGATGTCAAAGTTTATGGGGAGAAGAAAGGAGAATGAGGTGGAGAGGGATAATAAATTAGCCATGATGGAATGGCGGAACAGACTCGATGGGCTGAGTGGCCTAATTCTGCTCCTATGACTTAACGTCTTAT
Organism: Mobula hypostoma; assembly: GCF_963921235.1. Classification (NCBI taxonomy): domain Eukaryota; kingdom Metazoa; phylum Chordata; class Chondrichthyes; order Myliobatiformes; family Myliobatidae; genus Mobula; species Mobula hypostoma. The sequence continues at coordinate 14,850,147 of NC_086123.1, forward strand.
GGTCTTATACTAGTTTAAAATTTTTCCCAAACTTAAATCAAGACAAAGCTCCCCACCTTGTATTATTTTACAGATAATTACTCTTTAATAAGGAACGAGTATAAAGGTAATTTGCCTTTTTAGGTTTTCAGTCTTGAATAGATACAAGATGAGTTTATTTGTGATACCAGCTGAAGTACTGGTCATTGAAGTACTTGAGCACCATTACATCTTACACATCAAATGAGGATAAGGAACAGAAGTACAAATTTGACATTAGGGAGGGCTCCTTCACACTGTGTGATTATTAGTCAGAAAAATCTCAGGGTAACAGGTGGCGTGGGAAAAGCAGAGGCGAGATTCTTCATTGAGGCAAATAAAATCTTTAAAGAGAGAAAATCTAAGGTCTTTATGGAACGGAGAATTTGATGGCTGAATGGTTTTGCTTACTCCTTTTTGTGACTGCAACAAATTATCCAAGAAATTAGATTGAAAAGAATTTTTGCTTAAGTATTTATAATCTCTCAAATATAAATAATTCTAAATTAATTCTTGGTAAAGTGTACATTTTGCATGAACAAGTAGGAGATTTACATTGAGAAAGATCTTTAAAATGAGATCTTCTTATTTCATAATCTGATGTCTCAGACACACAGTTAATATTACCCCTTTCTATATGAAGGCAGTGTGAAATTTCCGTCCTGAAATTTAAGAAAAAAGAGATTGAATGGTTGAATATTGTGTATTTACATTGCGATGAAACAGCTATTCATCAATGTTGAATAAATAGCTCATGACAAGAGTGTAATGAATGCAATGACACTCAGTTAATTGGACAAGGAACATCTCATCTAATGCATTTGCCCTAGGTACTCACATCTTTTTGGAACTCTCTCCAGCAAACCTGTCAGACCTGAGTGATGAAGTTCAGATGAAAACTGCTTGGCATGATTTTGGATCTTAAACCTCTACAAGCAGTGTGTGAGTCCATGCCGCAGGTACAGTCTAAGATTTTAGATGTGTGCCAGAGACAACATATACCAAAGTCACTGCAGAATAAAGACAGTGCAAGGTGCAGCTGTGCTGTTGGCCAGAAGTAATGATGCACAAAACTATAATGTTCAGACAAGCTCAATTCCTCCTTACAAATTAAAAGAAGTCTGCAATCGCTAATATTCTCCATTCTGAAAATACATACATTATCATTTTTGCCTGTTTTTGGGTCACATATTTTGTTCCTTTTTTTGGATATTAAAATCAATGAATTGTATATGACCATAATGTTATCTAATCTCATCCCATTTACTTGCATTAGGTCCATATTCCTCTTCACCCTTCCATTCTAAATATCTATCCAAATGCATTTTAAACATTGTAATGGTATCTGTTTCTGCCACCTTCTCTGGCAGCTCATTCCAGAATACCACCACCGTCTGCTTGGAAAAACTTATCATCACTTCTTTATATTCCTTTCCTCTCATCTTAAACCTATGCCATCAACCTCTAGACTCTTCTGCCTTTGGGGAAAAAAAATCTATCCTAACCACATGCTTCATAATTTTAACAACTTATCCGTGTAAGCGGAACAAGTGCTACGCGTGCCCTTACACTTCCTCCCTTACCACCATTCAGGGCCCCAAACAGTCCTTCCAGGTGAGGCAACACTTCACCTGTGAGTCGACTGGAGTGATATACCGCGTCCAGTGCTCCCAATGTGGCCTTTTATATATTGGCGAGACCCGACGCAGACTGGGAGACCGCCTTGCTGAACATCTACGCTCTGTCCGCCAGAGAAAGCAGGAACTCCCAGTGGCCACACATTTTAATTCCACATCCCATTCCCATTCTGACATGTCTATCCACGGCCTCCTCTATTGTAAAGATGTAGCCACACTCAGGTTGGAGGAACAACACCTTATATTCCGTATGGGTAGCCTCCAACCTGATGGCATGAACATCAACTTCTCTAACTTCCGCTAATGCCCACTTCCCCCTTGTACCCCATCTGTTACTTATTTTTATACACACATTCTTTCTCTCACTCTCCTTTTTCTCCCTCTGTCCCTCTGAATATACCCCTTGCCCATCCTCTGGGTCCCCCCCCGCTTGTCTTTCTCCCTGGACCTCCTGTCCCATGATCCTCTCGTATCCCCTTTTGCCTATCACCTGTCCAGCTCTTGGCTCCATCCCTCCCCCTCCTGTCTTCTGCTATCATTTTGGATCTCCCCCTCCCCCTCCAACTTTCAAATCCCTTACTCACTCTTCCTTCAGTTAGTCCTGACGAAGGGTCTCGGCCTGAAACGTCGACTGCACCTCTTCCTAGAGATGCTGCCTGGCCTGCTGCGTTCACCAGCAACTTTTATGTGTGTTGCCTGTTATTTTAACAACACAATGGTTTTCAGGTCACTCTCAACATGACAAATTCCAATGAGAATAAACCAGATCTATCCAATCTCTCTTATAATTACTCCCCATCTTGGTGAATTTCTTTAGTGTTCTTTCTTTTGCGACTACATCTTTCCTATCATGTGGCAACAAGAACTGGGGCACACAACTCCAGATGCAGTCTATCCAATGTTTTGTACAGTTGCAACATTACACCCCAACTGTTATACTCAATGCTCCGATGAAGGCAAGCATATGAATTGCCTTCGTCACTACCCTATCCATCCGTGTCACCTCTTTCGGCACCTAAAGTCCCTCAGACCACCAACATTCCTTGCTCTACAATGTAACCCGGGCCTACAGACCCCTTAGTTAATGGTAGGGGTCCATGTCTAGAATCCCTGCTCTACATGTTCTATTGTGAAAGGACAACTAACACCTTTGCATTTCCATAATCAACTTTTCTTACCATATCATTATTTGCTGGCCGTACCTCACAGAACCAGTTTCCACACTTATTGAATTCTAGAATGTGAAACATAGCATTGAATCTGTCAGGGCACATTCAGGAATTAGGGTGTTATAGCAAACATTAGCTTCGGCAACCAATCTTTGTAGGTTAAATTTAAAAATGCATCCCTGGGCAATATTTTCCTGAAGCTGTGGACAGCAGTTAAATGAAAAACCAGGCAATGCTGATTAACATTCGTTTTGGGTGTCTAGAGTGTGAGTCCGAAGAAGGTGTGAAAGTTATATGAAATTCAAAGGAAGCATTGTAGTTGCATTGTAAATATAGAATTGTCCTTTGATCTTCAGCATATAAAATGTCATGTGATATTGGGTTGAATGGGCCTCTTCCTCCAGAGAGATCATTTTATTGAATAAAAGGTTATTTTTGTATCTAGCTTCAGTGTCTGTCTGGTGACTTTGTTCATGATACAACAGAATTCATGTTGTCAAAAGGTATTTCAAACCATTTCTCCAGTATCATTACCAATATTGTTCAACATCTGTAGACTCTTATTGTTTGCATTATTTTATATAACACGCAAGTTTATCAATGATTTACCATTATAGAGATGAAAATCAATGTTTATAAGTCACACAGAAGTGGCAGGTTTGCAAACTGTTACTCATAGAATTCAACAGTCACTAAAAATGAGGATAGAAAATTGACTTAAATATAGAAAGCAGAGAATGGGGCCGCCTGGTGGTGCAATGACATCGGTGGCAGACCCGGGAGCGGAGGTTCCCGGGTTCGAAACTAGTCGGGTCCGCTCCTGAGTGTCCTTTCCATCCGTGCCGGGTTGAGTGTCGAGATCACAACCCGACCTCGTAAAATGAAGGGAAAATACTGCAAAATGTCTGTGTGGGGAGTGGCACACCACACAGTCTCTCTCTCTCCCGCTCTGCGCCTTGTAAAAAGGCATGAAACAGATATCATCACGCACGGATGCACGGATGCACGGACACACACGCACGCAGGCACACGCCAAAATAAAGAAAGAAAGCAGAGAATGGGCACAAACAGAAAAATGCCAGAGGAACTCAGCAGGTCAAACAGCATCTGGAGAGGCGAATGGATAGTTGACATTTTATGATGAGAGTCTGCATTGAACACCTCCAGCCAATTTTATCCTCTGGATTCCAGCATCTGCAGTCTTTGGTCACCAATAGGTATAAATAGATTTTTTTTTCAAACTGAAGTATGATAGAGTAGTTATCCAAGGATCGAATCAGTGTTTTTAATATTTATTAGAAATGGGCAATAGAGGACAACATTTCCCAATTTGCAGCTGGCATATGTTTGGATTAATGATAAACAGTGGCAAGAACTGGATTAGACAGCAAGACAAATTAGTTAGGCTGGCAGATTAGACAGACAAATCACAAATGAAATCTAAATTTAATGCTAATTAAAGCAGTTTGACGAGAGGAATAGGAAGAGACAAGTTAAATAAGGGCATGAAGGAACTGAGAAACCTGGTATAAACGTATATAAACCTTTGAAAGTGCAAAGCCATGTGGAGGGAGTGTTCAGTAAAGTGTAAAACATGCTGGGGTTTATGATAGACAAATGGAGTACAAAAGGAGGTGCTTTAAAGTTCAAAGTTCAAAGTGAATTTATAATCAAAGTACATATATGTCACCATTTACAACCCTGAGATTCATTTTCTTGTGGGCATACTCAGCAAATCTATAAAATGGTAACTATAACAGGATCAATGAAAGATCAACCAGAGGGCAGAAGAAAACAAATTGTGCAAATGCAAATTTAATAAATAGCAATAAATAATGAGAACCTAAATAATGCGATCATTGGTTGCAGGAACATTTCAAAAAGGGGACAGGATAAAACAACAATTAGGCCTCCACTGAAGAACTGTACCTAACCTAAGGAAGTATATGAAAATACCAAAGAGTTTACAGAAAATAAATACTAACATGGTTTAGAGATAAGGAATATTAGCTAAACATAGATTGCAGGAATTGTGCTTGTTCTCCTTGGGAAAAGAAGATGGAAAAGAAATTCGAAAAAGATGAAAAAATCGTGACCAATTTAGATGGGGTGCATAGAGAGAAGCTGTTCCTGTTGGCAGATGGCTCAAGGAGCATGGGGAATTGATTTTAAAAAAGCTGGCAATCAATACGTGATGTGAGGAAAAGCATTTGTATATACAGAAAGCAGAGAGGATCTGCAGGGAAAGTACTTTTTACACTCATTACTGTTAGGGCAGTGCAAACAACCATAATTAAGGCTCTAAAAGGAAATTGGAAAACCAATTTGTTGGAATGTAATTTGCAGGGCTACATTGAAAGAGTTGGTGAATGGGATTGACCTGACTCTGGCTCGAAACTGGCACAGAATCAATGGGCCAAATGGCCTACTTTGTTACAATTGTTTAATTCCACAACGTTATGTTACAGCACATGCGTGAAGAGAATAGAATTCCTGTTCTTGTCCTCCGGGTACTCAGTTCTCCTCTCGAGTGGATAAGGTGTGAAACAAGGCAGAAACTTAAAGTATATTGTGGTTTAGTCCAAATTATTGAACTCTGGTCAGAGTATTGATGAAGGTGGGAAGCAATTATATATGTCATAAAATAGACCCCAGTAAGCTTTTCAGTAAAAGATGGATTCAGCTGGACTACTTTAAATACATAAATCAAAAGCTTGTAGAAACTTGTTAAATAACTGTATTGGTTCCTCTATGCATCTGGATGGCAGGGTGGCGATACATCTCTACCAAAGGAAGTGTCAGGCACAAGGCTCTCCTTCCTTCCACTAGCTTGCAGGTCACCCTTGGGCACAGTGTAGCACCTCCTTAGCGCACCTGCCCCCCCCCCAACCAATCAGGGTGATCAGGGTGATGTAACACAATTTTGATCTATGTATTATCATTCCCTACCCCCATCCTTTTCATTCTGGCATTCTTCCCCCCTCCTTTCCAGTCCTGATGAAGGGTCTCAGCCCAAAACATCGACTGTTTATTCATTTCCGTAGACGCTGCCTGACCTGCTAAGTTCCTCCAGCATTACGTGTGCGCTGCTCTGGATTTCCAGCATCTGTAGAATCTCTTGTGAGTATGTATTATCATTATTGCTTCTCATGGCTCATTATCCCAGTCTCTGAGTGTTAAATTTGCTATTTAGCTGTCGAGGCATTTTCAGGAATGCATTACAATTCATCATTGTTGCTCGCTTCCAAGAGAAAATGAGTTGCTACAGAGCTTGGGAACATCACGTGAGATGGCAGCAAGTGTTTGACCCACTCCAAGAATCAGCAAAGTTCATGGTGTCCAAAGGAAAGTAGCTAGTGAACTTTAATGTTTCTGAGAGGGTGGGGGGGGGGGTGAGAATGCAGCTCAAAAATGAACAAATTGATGGGAGAAATATGAAAGAGCTCCAGAGGCTCTTTTAGATCCCAGGAATTAACTATGATCTATTTCAACTGACAAGGAATGTACATCTTTGACATCATTGCAGTCATACAGTATTGTGCAAAAGTCTTAGGCACATACATGTAGCTAGGGTGCCTATGACTTTTGTACGGTACTGTATTTGTCAATGTGGAGCGGAGAGCAAGTTTGCAAATCTGGCTGGAGCCAAGGATATCGGGAGGGGTGTGAGACAGGTGGCAGAGAAGGAGTGCCAGAGGTAGGGGGTGGCGCAAGTGCAGACACGCTCAGCCCTGAGACACTAGGCAAGGTCAGTTGATTCCAAACAATTGGTTTATTGATCATTACAGAATGTCTCTCTGGTGCCTCCTTCTCCCTCTCCCTGCTCCCAACCATGAAAAGGTTTCAATAGGTACATTGAATGTCAGAGAAGTGTATACAGTGCACATCCTGAAATTCTTTTTCTTCACAAACATCCACGAAAACAGAGAAGTGCCCCAAAGAATGAATGACAGTTAAACATAAGAACCCCAAAGCCCCCCCAGCTCCCCTTCCCACACACAAGCAGCAGCAAGCAAAAATGCCCCCCACCCCCAAAAAAGCATCAGCACCCACCCCCCAGAGTACCCAAGCATGCAGCAAAGCATCAATAAAGACACAGACTTGCAGTACCCCAAAGACTACTCATTCACCCGATAATTCGACATACCACAGGCTCGCTCTCTCTCCCTAATAAGGGAAAAAGAGGTATCCTTGTTTCACAGCGAGACGATTCCCGTCTCCCTATCCCCTTCCCACTCTCAGTCCACAATAGAGATCCTTATCAGAATCAGGTTTATCACCACTCACTTATGTCATGAAATTTGTTTTTTTTTTGTGTCAGCAATTCAGTGCAATACATAAAATTACTACAGTACTGTGCAAAAGTTTTAGGCACCCTGGTTTTATATATATGTGCCTTGGACTTTTGCATGGTACTGTAAATAGTGGGGCCATTTCACAGCAACCTGCAGGGTAAACAAAAGGCATTGTACAACTTCCTTTCAATAATTCTGACACTAGTGCCCAATGAAATGTATGCAAAGCCTCCAAGTGGACCTCAACCTTGTCCTAGGGTTTGGAGGCTTGCGTGCCACAATGACCCTATGGTTTCTGGAGTCAGGGTCTTGTGCTTTGACTCTTGATAGGGTCACCCATGTCAAACAGGTCAAAAGGTAGAGGCTACACTCTGAGTGGTCCACCAGTCTCCAGGTTCGGGGCTCAGCCCAGTGGACCGTCGGCATTCATGTTCAGCATGTATATTGCCCAGATGGAAACTAAAGTGGTGGTGGCCTAACCCAGAGACTCACAGAAATCTCTGGTTATCCAAGTGCTGGACTGTCCATATACTGGACTGCACAGCTCAAAAGTAAGATCAGACAAGAAAAGTTCCTCAAAGGGTCATCTACGTTTTCTCCCACTCCACCACCACTTTTCAAAGAATTGCCTTTTTTCAGCCAAGGACTTTGTAGATTCAAAGGTGTAACATGGTTCTACAGGCTGGTACATCTCTTAAGCACCTTGCAGTGAATTAGCTCTTCTTGCTGATAGGAAGTAATTAGACCCGCAATCCTAAATTATACAAATCAGTCATAAAGAAATAGAACCAAGTTATCTCGGATAGAGAAGATTATTAGGAGAGTCTAGGATCCAAGAGCACAGCCTCAGAATAAAACTGAGATGAGGAGGAATTTAGATTATGAAGACACGCAGTCCTCTTTTATTGTCATTTAGTAATGCATGCATTAAGAAATGATACAATATTTCCTCCGGTGTGATATCACAAAACACAGGACAGACCAAGACTGAAAAAATTGACAAAACCACATAATTATAACATATAGTTACAACAGTGCAACAATACCATAACTTGATGAAGAAGTCCATGAGCACAGTAAAAAAGTTCAAAGTCTCTCAAATGTCCCACATCTCATGCAGATGGGAGAAGGAAGAAAAACTCTCCCTGCCATACCTGACCACGGTCCGACTCTGAGTCATCCGAAAACTTCGAGCTCTGATCAGCTCTCCGACATCGAGTACTGAGCGCCATCTCTGTCCGAACGATTCAACCTCCTTCTCGGTCGCCAAAAGCAGGCAAGGCCGGGGATTTTGAGCCTTCCCTCCAGAAGATTCCCGACCGCACAGTAACGACAGCAGCGAACGAGTTTTCAGAGATTTCTCCAGATGTTCCTCTGTGCTTTCACGTCCATTCTCCATCAAATCAGAATTGTCCACGTCCCCTATTTAACAGATACGACATCATTTTTCACCGGAGGGCTGCGCACGCACGGCGTGCTGCTCTCTCTCCTCCCATCAAATTTCTTCATCCAGAGAGTAGTGAATCTGCAGAATTCATTGCCACAGAAGACTGTGTAGGCCAAGTCATTAGACGTATTTAAGGTGGAGCTTGAGAGGCTCTTCATTGGTAAAAAGGGTTTAACGGTTCAGGAAAAAGGTGGCGTAGGAGACTGAAGAAAGATCAGTCATAATTAAATGGCAGAGCAGACTCAATGAGCCAAATGACTTAATTTTGTTCCTCTGTCTTATGGTCTTATCTGCTCTGGATTCCCAATATTTTCAGCATTTAAAATAATTTACAGCACTGAAGTATTTTGGTTCTCACTACATTCGAGCACAGCTCATTTTACGTCTTGTAAACAGTTAAATGAGATTTTGTTCAAATAATTTACTAATTTACCATAAGCAAATAGCTACGGCTGGAATAAATTGGGAGCTTGACTGGAGCTGTAGATTTTTAAAGCTCTGTTTTCATCTCAGCAGCTGGTAACATGTTTCTATTGGTGCAAGGAGTTCATTCTCATTTCATGGCTCGTTCTAATGCATCCATTCACATATATTTTCAACAAGCCTTAACTCTAAAAGAAATTTCTTCATGATGCTATTGTTACTGCTAATGAAATACTGTCTATAGTTATAAGCAATGCAATTCTGAATGCATTGAAATATATTAGCACACTTACACAGAAATCAACTCCAGAGAGAGTCATTATTCAAATATCAGAGCATCGCATCCCTCACATTCCTTTCAGATAGCATTCTGCAAAATCTGAATTTAAAAGTACTACTTCTGTTTAAATAGATCACCTATCACCTAGGACATGCCCTCTTCTCATGCCATCAGATTTCTGAACGGACATTGAACCTATGAACACTATCTCACCACATTTTTAAAAATTTTCCACTGCTTATTTAACTTACCTATTTTATAATGTTATATATATAAATAAAACACACACACACATATATTTAGACATATTCATATATATGCACACATATATACATACTATATACATACACACACACACACACACATTTGCAGCGCTGGAGGCTCATGGTAGGAAGAGAGTTTCTCTTCCTTATACTGTCTGCATGAGGTGATGGGACTTTCAAGAGACTTTGAGACTTTTTTTTTACCGTGCCCATGGTCTGTTCTTTATCACATGCAACTTTGTCACTTGGTGTGAGCAGAATTATCTGCAGCTTAATGTGAAAAAGACTAAGGAGCTGGTGGTAGACCTGAGGAGAGCTAAGGTACCAGTGACCCCTGTTTCCATCCAGGGGGTCAGTGTGGACATGGTAGAGGATTACAGATACCTGGGGATATGAATTGACAATAAACTGGACTGGTCAAAGAACACTGAGGCTGTCTACAAGAAGGGTCAGAGCCATCTCTATTTCCTGAGGAGACTGAGGTCCTTTAACATCTGCCAGACGTTGCTGAGGATGTTCTACGAGTCTATGGTGGCCAGTGCTATCATGTTTGCTGTTGTGTGCTGGGGCAGCAGGCTGAGGGTAGCAGACACCAACAGAATCAACAAACTCATTCGTAAGGCCAGTGATGTTGTGGGGATGGAACTGGACTCTCTCACGGTGGTGTCTGAAAAGAGGATGCTGTCTAAGTTGCATGCCATCTTGGTCAATGTCTCCCATCCACTACATAATGTACTGGGTGGGCACAGGAGTACATTCAGCCAGAGACTCGTTCCACCGAGATGCAGCACAGAGCGACGTGGGAAGTCATTCCTGCCTGTGGCCATCAAACTTTGCAACTCCTCCCTTGGAGGGTCAGACACCCTGAGCCGATAGGCTGGTCCTGGACTTACTTCATAATTTACTGGCATAATTTACATACTAATATTTAACTATTTATGGTTCTATTACTATTTATGGTTCTATTACTATTTATTATTTATGGTGCAACTGTAATGAAAATCAATTTCCCCCGGGATCAACAAAGTATGACTATGACTATGACTATCAAATTACGGTATTGCTTTGCACAGTTGTAACTATGTGTTACAATTATGTGGTTTTTGTCAGTTTTTCAGTCTTGGGTTGTCTTGTGTTTCTGAGATATCATTCTGGAGGAACATTGTATCATTTCTTTATGCATGCATTACTAAATGACACTAAAAGAGGACTGCGTGTCCTCATAATCTAATTTAATCTAATATATTTAGACATATTCATATATAAACATATATATACATACTATATACAGTACATATGTGTATGTGTGTGTGTATATATATAATCATATATATATATACACACACAAGCAGATATTTGCTGTAATTTAAAGTTATTATTATGCATTGCATTGTACTGCTACTGCATAACAACAAATTTCACAACATATGCTGGTGATCTGATACTGAGAATTGGAGATTCGTTGTCTCTCACTACCAGATTCCCTCTTGGTATCGCATTGATTTGTGAACAATAGCTTTCGTGTATAGCTTAAGTCAGTGCCGGAAAAAGAACAGAGTATGTTATGTTATTTACCTGGTCCACTGCAGAGTATGGTGCTCCTGAATACTTGTTCCTTGGGCAGACACTGCACCAGTATCCCCAGTATCTTTCTCAAACTAACTCAAAGTCTAAAGGCAAAAAATTGCACTTTAGCCATTAAGCACTGTCAGCCTCTTAAGTAGCATCATCTTACTTACTCACAAAGCCACTAGCCGATAATTACAGTTATAACCATACATTAAAGGGTCAAATACATATTCTGTCTGGCTCCTTAATTTCATTCCTGCCGTCCCTTGCACATTTAGCTTGACTCCGTTCTTTTGAATAGGTTTGCCGAACTTTAATAAAATAGTGAAGGCAAGCAGTTCAGCAATTTTTTTTCAATTTCAAATTACACTGCTTTTAGTTAACTCATGTCAAATGGTTTCAAGTGAATTTATTTCATTAATTAGATTTTTAAGAATCGCCAAAATTTCTTTCATGTGTTTCTAATTACCCTTCTTCTGTTCAAACTTCAAAGTAAATTTATAAACATGGAAACCCTATAGCATACAGGCCCTTCAGCCCACAATGCTGTGCCAAACACATACTTTCTTTAGAAATTACCTAGGGTTAACCATTGCCCTCTATTTTTCTAAGCTCCATGTATTATCAAAGTATGTATATTTTACTATAAACTACCAGATTAATTTTCTTATCGTTATTTATGAGAAATAATGAAAAATGAATTTTATACAAAACTGTGCATAAACAAAGACTGACAATCAATTATGAAAGACAAAATGCACGAATAAAAGAATACTGAGAACTTGAATTGTAAAAAAAAATCCTTGAAAGTGAGTCTAGAGGTCATAGGCGCAGTTGAGAGTGGTGGCGATTGAAACTATCAATGCTGATTCAGGAGCCTGATGGTTGCAGCGTAATAACTGTTCCTGAACCTGGTGGTGTGGGACCTAGGGCCCCTGTACCTCCTGCTCAATGATCGTAGCAAGAAGAAGACACGGCCTGCTTTGACGATGGATGCGACTCTCTCGTGCAGCGCTCCATGTTAACGTACTCAGTGGTGGGAAGGACTTTGCCTGTGTTGGAATGGGCTGTATCTACGAATTTCTTTGGCCTTTTCCATTCCTGGACATTGGCATTTCCATAGCAGGCCATAATGCAACCAGTCAGGATATTCTCCGACATCCATCTACAGCAGTTTGATGATTTCCGTGACCTGCCAAATCTATGCTAACTTCTAAGTAGAGGTACCGTCGTGCCTTTTTTGTGATGACGCATGCTGGCTCCAGGACAGATCCTCGGATAGGTTAATGCTAAGGAATTTAAAGCTACTGACCCTCTCCAACTCCGTCCCCTGAGGAGGACTGACTCATGGATGCCTGGCTTCCTTCTCCTCTGGCTGATAATCAACTCTTTGGCTTTGCTGATGTTAAGTGAGAGGTTGTTGTCGCTGTGACATCAGAGGCATTTGGAAGCAGTGAAATAGCCTCAGACAGCCTCAGAAGGTGTCAGGCATCCATCAGGCCAGCCTGTCAGCTGGCTTCTACCTTTTGCTGCTTGCAGCCTGATTGCTAAGTATTATCCTCTCCACCTTGCATATTGATCAAGGCAGTAATGTTGGCAGAACCAAGAGCTACACGGTCTGAATCACATTAGCGAGCCGCATTGCTACCGCAAAGGCAGACTGAAAGATGTCGGCAGGATTGGTGAAATAAATCCACAGGAAATACCTGATCACAAGGCACAATTCTTAACTATCAACCAATATTAGATATGCCCCATATTGTACATCGCTCCTTTAGTAATGAAAGACAAAGAGAAAAATGTCCAAAATAACTTGCTAGTTTCCAAACATTTTGAATCCTTCAATTCCCTTCCTACATTTTTTACACCTCCCATTTCTCTACTGCATAAAACAGATGCATACTGATTTGCTAGATGCTCGACTGGAGCGATTCTTTGCATCAAAGCAATCTTCATGATGGCTATCATCTCCCTTTATCCATCCTGTTTGCAGTACTGTACTATTTTCAAACCTGGAGTGATTTTTTTGGTCTATTTCAATGAAACCCATATAATAGCTCTCTTGGTGCTTTGGATTCACCTTCAGAGATCATCTCTGAGTCAGCTTTGAAGATTTCCGGTTACACATGACTCATATATTTCAATTGCACTGCCTCATGATTAATAGTTTACTTTGGAAGGGCATTGCACGTGGCTCCCAAATCAACTTGAAATGCAACTGGTCGCCCTTGTACCGAAAACTTGTTTTACATTTTGAGTGTGTTTCTTTCACAGATTTTTTCATTTGCAACTCTCAATCCGACCATGCTTTAAACCCTGCTCAACTCACCTCATTCAATCCATGGATTACTGAGATCCTCTCCCCCAAGTAGTCTCATTCTGGGAATGTATCCTCAAAGTTCAAAGTACTTTTAATGTCAAAGTATGTAAAAAAAATCATATATCCTTGAGATTCGTCTGCTTACTGGCAGCCACAGAGCGAGAAACCTGAAAGAACCCATGATAAAAAGTGGAGGGGGAGGAGGGGGAGACAGGGAGAATTGGGGGCAGGAGAGAGAGAGGTGGGGGCGGGAGAGAGAGAGGTGGGGGTGGGGGAGAGAGAGGTGGGGTGGGAGAGGGAGAGAGTGGGTGGGGGACGGAGAGAGTGGGTGGGAGAGGGAGAGAGGGGGTGGGAGAGAGAGGGGAGAGGGAGAGACAGAGATCATACAAATCGTGCAAACAATAAAAGCAAGCAACAGCATTCAGAACAAAAGTGAATTCATCGACACGAAGCCTGGAGCAGCCGGAACAGGCCCAGAGCCTCAGCCTCAGTTCATCACAAAGTGGAGCAAAACCAAGCTTTCAGACACAAAGCCTGGGGTAGCCGGAGCAGGCTCCAGCCTCAGTGCTACAGAGAGTGGAGTAAGTGTCTCGGAGCAGGAAGCAGAACTGATTCAACCATCGCCACCGGTTCTGACACCCGGCCTTTTCAATCCATTCAGCCTGGTGTTTAAATTGTCTAAACAACAGGTCATCCCTCGCTCTAGATTCAGGTGGATGGGCTCTGAAACTCTGCTGCTCCAGCTTTTCTCGACTTTGCATTGCACCCCCATGCCTTGACCCTCGAGTCAGCCTTGTCTTCGATCGCCTCTTCATTGTTTACACCACATTGAGTACCAGCGTATTAGGGAGCCACCTCCTGCAGATGGCATCAAATCCACCACCTTCAGTATGGTGATCAATAAAGTCATAGAGTAAGACAACATGGAAGCAGGTCTTTTAACCTAAGTAGCCCATTCCGACCATAGTATCCTCCCTGCTAGTCCAAGATGCCCTCAATTGACCCATTACAATCCAATGCTGTTCTCCTCCCTGTACTCATCCAAATGCCTCTTTAAATATTACAATTGGACCCACCTCGACCACTTCCTCTGGCAGCTCATTCCAGATACTCACTACCCTCTCTGTAAAGAATTCTAATTCTCTCTCCTATCTTGTATTTGTGCCTTCTACTCTTGGACGCACAACAGTGAGACAAAAACTATTACCAATCACTTTGTCCATACCCCTGATGATTTTACAAAACTTCTGTGAGGTCACCATCATTCTCCTGCTCTCCAATGAGTAAAGATCCAGTGTGCCCAATTTCTCCCTATAGCTCAAACCTTCTAGTCCAGATAGCATCATATAGCTATATAACCATATAACAATTACAGCACGGAAACAGACCATCTCGGCCCTCCTAGTCCGTGCCGAACTCTTACTCTCGCCTAGTCCCACCGACCTGCACTCAGCCCATAAACTTCCATTCCTTTCCTGCCCATATAGCTGTCCAATTTAACTTTAAACGACAACATCCAACCTGCCTCAGTCACTTCTGCTGGAAGCTCGTTCCACACAGCTACCACTCTCTGAGTAAAGAAGTTCCCCCTCAAGTTACCCCTAAGCTTTTGCCCTTTAACTCTCAACTCATGTCCTCGTTTGAATCGCCCCCATTCTCAATGGAAAAAGCCTATCCACATCAACTCTATCTATCCCCTCATAATTTTAAATACCTCTATCAAGTCCCCCCTCAACCTTCTACGTTCCAAAAAATAAAGACCCAACTTGTTCAACCTTTCTCTGTAACTTAGATGATGAAACCCAGGTAACGTTCTAGTAAATCTTCTTTGTACTCTCTCTATTTTGTTGACATAACCCTCCATTTTTTCTATTATCCATGTGTCTATCTGCGAGTCGCTTAAATGTCCCTAATGTATCTGCTCTACCACCAACCCTGTCAGAGTGTTCCACGCGCCCAGCATTCTGTGTAAAGAACCTACCTCTGAAATCCCTCCCCCCATACTTTCCTAAAGTCTCCTTAAAATTATGCCCCCTGTTATTAGCCATTTCCATGCTGGGAAAAAGTCTCTGGCTGTGCAATCAATCTATGGACTATTAGATGTTATTCTGTTAATACTTCATCACATGATTCATTTGCACTTTCTTTATGTGTTACACTTTATTTTCTTCGTAGTTTACATGGTAGAATAATAATTTTCCTGTGAATCCTAGGTTTAAATGGGGCATTTGACAGGTAACATGGCCCTGAGAGTTTCAAGTAACTTTGAACCAGACCAGTACAAAGGGAGTGCAGAAACCCAGTGATTGGGTGGAGGGCTGGGACAAACTTCACTTAGGGAATAACGATGCCAGAAATTGCAAATGCTGGAATCCGGAGCAACAAGCAATCTGGATGAGGATGTGCACTTGTACTCCCAGACCCCTCTGTTCCACAACACTTCTTAGTGCTCTGCTGTTGACAGATTAGGTCCTACCCTGGTCTGATGGTCCAAAACGAATCATCTGAAATGTATCTCCGTTGAAATCCGTTAGCCATTCCTCGGCCCATCTCCCTAACTGATCAAAATACCTTTGTAATTCATTGTAACCTACTTCACACTAGCAACGAGACCCCCTAATTTTAATATAATCAACACACTTGCTGAGCAACACACACAAAATGCTGGAGGAACTCAGCAGGTTAGGCAGCACCTTTGGAAATGAATAAACAGTTGACGTTTTGGGCCGAGATCCTTCTTCAGGACCGAGAAGGAAGAGGGAAGATGCCAGAATAAAGAGATGGCGGGAGGGGAAGATGGATGGCTAGAATGTGATAGGTGAAGCCAGGTGGGTGGGAAAGGTCAAGGGCTGGAAAAAAAGGAATCTAATAGGAGGGGAGTGAGGACCAGAGGAGAAAGGGAAGGAGGAGGGTACCCGGAGGAAGCGACAGGCAGGTGAGGGGAGGTAAAAAGGTCAGTGGGGAGAGGTGGGGAATTTTTTTTAAGCCAGAAGGAGAAATTGATATTCATGCCATCAAGTTGGATGCTAACCAGACAGAATATAAGGTGTTGCTCCTCCACCCTGAGGGTGGCCTCACCTTGGCACAAGAGGAGGCCATGAACCGACATGTCAGAATGGGAATGGAAATCAGAATTAAACTTGCTAATTATGCTATGTGCATTCACATCCAAGTTATTTACATGAATAACGAATGACAGAGGTCCCAGCACTAACACTGGGGCAGCCCACTAGATGCAGGCCTCCAGTTGGAGAACCGACCTTCAACCATCAGTCTCTGTTTCATAGCATTAATCTAATTCTGAACTCTCCTTGCCTGTTCTCCCAGAATCCCAAGCCACCAATCTTAAAGAATCAGCCTGCCATGCAGGACTTTGTCAAATGTCTAAAGTTTATGTAGACAACAACCACAACCCTGCTCTATCTCTATTTACCTCTTCAAAAAACTCCAAGATTGTCAGACATGACCTTCCCTACATAAAACCATGTTGACTATTCCTTATCAGGGCTCAAGATTCCAAGTGACAGTATATCTTGTCTCTCAGAATTCCCTCCAGTAACTACTCTACAAATGAAGTCAGGCCCATTGACCTGCAGTTCCTTAAAATTAATATCACTATGCATTCGAAACTACCTTGAAACAATGTGGTAAAATTGAAAACGAACCAACAAAGACAAATGTAACAAGCTATTGATTCTTGGAAGAAACAAAAGGGCCAACATGATACTAAGATTTCAGACCTCATCAAAAGTGGTCAGGCATGAATGAAATCGAGTTACTGTTGAATCAGGCTATGTTTATTGTGAAAGACTACTGCTTATTTGCTTTAAATAAGACATGTACCATTTGTCAGATGCTCAGGTGCCATATTAATAACAAGAGTTTGAAGCTTTGTTGGCTCAGATGTGAGTATTGGTTATTCTATTTAGCTATTTTAATTTCAATCTTCAACCCAAATTTTACTATTTCTGTGGTGGAAAAGGACCACAGAATTATGAATAAAGTTTTGACCGGATTCCCAAGAGATTGAACTTGAAAATTATCTCAGGAGAAATCACTCTTTCATTCATTTTGCAAGCCTTCTGTATACCGACTTTTACAAAGTAATTGCATCCCTCAGTCATAACAGATGCTGCTTGATAAGAGCTATACCCTAAGAAATCAATTGTGACAAAATAACAAATAACGTGCTGAGTGTGAACAATTCTGGTCCCGAGCCCTCTGTGGTACACTCAGGCACAGGATTCACTTAGTCTGGGGGGAGGGGGAGTCAGCATGGCATGATGTGTGGGAGATCCAGTCTCACAAATTTGACCCAACTTTTAGAAGTAACACTAATGATTGATGAGGGTAGAGCAGTGGACAATGATTATGTTCAAAGTAAATAAATTACCAAAGCACATACATAGAACATAGAATAGTACAGCACAGTACAGGCCCTTCGGCCCACAATGTTGTGCCGACCCTCAAACCCTGCCTCCCATATAAGCCCCCACCTTAAATTTTACCATATACCTGTCTAATTTCTCCATATACATGTCACAATATACTACCCGGAGATTAATTCTTTGCTGAAATTCACAGCAGATACAAAGAAACACAATCGGATCAATGAAAAATCACACACAAGGATAGATAATCAACCAATATGCAAAAGTTGACAAATGGTGCAAATACAAAAGGAAAACAATAATAATAATAATAATAATAATAATAATAAATAGAGAACTTGAGTGGTAGAGTTTTTGAAAGTGAGTCCATAGATTGTGGAATCAGTTCAGTGTTGGGGTAAGTGAAGTTATCCACTCTGGTTCAGGAGCCTGATGGTTGAGGGGTAATGACTATTACTGAAACCAGTGGTGTGGCACCCAAGGATCTTGTACCTCATTCCAAACAGCAGCAGAGAAGAGAGCATGACCTGGAGGGTGAGAGTCTTTGCTGATGGATGCTGCTTTCCTGTGACAGTGCTCCTTATATATGTTTCACAATAATGGGGAGGGCTTTTCCTCTGATGGACTGGGCTGTAACCACTACTTTTTGTAAGCTTTCCATTCATGGGCAGCGGTGTTTCCATGATGCAGCCAGTCAGTATACTTTCCACTGCGCACCTATAGAAGTTTGTCAAGGTTTTAGATAACATGCTGGATTTTCACAAATTTCTCAGAAAGCAGAGGCACTGCTATGCTTTCTTTATAAGGGCACTTAACATACTGGTCCCAGGAAATAACAGCAGCTGAGAGATTTGAAGTTACTGACCCTCTCCGCCACTGTTTCCCCCCAACGCAGTCAATAATCAGCACTTTGATTTTACTGTGGTTGAATTAGTGGTTGTTGTAGCACCATTCAGCCAGATTTTCACTCTCCTTCCTATATGCCAATTTATCACCTTATTTGATTTGGTCAACAACCGCAGTGTCAACAGCAAGCTACACAGACCATTTGGCAAGGTCTCTCATGGTAGGCTGTTTCAGGAGATTGAAGCACCTGGGATCCATGGTGAATGGGTTTATTGGGTAAAGAATTGGCAATGCCATATAAAACAGAGGGTAGCGGTGGAGGACTGCTTCTCTGACTGGCAGATTGTGGCCAGCAGGTTCAATGCTGAGACTTGTTCATACACATGAATTGAATGAAACTGTAGGTGGCTTGATTATACGCTTACAGATAACATGAAAATTAGAGAAGTTGTGGGTGGAGAGGAAAGTTATCAAAGGATACAGATTAGTTGGAAATTTAGACAGGGAAATAGCAAATGGAGTTCAATCCAGCTCAGTGTAAATAATAGCACTTAGGGAGGACAAATGCAAGAGGTAAATGCACAGTAAATGGTTAGGATGGTGTACAGAAGGATTCTGGGGTGCAAATGCATAGCTCCCTGAAAGTGGCAACACAAGTTCAAAGTAGATGTATTATCAAATGTATATGTCACCATATAGAAAGATAGAAAACCTACGGCACAATACAGGCCCTTCAGCCCACAATGCTGTGCCAAGTGTGTACTTACTTTAGAAATTACCTAGGGTTACCGATTTTTCTGAGCTCCATGTACCTATTCAAAGAGTCTCTTAAAAGACCCTATTATATCTGCCTCCACCACCATCGCCAGCAGCCCATTCCATGTAGTCACCACTCTGCATAAAAAACCTATCCTGACATCTCCCCTGTACCTATTTCCAAGCACCTTAAAACTGTGCCCTCTCGTGTTAGCCATTTCAGCCCTGGGAAAAAGCCTCTGACTATCCACATGATCAATGCCTCTCCTCATCTTATACAGCTCTATCAGGTCACCTCTCATCCTCCATTGCTCCAAGGAGAAAAGGCCAAGTTCACTCAACCTATTCTCACAGGACATGCTCCCCAATCCAGGCAACAGCCTTGTAAATTTCCTCTGCACCCTGTCTATAGTTTCCACGTCCTTCCTGTAGTGAGGTGACCAGAACTGAGCACAGTACTGCAAATGGGGTCTGACCAAGGTCCTATATAGCTGTAACATTACCTCTCGGCTCTTGAACTCAATCCCATGCTGAGATTAATTTTCCTGCAGGCAATAACAGTAAGTAAAAGAAACACAATAGAATCAATGAAAGACCATACCCAACAGGGCAGACAAGCAATGTGCAAAAGAAAAAAATACACAACAGTACAAATACACAAAGATAGAGAAAAAAATAATAATAGATAAATAAGCAATAAATAACGAGAACATGAGAAGTTGAAAGTTTAGTTCAGTGATGGGGTGAGTGAATTTATCCCCTCTGGTTCAAAAACCGAATGGTTGAGAGGTAATAACTTCCTGAACCTGGTGGTGCAGGTCCTGAGGCTCCAGTACCTGCTTCATGGCCTGGCTGGTGGGGGGTCCTTGATGATGTTTGCTGCTTTCCTGCAACAATACTCCGTGTAGATGTGCTCAATGGTATGGAGTGTTTTACCTGTGATGGGCTGGGCCGTATCCACTGCTTTTTGTAGGCTTTTCCCTACAAGGGCATTGGTGTTTGTATACCAGGCCATGATGCAACCAGTCAACATACTCTCCGTCATGTCTGTAGAAGTTTGTCGAAGTTTTAGATGAAATGCCAAATCTTCACAAACTTTTAAGAAAGTAGAGGTGCCACTGTGGTTTCTTTGTAATGGCACTTACAGTATGTGCTGGATCCAGGACAGATCCCTGAATGGGGTGGTAAAGACATTCAAATGTTGGGAGGTCATGTTGCAGCTGTATAACATTTTGGTTAGGATACCTTTTTGTGCAGTTCTGGTCATCAGATACAGGAAGATGCGAAGGTTAACAAATTTCACGACACATGCTGGTGATAATAAACCTGATTCTGATTCTTAGGAGAAGGTGAAGAAGGGTAAAACCAGGATGTTGCCTAGATTAGCTATAAGAGATTAGGACAAACTTGGATCGTTTCTGCTGGAGTGTCAAATGCTGAGGGGCAACCAAAAGAAGTATATAAAATTGTGAGAACCATAGATAAGGTATATAATCAGAGAATACAGTCAAGATGGAAAGATCTAATACCAGAGGGCAAAGATATAGGTAAACACAAAATACTCTGCAAATGCTGGGGTCAAAGTAACACTCACAACACGCTGGAGGAACTCAGCAGGTCGGGCAGCATCTGTGGAAACGATCAGTCAATGTTTCGGGCCGGAATCCTTGGTCAGGACTGAAGAGGGAAGGGGCAGAGGCCCTATAAAGAAGGTCGGGGGGGGAGGGTGGGAAGGAGAAGGCTGGTAGGTATCAGGTGAAAAATCAGTAAGGGGAAAGATAAAGGGGTGGAGGAGGGAAAGCAGGGAGGTGATAGGCAGGAAAGGTGAAGAAGGAACAGGGGAAAACACAATGGGTAGTAGAAGGAGGTGGAACCATGAGGGAGGTGATAGACAGCTGGGGGAGGGGACAGAATGAAATAGGGATAGGGGAAGGGAAGGGGTGGGAATTACTGGAAGTTGGAGAATTCTATGTTCATACCAAGGGGCTGGAGACTACCTAGACGGTATATGAGATGTTGCTCCTCCAACCTGAGTTTCGCCTCATCATTGCAGTAGAGGAGGCCATGTATGGACATATCTGAATGGGAATGTGAAGTAGAGTTAAAGTGGGTGGCTACCAGGAGATCCTGTCTGTCGTGGCGGA
Source organism: Mobula hypostoma (assembly GCF_963921235.1). Lineage (NCBI taxonomy): Eukaryota > Metazoa > Chordata > Chondrichthyes > Myliobatiformes > Myliobatidae > Mobula > Mobula hypostoma. The sequence continues at coordinate 14,871,705 of NC_086123.1, forward strand.
CGGAGCAGAGGTGCTCGACGAAGCGGTCCCCCAATCTGCGTCTGGTCTCACCGATGTAGAGGAGGCCGCACCAGGAGCACTGGATGCAATAGATGACCCCAACAGACTCACAAGTGAAGTGTTGTCTCACCTGGAAGGACTGTTTGGGGCCCTGAATGGTGGCAAGAGAGGAGGTATAGGGACAGGTGTAGCACTTACGCTTACAGGGATAAGTGCCAGGTGGGAGATCCGTGGGGAGGGACGTGTGGACCAGGGAGTCACGGAGGGACCGATCCCTGCCGAAAGCGGAGAGGGGTGGAGAGGGAAAGATGTGCTTAGTGGTGGGGTCCTGTTGAAGGTGGCGGAAGTTGCGGAGGATAATGTGCTGGATCCAGAGGCTGGTGGGGTGGTAGGTGAGAACAAGGGGAACTCTGTCCCTGTTGTGGTGGCGGGAGGATGGGGTGAGGGCCCAAGTGCGGGAAATGGAGGAGATGCGGGTGAGGGCATCATTGAAGATATAGGTGATGGGGTAAAGTTAAAAGGAGACCTGCAAAGTTTTTTTCCTAAACACAGAGAGTGGTAAGTGCTAGATGTACTGCCAAGGAGATGGTAGAAGCAGATGTGACATTTTGGAGACAGGCAAGTGAACAGTCAGAGACAGGCCAAGTACATAGTTTAGATGATGGGCCACAGGGCTTGTTTCCATGCTGAAGTTCTATATTATAAGCTAAGTAACATAGAAAACATTATTATTCAGGGAAACCCAGAAAGAATTCAACTTTGCAATTTATCTAAAGAACAATATTTTGGACTGGCCAATTAATAAGGAATTAAGGCAGATCAGGTGAAGTATCTTTTAAGGACCACAAGTCTTGCAAACTTCTTCGAACACAGTGAAAGCAGAAGCTTTGAATATTTTTAAGACAGAAAGGTTACCAGAACAGACAGCAATGTATAGTTGAGTTATAATCAGCCACAATTTTATTAAATGGAGGAGCAGGCTCAAAGGATCAAGTTGCTTAATCCTGCCCATAGTTTGTACATCTACCAATTCATAACTTAAATAAACAATAGTTGCTCATCGGTAAATCCGAACAAATACATGGAAATTTAATTATCAGTTCGCCTCAAAGTCATTTTGAAAAAAAATAGATGAATCCTCCCAAAATGAAAATAATACTTAACTGGTGGAAAATAGAAGTGAAATCTTCTTTCTACCAATGGTAAATTGTGCAAACCCTCACAATCAGAATGTAGGGATGTGGTTGCAACTGTTCAAGCAAAAGAGTCACAGGCCTAGGCTTCTGATGCAATTTGCAACTCAATAAAAAAAACACAATTCAATCGATATGCAAATTGTCTCACATTTTTTCTGCAACCAACCTACCCTGGAGGTAAGTTATAGTAGCAAATCTGTGAGAAGTAGGAGGAAACGCAATCGCTCCGGGGTGGGTGAAGCAAGAAGAAAACAGACATGCTCTGTACAGTCCTGGAGAAAACATGCAAACTCGTCAGCCAGCCAAAATCAGGATTAAATTTGGGTCAACTGAACCGTACAGCAATCAGTACTTATTCAGTGCCAACTCCTTCATGGTTTTGATTTTCAAACCATTCATTCTTTTGATTTGCACATTTTCTGTGATTTCAAATTCAGTAGTGTTGCTATATTATTTAGACAATTAACAAGTGGTGGTCAAATACTAACAAGGGACCCCCATTACTACATATGACAGATGTATTACATGTGCAAACAGAGAGAGTATTTTTGAAACATACCACTAGTTTCAAATGAAATACAATCCACTATCAATAGAACCTACAGAGTATGAAGCTTACATTTCTATGGCCTAGGCAGACTTCAGGCACTTTCTATGTAACATCTGACAGGAAAACTCAGAAAATTAAGAATGGTGCAATAATCTACTGCTTTAGAAATCTTTATCTACAACCACTAGTTTTAAAGAAGACATTTAGTACTGTCAGGCAGTCTCAACTGATGAATGTATACTTGTCTTTCTAGTAGATCTACTTCAAAAATTAATTGCTTTTAACAGCTCCTTTGCTGTCACTAATTACAATAAAATGATGCAGCAAGTGAGAAAAGGCCCTTGCATGTGCAAATAAAACTTCTTCAGAAGTCTTATAAACTTCCAAGTGTATCAGTTAAAGTAACACAAGTCAAGCTTTTGTATTGTTCACATGTCCTTGTGTGTTAACCCCATTCAACATTCAGTGCAGTCTTCCAGCCTCCAGGAGGTGGTGGATGTAGAGAAGGTGGTAACTCATGGACTGCATGATATCCCGGAGGTAGCCAATACATAACAGGCACATCGTCATCTTTTTCCTCTTCCAGATCACTGTAATAAAATATGACATAATATTGTAATATTCATGTTACTACAATATACAACAAATTCTCAAGTAAAGAATAGTCATGATATCACAGTGCAGTAGAAGAAAGATCAGTAATGGGATGCACCACTGGTTGGTCTTGGTAGTGCAATATTCAGTAGCATTCAATTTAAGTAATTTTAACTTCAGAACTTCATATTAATATTGCACTTCAGGGTAACATTTAAAAAATCCCAACAAGAGAGTGAAAATCATCTTTAAATTAACATTTCAGACAAATAAAACTTGTTAAGACAATTTGCCAGTTTAAGATTGTGGCAATGCATTTCATTCACGGGCTCCTTCATCAGTATTTGGGCCTGTGTATACTCTGAAATGTGTTGTAACCAATGTTTCAGCAAAGCACAGAGCAAGGGATGTAGTGAGTATTTTAAACTAGACAAGGAATCAAAGTTGCAAAGATGTGGTATATCAAAGATTAGAGGCTAAGAGAGTACATATTAATGAAAGAAAGAAAAAGGGCAGCACTGTAGCATACTGGTTAACATAATGCTTTGGAATACCAGCGACCCAGGTGCAATTCTCACTGCAGTCTATAAGGAACGTTCTCCCTGTGACTGTGCGGGTTTTTCTTTGGGTGCTCCAGCTTCCTCCCAGGGTCCAAGACTGTGGTTAGTAAGTTAGTAGGTAAAGACCTATGGTTAGTAGGTTAATTGGTCATGCAAGTTGTCCCACGATTAGGCTAGCGTTAAATTGGGGGATTGCTGGGCAACGTGGCTAAAAGGGTTGGAAGACCCTTTTCTGTGCTGTATCTCAATAAATAAAAACTGACAGGAAAACATGAAGCCATAGCCAAACCTACATGAACATCAGACTAGAGGTTACAGAAAAATAAGAACAAAACTAAAGGCTCTGCACCTGAAGATTTGCAGCATTTGAATTCATGTTCAAGTTCCAAGTTACAGGCATAGGCATAGGCATACAGTATATATTGAGGATATAAATGCAATGACAGCATTTACAGCAGCAGATCTCAGGTGCTTTTGGGACTTTTCAGCAGGTTGCAATCAGGGTGAGAGGTCAGTTGTTGGCGAGGCAGTGCATGGTATAAAAAGAGCTCAGGGCCTTTGGAGCCTTTCACACCAAAAGGCATAATAAATCAGCCATGATGAAATGGCAGAGCAGACTTGATGGGTCAAATGGCCTGATTCTGCTCCTATGTCTTATGGTCTTATAACTAAACTAGACAACGGGGTGACCTGTTGGGGCACCCTTTGAGAGAAGGGTAGTGCAGTCTGATGTGACCAAAATGAACATTAAATTTCTGGTTTATCTGCCACCCTTGTGCCTCTCGTTGTCATTCTGGAGATGTGCACTCCTTTCATCCCCCATCTCTTCATCTCTTCTGCTATTTGTTGTTTGTCTCTGATCCTGGAGACATGCATGCCTCTCCTCCTCTGTCTCTTCTTCTCTCATCCTTTTTTTTATCCTGAGTCTTTGATCCTGGAGTCGTGCGGTCTTGGCTCATCCGATTCTTGTTCTCTCCCTCCCCTTGCCGCTTCCCGACGACTTTTGGCGTCATCTCTTGACCATAATGTCTCCCTTCCCTTTCCACGCAGCATAATTGGGCTGACCTTTTTTTTAACCCTAATGCTGGATAGAAGAAACGAAGCAGTAACACCAAAAGATGATTATTCTTGATGGTGTGGTTAGCGCTCTCCTAAATGGACGTGATACAGTCACTGCTGACCTTTGACTGCAGCAAAGGGTTTTACGGGCGTCTCGAAGTACGTCATTACAATAAGTTTTAATTATCTCTTATTGATGGGTGGCAGTTAGATCTGTCCCAATCCTGCACATGCTGATGGTGATTAGCAGAATGCGTCCCCTGGAAATAGAGCTGCCCTGCCCTTTTGCTCCAGTAGGTGTCACTGCTGAGGCTGGCCGTGCACACGCGTCGGGCTGTCACGTACCGATTTCCATGATGGTGGATTGGCTGTCGGCTGAAAGCGAGCCTGTTGATTTTTGTGAATGAGCAATTTTATACGAATACATAATCCTGAACTTTGCCTACATTCTGTAAGCGCATCTTAATTCGATTTAGCCAAAAAAAGTGCCGCTGTAATGCACTGTTTGCGCTAATTGGAGGTCACAAACAGACAGACAGAGCATGAGAGTTTTAGTAGTGTATAGATTGTATGCAGTTAAAAACAGCAGTGCAACTAAACACCAAAGAAATGAGAGGTAACAAACACTAGTTCTTAAAACTGAGAGATGAATACAAAATATATTCAATTCTATATTTATTTGTACATCAGCACTTCACAGCTAACTAAGTGCTTTGAAACACAACCATTCATCTTGTTGGACATGTGGCAGCCACAACATACTTAAAACTGATCCTTGTGGGATTATGCTCAGCACTAGGTACACTGTGTAAGCACAAACCAGTGTAACTCGAAATAAGCACAGAGAAGTGATTCATCGAAATGCAGATCCACAAGCAATCAACGTGGCCATAATGGATAATTAATATCAAATTTAAATTCACACACCACTAAAACCAGATTATGAACATCTAAAAATTCAGGATGAGAACTAAATAAATTACCGTAGACACAGATAAGCGAGCTGCTAGGAATGATTGAGTTCATCGCTCTTATTTCAAGCTTGCATCATTTGCAAAATTATGGTGGGAGCGGGGAACGACGCAACCAAAGAAAGAAAAAATAGGTAGACATTGCATAAGTTGAACAAGTGTTTCATGAAGAAGTCAGACTCATTTTTAAGTTTACGAATCCTAATCAATTTGTTTGTCCTTTTAGCTACCCAGCAAAAAAAAATTGTTGAATAAATAATTTGTCCACTGAGGATAGTAATGTCGCATAACCAGTTTGAATTTCAATTTTTTTTGCCTGAACAATTAAATTTTCAGTTCAGCGATAGAAATCAATTTTATTGATTAGATAACAGAACTAATTAAACCCTTATGATGCCTCTCATCCAAGTTTTCAAAAAAAAAGTGCTTGCTTCACATGGTCAAAACAGTATCATTAAACATGTCAGAGTAATGGGAATCTTATTTGTATAGCATGAGCAATTGTTGTTGTTAAGAGACAGAGGTTATGTTGATAAATACAAGAAATTCTGCAGATGCTGGAATTCCAAAGCAATGCACACAAAAATGCTGAAGGAACTCAGGAGGTCGGGCAGCGACTATGGAAATGAATAAACAGTCGATGTTTCGGCTGAGAAAGGTCCTGAAAAGGGCTGCCAACATTGTGTGTGTGTTTCGGCAGAGCTTACAATGAAATTGCATTTCACACTCTTTAGTGCAATAAATGGGAGCTATACATAGTGCTAATACATTAGTTTCTCCCACATAAGTATAGAATATTACAAATGCTTTAATACCTCTTGAACCTCAATGACCAGGATCCATCAATAATTATTTTTTCCAGATCTTAAGTGTTAAGTACAAGTTAGAAAGATCCAAAAACACAAACAACATATTAGACTTCAGGCCAGATATTGAATGTGATCCCTCGCCTAGGTAAGTAATCAGAGGATTACCAAGATCCTCCACTATTCCGAAATAACAAAGCACTAAATTACATAACAATGCCAAGCAAATTATGATTGTTTCAGCAGAACATGTTGCACAAGACAGCTCTTCTGCAATGCTCTGTATGTCATTTCTCTAAGGCAACTCCCAAATCTAAAGATCTTTAAAATAGAAATGTAATAGGGGTGTTTCCACCTATTTTTGATATTGTACAGTGATAAGTGTATAACATCATTAACTTTAGTGAAGAATATTACAACTTCACATCTTAAAGGCTGTATTTTAAGCCAGTTTCCCTGGATGCCATCCAAAAAGACAATCTAAAAGTCTACAAAATAGATAATCCCTCACACAAGTCAAAAGTAATACTTCAAACATCATATTTACATTTAATGTTCTTCAATTGGAATTCAAGTATTTTTAGAAAAGACTAATTATGGATTTTAGTAAGGTGCTCAACAAGGAAAGTCCATGAAAGTCAGGAGGCATGTGATGATTCAGGAAAACCCAGCTATATGGATACAGAATTGGCTTGCCTACAGAAGGCAGGGGTTGGCAGCAGATAGAGTGTAATTTATTCTGCCTGGAGATTGGTGACCACTAGTGTTCCACAGTTATCTGTCTAGGACGCCTGCTCTTTGTAATTTTTATAAATGACTTAGATGAGGAAGTGGGAGGGTGGGTTAGTAAGTTCACAGATGGCACAAAGGTTGGTGATGTTGTGGATAGTGTAGAAGGTTGTCACAGGTTTTAATGGGACATTGATAGGATGCAGAGGTGAATTGAGAAGTGGCAGACAGAGTTTAACCCAGAAAAGTCTGAAATAAAACATATTGGATTGTCAACTTGAAGGCAGAATATGGGGTTAATGGCAGGATTCTTAGAAGTGTGAAGGAAGGAGAATCAGAATTAGTATCGCCCAGCTGATCCAAGGTTGAATGAAGAGTCAGTGAGATTGCATCTGATGACCCACTGAGGCGATATGCAAATTGCAGCAGGTCCAGCTCCTGGCTTCAACATCAATTGATTCTAGCCATGACCAAACTCTCAAAGCATTTCATCATAGTGGATGCGATGGATGATAGACCTTGAGGCAGTTCACTCTGTTCTTCTTGGGCACTGGTATGATTATTGCACTTTTGAAGCAGGTGGGAACCTGACTGCAGCAGTGAGAGATTGAAGATGTCCTTGAACATACCCACCAGTTGGTTGGCACAAGTATTCAGAGCCCTACCTGGTACACCATCAAGGCCATGTGATCACCCTCTTGAAAGATTTCTAATGCCAGCCTTCGAGACAGAGATCACAAAGTCACCCTGTAGTCAATGGACATGGACCCCAAGATCCTTCAGTAAGCAGCATAATTTTAAGACATTAAAAAAATCAATCGGTACACACAGTCGATGAACCTCAGATGGCAAACTCTGGTCGCGAGTGCAGTTTCCCTTAAAGAAAGTGATGGCAGAGACACTGTGCCGGTCTATTGGTCCGATTGAAATGCAGAGGCTTTAGACTTGCCCTCCCAACTGTCCTGTGAATGTACAACCTCTGGAAAATGAAATTGAAGACATCAAAGCAAAATTGCCGTACCAGAGGCACATCAGGAAACATGGCTCACACCTGTCCTTTCGGACACAGTGTTGCAGCTCGATGGCTTCACCATTCTGCGCAAAGATAGGACAGCTCAGTCTTTTAAAAGCAGAGGAGGTGGAGTATGCTTTATGATCAACTCATTGTGGTGCAGAAACGTGGCAGTTCTGATTCTGTTCGGCTCACTCAACCTGGAACATCAAGCAGTCAAATGTCGTCCATTCAATCTGCCCAGGAAGTTTTCCACCATCATCCTGGTAGCAGTGTGTATTCCACCCTAACTCAATGTCAGGTAGGTTCTGAAGGAGCTGAGCAACATATTCGGCAGGCGTGAATCCGCACACTCTGAATGTCTTCCCTATCATTGCAGGAGATTTCAACCAGGTCAGCTTCAAAAAGTTTCTGAACAACTATCACCAACATATCACCTGTGCGATCAGAGGAGCCAACACACTTTATCACTGTTATACTATCATCAAGAACACTTACTAAGCCATCCTGTGCCCACATTTTGCAAAATCTGATCACCTGGATGTACTCCATATAAGGTGGAGACTAAAGGCCATAGCACCAGTGGTGAAGACCAAGGAGGAATGGTCAAGGGAGGTGGGAGACTGCTTACAGGAGTGCTTTGACTTGGTGAATTGGACCATATTCAGCTGCTGTGCAAATTCAGAGCATGGTTAAGATGGCATATTGACTGTTGGCCTTCATTAGTCATGGGATTAAATTCAACAGCCCCAAGGTAACGTTGCAGATCTGTAAGCCTCTGGTTATACCACACTTGGAGTACTGTGTTCAGTCTGGTCACCTCATATAGGAAGAATGTGAAAGCTTTGAAGGAGATACATGGGAAATTTACCAGGATGCTGCTTGGAATACAAAACATTTCTTCTGAGGAAGGGTTGAGCGACCTAGGGCTTTTCAGTTTAGAGCAAAGGAGGATGGAAGGTGACTTGACAGAGGTGTATAAGATGATAACAGGCATTGATAGAATGGACAGCCAGCACCTTTTTTCGCCAGAGTGGAAATAGCTAATACAAGAGGGCATAATTTTAAAGTGTTTGGAAGAAAGTAGAGCAGAGTGTCAGAGTTACACAGAAAGTGGTAAGTGCAAGGAACACAAACAACAGGAATTCTGCAGATGCTGGAAATTCAAGCAACATACATCAAAGTTGCTGGTGAACGCAGCAGGCCAGGCAGCATCTATAGGAAGAGGTGCAGTCGACGTTTCAGGCCGAGACCCTTCGTCAGGACTAACTGAAGGAAGAGTGAGTAAGGGATTTGAAAGCTGGAGGGGGAGGGGGAGATGCAAAATGATAGAAGACAGGAGGGGGAGGGATAGAGCCGAGAGCTGGACAGGTGATAGGCAAAAGGGGATACGAGAGGATCATGGGTCAGGAGGTCCGGGAAGAAAGACAAGGGGGGGGGTGACCCAGAGGATGGGCAAGAGGTATATTCAGAGGGACAGAGGGAGAAAAAGGAGAGTGAGAGAAAGAATGTGTGCACAAAAATAAGTAACAGATGGGGTACGAGGGGGAGGTGAAGCAGGATCTCCCAGTGGCCACACATTTTAATTCCACATCCCATTCCCATTCTGACATGTCTATCCACTTCCTCCTCTACTGTAAAGATGAAGCCACACTCAGGTTGGAGGAACAACACCTTATATTCCGTCTGGGTAGCCTCCAACCTGATGGCATGAACATCGACTTCTCTAACTTCCACTAAGGCCCCACCTCCCCCTCGTACCCCATCTGTTACTCATTTTTGTGCACACATTCTTTCTTTCACTCTCCTTTTTCTCCCTCTGTCCCTCTGAATATACCTCTTGCCCATCCTCTGGGTCACTCCCCCCCCACTTGTCTTTCTTCCCGGACCTCCTGTCCCATGATCCTCTCGTATCCCCTTTTGCCTATCACCTGTCCAGCTCTCGGCTCTATCCCTCCCCCTCCTGTCTTCTCCTATCATTTTGCATCTCCCCCCACCCCCCCAGCTTTCAAATCCCTTACTCACTCTTCCTTCAGTTAGTCCTGACGAAGGGTCTCGGCCTGAAACGTCGACTGCACCTCTTCCTATAGATGCTGCCTGGCCTGCTGCGTTCACCAGCAACTTTGATGTAAGTGCAAGGAACATCCTGCCAGGAGTGGTGGCAGAGGTAGAAACTAGGGACATTTAAGAGACTCTTAGACAAGAACATGGATAAAAGTAAAATGGAGGGATATGCAGGAGGGAAGTGTTAAATTGAACTTGGAATAGGTTAAATGTCAACACAATACTGTAGGGTCTGTACTGTTCCATGTTCTATCTATAGAATTTAAAATGGTTAGGACAATTTAACCATTCTTTATTTACAAATTCACAAATTTTCTTCTACAATACCCCAAATAAGACACCATTCCATTCCACTGGTCAGCAAATAAAAGTGAAAACAATTACAACATAATACTTCAGAAAACACTTTAGAATTCAAAACAGGCAGCATGTCAAACCAGTTCCTAGATTAAATGTCAAACGTAATTGACAGAGCCCCACAATAATTTTTTGCTCTCTAATCCTGGCAGGTGATATTTTGATAGGAGATATTTTGAATATGTTGCTGCAGAACAAAGGTACAAATGGTTCAAAGAAATATTAAAAAGAAACTTATTTCACTATTTATGGACATAAATTGAAAGTATTTTACATGCAAGCAATCTGGCTTAATAGAATCTCAAAAAAAAGACATGTAGAGTTGGAGTGATAGAATTAATACTGAAGTGTATCCAGAAAGGCTTCCCACAGTTAAAAATGCCAGGTGTTTGTACTAGTTGCAGCCAAGGTGAATTAAGATTCAAAATATAAAAACAATTCTTGATCAGCCGAGAGCATTTATGCTGTTTGACCAAGAAGATATTGGGTTTCTTCCCATAATAGGTTTTGAACTCCACCCAAGTATTCACTGCTGAACAGTGCTATCATTAATCCCAACAATTTTCCATGAAATAAAGATCATGTCACATGCATTTTATTACTATTCAAGGAAGCAAGGTTTTTTCCCCATTCCCAGACCAATATTGCACCTCAGCATTTAGAAGGTTCATCTTTAGTTAACTTCCCCTACTGCTTATGCATTGCAGAAGCTCTATTGTTTACCCAAGTCACGCATCTCAAAGAAAACATGAAGCACATTCAATATTGATTTGCATTTTATCATACAAATCAATGTGCTACTGTAACATATAGTATTTGCCTTACATTTTGATTTGTATAGTTGCTCATTTAAATCATGATAACAAACAACAATAAAAAGTCTTCCACCTCATCTAAAATGTAAACAAGAGACAAGAGTGCTAGCAAGAGAATAATGACCCTCCTTAAAAGTCAATAAATATTTGACTCTTGAATGCCTCAAACTGAATTGCCTCAGCTAAAAATAACCTGCATGGAACGTGGTTATCATGGTTATGGAACACATACCGAAGCATACAGTATGCATCATATTTGAGCAGAATGCCCATAGCTGCTGGCGCATGAATTGGAAAAACATCACATTCTTCAGCTATCAGTTCTCATTACCAAGAGCATCAATTTCATGTACAAACACTTATAACTACAAATTCTGATACAACACATACAAAATCCTGGAGGAACTCAGCAGGTCAGGCAGCATCCACGGAAACGAACAAACAGCTGACGTTTTGGGCCGAGACCCATTTTCAAATTCTGATACAGTTCTCTTACAAACTTGCTAAATTCTATCTTATTCAATATTGGAAGTGTAACACTATCATTTAATATTACTGTTCTTTACCATCCATGTATGTTTTCCTTTTGAACTTGAACGAATGTCAATGTGTCAGACTTACTGTACATTTATAAAGGAAAATGCTGCATATTTTTTATAAAACAAATCTTTAGAACATAAAATATATGTAGACAACTGATGAGGGTGCTTGTGATCAATTGGGGGAAAGAATATTTTAATATGCACTGAATGTCACATTATTCCACTGTTCATATTAACATTGTATTTGCAAGTTCATCTTTTCACTACCTCAAAAAAACACATCCCAAAATTATTCTGTTAACTGCTATAAAACATAAGAATGACCCCCATCAGAATAAATCAACATGGAAGGCTGGTTCTGTTCTGGAGGGTGGAAATGGATTCCCTGGTGGTTGTGCCCGGGTGGAGGATGCTGCAAAAGCTACGGGGCATTATGGGCAATCCCTCGAACCCCCTCCATGAAGTAGTGGACAAAAAGGGAAGCACTTTTAGTAACAGAGTGATTCCACGGAGATGCACCACTGAATGCCAGAGGAGATCCTTTCTCCCTGTGGCTATAAGACTCTACAACTCCTTCGCCTTAAGTATAGGGCTTCATTGCACATCTGTATTTTACTTTTTAGTGCACATTTATATTCTTTTTCGTACCTCAATGCTTACACTTTGTATTTTAAGGTAGATATTTCTGACTGAGCAACCTTGCAACAATAACTTCCTTTGGGGTAAATAAAGTTTTATCTTATCTTATGATAAGTCTAATGCTTTTATGTATTTATTTATTTGGAGTAAAAGTGTGCAGGCCCTTCCAACCCAACGAGTTGCACCACTCAACAACCTACCTATTTAACACTAGCCTGGTCGTGGGACACTGAAAAATGACAAATTAACCTACTAACCGGTACATATTTGGACTGTGAGACTATGTACAAACTCCAATACAGATGCCACAGAATTGAATCTTGAACTCTGGAATGTCCCAAGCTGTAATAGTGTCATGCTAACCACTATGCAACGTGGTACACTACATAACTTTTGTCCCTACATACAGTTTAAAAATGACTTTTCACTGGTTAACTTCCCATATACAATAGTGCAACAGTATTATAACATGTGTAATAAAATTCTGTAACGCCAAGGTAAATAATGAAATGTTTCTAAATATCAAAAAAGTTACTTTAAAGGACAATGACAGTAAAAAACTAAATTAAATCAATAGTTGGTGTGACCACCCTTAGCCTTTAAAAGTGCATCAATTGTCTTATGTACACTGTCATACAGTTTTATAAGAAAAAGCAGCTGATAGATTGTTCCAGGCTTCTTGGAGAACTTGGCACAGTTCTTCTGCAGACTTTGGCTGTATCGTTTACTTCTGTCTCTCCAGGTAATCCCAGACAGCCTCGATGACGATGAGATCAGGGCTCAGTGGAGGCCATGCTATCTGTTGCAGGAACTCCTCGATCTTCATTTCACTGAAAATAGTTCTTTTGGGGTCATCATCCTGCTGCAGAATGAAGTTGTTCACCAATCAGATGCCTCCCTGATGGTATTGGATGATGGCAAAGAATCTGTTTGAACTTCTCAGCATTGAGGATTCCATTAATTTTGGCCAGATCACCAACTCCATTTGCAGAAATGCAGCCCCAAACCTGCAGGGAACCTCCATTGTGCTTCACAGTCGGCTGCAGGCACTCATCCACGTAGTGCTCTCTAACTCTTCTACGGACAAACTGTCTGAGCCAAAAATTTCTAATTTTGACTTGTCAGAGTCTAAAGCACTTTCTGCCATTGTTCAGCACCCCAGCCCTTGTGTTTTTGTGCGTAGGTGAGTCTCTTGGCTTTGTTTCCACTTTGGAGGACTGGCTTTTTGGCAGTAACGTCTCCATGAAGACCATTTCTAGCAAGACTTCCCCAGACTGTAGAGGGGTGCACTAGAGTTCCAGTGGTTTCTGAGCGCTCAGAGCTGACAGCAGGGTTGGATTTCCTCTGATTTAGAAGGAATGCCGGTTTAACGTACCTCTCATCTGCTGCACTCAGTTTCAATGGCCAGCCACTGTGTTTCTGGTCCCCAACCTTGCCAGCTTCTTTGTAGTTCTTCAGAAAAGCTTGAAACTCCTGTCTGCCGCAAAACTTCTGCTTGGGAGAAACCTTGCTGATGTAAGATGACTAACTTGCGTCTTGTTACTATGCTCACTCTTGCGAAGGCATAAGAATTGATGATTTGAAGGTTAAACTGTCACACCTGCCACACCCTCACCTCTAGGTCTGATTGTCCTTAGCCCAGTTTGTTTCCTTCTACACCCGTTTCTATGTCCTTTAATCAGTTTAGTTCATTCAACTCATTATGTCATTGATCACTGGGACCTGTTTGTTATCTTTGCTTAATCATGCGCTTGGCTATATACCTACAAAGTAATGAGGTTTTTATTTGAAAAGTGGTCGATTACTTGATGTTACTTCCTTTAATGAAATATTTAAAAATCTCTGTAACATTAAATTTTTTGGAAAATGAATGTTCAGAAATCTAAAACTTGCTCTTTACTGACACACTGATGCAGAAGACAAAAGATAAACATCTAAAACAAAATTTGTATAAAAAATCTAGGGTGCCGAAGATTTTTGCACATTACTGTATTTAGTTACAATTTCCTGCTGCTTTAGGAATAGATAAAAAGTGAGCCAGTTAAGTGTAATTCTGTTACAAAGCTGATAACATATTACAACTCACATGCATTACATGCAAATTACCTTGTGTGTGATTTGTTTTCTTTTCGTTTGGCTCTCTTAGCCAACCATTCATCAATGCTAGGAGCTAGCCTGTCATCTTGTTCAACTTTATTTTCATCTGCAACAAATTAATTTTAAATAATGTTAATAACAGAAATATTAAATCTGAATAATTACCTCAAGAAACTTGAAAATTCCCTCACACTACTTTTTTTTACAATTGCATATTACCATGTTTTCAAAGGACAGTAGACAAAGCAGGTAAATTTTGGGTTTTCACTCATTTACATGTAGGGTTTACATTTATTTTATTTAACTTTGCAAAGCTGATAAATATCAGAAACACAAACTGTATTTCCCTTCTGACTTCCTGCTATTTTCTTCCCAATCAACCCTCAACATTCTTTGCTGCCTCACTGCTCTTATCCAAGGTAGTCTGTGGACACTGCCAATTTTTAAACCAATTCTTTGTCTAGATTAGCTTCTTGGGTACACTACATACATTATATTCCCAATAGCTGAATCAACAAGGCAAAACGTTACACTAAAATAATGTGAAGGAAATGTGGTATACACTGAAGAAATTCAACCTCAGGAAGCAAAGATAAGCAGTCACAAGAATGATCAAAACGCGGAGCAGCAAGAGAAAGTGTGGGGAGAAAAACATATTTTCCAGGGTTTAAAGGATAACTGAAAGACCTACTGCAGGAACACAAAAGATCAATCAGTCAAATTGTAGGAGCCATGTTATCTGTTCTGTTTACACTTTGTATTCTGTACTGCGGTGTTTTATTACGCTTATTACAGTAACTAGTCACGTGAGTGGAGGGGAGCATGGTAAGAGCAAAGGGAATAAGCTATGTATTCTTGCTTATTTCATCGCAGTTTGTAGTTTGGGACCAGAGGAGGTCGTATCTTTTGCCGACTACTGAGATAATGCTCAAAAATGTTTAATTGTATGCTTGTTAATTGATCATTAGGGATTGAATAAAGGGTTTGACTTTTGAAGCAATCATTGGAGCTGGGGGCACGTCACAGTCACAGGCAAGTGGAAAATGTTTTGTTTTGATTTTGGAATAGTTTTGTCTCTACAGAAATTAAATTACTGACTGAGTAAGCAGCAGAGGTTCTACACTATACATTTTTTTCAGTTGGGTAAGGAGGAACCTACTTACAGTTCTTTCTGATATAAATCTTACAGTATATATCATAAAATGTGGCTCAACAGACAATTTATCAGTTTAAGCATCATTTCCTTCAACTGGAATAATATTTCCGTTTTCAGTTTGCTCTGTTGATTGTTGTTTTGCTTTTATTGAGATGTCTTGTGCACAGTCTGTAAGAGATTTGGGATCTTAAAGAAAACCTATTAAATTGGGTAATAAAAAACAGATAATGTATAAACATTTGTGTGGAAGACAGAGTTAATGACCATTCAACTTAACCTCTAAATCTGAACAAAAGCATTTTGTACTTAAGCTGCTAGGAGAGAGCACAGATGTAGTCTATATTCAATGCAACGGAGTGTCAATACTGTGGAGGCTTTAACAATAAACAGTTGTCTAATTTACAGCCTCCAGAATCATGAAGGACGTGGGAAGAAGCTCTAATGAAGGGATAATGTTAAACTGGTCTGCCCAATGAATGATGGATATGTTCAATAGACTACACCATGAAGTATCAAACCTGGTTCAGTATTTCAAGTATAATTATACAAGTACTTACAGAACAGTTATTCATTAAGATGGTGGAATATCTGCCAAAACGCTCTTAAATACTTAATATTAAAGATCCAGTTTTAAAATTACACTCAAAAAACAGAAAGTCCTCCTATCAGAGGTGGTATCTTTTGATGAATATTCAACAGACTTTCCAAGCTCCCAGACTCTCAAGCCACTATCCTCAAAAATCCATCCACTATACTCAGAAGTTTCCCATGGACTAGCCACCAAGTTTCCTTCGAAAGAATATCCGGCTATTTATCTATTAGTTATGGTAAAACTCTGTTGCACAAATTGACTTTTCTATCCACTGTTATGATCACACTAAAATGTCCAAAAGTCTATAATTTTGGAGGATTTATAAGCGCCTATGCAAATGTAACCCCTTTAAAAAAGGTAATCTTACAAACCCTTTTAAAAGCCATTTAGATCTATATGCACTGTTCTGGTCCTCATATTCCTATGTTGAAATGATGGAATATTACACAAATTAACCAATTTAACAGCATAAACTGGTGATATTAAATCTGATCTGATTCTGATTTACATAGTAGTCATTGTGGGGTCGATAGTGGGAAAGAACCAACAGCTCCACCTGCTGGAACAGTTGTTTTCTTTTGACTCACTGCAGTTATGAAAAAAACATCAACACGTTGTTGAAACATTCTGATTCAGTGAGATTCTGTACAGATTTGCCCAAAATTTGAAAGGTCAGGGAGGAAGGGGGCAGAAAGCATTTGAAAACAAAAATTCAAATTCCAAAAATGAAAAAAATTCATCAAAACTGTTGTGAAGAAAAGGCAGCAATATGAAACATGATTCCCTCCATCGACGCTATCAGCATTTTCTATTTTTAATTTTGTGTCTGAAGAACTGGTCATTTGCCTACTTGCTAGGATATTTTACAACAGTGTGGTCAGCCCCTAATAAATCAATGCATCATTGAATGAAACACTATTATTAGGGCTGCAAAGGCAAACCAAATTTCTCAAAGATTCTTTATCATGCTGATTCTTCACTGAATTGGAATGTCAGTGACAATAATGTTGCTTTCCCACAACCTTGACAAACCTCCATTATCGCCTTTGGTATCTTGGGCCTTGAGATTTTCTATAAACCTGTGGACCTTACAGTTATGGATATTTAGCTTGCTGTACATTTGTAGAGTTTTATGCTTCATCTTTTGTTTTTACACTTAGATGAACTTTGCACAGATGCATTATTATATTTCAACAGTTATAGCCATTACACCTATAAACTGTAGCTGGTTTAGAAATTATAAATGGATTTTGTAATTAATTTATAAAATGAATATAATTCATTTATATTGCTGCAGACATGTGTTTAGACTGTTCAAGGATGTAGTGTGTTCCAAAATGTTCCAGTTGCTCCATAAATTGTGTCTGAAATTGGTTGCTTTTTTCTCCCCATTATTCTTCTGAAACTAGCCCATGTTCTTTAAAACCAAATCAAAACAAAATTGTTATTTTACTTATGCCTGGTTAACATATAATCAAATTTGGCTAGCACAGGCTTACTGCTACAATTGACTCTAGTTTTCCAAATGTATGCAGCCCTTGATAAATGACACATTTCCTCCCATCTCTATATACACTTGCTTAATGTTATGACAATATTAGCAGAGACCAAACATCAGTGATTCTTTTTTCCTATACTAGTTGCATCAAAAACATCAGAATTGCTTCTTAAATACAATGTAGATTTAGTCACACAGTGCAAATCAGCTGATGTAGGGGAGATTTCACAACTAGTTTTCAGCTCACAGTACCAAGTGTAGCTGGAAAAAAACCCAGCTTGTTCTATAATTTTGAAGAATATAATCAATGCAGTACTCTAACTAAGTGTTGTCGGTATCCTTTCTTTTGCACGTCAGACCTGATGACACAATGTGACAGCTCATGGTGCCATGGCGGACATCACCTCTACCAAATTAGACCCACATCCATCAAACAGGTCTGCTGAAGGACGAAATAGTCTCCAACTCAAAGTCACCAATGAGATGCATTAACAGGACAAAACAAGGGATTATTCTGGCATCTGTGTGGCACAACTGCTTGGTGAATTAACTGAGTTCCAGGGAAACTAGTTTTCATATTCAGTAATCAGATTACAATGTATCACTATCACATATTGAAGTGCTGTGACAGTTTCACTCAATATTGTTCCATGTTTTATTTTATAGTTACATTAAAGATAACACTAAATTTCAAACTTTTTGACAGCCTAGAGCGCGGCAGATTGTAAATGGAAATAAGGAAAATCACAAAATAATACCAAGAAGTATTACAAACACAAAGCCCTCAGTCCTCTCCTTCAGAGCCAAAGAAAATGAAAAAAGTATTTCATCAGACTTTCTGCTGTCAAACATCATCAGAATATTCATCTTTTATACCACATGCACTAACCTTCCACCTTTTGTCTCAACTTCTGAATATCTTCATCTGTCATATGAGAAAACTTGCAATTAGCCCCAAAATCACACTGTCCTGCAGAGAAAAAGAACAGAATATTGTAATCAATAAAAAATATCAAAGACAAATTGATAAAATAACAAACATCAAACAATACGACAATGGACAGTGGGATCCAAGTATACAGGTTCAGACGGAATTCTCAATTTCAGCCATACTGTTAAGTCCCAAGTAAATAAATGAGATTGGAGTATCTTACTCAAGGTGTAACATGAACATTCTACCAGCTGCTAAAAAGGTATGCAGTTGGAGATATGCTAGGAGTATATTTCCCACTCAATGCCAAAGTTATTTTGTTGAATGACAAAATTTAAAACACTTCGTTAAAACAGATCTAAAATAAATTTCAAACTCATCAATCATGTCATTGATATCCTGTTAACAACAAAATAATAAATCTAAACACAAGGAAGTCTGCCGATGCTGGAAATCCAAGGGAACAAACACACAACATGCTGGAGGAACTCAGCAGGTCAGGCAGCATCTATGGAAATGGGTAAACAGTCAACATTTCAGGCAGAGACCCTTCTTCAGGATTGAGAAGGAAAGGGGAGATGCCAGAATAAACAGGTGGGGGGGGAGGGATGGGAAGGAGGATAGCCAGGAGGCGATAGGTGATGCCAGGTGGGCAAGGAAGGTCAGGGGCTGGAGAAGCAAGAATCTGATAAGAGGGGAGCATGGACAATCGGAGAAAGGGAAGGAGGAGAGGTCCCAGGGGGAAGTAATGGGTGGGTGAGAAGTAGTAAAAGGTCAGAGTGGGGAATGGGGGGGGGGTGGAATTTGTTTACCAGAAGAATTCAATATTCATGCCATGAGGTTGGCGGATACCCAGACGAAATACAAAGTGTTGCTCCTCCACCCAAAGGTGGCCTTATCTTGGCACAAAATGTCTGAATGGAAATGGGAATTAAAATGTTTGACCACCGGGAAGTCCTGCTTGTGACTGATTGTCTGGAGGTGCTCAACAAAGCAGTCCCCCAATTTGTGAATCTGCTGGGGTTGTCCATTGTGTCCAATGCTCCTGAAGCAGTCTCCTCAACACTGGTGAGACTCGTTGTAAATTGGGAGACCACTTTGTCGAGCACCTCCACACCATCCGTCACAAGCGGGATTTCCAGCATTTGCAAAATCTCTTGTATTTATTCCCAGGATAAGACTGGATAATTAACCAGCTTTCAACATATCCGCTATTACATGTCTGTGATCAACCTGTATCAGTATTTTTTTGTGCTCAACTCACAGGGGAGTATTTGGTCTGATATGGTGGTAATGCCTCTACATACCATCTTCTTCTATATTCATCCACTTCTCAAAAAGAACAAGAGTTTAATGGGAGAAAACTTTAACAAGAGAATGGAATTGTGACAGATGTCTAAGCCTTCAGTACAAATGTCTCTTGCAGACATGCAAAAAGTGAGCTTACAGACCAGTGAGACTCAAAGCCCTTCTCTTATAACAGAAACAATACAAATTGCATTTACTTTCTAATTTCACAGTTCTGATGAGAAGTTATCAATCTCAAACGTCAATTATTTTTACCACTTTCTCCACAGATGTTGCCTGACCAGAGATAATTCACATTATCCATTTTTTTTTGCTTCAAAGCATTTAGGCATCCAACTACTTTTTGAACCTACAAGCCAGGTGAAAAAGCGTGTCTGTAATGAGCAGCCAATAAGCAGTATTACTTTTGCATTTCAGTTTATAAAGTGACACTACCCATTTTAAAACAAAATTCCATAAAAACCTCAGGATAGATCTCAAACATAGATTTCTAAATTTAATGAATCAAAATAAATCATTGTATACATTACCTTTATGCTAAGACACAAATCTCAGTGTCTCCAGGAAAATATAAAAATTATATTCAAGCAAAGGACTTCAGTATTATTTTAACTTTACATTGTCAGTTTTCTCCCGCTAATAGAGCTATGTATGGTTCCTACCACAACCATCTTTGAGCTGTAACTACCATCCCTAGAATCATAGAAATTTTAAGACTTTTCTGCAGATCTTCCCTAAAAGTATTCATCAAGGAGCAACTGAGCTCCAGAAACACACTCCAACTCAAGAGACATGGTTAATTTGAAGATGATCTCCCAGCCAAGATGCCAGTGCAACAGGTATAACCAAATTCAGCACCCTGGGTTATGCAAGAAAACAAGTGGTCTTGTTTTGCTTTGCAAAAGCTGATGGTGAGGGACTTGTAGGAGACCTTTGCCCAACTCTATGTAATGATTTGTGCAGTTAGCGTTACTGAGGTTGTATACTGCATACATACCATGATAATAAATGGACTTTGAATCTTTGTACATGACAATAATCACCCTTGAGAAAGTGGAAAATCACTGCATCCTTCTTAAGAAGGTAAGAAAGAAACATAGAAAACTTACAGCACAATACAGGCCCTTCGTCCCACAAAGTTGTGCCGAACATGTCCCTACCTTAGAAATTACTAGGGTTACCCATATAGCCCTCTATTTTTCCAAGCTCCATGTACCTATCCAAAAGTCTCTTAAAAGGCCCTATCGTATCCGCCTCCACTACCGTTGCCGGCAGCCCATTCCACGCACTCACCACTCTCTGCATAAAAAACTTACCCCTAACATCTCCTCTGTATCTACTCCCCAGCACCTTAAACCTGTGCCCTCTTGTGGCAGCCATTTCAGCCCTGGGAAAAAGCCTCTGACTATCCACACAATCAATGCCTCTCATCATCTTATACACCTCTATCAGGTCACCTCTCATCCTCCGTCGCTCCAAGGATAAAATGCCGAGTTCACTCAACCTATTCTCATAAGGCATGCTCCCCAATCCAGGCAACATCCTTGTAAATCTCCTCTGCACCCTTTCTATGGTTTTCACATCCTTCCTGTAGTGAGGCGACCAGAACTGAGCACAGAACTCCAAGTGGGGTCTGACCATGGTCCTATATAGCTGCAACATTACCTCTCGGCTCCTAAATTCAATTCCATTATTGATGAAGGCCAATATACCATATGACTTCTTAACCACAGAGTCAACCTGTGCAGCTGCTTTGAGCGTCCTATGAACTCGGACCCCAAGATCCCTCTGATCCTCCACACTGCCAAGAGTCTTACCATTATTACTATATTCTGCCATCATATTTGACCTACCAAAATGAACCACTTCACATTCTCAGCCCAGTTTTGCGTCCTATCAATGTCCTGCTATAACCTGACAGCCCTCCACACTATCCACAACACCCCCAACCTTTGTGTCACCAACAAACTTACTAAACCATCCCTCCACTTCCTCATCCAGGTCATTTATAAAAATCACGAAGAGTCCTGACAAAGGGTCTCGGCCCAAAACGTTGACTGTGCTTCTTCCTATGGATGCTGTCTGGCCTGCTGCGCTCCACCAGCATTTTGTGTGTGTTGACAAATCAGCATAAACAAGGGAGATTGAAAATCTGGCTGAGCAGTGCCACAACAACCACCTCTCATTCAATGTCAACAAGACCAATAGCTGATTATTGACTTAGGGGGAGGAAACTGGAAGTGCATGAGCCATTCCTCATTGAAACGATAACACTGAGGTGGAGAGGGTCAGCATCTTTAAATTCCTCACTGTTATCACTTCAGCGGATCTGTCCTGGGTCCAGCATGTAACTTTGAAATTAATTTTCAATAGCACATAAAGAAAGCACAGCAGTGCCTCTATTTTCTTACAAGATTGCGAAGATTTAGCATGTTATCTAGAACAACTTGTTATAAAAATGCAGTGGAGAGTATATTGACTAGTATACATCACAGCCTGGTATAGAAACGCCAATGCCTTTGAATGGAAAAGCCAACAAAAAGAATTCTATACAGTCCAGTCCATCACGGGTAAAACCCTCCCATCACTGAGCACATCTACATGAAGCGCTGTCGCAGGAAAGCAATATCCATCATCCCGGCCATGCTCTTTTCTTGCCGTTGCCATCAGGAAGAAGGGGCAGGAGCCTCAAGACTCACGCCACCAGTTTCAGGACCAGTTATTAACCCACAGCCATCAAACACTTGAATCAGAGGGGATAACTTCACTCGCCCCATCACTGAACTATTCCCACAACCTATGGACTTACTCTCAGGGACCCTTCTCCTCATATTCTTGATACTTTTGTTTACTTATTATTATTATTACAACTACTACTTTTTTAAAATTTCTTTTGTATTTGCACAGTTTGCTGCGTTTTGCACACTGGTTGTTTGTCCATCCTGTTGGGTGCAATCTTTCATTGATTCTAAGGAGTTTCTGGTACTATGAACCCACGCAAGTAAATGAATCTCAGGGTTGTATGTGGTGACATAAATGTACTTTGAACTTTGAAGTTAATTTTCAATAGCACATATGAGATTTAGATGTAAGTCCCAGAAGTGATCGAAGTGTGCATTTATCACATTACTCTGTTCAGTTCTTACACTTGGTTTTGACATTTCTTGACTTACCTGATTGTAGAAACTTTCTGCACGGCTTTTTGGCAAGTTCTTCTGCCAGGATTGTCGCACTATCTAGAAATCAAAAAAAAATTGGAGAAGTTATTGTCTTAAATAATAATGTTTAATCAGGGCTTCTCCAAAAACAAAAAAAAACACAGATATATCTTAGTTTGGCAAGTTATCATTTATGTGATAGTTAGGCTTTTACAATTGGCCAAAGCATCCTACACAGAGAACAAAGAGACAAAAATAAACAAAATTCAGCATTTTCAGTTATTATTCTGTCATGTATACTACATATACATCAGTAAAGACACAGCTTTTACACCCACTACTATGATTACATAATCTAACTAGTTATACCATAATTCTTCTAAGCATTGCTTCTTTTTATTACATTTCACTTCTCCAGAAAAGCACATTATGATACAAGTTTTCAAATCATTACTTTCCCCAAGCATCTCATACCAGATTATTAATCCCAACCCATTAAAAATGAGTCCTTTTCAACTGTGGACAACATGCATAGAATTCCATATTCATCTTGCTTGATGTAAACAAACTGAAAGTGGGAACTTAACTAATAAATTTTATAGGAAACCTGGAAGGTCCCTTATCCAGAGATGATAGGAGAGGGTACTCTCACTTTTGAGTAGTTAAGTAGCAGCTAGAAACTGGAATTACCACCATGTAAAGTAGTTGAGGCAAACAACCAAACATCAGATAGACAGTTGAAAAAGAAGTAGAATGAGATACAGATGGGATAAGGCTTCACTGGATCATTAAGCACGAAAATGGATTAATTGGATTAAAAGGATTACATCTATACTGTATGATTTGTATAATGCTGAAGAAAGTAGTGTGTGCCAAATGAGCGGAGAAAAGGCCATTAGAATGTAATTAGTTATTCGACGTACAAGATTAATTTGTTATATTAAACATGTACACAAATAAACTTCCCATGACTCAAGTTATGAGAGCAGTGGTATTAAATGAACAAAAAACATCTTGAGCTACATCAAAATGTTTTTTTACAACATGCTAGTTTTAAAAATGTTTGAGACAATGGCAGCATGGATTTTATTTTTAAGTGGCTATTGAAGACACTAGTCATCTCTTCTCTATTCTCCTGGCAAGAAATTTTGAATGACATCTATGTTCTGTGAATCTTTTTATTGCTTGCTCATTTCTACAACATTGTAACCAATTAAGTAGTGTGTAATTTAGGAAGTCTGTTTATTCTCCTGTTCCCTTCGGTCTGCAGCAGGTGGCAGTAGAGACAGAGAAAAATTGGTCATTCATGAAAAAGGTCAATATAATCATGTTCCCCTCAGACAATTCTATTGAATCAGATTTAATATCTATCACTGGCACATGTCAGGAAATTTGTTCTTTAGCAGTACAGTGCAATACATAAAAAAGTCTATAAATTACAATAATACATATACACAGAGTGGCCACTTTATTACCTACCTCCTGCACCTAATGAGGTAGCCACCGAGTGCATGTTTCACATATTGTGTGTTCAGAGATGCTCTTCTGTACACCACTGTTGTAACATGGTTATTTGAGTTACTGTTGCCTTCCTGTCATCTTGAACCAGTATGGCTATTCTCCTCTGACCTCTCTCATTTTAACAAGCTGTTTTCACCCACAGAACTGCTGCTCACTGGATATTTTTTTTTGTTTATCACACCATTCTCTGTGAACTCTAGAGACTGTTGTATGTGAAAATCCAAGGAGATCAGCAGTTTCTGTGATACTCACACGGTCCCTGTGGCGCTCACAATCATTCTACGGTCAAGGTCACCTAGATCACATTTGTTCCCCATTCCAATGTTCGATCTGAACAACAACTGAACCTCTTGACCATGCCTGCATGCTTCTAAGCATTAAATTGCTGCCACATGATTGGCTGATTGGGTATTTGCATTAACAAGGTATACAGATGTACCTAATAAAGTGCCCATTGAGTGTAAAGGTTAAAAAAAACAAGGAATGCAAAAGGAGAGTTAAAAAAAGTAGTATTCATGGGTTGGTTTGTTATCCATTCATAAATCTGATCGTGGAAGGGAAGCAGCTGGTCCTAAAATGTTGAGTTTTATGCTCCTGCGCCTCTTCTCCGATAGTAGTAATGAGAAAAGGGCATATTCTGGGTGATGGGAACCCTTAATGATGGATGATGCCATTTTGAAGCATTGCCTTTTGAAGACGTTCTCCATGCTGCGGCCCATGATGAAGCTAGTTAAGTCTCTAACTCTCTGCAGCTTTTTCTGATCCTGTGCAGTGGCCCCTCCGTAACAGATGGTGATGAAACCAGTTTGAATATTCTCCACGGTACATCTGTAGAAACTTGGTAGTCTTTGGTGACACACCAAATCTCCTCAAACTCCCACTGAAATACAGCTGCTGTTGTGCATTCTTTGTAACTGCATCAATATGTTGGTTCTACAGAACACCCTTTCCACTGTTGAGTCAATGAGGGCCAGTGCTTGTTCCCTTGACTTCCCTTTCCTGGAGCCCACAATCAATTCCTTGGTCTTGGTGATGCTAAGTGCGAGGTTTTCTTGCAACACCACTCAATGAGTTGATCTATCTCACTCCTGTACGCCTCATCACCACCTGAGATTCTGCCAACTACAGTTGCGTCATCAGCAAACTTATGGATAGCATTTGAGTTGTGCCTAGCACGCAGTCATGCATGTAGAGTAGAGCAGTGGGCTATGCACGCATCCTTGAAGTTTGCCCACGCTGATTGTCAGCGAGGAGGAGATATTACTTCTGATCTGCACTGACTGTGGTTTCTGATGAGGAAGTCAAGGATCCAGTTGCAGAGGAAGGCACAGAGGCCCTGGTTTGGATTTATACCTGGGGTATGTATGATGATGATGTCAACGCTGAGCTGTAATTAATAAAAAGCAGCCTGACATAGGTATTGGTGTTGTCTAGTGGTCCAAGCCTAAGCAGAGAGCCAATGAGATTGCATCTGCTGTAGACCTATTGTGCAGGTAGCAAATTGCTTAAACAGGAGTTGATTCTGGTCATGGCCAACTCTTAACGCACTTCATCATGGTAGATGTCAGTGGAACAGGTATGATTGACGCCCATTTGAATCACTGCTCCAGGGCCTGCCTCAGCCCCTCACAGAAGAGCCACAACACACACACAAGGTGCTGGAAGAATTCTGCGAGCCAGGCAGCATCCATGGAGAGAAATGCAGAGTCGACGTTTGGGGTTCAGACCCTGCCTTGGGATGCCAGGACCCTGTCTGTGCCCCCACCACATTACGATCCCCTTATAAACTCGGTGAGCCCGCGTCAGACCGACAACAAACAATCGGGGCAGCCAGTCCCAAACCCTTAACCTCAATGAACTAAAATCCGCTTTTACCTCGAAACGAATCGAACCAAAATTTCTTTGCCCGCTGATGCTGAACTCCCTGCAAGTGTTTCTTTCTGTTATGAAGGTTATCTTGGAAGGATCTGCCACAGTAATCGCAGAAGTAAGTCTTGCCCATGGCGAGCGGGGAGGGAGCGGGCACCCGGCGGCGGCGGCTCACATTGCTGTGTTCTACCGCAGCATGTAGTCCCAACCTAAGTCCGCAGGTTGGATGCAGCTGCAACAGCCACTTACGAGGAGTTCTACTTCAAAGGCTGGTTTATTTTTAATAATACGTGACTGGGCGGCGAGGCAGCGGTAAGATTTGCCTCAGTGGCGGCGGCGGCGGAGGGCGACGTGCCGGCTGGGAGCGTGCGGTGAGCGGGCTCAGTCCGTAGCAACATGGCGCTCATGAGGGAGGCCTACAATCTGCTCTTCAGGAGGACCTCCACCTTCGCGCTCACCATCGTGACGGGGGCCTTCATCTTCGAGAGGGCCTTCGACCAGGCCGGCGACGCGATCTTCGAGCGCATCAACCAAGGGGTGAGGCTGCAGCTTCGAGCGGGGTGTGGGTTCATTCAGGGGCAGGAAGGTGACCTACGGGAGGATGCCGCTTGTTGCCCGGCCTTGGCTGTCGGGCTCGGAGGCTGAATCCCCCCTGCCTTCAGCCGCGCCGTATCTCGCTCCCCTTACCGCTGAGTTCCACCTGGCTATGAAATGTGTACAAGCTGACAGTATAAAAAAAATACCAGTAGCTGTTTATTCACCGGCGTGTGAATATCCACATTATATCCTCTCTCTCATTAATACTTAATTTGTTCATGCTCGTTTTTCTTAAAAACAAAACGCTGAATATTCTCGGAATTAATCAAAATATTTTAGGAGAAGCTGTCAACGTTTTTGGTCGGTGACCTTTCAGAAAGGTCGTGGACCTGATCATTAACCCTTTCCCACCCCCCCCCCCGATATTGTTTGATTTGCTGAATATAAGAACATAAGAAATAGGAGCAGGAGTAGGCCATCTGGCCCATCGAGCCTGCTCCACCATTCAATAAGATCAAGGCTGATCTGACCATGGACTCATCTCCACCTACCTGCCTTTTCCCCATAACCCTTAATTCCTCTACTATACAAAAATATATCCAACCTTGTCTTAAATATATTTATTGAGGTAGATATTGGAGAGAGAATTCCACATATTTACAACTCTTTGGGAAAAGCAGTTCCTCGTCATATCCGTCCCAAATTTATTCCCCCGAATCCTGAGTTATGTCCCATAGTTCCAGTCTCACCCACCAGTGGAAACAACTTATCAATCCTTCCTAATTTTATATCTCTTGATAGCTTATCTCTTTTCAGATTTTAAATGTCGGTACTTTGTTTGGCCCGGTTTACTTTCTTGATCTTTGGTGTGGGTGTTGATAGTTTGAAAAGTAATCGCTGTATGTTCAGAGGTACATCATGATGAAGGAGAATTTGTCAGAGTTGGTACTCTATAAATTTTCCATTTTGTGTCATTGAGTCTAATTGGTTTTTCAAAGAAACTAGTAGAGTTGGTGAAACTAAAAGCTAATAAATCCCAAGGACTCAGTGATTTTATTCATTTTTTGGTATCTTAATGCTTATTACCCATCGTTGTGATGATAAGCTACCATCTTAAACTGTTGTACTGCTTTTGAAGGCACTCCCACAGTCCATTGACGTCCTCTGTGGTTCTGTCACTCAACATCTAACCAGACTCATCCATATCCTATCAGATTTCTGAAGCCTTATGAACATTACCGCACTATTTTGCTCTCTTGTTTTCTACACCTTATTGTAACATCATCTTTTATATGTTGCACTGCTGCTGCAAAGTTAACCAATTTCACGACATATGAAAGGGACAGATAAGATGGAGGCAGGAAAGTTGTTTCCACTGGTAGGTGAGACTAGAACTAGGGAACATAGTCTGAACATTTGGGGAAGTAGATTTAGGACGGAGATGAGGAAAAACAGCATTTTCTAGTGACTAGTGAATCTGTGGAGTTATCTGCCCAATGAAGCAGTGGAAGCTGCCTTAGTAAATATGTTTAAGACAAGGTTGGATAGATTTTTGCATAGTAGGGGAATTAAAGGTTATGGGGAAAAGGCAGGTAGGTGGAGATGAGTCCATGGCCAGATCAGCCATGATCTTATTGAATGGCAGAGCAGCCTCGACGGGCCAGATGACATACTCCTGCTCCTATTTCTTATGTTCTTATATGCCAGTGATAATAAACCTGATTCTGAACTAAGGTCAAAAACCAAAAACAGGCCAAAGTTCAAAGTACATGTATGTGTTATCAGAATCAGGTTCAATATTTGTTAACTTTGTGACAGCAGTACAATGCAATACTTGAAAATAGAGGGGGAGAAACTGAATTATATTAAGTGTGTGTGTGTACTTATCTATAGATATTTTAAAAAAAAGTAGAGAGGTACTGTTCATGGGTTTGATGTCCATTCAGAAATCAGATGGCAGAGGGGATGAAGCTGTTCCTGAATTGGTGAGTGTGTGCCTTCAGGCTTTTGTACCTCCTTCCTGACAGTGCCAATGAGAACAAGGCATAACCTGGGTGATGGGTATCCTTAATGATGCACACCGCCTTTTTGAGGCATCACTCCTTGAAGAAGTCCTAGATACCATGAAGGCCAGTGCTCAATACTCAAAATACCTTTTCTGAGGTAAATTGTGTTAAATTATTGCCGCCATCAGTGAAGGGGTGAGCAATGCTGAGGTGAGTTCGGAGGATGAGCCCAGATGGTGTGTTGCAGACGGAGTATCGATGCCCATACAGCTGGCCCAGGTGCGGGGTTGGATTGCTCAGGGCACCAAAAGGAGAAGTCAGTGCCTGGGCAGAGAAGTTCTGATGCTCGTTCAACTGGCCTGGTTACAAGGTTGGATTGCTCTGGGTGCCACACTGATTTGAAGGGGTTGAAAGTGGCTTTGGGCTGGGTGACGGAATCTAGGCTTGGAGCGAGTCACTGGAAAGCATGGTCAAGGTCCCGAATCCTTTGCAACAGTGGTACCTGGGTCCTAGTGCAAGGTATGCTCCGCTGTTTAAATGCCAACAAAGACTGGAGATGAGGGGCAATTTCGCTCACTCTCCATGAGTGTTCATTCCTCTCTCCAGAGTGGCAGAGCCTTTCGATGTTCTGTTGTTTAGTCAATGTAAATGCTGGCCCAGATAGACTGAAAAGACAGGGTGCCGGTCAGGACGAGAGCTGATTTTGCTTGTTCTCTACGGTGATCATTTTTATGGAGCTGAGACTATGAAGACGGCCCCAGCTGCTGTGCTCTATGAACTGCGCATTGCCATACTTGGCTGAGAGACCTCTTGCGTGATTGCTAATGGGGCTGCCCACCACTAGCATCACGTTGCATGAAGTTCAAAATATGTTTTTTTTCCATCATGATCTGTCACGGGATCTCAGTTAAAAAACCCTGGTCTAAACACTTGAGTCAAGCTGTATCTGTAGAAAGACCAGCACTTGACATTTTGGGTCAAAACTTCCTTCATTGGAACTTGATTGAGCTGCCTGCCAAGTTTAATTTTAGATCTCAATCCTTTGATGTTTGTTGGAAAACTTATTAATCTTAATTAATTCATGTACCTTATAAATTTACTTTATCCTGGTACTGCTTTATATTTCAAGTTGATAGTCATTTTTTCAGTTTGTATATTCTAATAACAAAATGAGGTGAAAATTAGATCAGTGAAGTAATAGCTTTTCTGTTTGCAGAAACTATGGAAACACATCAGACACAATTACGAAAACAAAGAGGAAGAATAGGATTCCATTGTGTAAGGAACATTGAATCATCCTGAACGTTGCTCCTGATGAAGAGCCCTGCATTGATATCGAATCCACTCGGGCTGTTTATTTCACTGGATGATTTCTACACAGCCCCTACAAGAATGGATTATTACTTTAATTTGATTAATGCTGGATTTCTTCTGCTTAAGAAGATTAATAGAGATAAATAAATGCTGTAATTTTTTTTTGCCTTTATATCATTTTTGCCTGTGCTGATCACTAAAGACATCACTGAGGTATGGCAGGACAGATGGTATATTCAATCATATTTTTCAATGGACAGATACTGTGACCCCTTTATTCATTGTTGCTGAAATTGAGTTGTACATTTCTGGGTTTTGACATTTTGTTATTTATAATGACTAGAACTACTTTAGGGTAGGATTAAAGTCAATTTTAGAAGTTATGTTAATGAAATAATTCCTTTATTTCTGATAATGTACCCTCCTGAGGGCATTCAACAACTTTTGACCTATATGGGGAAAGTAGAGGTTTAGTCAAATTTTCTTTCTTTTTATCTTTTGCTCAGCATGTGTTTGAACATATTTCCTCCCCCCACCAAGGGTCCAATAAGACTGAGTTTACTCATTCTCATCATTTTTTCTCTTATCAGATTTTTGAAAAGGCTTTAATAACCAATTCCTTCAATACTTAATGACCTGCTAATTCCCTGAGGGGAATGAGAACCATTAAGACCTGCATTTCCTGGTTAGGGAATTATGAAATTCACCTCCTAAGTCTCAGGAGAGAGTGGTGAGCAAAAGGAAAGTAGAAAATGTTATCCATTTTAGAATGTTTGTGTCAGAGAGTAGATGGGGAAGATTTCGTGTAACATAGAAATTAGCAGAAGCAATCCATATAGATCTTGAACTTCCAGTAAGATCATATGATATGGTCTTTCCACTCATACCCATTTTCATACCCGGATCTTTGTAGACTTAACTTCCCTGTGGTCCAAAAATCTGTCTCAATCTTGTTTATACTCGCAGATTCCACATACTTGGGCAACATTAGCTCCGTGTTCAACCTAAAATCCTCAATGAGTTGAAATTGTGTGTTCATTTCTCCTTGCCTCTAAATTCTTTTTTACAACATTCTGATGACACAAATACTGTTTTAGGTCAGTGAGTTTTCACCAGAATTAGAAAATATTCAGAATTGGCTTTGTTATCACTGAGTTATAGGACATGAAATTTGTTTTGTGGCAGTGCCAAGATAAATTACAGAAATAAATGTTTTTTTTGAAGAGACAGTAGCCCAATGAAGGGGTGATGGATAGGAGAATAATTAATAAGTGTGACGATGCAAGGCAAGGAAAGATAGCAGTGGGAAATTTTATAGGTAATTCTTTAGCTGAGTACTAATGGAAAATCCCTACTTGAACTGACATTATGGCTACTATCTGGAAGAACGAGGGGTCACAGTTTGAGGATAAAGGGGAAGCCTTTTAGGACCGAGATTAGGAAAAACTTCTTCACACAGAGAGTGGTGAATCTGTGGAATTCTCTGCCACAGGAAACAGTTGAGGCCAGTTCATTGGCTATATTTAAGAGAGAGTTAGATATGGCCCTTGTGGCTACGGGGATCAGGGGGTATGGAGGGAAGGCTGGTGCAGGGTTCTGAGTTGGATGATCAGCCATGATCATAATAAATGGCGGTGCAGGCTCGAAGGGCTGAATGGCCTACTCCTGCACCTATTTTCTATGTTTCTATGTAACTTCAGTGCATCTAATCTCTTAGCAGCAGCTCTGTGCAAGAGGTCAAAAAAACTCTGCTAAGGTTTGAAGTTATTGCTGTTAAGGCAAAAAAGCTGCAAATTGCACCATAGAAAGATGAAGAGTTGTTTCTGAGTTTGTGTTGAACAACAAGACCAAACAGAAACGAATCTATAAACAGGATATTGTGCATGCTAAGCATTGGCAGCTGCATGTCATATAGAACGAGGCAAATTTACAATCCACATGGTTCAAATCAAAGATGCAATCCTGCCACATCCACTTGTAGGTGAGAGTAGCTAATTAAACAGCTAAACAGAGCTTCTGGGCACCTCAATGCTCGACAATTGGAGGGCCTAACAAAAGAACCAAAGTCAATATTGAAACAGATGAAGACATATTTGAATACACGTGCAGTGTATTATCCTTGTTGGTTTGTTCATGTTATAATATATGGACAACATAAGTCTCCATGCTATCAAGACTAACAGGACTGGGGATCTGACTGCCCCACCAAGGGTGCTTAAGATATATTCTAAAACTAGTGGCACATGCCATGTTGTTCCTGGATACAATATTGGCATCTGTCCAATGTATAAAATTGCCTAGATACATCTTGTCTGCAACTACCAATAATCCAATCCACTGAGCAATCTCTTCTGAGTTATTACAGTGATGGAAGGTATTCTTGGGGATATCACCTGTGAGTCTTTCCAAAAGACCTGTCCTGATCTAGAAACATTGTTGCTGTTTTTTCTTCATCATTTGGTCTAAATAGCACTTCACAAAGATTGCTGTTTCAGGATAGTTATCAACTTGTAAAGAATAATTATGGATGGACAACAATGTCACTAAATGTTGACAGAATTTCATTCAGATCCCATAAATTAATAAACAGGAACAAATCAGGGACACTCATGTATTACTCATATTCTCTTCAACTATTCCAAGAATTGGATGTAGATTTCATCCTCGATACAAATAGGAATTTATGACACAGAAAACCCTTGGGCCGTGGGTTAGACAATCCTAAAAGCTCTATTATCTGATGGACACTGAATACACTCAGTGGCCACTTTAGGTACAAGAATGGAACCCAGTATGGTCTTATGCTGCTGTAGCACATCCACTTCAAGGTTGGATGTTCAAAGATACTATTCTGCACACCACTATCGTAACAGGTGGTTAATTGCATTACTGTCAGCTTGAACCAGTCTGGCCCTTCACCCCTGACCTCTCCTATTAATGCGTTTTCATCAACAGAACTGCCGCTCACTAATTGTTTTTTGTTTTTCACACCATTCTCTGTAAACTCTAGAGATGGTGCGTGAAAGTCCCAGGAGATAAGCAGTTTATGAGATGCTCAAACTCCACCATCACACCAACAATCATTTCGCCTAGATTACATTTCTTCTGCATTCTGATTATTTGTCTGAACAACAACTGAACCTCTTGACCATGTCTCTATGTTTTTATGCGTTGAGTTGCTTCCACATGATTAGCTAATGAGATATTTGCATTAACGAGCAGATGTACCTATAACAATGGCAGTCTAGTGTAGTCCCAGAGTGTTAATTTATACTTTGCATATTTTTTCTCCTGGGCCAGCTGGCAGTTCCTGCTTATCCTGGTGACTAGGCTCAAAAAAGTGAAAAAAAATCTTAATTAGTGATTTCTTAACTTGAATAGCGACACTTAATTCTGTCTGCATAGTTTGCAGACAGAATTGCGTGTTATCAAATGGGCAGCCCACATGACCATGTGATCATGCATTTATCAAGATTTGTCAGTGAATTTTATTGTTCTACCAGATGAACTATATTTCACCCAGCAAAAAAAAAACTTCTGGAGGAACTCATTCGGTCTAACAGCATCAGGAGGCAATGAGCTGGTCAGCATTTTAGGTCAAAATCCTGCATCAAGATCGATGATTCATTCCTTTGCTGCTACTGATGTTGCTTGATCTGCTGAGTTCATACAGCAAGTTTCAGCATTTGCAGTCTTGTGTCCTTATTTTAAACAACTCTTCTCATACTTGTATCATCACTATTAATGGTCTTAACAATTTTGACATAATTGGCCCATCTTAAATCCTTGACCATTGTTTTAAAGATGGTAGAGAAGAAATTTGTCTTCAAGTAGGATATTCTTAACTGTTGCTGGATATGTAATCACTAATAATCTACTATGGTCATTTTTTGCCACTTTCTTGCACAAATTTCTAGCCCTGTGGATTATAAGACTTGTATTCTCTGTCATCTTTTGTCATAAATTCTTTGACACTTTAATCATTTTCATTTCACTTCTACACTTTCTTTCCTGTTGTATCATGAACCATATTTAATGTTTCATTTTAATCTCCAGCCTTGAATCATCACCAGTCATCATTTTAGGATATCTTTCGTTGTCATAAGAATGTATTTAGTTCATACCCAAACCAGCTCCAGTATTTCTCATTTAACTTATAATGTATATTTACACCAATTTGAATGTAAGTTTTTCTTGTGCTGCTAGAAATGAAAGCACAGACAATGACTCTGGCACTACTCCTTATGAATTACAGAAAACTAGGGGATATGCAGAAAGAAATGAAAATCCGTAGCTTAAACTGTCTGTTTAATTGTATGTTTCCACATGTGCGACACCATTTTATAGAAATACAACACAAATAAGTCAGTTAGCTGCAAGAGGCTATGCAGAAATGTGCAATTAAAGCCACCCTTGTTGGCAAAGTTCACATCCTCAAATTGAAAGAAATACAAATATACTGACGGATGGCACATATTTTATTTCATAAGTATTTATATCACATGTAAATCTCTATGCAAATACATTGGTTGTAATTAAGTGTGGATTCTGTAATTACCGCTGGTTAGTACAAACCATAAACTCTGCAAATCGAGAATTAGTCTATTGTTCTTTTCAAATCATCAATGTGCAAACTGACTGTGTCACGCATACATGCATCCTTTATATTTTCCCCAATGCTTTCACATGAGTCCAAGTCAAGACTTCAAACAAGGGGCAAAAAAAAGATTTCCATAGTCTAGGTACCCAAGACTGCCAAGCTGTCTCTTAACAGCCAGGTCAAACTTGGCACCAATGACAGGTTTTGAAACCAGAATGAAAAGAAAACTTCTCTGTATATTAAATACTACATGACAGTAGTGCACCTAAAAAGGAGAAGAATGAAGGATAAAGTATCTTTTCTCAGAAAATTTTAAATAAGAGTTCTATTCGCTTAATTACTCAATTGTAGCATGGTCCAACAATAACGGACAAATGCATTAAAGATACATCAAACTGAATTACAAACAGATTGAAACATTTGCAAAAGTATTCTATCACTGCAGTCTAGTTTTGACTAGCATAAATTTGGCCATCACGTTTGTCAGATTGAGATTGTGCAGCAAAATATTCAAGGGAGTGAACACTATCCAGAAAAAGAGAAAAAATAAATTTATTATATTTAATACATTTGGCTCCTCTTGCCTGAGAAAGAACGTTATGGAAAATAAGGGCCCATTTATACAGCATATGATCAAAGTGGGATAAAAGATGAATTTTTAAAAGCAGAACAGAAGGAAGACGAAAAGGTTAAGTAGAAATAATGATTAAAAAGAAGTTGGAATCATTCCTTTGTTGCGCTTTCTATCTGCTAGTGATCGTCGATTATGATTGGCTCGAAGAGATTTATTGGTCTCCTTTTTTCTCCTTTCTGCTAGTGTTTCTTTGGATTGTCCCTGGCCCTTTGCACCCCCTACAACAGCAGCGTTGTCACGTTTGATCCTGTAGAAATATAATTTTAGACATTATTTAGACAAAAGAAAATAATTAATGTGAAACAATTGATTTTTTGTCATTCAGAGGAGCCAACCTAACATAAATCAATCACAATGGGATATTGTGATGGGAGAAGAAAATTCTTGGAAAGGCAGTACAGTGATGAGATTTGCAGTAAATTTAACTAGTGTCACAATGTGTGCATGTTTATAAATTCCCTAAAGACCAGTTCAAAATCCAGAGATTCCCCAAAATGAATGAAAATTATTGAAAAATAAGCACTGCAATTACAATGTACCTCAAATGACACAAAAGTCTAAATCATTCAAAAAAAATTACAACTAAAGAGGACAACGTAAAAATCTGAAGAATTTTGATTAAAATGTTCTCAATTAGAAGTCCGCTGCAGTATTTTTAACTGAAAATTTTTAGCATAGGCCATACCTGGACAAAAAAATCAGATGGAAGCCTGAGAAAGGTCTGTCATATTAAACAACTCACCTTGCAACACACAAAATACTGAGTTCCTCCAGCATTTTGTGTGTGTTGCTTCTTGGATTTCCAGCATCTGCAGATTTTCTTGTGAATAAACAACTAACCTTGGGAGTTTGAAAAGCAATTCATATAGATGGGTTTCCCAGCAAGACCACACAATGACCACACACAAATAATTTTTAAATACAGTGGATTCCAGTTAACTGGATCACATTGGGGCCAGTACATTTTGGCCAAATAACCGAAGTTTCACCGAAATAGTTAAAGAGTCAAATTAGGGGTTAACTTAGTAACAAATTATGTATTTAAATGAAATACAGAACAGATCAGAACACTACCAATGCTACTACTGTACTATAAGACTGTATTAGTTCCTGATAGTTATTGACAAGAGGTATTTATCCAGTGTATGCTGCCGTGTATGGGGTATCCAGGAAGGTTAGCACCTCTGGTAAAGGGGCTTGTCACGTTCATTTTGGGACAGTTGACTCACCTTTAGTCCCCACTGGACACTCAGATCTCATCTGTGGCTTCGAGTAGCTGTTTGCATGTGACAGTGGCCTCCCAAAATACACCATCTCACACTTGTCTGGATTAAATTCCATCAGCTATTTTTCCATGGAAATTTCCAACTGACCTATATCCTGTAATATCCTTTAACATCCTGGAATATCTGCAATTCCACCCACTTTTATGTCACCTAAAATCAGGTTACCTATATTTTCATTCAGGTCATTTATATACAACACTGATCTTTATAGAACAACAATCATGTACCTTCAGTCAAACAAACTCCTCCCACACATCAGCCTCTGTCTTCTCTTGCTATGCTAAGCTAAACCATCTACTGGATGCACCTAACAAGTTCTATCACATTTAAGTCACTGGTGCAAAGGGAGTCTCAGTCAATACTGGTGAAATTAAAATCTTCTGTTCTTTTTACATCTGTGCATGATCTACCCAAGTATTCATTACTCTGGCTTTTGGGAGACATATAATTCATTACAGTCACTACACCTATCTTATTCCTGAGTTCTACTCAGGAAGACTTTAGGAAGATTAAGCCTGCACTGCTCCCTGTTACTGTTGATGGTGAGGACATGGATGTGGTGAGGATATACATGTACCTGGGGGTGCACCTGGATGACAGACTTGAGTGGAGCACCAACACAGAGGCTGTGTACAAGAAGGGACAGAGTTGCCTCTACTTCCTGAGGAGATTGAGGTCTTTTGGAGTATGCAGGTCTCTCCTTCACATGTTCTACCAGTCTGTTGTCACCAGTACAATCTTCTATGCGGTGGTGTGCTGGGACAATAGTATCAACACGGGTGATGCCAACAGGCTCAATAAATTGATTAGGAAGGCTGGCTCTATTATAGGAGTCAAAATGGACACACTGGAGGCTGTGGTAGAACAAAGGACCCTACGGAAAATCCTGGCAATTGTGGACAATGTTTCTCACCCTCTGCATGTCACCGTGAGAAGCACTTTTAGTAATACAGTATGACAACTGCGCTGCTCCAAAGAGCAGTATATGAGGTCATTCTTATACTCGGCCATAAGGCTTTATGATGAGTCGACCTGTAGCCAGGGAAGTGGTGACACCCCTCCTGTTAGACTGAAATAACTTCTTTATTCTTTCTACTTCTCTTCTTATATTTATATATCTATGCACTTATAATGCTACTGTGACACTAATTTCCTTCGGGATCAATAAAGTAGTTATCTATCTATCTACCCACCCATATGGCTCCACTGAATGTCCTCCTGAAGTGCAGTTGTGTCATTCTCGCTGAATCCGGAGGTCCATCAGTCAATCCTCATTGGGGAGAGGGTCAGCAACCTTAAATTCCTCAGTGTTATCATTTCAGAGGATCTTTCCTGGGCCCAGCACGTAAGTGACATTACAAAGAGAGCATGGCAGTGCCTCTACTTCCTTCAAGGTTTGTGAAGATCTGGCATGACGCCTAAAACTTTGACAAACTTCTATCAATGTGTGGTGGAGAGATACTGGTTGTATCACGGCCTGGTATGTAAACACCAATGCCCTTGAACAGAAAGTCCGACAATAATTAGTGGGTACAGCTCAGACCATCACGAGTAAAGCCCACCCTACCATTGAGCACATCTACATGGGGTGCTGTCGCAGGAAGACAGCATTCATCATCGAGGACTTCCACCACCCAGGCCATGCTCTCTTCTCACTGCTGCCATTAGAAAGTTGGTACAGGAGCTTCAGAAACCACACCACCACTGTTCAGTAACAGCTGTTACCCCTCAACCATCAGGCTCCTGAATACGAGGGATAACTTCACTTGCATAATGAACTGAACTGTTTCCACAACCAATGGACTCAAGGTTAAATTTACTGTCATCTGACTGTACATATAGACAACCAAACCGAACAATGTTCCTTCACACTACAGTGCACCCACACAACATATATCACAAGCAGCATTATAAGCCAGTATTATTATACTAAAAATTAAGTTAATAATAGATTTCAAAATGCATGTAGAAAAGTGCAACCCAGGTAAACACTAAACAGTAAACACCCTGCTGTACTAGTGACAAGACCTCAGTGGTGGCAGGATATTCATTAGTCTCACAGCCTGAGGGAAGAAGCTGTTACCCCAGTCTGGCAATCATTATCCAGATGCTCCTGTACCTCCTTCCTGACAATAGTGGGTCAAATAGATTGTAGGATGGGTGGTAGGATCCTCAACAATGCTTTAGTCCTTTTGTCTGCAATGCTCCTGGTAAATATCACAAATGAGGGGGAAGGAGATCCTGGTGATCCCCTCAGCTCTTTTTACTATCCTCTGTAGGGTCTTGTGATTGATGCCTTGCAACATCCATATCACACAATGATGCAACTAGGCAGGACACTCTCTATGGTGTTTCTGTGGAAAGTTGTTAGAGTGGGGGTGGGGAGCCATGCAGGACTCAACCTCCTCAGAAAGTGCAGATGCTTTTGTGCCTTCTTGACTACTGAGGAGATGTTGTGGATCCCGGTTAGATCCTCCTTTAACAGTACACCAAGGAACTTTGTGCTCTTCACCCTCTCTGTGGCAGAGTTATTGATGTGCTGTAGAGAGTGGTCAATCTGCACCTTCCTGAAGTCCACAATCATCTCCTTTGTCTTATCCACACTGAGACTCAGGTTGTTGTTTGTGCACCATTTAACAAGCCTCTCTACCTCTGTTTGCCGATTCACCATTGTTGATCTCCCTGTGAACTGGTTTAATTCGTTTAACCAGTGGTCTGCATGCAGGGATTAGCAAAGTGGATGTGTGGCCTGAGTATCCGAGGTGAGGACAAGGGATAGGCATGTAGGCTTAACAAATATTGGTATATATTCTCTCCTCTGGTTGTGAAGTTGACATGCCAGTAGAACTTTGGCAAGACTATTTAAGTTGGCATGTTTGAAGTTCCCAGCAACAATGAAAACACCATTAAGGTGAGTGGCTTCAAGGTTGCAGGTTGCACCATGGAACTTCGCAGCACTTCCCCAGCAATAGCACGGGGGTGGGGGGGGGATGTAAACAGCGATAATCATAGTGGCTGAGAGTTCCCTGCACTTCACCATTAAATACACTTATCTGCAATGAGCATTGGGCCATTACTACCGAGGCATTCACACACCGGTTCTTATTGACATAGACACACAGACCTCCTTCCCCAAATCTTGCTGTCCACCTGAAAGGAGATTAGCCCTTCTAGCTGGATAGTCAAGTCTGCTCTGCTGTCTTGAAGCCATGCTTCTGTCCAGACAAGAGTGCAACAGTCCCTCATCTCTCACTGGTTCAGACACAAACGCAAGTAGTTCAGTTAAATTCTACTCCAGCCAAGAGCAGGTATACTGTATCCTGGCATAGGTCTCCTGGAATCTTTTTTTTTTGCTTTGGGTAGCTCTGTGTCAATGCAATCTCAGGAAGGTGTTAGTCACCTTAACTGCAAGCCTTGCCAACCAACACCCAGATGGCAAACTTGGAATTTCCATATAAGCCATAAGGAAGAAAATACTTAATACCTCAATAAGATTTTTCTCTTAATATGAATTATATCCTCCTCTTTTATTTTCAACTTTAGAATCATCGAAGTAAAAATAGCACCAAATTTTTCGAAGACTGAAGATTTATGTTTAAACTAATGTGGGAGGAAACCAACACATCCTTGCAGATGATGCAGGAAGAACATGTAAATTTTTCAGAGGTAGCACCCAAGGTCAGGATTAATCCTGGGACACTGGAGCAGTGAGGCGGCAGCAATAACTCTGCTGCGCGAATGTGCTCCCCCAAACAAATGATCTTGTTGCTTCAGGTTTAAAAGTCAAACCATCAGGAGAGGAGCTTGAAAAATAAAATAGACACTAGAGTAAACACTGCCACGCATGATGGCACTTTCAACTAATTTTACTGTATCTTAATCAATATTTTGTAAATGCATGCATATTTTTCCTTCGTGAAATGAAATTAAAGCATGTAAAATTAAGTAAAATCAGAATATAAATAAAATAGGCATGTAAATGTGGCTGCAGTGCTTCTCTACTACACTTAGAAAGTAATTACTCCGAAATCTGCACTCATTCTTGGAGAACTTTGTCCCTGGAGTGAGTCTGAACACTCACAGGTATGTACCCTCCAAAGTTCAAAGTTCAATATATTATCAAAGCATATATACCATATACAACTCTGAGTGCCCGCAAGGGGACAAATGTCAATGAATCTCCATACTATAAACATGACATCCACTCGGGCTATGGTGCTGGGAAGTGGCATATCCACAACAATTAAACATGCACGACAGACTGTTAAGGAAAATGACTTGAAAAGATAATATGACAAAGACACTATTATAATAACACCTCAAACATGTTTTCTTTGCTCGGCCACGCCTCCTTACCCTTTTCTTGCACAGAAAGCAGCACGCCTTGCTTCAGCCTTTTCTCTCAGCAATGCTGGGTCCTGCACAAATAGATCCCTCTTCGGTCCTTCCTCCTGGAAATTACAACAATCCATTAATCATCACATTTTTCAGCACTCTCAAACACCATTCTTTTTGCCTTCACAGATACAGATCTTTGGTAGCTTGCTGGTTTACATTCAGAACCATCATTCATTCCCCAACAATCTGAACAATAGAATAA
The DNA here is from genome assembly GCF_963921235.1 of Mobula hypostoma. Classification (NCBI taxonomy): domain Eukaryota; kingdom Metazoa; phylum Chordata; class Chondrichthyes; order Myliobatiformes; family Myliobatidae; genus Mobula; species Mobula hypostoma. The sequence continues at coordinate 14,912,706 of NC_086123.1, forward strand.
GCTGAAAATATGCTGGATTTAGCAAGCATGCTGTGTATTTCCACTCTGTTCTATTTTAATTTCAATTTTCAAAGTCTGCAGTTTTTTTTGGTTTTCAAATTTTAAACAATAGTTTTATATGTATCGGAATATTAAAAATAACTACATGGGATATACATCTCCACCCTATTTAAATAGCCTTTATAATCAGAGCAGTGGATTTTTGTGTTTAAACAATCGAAGTAACAACTTCAAACCTGGAAATTTTATTTTAATTTTATGAGTAGTTTATTTTCATTTATGCATTCAATCCACATTTCTGCATGAAGATATTTCAGTAATTAACCACAGTTTTCGAAGAATGAAAAACTTTGGGAAGAGAACTGTAGCGATTTACTCAAACTACTGTAGAGGATGAGAAGTTGCAGTTATATAGAGAGACTGGGACGCTGAGTTTATTGCCCCCACCCCCAACAGTAGAATCAGACTAACAGGAGACTTGATGCAAGAGTGAAAATCGTTTAATTTTTAGTCAGCAAACAAGCAGAAATCATTTCCAATTGCTGAACCAGAGTGCATTAACTTAAGGTAAAAGGCAAGATGGATTCATAAGGAAAATATTTTAATCTAATACATTAGGATGCAGTGCCTGATAGGATGGCAGATATGGGAAAACGATGAGACAAGATGTGCCGATTTCTGTGTCAGTATGGTAAGAATCTGTGGCAGGAGAAAAGTAATATTTGTTCTGAAACATCCTTGTGCTGATCTTTCCAGCTCCCTTTCCTTCAAAGGGGAACAGATAAAATACTTGATTGAAAAAAAGAGTTACTGAACAGATGCAGAGGAAGGATATGGGAGTTAATTAGATTACTTTGGGCATAAACTCAATAGGCTGAGAGACTTTATGAAAACAGTTACTTTCTCCCACCATGTCATTTAATGTGAACAGGATTACATAATTTGTAGTGTTGGTGAAAGAACTGGACGGCACTGGGTAAACTTAACAGATTGATTGTGTTTCTCATTTAAATAGAACAAAAGCAGAGCTTTGATAGAAAACTTTATTTTCTTCCCCAAAAAAAAACAAAATCCCAATGGAGTGCCTCTCAAAAGAAATGATTATTTGACAAAAATCTGTGTGAATGTGTACTGAATATCCTCAAATGTTACGGTTAAATAAGTTACAAATACTTCTGCCGAGTTCTAACATATTGGCCTTTAGAGTGAAAAGAATTTCTTGGCAAAGTGCTACGGGTAGGTTCTAAATTGCCTTTCATTTTGGAAAATTGCTTAAACAAATCCAAGTCTTGCCTTTATTGTAAAGTGTTTGTGAATGAAATGAAAGATTAGTTTTGAAGAAATGTCATCAACCTGAAACTTTAATCCTGTTTCTCTCCCCACTGAATAATTCCAGTATTACAGAATTTCAGATTGTCAGAATTTGCAGTTTGTTTTTCATAAATAATTTGACTTAGAGTAACATAATTATTTTTCTAAATGCTGCACATTGAGAAGAGACGAAATAGGCCAAACCAAATTGGATTGCAACTAGCAGATGTTGAAAATGTTTTAAACGAATGCGGGGACAAACCAAATAAATGTAAGTACAAATACAGGAAAGAAAGTGACAGACAATTGGAAAGCTTGTTATTCCAAATGCAAATATGCCACTTAATATTCAATAAGATATGCTTCCTGAGTAGCAGCTGCATAAATCTTAGGCAGGCCATATTTGGAGTACTGTGTGTCGTTTTGGTCACCACATTATAAAAAGGAAGTGGAGAGGGTGCAGAGGAGGTTCACTGGGATGTTGCTTGGACTGGACAGTTATAGCTATAAAGGAGAGGTTGGTCAAACCTGGATAATTTTGTCTCAATACTCAGAGGTGGAGGTGTGAAAATTATGAAGTATTAAGAGTCAAAGAAAAAGTAGATAATCACAGCCCATTTCCAAGGTTGGAAGAAATGTCTCCATTTTAGAGGAAATAGGTTTAAGTGAGATTTGCAAAGCAAATTTTTTTTTTGTACATAGAGAGTAGTAGGTGCTTAGAATGCATTGCCAGAGAAGGTGGTGAAAGCAGACATGGTAGCAACTTCTAAAACAAACACAAAAACAGGCAGGGCGCAGAGAGATATGGACATTGCAAGCAGATGGGAATAGTTTAGTTTAACATCATGGTTGGTGCAGATAGGCCTTTTCCTGTGCTCTATTGTTCTATGTTCTAAACTAGTGAATACCTTAGGGGAACGATCAGGGAGAAGATATTAAGCTTAGAATGATTCATCTCGAATTTGTCTTCGGTGCAACTCCATTATTTGAATTAATATAGAAAGACACAAAAGGTATTCAAATACAATCACCAATCCCACCCTGGGAATCAAAAACAAGCTAGAAGAATATCAAAACATAATTGTAAAGTAAATGGAATATTAGTCTGTGCATCAGCTTCCATAAGTTGCAAAATTGCACAAATTGGATTTCATTGGTCTAAATAATTTGCATTACCTTTGGCACTTCATCTTCAGCTTCCTCTTCCTCTTCTACTTCCTCTTTCTGTCGTAGAACACGAGGGATCGTAAATGGTCTGTGGGAAAACAAGCAAGTGGATTATGGTGCACACACAGACAAGTAAAGCTTTTTATTTGTGAATGCCACTGAGCTTCAAAATGCACCTGTCCAATTTAAAAATTATTACATTTGGTTCCTGGAGATGTATGTCAAATGCATAAAGAACAGACTATTGAAGACAATTCCTCAATTACAGGAGCCTAATTTCAATTCCGCACTGGCTTCCTTGTCCTAGATGGAAAAAATGCTAAAGTCTTGAAAACGTTGGAGCACACATGTCCCTTTAAATTGACTGTTGAGCTTCTACATAATCAATCTATAATATACTTTGCATCTATATGCACACCCTCTATACAAAATACATTTACTGTTTAACAATTTCAAACTTGGAAATCTTTACTCTCATGAAATTCTATCTTTTCCTTACTTAAATTCCACATCATGCCATTTGGCTGTCATTGTAATATTTTCTTCTCAGTTTGTTGACAATACATCAATTAACTTTTACTGACTTACTAAACTTTCTTCTGAGTCTAAAGGAACAAACTCCTTTTATAGAACTATAAAATCCTTGGTTCACTTTTCTTCAAAGCCTTTCAAATGAAATCATATATTACCCTCATGTATGTAAAAAGATCTGCCTGAAGGCTGGTGAAAACCTTCCTGCTGGGATATACCCTGTACACAAATTCCCTCATGGGCAGAGAGCCTTGGCTTCACACAACATGAGAAACTACTCACTTGTAGCTAATTGGCTACAACCCTTCTGGATCATGCCAGCTTTTACCCTTAATTTTCTGGATTGAGACAGAAAGCAAGGATAGAGAGATTATAAAGTTATCAACTCAACGGCAAAAGAAAATGATACCACTGTGCTTTCATTAGTTTATCCTCCATAAACTTAACAAGGGTGTACTTTTACATCAATAATACATACAGCTAAACAAAAAGAGTATCTGTAAATAATTTCAAAGTGCAATATTGAAAAACACAATCAAATATTATGAGTTTAGTAATTAACAACAGGTTTTATATTAATAGACTGAACATCAGAAATACCCTTGGTAACACGCAGGTTTCTAAATAAGGTATCAATCACATTATCGCATATTACCATTCATCCTACCTTCTGCTGATAAGTTCATCATCAGAATCCACGTCATTTGCCCCAATTTGATTAACGTCATACGTGTCATCATATTCGTCATCATATTCATCCCCATAAAACTGAACTCCATCTTCTACAGGCACATCCTCTACAACTATACTATAAGTATTATATCTTTCCTTCTGTTGTGCAATGTGAGTTTTATCATCAAGCAGCGCTTTCCCACTTTCTCCTTTTCTGCAAAGATGAAAATACAATCCTAGTGAAAATCTCACAGCATATTTTGTGTTCATCTCATAAATTTAATTAAATTGTTATCTGTGCAAGAAAATGAAATCGCTTGTAGGTTATTGGCTGCAGTGATCTTTTCCGGAGACACACACTACCTGCAGTATGCACACTGGGAAGCTACCATCAGTGCTGCCTTCACAAAATACTCCCATCCATTGACAGTGTAACCAAACAAACATTGCTGCCTTCCTGTTTCCTCTCAGGTCAATATCATCTCATCACAACACTGGACTCCCAAAACAAGCACACAGCTCCAAGCTCCATCACAGCAAAGGACTTCACTACTCACCAACCCGACCCATCAGGCTTCTCCTGCCCCATTTGTAGTGAGTCCGGGGTTCCAGGATTAGCCTTGTCAGTTACTTCAGAACTCTCAGAACCACAGTAGAAGCAAATCATTTTTGATCCCAAGGTACTGTCTAAGGAGCATCTCAATCCCATTTACAACTTCAAACACTGCTCCCAAATACCTCCATCTTATCTGCTCTTAGGATAATAATCTGGCTTCTCTAAGATCATTCGTCCCAGGACAATTCTAGCAAACGTACTCTACACATTCTTTGACTCCTTTCCTACTGTCTGATGCTCAGAATTGAACATCATAATAATAAAAATAGTCCAGTTGAGTCTTAACCAGTGAATGTCAAGGGAATTTTGCAATTCACTAGCTTTTGGTCTCCACAGCTCAGTTTTTAAATCATATGCCTAGGGCTCAGGAACTATATAAACGGAAATGGAAAGGGCTTTGTTCTCTTTAAATTGTAGAAAAAGCAGGCACCACTGATTTAAATGTAATTAATAGGATGGCCACAGGCAAGAGAAGCAATAGATTTATTTTCTATGCAGAGGATATATTGAGCACGCCATCTTAAAGAGTGTAGGGGAAAAAACTCTCACCGCATTTTACCAAGTTATTAGATAAGAACTGTCACCTGTTGTATCATCTAGTGCAGTAAAGGTAGGGTAGCTCTTCTTCAATTAGTATAAGTCTGCTATGATTTTATATGCCTTCTTTAAAACAATTTTTTTTATTTGCTTAGTCGGCTTCTTTCAAAACTGAAGATACAGCCCAGATCTCTTGATTCCTGCTCCCACTTCCAAAATATATCATGCGGTTAATATTTGCTTCCACATCTTTCCTAACAAAATGCATGTGCTTCATTTCATTAAGATGGATCTGCCATTTATGTCCCCATTTCACCAGCTTATGATTTCCTGCTATTGTTATTGTTTCCTGCATTAAGTTTTGTCATCTTTAAAATTACACTCTATATTCTCTGCCAAGACATAATGTCATCAGAACGAACAGTGGTACCAAAATCAACTCTAATAGAAGAGGCAGATAACATCTTGTAATTCTCTGTAAACTGAAAAATAACAATTTCACATATTGGGTGCTGTTTTCCATCTCTTAACAAGTTTTGTATCTATAAATAAAACCAGTAACAGTTATTTCAGTTATCCGACAGTTCTAATGAGTCCCTTAGCATAGAATACTACATCAAGTTAGTTTGTGTAGCTTTAGTTTAATTGAAAATGAGAAAATAGTCAATTAAACTAAAGTTTTTAATTTTGCATTATGTCAGAGATTGTAAAGATGAATACGTTTTGTACACTATGGTAATAATCTGCTCTTACATTTAGGATGATTGCAAATGGTTAAGATAAAGGGCAGAGTCTGATATGACCTCTCACTGATGAGACCAATTTCCATTACAAGATATCCAGAGTTCCATATTTCAAAAAAATTTAAAAACATGTAGTTTGTACAATACACAATAGAAAACAATGTCTGTAATGAAGAATAAAACTTTCATAGTGATTTTCAGCTCTCAATTCTTCCCCCCCAAAGATGTGATTCTTTATTGATCAATCTTGATTCTATCTATAAGATGAATGATCATAAGAGCAAACTGAGAAGAGAGAGCATACATGTTGTAATTGTAATCAATATTGCTTCAGTACTGTGGTGAGGGCAGAAACCTGATTGGAGAGAGTCAAGTAAAAATCTCAGGCAAGATATGCATGAATTTAGGGAACTACAACTTATTCAAGTGCTTTTGAGAGAAATGAAAAGTTTTGCATTGAATCACAAATACATTCCCTCACCAACCCACATTTCCTGATGACAGTGGTTTGTCAACTAATTACCCACAATACTGTAGCTGAGATTTCATTTTCCCAAAAATAAGTTGCACAATTAAACCTGGGAAGTATATGGTCTTTAATTGACCTCTGAGTTACAAGGACAATGGCATTTTTTTTTACTGTAGAATATATTTTGTTGGCTTACCTTAAAGCTCTAAATAAAAGAACAAAGATTCAGAATAAATCATAAAGATTTAGTCCAACATATCTACAATAACTATTAAAAGGTCAAATTTTGATTTGGAATGTCAAACTTACTTCTTGCCTTTCCAGATTTTGCTCTGGTCTACAGTATTTCTAGTGTAAACATCAAACTCATCATAGTCAAAAACATTTCGTCTGGTTGACAGAATTGATTCCTGGTTCTGGTTCACCTGCCTAATGAACACAAAAATCATACTTGTTAGACTTTGTTTCATGGAGTATTGCAACTTACACTTCACATTACTAAACATTTCAAGAACATATTCCTAAACCGGTATTTGACTTTAGACTGTATGTAGACCAATTAAACGCAGGATTATGAGATTTAAATATTCAACGCTAAACTGAAAGATGAAGTGGAAAATCAAGTTTTTTCAGAATATATAGTGTGTGTGTGTGTTTGTTTGTTATGTATGTGTATACATATATGTACACACACATACACACACAGAGTCTGAAAATTTGTTATTGAGCCATTCCAATTACTTTCAAGAGATTCCAGGAAAATGTTGTGTAAGGGGAAAAGAAGAATGAACTTTATACGAAGCCAACCTGCAATTAGTCTTTCAATTGGTCAGAATTATCCCATTTAAAGAGTCAGCACAAAATGACCCAGTGAAAACTTCACAAAATATTTTATTTCTCAGAGAATAGTTGGTTAAGGTGAAACAAAGAATAATCCCATTTAAAAACAATAGTGATACCATGCCACAGAATTTATCAGAGGCATTGCTGTAAGTTGACCTGAATATGTCAACTTCTGTTTTTGTTACATGGTCATAGAATGATAGCCAAAAAAAATTAACATTTTTTATTAATGAACATATTCCATTACCTGTAAACTTAAAATGATACCCTTTACAATTTTGAATCTTAAACATAAAATGGCATTAATTGATGAAATCTGAACAGCTACCTTTGCTGGTCAGTTCTTACCAGTGAACACATGACCAAACTTAATTCAAAACAGGTATCGTGAACATTAACTGAATATGATTTAGAAAAGGCTATGCATCATTTCTTGCAAGCTTAAACATGGGCATGAATAACACCACTGAGGCATTGTGATTCAGGGAATATATTGAACCAACAATTTTGATTTGCACAATTCCTAATTTTCCCATTGTGATTTGCTATTATTTTAACTTGTTTTGAGTTAACAAAATCAGAAGTGAAATATAAACAGTAGAAATTCCACAGTAATTCTTGCAAATATTTTAAGTATAAGTGAACCAAACAAATAGCTAACTAAATAAAGTGGTAATTAGACATATTTAAACTGACTACATGGGGGAAAAAACTCTGCAATCACATTAACTCCATTAGCTGTACTAAATGGATCATAAAAGTGACAAATTCAAACTGTACAAATTTTATTGTTTGATTGTGATAAACCCTGGATTCTGGATACATTTGGAGAATCCTAATTGCAACAAAGACAACTGAACACATCAACTAACATATTCAGAAACCACTGTGAACAACATCATCAAAGATTCCAGTTTTAGATTCCTGCTAGAAAATTAATCATGCCCAAGGGAAAAATTTAACAGCTGGAAACATATTTTACCATAAATATGTAATCAGATAACGTAATAAAATTTAGCTTGATTTCAAAATAATTACATCTTGAAATTAAGAATGAAGATGGATGCAATATTCTCTAAACAAATCATATTTCTTACTCATTCCTTCATGGAATAAATTAATCAAAACTTAACAATGCTACCATTTCATGTTTTCACAATGGTACTTTACAGCTTTTGTAAGCACTTGATTTAAACGTTCTTTGGATACTTATTTCCCAGTAAACCTAAGTTTTGATTTTAAATTGGGAAGCCAAGTCAAATGGAAAACCTAAAACTACGATGAAAGAATTCTTTTTGAGAGTATGAACTTAAGAAGCAGAAAATTTTACAAGTATTAAACTTCATGATTTAGCATGCCAATTAGGTTTTCACCTGCAAAACTACACCCTCTTGCTAATAAGCTACCACCAAACTGTACTTTCATCAGGAAATTCTTTGGTACCTCACTTTGCGTAGAGGATGCATTCCCAGGAAAATAAACGCTAATGGAATAAATACTAAGATGAGTTACTATAGCATTATATTCACAGAGGAATGTATTACTAATGGCATTGCTGCACTGGCACTCTGGTGTGACCTCCGAACTAACCTCTTCCTTGTACCAGGAACCTTCTAAGAAACTAGGTCACTCTGCTCTTTCTTCAACTTGTGCTTTGTTGTGGAGAGAATCTATTGTGAATCTACCAATGATTTGTCCCACTACTTGTTGTGGAGCGGCTGCCTGCAAGGGCTGGTGTTGGTCAGGCTTGGAGGAGCTGTGTGGCTGATCAGCACTGAGGTGAGGGGCTAAGGTCTGGCCTGTGGCAGGCATGATGACTGCAACCCTGCAGCCATTTGGGACTCACACCATGTGTTGAAATTACTATAGACTGCAATCTCTGGGACAAGAAGAGTAGTTCAGCCAAAGAAAGACAGAGGGCCAACAGTTTCCATTAGATTCATCTGGAAGTGACAAGGGAAAATGTGCCATTGCTTATTCCCAATAATGGCATGTACCTATTGTGAAGGCCATCACTTGGCTTTAAGACACAGATCAAAGCATGGAGCCACAATACTTCTCACTACAGCTCATCCCACACCAGACCTCACAGGCAGTCTTGTCAGATCAAATCAATGATTCAATGCTGGGGAGCACCAGTGGAGGCCGCTGATCTTTTGACAGGATTTTGGTTCAGTAGCACAAAGGAGGGAGTCTCATTCGTAAGGCCAGTGATGTTGTGGGGATGGAACTGGACTCTCTCACGGTGGTGTCTGAAAAGAGGATGCTGTCCAAGTTGCATGCCATCTTGGACAATGTCTCCCATCCACTACATAATGTACTGGTTGGGCACAGGAGTACATTCAGCCAGAGATTCATTCCACCGAGATGCAACACTGAGCGTCATAGGAAGTCATTCCTGCCTGTGGCCATCAAACTTTACAACTCCTCCCTTGGAGAGTCAGACACCCTGTGTCAATAGACTGGTCCTGGACTTATTTCCTGGCATAATTTACATATTATTATTTAATTATTTATGGTTTTATATTGCTATATTTATACTCTATTCTTGGTTGGTGCAACTGTAACGAAACCCAATTTCCCTCGGGAACAATAAAGTATGACTATGATTGTATCATGTCCCATGTATTGCATAGTACACAGGCTAACATGATGTCTTTTTCTTAAAGTATTGGTGTGTTCAGATTCCAGGATCAAGGGCACAATATCCGTCGAGCGTCAGTCACTGAGTGGAATGTACAAAACCTATGGCATGTCCAGAAAAACTCAGAATAATTTAAAGATCCTTGATATCAAAGAATATTCAAATTTATAATTAGACAAGAGTTTTTACTTAATTCAAGGACTGTACTATGCCAGCAAAACTTCAATTTAGAATAGCTAATCTTAATTTATTACCTTGGAAGAGATTGATCTACTGTTTGAAGTGAAGGTGATATTTTATTTTCAAGGATATTATTGATTACTTTTTCTGTGTCATAATTGTATTCCTCCAAGCATTCAAGGATGAAGCCTTCTCCAAGATGTGGTAAAATGTCCTTCACTTGAGAAACTAAAGATTCCAGCTCTACTCCTGTTACCTTTGCTGCAGCTGCACCTTCACACTATATGTCAAAACAGGAATTAAAAAAAAACCATTTACAATTAATTCTAAAAGTTACTCATTTTATATCTCAATCTAAACTACAATGAACATTAATTAAAGTCAAACTAAATAAAATTTACTGGCACCTAATGTCACTGAAATTAAAATTAAAATCAATATTTACTCTTATTAAAATTCAAATATTATTAAAACATATTTTCTGTATGTACCATGTCAATTCATATTATAAATTCTTTTAGCCAAATTTATAATAGGAAATAGCTGCATAAACTTGTAATTACACTCCCCAGACAACACAGGCAGGAGGTGCAATTACAGCAGCAGTCATCCTTTGTTCTTCCAAGAAGGAAATTGTAAAACTGGAGAAGGGAATATCTGTCAAATAACAACAGTAATATTAACCAAAAACATGTGAGAATATCCAGCAATTCTAACTGCTGTGCAAAAGTATGTTCATGCTTTAAAAATATTCCATCCATACATTTGTGAATGAATACCAACTTCAGAATTGTACTAAGTTTTCCTTCTCAACTAATCCTCAATTCCTAAACTATATCGGGCCAGTTACATACCTTCCAAATGTAGCACATGTGTCTCCAAATAAATTCATAAAGCCATTGGGAATGCGAATTAAAGTGACTCTCGTACTCACATAGTCATCATTTTCATGTTCTGGCTGTTTAAGGACTTGGTCCACTTCACCATTTACAGCTGAAACCTGAGAGGCACCAGATGCACTTGAAATATGAGAATTTCCTGTGGCAAAGACAGGTTTCTTCCTGCTACAAGCTTCCCAAGCACTGTCAACGGCTTTGATGATGTAAGATGTCCTGGTTTCATCACTGTGATTTTTGTTAAGATGGAAGCAAATCAAATTGCATATTATAGACATCTTAGCATTAAAAACTTTCCATGGATTTAGAACACAAAGAGTAATAGCTAAATTAAATACTGTAAACTTAAAATCAACTTTCCCCAACTTTTTGTTAAATACCCATCTCTACATCTACATCTCAGCAGTGGAAACATCTTGCACAACCTCTCATGGTCCTGAACACATCCTACACAATCAGGAAAGCTCAGGAACGCCTCTACTTTCCGAGGAGGCTGAATATGCAGATCTACACTCACATCATTCTAAGCTGCACAGTAGAGAGCATCATAACATGCTGTACCACTGCATGATACAGAAAATGCATTGTGGCAGATCGGACAACACTCCAACGGGTAGTCAAAACTGCCCAACACAGCATCGTCACAAGCCTACCTGCCATCAAAGGCAGACTGGTACTGAAAGGTACCAGTGGGCCAGTAACATCATAAAGGATCCCACCCATCCTGCTCATGGACTGTTCGTTCCACTCCCATCGGGGAGCAGACTACATAGCATCTACACGAGGACCACCAGACTCAAAAACCGTTAACTTTCCCCAAACAGCAAACCTGATCAACAGCTCAACCCACTAACCACTTATTGTTCTTTTTTTGTGCTGCATTGGATCCAGAGTAACAACTACAGTGGATTCTGGTTAATTTGGCCATCAGTTGTCTAATCAGGGCAGCTACTTATTTGGGGTAACTCTTAAAGAACAAAACCTAATCGAGAAAGTAGCCAGGATTTCCTTCGCTTATTTGGCACATGATGTCACTTAATTGGGACAACAGACTGTTGCCGAACAGTTTCTAACTAGCATCAGTTGCGTATACTTGTACAGCCATTAGACACTACTTGTGCTTAGAGCAAATGTTTTTTAAACAGCATCAGTTGCATGCTTGTTTTCAAAAATCTGTGATTTTTTTTGTCACTGATAGTTTGGTGAGAAATAAGTAGTTAGATAATCCCAAACTATTTTGCTTATTCTGTTTTCAAGAATTCAGGCTTGGAGATGCCAGAAACATCTGGAGTGAAAATGAAATGATTGCACTATTTCAACAAGTTAGGAACTACAAAGAATTTGAAGGTATCAACAATCATCCTGAATGTTACAATGAAAAAGAAGATTTTGAGGATTCAATCATTGAAAGCATTATGTGAAGACAGACTATTATCTGCACAAAATGTCTGCACTGATTTTGTTAATTTACAGTCAATCAAAAGAACACAGCAATGTAGTCTGGTGAAATTCCTCTAACAATAGCTATTAGGAACTAATACAGTTTTATAGGACTGTATTGGTGGTACTCTAATTTGTTCTGTATTTCTTAATTTATTAAGCAAATGGTTGTTCGTGTTTTTTAATAGTTTTTTAAACTATTCTATGAAACCTCAGCTAATTGGAGAAGCCACTTAATTAGACCAAAATGTACTGGTCCCAGTGTGTCCCAGTTAACTGGAATGTACTGTATTTTGTTCACTTGAATACTGAAAATGACATTAAACAATCTTATTTGTTTTTTTTTGTTGTTAACGCAACATTTAGAAAGTCAATTTAGTTTCCTGCACCTCTACCATTAGATACTTAATAGGAATACTCCAAACTACTCCATTAGTACTTACCCCTTACTGAGTGAAGAGGAAGACACAAATTTTATTATAAAAGATATAGAATGTTTTTACCCAAGTCTGTTGTGTATAATTCTAAAAACAACACCAAAGAAACAAAAAGTACATTTTTTTTCCTTTAAAACCATTTCTTTGCTTCCTACCACAGTGAAAATGCAAGAATGTGAGCATTCAGTCAGATAACATACAGTTGCTGGTCTATCACATGGTGGATACTTTGGCAATGAACCAGTTGCATGAGAGCTCAGAAAACTTCTAAAAACTTCAACATATTCCCATTAAGTCTTTTTCAGAGTAAAATTTATCTAGTTGATCACATCAGCTGTTCAGTACAGCTTCAAAATACATTTTTGTTCTCATTTTAACATGATATGGCTTGAAAGAGCTGTATGGATGGCAACAACCTTATGGATTAAAGTACTTGCAAACAAGTGGCTTTTCATCTGTACTTATAACTTAGATTTTTCCAACAGATGCTCAGTAACTTTTGCTCAAAACGGTAATGTATGTTAGATCAAAGATGATGACAATTCTCTATTAACTTATGTTAGAAGCATGTAATATTCCACAGCCTTGAATCATCCAGCACCAAATAATTTCACTCATAAATGTGTGGAGAGGAAAAGAATTCAAACTACTCTTCAAAAGCCCCTAAAATTCCAGAGATTATCTTCAAAAGTAGATTAGAGTTCACAAACGAACAGGTTCCTGTGCTGCCAGTTACCATTATTTAAAACCAAAATTGATAAAATACCAATTTTTTCTCCTGCCAGTTGCTACTTCAGCAGCTCAGTTCAGCAGTAAAGGATACAGTGCAGGAAATGCCTGTTGTAGAAGGCTGATATCATCTGCCACTGGAAACTGCTCATCATAGTCTGTCAAAAACCTGTGTAAAGCATTATGAAATTCTTAGTATTAACAGTTAGTCTTTGCAGATGTATAATACTTGCAGATATATATACTGATTCTCAGAACTGAGAATTTTTCCCTTGCCATTTTTTCGCAGATTTCATGCTATTTATATTATAAATAACTGACCTAAATTATTTCATACACATTGGAATAAGTAATTATAAGAATGTTGATGGCTTCCATAAGCATTTTTTGCAAATATGCTTTCTTTTAAATAAAAAAATAAAATTATTATTTGCAATGTATGCAAATTTCACAATGATGCCAAAATAATTTGGGTCAGTTGTTCATGGCACTGGTTTACTGGTTTGCATATTTGTTATATTTCTTTGAGCTTGCTCTGTCTCACTTGTAGATTTTTATTATTAGCACTGTGATGCAACCCAGTGGAGAACAGATCAGGTACATACTTCATTACAGCTCAATTATTAATCAACACAGGCACATTAACAGAATAAAACTAATCATGCAACTCCTTCTTCCCTTCTTTCGCCTTCAAACTGGATATACAGCCAATGTAGCACATCATTAAATGAAGATGCTAAATAACAAAGCAGCTCCCCAAAGGAGTAGACAAGGTCAACAAAGACCTTCACCAGCAGCCAGTACTTTACATTACAATTGACACTACATAAAGGATAGGTTCTCTTTTCTTCACCCTATCTATTAATGCACCTTAAATAACTTCTTTTAAAGCTTTAACATACCAAATTACTTGAAACCTTTGACTGGGAAATGTTTTCTAATGTTGCAAATCTTCTAGAGCTTGACTGCTCACTTACCTTTTTTGGTGTAGTAGAGCAGTAAAGATCTGAAGGAAATCTTCTATAAAAGTCAGACTCTGTTCAGACCTATAAAAGAGATAAGCAAAACTATCAAGGGGCTTAATAAATGATCTAGAATAATAAATTATCGAGAGTGCTTTGCATGGCTCTTTTGTAATAAATTTCCTACAAGTTTTTTTGCACCATATGTTATATTTGCAATACTTAAGTACTGTCACTTAGATTATCTAAAGATTAAATTATTTTAAAATGGAATGATTACATAACTGGAGGTGTATTTTTTGAAATTCAGAAGTTTGAAGGGTAATGATACAAGTTTTTAAAGCTTTTAAAGGAGAACTAATAGGACCTGAGACCCAGATATTGACATGAAGTTTATATTTGAGGTTTTTTCACAGAAAATAGAAATCCTTAATTAAAAAAGAGAGTCTCTTGGAGTACAAATTTAATTAGAATATACCCAATTATCTATTTACTTTTATAATTGTTCCAGAAGCTCAAAATAAAGAATTTAATCGCTTATATTCAATTGATGCCACTATATTTATGCAATCATGTTTGGTTTAGTCTGCCTGCAACAGAAGCTGCATTTTAAAAACAATGGATATTTCAGGCAGTGCGCTATGTATACCATTAAACAATTTTAAATAAAAAAAAGTACATCTGATGGGTGACAATAAACTCTGAATGATGATGGGAGGACTTAGTGTATGTTTTATTTACCTTACAATCACTGAGAGAAAGTGAAAAATAAATCCTTTGACCTCCCCACAAGATCTAAGAGAGGTATTCAAAATGTTGGCAGCCACCAAAATTTCTAATATATCAGAACATCCAAATTTCTGACAGATATTCTTAGCATTTCCAATGAAAGCTATTAGATTCTCTTTTTACAATTGAAGTTTGAAAGATCTCATTTTTTTTACAATTAACCATACAGAAGATATTTCGGTTAACACTCTTTGGGACACTTTTAAAGCCTATATTCGGGGTCAGATTATTTCGTATTCTGCTGCTTTGAGGAAGAAACAGAAGCAGGAGGAGATGGCAATTGTGGACAAGATTAAAGAAATTGACAATTGAAGTTTGAAAGATCTCATTTGTTGGCAAATATCCCATTTTGAAGGTCATGAATAGAGTATAGAAGCGCAACAGTCAAGTCTACTAGCAACACAACATGTGGGAAAAAGCACTTCAACATTTGAAGCAATCCTTATATTTCCATTCAAACATTAATGAAAACATTACAAAGAAGTGGTGACAGTTAACAATTCTGCCGCACTGCCCTTTTAATAAAGGCTGGTTCAGTGATTCTTTATACTGAGTACACATCCAATGGAAAATGTAATAATTAGCTGCGTACACTTACGTTCCTAGTTTCCTCATGAAGACAATTCAATCAAATGTTTTATGAAGAGGAACTAAAATAATGCAAGTTAGTTTCTTTTGGGCATGACTGACATTCCCACAAAATCACTAACAACACAAGACATTGTTCAGAAATAAAATTCAATGAATTAACTTCTGATTATTTGTTGTCATTCTTAAATCTGAGGTGTATGTGGAATGATCTTCTTGAGGAGTGAAAGTAGTTTATGTTTAGCAAGTTTTCAGATTGTTATCTTATCTGGATGGAAATCATTACAGAACTACATACAAATTCTGTAGTTATGTCTCAGTAAACCAACAAACATTTGGCACTTAACCATGAGAGATAATTAACAAATAAATGGCCCTGACCACCATCTAGTAAGCCTTGTTGAAAGATGGATTTGTATGGACATTAGATAAAATACAATTGGACTGAGTTGTGGTGTTCTCTCAATTGAAAATTGCTACACACTTATGAGTGAAGTTGAGGATACCCTACAGTATTTATTATACTTAGCTCTAAATACGAAAATATTTTGTTAAGGTATTCTCCAACATCTTTCAAATTGAAAAGCATACTTGCCAGTACAGTGGCAATGAATAGCCTAACAAAGCTTTTAAAAATATACGAAACTAGTTTGCTCCTTCCTTACCCATTTTCTAATATAGGTTGAAGGCACATGTAATTAATGATGTGATGAAAAGTTTCAATAATTTTCTTCCTTGAGTGTGAGACTCGCCTCCACAAGTCATTCTGCATACTGAAAAGATAAATTTCAAATATTAATACTTTGTATGGATGAGTGGGGAGTGAAAGGAATGGGAAGGGTGCACAGCAAGACATAAAAAACCACATGACCCTGTGTCAGTATATACACAATAAATCCTGACTTCTGTAATCCAACTAAAGTGGATATTTCAGCAACAGTGAGAAGAAAATAAACAGAACTCTCAGCTTGCTGCTATAAAATATGACATTTCTAAGTTAATTTCTCACTGAATTTCATAAAAATCAGAGCATTAGGGAAATATCAATCCTCCCTCAGAAGGCTGGAGGAGAAGACTGGCTTAATAAAGTTGAGATAAACAGTAAGAAGAGGTTAAGATCTAAACTCAAGATATCTCAAAACCATCATTGAATAAACATACCTAGCTGCTTCAAATTGCCTCTTTTTAATCGTGTTTTCTAATTCAGGGATGATTAGTTCATAAAATGAGGTCAATCTGCAAGAAACAGAATTGTCAAAAATACATATTAAAATATAATAATTCTTTATTATGTCACTTTGGGTAAAACCCAATTACTTAGACTTATGTGGCAAATCAAGTTCAAGTTTAATTGTCAATTTTACATATGAATACAGCCAAATAAAACAGAGTTCCTCTGGGTCCAAGTTACAAGACACAGTACCATACGGTGCATATAATAATGACAGCAGAGAAACATAGCTAGAGAGAAAAAAAAATTAAAAATATATGCATAGCCCAGGTCCCTGAGTGTCATGGTCTGTAGATGTTGTAGTGGATGGATGCTGTTCTGAAGCCATATTTCTGCAAGAACAAGCCCGCAGCAGTTCTTCATCTTACGCAAGTGCAGCCACAGACGAACGTAATCCAGCTCGCCTTCCACCAGCAAACACTGGAGAGAAGCACTGTTGAGAGGAGCTAGCCCCCAGCCCAGTATGGAATCCAGCAATAATCCAGCATGGTCCATGAATGGTGGGAAGGGTAGAAGCAAATGGGAAGGTGGTTATTTACTTATTGAGATACAGTGCAGATTAGGCCCTTCCGGCCCTTCAAACAACTCCGTCCAGCAATCCCCCATTTTAATCTGAGCCTAATTATGGGACAATTTAGAATGACCAATTAACCTACCAACTAGTACATCCTTGGACTGTGGGAGAAAACCAGAGCACCCAGAGGAAACCCACGCGGTCACAGAGGGAATGTACAAACTCCTTATAGGCAGCAGCAGGTATTGAACTCAGGTCACGTGTACTGTAAGGCGCTGTGCTAACCACTACACTACCGTGGCGTCCCAAATTTGCATGGGAAGGTCCCACAAAAAGAGGAATGGGTGTTATTAGAAATGGAAGGGAAAAACAAGAAGACACCAAGAGATCTATCCTTTTGGAAGGAAAGGGAATGGCGTAACAGGTGATCACACCTCAATGGTGGGAATTATAGATATTCACTGCATGGAAATTCATCCCACATGGACCTTCTCTCTTCGCCCCCCCCTTCCATCAGGAAGAAGATGCGAAAAGTCTGAAAGCACATACCACCAGGCTCAAGGACTGCTTGGCCTCTCAACCTCACAATCTATCACATCATAGCCTTGCATCTGATGTCTGCCTGAATTACACTTTCTCTTTAACTGTAACACAAACTATTAAGGGACTTAATAAATTATCAAGAAAACAAAATTATTCACATGTGACAATACTAAGCCGAAGAAAACAAAATTATTCACATGTGACAATACTAAGCCGATTTACCAACTTATTATCTAGTAGATGGTGAGATGGAAAGCAACGACAAGGTGAACCCTAACTTGGGCTTGAGTGAGAGGAGACAGACATGGTTGAGAGCACTGTCAACTTGGTGGGAGCTACTTTTATGGAGCATGGAAGACATCTCAAAAGCAAATGTGTCGGTAATGTGGTCTTCCAAGCAGAAACAATCAAGATGAAGTAAAGAGAAATAGAGTCCTTATAGAAAGCAGGGTGGGAGGAGGCACAACACCTCATGATATTAGCAGTAATTCTAAAACCTTCGTTACCTAACAGCAACACCATTAGTATTATTTTTCTCTCTTTTGATCTACACTACCACAGATATTTTCTTCATCTTTTCCAAAATCTGATGAAAGATCATTAACTTGTAACACCAGTTCTGCAAATGTTGTCCAGTTCAGTGGATATTTGCTTTATTTTTTGCTTTATTGCAGACTTGCTTTATGCTTTCATACCTTTGTATAAAGTCATGCTTTTGGAACGTCCTACTAGCTTCGGGAAAAATGTCCAAGAATGCAAACAACGTAGTGCAGGTATCGCACAGATACAGCAAGACATCCTTGAACTCCTACAAAGCAAAGATTTTATCATGACACTGTTCATAAATGCAATCTGACTTGCATAACACACCAGATAAAAAATATTTTGTCAGAATTACTCAGACCCAAATCTCCTGACACAGAATAAACTTCAGTAGATCAACTTGTGCAGCTTAACTGTAACATACAGTACCATGACTGTAAGAATTCCGCTGTTTTACCAATAATTCTAAAGAACAAGTAATCACATGGCTCTCAAATTAAAATTGACACCAGCTCTCATCATATTGCATTAATCACTTAAATGGGAGATCAAGCAGAGGTATAGTATATACTGTAGGCGCAGTGATACATGCTAGAAGAAGCAGCATTCATTTTGAAAAATGTTGCATGCTTTGGTCATGAAGTAATGATTAAATGGCAAGTTCCAACAAACATCTTTCAACTAGTCATTTAAAAAAAGGGTTGCTTAAATATATTTGTGGACAATTTCCAATACGAATACAAAACAAAATTATAATCATGATAGAAGCAATCCCAAATACATTTATCAATAGGTCTATTATTGGTAACAATATGAGTCAGTATTGTGTTCATAAGAACTTATTTAAAAGTGATCATTTTTAAATCATACACAGAAATTAATCACAAGTGACGCTGCTTGTAGAGTCAATAACACAGAATAGTGTGTGATTGTTCAAAGAACTAATCAGAGCTAACACATTTTGCTGCAAATTTTGTTTTAAATATCTTAGCTGTTAATTTTACCAAAATATTTTTTACTGCTTAGAGCATATTTATTCTTCTTGGTTAAGATATGAAATACACAGAAGAGATTTTGAGAGATTGTTTTCCATTTACAAAGCTAAAGCTCTAATATGAATGCTTTAGCGATTAAAATTATTTTTAAGAATCAACAAAGTGAACAATACCTGAAGAGGCATATCCATGGGTGAGACTTTGGTTTGACCATCAATCTTTTGAGGGCAAGTGGAATAATTTTCCAGCCTTAGGCCACACTTCTCACAGATGTTACTGTAAACCTTAAAGAATGAAAAAAAAAATCATAAATGTTACAGATTTCCAAACTCAGTATTTTTTTTTATTTTTACCTTTTCATGCTATCAGGAGTCACATTAGCAACATCACTAGTGAGGGAAGCCTTGGGTGCTGAAACATTTTCTGGATAGATTCTGGCATTTGTAAGATATATCACAATAATTTCACAAACTTGCTGTGGATTGTGTACTGAGAAAATGAGGTGGAAATAGTTACTTTATTTCATATGTAACGCTCATAGTTGAGAAGTGATATACATGTCTACAGTCAGGGTCAGATTTAAATTCTTCTTCCAGAAAGAAAATGTCAAGTGTTCTCAGTCACTCTCAGGATTTTGTATCTATTTTTACACAATTCTCAAATCAATCTGCCGAAACACAAGTTACCTTTAAGGTATTCCAGATATAAATGTTTACAAACAATGATGCTTTTCTAGTAAACTTACAACAACCTATAACAATCTCTACAAAAATTTGTAGTCAATTAAGCTATAGAATAAGCATAAATCAGTTTCAATACCTGGAGGATTGTGGGCACTGTTTCATTCAGATCATTAAAATAATTTGGCTGCTGATTAAAAATATTTCCTGTGGATTAAAAATAAAATCAATTAAAGTCCAAATAATGAAGATCCTCCTTCACAAAAAAAGCTACACATTTCTTCAAGACTAACCAATCATTTTCTTAAGAAGAGCAGTATTTCCTTTTCCAAATATTACGCACAAGTCAAAGATTTTTGGGATGTCGAAGAGAAAGCCGTCATAGATAATTTCTCCAAAAACACTGGGTGTAATGAAGTGTTCCTAATGAAAAAGAAAATAGTTGGAAAACAATTAGATTCATCCGAACCTACATGTACGTCTATCAGCCCAAATTAAAAATTAGGGAAACAGCTCTTTAGCTCTGCATATTTTTGACAAATTAATCTGCAAATAGATTCATTAGTGCAATCTTAATTGGCAAAATATAACTGGGATCAAAAACATTTTGTTTTAATTGCAGAATGATTATATTCATTAAGTGTAGTTGAAAGATTCACCCACACAAAGGCAGGCTACAAGTTAGTCAAATTCCTGGCCAATCTGATTGTACACACATTTCATTTGCATTCCACCACCTTTGCTCATTTTTGACGTGATTGTTTTATTTTAGAAAGCACAGTTAATACACAAAAATCCCCAATGTAAAATGGTATAAACAGTTTTAATACAATTATATATTGGATCCAATTATAGTGAGCAAATAAGCTGCTATTCTATGTTTGTCAGGACTCCTGGTAATATAGAAATAATTAAATCATTATTCAATGCAATAAGGTTTATCAGCTAATCTTGATTTTTCGTTTATACAGTATTCAATTATGATAGGTTTCTCAAGAAGACCCATCTCCCATTAGTTAATGAGTTTTCGTTCACCTAGACAAGAGAGACTCGCTAACAAACAGATCTCTTTAGAGATCTAGAGTTCAGGATACAGAAGTATTCAAAAGGGTCTGTTCATGTGAAAAACTTATGACAGTCTTCCCTGAGGTAAGTAATATCATATTGTAACATCAGAATGAAATATTTTAAATGAAAATCAATCAGCTATTAGGTCTGAGGCTGATCTCTGCTATATTGTTTAAAAAAGATAGCATTTGGCCCTTTAAACATGTCATAGTTTAAGTGGACGTCCCCTTCTTATATTTAAGCAATAAACTTTGAAATCCCAATAAGATCAGAAACAATTTGGAAATGCAACTATTTTTTCCTTGAGAAAAACACCCACTTCTGGAATAACCTCTACAAATAAAGTTCTCTACAAATATAACTGCAAAAGACAAGTTCTGAACAACAAATAATAGAACTGTATATTGTAGGTGGATTATTTGGAATGTACCTCATAGACTCGGAGTTATACAGATGGAAACAGGCTCTTTGACCCAACCCACCCATGTCACCCAAGGGGGTTATCTAAACTGAGCCCCATATGCCTAGATCTGGCCCATACCCCGCTAACATTTCCTAACCATGTACATCCTAGACTTCGATCTTCTGTAATTTGTTTGTTCACCCTCTGATGTTAGAAATGAATTTCCCACATATTCTTGAATTTAAATAGATTTTGTTTTGTCTCTCTCTCAGAAAATTACATGGTTATGGGAGTAAAGTTAAAGGTACATATTAACTGCAGCATGCTGGTCCAGTAGTGACCTTGTGGGGAAACTAGTCCATATCCTGTTTGTAGCTGAATGAAACAAATTTGTAAAGTTATTTATGTACATATCAGAAGGTGAGGCAATGTAGTCAGGGGAGGTACAATATGATTGGTGATGATACAATTATCCTCAGATAAAATACAAAGATGCATGGGCACAGAACTCATCTAAGTTTACTCTAGCAAAGCATACTCAATGTCTTATTAGATCCAGTATCATGAAATGTTTTATTTCACTACCAGAGGCAAAAGCATATAAATAATAACTTCTGACCAGAATATCTAATATATGCATGCAAAATTGTTAGTTGAAAGAGGTAATCAAATTGATAATTTTGAACCTATTTGTCAAATATTATTTTTAATATATTTGATTAAACAGTAATGAAGTAATTTGTAAATCTCCTACTGTCCATGACAATAACTTTATTCAACATACCTATTTATTTATTTATTTATTTATTGAGATAGAGGGTGAAATAGGCCTTTCCAGCCACACCACCCAGCAATTTACTGATTTAATCCAAGCCTAATCACGGGAGAATTTTACAATGACCAATTAACCTACCAACTGGTATGTCTTTGGACTGTGGGAGGAAACCAGAGCACCTGGAGGAAACCCACATGGTCACAGAGAGAATGTACAAACTCCTTACAGGCAGCAGCAGGAATTGAACCCGGGTTGTGAGTACTGCAAAGCACTGTGCTAACCACGACACTACCACGCCACCCCGCCACCTCACTATTTTAGTTCCGCATTTGCTTATTGAAAACTAACATAAAAAACATATTTAGAAATAAAATTATGATATACTTTGGACTCTTTGTGGGTGGACATCCTAAGAAAGGTCATAAAGATGTTGCGATGAAGGCGTTTTTGCATTTCTGCCATGGCTGGATTTGAATTTGCCATTTCATCATACTGACGAGGTGTGTAACGCAAGAAAGAGTCCAAAGATTTCTGGAGAGTCTCATCAAAAATAACCTAAAAGTGAGCAAAAAAAATTACATTACAATAATACTTAAGATATTCAAATTTTACACTTCCTATCCATTTGTTACCTCATAAATTCTTTGACCCTAAATTTAAAATAGAAAGTAACCATCCATATACATCACACTAGTTAAACAGTTTTTCCACTGTGTCTTTCATAGCAATGCCCCTCCATGTCAGGATATGATGTGATCGTGTGACAAAGTTTATGTTTTAAATTGCATAAATTAATCCATTACTCCATCTGTACAGAAATATAGAAGGTAATTCCCAAATACAATAGATAGTGGTTAATTGGGCCACTGGTTAATCGAGGTAACCACCTACTTGGGGCACCTCTCAAAGGACAAAAACTAATTGAGAAAAAAGCCAGGATTCCCTTCATTTATTTGGGACACTATGCAACTTAATTAGGACAGGAGACTGTTGCTGAAGTTTATAACTAGCGTCAGTTAGTTAGACACCATACTGTGCTTAGAGCGAACAGTTTCTCAACAGCATCAGTTAAGTAGGCTTGTGTTCAAAAATCAGTGATTTTTATCACTGATTGATGTTGAGAAAGTAAGACAATTCAGAACTGTTTTGCTCACTGCGGTTTCAAGCATTCAGGCTTGGAGCTGCCAGAAATGGCCAAGATTGAAAGTGGAACGATTCCACTACTTCAACAAGTGAGGAACTACAAAGAATCAAGTTCAAGTTTGATTGTCCTGCAACCACATGTGAATACAGCTAAACAAAACAGTGTTATTCCAGGGCCAAGGAACAAAACATAGTCATACACAATACAAGGCACATAGAGCATATATAACAGTTAAAATACAATCACACAAAAAAAATAATCCAATTCCCCGAGTCCATGAATGTTGCAGCAGTCTGCAGTTGAACACAATATGGCTTGTCTTCTGCCAAGTGAACACCAGGGAGCAGCATTAACTCCAGCATGAACACAGCACCACACTGCCTCCAACACTCCAATGGAGCGTACCAACTCCAACGCCTTTGTCTCTCCTGGGCAGCAGCAAACAGACGTGACTGCAACTCGAGGCCTAGACCTCGCTATGTACGGGGCCACACAACTCCCCTGCTGTCTGCCAATAAACCAGTTTATGACTGCTTTCACCATTGTAGAGGCCACATTGGAAGCACCAGACACAATAGACAACCCCAGCAAATTCACAGATGAAGTGTTGCCTCAAATTGAAGGACTGTTTGGGGTCCTCACTGGAAGTGAGGGAAGAGGTGAACGGGCAGGTGAAGCACTTTGGCTGTTTGCAGGGTTAAAATCCATAAGGGCGATAAGTAGGGAAGGACAAATGGACAAGGGAATCATGGAGGGAGTAATCCATGTGGAAATTTGGGGAAGTAAAGATATGTTTGGTGGCTGGA
Source organism: Mobula hypostoma (assembly GCF_963921235.1). Lineage (NCBI taxonomy): Eukaryota > Metazoa > Chordata > Chondrichthyes > Myliobatiformes > Myliobatidae > Mobula > Mobula hypostoma. The sequence continues at coordinate 14,936,962 of NC_086123.1, forward strand.
TCCCTTGGAGATGGTGGAAGTTGCAGAGAATGGTGTGTTGGATGCAGAGGCTCATGGGATGGTAAGAATGGCAGGAAGATGGGGTTAGCGCGGACGATCGGGAGAAGAGGTGCTGGCAGCATCAATGATGAAGGAAGGGAAACCCCGATCTTTGAAGGAGAAGATCTCTGATGTCCTGGAAAGTAAAGCTGCATCCTGGGAACAGACCTGGACAAGATGAAGGAAATGAGAAAAGGAAACAGCATTTTTACCGGAGACAGGGTGGGAAGAATATTGTGAAGATAACTGTGTGAATCGGTAGGTTTATAAAAGAATTCAGTCAAGTTTGTCTCCAGAGATGGAGATAGAGAGATCAAGAAAGGGGAGAGGGGTGTCAGAAATGGACTATGTGAATTTAAGGGCAGGGTGGAAGTTGGAGGCAAAGTTGGTGAAATTGATGAGCTCAGCATGGACGTGTGAAGCAGCACCAATGCAGTTGTCAATGTAGCGGAGGAAGAGTTGGGGACCATTACCAGGAAAGGCTTGGAACATGTTCTGTTCTACACAGCCAATGAAAAGACAGGTCTAGCTGGGGTCCAAGCGGGTGCCCAAGGCCAACCCTCAAGTCTGGAGAAAGTGGGAGAAGCCCAAGATTAAACTGTTGAGGTTGAGAACCAGTTCTATCAGATGGAGGAAGGAGGTGGTGGAGGGGAACTAGTTGGTTGTTTTATTGAGAAAAAAAGCAGAGAGCTTTAAGGCCTTCTTGATGGGAGTCAGAAGTGTATAGGAACTGGATATCCACGTGAAAATGAGGCAGAAAGCGCTAGGGAACTGAAAGTTAGTGAGGAAACTGAAAGCATGAGAAGTGTTGTGGATATGGTGGGAAGAGACTGAACCAAGGGGGATAGAATGGAGTTGAGGTATGAGGACACGAGTTCAGTGGAATAGCAGCAGGCAGAGACAATGGGCTTACCCAGTCAGTCAGGTTTGTGGAAATTGGGGAGGAGGTAGAAGCAAGCAGTGCAGGGTAAGGTGGCCGCAACTGGGAGTTCTCCAGAGCTGATGAGGCCAGTCATGGTGTCAGAGATCATTTTCTGATGGTCTGGTGTGGAGTCCTCTTCAAAGGGTAGTTTGAGGATGTGTCTAAGAGTTGTCACTTGGCCTCAGAAAGGTAGAGGTCAGTCTGGTACACTACAACAGCACCCCATTTGTCTGTTGATTTGGTGGCAAGGTTAGAATTGGTGCAGAGAGAGTGAAGGGCAGTGAGTTCAAAGAGGGCAACGTTCAAGATTTGAGATTAAAAGATCTAGAGCAGGATGAGAACCTAATCAGGGTGGCCAAGATGAGGAGGAGGGTTGAAGATGGGAGAAGGGATCATCAGTGCTGGGTGTGAAATTCTTGCTAAAGAACTGGGCTTGGAGAGGGAGGTGACAGAAGAAGAGCTCAGTGTCGTGACAGGCCTGGAACTTACCGATGTGCGTGCAGAGAGGGATAAAGGTAAACCCTTGCTGAAGACAGAACATTCCACCTCAGAGAAGGGAAGGTCTAGGGAATAGAGAAGACACAGCAAGGATTACAGCTGGGATCGGGGGGGGGGGGGGGAAGAGAGTTGGTGGCCCTGGAAGGAGAGGGGATGGTTGGGGTGGGAGAAAGATGGAGGCTTTGAGGACCCAAGATGTGACAGTGGAGCCTGAGAGACCTGGAGCTGGAGATAATGGTGGGGGAGAGAAAGCACGGGGGCCGAACAACAGCGAGGAAAGTGTCAGGTTGTAAGTGTTAGCAGCTGAGGTCCATGCTGGAGCCAGAGCTAGAGGCCATGCAATTTGCAGTCTGAAGGCATCCAGGGTCTTTGGAACAGGGGTTGGAGACAATTGTGTCACAAGTCTGGAGGCGCCCAGGGTTGTCAGAGCTGAGGTTGGAGTCTGTGAGTTCGGCGGTCTGTGGGCACCCTATTAAATTGGGGTCCAAGTGAGAAGCAGCAGGGACCACTGTCTGGGGACGTCCAGGGTCATTGAAACTGGAGTTGGAGATGGCGGGGTCTGTGGTCTGGAGATGAGCATTCTTCCAATCCTTACTGAACACGAGGAAGGTGGAGAACCGGCAGTTAAAGGTATGGATCCGGTGGATGATGAAATGTCAGAGAGGTCCTGTACTGTAGTGATAGTGCTCTAATTTGTACTGTATTTCATTTAAATACATAAATTGTTACTGAGTTAAGTATTTAACTATTTCCATGTCACTTCAGCTAACTGGGGCATCTGCTTAATTGGGCCAAAATGTACTTGTCTCGATGTGTTCCAAATAACCGGAATCCACTGTAAATGAAACTTCTCTGAAATCAGACTTCAAGAAGTCTAGAGACTTTTACAAAATATATATCTGTCTATAGCCTTGTTGCCAACCGCCAAAAATAATCTTGAGATCTACCACAAGATTTTATAGAACATTTTATCGTGCTTGTATTTTGAAATAGAAAGGAGGACTGTATTACCTGGCACCAAAATTTATCATGAGGAAGAGATAGCAACCATTCAAGATCTTGAGCAATGAAATTTGCACGTTCCAGAAATTCTTCCACCAGTGCTGGTATGTCATCTTGAGGTGGAGGCTTATACAACACAAAGTAACATTCTTCTTTCCTGCTTGGGTGCTTTTTTCAAAAGTTAATACACATATAATGAAAAATCATGAATATATTAATTTTACTAAGCACAAGGTTAACTCATCAGTTTAGTCTTCATTAATGAAACATTATTCCTAACAGGCTTTATACATGCAACGTTCTCAATTATGTTACTGTTTTAAATTAACTTCACAACATTCTAAAGGGAGATCTGAAGAAAACAAGGATGCTGAAGAAGGAAATTATTTGGTAATTCTGCTTTGCAATATCATGGCACCATTTGGGTATAAAAGATGGCTATATTGTCTATTAAGTTTCTATTTTTGTGGAACAAGTCTGTCAGATCCATTCTATCTCTCCCCTGAGCCTTGCAAATTATTTTCTCTCACCAATGGTTGATTGTTTTACGAAACTTTGAAGTAATGAGATCCAGATCAAAGCTATCTGCTTAAAAAATTTGACCACAAATCACCTGTCTTTGGACAATCAGTCTCTATCTGCATCCGTGAATTTATGAAGTGTCTGCTGATGAAAGCATATTCTCTACACAAACACAATCAAGTTTTCCAGTAATTTATTTTATTTCAAGGAGAACCACCCCAACCTCCCCAATCTAACCACGTACCAGAAATTTCTCATCTCAGGAACCTTTCCAGCAAATTCTCCCCTGCATTCTTGCGAGGATCTTGACATTCTTTCTAAATTGCAATAACTAGAATTTTAGATGATACTAAGTTGTTGCTCACTTTTTTATATTTTTTTTACTCTTTACGCTGTATATTCATGTTATTTTGCATCATGATGCCATTATGTAAAAGACGTGCTGAAAAATGTGACAATGCCCAGATTTCTGTGTTCAGCTTGTATTTGCTCATCATCTACACTACAGTATCACTCCCCAGACTTTGTTATTACAGGGTACTCTGGCTGTTATGGAGTCTACAAACCACACACAAAAAGAGTTGCTACCATAATAATAAACCTGTTTAGGACGCCCATCAATGAGTCACCTTTTTCCAACAGCATTGGAACTATTCTCCACAGGAATCCAATTTAAGGTGATACTTTATTATCCAAGTCACTGTAGTAAGGATCCCGTGGAGGGAGGTCACCAAGAATGGGAATGATTGGTGATTGGGACAGATTATAAGCAACAATATTTTGGTGAGTTTGACACTTAAACAGCATGGAGAATGCTAAGCCAACCAAGAAAAAGCAAAATGCATGAATCAATTTCATATGATAAAGATAGAAGCAGGGCAAATCATGTTATAGAGGTGAATGGAGTCTGTATGGAGTTACAAAGTTCAGCTGGAGGCTAAATATGTCAACTGAAAACAATAGTAAAAAAAGACATCTGAATTGTTGGCACAGGCGCAGATCTTATAATAGTAGTAAAAGAATGACATTTTTAGTATTTTCAACAGTTAACTTAAGGACAATATGGATTCTCAAAGACATATAGCAGGAGAGTACAGAGACAATTGGAAAAGCTAGTCAAGAAGATTGGTGGAGAAACAATACTACAAGTACATCGCATGGAAGATTGCAATGTACAACTTGAGATGACTTCAATAATCGTCTACCATTAATAGTCTGAAGCATCTTACCAATGCTGGTAGCTGTTCTGTCTTCCCAGTTTTTGCATCTGGTTCAGACACAGAAATTTGATCTAGAGGCAAAGTTGGGGCCATGATGGATTTTTCCTAATGTCAATTTAACAAATAGAAGCTATCAATATACAATATTGTTAATACAATTGATTATGTTAAACATTAATACATTCATTCTTTGGTCATGAATGGCAATTTAACCCAAAAAAATTATTAACATTCTTAAGGAACAATATATTCACATATAAGATTGCCATACATTCTTTAATGCAATACATTCTGCAGATGCTGAAAATCCAGAGAAAAACACAAAATGCTGGAGAAAATCAGTAGATTAGGCAACTTCAATAGAAAGAAAGCACCTATTGAAAGGAAAGGACTCTATCCTGATGAAGAGTCTCAGCCTAACGCATCGATTCTTTATTCCTTTCCATAGATGTTGTGTGACCTGCTGAGCTCCTCCAGCATTTTGTGTATGTCACACATTCTTTGTTATCTTTTTGTAGAATCCACACAAAATTGACAAATCTACTGTAAAGCTACTGAAAAAAAATCTTTCACAGAAGTTCCAGATTTGTTCATTAAAAGCTAACTACTCATAGGCAAAGGAACATTCATACTAGTTAAACAGCTGTGTAACTTTATACTGATCCAGAGTTTTTCTCTCAGTGGCTGCAAGTTTTATATCCAAGGTCAATAGGTGGTCAGAAAAATTGTGCATCTCCCTTTTTCAAATTAACCACTAATGAATCAGATCAGATTGGAATCCAAGTTTCAGGAACATAACTTACATAATAAAAACAAAGAATATTTGGAAATATTCAGCAACCCAACGACTACCTCAGGGGAACAAAATTAGAGTTTGGGCTGGAGGTCTTTTATTCAGCCTATTTCACTTTGATACATAATCCAAAGCAGTTTTAACCGTGCAGTATTGAGGTTTAATGTACAAACTGTTAAACCAAGACAACAACCACTTTAATTGGTCAGAAGTAATATTGCATAGTTCTAAAACTTGTACATTTATTAAATACTCAACCAAACATTCCTTTTCAGAAATCCAACAGCAAATTAACTGCATACTGAATGAATTTGTTGTTTGTCACAACTTGTTGTATACCAATTGTTTGGCACGTTTGCAAAGGTAACAGTATTTCATTCATTTCAAAAACACCCCACATGACAAAAATACAGCAAGTCAAGTCAATGAAGAACTACTCAATAGGGAGATTCTAGATTTTTTTCCATTTGCATTTTTTTGTGGAAACCCCAATTGAAAAGCAGGACCTTTTATCCTAGCATTCACTTTCTTTTGTTTAAGTGTAAACAACAGTTCTGACAAAGTTAAAATAAAACAGAGGAAATAGCAAGCAAAACAGCCTAATCAAGATGTAAACACAAGGAAATCTGCAGGTGCTGGAAATTCAAGCAACACACTTAAAAAATGTTGGTGAACGCAGCAGGCCAGGCAGCACCTATAGGAAGAGTTACAGTTGACGTTTTGGGCCAAGACCCTTCATCAGGACGAACTAAAAGAAGAGACAGTAACAGATTTGAAAGTGGGAGGGGGAGGGGGAGATCCGAAATGCTAGGAGAAGACAGGAGGGAGTGGGATGGAGCTAAGAGCTGGAAAGTTGATTGGCAAAAGGAATACGAGGCTGGAGAAGGGAGAGGATCGTGGGACGGGAGGCCTAGGGAGAAAGAAGGTGGGAGGGGAGCCCAGAGGATGGGCAAGGAGTATAGTGGGACAGAGCGTAGGTGTTCGGCGAAAGAGAAAGCAGGATCTTCCAGTGGCCACACATTTTAATTCCACATCCCATTCCCATTCTGGTATGTCTATCCACGGCGTCCTCTACTGTCAAGATGACACTCAGGTTGGATGAACAACACCTTATATTCCGTCTGGGTAGCCTCCAACCTGATGGCATGAACATTGACTTCTAAGTTCAGTTGATGGCCCACCTCCCCTTCATACCCCATCCATTATTTATTTATTTATTCCCTCTCTGTTTTTTCTTCCTCTATCCCTCTCACTATAACTCATTGCCCATCCTCTGGGCTCCCCGAAATGTCGACTGTACCTCTTCCTATAGATGCTGCCTGGCCTGCTGCATTCCACCAACAATTTGTGTGTGTTGCTTGAATTTCCAGCATCTGCAGATTTCCTCGTGCTTGAGTCTAGTCGTCACGTTGAGATTCTAAACTGGAGGAATGCTAATTTTGATGGTATCAGAAAGGATCTGGCAAGTGTGGATTGGGGCAGGTTGTCTTCTAGCCAAGGGGTACTTGGTAAGTGAGAGAGCCACAAAAGTGAAATTTTGAGAGTATATGTTCCTGTCAGAATAAAAAGGCAAGGATAACAGGTTTAGAGAACCATGGTGTTTGAGAGATATTTACACCCCGGTAAAGAAAAAGAAGATGATGCAAAGCAGGTATAGACATGTAGAAAAAAATGAGGTACTTGAAGGTGCAGGATGGTTGCAGCATGGCCTAATTGACCCTATAAATGCTGCCTGGCCTGCTGCGTTCACCAGCATTTTTTATCTGTGTAGCCTAATCAAGATATCATGTAAATTGAATAATTCAGAAATACTGTACTGCACACAGATTGATAGAATATTATCAATGCATTTTTGGTGTTGAACAAAATACCAAATTAATTTCACACTTGGACCAGTAAGAAAATTGGCATGACGGAAGCCAGTAAGTTTAATTGTTATGTTGTGTATTTTTTTTACTCTCAGAAGACAATCAATGAGCTCTTTGGGGAGGTTTGTAAGAGTCGGCAACACTTCTGCAGTTGATTAATTAATTTGTTTTTCTAATAATAATCAAAAATATAACCTACACTGCCACAGTTCCCCACTCAATTTTGGGGAGGGATCATAGTTTTGCATCCGTCTGAGGAAAGAAGCAGCTCAAGTTTCAAAGGATGGCAACTCAGTCAGTAAAGTACTCTGTATTGCACCGGAATGAACTACCTAGAATTTTGTGCTCAAGTGGCTATAATGTGCTTCAAACCCCATCCCCATCCTCAATTTTATCACTCAAGGGAACCCTTTACCAACTGAGGTGATAGTTTAAGCAAAAATTGTATTTTCATAGCCTATCCACTTCAACCATTGGATATAGTTTCTAGTATGATTATAAATTTGCATGTTGTAGATTTGTTTCAATTCTGAGCCACATAAGTTAAAAAATAATTGAAAAGAAAATAACTGCAGATACTGAAAATATGAACTTGCATCACAAATTACTGAAGATAGTTATCAATTCAGGCAGCATCTATGGAGGAAGAAAAAGGTTAATGCTTCAGGTCAAGAGCTAGGAGAAAGAAGAAATCAAAAGTTTAAAATTGTCGAGACTTTTGGGGTAGGTGATGGAAAATGAGAGAATGAATGTATTAGGGTGGTGACTCAGGTTAATCTGAAAACAATTCTTTTTGGTGAACTCTGTTATCATAGCTGATCTGTCTGTCAAAATGTAAAGGGAGATGAATGAGGGCAGTTAGGAAAAAAATTGTGATCTTAAGTCGGATTTTCTCTGCACAGATGTTGCCTGACTTGCTGAGATTTTACAAAATTCTTCTGGATTTCAGGAATTTCATGTGTTCTGCCTCTCACTATTTCCGTTTTAACTGCCCACATTCTCCTCCTTAGTTACATTATGACATATATTGACCACTGGACAACCTTAATCTCTGCTCTACGACAGAAATTTCCTTTGCTTTCTTCACAAGTTCAAAAAAATCTCTCTCACTTTTATATGCTCTGATGAGATGCTGTTATTAAGAAACTTAAACTCTCTCACAATACATACTGCTCGATCTAATGACTATCGAGCATTTTTGTGTTTATCTTAAAGCTACAGTACACCATGACATGGCCGAAGGCAATGATTCAAAAGAACCATAAACTGCAAATGAGCTTTGCTGTTTTATCAGTTGTTGTACCAATACACATGGAGATGTAATCCCTCCTGATCAACCACAGAATTCAGAAAGAGAGAAGTGGCCGGATGCAACTTCAGTATTAGTACTGCGCAATGCAAATTTATTTTTGTTTGCTTTAACTTATCTCACCAGAACACTTGGGCATGTGCTCAAGGATAAAACAGCTGACAGAAAATAAGTAACATTGAACCCATCTTCCAACGCTGATTAGATGTTTTTCTTTCCGAAGACAAATTGAGCCATAATTTGCTGAAAGCTTACCAAATACAAGATATATTATTATGTTCTGACTAAATGATGGGTTCCATCATTTTATTATCAAAGACATTAGTCATAATCATAGTCATACTTTATTAAAATTTCATGCTAATATTTAGAAAGATCTGAAGGATTCTAAGAGTGCGGTTTTCATAAGTTATTGGTGATAGTTGTATACAAGATGGTTGGAAGGCCCAAATTAATATTTTGGGATAATAAGTTGCAAGTAATATTTGTGCCTCAGAAATTCTTATCAATGACCATTTCCAACAAGGCAAAACTATCTATCCTTGAAATTCAACTGTACAGATACTGTATTAATATTCTGGGAGTCACCAATGACCAGAAACTCAGCTGGACTAACCACAAAGATAACACAGCCACTAGAAGTGGATTAAGGTTGGGTATTGTGATCTGTGGCTCACCACTTGGCAGACTCACAAGGTTTGAATTGAGGGTGTGGTAAAATGGTCTTCAATTGAGTACAAGGCCATTAACGAAAGGATCAACATCACCCAAGGCAAAGCAGCCCATTTGATTGACCTTCCATCAACCACTACACATTCTTTCCCCCCGATACTAATGCATGATGGCTGCAGTGTATGCCATGTACAAACTGTACTGCGGTATCACTCAAGTCTGTGACCTCTAAATCCCAGAAATACAAGGGCAGCAGGGGCATGGAAACACAACAGCGGCAAGATCCTCCTCTAAGTCACACATCAACCAGACTTGGAAAAAGATTGCCAGTGCTTCACTATCATTTGGTCTTAATCCAATAATTCCCTGCCGAACAGAAGTGTATGCATATCCTCACCAAATAGACAACAGTGAAAAAGGAAAGAAGTTCATCATGACGTTTTCATGCTTGATTAGGGATGGACAACAAATGACGGTAAACATAATGAACATAAAGTTACAAAGCAGTTATTGAACTGATTTTATAAATGATCTGCTGATTCACATACAAAAAAGGCAAATTAGATTTGAAAATGGAAGGAGAAATTACTGAATCAGTAGGTTACAATCACACACTGGGAACTGATGTGTACGTTAGTACAGATGAGCAAAAAAAAACACATTGCACTTCTGCCCCCTTCCAAGCTTACTGAAGAACCCTTCTTCAGTCAAAACTACATTTTTACCTTTCAAATGCTAACTGAAAACTGCTTATGTGATAGAATCTGCACTTTGCTTCTTTCAGTGTTACCTGTGGGGAGTATGGAGTGCAGTCATGGGCAGTGTAGGCAAAATTATCAAAAAAATGTCAAATATTATATCTTTGAAATGTGGATGAAATCTACTGAACTTGAACAAGAAAGAATCTGCTTTTATTTTCTCCTAACTTTCTATGAAGGGTATTTATGTCAATGAGAAGAAATAATTTACCCACTGTGATCTCTGGGCCTGGACTCCCTGGCCATCGGAATAGCCATTCTAATCTGTCCATTCCTGTTAAAATGTCATTAATTTATGGAATCATGCTTTTAAAATTTAGTGAATTTAGTGAACAGAAGCCTAATTAACTCAATCTCTCTTCATATATCTGTCCCATTATCCCAGGAATTCCCTACATTGCAAGAACATCCTTCCTGCAATTTCACCAAATCCACCAATTTCCCCCTGGGATCAATAAAGTATGACTACTACTACTACTACTCAGATAGAAGACCACACTGCACACAATACTCAAGGTGCAATCTTATCAATTGCATCACAATATTTCTGCTCCTATTGTTATGAAAGCCCCATTGTTCTGAAAGCCAGCACACAATTTTCTTTCTTAATCAGCTGCATGGAGCTACGTGCTTATCCTCAGTGAAAGGTACACCAGAATCCCCAAGCCTTGCTGCACTGACCCGCTTCCCAATCTAACACCATTCAGATAACAATCTGACTTTCACATTATTACCATCAAAATGGTTAGTATCACCTTTATACGGCACCTTTCATGTGTTTGCCTACTCCCTGAACAAGTTCAAATGAACCTGGAGTTTCTCTGCATGCTTGTCAGGTCTCAACTTCTCATCAAGTGTTGTATCATCTAACAAATCTGGAGATATGACATTTAGAACCTTCATTAATATTGAATGAATCGTGAATAATTGCAGCCCCAGCACCAATTCCTGACATATTCTATTTAGATTGATCTTAGAGTAGATTCAAAAGTTGGCACAACATCGGGGGCCAAAGAGCTGTAATGTTTTATCCCACTAGTCACTGCTTTTCACTCAGTAGTTTATTGCTCCTCCATGTTTCCTGTCAAACAAACAGTTCCCTATCTATTCAGCACCTTACCCCAAATCCCATGTGTTTCAATTTTGCAAGGCAATCTCTTATACTGCACCAGATTCACTTGTATACTAGTTATACCAATTTCCCTTTCACAAATCAATGCTGCCTTTGTTCAATCCTGTCACCATTTCCTAGAGCTCTACTTTTACATTTTTTTTAAAAAAACAAGGAGTCTAGTATTTTTACCACTACCAATGCGCAATCCATAATTACCTGTTTTTTTTTCTCTACTTCCTTTTTAAACATTAGCTAACCTTCAATCCACAGGAATAAGAACCAAATTCATCTACAATTTCTAAGGCCACTTCCTGAAGGCAGAACCAGAGTCTGAACTGAATTGGTAAGCCATTTCTTTGTTTTCTGATAAAGTACCGTCCTGACTGTGAGGGAAATGAATTCGTCTTCATTTCTTCTCAAGACATTTATACCATTTCTTCTCAAGACATTTATACAAAAATTATTGTTTTCATAGTTTCTTCAAGCTTACACACATACTTTCCCCTTACTATTCACTAAATTTTAAAAGCATGAAAGGAGATTCCATAAATTAATGACATTTTAACAGGACTGGACAGATTAGAATGGCTATTCCGATGGCCAGGGAGTCCAGGCCCAGAGATCACAGTGGGTAAATCATTTCTTCTCATTGACATAAATGCCCTTCATAGAAAGTTAGGAGAAAATGAAAGCAGATTCTTTCTTGTTCAAGTTCAGTAGATTTCATCCACATTTCAAGGATATAATATTTGACATTCTTTTGATAATTTTGCCTACACTGCCCATGACTGCACTCCATACTCCCCACAGATAACACTGAAAGAAGCAAAGTGCAGATTCTATATTGAGGAAAGAAAAACAGAATAAACAGTGTAAAGGTAGTAAGGTAGAAGGGCTGAAATGTGTGTAAATGCAAGAAGCATCAGGAACAAAGGTGATGAACTGACAGCATGGATACATACATGGAATTATGATGTAGTGGCCATTTCAGAGACTTGGCTGGCACCAGGGCAGGAATGGACTCTCAATATTCCTGGATTTCAGTGCTTTAAAAGGGATAGAGAGGGCAGAAAAAGGGGAGGAGGGGTGGCATTACTGGTCAGGTATACTATTACAGCTACAGAAAGGGTGGGTAATGTAGCAGGATCCTCTTTTGAGTCAATATGGGTGGAAGTCAGGAACAGGAAGGGAGCAGTTACTCTATTGGGGGTATTCTATAGGCCCCCTGATAGCAGCAGAGATACAGAGGAGCAGATTGGGAGGCAGATTTTGGAAAGGTGCAAAAATAACAGGGTTATTATCATGGGTGACTTTAACTTCCCTAATATTAATTGGCACCTGATTAGTTCCAAGGGTTTAGATGGGGCAGAGTGTGTCCAGGACAGATTCCTGTCACAGTATGTGGACAGGCCGACCGGGGGAATGCCATACTAGATCTAGTACTAGGTAATGAACCGGGTCATGTCACAGATCTCTCAGTGAGTGAGCATCTGGGGGACCATGATCACCGCTCCCTGGCCATTAGCATTATCATGGAAAAGGATAGAATCAGAGAGGACAGGAAAATTTTTAATTGGGGAAAGGCAAATTATGAGGCTATAAAGCTAGAACTTTCAGGTGTGAATTGGGATGATGTTTTTGCAGGGAAATGTACTATGGACATGTGGTCGATGTTTAGAGATCTCTTGCGGGATGTTAGGGATAAATTTGTCCCGGTGAGGAAGATAAAGAATGGTAGGGTGAAGGAACCATGGGTGGCAAGTGAGGTGGAAAATCTAGTCAGGTGGAAGAAGGTAGCATGCATGAGGTTTAGGAAGCAAGGATCAGATGGGAACATAGGGAAGCAAGAAAGGAGCTTAAGAAGGGGCTGAGAAAAGCAAGAAGGGGGCATGAGAAGGCCTTGGCGAGTAGGGTAAAGGAAAACCCCAAGGCATTCTTCAATTATGTGAAGAAAAAAAGGATGACAAGAGTGAAGGTAGGACTGATTAGAGATAAAGGTGGGAAGATGTGCCTGGAGGCTATGGAAGTGAGCGAGGTCCTCAATGAATATTTCTCTTCGGTATTCACCAATGAGAGGGAACTTGATGATAGTGAGGACAATATGAGTGAGGTTGATGTTCTGGAGCATGTTGATATTAAGGGAGAGGAGGTGTTGGAGTTGTTAAAATACATTAGGACAGGTAAGTCCCCAGGGCCTGACGGAATATTCCCCAGGCTGCTCCACGAGGCGAGAGAAGAGATTGCTGAGCCTCTGGCTAGGATCTTTATATCCTCGTTGTCCACAGGAATGGTACCGGAGGATTGGAGGGAGGCGAATGTTGTCCCCTTGTTCAACAAAGGTAGTAGGGATAGTCCGGGTAATTATAGACCAGTGAGCCTTACGTCTGCGATAGTAAATATTAGAGATAGGATCTATAGGCACTTAGAGAATCATGGTCTGATCAGGGACAGTCAGCATGGCTTTGTGAAGGGCAGATCGTGTCTAACAAGCCTGATAGAGTTCTTTGAGGAGGTGACCAGGCATATAAATGAGGGTAGTGCAGTGGATGTGATCTATATGGATTTTGGTAAGGCATTTGACAAGGTTCCACACGGTAGGCTTATTCAGAAAGTTAGAAGGCATGGGATCCAGGGAAGTTTGGCCAGGTGGATTCAGAATTGGCTTGCCTGCAGAAGGCAGAGGGTGGTGGTGGAGGGAGTACATTCAGATTGGAGGATTGTGACTAGTGGTGTCCCACAAGGATCTGTTCTGGGACCTCTACTTTTCGTGATTTTTATTAACGACCTGGATGTCGGGGTAGAAGGGTGGGTTGGCAAGTTTGCAGACGACACAAAGGTTGGTGGTGTTGTAGATAGTGTAGAGGATTGTCAAAGATTGCAGAGAGACATTGATAGGATGCAGGAGTGGGCTGAGAAGTGGCAGATGGAATTCAACCCAGAGAAGTGTGAGGTGGTACACTTTGCAAGGACAAACTCCAAGGCAGAGTACAAAGTAGATGGCAGGATACTTGGTGGTGTGGAGGAGCAGAGGGATCTCGGGGTACATGTCCACAGATCCCTGAAAGTTGCCTCACAGGTGATAGGGTAGTTAAGAAAGCTTATGGGGTGTTAGCTTTCATAAGTCGAGGGATAGAGTTTAAGAGTTGCGATGTAATGATGCAGCTCCATAAAACTCTGGTTAGGCCACACTTGGAGTACTGTGTCCATTTCTGGTCACCTCACTATAGGAAGGATGTGGAAGCATTGGAAAGGGTACAGAGAAGATGTACCAGGATGCTGCCTGGTTTAGAAAGTATGCATTATGATCAGAGATTAAGGGAGCTAGGGCTTTACTCTTTGGAGAGAAGGAGGATGACAGGAGACATGATAGAGGTGTACAAGATAATAAAACGAATAGATAGAGTGGATAGCCAGCGCCTCTTCCCCAGGGCACCACTGCTCAATACAACAGGACATGGCTTTAAGGTAAGGGGTGGGAAGTTCAAGGGGGATATTAGAGGAAGGTTTTTTACTCAGAGAGTGGTTGGTGCGTGGAATACACTGCCTGAGTCAGTGGTGGAGGCAGATACACTAGTGAAGTTTAAGAGACTACTAGACAGGTATAAGGAAGAATTTAAGGTAGGGGGCTTATATGGGAGGCAGGGTTTGAGGGTCCGCACAACATTGTGGACCGAAGGGCCTGTACTGTGCTGTACTATTCTATGTTCTATGTTCTAATGAATCTCTTTGCCCTCCACAGGTTTTCTGCCTTTTTCTGACCTTTTTATGTGTCTCCACCTAGACTAATACTATCCTTAATTGATTCCGACATCAATAATCAAACCACTTCTCAAACTTTGCTGTTGTACCAGATAGCAATGAAGAATTTCTATAGTTTATCCATGAACTATTTAAACATTCGCCATTGCTTATCCACTGCCAAGCCTTTAAGTATTGTTTCCCAATCTATCAAAGCCAATTTACACCCCACATCTTCACAATTTTCCTTACTTTGATGCACCTTTGTCTCAGTTATCTCTCCTGCTCTTCATCCCAATGAAGATTTCTCTCAAATTATGGTCACTTTCTCAAAGGACTTTGCACGACAAGCTTGTTTACAAATCTATTCTCATTAAACAGTACCTGGTCTGGGATAGTTCATTCTCTAGATGGCTCCTCAACATACTGCTCCAAAATGCTATCATAAATGCACTCCAGATATTTCTCCTCTCAGTTTATTGTTTTGCCCTCTTGTCCTCACAATCTACCTTGTTATGACTTTACACCTTATTGTCTGCCGTACTGTACTTTCTCTGCAGTCTGCTATTGTTTTACTTTGTGCTACCTCAGTGCATTGCTGCAATGAATTGTTCTGTATGAATGGTATGCAAGGCAAGTTTTTCCAGTCCCTCAACACACACAGCAACAGTAAACCAATCTATATCTACATTGAAGAGACTCATAGTTACAATTGTACCCTCATCTTTAATTTCTTGCCTAATGCCATTCTCTACATTACCATCACTGTTTGGAACTCCCTCTAACGTTTTCTGCTCTTGGTTTCATCAATACGGATTCCATGTTCAGTTCTCAGAGCTAATATTTTTGCTCACTATTGTACTGACTGCTGCTGTAGTGATGATGCTCCTGCACCTTCGTTCACACTTTGCTTCTCTTCCAGAATGTTCAGTTCCCAACCCTGGTTACTCTGCAGCCACGTTTCTGTAACTGCAACTACTTGTACTGTTATTTTCTACTTTTAACAAACTGTCAGCAATGATTAACATAAAATTTCCTCAACTTCAGAGTAAGCCAGCCATATAAATGAGTATACTAACACAATATTTTAAAAAAAACTATCTGCAGACCTACTGTCAAATTTCTGATTTTCTTTGTGCAACTTAAGATCTTAATCACAATAATAAAAGACACTGAACAAATTTGAGGTAATCATAAATGTACCAAACTGCTTGCTTCATTAGGTGCAGTAAGCCAACTAAAATGCAAAAAACAAAAACAACAGGAATTCTGCAGATGCTGGAAATTCAAGCAACACACATCAAAGTTGCTGGTGAACGCAGCAGGCCAGGCAGCATCTCTAGGAAGAGGTGTAGTCCACGTTTCAGGCCAAGACTCTTTGTCAGGACTAACTGAAGGAAGAGTGAGGAAGAGATTTGAAAGTGGGAGGGAGAGGGGGAGATCCAAAATGATAGGAGAAGACAGGAGGGGGAGGGATGGAGCCAAGAGCTGGACAGGTAAAGGGGATATGAGAGGATCATGGGACAGGAGGTCCGGGGAGAAAGACAAAGGGGGGGGGAACCCAGAGGATGGGCAAAGGCTATAGTCAGAGGGACAGAGGGAGAAAAAGGAGAGTGAGAGAAAGAATGTGTGTATAAAAATAAATAACGGATGGGGTACGAGGGGGAGATTTATTTTTATACACACATTCTTTCTCTCACTCTTTTTCTCCCTCTGTCCCTCTGACTATACCCCTTGCCCATCCTCTGGGTTCCCCCCCCCTTTGTCTTTCTCCCCGGACCTCCTGTCCCATGATCCTCTCATATCCCCTTTTGCCAATCACCTGTCCAGCTCTTGGCTCCATCCCTCCCCCCTCCTGTCTTCTCCTATCATTTTGGATCTCCCCCTCCCAAATCTCTTACTAGTCCTTCTTTCAGTTAGTCCTGACGAAGGGTCTCGGCCTGAAACGTCGACTGTACCTCTTCCTAGAGATGCTGCCTGGCCTGCTGCGTTCACCAGCAACTTTGATAAAATCCAAAAAGCTACTTTGAAGATAGGAAGATCGTATCACAGAAGTTATGATCCAATATATTTCCTTCTCCATCATCTAGCTCAGTTCGTTTGCATTTCTCTAAGCACATCCAAGATCAACTGAAAGATCAAAAGCCTGAAACATCAGGTCTGTATCCACCAAAGTTCCCAGTCAGCTTTTTCTAGTATTTAAAGGACTCAAAGCACATTTATTATCAAAGTATATATGCAGTATACAATCCTGAGATTCGTTTTCCCTGTAGACAGCCACGAAACAAGAATCATGGAACCCGTTCAAAGAAAAACAAACCCTCTGTATTTATTTCAAATTTCAAAAGCCTGCAGTATCTGACGTCAGAAACATGTAGAACAATGTATTTGTTTTATCACTGAACATCCTCACAAGTTAAATCAATGGGTAATAAAATATAACCATTCTCAAGAAGACAAGTATCATGTCCAAAGTCCTAGATTCACTTCCTATGTCACACATAAAGGCAGAGAAACGTTGTCATAAATGCGATTTGACAAAGAAACGAGCTCTGTATAACTTAACATTTACAGAATTATTTGCTTAGGATCAAACCTTACAGCAAACTTCACTTCTTTGAGTGAAACCCAAACGCCGACACCGGACCTCGCCAGGCTGCGGACAAGCTCTACCGGTTCAAAGGGCGTTTCCAAGGAGTTGACGTGGCCCGCAGCAGCTCCGTTTGAAAACAAATGGCCGCGCTTCGCCAGAGGGGGCGCGGCGCGGCGCGGCGCTCGTTCGTGAGAGCGCGTGGCCGCCGGGTGACGGCCCCGCTCGTGACGTAGTGAGAGTAGTTGACGTTCCCCTCCCCTCCCGCCGCCATGTTCTGAGCCGGAATCCCATCTCCTTGGAAAGAAAAATAATAACAAATCAGAATGACCTTTCTCTAGTGAAATAAAAAGGCAGCTCCGGACATCGAGGAGGCTTGTATTCGAGTGTTCCCGGACGGAAAGGGCAGTTTTATGTTGTTTGCGCTGGGGGAAGAAGCCGGTAGCTGGTCTGGTGCTCAGGTTAGTTTACAAGTTGTTTGCTTTCAGGGTGTCCGCCCTCCATCTTGACAGCGTTCAGGGATATGCGCCGTATGCGCGCTGCTTGGCTTTTAGTTTCCTTTTATTCATAAAGCCCAGCCATCTATTTCGTAGACGACATCCCCGTCCTGTTGAAATGTCAGCCCCGAATGGCATTTTAACGGGCGCATTGTAGCCTGAGCTGAGTTTTTAAACTGGATTGGAGCCGCCGCAGTTTTATTGAATGAGTAGTCGTGGGATTAGTTCGTGAGGATTTGGTGCTGCTCAGCTGATGTAGTTCTCTGTCCAACGTGGCTGCGTTTGTCTTCTTCGCTAGGTGTTTATAATGAAATATTTTGAGCGCCTTCCTTCTCCCATCCCTCCTCTTCCCCCCCCCCTCAGTTTGAGGTTAATGTGAGGGGGTTGAAATATTTAGTTTCATGCTGCAGTTCATGCTTTCTAATCACTTCAATTGAAAATTCCCAGTATCATAAACAGCTTAAATATAATCAATGTTTTAAACGCATCTTTTGTAGATAACTGCGGTTCTGTTTTGCGAAGTGTGTAGTCAAAGGACATTTTATTTTTGATAACCGATTTATTACCATTGTTATTTAAATGTTACTGAAAGCCATGTAGTGTGCCCTGAGTGATTGAGATACTACTGTTTCTTTAATATATCAATATATGCTTCATTTACATATCTATTTAAAATCTAACGTAATTTTAAGCAAAATAGGCATCGTGTCAGTTGATATTTTCTAATTCTCACCTTTAAGTTCATTTCTATCACCTAGTGTGACATGTAATGATAACACTGGTTTTTACAAGCAGTGGTAAGTGGTAAATCGTCAAGAAAATCGTGAATATAAGTTGAAAAGAATCGTTGTAAGATGCCACACTACATAATTTTTTGGATGTTCATTGAATACACTTGAGCCCTCGTGATTTCTATGAGGTAAATCCCCGGAGAGCATTGCCGCTTTGCAACATTCGCTTTTTTCTTATGCCTTTTGTCATTTGATTAGAGTAAGGTCAGGCTGTTTCTGAGTAAGAACTTTAAAATTAGAATTTAAATTTCTGGTAAGAGAATCTACGGGAACTTAGGTCTGAATATTTACCCATAAATGACTACAGTCTAAGAATATTTACTCATCAAATGACTACAATGTCCCTGAATCAACCTGTGGCTTCACTTGCCACCTTGAGTGTGATATCAGAATCAAGGTGTGCTTACTTTAAAGCTGATAAACTGACTAATCTAGGTAGTAAAATGTAAATTTGTGGATAATTAAACCAACTGCTCTGAATCAGACTTAAAAGGAAATTTATGAATGTATCTTGAATATAGAACAATCCTGCTTTTCAGGGGTGAAGTAAGTCCTATGTGAAACTGTCAAGTTCATATTTTTAAAATTTTCAATATTAAAATGCTAACACATTTTAAATGAATGTAGTATTAAGGGTGCAAATGCTGGTGATGTAGTGCATTGTGAATAATTTTAATGCTCAATTGTATTTTAGGTGTAAAGCTAAATGCCTGAAACTGCACTTCAAAACCAAGAATGCTTTCCATTAAAGTAGATGATTTAACTTATGACACCAGATTGTATTTTATTTTTGAAATTTGTTCTTTATCATATCATCTTTTCTAAGCTTTGATTTATGAAGTTACTCTGAAGTGGTTTTCTCTAATCACTTTGTTTTGATTGGCCAATACATCACACTGCATTTGTAACTTTGAGCTGTTGTGTTGCAGCCTCAAAACTCTGAGAATGTATACAGAAACTTAATTCAAGCATGGTAAGGCATCTAAGGTCATTAATACTGTAAAGTTTCAATGTGCAACCATAGGAAGCTTGGCATTCTGGCTCCAATTTAATGCTGCTCTTTGGGATGGAGAAAGTAGTGATTGAGTTCGAAGCAGTATTTTGATATCTATAGGTATATGGGAATATGGTTGACAATCATATAATTCATCTTGTTAATCTTGCAATCAGCTGCATCTTTTTTTTTGTTCCAACTAAATTTGACATGTTATATTCTTTCTCAGTTACTTTAGGGAATTTATGTTTGGTTTGTACCATTTTTGATGTAAAGATTTGGCTTTGTTTTGATATTGGTAACTGGATATCATGTACATGCTACAGTTGGGTAACTATGTACAGTGGTGAACAAATATGGGGTTTTCTAAACTATTTTTTTCTATAATGTTAAAATGTGCTGAATAATACTGAACCAAATTAACTAGTTGGAGTCGGAGCTTGAGATTTCCCCTGCATCTTCCATAAAGAGATGCTGTCCTGAGATATACCAGACTCCCAACAGTGACAGTCAGACTTCCATGTGGCAATGCACAAAAAAATTCAAAAAGTCCACTATGCTTTTGATAGCTAGAAAATCATGAATCCAACTTTGCCAGGTGTAAACACTGAACAATTTAACGGATTCTTCAGAACGGTGGCATCCATCATTAATGACCCCCTTCACCCAGGACCTGCCCTGTTCTTTTTGCTGCCATCAGGGAGAAGGTACAAGAGCCTGAAGACACACATTCAACAATTCAGTTTCTTCCCTGCTACCATCTGATTTCTGAATGGACATCAAACCCATGAACACTACCTCACTTCTTTATTTCCACTTTTTGCACTAATTTAATTTAAATATATAAATCCACATATTTTTCTGTAATTATGTATTACATTGTACTGCTGCTGCAAAGACAATAAAATTCAGAACATATGTTGGTGATATTCAACCTGATTCTGAGATTTAAAATTGTTTTGACTAGGCTTGGCATTCAGCATCTATATTTAAGTTTAGGGCTTTGCACAACATTTGTGGATTTTTATTCCATTTAAATGGATAAGGACAGAATATTGTGCATTTACCAACAAGATCCATAAATTAGCTCTTTTGTAATGAAGTTAATTATTCATCTTCATTTGAATTTCTAAACTGGTTTTATTTTTTTTAACCACTCAACATTTTTCCTGAAAAGACTGTGGCCAAGGTGTAAGCTAATACTTAGAATAATGGTTGGCCTTTTGCCCCTTGGACACTGGTGAGCTTCAACAGCTAATGTAAATTACTTATTGGAGCCATTTGAGAGGCAGCCCTCTTTTGCCGACTAATTGTATGTGTTTGTATTTTCAGTGCAAGGTAGTGAATCAGATATTTCTTGCCCAACTTTAAATTGTGCCCATATTGCTGCCTCCTGAGATTAAAAACTTGGCACAAACCCATATCAGTTTTGTAAAATTTATGACTGCATAGCTGAGCCATTTGCTGTATTTTAAAAAAAAAGCACCATCAGTGGAACCTTCAACCTGTTAGGAAAACATTTTGGATCCATACTGAGTTTGGATCTTCGGAATACTTGAAATTTAAAATTCTTGCTTTAATACTTCGGCTGCTTTTTCCCTTCCTAGCCATCTAATCTCTTCCAGTCAATAGAACTTCGAGAATTTTGCATTTGTTACCAAGCAGTTCTCTTGCTCTCAGCAGAAATACTGACCTATAACCCTCAAACTTTGGAATTGTAATGAAAGTTTCCACTTTTTTTTCTTTGAGATCATCTTAAAACTTTATGCCACCCTGATATTCTGTCCTTTGGGTTGTTGCATTCAAGATTTCTTGGGACATTTAAAGCTTTGTGCAGTGTAAAACCTTGCACATTTTTTTTTATTTCGTGTATCTGGCAGACGAATTCCACTTTTGAATAGCTTATAATCTGTTACTGATGCGAGGCCGTGCTGGTGAAAATTACAAATGTTGCCTAGTGTGATTTACTACGGTCTGTAATTGTTGCCCCAGCTTGCAGCATTTGAAATGCTCAACTAGTGCATCACGAAGTTTCATCTGTGCATACATTGACCTAGGATGTTTTCAATCAAAGCTTCGTGTATATTTGCACAAAGCAAACTGATCTCAGTTGCTCTGAAATTAAATAGTTTGCTTGGTGCAGCAGAAGGCTGGGATCATGGTAGGGAAGGAATTAATCTTAAGTTCTTGTTCCCAGGTTTTACTCAAAGATGCTCATGTGGACATTGGTTGAGAGCATAATAAAACTTAATGATGGTGATTTTCTTAATTAGCTTGCTGAAACCAAGGCTTGTAAATTTTTTTAAAAAGAAGCATTAAATGGCTGGAACTTAAGCTCAGGAGAGGCCGTATGAGTGCAGAAAAATACAATGAAAACATTGTCTTTTTTATCATGTTTTGTTATTTATTTGGAATGAATATAGTCCTTGATTGTGTGAGAAAATAGTTGGCAAGTAATGAAAAATAATGAAGTCAAATTAGCAATGGCACTCAGAGCAATGTTAGTAGGCAATAGAATAGACTATTATGTAGTTGTATCGAGGATTAGTAAATTACCCATTCACCTTTAATTTTAAACTCTGGTTTAGTTGTTGCTGCTTTTATGTCAATTGGGGCTAAATAAAATACAGCTAGGCAGATGCACATTTTCAACATCAAACTATTCCATCCTTTGTCACTGTTAGGCCAAATGTTTTTCTTAGTGTAATGGCTAGAAAATTAGTTTTTCTTAAAATAAAGTATTAATTTGATTTCAAATGAAGCTTTTCCCAGTGCAGCAGGTTTCTCTTTCTCTAGTACTGGTACCAGCATCCCATAAATCTGAACCTATTTCTCCTATATCAGTTATTAACCATGTATTTACTTATCTAATCTTATTTACCCTTTACCAATTTATACTTAAATCAGCTAATAATGACTGTTTACTGCAGAGAACAATGCTCATTCACTGTGCTTTTGGACTTAATTTTTTCCCTTTATGCACCCACGCCCACTCAGTATCTCAGGGAATTTGCATATCCCCTCTGCTCTCATCCAAGCTAGTAGCAAGAGCATCATACCTGTTAGACAAAGGTAAGGACTATGGTTCCTATGATCCCCTGCTTGTCTCTTACAATCACCCTTTGCTTTCTGTGTGCACTGATCAAATTTGGGATAATTAATCGGCATTCTAGAATGGTGTCTACAAGGCTTTCCCACTTCCCCTTTCCCTTTACAGTCTGGAGGTCAGAATCATGTTTTTTTCAATTCTGAGCCACAATTCATTGAGCAGCAACACACATCAAAGAATGCTGGTGAACGCAGCAGGCCAGGCAGCATCTAGGAAGAGGTACAGGCGACGTTTCGGGCCGAGACCTTTCGTCAGGACTAACGGAAGGAAGAGTTAGTAAGGGATTTGAAAGTGGAAGGGGGAGGGGGAGATCCAAAATGATAGGAGAAGACAGGAGGGGGAGGGATGCAGCCAAGAGCTGGACTGATGATTGGCAAAAGGGATATGTGTGGATCATGGGACAGGAGACCCAGGGAGAAGGAAAAGGGGGAGGGGGGAACCCAGAGGATGGGCAAGGGATATAGTCAGAGGGAGGAAAAAGGAGAGAGAGAGAGAGAGAAAGAATGTGTGTGTATATAAATAACGGATGGGGTACCGGGGGAGGTGGTGCATTAGTGGAAGTTAAAGAAGTCAATATTCATGCCATCAGGTTGGAGGCTACCCAGGCGGAATATAAGGTGTTGTTCCTCCAACCTGAGTGTGGCTTCATCTTTACAGTAGAGGAGGCCGTGGATAGACATATCAAAATGGGAATGGGATGTGGAATTAAAATATGTGGCCACTGGGAGATCCTGCTTTCTCTGGCGAAACATTTGCTGGTTTGGATTTCATTATTTTAGACATGTACACTCGGTGGCCACTTTATTAGCAGTGGAACATGGTGTAGTCTTCTGCTACTGTAGTTCATCCACTTCAAGGTTTCATCTGTTGTGCATTCATAAATGCTCTTCTGCACATCACTGTTGTAATACGTTGTTATTTGAATTACTATTGCCTTCCTGTCAGCTTGAACAGTCTGGCCATTCTCCTGACTTCTCATTAAAAGATGTTATCGCCCATAGAACTACCGAATGCTAGGTTTTTTTTTGTTTTCTTTTTTGCATTATTCTCTGTAAACTTGAGACTACTTGTGAAAATTTCCACGGGATCAGCAGTTTCTGAGATAGTCAAACCCACCCCGTCTGGCACCAAAAATCATTCCATGGTCAAAGTCACTTAGATCACATTTCTTCTCCAATCTGATGATTTGGGCTGAACAACAATTGAATCTCTAGTCCACGTCTGCATGTTTTTGTGCATTGAGTTGCTGCCACATGATTGGCTGATCAGATATCTGCATTATCGAGCAGGAATACGGGTGTACCTAATAAAGTGGCCACTGAGTGTAGTGCTTTCTCTTTCATAAATTTTGGGCCATTCATAAAGAATGGAGAAAAAATACCCAACCATCAACTGATGTTTGAATATTGATAACGTGTAATCTAACATTCCTATTATGTGGAATTATTTGAGCCAATCTGAAAACTTAAAATTATATGTAACAATGTTACATGCTGTAGCATGCATTTTTTTTTCTGGTACTTTTAAGAGAGATGTGTGCCAAATTCTGAGATTGCCACAAAATGAATTAATATAATCAGTTGGCAAAGAAATCCAGAAAAAGCTATCAGACAGCTCTAAATTTCTGAAAGGTTCATAATTAATACAGCCATTTATTTTTAAGATCTTTATGCAAGTTAACTGTCAGTTAATGATTAAGTTATTTTTTAAATTGTTTATTCATCACTATAGTCTTTTGTTTTCATTCACAATTATAACTTGAAGTTGCTATCTGGTTGTAAATTGCAACATGAGTAGCAGGATAAATGTACAAGCAAAATATTTGGAGTGTTGTATTTTGCAATGAGTTAACAACCCATCTATTAATCTAGAGTTCTAAAGTGCAGCAAAATTGTTACCTTCACTTGTTTGAAATCTATTAACCTCAGATGTTAGGAGGGATTTTGTTAAATAAATTGTGATAGGTGGGTGGTTCAAATGCAAACAACTTTCAAAGCAATTTCGTAGTACATTTTTGGAGATTAAATAACTGAATTCTATTTTATTCTAAGGAATAAAATATAATTTTATTTGTTTCTGCTAATTACATGACGTTCCAAAATTTCCAAAAGTGCAAAATACTTTCAAAGCGATGCAGATTAATTATTTAATTGTTTATGCTTTTTTAATGTTGAAAACTTTTAGACTACTGCACCATCCTCCTTTAATGTGGTCCAACGATACCATTTTCTTTGAATAATTGAATACTTTTTCAAAAGTTCAGATTTTTGTATGGTAAAAGTCATATTCCTAACTCTATCTGTATTATTTACAAAAACATTCCAGGTGGATCTATATATTAAACTTACCAAATTCTTGTTTACCAATGATGCAATCAAAAATTTAGACCCCCCTTCCACATAGTTCCTAGCAGTTGAAGTGCATCAAATTATTCTCTGATAGTTTTACTCAAATGCAGTTTAAAAGAAAAACTTATCTGATTATGAATCTAATATGATACACGTGTCAGAACGTTGCAATGTGACTCATTAATTTGAACTATTTCATGGTGGGGGAAATAAAAAGAACAAAATAAAGACTGGAATTTTCAAAAACCATACCACCTGGGATAAAAATACGTCAAGTGTGTCCACATCTGCTCTTTTCTTTTTGTTGCAGCGATCACTTTGTGCACAACAGTGAAGTGTTCTATGATTGATGGAATCTTAGAATTTTGGGAGATGATTCAGGTTAAGTGTAAAGATTTCATGACAATGTTGATATAGACAAAAGGGTGTTGAATCAAAACCTCAGGTTACAAATGTGTCAACTCCTTGTATGTAGTAAGACTCCCAAAGTAGGATCCTCCTTAAATTAAAATCAAGACCGTCATTAGGAAATTTGGGAATGTCATGTTAATAGCAGAAACAGATAAAATTCTATTTTATTCCTTACAATAAAATAGAATTCAGTTATTTAATCTCCAAAAATGCACGATGAAATTGATTTTAAAATTGTGGACATAACCAAATCTGGAGGATAGAAAATGGGAAGGTAAGGAGAGAGCCAGTCTGTCTATAATAAATTGCAATAAGGCATTAATAGCCTTGAATTGGTATTTAATTAATAAAGTAATTCATGCACAGAAGTGGTAGGGAACACACGCAAAATGCTAGGGGAACTCAGTGGGCCAGTCAGCATCTATGGAAAAGAGAACAGTTGACGTCCCAGCCCAAAACTTCGACCGTAATCTTTCCACTGTTGCCTGGCCTGTTGAGCTCCTCCAGCATTTTGGTGTGTTGCTTGGGTTTCTAGTATCTGCAGATTTTTATCTTGTTTGAAAGGGTAGGGAAGATAGTTTTGCTTGAAATATTTGAATCTAAGTAGAAGCACAAGTATTTACAAATACACTAATCACTAAAAAGTTGTGATGTGAGGGATAGTAATGTTTTTTTTTGGGGGGGGGGGGAGAACCAGGCCCTAAGATGGAACTAAATATCAGAGAATTTGTGAAACTTTTATCTAGGTAGATCGAAACAGCCCATTTGATGATAATCATAGAAAAAGGAGAGGATACACATAGATTCACAAGAACTCTATAGCCTTGTTCTGAAACTAATATAGAAAGTATAGGCAGGGTCTCAACTTGGAATGGAATTACTATGTTTTGATAGAGTAAATAAAGCCATTATTAGAAACAGGAAAATTGGATGTTTAGGGAGTGATATGATGTTTTAGAAACTAAAAGTTTACAGCCAAGGAAGTGGTTAAAGTAAATAGTCCTTAATATATTTAAGGAAAGGGTAGATCTCCCTATGAGCAAGATGCAGAGAGTGCCTCATCTGCCAATGTGTAGATTAGTTGATTTGTCTTACATTGTATAATATTCTGTGAAGGATTAATTGTTTGCTGTTTTGCCATCTCATGAATAAAATTTTATGGAACTGTTTTGGAAGATATTTGCCTTGTGTTCTGAAAATATAGTGGAGAAGCATATTTGTTAATAAGTAAGCTTTCAGGAATTTTTTAAAAAAAACACAATGCAAAATGCAATTTCAACCCAGCAACTGAACTTGACCTGAACATTGTTACTACAATGCACTGCAAACCAGTGACACTTAAGTCTTGCCAGTAGGTATCAAATTGTAGTGAAGCTCTCTGAATGTTTTAAGCAAACCTTTGGGATTTTTTTAAAAATAACTATAGAAATGTTTAAAATTGAATAGCTTTATCAAATGTACAGAAGATGTAATGCCCCTAAAATGTTGAAAACCAATTTCTTCACATAATGGGTTTAAATTTAATTTTTTTTTAAACTTGGATTTTATATTGAGCAAATGAGATCCACTTTAAATTTCAACAGCTTAAGCATTCTAATAACAGTATGAGTTGGTAAGGATGTAAAAACAGATAGAATCCTGGCTATTCTAGTGAATGGTGAAGGATAGGAAATGTTGTTCTGGGTTCTCCCCACCTTTCCAATTCTGATGAAGTGTCTCAGCCCAAAATGTCCACTGTTCATTTCTCCCCGTAGATGCTGCCTGACATGCGGAGTTCTTCCAGCATGCATGTGTGTGCCGGTCACATAGGAAATGAGCATTTAAAGGAAAAGTTGCTGTTTCTACAAAATGTGAAATGAGTTATTACCAGGGATGAAAATTGAGGCTTTAAAATCTGAGGATAAAATGCCTTTTAAGTAAACTCTCTACTTTTTGAAAGGAAAGGCAGTCTAGTTAAAGGAGATGCCATCTTTCAATAAGTATGAACAAAGTTGATATTACACCTTTAAAGTTGTACAATGTTACGTGACCACGGGTTTCGTTTACTGTGGGTGTCACTTTAAGCACCTGGACAAGGCGGGAGTATGACATCAATATAACAAAATGCAGACAGACTGCTGGGACACGATAGAGAGAGACACGAGATATCGGACTTCAAGCCGGAGCTCGCTACAGTAATGGGTGAAGTTTGATACTTTCCCATGCCCAAAGGATTGGGTGAATGAGTGGCACACAGTGCATATTGGATATGTGACTGTTACTACTTATGATCCATACATGGATTTTTGGAGTATTCTGTGGTGGCCACTTTCATTAACCCTTACATGGATTCAGATGTGTTATGTGGTGTCCACTTGTGCTAAGGAATATTCCGTGACTGTCGCCTTGTAGTATCTCTACGTGGATTTCAGAATACAACTCGATGGCTGAGATCTTCTGTGACTGTTGCTTCGTTTTCCCAGCATGGAACCTGTGGAATTCTTTGTGATCGTCTCCTTATTGCATTTTAATGTGGATTTACAAGTTTCTCCCCTCACCTAATCCGTGGATAGCTGAAACTTTTCAACTTGCCATTTTGAAACTTTAAGAACTGTTCCTCAGCTTGATAGTTTAGGAGCCACAAGCACATAACACTGTCAATTTCTGTTTAGAAGAGTAGTTTGTTTAATTTTCTATATTTTGAGTAGATACTAATAAATATAGTGGTTTAACATTAAACCCTGACAGTTTGTGGTCTGTTGCTGCTGGTATGTAACAACAATCACAAACTACGTTTAAAGTGAGCAGATGCAAACAATAGCTTCTGTTGCACTGCAGTATTGTAAATTTTGTTATATGCATGATATGCTTTTCCACAATATCTTTGGCTTTGCTATACTGCCTTGTTTACTTTGAAATGTTTTAATAAATGCATGGAATGAAATTCTGATGCTGTGAATTTTTGAAACAAATTAATTTTTGAGCTTGAGGGGGGAGGGGGTCCTTGGAGAACTCGTAGCTAATTAGTCTCCAGTGCCTCCTGGTGGTCAGTTACATAAATATTGGTGTTGATTTGGAAAGGTTAATTTCAAAGTAAATTTATTATCAAAGTACATCTATGCCACCATAAACTGATTCATTTTCTTGTAGGCATACTTAATACATCCATAATAGAATTAAAACCACCATAGTATCAGTGAAAGACTGCACCGACTTGAGAGCTCAACCGGTGTGCAAAAGAGTAGAGACTGCGCAATACAAAAAAAAGATAAATAATAATATATAAGCAATTAATATTGAGAACATGAGATGAAGAGTCCTTGAAAGGGAATCTATTGGTTGAGGTAACATTTCAATAATGTGGCGAGTGAAGTTGCCCCTTTTAGTTCAGCATGGTTGAGGGGTAATAATTGTTCTTAGACCTGGTGGTAAGTCCTGGAGCTTCTGTATCTTCCCAATGGCAGCAATGAGAAGAGAGCATGAGCTGGATAGTGAGGGTCCTGTTGATGGATGCTGCTTTCCTGCGACAGTGCTTCATATAGGTGTGCTTAGTGCTAGGAAAGACTTTCTCTATGATGGACGGAGCCATATCCACCACTTTTCATGAAGGCTGCTCGCATGTTGGCCTCAAACTGAAATCACAGGATCCTTGGGGGCTGTGGAAGTTCGTGATGGCTCCTCCGTGTTTTGACGGTCAAAGTGAGCATAGCAGGCATTGAGCTTATCTGGAAGTGAAGTCCTGTTTCCTATGTTGCTTGATTTTTACTTTATAACGGGTGATAGCATTCAAGCACTCCCACAACTGTTGAGCATCCTTCTTTGACTCAAGTTTAGTCTGAATCAAATCAGTGAAGTTCAAATAATGCAGTTGCAAAACGGAGGAGATAAAAAATACTAAAAGCAAAAGATATCTTAAAAATTCTCAGCATCTTAGTACTCAATCTAAGTAGTTTTAAATGTATTATGTTTTAAATTCACCTCTGAAATAAAAGCTATCATCTCCATTTTCAGTTGCAGATCATAGTGAATCAGTGATTGCTAACTATTCTTGGCCACTTTTTTACTCTCCTTGTTCTCTGTACATCCATTCTTGATATTAAGTTTGTCAACTCTATTTCTATACCCCATTTTGCTTTTACCATATCAAGCACTCGTCTCCTTTTGCTGAGCACACAATTTATGAATACTTAAATATTTCCCTTGCCCCAGTGTGTCGCCATCATAAATGGTTGCATTTTCTCAGATGTACTCGTCTTCTCCACTCTACCAGCTTTCCAACTTATCATTATTCTGCTCCTGAAAACTCAATTTTCTGCTCTTTTGTTGTGTCATTCTATACTGACCTGCTTTGCCTTAAGATCTTAAATGTGTTGCCATAGTGCTTCATACCCACATTCTAAAACTTTCTCCTTTTAATCTGCAGATCTTCCAGCACACTGAAGATTACTTAATCTTGTTATTAAAGCCTGCTTTTGTGACTGCAGTCATGCTGTAGTATCCCTTCTTGCTATTGGATAGTGTTACTCACACATTTCTGAAGCCTATTTAGTGGAGACCCTCAAGTCATCATGTTATGGTTCTAGCCTTGATCCATTCTCTAGTTCTGTACAGACATTGAGTACACAATCTCTACAAACAGGATGAACTTTTATATGCTTAATCAATTTTCAAATGGTTATCTTTCCTCTGTACATTGCATGACAAATGTTTTCTGTAAAATCCACATGAAATCTTTTTTTGACTGGGCTTAGTGATCTTAAGTTTACAAACATTTGGAGCATTTTTTTCTTGTGTGAAATAATTAGGGAACTTGTACAGGCCAAATAAAGCATTATTGCATCTTGTATGGAAATTGTTTTTTTAAAAAAATTGCTTATGAAATATTGAGTTCAGTAGGATCTAGGAGTGTATGCACATACTTTGATGCAGATTTGATCTGTTTTCGGGTTTCTAAGTTTGACTCTGGGGAAAGCTGATATTAGGAAGGTACTTTAAATGTACATCAAAGCTCTGATAATCCACTATCTAACTTCAGAAATGCTTGATGGCTCACCAGGTGATGTTTCTTGCATTCCTCTTAAACTGACCAGGACTCTACTTCAAATTCACTAGCATTTATAATTGGAAGTGTATTTGGGTAGACATAACACCCAATAGTTAGGAAAGTTTGCTAGTCAGGTGGCATGGTGTGTCCAACTAAATGGTGGTGCCATAGCTCTACTGTATCGTGTACATAATCATCAGCACTATGTAAACGAAGTTAGAAATACCAAAGGACAAGCATTATAACAACATGGAAAAACCTTCAGTTACAATATAATCAGAGTGGTACGTTTATCTTGTGAACAACAATGTGCCCTTGAATTGCTACTTAGTGTAATATTGTTCGTGGTATTTCAGTTGTTTAACCTCATGTAATCTTGAAAACAAAGTAACTTGCAGTTTGCAAATATTCTATTGATGAATGTACTTCTATGTGGACTACTAGTTCATTTGATTAGGGCAGTCAGTAGCAGGAAAAATCGCATGTTAAATTTGTTATTTTGATGTTTCAGAATTTTTTGTGTCCATTCTGGTAAAGGATAAACTTCAGAACCTCTGTGGCTCAAGGGCAGGTGTTCACAACTTGACTCATTGATTGCATCAAAACCTGTAGGTTGTTCAGTGAGACAGTTATAACTCATTTGTTCAGTAAGTAGGCACGTTTTCCATGCATTCATATGCAATGGACAGGAGCATGCTAATTAATTTATAAGACTTGTATACTGAGACCTGGGTTCAAATCATACCAAGGTAGCTGGAAATTGAGTTCAAGTTGTGGAAACCACAACACTCCTTGATAGTTGTAAAAGCCTATTTGATTTATGTTAAACACTTGTTGGCATGTACAGATTCTTCTGTAAATTGGTATCTGTTACCCAAATATGATCATCGTTTAGTAACTTGATGGCAACAGAAGCTTTGTCAACTGGTCAGTCTTAGTTCCCATGCCTACTTGCATGTTTTTTTTTCTCCACCTTTCCCTTACTGGGCTGAAAATATACCTGTATTTCACATTTCCAGCCCAATTGAAGGGTCATTGGCCTGAAACATGAATTCTGCTTCTCTCCATAGATGCTACATGATCTGAGTATTTTCAGCACTGTTTTCATTTCAGATCCCAGCATCTTTTATTTATTTTATTTGCAGGATCTGCAACTGTTGGTGTATCTAGTGTGCTTTATCACAGGCAGTCTGTACAGGCTGTGAGATGATACCTTCACACGTAAAGGTGAAATGAATTAGATTATTGTAGATGAGTGGACCTGTGGTACACTAAATGACATGTACTTATAGTTGAGATGTTAGAAAATGATCGTAAGTCCACTGAATGTTTACAACACTGCATCCCACTCCTTGGAGTTGCTTGCTAGTATAAATTTCTCCCTTCTTCCTCTGTAGCCCTTTAGCTGTTATCTTTACCTTTTGTAAAGTTTGTCTGGAAGGTTTACTGGTCCTCCTTGCAAAGAAATACCCTCTATGCAGTAATTCTAGTGCTATTTTTTTTAAAAAAAAGTCTTAACATCGTCCTATTTAATGCCCATCTTCACTTGCTTCACATTCCAAGTGAGTTTGCACAACTCACTTACGACATGAGGGGGGCATCTCACAGAAGCATTCTGAATGTTAAAAGCCTGAACAGATTAGATATGGCAAGGTTATTTCCCATGGTAGGGGATTCTGGGACAAGGGGACGCGGCTTCAGAATTGAAGGACGTCCTTTTAGAACTGAGATGTGGAGGAATTACTTTAGTCGGTGGTAAGTCTGGAATTCATTGCCATGAGCGGCTGTGGAGGCCAAGTCATTGGGTGTATTTAAGGCAGAAATAGGTTCTTGGTTAACCAGGGCATCAAAGGGTTTGGGTGAAAGTAGGGGAGTGGGGATGACTGGAAGTATTGGATCAGCCCACGACTGAATGGCAGAGCAGACTCGATGGGCTGAATGGCCTATTTCTGCTACTATATCTTATGGTCTTGTGGTCTAACTGGATGAAGCCAAGGCAGGTGTCCAGTTTAGCTACAGGTGAGTATTCAAAGTCGAATTTATTTTCATGCTTGCAGTACATGGCATCAAATGTACAGCCTTCACAAGAAAAGCAAATTATGCGCAATCTTTTACAAGAAAGAACAATTAGTTGAAATAAAAAGCCTGTTATAATGCAAAGTGGTCATAGTGTAGCTGTATGAGGTAATAGAGTTCTGCAGGTTTGGTTTAAGAAGCAAATAGTTTATTTTGGTTTGGTTTATTATTGTCACATGTACTGTGATGGTGGAAAAACTTGTCTAACACCCTTCATACAGATCAAATCATTGCACAGT
Organism: Mobula hypostoma; assembly: GCF_963921235.1. Classification (NCBI taxonomy): domain Eukaryota; kingdom Metazoa; phylum Chordata; class Chondrichthyes; order Myliobatiformes; family Myliobatidae; genus Mobula; species Mobula hypostoma. The sequence continues at coordinate 14,969,495 of NC_086123.1, forward strand.
GCATTGAGATAGAACAAGATAAAATAATAATGCAGAATAAAGTATAAATACTATAATGGAAGTACAGCGAAACAAAGTAACGGAGTGGCAGGTGATTTTTACTTCAAGTCCCCAGGTCTCATCCTCAGCACATTGGAGAGAAAAGCTTGTGTACTAACCCCCCCCCCCACTCCATCCCACTTTGCTGTAGTCAATGATCAGCTCTTCTGCTTTATTGATATTGAGCGAATTGTTATCATGACTCCCTGCTACTAAGCTCCCTCTCTTCTTCCTGTACTCTGACTTGCTATTTGTTGAGGTACATCCCACAATGATGGTATCACTTGGAAACATAGTTAAAATGGAATCTGGCCATAGTCATGAATGTGGAGTAGGGGGCTGAGGGTTTCACCTCAGTTTGAGTTATAGAGGGAGGTGATGACTCTCAGCAAGTGCAGTTTGGTGGTGAGTTTGCTTGATTGAAAGGAATTAGCTAGCCTTAACTTGGTGGTATGCCACTTAATGCTTGTACCTCCTGCTTGATGCAACTGCAAGAGGATGTCAAGGCCTTAATGGTGGGGATGTTTGATAGATGCCGCCTTAAGGCAACATCTCATGTTGGTACTACCAAAGGAGAGGAGGGGTGTGCCCCTGATATATTGGCTGAATCCACTACTCTCTACAGCCTTCTGAATTCCTGGCCATCCAATTGTCATACCAGACCATGCTCGGACCAGTTGATATTTTCAATAGTACATTTATAGTAGTTTGTTAGTGTTCAATGAAGGCCAAAGCTCCTTATCACCTGAAGGTAAAAACACTGGTGTGACTTCCTTGCGTATCTGTGCTGTGCCCAGGATAGATCATCTGAAACGTTAACACCTAGGAATTTAAAGCAAGTGACACTCACAACACGCTGGAGGTACTCAGCAGGTCGGGCAGCATCCATGGAAATGATCAGTCAACATTTCGGGCCGGAACCCTTCGTCAGGACTGAAGCGGGAAGGGGCAGAGGCCCTATAAAGGTGGTGGGGGGAGGGTGGGAAGGAGAAGGCTGGTAGGTGCCAGGTGAAAAACCAGTAAGGGGAAAGATAAAGGGGTGGGGGGGGGGAAGCAGAGAGGTGATAGGCAGGAAAGGTGAAGAAGGAACAGGGGAAAACACAATGGGTAGTAGAAGTAGAAGGAGGCGGAACCATGAGGGAAGTAGTAGGCAGCTGGGGGAGGGGGCAGAATGAAATAGGGATAGGGGAAGGGAGGGGGTGGGAATTACTGGAAGTTGGAGAATTCGATGTTCATACCAAGGGGCTGGAGACTACCCAGACGGTATATGAGGTGTTGCTCCTCCAACCTGAGTTTAGCCTCATCATGGCAGTAGAGGAGGCCATGTATGGAAATATCCTAATGGGAGTGTGAAGCAGAGTTGAAGTGGGTGGCAACCGGGAGATCCTGTCTGTTGTGGCGGATGGAGCAGAGGTGCTTGATGAAGCGGCCCCCCCAGTGTGCATCGGGTTTCACCGATGTGGAGGAGGCCGCACCGGGAGCACTGGATGCAATAGATGACCCCAACAGACTCACAAGTGAAGTGTTGCCTCACCTGGAAGGACTGCTTGGGGCCCTGAATGGTGGCAAGAGAGGAGGTGTAGCACTTGCGCTTGCAGGGATAAGTGCCGGGTGGGGGATCAGTGGGGAGGGACGTGCGGACCAGGGAGTTGCGGAGGGACTGATCCCTGCGGAAAGCGGAGAGGGGTAGAGAGGGAAAGATGTGCTTAGTGGTGGGTCCTGTTGAAGGTGGCAGAAGTTGCGGAGGATAATGTGCTGGATCCGGAGGCTGGTGGGGTGGTAGGTGAGGACAAGGGGAGCTCTGTCCCTGTTGTGGTGGCGGGAGGATGGGGTGAGTGGCCGAAGTGCGGGAAATGGAGGAGATGCGGGTGAGGGCATCATTGATGACGGCAGAAGGGAAACCATGATCCTTAAAGAGGACATTTGAGATGTCCTGGAATGGAAAACCTCATCCTTGGAGCAGATGCGGCGGAGATGGAGGAACTGGGAATAGGGAATGGCATTTTTGCATGTGGCGGGGTGGGAAGAGGTATAGTCGAGGTAGTTATGAGAGTCAGTGGGCTTGTGGAAGATGTCAGTGGACAGTCTGTCTCCAGAGATGGAGACCGAGAGATCGAGAAAGGGAAGAGAAGTGTCCGAGATAGACCAAGTAAATTTGAGGGCTGGGTGGAAGTTTGAAGTAAAGTCGATGAAATTGACAAGCTCAGCATGTGTGCAGGAAGCAGCACTAATGTAGTCGTCAGTGTAAGGAAGGAAAAGTTGGGGAGCAGTACCAGAATAGGTTTGGAGCACAGACTGTTCCACATAAGGAACGAAGAGGCAGGCATAGCTGGGGCCCATGTGAGTACCCATAGCTACACCCTTGGTCTGAAGAAAGTGGGAAGAGCCAAAAGAGAAGTTATTAAGTGTGGGTACCAGTTCCGCCAACCGGAGGAGGGTAGTGGTGTGGGAAAGTAATTGTCCAGAAAGTAGCGGAGGGCTTTGAGCCCTTCTTGATGGGGAATGGAGGTGTATAAGGATTGGACATCCGTAGTGAAAATGTAGCGGTTGGGACCGGGGAACTGGAAGTTATTGAAGAGGTGGTGAGCATAGGATGTATCCTGGATGTAGGTGGGGAGGGACTGAACTGTAGGTGACAAGATGGAGTCCAGGTAGGCAGATACAAGTTCGGTGGGGCAGGAGCAGAGAGAAACTATGGGTCTACTGGGACAGTCAGGCTTGTGGATCTTGGGGAGGAGGTAAAACCGAGCGGTACAGGGTGTGGGAATTATGAGTTTAGTGCCTGAGGATGGAAGTTCTCCAGAGTTGATAAGGGCGGTGATGGTACGGGAGACAATGTTTTGATGTTTTTTGGTGGGGTCCTGTTCCAGGGGTAAGTAAGAGGGGATGTCAGAGAGCTGCCGTTTGGCCTCAGTGAGGTAGAGGTCTGTCTCACTACTGCGGCACCACCTTTGTCTGCAGGTTTGATGGTGAGGTTGGGATTAGTGCGGAGAGAGTGGAGGGCAATGCGTTCAGAGGGGGTGAGGTTGGAACCAGAGAGAGGAGTGGTGAAGTTGAGACGGTTGATGTCTCAGCGACAGTTGGAGATGAAAGTGACCATCTCTACCACTGACTCGCCAAGGAAGACTGTCACATGTTCACCCTCCTTCCCCTTCTTGAAATCAATTCTTTAGTTTAACTGGCTTTGAACAAGTTGTGCAGTTCTCGAAGTGCTTATGAAGGGGATGGCAGTCATTGTGGCAGGTAACTACACTCCTCCTGGACACTTAAAATAACATTTTTTTTTTGAAGCAGATGGGGATCCCAAACTGCAGAAGTAATTGTAATCTTATGATAGCATCAGGTTGTTTATTGACTGGAATTTTAGGTAAAAGCTGCTCTATAAATTATTTCATGTCCCAATTATTTTAAGTAAACTGAGCACTAGATTTCCTGTTTACATTACAATTGTGTAACTTCGATGTTCAGCTGCAGAAAAGATGAAGTATGAAATCGAATGACAAAATAGCAATATTGAACTATTTATATATAAAAAAAATTGGTGATATTTTTGAGTAGAGGAAGAAAATAAAGGCATCTTAGTCTATAAGTCAGGGAAGAAATACCTGGACATTTAAATGAAATTAATATCAAACCAAGTCAGTGTGGATTTATGAAGGGTAAACAGTTTTTCTAGAGTTCTTTGAGGATGTAACAATCTAAATACAGTGGATTCCAGTTAATTGGACCAGGCCAATCAGGGAAGACATTTTTGTGACCACTGTTAAAGAACAAAAACTAAATCAAAGCTGGGATTCCCTTCATTTATTTGGGGCACTATGCCACTTAATTGGAGAGGGATACTGCTGCCGAACATCTAACTAGTATCAGTCGTGTGCACTTGCGTGACTATTGCACCATGCTTAGAGATACCTTTTTTTTAAATAGTGTCAGTTTGTGTTCAGAAAGTAGTGATTTTTTGTTTTGCCATTAATAGTGAGAAATGAGCAGTATGACAATTCAGAACTGTTTTGCTCACTGCGGTTTCAAGCATTCAGACTTGGGAATGCCAGAAACTGACAGAAATGGAAGTGAAATGATTTCACAACTTCAAGTTAAGAAATACGAAAAATTTGAAAGCATCAACAATGTTACAATGGAAGTGAAGATCTGGAGGCTGCAGCTGTCTATAGTATTGTATGAAGGCAAGCTATTAACTGCACTATATGTCTGTGCTGATTTTGATCATTTACAGTCGATCAAAAGAATATGGTAATGAATTCCTCCACTCATAATTATTAGGGACTAATAATTTTATTGTACTGTAGAGGAATTGGTAGTTTTCTAACTTGTTCTGTATTTCATTTAAATACATGAGTTTTTGCTTAGTTAAAAGGTTGTTCGTATATCTTTCTAACTACTTCCATGAAACTTCAGCTAATTGGGGCTGCCACTTAATTGGGTCAAAATGTATTGGTCCTGATGTGTCCCAATTAACTGGAATCCACAGTCGATGGGGAAATTATAAATGTAGTGGTATTTGGATTTTCAGAAGTATTTGACAATGTGCCAAAAGACTGGTGCATGTAGTTTTACGGAAATTACATTGGCATGAATTAAAGATTTACTATCCTAGGGAAGAGAAAGTCAAATTAAAGGGGTCTTTTCTAGGCACGAAGAATGTAACTGAAGGTTCTTTCCCACCCATTCTCTTCTCCCTTTTCTCCCGCCCCCCCAAAAAAAAACATCCACCCATACTTGGCCCTCGATTATGTGCAATTTTACAATATTAAAGATGGAAGTGTGTAAGATATCCAAATGTTACTTGACCCAACAGCTGATACTAATCAAAGGAATTGATATTTTCAAACTGCATATTAAATTTTAAGAAAACTCATATTTTGAGGAGATGCCTACTTAGTTTAGTACTGGTCTAGTACTTTTCCAGTAACAGTTATGTGTCAGAGGAAAATGAAGTTAAGTTACTTCACCTCTTCCTAGAGACTTTGATGTGTGTTGCTTGAATTTCCAGCATCTGCAGTATTCCTGTTTAAGTTACTTCACTTTTTTTTTTGGAAATTGAAACATTTGACCATATGCAATATTTCAGCACAGTGGTGTAGTTAGTAGAGCTGCTGACTGACCTTGGGTGCTGCTTGCGTAGAGTTTGCTGCTCCAGTTTCCCTTCAGATCCAAAAGGCGTGCAGGTTGGTAGCTTAATTAGCCACTGTCTATTGCCCTGAGTTTTGATGAGTAGTAGAACTGTGGGAGGAGTTGATGAGAATGTGAGGAGGGTAAGACCATATTAGTGTAAGTAGGTGGCTGATGGTCACCACAGACTGGGTGGGTTGAAGAGACTTCCCCCTACTGTTCCCACTGTAAATCTGATGCAAAAATGGCTGCGATACACCTGCAACCTAAGTGAAGAAGTTTAAACTGCAACCCATTATATGATTATAGACTCCCAACTGAGCACGTTTGCCTCCAGTTTGTATTGGGCAACTTTAAATTCTTAATGCCAACAAATTCTGTCACCTTGCATGTTTCCACAAAGCACACAATCTGAAGTATATAATAATTTCATCTTTAAATAAAAGATTAGATTGAAAAGTGGGCATATTTTTAACAGCAGTTCTTTCAGATCCAAGAAAACGAGTAGAATGAACAATATCCATGTACTTTCCCATTAACATATAAACCAAATGAAGCAAGGACTTCCCAACTTTATAGAAAACTGAAGAAATTAGTAAGGTTAAAAATGCAATGGATTTGATTTTTATGTTGATCTGCAAAAGTATTTGAGAATCGGGTTTATTATCATCGGCATGTGTGGTTAAAAATTGGTAACTTAGCAGTACAATGCAATACATGATATAGAAGGAAAAAATAAATCATTTAAAGTATATATGTATATTAAATTAAAATAGTGCAACAACAAAAATAATATTTTTTGAAAAGTGAGGTGTTCATGGGTTCAATGTCCATTTAGAAACCGGATGAAAGAGAGGAAGAAGCTGTTCCTGAATCGCTGAGTGTGCCTTCAGCTTCTGTACCTCCTTCCTGATGGTGACAATGAGAAGAGGGCATGCCCAAGGTAATGGGGTCCTTTAATAATGGATGTCACCTTTCTGAGGCATCGCTCCTTACAGATGTCTTAGATACTACGGAGGCTAGTACCCAAGATGGAGCTGACTAATCTTAGAACTTTCTGTAGCTTTCGGTCCTTTGCAATAGCCCCCCAAACCAGACAGTGATGCAGAATGTTCTCACTGTACATCTATAGAAGATTAAGTGTTTTAGATAACATACCAAATCTCTTCAAACTCCGAATGAAAACTCTGTTGTCTTGCCACCTTTATTGGTGCATCAATATGTTGTGACCAGGTTAGATCCTCAGATCTTGACACCCAGGAATTTGAAATTGCTTACTCTCTCCACTTCTGATCCCCCTGAGGCTTGGTTCATGTTCTGTAGTCTTGCCCTTCCTGAAGTCCACAATCAGCTCTTTCATCTTACTGACGTTGAGTGCAAGGATGGTGCTTTGACACCACTCAAATAGCTGGTATCTTGCTCCTGTACACCCACTCATCTCCATCTGAGATTCGACAATCAATGGTTGTATCATCAGAAAATTTATGGATGGTATTTGAGCTATACCTAGCTAAACAGTCATGGGTATAGAGGGAGTAAAGCAGGGGGGTAAGCACACACCCAAGGTGTGCCGGTGTTGATCATCGGTGACGAGGGGATTTTCTCACCAATCCACACAGTTAGAAAGGTGAGGATCCAGTTGCAGAGGGAGGTCAAGGTTCTGTAGCTTATCGATCAGGACTTTGGGAATGATGGTGTTAAACGCTGAACTATAGCAATGAACAGCATCCTGACATACTGTGATTGTCTTGCCCTGGTGATCAAAGGCTGTGTGAAGAGCCATTGAGATTGTGTCTGCTGTAGACCTATTGTGATAGGCAAACTGCAGTGGCTCCAGGTCCTTGCTAGGGCAGGAGTTGATTCTAGCCATGACGAAACTTCAAAGCATTTTATCACTGTAGATGTGAGTACTATTAGACAATAGTCATTAAGACTGCACGCTAGTCACTGGTATTGTTGCCTTTTTGAAGCAGGTGGGAATTTCCAGCTGTAGCAGTGAGAGGTTGAAAATGTCCCGGAATACCCCCACCAGTTGGTTGATAGTATACCTTTAGCAAAAGGATACAAATCATGAAAAAGTCAAACGTATGCATGTAAACAAAACAATTGAGAAAGCAAAGGGTGCAGTGTACTTCCTCAATAATGACAATGTTTTACTTTCCATAGTTTGTGTTCAAAATGTATTTGAATTGAGGGAGTATGTTCAGCTGCATACTAAAGCATTTTTACAGCTTTGAGTTTTGTGTGTTTCTCACTTTGAGTATATTATTGAAAAATAAACTGCCAGAATACTCTTGTAGCTTTTAAACTACAAATGTTTGTACTAAAGATTGAAAACTTGTTTTGCAGTTTTTGATGTGATCTGCTCCAAGACACAAGGTTTCCTTTTGGGAAAAGTCGATTAGGCATTGACTAATTTTGGTAAGTGCATTTTAAATATCATTTTGGTTTAAATAAAGAACTTAGAATCTGATGCTCTGTTTAGTTCTCTAACTGCAGAGTTTCACAATTTCATTTTTTTTTCGCAGCATTTCAATGACAATGGGGTTCTACTGAACTGTAAGGCATGCGGTGCAGCTGATTGCAGCAAACTTTTTATTTCTTCATCTGTATTTCAATTAATTCAAGTTTCAAAATTGTCCCTGTTACTTAAAAATCTTTACACTTCAAATGATATTTGCTAATGTTAGTCAGAAAAGCCAAATGGTTATAGCCATTGCAACACACATCAAAGTTGCTGGTGAACGCAGCAGGCCAGGCAGCATCTCTAGGAAGAGGTACAGTTGACGTTTCAGGCTGAGACCCTTCGTCAGGACTAACTGGAGGAAGAGCTAGTAAGAGATTTGAAAGTGGGGGGGGGAGATCCAAAATCCTTAGTCCTGACGAAGGGTCTCAGCCTGAAAAGTTGACTGTACCTCTTCCTAGAGATGCTGCTTGGCCTGCTGCGTTCACCAGCAACTTTGATGCGTGTTGCTTGAATTTCCAGCATCTGCAGAATTCCTCGTGTTTGTGTGGTTATAGCCATTAACTTTTTGCTTGAGCATCAAAATTACTTCTACCATCTGAGTTGGTTATTTCAGAGGTACTGATTCACACTTTTATAGGACTATTATAATTGTATCAATTTTTAAGATAAAGTAACTTTAAAAATTGCTTCCATGTCCACCATGGCAAAATGAAACAAAATTGGAGCAGTGGAACAGTTCAGTTATGACATTAGACTGGATTGGCTGTTTCTTTTACTTGGCACAAAAGGGAAGCTGATTTGATGGCTACAAAACTGAGGGGCTGGGTAATAAGTAACTTTTCCCTAAAGTGAAGTACTTAAAAATGTGATCAAATATAAATGGTATAGAAGGGATCTGGCGAAGAACTTATTCACCAATAAGATGAGTTGAAATCCAGAACGTTCTTCCTGAGGGTACATTGGAGGCAGTACTCTGCTAATATTTAAGTTTTATAGATAAGCACTTGAAATGGCAAGTATTGGAAAATGGGTTGGGGATAGATATGCACTTGATGACCAGCACATACTTAATCAGTTAAAAGACCTTTTTCTCTGCTATGACTCCACAAATTTATTAGGAGCAGGTAAACGTTTCATTCCTCAAGCCTGCTGGGTTATTTCAATAAGATCACAGTTGCTCAGATTTTAATCTCGGCTCCACGTTCCTGACTACTTTGACCTTTCACTCCTTTGCTTTAACAGGAATCTAAGTCTGTGCTGAAAATATTCAAAGTTTATGTTTTCACAGTTGAGGGGGGGTGAACATTCCATAGGCTCTTAACCTTGTGAAAACAAAAATTGCCTTGTTAAATTGGTGACCCTTTATAATTAATCACTGACCCCTGTTGCAGATTAACCCCAAGGATGAAACATCCTAGCCATATCTGCCTTGTCAAGACTCTTGGGGATCATGTATATTTCAAACAGCACCTCCTCTTACTCTTCTAAATTCTACAGCATCCAAGACTTGTCTGTTCAGCTTCTTGTAAGGTGAACCATTCATTTCAGTTAGTCTATTTTGTATGTTGCTGGATTGAGAAATGCTGTCCCATTCCACAACAGAAGAATAAGTATTGATACACTTATCATACAAGCACAGGCAAGTTATAATATAGGTTTTGAGTCTGGAGATACTTTATACTGAAAGATATGAAAACATAGTGATGGTTAGATTGTATATGAGTTTTACAGTGGATATTATTAGGCTGATATTCAAGAGAACTGTCATCTACCATCTACCTAAGATTAAATCTTGTGTTTACCAGTAGGAATTGCAGAAGTAGGTGATGCTGGGACGAGTGTGCCAGCAATCAAAACAAGGTAAATCAAGATCTTAATTGTCATCTAGCACCTTGGGTCACTGCCTTAATTTGAGATTTGAATGTGCAACTTCATGCAGTGTCTCCTGTAGTTCATACTGTAATCATAATGTTCCAGTGATAAAGATAGTCGGTGAAAGTATTGATCCAACTGTCTGTCCTACATGTTTTATCACATTTTGAGTCATTGTAACTGCGCTCATCCAAAGTGAGTTGTAATTATTTCATCACATCCTGTCTGGATCTTTTAAAAGATGAAGAAGTCTTGACAATCGAAGAAGTGAGTTTCCAGCTTTAGAAAAGTTAATATCTACCTTGTTTCTGGTAGCAATAAAAATGATTGCTTTAGTCAGTAATGACAGAGATCATATCGATGTATTGTGGAATCACAGAAGTTGTTCAAGTTAATCATCTGAAACATAGTTAGCTTTCACATCAGAATGTGGTTGAATGTTATCTATGTTTTGCTATATGGACTGCTTTAAATACAGAAATTGTACAAGTGTGGATTCACTCCCATCTTTGTGATCATCAGTACTGTTAAAGACATCTAGGTAGTAATGGGCTAAATGACAACATCCTTCCGTGATGTTTTGGGGCTATAATAATTGCTTTTTCATTGTTTCCTGCTTGTTGGAAGTTTCATGCCATGTTTAGTTAAATACTATATTAGTGTTGGGTACAACAAATCCTGGTCCCTCGTGACATTTGACTTTTTGTGGATATTTTTAGACAAGATCAAGGCTATAAAGGGGTCCGTAGCCAAGTGGTCCTTTTCTTTTTCAATCTTTTTATTAGTTTCATAAAATATAAACATAACATAGTAATAATACAAAATTGTTTGAAATACATTGTTATACTTAAGATGAGTAAGTATAAAATCAAATAGTATAAATTGACAAAACTCCCAATCATGTAGGATAACAATGAATAATACAGGACAAAAAAAAATAACTGGGAAAAAATCATGAAAAAGAGAAAAAAACAAACCCCACCCCAAAAAAAAACTAATCTAAACAGAATTAGTCAACTAAACTAAAACGACTTGGGCAAGTTTAACAACGTAAAAATGGAAGAAAAGAAAACCTTAGTGTTGACGACTCCATTCCTCTCAACCAACACTACAGAGAAGTAAAATAAGTTTGGAAATGGTCAAATTACATCATATGAAAATGCTGAATAAATGGCCTCCAAGTTTTTTCAAATTTAGTGGAAGGGTCATAAACCACACTAATTTTTTCCAAATTCAAACAGAACATAGTTTGTGAAATACAGTAGGAGGGTTAATCTCTTTCCAATTCAGCAAAATGGATCTTCTAGCCATCAAAGTAAGAAATGCAATCATCCGACGAGCTGAAAAGGTTAAATGATTTGAGTCTATCATTGGTAATCCAAAAATAGCAGTAATTGGGTGAGGTTGTAAGTCTGTAGTGGTCCTTTTCAAAGTGACTTTAACATCATTAGATAGGTTATTACTTTAAAAAAAAAGTGTTCCCTCAATGGGACTGTTGAAGACTTTGGGTTGTGGGAGAGCACACTAAATGGACATGATTGAGTTAGGTATTTCTCAAGTATTCTCTTCCATACTGTCAGCTTCTCAGCCCAGACTCAAAAAAAAAGTTTCTGTCATGCAAATTGAAGCTTTAAGCCTCATTCTTTACTTTCACTACCTTGGCACTAACTAGCAAAAAGATGCACAATTCATGTACAGGCAACAAGTTCATAGAGAAAGGGAAATGAAAGAAGCAATTTAAAATCTGGAGAGGTGAGAAAGGACAATAAAAGATAACTTAATAATTGACCAGAGCAAGATAAGGGAAATGTATAGTAATAGTGACATTTTATATTTTCTCACGCATTGTGTCTGGAATGCCACAGGTTTGCTATTTGTGTTCTGCATGTTTTGCTTCTCTGCATAAGATACATACATTCTATGTATGTTATCAAGTATTGAAGAATTGTGATTTTTCCATTTCCATGGAAATGCCCCATCTGCAGTGCCTTGAAAAAGTATTCACCCCAACAACTATTTTCACATTTTACTGTCACACTTTCTGAATTAAAATATATTTGAAATAGGATTTTGAGCTAATCTACAAAACATCGTGCATTATATCAAATCAAAAGAAAAATCCCCAAACCTGTCAACAATTTACTAAAAATTACTAACCAAAATTGAGACTGAAGTATTCATCCCCCTTGTAGTTACTGAGCTAATTTTCCTCTTGGTGCTGCACTGTTTACTACCTTGCCAACTCACCCAGTTTGTTGATGTAGAAAATTGAATGATTGTCTGAATAAAGAACCCTCCTCTCTCTGACAGGTCCAACAGTATTATAAAGATTTTCAACAGACCAAACCAAAATGAAGACAAAAGAGCATTCAAGCAAATCAAGGAAACAATAGAGCACAGATCTGGAGAAGGGTACAAGACCATTTTAAAGGCACTGAACATATTTCAGAGCTCAGTGCAGTCCATCATGACATAGTAGAAAAATATGAAACCATGGCCACACTGCATAGGTCAGGCTGCCCCTCTAAATTTAGTTGCCGGAGAAGAATGATACTTGTGAGAAAGGCTGCTGTGACACGAGCAGTCACTCTGAATGAGCTGCAGAAGTCACTGGCTGCAACTGGAGATGAAGTTTATAGTTCAGACCTCTAAGGCTTTGCACAAAAAGCATATTTATGGAAGAGTGTCAAGGAAAATGACCTTGCTTTAAAAAAATATATATATCTTTGCCCATAAAGACTTCGCAAAGCGTCACTTAGCAGGCACTCTAAAGATGTAGAAGATGATCTTATGGTCGAATGAGACTAAAGTGGAACTTTTTGGCCTCAACACTAAACTGTATGTGTGGTATAAATCTCATGCTACATATCAGCAGGAAACACGATCCGTATGTGGATCCTCACCTTTCTAACTGTGTGGATTGGTTTCCTGTTGATATATGGTGGCGGTATGGACATGCTTTGTGCGTGGTAGGTCATGTTTGACCAATCTATTGGAGTTTTTCGAGGAGGTTACCAGGAAAGTGGATGAAGGGAAGGCAATAGATATTGTCTACATGGACTTCAGCAAGGCCTTTGACAAGGCCCCGCATGGGAGGTTAGTTAGGAAAATTCAGTCGCTAGTTATACATGGAGAGGTGGTAAATTGGATTAGACATTGGCTCAATGGAAGAAGCCAAAGAGTGGTGGTAGAGAATTGCTTCTCTGAGTGGAGGCCTGTGACTAGTGGTGTGCCACAGGGATCAGTGGTGGTCCATTGTTATTTGTCATCTATATCAATGACCTGGATGATAATGTAGTAAATTGGATCAGCAAATTTGCTGATGATACAAAGATTGGAGGTGTAGTAGACAGTGAGGAAGGTTTTCAGGGCCTGCAGAGGGACTTGGACCAGCTGGAAAAATGGGCTGAAAAATGGCGGATGGAGTTTAATACTGACAAGTGTGAGGTATTGCACATTGGAAGGACAAACCAAGGTAGAACATACAGGGTTAATGGTAAGGCACTGAGGAGTGCAGTAGAACAGAGGGATCTGGGAATACAGATACAAAATTCCCTAAAAGTGCGTCACAGGTAGATAGGGTCGTAAAGAGAGCTTTTGGTACATTGGCCTTTATTAATCAAAGTATTCAGTATAAGAGCTGGAATGTTTGATGAGGTTGTATAAGGCATTGGTGAGGCCGAATCTGGAGTATTGTGTTCAGTTTTGGTCACCAAATTACAGGAAGGATATAAATAAGGTTGAAAGAGTGCAGAGAAGGTTTACAAGGATGTTGCCGGGACTTGAGAAACTCAGTTACAGAGAAAGGTTGAATAGGTTAGGACTTTATTCCCTGGACCGTAGAAGAATGAGGGGAGATTTGATAGGTATATAAAATTATGATGGGTATAGATAGAGTGGATGCAGGCAGGCTTTTTCCACTGAGGCAAGGGGAGAAAAAAAACCAGAGGACATGGGTTAAGGGTGAGGGGGGGGGGAAAGTTTAAAGGGAACATTACGGGGGGCTTCTTCACACAGAGAGTGGTGGGAGTATGGAATGAGCTGCCAGATGAGGTGGTAAATGCGGGTTCTTTTTTAACATTTAAGAATAAATTGGACAGATACATGGATGGGAGGTGTATGGAGGGATATGGTCCATGTGCAGGTCAGTGGGACTAGGCAGAAAATGGTTCGGCACAGCCAAGAAAGGCCAAGAGGCCTGTTTCTGTGCTGTAGTTTCTATGCTTTCCAGCAGCAAGGACTGGAAATCTGGTCAGGATTAATGGAAAGGTGACTGCGACTAAATTCGGAGATCCTGGATTTAAAAACCTGCTAGTCTCTGCCAGAAACCTTAAGCTAGGGAGGAAGTCTGACTTTCAGCAGGGCAAAGACCAAAAACACATTGCCAGAGCAACCATGGAGTGGCATCAAATGAAGAAAGTTGATGCCCTAGAGTGGCCCAGTCAGAGTCCTGACCTTAACCCAATCGGACATCTCTGGCAAGACCTCCAAGATTGCTGTCCGCCACTGTTCCCCAACTCAACTTGGCACATTTTGAGCAATTTTACAAGGTTTTGGGCAAATCTTGCTCTATTATGTTGTGCAAAGCTAATAGAGACTTATCCAAAAAGACTACTGGCTGTAATAGCTGCAAGAGGTGATTCAACTGAGTACTGAGCAAAGGGGGATGAAGACTTTTGAACACCTAGCATTTCAGTTTTTGAATTTTTTGTTTTTCATACTTTACAATTTTCCCTCTTTTGGGGCTCTACTGTTGGCGGGGGGGGGAGGAGAATGTTATTCACAAATAAAAAATTCTCAGTTAAATTGATCAAAATCCCTGGTTGTAATACATCATGTATGGAAACAAAGGGTTGGGGCTGAATACGTTTACAAGGCACAGTGTTTTGTGATCAGGTTTTATTAATTTGATTTGTAAAATTAAAATCTAATATAAAGCTGGCATATACTAATTGCATTCTGTGTAATACTGATTTAGGGATGGCTTAATTGGTGCCTGGCATAGTTTTGTGGGTCCAAGTTGCTCGCTCTTGATCAGATGATGGTAGAAATAATAAACTAAGGTAAGTTGTTAGATTAAAATGTACTTCAAAAAGAGTTATTGCATGCACTGGTATTAGAGGTATCTGGAAATCTAGCAAAGATGTGCCCAGTAATAAAAGCATAATTACATAAACTGTTTATTTAAATTTTTGATTATAATTTTTAATTTTTGCTCTTGCCTGTGATTGCAGTGAAGTAGTTGTAAAATTTTTAATTTGTAAATTACAGTGTGTTTTTGTTTACTTTATTCATCATGTACTATCTCAAAGGGAAGTTGCATAATTTTGTATTAACATGAATTTTCAGATTTGATCTTGAGTGGAATACAAGAACAACAAAGTGATACCAAAGAATTGTACATAAACTGTAGTAGTGGAGTTAACATGGTGAGCTTACCAGCTTTTTATTTGTTACATTCTGTAATATCCATTGCATTCACCTTGAATTTCTTTTCCTTGTTTTCAATTCCATGAGAAGTTCTTCAGTGTTCTGAGGATAGTCATCTTGTTGAGACCTATATTGCTTGACCTATTGCTTCTAATTGTCCAAGTACACAGGTTTAGCATTTCTTTTGTATCTCTTTTATTCATGAGGTAAAAATTAAAGTTTTTAGATGAGTTTTTTTCAAAAATATTTTAGCAGTTCTACTTATACCTACCTCTATAACTATGTATTTTCTACATGCTCAATTATTACTACCAAATACCACTTCTCTTCCTCACCTCATCCCTTTTCTTGGATGTGGCTGTGCTCTCTTTCCCCATCCATTTCCATATCCTTCAGTATGCTCCGGTCCTATTGCAATCAGTGATGTATCACTGGAGGAATAAAGGTGGTTTCCCTCAGCAGGGGCTGCCATTTGAGTTAGAAAAATTCTTGATTTAAAAATCCTAGTCTGTGACTAAAGAATACCAGAATGTTCAGTGTACCCTAAAAAGACATGATGAAATCAGCTATTGATGTTTAAAATGTACGTAACAATACATCTAATTCATTTAAAAACTATTGAAATTGGACATGTATCTTTTCTGCAAATACTTCTGCATTGCATTTAAGTCAGCTAAATTGTCATAATAAAACATTTAAAATAGTTAACAGTGTTGGCATTGTGCTGGAATTGAGCTCAAGTGAATTAGTGTGTGGCCACTTCCTGTACTTGTTGAAATGTGCTTGCCATATTATGACATGGTCATAAGTCAAAGGTGCATCCAGTTGATTTATTCTGAGTCTGACAGTTAAATGTTTTGAGTATTTAGTTTTCAATATGACCCTATCTCTAACCTAGCAAGAGAAGATTGTTAGGGGAATCTTAGTGAAGAACATAAAATAAAAAGTATATTATGAATCAAAGGATGAAAGAATGGATCAGAACTTATTTTTCAGTTGTTTACTTTTCTCCCCTGTGATTTCTCTTGTTCAAAGGTCCAATTTAATGTCGGAGAAATGTATACAATATCATCCTGAAATGCTTTATCTTTGCAACAATTCACAAAAACAGAAGTGCCCCAAAGAATGAACAACAGTTAAACGTGAGAACCCCAAAGTCCCCCATCTCCCCCTCCCACGTGTAAGTGGCAGCAAGCAACAATCCCCCCTCCTCCCCCCACCAGCAAAAAAAAAGCAAGCATTGCACTCAAGTGTGAGCAAAGCAATAGCAAAGACACAGACTTGCAATTACCCCAAAGACTTAGCGTTTCACACTGACATTCAAAAATGCCCCCTCCCCCCCCTTCATTTTCCCGTCAAGCGGACACAACAAACAACTTGCTGGTTTACGATGTTATAGGTCCATTATGTTGCTTTTTTTCGAGCTCCGTGCCTGAAGATCACAAAGATCTCATGTCTTCGGGCACACAGTTTATTTACTTACAGATACAGCATAGAGTAGGCTCTTCTGGCCCTTAGAACTACACCGCCCCAGCAATTCCCGATTTAACCTTAGCTTAATCATGGGACAACTTGTAGTGACCAATTAACTTGCCAACCAGTATGTCTGTGGAGTGTGGAAGGAAACAGGTGCACCAAAGAAGAAAACCCACACATTCCACTGGAAGGGTGTATAGATTCCTTTCAGATGACATTGGAATTGAACTCTGAACTCCAATGTCCCAAGCTGTAATAGCTTTGCACTAACCACTACTGTACGGTGGCACTCTTGTTGGGTATATAATTCAGCAGATTTAATAAAGAGACAAAATTTGTACATGTTGCAAACTCAGATGGAATGCTGTGGTGGCAGGTTTAGAATACCAAAAAAATAAACTTGAGGCACCATTACTTCTAAGCATTCAGAGCATGTATTTTGACATAATGTCTCTGTGAAGATTACTATCAAGTTCTCCTTTCTTTCCGCTGTTGCAAGAATACTTGCTTACAGATGAATACTCACTGCAAAGTTAGTAAAATTGTAAAATCTATCTATCACTCATCATTGATAATCGTAACTCCTGGAATGTTTTCTTCAGATGTAGTGCATAAAAGTGCAACCTGGACAGTTCAGTTAACCTTGCCCGATCATTAAACAACAGTTTCTTGATCATTTACAATTAATATCTTTAGTTATTATCTTTACTGTTTTGTATAATTTCTCCTAATGTATTGAAATGCATCAGTTTGACATGGAACAACTTCCTTGATTGTTATGCAGGAAACACGTTGCAACATAGGGGAATTAGTTCATGCAGAGGTAAATACTGTGGCTGCCATTTGAGAAACTGAACAATAGGTGCAGATTTATTAAACTTTAAAATGGATATCCAATTTAATATATAACAAAATGTGTTAGATTAGACCCAGTAGATGTTAACTTTTCATTTAAGTAGTCTTTACATTCTGTAGGCTTATTTGTGTCTCAGCAGTGTAGAGTCAGTCACTCAAATACCTTTGTAAAGCTCGATGATGTGCTCTGTGACTTTGGATTTCTGGTCAAGAGAATGGGTGAACTTGATATGAATACATGCTGTTGGCCATCCATCAGCAATTCCATGGGATGTGGTTAAAGTTAACTACAATTGCTGCTTTTTGCTGGGCTGATTCCACTCCCAATCACTTCTGAGCAGATGTGTTTCAGTTTAATTTAAGATCGGTTTATTCTACAGCTACCAAAGCTTGCAGTGGAATCTGGACCAACTGGAAAAATGTACTTTGGGAGAACAAACCAGGGTAGAACTTGCATGGTGAAAGTAGAACAAGAGGGATCTGGAAATACAAATGCATAATTCCTTGAAAGTGATGTCCCAGGTAGATAAAGTTTTAAAGAGAGCTTTTGGTGCTTTGGCCTTGTCAAACTATCGAGTTCAGGAGATGGGATGTTGAAGTTGTATAAGATGTTGGTATGGCCTAGTTTGGTCTATTGTGTGCAGTTCTGTACGCCTACCTACAGAAAAGATACAAATAAGATTAAAAGAGTGCAGAGAAAATTTGCAAGGATATTGTCAGGGCCTGGGAACCTAAGTTATGGAGAAAGGTAGAACAGGTTAGGTCTCTTTTTTTTCCCTGGAGTATAGGAAAAAAGGGGAGATTTGATAGAGTAAACAAAATTGAGGGGTATTGATGGGTAAATGTAAGCAGGCTTTTTCCCTGAGGTTGGGTGAGACTAGAGGTCATGGGTTAAGGGTGAATTGTGATTTCACATAGGATAATGGTATGTGGAACAAACTGCCACCAGGAATTGGTAGAGCTAGAGATGATTGCAACATGTAAAAAGACTTTAGGCAGGTTCGTGGGTGGGAAAGCTTCAGAGGGATATGGGCCAAACACAGGCAAGTGGGATCATTTCAGGTAGACAACTTGATCAGCATAGGTGAGTTGAGCTGAAGGGCCTGTTTCTATGCTATAATTACTCTGACCCTGTAATAAGCCTTAGTTTTATTTTAGAAGTGTAAAGCAAGAAGAAAGTAAGGTCTCTGAAATGTTCTTACTATCTCCACCGATTGCCCAATGCAGCCAGGTTTGAGTAGGGGAAATACATCTGATAGTTTACATACTTCAGGATGCTTTTGCAATTTTCTTGTGTAGCAAATATAGGAAAACTTGCTGTCTCTGTCAAAACACAGTTTGGATTTTACACAAGTAGTGTTAGAATTATTGGTGTTTTCAGCTATTAGTCTCAAGAAGATGGCAACTTTGGAAGTCTAATGTGCAAATCCCAAAGCTGTAATTAATGTTACAGTATTGCTCCAGGGATGGTGTTTAAGACATTTTCATCATAGTGAATTCAAATTACTGCTGTAAAATACCCTGAAAATTGTATGATTAACTGCAGGAAATCTAAGTGAGGTTTCATAGGCTTACTCAGACACAATTACTGTTTGGCAAACTGAGCCTGAGAAAAATGTATCTGAGACATTTAATACATCTGTAACTTCACATTTCAAATTCAAAGATTTTGAATTATTTTTGGAAAAGTTTTGGATATTTGAGTTCCTGATTTATTTGTGTTCACTCCAGCTGTAGTACTGTGTAACATAGCCAAAAATTGTGCTTTTTCCTTTTTGGTATGCAGCCTGTCCAATTTTCTTGATTATCTTTGGCTGCAAAGCAGTTGACCTGATTGGCAGCAACCTGCAGTGAAATTGAGGAACTGCTGCCAAAATGATCATTGTGGAGAGTTTTCTTTTAATTTGGCGCCAAGTACCTTTTGTTGCACTATCATAAAATATGGATCACATGTTAGGATCATACAGTACAGAAATAAGATCTATGGGCCAACCAGTCCATGCTGGCCAAAGAGCCTGTTTCTGTGATGTAAGATCTTAACAGTTCCTTCAACCTTACATTTTTCATATCTGTACCTGCTTCAACCACTTCTTCTGGCAGCTCATTCTATTATACCAGCCTCTGGGAGAAAAAGTTACCCTTCTCTTTCCTTTTTAAATCTTTCCTCTTGCATTAAACCTATGCCTTCCTAGTTCATGACTTACCCCAACCATGGTGCATTTGCCGCCCAAGATTTTATGTACCTCTTTGAGATTATCCCCTTATTCTCCCTTGCTTCAATGAATAAAGTCCAACCTGCTTATCCCCTCGATAACCCATTCCTCTAGGAGCATCTTCATAAGCCTTTCCTGCTAATGAATGGAAATTTGAGTTCATTTGGAGGCAGTTTCTACAAATAACTGTTTTGTAGTCAAATATGATGAAAAGATTTGCATTGAGGATAGATGAAATAACTTTTATAAAGAAAAACAGTCTAATGCTACTGATAATTAGTGTGTAAATTAACAATGAGTTATCAATCGTAGTATGCCCTACTTTATCACATTCAATGAAACAATATAATTAAAATTGATATTGTGTAGTGTGTACCATTACATATGGCTTCAAATTAGCACAAAAGTTTTAATAAAGTACCAAATCATTTTTCTATCTTCCACTTAATTGCATCTGTTTTGCATCCAAGATTAGCTAGATGACTAATTCAAGCCACATTCAAGACATTATTTTGTCCAGTTGAATAGATTGTCAGTTCATTTTTAAGAACTAGTGTTACTCATCATCAAACTTAGCAAAGCTTGGAACAGACGCACCCGTCAGAGGTGGCTGGTTTCAAAGGATATTGCGCATAATTTGAAGTAGATTGTCCTCGTGAAATAACTGTTGTTTATCTGAAATTACCACAAACTGTACCAGAATTAATCCATTCTAAATCTTTTGTTTTCTGAGAAATCACCTGGTGTTATAAGGATGTATGTGTATAGTTGAAAATAAAATCTTACAAGAGAAATTATTTTAATTTGATGGAAAATAAATGTGCCCTTTGACTAAAAAGGAAACCAACCCTCCTTTTTAGGATGAAGACGGACAACATAGTTTGGAATGTATCCAAGCCAATCAAATCTTTCCTAGAAAAAAACTAATTAGAGAAGAAGAAAACCTCCAGGTACAAATGGAAAAATTGTGGACTGTTTATAAATTAAATGTTCATTTTTGTTGATCTGCTTGGCTTTAATTCCAGTGTAGTACTAGGATAGATCCCAGGTTCATCTAAATGTCTGATCTCCTGTTGGTTCTTTGGATAGCTGTATCACTTTTTAAACTGAGAGACATGCAGTTAACTTTCTCACCCCAAACCATTTCAAGTACTTTCAAAGTTTTAGTCACTGCTGTAAAACAGCACTTAATTTGTTCTGTGCTGGATGCCATGTACAGCCATATCATAATAACTGGATAGATTGTTTTAGCTGATGTGTCTTCATATAACAGAAGACTCCATTGCGAATTTGCTCCTTTAAAGTATTTCCTTTACGATCCCTTGGATCCACCCGGGCAGGTAGATGGGGTCCTCAGTTGACTTTGAAAGAAAACAGCCTTGGGTGAACATTCTTGCAATGACTGAGTGTTAATCAAACTGTTTTGTTCACTTCTCCAAAGCAACATTTGAACTTCAAACTCTCTGTCACTAAAGTGAAAGTGTTGCCATACAAATGTGACTGAACCAACTGGCAGTTTCACAATTTGAATTATTCCATTAATGACTTGGTTTATTTTCCTCATGGTTATCACGGCTTTTATTACGTGATTCTCTATTGTCAACTATAGGTAAAAATTTCCCAATAAATGAAAATATTTTGTGTATAATGAGGCCTTGTTGAATTTCACATTTTGTATATTGTACCTGACATGATCAACCGCAATAGTAGATTGTAGCCTCTGCTTTCCTCCATTTTCTTTAATAGATGCTCAGTCACTGTGTTAAAATAGATTTTATGCATGTATATATGTTCTGTTGCTTTAGAGTAGATGTACATTTTTTTGTTTTTAAATTTCCCAATGGACCCCTGCACTAAATGTATTTGTGGCTGAATCAAGATTATGACAACCAATTTCCATAAAACCAGGTACAATTATAACAGAATTTTAGTTATTGTGCTGCTTAATGATTGCTTACCAATTACTTACTATTTTAGGTTCCATTCCCAGAACTTCATGGAGAAAGTACAGAATACATAGGACGTGCTGAAGATGCAGTTATTGCTTTGTCTAATTATAGATTACACATCAAGTTTAAGGAATCACTTGTGAATGTAAGTGTTGAAAACCTTTTAAATAATCAATCAAGTAAGGTATTAACTTTTGGAAATACTCAGGCTTTACAGCACACTGAGACAAACAGTTAATATTTCATCTGAACTAGTTTTGAAATAAGTGATCAAAAGGGAAGCTCTTGATAGTGAGTCTAAGGAGACTGACATGAATGGTGGTAATGATAAAGGGATGTTGATGGCTAGTAAAGAAACTGTAACTGATTATGTAAATAGGACATAACAAATACAATCTGAAATCAGTGAAAGAAATTAACAATCTGAAATTGGAAAAGAAAAAAGTGGGAATGGGTAACTTTGTAATTATTGAATTTAATGTTGCATTCTTAAAACTTAATTGTCTAGTTGGAAGATAAGTTGGTATTTTTTTTGAGCTTTCTTTGAACAATCTATGTGAGAGGCCATAGAGCAGGTGTAAGGAGATACCAGAGAATGGTAACAGGTATATTCCAAGGTGCAGGAGTCTGCTGCTGCTACTGTTGAGTTTACAGTGATCAAGGTACAAATGCTTGGAGATTTGAGTCAAATTGATCAAAGTTTTAGAATGAGAAGCGTAATAAATAAGTTTAATTTCTCTTTAGAATCAGCTTAACGTGATTAAAAGCTGTAACCTTATCTCCATTGTGTTTGACACTTCCCATAATCTTGGAGCATAGAACCTACCTCACTTGTGCTCTTCATTCCTGTCTTCCATCTCCACATGCATCTTTGATACAACCACTTTACTGCAACCTTCTTTCCAAGGATTTACCCTACCCTTGAGCATTCAGTAATCACCCTGTCATCTTGATATGTTTGGTTTTCTTATTTCACAATGGCACTCTTTGTGCTTATCTTTCCCTCCAAAAAAAAACAACTACTCACTCTACTGCTTCCACCTTTATCTCTTTTAGTGTGTGCTAGCCTTCTAATATTCTTTTCCTTCGCACACATTGTTCTCTATCTTTTATCCCTATTTTTCTAGAATTTAATTCCAGTTGAATCAAGATAGTATGAAGATAAGTGTTTGCATTTTCATTATAAAACCAAAGCAGATTTACATCATCCTATTCCAATGTAGCAAAGCAGGTAGAATTGTGAATTCCTGAGCTCTGTTAGTAAACAAAAGAAATTGCTGAGTTAGAGGTTGACAGGATAACTAGATTATTATATTAAGGCTGACGCTGCTGTTAATGTTTGGTTAATTTTGAGCTCTCTTTCTCTCCCCCCCCCCCCCCACCACAAGTATACTCATGTAATTTTCCCAGTGTGTTTTTATTTAACAAGTTTGTTTTTATTGGTGCCTTTTTACAGAAGGGGATCAATTACGTGCTCTGGATTTAAAATGTTAGAACTTCTAGAGATTTGGAAGTTCAGGCTCTATAGAATTCTGAAAATATTGTTTGTCAACTTTGCATGCACATTAATTCATGGACATCTTAAGAAAAACAAAAGTTTATTATTGTTTATGTACATAATTAAAGAATTGTTTCCATTACTCCAAGCAAAAAAATCTGTTTATGGCTTATGGAGGAAAAACAGTTGTTTTTTTTTTGGTTTCCTGCGCAGAGTATTTATCAAAATACCTTTTGTGAACTGACAGTAAGTATAATACATTTTTTCTTATCCTAGCATCATTGATGGACATGTTGAAACAGAATGCTGTCAGTGCATTGTGGCATTGTAGTTCTTGCATGCTTTGTCTTTTAAGTGTGGCTTTATCCTAGCATTATACAATAATGAGTATTTGAACTTTCTGAAACATTGCCCAAAGTAGACTTTTTAGTAATGGGGCCTTATTCTCTAAGATAAATCAGACTAGAAACATGCTTTGGTATTACAAGGTGTTTAAAGTTGCTCAATTTCATCAGTGACAGATGCTTAACCACTTTTACCACTTGCTGCTTTGAATAAGTCTCAGCTTGATCTACTATGTTCTAAACTAAACCCCAGTCTAGCTGATATTTGCCCATAACTAAATTCCAGCCCTGCTACATCTTCACTAATTTCTTCAGTAGCCTCGCTACTCTTAGCACATCCTTTGTGATATTCTATAACATTTGATCGAATACCTGGCTAATATATTATACAGTTTTTAGTGTGACTTCATTTGACTTATGTACTGTCACTAATGAAGAAAATATTCTAAATGCTTGACCACTAATCTACCTGCCTTTCCACTTCCAGTGACCCGTAGAAATTCATTTGAAAATCCCAATATTTCTTTATTTTTCAGTATCCAACTGTGTTTTTAGTATTCATTGTTCTCCATAGAATGCATTACTTCAGTCTCCAGACTGAATTATGTTTGCTATTTTACTGCACTAGTATTTTGCTACGGTTTGTAGATTTCTCTTTAATGTTGACCACATAGACAATTGTTGCACATTTTTATTTCATCTACAAGCCTCTTAAATATGTCTCCTCCATTTAAGTTCAAATTGAGATTTCAGTGCAAGAGCTCTTCTGAATCATGTTCCAAATAAATGCCCTATTATCGAACATGCTTAATTGTTCTTTGTTTTCTGACGGTGAACCAGCTTGGATCTAACATGCCCTATTCCCTTCACTACTATAGGCTTCAAATTTGCTGATTAATCTGCCAATCCATGTCATGCCAACCCTTGACCAAATGTATGTGGGCCACTTAAAATACTCAGAGTACATTATTATCAAAGTATGTATGCACTATACACCCGGAGATTCGTCTTCCTGTAGAGAGCCACGAAACAAAGAAACACCATGGAACCTGTTCAGAGAAAACATCAAATATCCAATGCGCAAAAAAGAATAAATTGCGCAAATGGCAATAAAGAGCAAAAAGCACACAGAATATAAAACATCAAACCAGAGTCCTTGAAACAGTTTAGGAATATTCAGGTTAGTTCTGTTCAGTTTAATTTAACACTTTTGTTCGTTGCCTATAAGCCTCAGAGTTAATCTACTCTGATCAAAATTGCACAAAAGAGCAAATAAAAAAGAAATAACCAGAAATGCATAACACGAACTGCAGAGTCTAGTCCGCAAACACGCTGAAACATTGTCCAAGACCCAAGATTACCAGCAGCAGTGACGAGAGAGAGACAGAGACCAGTCTGCACTGAACACCCACCTACTTCTGCTCTCATCCTTGTTGACTTCTCATTGATTTGATCGGTGAGAAATTGAGTCCCTCTCCAGGCCACACACTCTGCTCCAAACCTCACTGAACTCCTTCAGCGACAACTACGTGTCAGATTGCTCAATCAACCCAAAATGTAAATCACAGGTTCCAAATGCTTGCAGCTTAGTTCTAGAATCATATTTGAAAGAAGTAGGAGGAGTAGTTTATTGAACATGGCACCGTTGACTTTCTACCACCACTGCATAATTATTAAATGTCTGGCATGATCCCCTACTCCTTCGCAAATCCCATGTTTAATCTGTGCCTTTCTGAATAATGGCCTTCAGATAATTTTTAATAAAATGCCTACCCTGATTTTCTGCTCTCCTTTCCAGATCCAAATTGTTTTTTTTTTTTAACCCAGTTCTCACATTTAATCGATGCCACCATATTGGCATGTCCAGTCATTCAGCCTGTAACCCAAGGATGATTGGAAAGTGATACCAAATTTTCTTCGGTTTGAACTGATGCCTCTATATCATTTGAAATGTATTTTTATCTGGTTTAGCAATGTTTTTATTTTAAAAGATACTAATCTGCTTAATACTTTTTCTCTTTGAATTGTTATGTTTTGTGTTTTACCCACCACCTTTGATTTCTATAGGTCCATTTTTTTCTCTTCCCCCCCCTTAATTCATTTGTATAACATTTTTAGATTCACTTTCACTTAACAATTTTTTCTTTCACGTTCTGTCTTTGCCTTTAACTTATTTTCAGTCATGGTCGTAGAAAACTACACTATAAAAACATGATGTTTGACCCTTCTAGTTCTTGCTGAACCATTTAAACTGCCTAGTCCCATCAACCTCCATTCATGTATCTATCCAAGCTTCTCTTAAACATTGAAATTGCATCCACCACTTGGACTAGCAGCTCGTTCCACACTCTCAAGACCTTCTGAAGAAGTTTCCCCTACTTTTTCCCTGAGCATTTCACCTTTCATGTTTAACCCATGACCTCTGTGTAGTGTTGCCCAACCTCATTGGGGGGGGAAAAGCCTGCTTGCGTCTACCCTCTCGATACCCCTCATAATTTTGTAAACCTCAATCAAATCTCCCCTCAATCTTCTACATTCTAGGGGGAAAAGTTTTAACCTATTCAATATTTCCTTTTAACTCGGGTCCTCCAGTCCTGGCAACATCCTTGTAAATTTTCTCTGTACTCTATTCATCTTATTTACTACTTTCCTACAGGTAGGTGACCAAAACTGCACGCAGTATTCCAAATTAGGCCTCACCAACATCTTGTACAATTTCAACATAACATCACAACTCCTGTACTCATACTTTCTTCAATGAAGGCCAATATGCCAAATACTTTCTTATTACCCTGTTCACCTGTGACGCTACTTTCAAAGAATTAGGGACCTGAATTCCCAGATCCCTTTGTTCTACTGCATTCCTCACTGCCCTATCCCTACAGTGTAAAACTTACCCAGGTTGATCCTCCCAAAGTGCAGCAGCTCACATTTGTCTGCAATAAATTACATCTGCCATTTTTCAGCCTATTTTTCAAGCTGGTCCAGATCCCGCTGCAAGCTTTGGTCTTCGTCTCTGTCCACTATACCCCCAAATTTGCTGATCCAGTTAACCACATTATCATACAGGTCGTTGATTTAGATGACAAACAACAATGGACCCAGCACTGATCCCTGCAGCACTCCACTAGTCACAGGCCTCCAATAAGAGAGCCAACCATCTACCACACTGGCTTTCCCGCATAGCCAATATCTAATCCAATTTGCTACCTCATCTTGAATGCCAAGTGATTGAACCTTCTTGACGAACCTCCCATGTGGGACCTTGTCAAATGCCTTGCTCAAGTCCATAGAGACAACATCCACTGCCTTGCCTTCATCAATTTTCCTGGTAACTTCCTCAAAACTCTACAAGGTTGGTTAGTCACGACCTATCAGAATCAGGTTTATTATCCCCGGCATATGATGTGAAATTTGTTACCTTAGTAGCAGTTCAGTGCAATGCACAATCAGCAGAGAAAAAATAAATAAATAAACAAGTAAATCAATTGCATATATTAAATAGATTTAAAAACATGCAAAAACAAATACTGTATATAATTTTTTTTAAAGTGATGTAGTGTCCAAAACTTTAATGTCCATTCAGGAATCAGATGGCAGAGGGGAAGAAGCTGTTCCTGAATCATTGAGTGTGTGCCTTCAGGCTTACCTCCTATCTGATGGTAACAGTGAGAAAAGAGCGAGCCCTGGGTGCTGGAGTTCCTTAATAATGGACGCTGCCTTTCTGAGACACCAGGAACAAAGTGTCCCTTTCTTTCCAAATACTTATTCATCCTGTCCCTTAAAATTCTAATAACATCCCCACTTCTGATGTCGTGCTCACTGGCCTAGCATTCCCTACTTTATTCTTAGCCTTTCTTAAACAGCAGAACAACATTAGCTATCCTCCTGTACTTCACCTGTTGCTAAGGATGATTTAAATAGCTCTGCCAGAGCTCCTGCAGTTTCTGCACTTGCCTCCTACAGAGTCTGAGGGAACACCCTTTTTCAGGCCCAAGGGAATTGTCTACTCTAATTGCTTCAAGACAGCAAAATCTCCTCCTCTGTAATCTGTATAGGGTCCATGACCTTGCTGCTGCATTCCCTTACTTCTCTAGACTTTGTTTATCTCCTGAGTAAATACAGGCGCAAAAACATCCATTTAAGGTCTCCCCCATCTCTTCTGGCTCCACACATTATACTACCATTCTGATCTTCCACAGGACCAATTTTGTCCCTTGCAACCCTTTTGCTCATAATATCTGTACAAAACCTTGGGATTCCCCTTCACCTTGTCTGGTTGAGCAGCCTCATTACTACTTTCAGCCCTCCTGATTTCTTTAAGTGTTCGCTTGCATTTCTTGTACTCCTTAAGTACGTCATTTCTTCCTGGCTGCCTATACCTGCTATGCACCTCCCTTTTTTTAAAAAACCAGCTCCTCAATTTCTCTCAAGTCGAAGTTTCCTAAATTGTTGTCCTTGCTTTTTATTGTGTCAGGCACATAAGCTTTGTATTCTCAAAATTTCATTTTGAGGACCTCCAACTTACTAAGTACACCTTTGCTGGAAAACAGCCTGTCTCAATCCACACTTGCCAGATCTTTTCTGATACCATCAAAATTGACCTTTCTGCAGTTTAGAATCTGTTTGATCACCAGAGCTATCCTTTTCTATAGTTACCTTGACACGAATGACATTTTGATCAGTAGATGCAAAACTTCCCCTACAGAAACTAGTGTCTCCTACCCTGTATCATTCCTTAATAGGACATCAAGTATTGCGCACTGTGATTGGAACTTCTGTGTACTGATTAAGGAAACTTTCCTGAATACATTTGACAACCTTTACTTCCTTTTACAGTAATAGAGTCCCAGTCAATATGTGGAAAGTTAAAATCCCCTACTATCATAACCTTAGTGCCTCGGGGTTTCAGAAGTATTGAGCTCTCTGCATCTCATTCAATATTTCCATCATCTAACCCCTGTGCTCTAAGTAGTTATTTTGAGGTCACTTTTGTTAAAACAAGGCTTCAGGAAATTGGACATACTCAACTGGTATCTGGTTGAAACTATGTTAAATCTGGTTTTTGAAAGTTGTTGAAGTAATGTTAACACTTGTATTTCTACATGTCCCATTTCTTGAACTGAAGCCGAAAACTGTCCACCATTCAATCCAAGCTAGGTATACATTGAATAAAAACTGTTTTTGACTTCAAATAGCACTATTTCCTTCCCAGCTAACATTTGAGATAGATGAAATTTATACTCTTCAACTTTTGTGGAAAGAAATGCTGTTTTTCCCCTCTAACAGCATTCTAAAAGTAGTATGAGATTGATGATTCAGAATCTTTATTAATGAATTAAATATTTCTGTAAGTCATAGAATTAGACCATTCAGCCCATTGAGTCTGCTGCACCATTCCAGCTTGACTGATTTTATTATCCTTCCCTACCCCATTTTTCAGCCTTGTCCCGATAATATATGATTCCCTTACCAATCATGAACCTATCAACCTCTGCTTTTCTCCAATAGCAGCACATCTTATCATTTATGAGGCCCAAAACTACTGACGATGCTCCAGGTGCTGTCTGACCAATGCCTTGTAAGCCCTTAGCATTACATCCTTGCTCTTAAATTCTAATCCTCTCAAAATGATTGGTAAGGAAGACAAATGCATAGATTTAACCTGCAAGTTAACCTTTGGGGAATACTGCATGAGAACTCGAGTGCCTTTACACCTCTGATTTTTGAATTTTCTCCCCGGTTAGAAAATAGACTCTGATTTTATTTCTTCTACCAAAGTGCATGATCATACATTTCTCTACACCATATTCCATCTGAAACTGCCCATTCTCCCAATCTATGTCCTTCTGCAGACTTCCTGTTTCCTCAACTCTACCTGCCCCTCCATCTAACTTTGGATGACAGAATTGATGGCTTTGTGGCTAACTTTGCAGAAGATAAAGGTCATTGACATTTGACGTGAAAAGAAGCAGTCCCAACACTGACCACTTGCAGAACACTATTAGTTGCTGGCAGCCAACCAGTAAATGCTCCTTTTATTCCAACTGTTTGCCTCCTGCCAATCAACCAATCTTCTATCCTGTAATACCGTGGGCTCTTTATTTTGTGTGGCAGCTTCATGTGGCACCTTGTCAAAGGCTGTCTGAAAATCCAAGTAAACTATTTCAAATGGACATAATTTTTTTTAAAAAGCTTGTCTGTTGTGGTTTGCTCAAAAGCTATTAACACTGTTTAAGGGATTGTGACATCTAATAATAAATTAGGATATCAGTGCTGTTGTGCAGTCAAGAGAATATGTAGGGGCAAGTTTGCATTAATTGATAGAATGTCTTATCAACTTTCTAAGAATCTGCAACAGTTTCAAAATGATCTCATTTCATATTTCTTCTATTGGTACCAGATGTTCACTTCAGCTGCTATTTTAAGCTGGAAGTGATGGCAGTCTGAGTTAGGGAATTAATTGCTTGTCTTTTTACACTGCCTGTCTCAGCATTTCTGAATTAATGATGCATGATTGGTATGGCTACGTTGCTGGTTTTAAATGGGCTGTGCCTATTCAACTTACTGATTAAAGTGATAATATTTTGTTGGAACAGCAGAATAACAGTGCTTCTATTTAACATTAAAGACCCTGGTCCACCCACTTCATTAGCTCAATATTTGATTTTAATTGTACCTTCTCGCTGTAAGGTGGTAAAGCATTTCTAGAGGAGATTCTCTGGTTCTTCCAAGAGATGATTTTGTGCTGTGTATTTCAAGCCATTTCAATTGTGATAACATTCCTAATCCTGTCCATCAGTGCTAATGCAAGCATTACTCAGCAGTTTTTTTTATGACATGAGGTTTAAATTGGGTCTTCAAGTCTCCTCCCCGCCCCCCCCCAACCCCTCTCAGAATATAAACACCAGGCCACAATGTTGACAAATGTGGAAATATCTTGGTCTTTCTGTCCCATTACTGAATGATCTGCTGAATCTCATGATTGAGTTCATATCCTACAACTACGCAAGTAATCAACTGCAGTAATGAAGGGGTGCTGTAGTGTTAGAGACACTTTTTTTCTCTCCACAAAGGCAAATGTAAATGGAACTTAATTTAAAAATTGATGTGAAACACATCTGGTCCTTTTTTGTTTTTTCAATTCTCACAAACAATATTTATCTCTAAATCTGCAACACCAAAAGAGATGATGATCTGACCTTTTAATTCACCGCTGTTTGAGAGCACTTCATTCCGTCTAAATCACTACTAATTTTATTGTAGATGTGCCTTCATTTCAAAATAGTTGTGGAACGTTTTAGGGGATAGTGAGGCTGTGGAAAGTACTACTTTAAAATCAATTACCTTTTATTTTCTGAACTCGGCAAGATTTACAAAAATTGTTGGTAGGTTCTTTTTAAATCATGGTCAAAATTCCTACTTTTTTTATTGTTTGTGCTTAACAATTCCCATTATTTCTCCAAATCATCATTCCTGTATCACATATTGAATGGAAAAATATCATGGAGGGGAAAAAAATGAACATGAAACTTTTAGACAGACAAAAGGGTTCCCATGCATCCAAACAAGTAGATTGTTGAGATATATCAGCTAGTTAACCAGTAACAGGAAAGAGAGCCAAGTCTCCTTTTCGGTGAGGTTGCCCTGTTCCTGGGTCTTCAGGTAGACATGGGCTTCAACTACATCAGTCGGAGTGCAGGTTCTGTGGACACAACAGTACTTTTGCTTAACCAAGTAAAATCTGAATAGATTTGCATTGTTTAATGGGTAGCAAGTCTGAGTGTGAGTATTAATGTTCCCATTGAGCTCTTATTAAAAACATTGTTTTCTTTTGTAACAGAATTGCAATTGCAAGTTCATTTGAACTTGGGTCAAATATGCAACAGTAATAGGAAAGGTACGTCGCATCCGGATTCTCTCCGGTTAGCGGACAATTTCCCTCCACGCCTCCCCGACGTAGTGGGGAACTGCATACGAGGCAAGTTACAGCAGTGGTTTGCCATTGCCTTCTGCTGGATGAGTTTCCAAAGAGATCACCAGCTGGGTCCAACAGTAATAGATGGGATTAAATCAGTAATTGTCCACATAACAAATAATGGTACATTGGGTCTACTAATTAGTAGGTTCTGGATTGTATTTGTCTGTTTTTTGGGGGTGTAGACATTGTTGATAAGGCAGATGTTTGTTGTCGATCCCTAATTTCACTTGAGGCTTGTGATGAGCCACATGTTTGAAATGTTGTAGTCCTGACAATGATCTCACTAATTCTACTCTGTGATGTGTGAAGGATATATTGTGTGGTCAGGACATGTAATTTGAAAGGGAATCTAAATTCTGGTGTTGCCTTCTCTGGTGCTGAGTTGTTAGACTCAGGAGGCATACATTTTCTAGATGACGCATTCTGCAACTACGGTATAGCTGTCACGGACAGAGATTGTTAAAGGGTGCTGCATGGGTTGTTAATTAAGTGCACATCTTTTCAAGTAAACAGCTTTGTCCTGGATGGAGTTAAGTTCCTTGAATTGGAACTGCACTCATTCAAGCAAATGGACTCTGCTCCATTTGCTGTGGGTTTAGGTTGGCATTGGATTACTAGCCTCAGGGTGCTCAGCCTCTGATCTGCCCTTGAGCCATCACATTTGTATGGCTGCTTTAGTTGATGTTCTGGCTGTAGCGATTTTTAACAACCACAGCCATCTTCCTTTGTATTAAGTATGACTCCCAATGTGAGCAAAGCTGCCTTGCACCTCCATTGGCTTGGGTTTAATCCTGATTTCTGATAATGTCTGTGTGGAATATACACATTGTCTCTGAGACCTCTCGCTTTCCTCAATTTACTTCAGCTTCCTCCCATGTTCTGAGGACGTGCAGATCACTAGGTTAGTTGGTCACCCTAAACCAGGGGTTTCCAATCTGGGGTCCACAGATCATTGCTTATTGGCAAGGCCCCATGGCATTAAAAAGGTTGGGAATCCCTACCCTAAATGGAGTGGTAGAATCTGCATTTTGTTGGAGGGAATGTGGGAAGAATACGTTAGGATTGGTGTAAATGGATACTTGATGTCTCGTGCAAAATTGGTGAGCCATGGGGCATGTTTGCATCATTATTGAAATGCTGCTTCATGATGCCCATTGATTTCAGTTTTACTCGAGTTCCTTTATACTGTATTTCGTGGGGGAAAGAATGTTTGCTTTTTATCAGAGGTAGTAACCCTCCCCTAGCCCCCAGAATTCAGCTGTTAGATCAATAGTGGAACCAATGAGGCGATACACACAAAAAATGCTGGTGGAACGCAGCAGGTCAGGCAGCATCTATAGGAAGAGGTACAGTCGACGTTTCGGGCCGGGACCCTTCATTAGGACTAATTGAAAGAAGAGATAGTAAAAGATTTGAAAGTGGGAGGGAGAGATCGAAATGCTAGGAGAAGACAGGAGGGGAGGAGTGGATCTCAGAGCTGGAGAAGGGAAACGATCATGGGATGGGAAGCCTGGGGAGAAAGAGAAGGGAGGAGGTGAACCTGGAGGGTGGAGAGCAGGCAAGGAGTTATAGTGAGAGGGACAAGGAGAAAAAGAGAGGGGAAAAGGGGGGGGATAAAAAATATATAAAAAATAAGGGATGGGATGTGAAGGGGAGGAGGGGCATTAACAGAAGTTAGAGAAGTCAATATTCATGCCATCAGGTTGGAGGCTACCCAGACGGAATATAAGGTGTTGTTCCTCCAACCTGAGTGTGGCTTCATCTTGACAGTAGAGGAGGCCGTGGATAGACATATCGGAATGGGATGTGGAATTAAAATGTGTGGCCATTGGGAGATCTTGCTTTTTCTGGCGGACAGAGCGTAGGTGTTCAGCGAAATGGTCTCCAAACCTGCATAGGACAAGGGAGTCACATAGGGAGCAATGAGGCGAGTTGAATTGGACTTTTGTAACTATAGCTTAAATTCCACTCCTCTGGAAATGAAGGTCAATGTTGTGTTAGTCCTGTTGACTAGTTTTTGTATCTGTGATCTAACTGAATGATCACTAACACCTCCAGTATACCTGAGTAATAGGTGGTGTTTAATTTTCTTGTAATAATGTGTTTGGTACAAATAATAGCAGTGCAATTATTACTGCATTGATTTAAATGCACTAGAGATTACTTTTTTAACTTCATGATAAAGCTTCATGTATAACTTACTGTAGGTTAAACTGTTAGAATTATCTAACATGTATACAAAAATTCAGACAAAATCCTTTAGTACACAGCCAACAATTTAGTAGAAGGCACTTAGCCATGGGAAGAGCATGCCCTATTAATTGGCTGTAATATGCTGGCTCTTGTAAGTGCTTTAAAACCTTGGCCAACTCTGTAATACTTCTAACTTTGTTACTGTTGCATTACTTGGACCTTCTATACCACCTGATATATTAATGTTGTTCCATTCTTCTGTAGCTTTACATGAATTTGAGTAAAGCGCTTCAGATGAAGTAGGTTTAAGGGCAAAATTTAATTTGAAATAGGCACATTGTATGTACTTCCCACATCCTGGCTGACATTAGAGATTGTCCATTTAAAGTTGCATTTTTTTTTGATGGTATTCTGAAAAACTGCTCTTCAATATTATTAGCATGGCAATTTCAATTCTAAGTGTAGGTTAGAAATTTATAATGGAATACCTAGAACACAGGTAAGCAAATGTAAAACTTCACTGTCAGAATTTGAGCATACATTTAAAAGGAAACTAATCTAGTAAAGGTATTAACATTAAAGATTTTAACATTTGGAGTACTTATTTAGAGAGGCTTTGTTATTCATAAGCAATACAAAATGCTGGAAGAACTCAGCAGGCCAGTCAGCATCTATGGAAAAGGATACAAACGACGTTTCGGGTCGAGATCCTTCCGTAGGGTCTCAGCCCGAAACATCAACTGTACTCTCTTTTTCCATTGATGCTACCTGGCCTGCTTGAATTCCTCCAGCATTTTGTGTGTGTCGCTTGGATTTCCAGCATCTGCAGACTTTTGTTATTCGTAAGATGGTTTTGGATTTGACATTATTTGAGTTTGCCCATTAATGTACATTTTTGCTTAAAAATGGGAATCAAAATGGGTTTGTTATCACGATTTTTATGTCATGAAATTTATTTTGTGGCAGCAGTACAGTGCAAAGACACAATTACTATAAATTACAATGTAGTAGGAAAAAGCAATAATCAAAGTTTAATATTGCTGGGATATGTTGTAAAATGTGTTTTAGGGTAGCAGTATATTACAATGCATTACAAACTATAAATTACATTTAAGTATATATGTTAAAATTTTAAATTAACTGAGTAGTGCAAAAAGAGAGGAGGAAAAAATACTGAGGCAGTGTTCGTAAATTCAATGTCTCATCAACAATCTGATGGCAGAGGGGAATAAGCTGTTCCTGAGTCGTTGAGTGTCTTCAAGTTTCTATACTACCGACCTGATGGTGGCAATGAGAAGGGGGTATGCCCTGGGTGATGGGGTCCTTAATGATGGATGCTGCCTTTTTGAGGCATTGCCTTTTGAAAGTGCCCATGATGGCGCTTGCAGAGTTTACAACTTAAGCTTTGTCTGATCGTGTGCAGTGGCCCTTCCATACCAGATGGTAATGCAACCAGTTAGATAGTGTTCATGGACCATTCAGAAATCTGATTGTGTAGGAAAAGGGTTCCCAGCCTGTGGTTCATGGACCCCTTGCTTAATGGTATTGGTCCATGGTGTTTATATATTTTTTTAAAAAGTTGAAAACGTCTCGTGTGGGGGAAGAAACTGTTCGAACTCGTTGAATGTAGGTCTTCAGGCTTCTGTACCTCCTCCCTGATGATAGAAACATAGAAAATAGGTGCAGGAGTAGGCCATTCGGCCCTTCGAGCCTGCACCGCCATTTATTATGATCATGGCTGATCATCCAACTCAGAACCCCGCCCCAGCCTTCCCTCCATACCCCCTGATCCCCGTAGCCACAAGGGCCATATCTAACTCCCTCTTAAATATAGCCAATGAACTGGCCTCAACTGTTTCCTGTGGCAGAGAATTCCACAGATTCACCACTCTCTGTGTGAAGAAGTTTTTCCTAATCTCGGTCCTAAAAGGCTTCCCCTTTATCCTCAAACTGTGACCCCTTGTTCTGGACTTCCCCAACATCGGGAACAATCTTCCTGCATCTAGCCTGTCCAATCCCTTTAGGATTTTGTACGTTTCAATCAGATCCCCCCTCAATCTTCTAAATTTCAACGAGTACAAGCCCAGTTCATCCAGTCTTTCTTCATATGAAAGTCCTGCCATCCCAGGAATCAATCTGGTGAACCTTCTTTGTACTCCCTCTATGGCAAGGATGTCTTTCCTCAGATTAGGGGACCAAAACTGCACACAATACTCCAGGTGTGGTCTCACCAAGGCCTTGTACAACTGCAGTAGTACCTCCCTGCTCCTGTACTCTAATCCTCTCGCTATAAATGCCAGCATACCATTCGCCTTTTTCACCGCCTGCTGTACCTGCATGCCCACTTTCAATGACTGGTGTATAATGACACCCAGGTCTCGTTGCACCTCCCCTTTTCCTAATCGGCCACCATTCAGATAATAATCTGTTTTCCTATTTTTGCCACCAAAGTGGATAACTTCACATTTATCCACATTAAATTGCATCTGCCATGAATTTGCCCACTCACCCAACCTATCCAAGTCACTCTGCATCCTCTTAGCATCCTCCTCACAGCTAACACTGCCACCCAGCTTCGTGTCATCCGCAAACTTTGAGATGCTGCATTTAATTCCCTCATCCAAGTCATTAATATATATTGTAAACAACTGGGGTCCCAGCACTGAGCCTTGCAGTACCCCACTAGTCACCGCCTGCCATTCTGAAAAGGTCCTGTTTATTCCCACTCTTTGCTTCCTGTCTGCTAACCAATTCTCCATCCACATCAATACCTTACCCCCAATACCATGTGCTTTAAGTTTGCACACTAATCTCCTGTGTGGGACCTTGTCAAAAGCCTTTCGAAAATCCAAATATACCACATCCACTGGTTCTCCCCTATCCACACTACTAGTTACATCCTCAAAAAATTCTATGAGATTCGTCAGACATAATTTTCCTTTCACAAATCCATGCTGACTTTGTCCGATGATTTCACCGCTTTCCAAATGTGCTGTTATCACATCTTTGATAACTGACTCCAGCAGTTTCCCCACCATCGACGTTAGGCTAACCGGTCTATAATTCCCCGGTTTCTCTCTCCCTCCTTTTTTTAAAAAGTGGGATTACATTAGCCACCCTCCAATCCTCAGGAACTAGTCCAGAATCGAATGAGTTTTGAAAAATTACCACTAATGTATCCACTATTTCTTGGGCTATTTCCTTAAGCACTCTAGGATGCAGACCATCTGGCCCTGGGGATTTATCTGCCTTCAATCCCTTCAATTTACCTAACACCACTTCCCTACTAACATGTATTTCGCTCAGTTCCTCCATCTCACTGGACCCTCTGTCCCCTACTATTTCTGAAAGATTATTTATGTCCTCCTTAGTGAAGACAGAACCAAAGTAATTATTCGATTGGTCTGCCATGTCCTTGCTCCCCATAATCAATTCACCTGTTTCTGTCTGTAGGGAACCTACATTTGTCTTTACCAGTCTTTTCCTTTTTACATATCTATAAAAGCTTTTACAGTCAGTTTTTATGTTCCCTGCCAGTTTTCTCTCATAATCTTTTTTCCCCTTCCTAATTAAGCCCTTTGTCCTCCTCTGCTGAACTCTGAATTTCTCCCAGTCCTCAGGTGAGCCACTTTCTCTGGCTAATTTGTATGCTTCTTTGGAATTGATACTATCCCTAATTTCTCTTGTCAGCCACGGGTGCACTACCTTCCTTGATTTATTCTTTTGCCAAACTGGGATGAACAATTGATGTAGTTCATCCATGCAACCTTTAAATGCTTGCCATTGCATATCCACCGGCAATCCTTTAAGTGTCATTTGCCAGTCTATCTTGGCTAATTCATGTCTCATACCTTCAAAGTTACCCCTCTTTAAGTTCAGAACCTTTGTTTCTGAATTAACTATGTCACTCTCCATCTTAATGAAGAATTCCACCATATTATGGTCACTCTTACCCAAGGGGCCTCTCATGACAAGATTGCTAATTAACCCTTCCTCATTGCTCAAAACCCAGTCCAGAATAGCCTGCTCTCTAGTTGGTTCCTCGACATGTTGGTTCAAAAAACCATCCCGCATACATTCCAAGAAATCCTCTTCCTCAGCACCTTTACCAATTTGGTTCACCCAATCTACATGTAGATTGAAGTCACCCATTATAACTGCTGTTCCTTTATTGCACACATTTCTAATTTCCTGTTTAATACCATCTCCGACCTCACTACTACTGTTAGGTGGCCTGTACACAACTCCCACCAGCGTCTTCTGCCCCTTAGTGTTACGCAGCTCTACCCATATCGATTCCACATCTTCCCGGCCTATGTCCTTCCTTTCTATTGCGTTAATCTCTTCTTTAACCAGCAACGCCACCCCACCTCCCCTTCCTTCATGTCTATCCCTCCTGAATATTGAATATCCCTGAACGTTGAGCTCCCATCCTTGGTCACCCTGGAGCCATGTCTCTGTGATCCCAACTATATCATAATCATTAATAACAATCTGCACTTTCAATTCATCCACCTTATTATGAATGCTCCTTGCATTGACACACAAAGCCTTCAGGCGCTCTTTTACAACTCTCTTAGCCCTTATACAATTATGTTGAAAAGTGGCCCTTTTTAATGCTTGCCCTGGATTTGTCGGCCTGCCACTTTCACTTTTCTCCTTAGTACTTTTTGCTTCTACCCTCACTTTACACCCCTCTGTCTCTCTGCACTGGTTCCCATCCCCTTGTTGTGAACTAACCTCCTCACGCCTAGCCTCATTAATTTGATTCCCACCCCCCAACCATTCTAGTTTAAAGTCACCTCAGTTGCCCTCGCTAATCTCCCTGCCAGGATATTGGTCCCCCTAGGATTCAAGTGTAACCCGTCTTTTTTGTACAGGTCACACCTGCGCCAAAAGAGGTCCCAATGATCCAAAAACTTGAATCCCTGCCCCCTGCTCCAATCCCTCAGCCACACATTTATCCTCCACCTCATCACATTCCTACTCTCACTGTCGAGTGGCACAGGCAGTAATCCCGAGATTACTACCTTTGCGGTCCTTTTTCGC
The DNA here is from genome assembly GCF_963921235.1 of Mobula hypostoma. Classification (NCBI taxonomy): domain Eukaryota; kingdom Metazoa; phylum Chordata; class Chondrichthyes; order Myliobatiformes; family Myliobatidae; genus Mobula; species Mobula hypostoma. The sequence continues at coordinate 15,007,991 of NC_086123.1, forward strand.
AACTCCCTTCCTAGCTCCCTATATTCTACTTTCAGGACCTCATCCCTTTTCCTACCTATGTCATTGGTACCTATATGTACCACGACCTCTGGCTCCTCACCCTCCCACTTCAGGATATCTTGGACACGATCAGAAATATCCCGGACCCTGGCACCAGGGAGGCAAACTACCATCCATGATGGTAATGACAAGAGTGCATCTCCTGGAGAATATGGTTCTTGATGATGGATGCCTACTACTCCAGGCACCACATCTTGAAGATGCCCTCTGGTGGGGAGAGTTGTGCCTGTTTTTAAGTTATGAAGTAGGAAGGAAGCTGAAAAATAATACAGTCAACTTGGATTTCAAAAGACAATATCGTGCTTACCCAGTTTCTTGAGTTTTTTGAAGAAATAGAGAGGAGGCAGTGATTATAAAGTTGATGTAATTCAATCAGATTTTCAAAAGGTCTTTAATTTGTGCCCTGAAAAAAAACAAATGAACACTCGATAATTCAGTGTCAGGGCTACAAAGCAGAGTGGATTGCAGGTTGAATTCCAAAGAGCAGAGAATGGGATTAAGGACCCAGCTGCCCACAGGTGGGGAGGAGAATGGCTTGAGGATCCATGCTGGATCTATGTAATTCTGTAATATGCATGTGAACATTCATATTGCAGAGAAATTTATTTAAATTTTATAATGTTAATTTGGAGATATAACCAAGAGAAGGGACCAAAGCATGAGCATTGTCCAGAAGTTTAGAATCCATGGGATCCAAGGCTAGGTGGCAAATTGGTTCCAAATTTAGTTTAGTAACAGAAGATGAAGGGTTGCTTTTCTGACTGGAAATCTGTAACTATTGGTGTGTACCACAAGGATAGGAACTGGGATCCTTGATGTTTGTGATATTCTTTATTGACTTGGACACTTGTGTAGGTGATATAATCTTTGAGTTTGCTGATGACAATGTTTGCAGATAACCAAATTAGTGGAGCAATAGCAGTTGGAATTTAATCCTGACCAGTGTAATGTCCTACATTTTGGAAGGTCAAATAATCATAGCACGTGCTCTGTGAATGGTAGTTCCTAGGAGGCATTGATGAATAGAGGGACCTTTGGGGATACAAGTCCATAGATTTATCTAGCGGAGATAAATAAGATGGTGAGAAGGGTATATAGAATTTATCACTTCTTGTAGAATACAAGAGCGAGGCTATCATGTTACAAATTTATAAAACCCTTGTTTGACATTACCTTGCGTGTTGTGTGTAACCCTGTTCACCACACTATTAGGAAAGATGTTAGTGTTCTGGAGAGGGTGCAGAGAGTATTCACCAGAATGTTGGTTGGACTGACATTTTGGTTATAAGGAGAGATTGGATGGGCTGTGTTTGTTTTCCCTGGAGTGAGGACACTGAGACGTGACCCGTAAGAGGTATACAAAACTGTGAGCAGGATAGCTGGTAAGAATTTTTTCCCCTTGTAGTGAGTGCCTTAAACAAGAGAACATCTTATAAGATGTTCAAAGTGCAAAGTGTATTTGGAAACGAGAAAATTCTGCTAAAGGAGGTGATGATGCAGGTAATCTCATAACCTGTAAAAATTATCTAGACAAGACTTGAATTGACAAGACATGCAAGGCTATGGGCCCAATGTGGGTAAATATTACTAATATAGGTTATTAAATGATGTGGAGGCACAAGAGTCTGTTTCTGTGCTATGACTCCATTGAACTTCAATAGGCCATTGCTACATAGGGTATTTTCCAGCACATTTTGAAATGTAGTGCAAAAACTATTAAATTGTTAGTTCATCATTTCAGTACAGGACTGGCTTTGAACTGGCAGTTTACCACTAAAGGTTTATCATTTCCACTCTCCTCATAAACTTGAGACTCAAAATATAGATGTACTTAGCACTGTTATCTTTACAGTATCCATATCAAATATTTGTAAAATTGCCTCATTTTCTCTGGTGCTTTGTTACAGGTTCCTTTGCAACTGATTGAAAGTGTTGAATGCCGTGAAATGTTCCAGCTTCATTTGACTTGTAAAGATTGCAAAGTTATCAGGTACAAAATTAGGTTTTAGATATTTTTATCTTGTGTCTAATATTACACATTTTCAGGACTCACTAACACAACTGGTCTTTATAAAAGTTGTAAAATTCAAATCCCTTTCATGTGAAGTTGAGGTAATTAAAACCATAAAATTGCTGCAGACTGGAGACAAGAATTTTGACCAAGTTATTGGGTACTTTATGTTCATCCTAAAGTGGGCAAGGCTTCAATGACTATTAGCCTGGATTCTTCAGGAAATCTGCCTTCATAATAGATTGTTCACATTCCCCATTGACCGAAATCTAATTGATGCAGACCGATGTGGCTCTCCTAGGGCCAATACAAGCTGATGCAGCATGACATTCGAGCAGCGTAATCAGATCACAAGTGGACTGAAACAAGCCAGTAATACAGATTTTGAAAAACTGTTTTCTCTTTTTAAAAACAAAAACATCAAAACAGGTGTCAGTTTTCTACCTTCGAGCAATGTCAAGAGTGGGTAAAGCGTTTGAATAATGCTATACGACCTCCTACAAAGATAGAAGACCTTTTTGCCTTTGCTTACCATGCTTGGTGTATGGATGTATATGCCAGTGAAAAAGAGCAACATGGAGACCTGTGTCGACCAGGTATTGTTAATGTTTTACTTTCTTCATATATTTTCCTTAAAACTTTGTACCAAAGAAGGTTTCTTTCAATCAAGTAGGGAGTGCATATAAGGGAGATTTTCAAAGATTGACAATCCCATTTGAGAAATTGTCTGACAAGAAGTACGCCTTGCTGGGTATATTCCTTTCCAAAAAAACTTGTTGGTGTTCATGAGCGCAAACTAAGAATAAAAGTGCCTCTGCAGCCAAAAACATCACATTTCAGAAATGTACCTCTACTTGCTTGTCTTTATAAAGAACAAACCACTTGTAACTATTCCTAAAATATTTATCTTTTCAGGTGAGCATGTTGTTTCAAGATTTAAAAATGAAGTGGAACGAATGTGTTTTGATATGAAAAATGCATGGCGGATCACAAATATCAATGATAAATACAAGTAAGACTTGCAGTAATTTCTTGTTGGTGGTATTTATTAGTTGTTAATCTTCTGACCTTCAGTCTTGGCCAGATGACCATGTATATTTGTATCCAGAATTGTGTGCTGTGGTTCAGTTTGGCTCTGATTTCTCATTTCTTAATATTTGTAATGAAAATTAGTATCATTTTTGAACATCTTAATGAACTTCAAATCTGATAAAGTTAAGATGTTGATGATTTTTTAATTTCGGTGAATCAAGTGGAAAATTTGCTGTATGTCAGTAATTGTTAAAGTACACAATGTCTTAATATAGCAAAACTTGCTCTTCAGCAAACTGCATATTCTTCAATTTTGTACTTCAGAGTTGATGGGTCCTTAAGGATATTTGGGTTTTTTTAAATGTATCTATGGCCTTTATCAGTTTTGACATTTTATATTTGTGCTATACTATTAAATGTCTCTGTATTCTTTGTATTTTCTTGGTCGTTTGATATGCATAAAATCATTTTTTGTTATTTGGATTGTTCCTCCAACTTGTCACATGTACAATGCATACTGCTTATACAGATCAAAGCATTACATCATGCGTTGAACTGGAATAAGTTAAAACAATGGTGCAGAATGAAGTGTAAAAGCTACTAAGAGTACAATGCAGAGTAAAGTGCAAAATCACAAGGAGGTTGATTGGGAGGAAGAGTCCATTGTATAGAAGAGGTCAGTTTAAAGATCTGAAACAGTGGGATAGAAACTGACCTTGAGCCTAGCGACACACATCAAAGTTGCTGGTGAACACAGCAGGCCAGGCAGCATCTCTAGGAAGAGGTACAGTCGACGAGGACCCTGACGAAGAGTCTCAGCCCGAAACGTCGACTGTACCTCTTCGTAGAGATGCTGCCTGGCCTGCTGCGTTCACCAGCATCTGCAGAATTCCTCGTGTTTACTTGAGCCTAGTAATACGTGTTTTCAGTATTTTGTATATTCTGCCCAGTGGGTGAAGAGAAAATGTTCAAGGTCAGTGGGGTCTGTGATTGTGCTAGCGGCTGCACTGAAGCAGCAATAAGTATAGACTAAACTAAGGATTCCCAACCTAGGGTCCACGGAACACAATTGTAGTGGTAATTTCCTGACTGCCCTTCACTGCTGGATGTTGTTTCGAAGTCCATAAGGCAAATGGAAATGTGTTGATTCCTGAACATTTGAGCTGGGCAATCTGACAGCATACTTGGATAACCCTGATGGATCATTCATGAACCATTGATTTGAAAGAAGTATTTATGATTATGTGAGAGAGCAAATTAATGGACATGTTTAATTGTTTGATACTTTATTTAGTTTTGGGATGACTTTTTATTTTCAAATTGCTTGAACTATATTTAATTAGGTTTTTTGAATGCAGTTTAATTGTCAGGAATGCTTGGGCATTCAAAGTCTTAACCACTTTGACCCAAGGATTTCTTTGTTTGATGCCAGGTCTTGGTTTTAGCCATTTTGTGGTGAGGATTGTTCTGACCTGGTGAGAAAGCCTGTCATTAGGCCCTGGCCGTTATTGTTCAGCAAAGTCAGCCTCAAAGATGAATGGTTTTGACATCCTTTTACTGCAATATATTAAGCTGTTTTGTTACTTTTTACATGTTGAATGTTCTCACTGATGATTGAAATGACAAGGATTGTTAAACAGTATTTTGCTTTGAATTGCAGGTTATGTGCCAGTTACCCACAGCAATTACTTGTACCAGCTTGGCTAACTGATAAAGAGCTTGAAAGCGTTGGAAACTTTAGATCATGGAAAAGAATTCCGAGTGTTGTCTACAGGTGACAAAAGATTCACAAAGTTAATATATATGAAAACGTACTTTTAAAAGCGCATTTGAACATGCAATGCAAATTTGTGGGAAAATATTTGTATGATAAAACAAAGTGTAAATATCCCTGTACCACTTTGCACTGTGACCTGTCATCACAATAATTCAGATGAATCGGCCATTTCTGTTTGAATTTTGCTTGCCAAGCATAGAAGGCCTTTGAAAGTAAACATATTAGGAATCCTCCATGAGTGATATCCATTGCAACTCATTGGTGGTGTTGAGAACTAGGTAATATTTTCTAAATCTGATAAAGATATTCCTTGGCTTCCTTTTCAGCATTAAAGTTTATGAAAGATGTCTTTTTTCTTTTTGTTTTTAAGACTTCAGTAAGTAAAGAAACATTTCACTGATGTCCAGTTTTCTGAGCGAGTTAGTTTTTGATTTATTGGGCTAATCAGTTGATATACTGCTTAATTTATTGAATACTTAATGACTTATTCAATGTTCAATTTAAAAATAATTCTCGACAATATTTGTTCAACTCCTCCCATATTTTTCTTCCCCACTCTTAGAAACAAATTCATACTTCTGTTACTGTTTACCCCACTGTTGCCATCTTGGCTGCTCTGGGCGTAGTGATATAGCCTATCAGCATTGTTGCTTCATTTATTCTCCCATGAAAAATAGCTTTCAGAAACTATGACCGAATTTTTTTTAAATCTAGCACATCCAGTTAAACTTAAAGACAGTCTGAATGTGCATGTTTTTTAAAATTTATTTTAACTAGTTTATTTGTCTAACAATACACACTATGATGAAAAACAAATTGCTTTTTGTTTGTATATATGATTTAAGCATTGATGCCAGCATTAATTCATTGTCCTTGAAAGCATCTTGACTCACTATCTTTGTAGTGAAGGTGTTCCCATAGTGCTATTTGAAGTACTTGGATTCATCATCTATGAGTAATGATATATTGTATTTCTATGTGGGATTGATAGCGTCTGCCTTAGCAAGCAATTCACTTGCTATTGATGTTACAAGAATAAGCCAGCTGAGTTACTGATTTAAATTATTTAAAATTTACCTTATTTTCCATTGCAAACAATTATGGGCACTGAATTTTGGTTTTGTTAGCAGCACATGGATGCAGAAGTATTTTTATAGTACTCCATCTTAGTTGGTTAAAATGCTATATGCTAATCTGAATAAATTTATTATTTTGTTTTAAGATGACTGCAGTTGGTTTGCCAACATCTTGAGATGCATTTGTATTGTGCACTATCTAAAGTAAAATGAATCCCAATTTAAATAGTAGTCTATCATATCCTCTGGCATGTTTCAATCGTGCTGTGAATTTTTTTTTAGTGATCGTTATGTGGGCAAGCATGTTGATGATCCAGTTACCTGAAAAGAGGATTATAACCATTATTACCATTAGTACAAATTTTATATAAATAACTTGATGATATTTCAGGCACCAGGGTAATGGAGCAGTGATTGCACGCTGTGGTCAACCGGAGGTCAGCTGGTGGGGCTGGAGGAACGCAGATGATGAACACCTAATACAATCTGTTGCAAAAGCTTGTGCCATGGATAGCAACTCCCTGAAACATGTCAATGGCATTTATATGCGCGATTGTCCTAATGGCAGTGACCTGTCTGATGGAGAATTTGGTAAGAGTTGTAATCATTTGTTCCTGTGAATTACTTACAGCAGTAATATAGATTTATACTTTCTGTTAAAGTCTTTTGGTTGTTAACTACTTTTTAATACTCCTGCTGATAAGGTGATTGTCTTTGTATCATAGATTCTTCAATGACTAATACAACTGGAGTAGAAAATATATGCAATCCGCCACATAAACTTTTGATATTAGATGCGAGGTCATATGCAGCAGCTGTAGCTAACAGGGCAAAGGGTGGTGGATGCGAATGTCCTGGTGAGTATCAACAAGAAAATGAAAAATCACCCTTTAATTCCAGTGGGGGTGGACTTGCACATATGTGAAAGACAGCTGAAGTACACCACTACACCTGGGCATATTATATCGAATGCCATTAATTCCTGTCACCTGCCAAAACATCTCAATGTTCTGGAGTCGGGTCATCCAGGAATAAAAGAAGTAAATTGTTTTCCACAGTTTCCCAAACCTTTATCTCCAACAAATGCGAGGAACATAGACTCCTTGTCATTAGGATTGCAGTAATACCGTGAGCATCCTTCCTTTTACCCCCATCTATTGGCCTTGTGTCATCTAAGGTTCATTCCTGTCCTCAATCTCCCATTCCTACCCTTGAATTTTCCAATTTCTCTGTTATCTCCTCATGCCCTTGGTGTGCTTATTTTTCATGAAGCTGTATTTTGCTGTCATTTAACTGTAAACCACCAGCTTTCACTCAGTCCACTTGTTAGCTGGTATTAATTTTTTTAATCCACAGGTAATGTGATATCCCTTCCCTTTAACTACCTAGTTTTCACTGCTCTCGTCAATAAAGCAACTTGTGCCTCTTCATTCCTTCAAGTAACCATCTTATCACCAACCTCCCTTTCCTCAAGTGCTGATGCCTCTTAAGTTTGGCTTTACTTGCTCAAAAATCTGAATCCTTCTCGCCACTTTTCTGACTCTACTACAGTACTTTAAAAAATAAAAAAATAAATACACAAATGACATCATTTGTAACTGCAACAAAAGACTGATCATATTATTTTCCTTCACTGGATTGCTGCACCACTACAGTCTTTGTAGGTGGGTGAGTGAAATCCAGTTTGCCTGTCTGTCCAGTGGCAGAAGAATCGACTACTCTTTTCCCATTTCTCACACTATTATTCATGGCATCTCAAGGTATCTCTTTGTAGGATAATCCCATCTCCCTGTGCTTCCTCTCAGTGACATCATAAAATGACGATTTCCAGCAGCTCCATCACACTTCCACCTCAATCAACATCTCCATTCTGTCTAAATAACCATTATTGGGTTCTGGAGCAGTGGGCTAATAATAAAAAAAACTACAGTTAGATATGAGAACTACAGAATTTGACATTGGATTGTGTGACAAATTCTGTTCTGCAGCTACTGTGTCTTGCATGGAAATGAAAGTTTCCCAGACCTCAGTGTTATATGGTGGTGTCGTGAAGTGGCAGTCACAACATTACATCTAATAACATTATACCTAATTTGGGAGTACTTATAATGACATAAATATTTTCAATTCTTTTCTAATTTACAGCTAGTGTTATCTCTTAAGTAAGCCTAAAAGTTATTTAAAAAGATGTGAATGGTGATTACAGTCAGGCTTAATGTGTATACTTTATTAATCACAAAGGAAATTACAGTGCCACAGTAGCATTACAAGTACACAGATATGCAATACTAGAAGAAAAGTAAGAAGAATAAATTTTTTAAAAATAAGTTGCATCAAATAGTCTAACTTCCACCAGTGGTCATCACTTCCCTGGCTATAGGTTGACTCATTATAAAGCCAGAGTAAGAATGATCTCATAGTGCACTTTGGAGCAGTGCAGCTGTCTGTCTATTACTGAAAGTGCTTCTCAGTTCAGCCAACATGTCATGCAGAGGGTGAGAAACATCTTCCTGAAGTCCATCACCATCTCTCTTGTCTTACTGATGTTGAGCTACAGGTGATTCAGCTTGTATCATTCGTCAAAGTCCTCCACCAGGGCCCTGTATTCATCGTCCAGTGCGCCCTTGAAACCAACTATTGCTGAGTCATCAGAGAATTTCTGCAGATGACATGACTCGGTGTTGTCTAGTCTGAGGTTTTCAGAGTAAACAGGATGGGAGCCAATACATGAGCCTGTGGTGTCCCTGTGCTGCTTATATCCATGTCTGACACACAGCTCTGAAGCAGCACAAACTGGGGTCTGCTAGTCAGAAAGTCCATAATCCAGGATGCAATGAAAGTGCCAACCTGCACTGGATGTGTTGAGAGCTATAAAGCTGTGCATGTGTTATATTTGACCATTTACCTGCTTTTCTTTTTTGTATTTAAATTACTTGTGTGTGAATCAATGTTTAGTATTTTAGAAGTGATTGCAATTGGCTAGGAAAGGAGTAGGCTTTTAAAACATTAACATTGTGAAGGAAGTTTGTCTTTTTCATTAGTATGTAACTTAATCTACTCCAAATGTTATATATCTCTCAGAGTATTATCCCAACTGCGAAGTAGTGTTCATGGGTATGGCAAATATTCACTCCATTCGGAAGAGTTTCCAGTCATTGAGATTTCTCTGTACTCAAATGCCAGACCCTGGAAAGTAAGTTATTTAATTTCATTTTGATTTGCTCTAACTATGAAAATAAAAAATGATCTGAATTTTGTAGTTCTTTCTTTCAGAAAGGAAGTGCCCACAAGTTACTTTTCACACAGGCTAATTAAGTTTTGGTTATAAATCATCAAATTTGTTTTTTGCGTATTTATAGTTAAAACTAATTTCTAGCCAAGATGTAGATGGTTGTTTATAATCGACCATTTATGTATATCACTGTAACATGTCCTGTTTGTTTGCTGTAAAGTCACATTATCAATTAATCTAAAATTTTCCTCAATTGATTTTTAATTAGCAGTTGGTTATCAGCATTAGAAGGTACCAAGTGGCTTCAGCATCTATCCATGCTCTTAAAAGCAGCAGTACTTGTAATTAATGCAGTCGATCGAGACCAGCGGCCTGTTTTAGTGCACTGCTCTGATGGCTGGGACAGAACACCACAGATAGTGGCTCTATCAAAATTACTGCTGGATCCTTATTACAGAACAATTGAGGTGTGCATAAATGTTAAGTTTTGTAGGAACTTAATATGCAAATTGGATCTGTTAGGATTATTAAACATAGTTAACTCTTATACCTATAGTCTTTAGTATTCATAATTTGAGCAACAGTAAATTGCTAAATTTTAATACGAACACGCCTGTAATGAAAATTATTTTTTGCAATTGAGAGAGCTTTGATTTATATAAACAACATTTTTTTTTTAAACAGGGCTTTCAGGTACTGGTGGAAACAGAATGGCTGGATTTTGGTCATAAGTTTGCTGATCGGTGTGGCCATGGAGAAAACTCGGATGACTTTAATGAACGCTGTCCTGTATTTCTTCAATGGTTGGATTGTGTCCATCAGTTACAGAGGCAGTTCCCTTGTTCATTTGAGTTTAATGAAGCATTCCTTGTAAGTGGAGTGGATTTTCTATTTTGCTGCTTGCTTAATCTAAATATAAATGGCTATTAATGTATTCCTTTTACTTATTTACAGGTTAAATTGGTGCAGCATACATATTCTTGCCTTTTTGGAACATTCCTGTGCAACAGTGCAAAGGAGCGTGAAGAGAAACACACTCAGGAAAGAACCTGTTCTGTTTGGTCCCTACTGAGGCCTGCCAACAAAGCCTTTAAAAATCTCCTATACACCTCACAATCTGAAACTGTATGTTTGTTTACATCAGCTTATGTTGGATGTAGTACAATGGCAATTAATCGTTGACCTTCCAATGCATTTTTATAAATTCTAAGGCAATATTAAATTATTTCATATCATATCAAATAATTCAACTTATTAAAAGAAACAGCTGATAACATTGTACTAAGGTTACAACATGTATACTAGAATGTGTGTCTTTTTGTTCTAGCTTTAATTATATAAACAACATGAAAGCTAAAAATAGATTTTTATGCTTTAGGCTGTCTTCAGGGTTCTGAAATCTGATATTTTAATCAGTCATTCTGATTTTCTAATACATTTTGGGCTAGCAAGCAAAGTATATGTCAGTATATATTATATAATTGTTTGATTCATTTATAAATAATGACAGTAAAAGAATGCCAGAATAAGATGCTTAGCAAAATGTTCTAGAATTTCCACCATGTGGAAAATTCATGGATTGTTCAGTTTCCACTACTATTCAATCTAAAATTAAAACTTAATACACATCTAATTATTCAAGATATGAAATGTTTATTTTCAATAGTTATCTAATTTGTAAAGCTCTGGAAGACTATTTGGTGCAGTTCAGAGAATAACCCGACTGCATTTGAGTACTAGGAAATGAATTATTACCTATATCTTAACTGCACTGACACTTGCCCAAATGTTATAGATTTTATGCTGGGATTAATGCTGATAAAATGCCTTTACATTTCTGATTATCTCCTGTATGTCTGTTATTTCCATTTTAATTCATATTAAGCACAATACCATACTTTTTTGTAAAATGTTTACAATGGTTTTAATGTTTTGCTTACAAGTAAATGTTTTTGTTTGAACATCTAACTAGGTATTGCATCCAGTGTGCCATGTAAGGAATTTAATGCTTTGGAGTGCAGTGTACATACCCAATTCATCTCCCTCTACACCTGCTGATGACCACTATGCCCCTTATCCAGTTCCAAGGTCCATTCCTGAAGAACAGACGTTGGGAAGGTGAGCTTCAGACTAGTACTTCATTAACTATCAATATGATATGTTAGATATTGGACTTGGTGCATATAGATTGATATGATTTTTCTAATAAATAGTTATTTTTGAATTCTATGTTTGATGTAGAAATAGTTGTGTCTGCAATTATGAGCAATTCTGCATTCCCATGAGCAAAAGAATTATTTTTCTGTCAACTGATTATAAATAAGTATCCCCCCACAGATGAGTCAAATAGGCTAAGATAGGAAAGTGGCAAGAACTAATACTGGAATATTTTGAGACTATTTGAATGTTATTGGCAATGTTTACACCAAATAGAAAGCAAGGATTATATTTGCAATTCATACTTTTTTAGAATCTTTCCTCTAAGCAGAATCCATTTCATATTGACTTCATAGCTGTGTAAACCAAGAGATTAGAAGAGGATTAATTTATTGGAACATTTATTAGCACCACTCTTGAGCTGGGACTTTTTTATGTGGAGTTTTTTTTTGTAGAGTAGCTATAATTCAGTATTTTCTCTGTTCCTACTTGTCTATTCAGGTTTTGAGGTAAGCCTACACAAGGAAATAGGATTCTTCTAATTTTAAGTACCCAGTACCAATTCAAATTGCGTTTAGTTTAGTTGAGCACAGTTGTGTGTAGAACTGAGCTCCATTGACTCTGCCCCATGATTTTGGGGGGGGGGCGGGGGGAAGTAACTTCACATGTACAGTGCTTTTTCCATTTCCCTATGCAGACAATGTACTGTTTCTCCTGCTTGTAGATTGTGCTGAACTGATAAAGTGCAAATTAAGTTGAATTGGATTTGTGCCAAAGATGAGAACACATTTCTGATCTAATATGCATTACAATTCCTTTAACCTTTTTGAACACTCTCCCACTTTATTGTGAGCTGTTAGGTTTGCTCATTTATATTGTGCAAATGGAGCTGATGTGGTCTACTGAATGTTAGGAAGAGCAAATAAAGCAGAAGAGATTTCCTGATAATTAGATAAGATTTATCATTGTCCATGTTTCTTATACAAGATAGAATTAATTTGGTACTGAAATCTAAGGAGAAACAGGCCAAATGACCCAGTGTTCATTATCTTCCATTGAATGAATCCGCAGACAAGACCATACCATCTTCCTGCTCTAAAACTGTTGATACCAATGTTAGGTGTAGTATTTGGCTGAGCACCCACAGTTTCTTAAGAAGATTCCAAAGCTTCATAATCTACAGAATATATTTTTCTCATTTTAGTGCTAAATAACTAACCCATTATTGTAATCTATTATGTAGATTTCTGGACTGCTCAATCAGAGGAATGTCTTTTGGAATCAACTCTATGAATCCTCCAAAATTTCATAAAATTTCAAGGGGATCCTCTTTCATTTTTCTAACCTACAGAAAATTAAAATCTAGATTACTTGCTATCCAACTCATTTGACAACCTCTTATACTGGAAGTTAATACAGTGGACATAGCTTATACTGCTTCTAGGGAAAGTAGTATTACACCTTTTGATACAGTAACTATTTACTGTTGGCCTATGAGAATTAAGGTTAACAATATCCTTGCTAATGATTCACTGTGCTTGCTTTTTAACCTTCGGTAATTTCTGTCAAGGTCTTGAAAGTTCCAACTGAAGAAGCACTCACACTTGGTGAAACAGTGGAAATGGAAACTATATTAATTACATAGATGAAGGAAAATATGCTTGTATATCCAAGTCTAAAAGTTACATTATTACATTTGTTTTTGTAGTAAAAGTGCTTTCCAATTTTGTTCCTGTATTAGGCTCACTTTTTTCCCTTCATGAGCAGAAGAAAATTCTTCATCCCATCCTAAAAATCTTATTAACATTGACAATATTTTTAATAAGTATCACTTTTTGAGTTCCGAGTAAGGCTCTATGGAATGAGCTGTGCTTTGTATTTCAGTTTGAGATGAGGACTAGGTTCTATTAATCTCTAGATTAATAAATTCTCCTTTTAAAAATAGAGATTATTTACACTTGTGCACTGGAAATTACATTAAACAATCTTGAATTGCTTGGCCCTTTACACCAGCTTTTAATGATTCCTGTACTTCTCAGTAATGCCTAAATTCTCATCCTCCAGGTTAATATTTTTTCTTGTGCCCAAAGATGTGTCTACAACTTTGTATTATATAGTTTTATTGATGGTCATCTCTATATTTGCTTTCTCTAACTACATGCTGTTTGCAAACTTGGATCTATCATTCTACTTCTACTGTATGTGAAAGTTGAGCCTCCAGAATACATAATTGGAGAATATCACATTGTTTTGTGGATCAATTAATATTTCATCATTTGTACCTTTGACTTATCAAGTGTTAAATTGAGATTTTCTTCCAGGCAAGAATGCAAAAGATTATAGATGTTTGTATGCAAGATAATTTTTAAATGTAAAATGTGGTCATTTGTATTTCTTGTATTCTGTGTGCTAAACAAATGTGATTTTTAAGGAGCAGGAACTACAAAATTAAATTTAATCTGGTTGGTAAAAGTAGAGTTGATCTGTATTTAGTTGTACACTGTTTCTAGCATCTTTCTTTTTGAAAACAGGTTACCAAAGACTAGATCATTTGACAACCTGACAACTGTTTGTGATAACCCTGGGCCTACAGCAAATAGACGCTCCAGTGATCCAAGCCTAAATGACAAATGGCAGGAGCATCGCAAGTCGTTGGAACTTAATAGTGTCGGATTAGGAGGAATGATGGATGGGAATGGACTGGATGATTCCTACAGCAATGAAGCACTGAAATTGGGAAAGAACCCATTAGAAGCTGAACTTTCTGTTGCTGCTGGTGTTGGGGAAGGTCAAATAGAGAATATTTTACAAGAAGCATCTAAAGAGGATGGTGCGTTGGAGGAACAATCAAAGGATGTGACAACAATAGAACTAAAACAAGAAGTAAATGTATTAAGTAGTGAAAGTGATCTTGATACTGGCTTGAGTAACCATTTGGTAACGGACTCTTCAGAAACTTTAGCAACTAATGAAATGGAAAATGCTGAACCTGATTCTGGGCTTGTTACAAGCTCAGAAGAAGAGACACAGGAGGGTGGCTTGGATTCCGTTAATCATACTCAAGTAGGTGTGAGAGATGTTGCCCCAGATTGCCCATCAAGTAATACAAAACCATGTGTTGCAGCAGAGGACTTTGACCCAGACATTGAACCAGAAAGTCACTTTACTACACCTCAACCTTGCTTATCACACTTAATTGCTCCAGACAAACTGGAGGAGAAAATATCTACTTTGGAAAGTTCTACAGAAACATTAACAGAAGATGGAGCAAAGCAGGATGTGCCACAAACCTACTCTAATAAACTTTATTTAAATACCAGGGCCAATGGTACATTGGTACCTGCTACAGACTCTAATTTTTCTCAGTTTTTGCCTGAAAATCAGGATACAATAGTGAAATCCAGATCAACTGATACAAACAGGACTTCAGTTAAAAGCATTCAGAGTACACAGCCTCCTCCTTGTGCCTTGTCATTCAGTGAATGTAAGGATGGATTTACTCCTAATGGAGAAGTGATCAATGAAAATGCAGTAATTGAGAAAGCAATGGACTTTGGGACTGGTGCTGAAAGAAATATCACAGCTAATGGACTCTGTATAAATGGAGATGAAGTAAGAGGGAAAATGGTGTTAAGTAGGCAGGTTTCTGCAGCAAGTTGTAGTTCTTTGCAGTTTCCATCTGGCCATTTTAGAAACCCTCAGATCAAGTGGTGTCACTACTATTCTGGAAAGCAGCAGCCAATAACGAGTCCAGATCAACCTACACGAAGCCACTTGGATGACGATGGACTGCCCACATACACTGATGTTATACAACAACGACTTCGTCAGATGGAGACAGGTCATCAGCAAGAAGTAGAAACTTTGAAAAAACAGGTACAAGACCTATGGAGCAGGTTGGAATTCCAGCATTTTAGCAATTCTTCACTGCGTTTTAATGGGGAGTTTAGTGACGAAGTGGTAAGTATAGGAAATTGAAGTTTTCATATTCTGATTGTTACTGAAGCTTTTAGCATGCAGTTATTTTGCATTTTATTTTGAAAGCAAGTGAACACTTGCATTTGCACAGTATGGCTGCTATACTGCTCAAATTATGTGATACCTGTTTAATTTGAAATCTTATATTTTCAGTTACTCACCAATGATTAGTTGGTATTACAAAGAATAGCATGAATCATGCGTAGTTTATGGCCCAATGGAGGCTATTTGATTTTCTATACCAGTTGACAAAATTGCCCAACCTGACTATCTTCTAGCAGCAAGTTCACGGATCCACAGATTGCAGCTCCTTAAGTAGGCATCCAAGTAATTTTTGAAATGTGATGCCTTTGTGTCTGCATTTCAGGCTCTGTCTTCCCTATCCTCAACTTCCTTTGGGTGGAAAAACTATTTTCTCATCTCCCTTCTGATCTTTTAGCCAATTACTTTAAAGTACTCTTTAGATTTTTCTTTTTACCTCACTGCCAAAGGAAATGGGTTTAATCTAAGTCCTTCATAACCTTAATGCAATTAACTGAAGTTTCTCCCATTCTACTCCATAAAGGAATCAGTCTCAGATTACCCAACTTTGAAATCAGAATCTTGAGAACTATGTTCCTCAAGATGTTATATTACAAAATTGCTGTAAAGCATCAGATACAAGCTGTTGGCGAATGAAGCCAAGTTGATTCAAACAAGTATATCAGCTCTTTTATTAGTGAGTTTTATTTTTTTTAAGGTTACTGATCCCAATTTCAAAATTGTGAATGTTCTGAAATGTAATGTGATAATTGAATACCTTGAAGTTCATTGTTCTGAGCTTGACTTGTCAAATGACAAGAAGCTGGATTTAAGTTGCCATTTCTGGAGAATGGCGGAAGGTTCAACACACTAATTTTTTTTTGAAAACTACAATCTAAAAGAATTCCCAAGCAGAATTAATTTAGCTTCCATGAGAGATGGGAGCAAATTAGGCCATTCAGCCCATCGAGTCTGCTCTGCCATTCCACAATGGCTGATCCCAGATCTCGCTCAACCCCATACACGAGCCTTTTCGCCATATCATTGGATGCCCTGACTGATCAGGAAACGATCAACTTCCACCTTTTAAAATACCCACAGACTTGGCCTCCACCACAGTCTGTGGCAGAACATTCCACAGATTCACTACTCTCTGGCTTAAAAAAAATTCCTCCTTACCTCTGTTCTAACAGGTCACCCCTCAATTTTGAGGCTTTGCCGTCTAGCTCTGGGCACCCCACCATAGGAAGCATTCTCACCACGTCCACCCTATCTAGTCCTTTCAACATTCGGTAAGTTTCAATGAGATCCCCACGCGTTCTTCTAAATTCCAGTGAGTACAAGCCCAAAGTTGCCAAACACTCCTCATATGTTAACCCCTTCATTCTTGGAATCATCCTTGTGATCCTCCTCTGGATTCTCTCCAATGATAACATATCTTTTCTGAGATGTTGTACAACCATCTTTCAGCCACAATTCAGTGATGACCACAGCTTCATACCTGACAATCTGTAAAAAGTGCAACAAGATCATCCACCTTTTTTCTTGTACTCCATGGATTGAGATATAACACTTTGAGTACTGTATTTGTTACCCTTTATGATTCTGCACTGATACTCACCCTGCTGGCTGCAATTTTGTCCTATCATTTGCCTGCCCTTCCTGACAGTCTGACTTCATGCTATTTTTTATTTTTTTAAACCATCCACCCTATCCTGAGTCCCTTCGCTCCGGTTCCCATCCCCCTGCTCCAGCTTCTCAGCCGCACATTTGTAGCAATCCAGAAATTACTACCCTGAAGTCCTGCATCTCAGCTTTCTGCCTAGCTCTCTAAATTCTCTCTTCAGGACCTCATTGCTTTTCCTTCCTAGGTCTTGGAATTAATATGTACCAAGACATCTGGCTGTTCTCCCTCCCCTCCCTCTCTCTCCCTCTCCCAAAATTCTGTGGACATGATCCAAGATGTCCCTGGCACCTGGGAGTCCCCGTACCATGCGGGAGTCCCATTCATGTCTACAGAATGTCCTGTCTGTTCATCTAACTATTGAGACCCCTATCATTACTACTCCCCTCTCCTCCCTCATTCCCTTCTGCAGCACGGACCCATGCTCAATGCCAGTAACCTGGTCTCCATGGCATTCCCCTGGGAAGTCATCCCCCACAGTAAAGTAAAGGCATCCGTTAGTCTTGCGAGACCATGGATCTGCGCCTGGAAAGTCTTCACCCTCCAGGGCGCAGGCCTGGGCAAGGTTGTATGGAAGATCAGCAGTTGCCCATGCTGCAAGTCTCCCCTCTCCACGACACCGATGTTGTTCAAGGGAAGGGCAAGAACCGATACAGCTTAGCACCAGTGTCATCGCAGAGCACTGTGTGGTTAAGTGCCTTGCTCAAGGACACAATGCTCTGCCTTGGCTGGGGCTCGAACTCGCGACCTTCGGCTCGCTAGTCCAATGCCGTAACCACTTGGCCACGTGCCACAACAGTATCAAAAGCAGTATACTCATTGAGGGGAATGGCCACAGGGCACCTTCCCATTTTGCTCCTGACAGTCACCCAGCTACCTGCCTCCTACAACTTGGCGGTGACTCCGATCAGTGATCTCACTTCTCCAGATCCCTGACACTGTCTTCAAGGAGCTGCAGCTGGGTGTACTTCATGAAGGTGTAGTTCCCTGGGTGACTCTGGGTCTTGTGGGACACCAACCTCTGGCATGAAGAACACACAGCTTCATTGGAATGTTACCATTTAAAACAGCCTGAAGTGAGTGTGTGTTCACTTGCTGTGTTTTCAGTTTTGTTAAATCAGTTGCGGTACAGTGTATCTTTTAGAATTAATTGACAATGAAAATCTGCAAAATTCCAAATTTTCAAGTATACAGTAATTCAAATATTTTTGGGACTAATGGTAATTTATGGTAGCATTTTGATTGGATGGTGCAATATGTATTATTTTGTTAATTCTGGGTAATTAACAATACTATTTCAGGTGAACGTTTTTTTAAAAAATATTGCAATGGCTGCAATCTCTAGTTATAATTTTGCATACTTTGAAACAAGCTACTGTGAACATTTTTGTGTGCAGTCATTAGAATCAAATGAGTAACTTGTCACTAATGCTAGTTTTGTACTAAATAACTTTGTCAAGCAATGACAATAAAGTTATTGTTATTGCATGACAAAGTTATATTCTACTGCAAGTTAAAATTTCAAAATAGGTAGTTATTCAATTTAGTATTTTTAGAGTCTAAGGGTTGTTGTAGGTAGCTACTGACTCTGGAACTTTAGCAGGTTTTCTCAAAATACGATGACTACCTGTGGTAAAGTGTGCCATTAATTGCACATGTTATGTAAGGAAATGTGTGTCAATATTGCAAATATATGAAGATAAAGGCTATTTCATTCCTTTGACATTCAGCTGCTGTGGTCTAAAGGCAATAAATCATGCAAATCAGTGAGTATCGTGCAGAAAGTATTACTTCATTCTGCAGGAGTCCACTGTGCCATATGCTTTGGGGTCATCGAGGCAAAACAAGTGATGATTAAATATTGAGTAATGTTGGGATTAAACATTTTTACTGAACTTCAAAAACCAAGGCTATGTCCTAATGACCTAACTGTGTAATCCACAGCTTTACTGATACAGCACATAAATGGTGCAGGAGTAGACTAGAGGAAAATGATTGTCATTGTTTGATCAGATAATCAAGTCAAGTGAAGATAAAATCTACAAATTAATAACAAACTAAAGTGCATTAACATTAAATATTGTAAGGTATGGAACAGATTAACCAGTGATATTTCAAATATGATGTGACAGGAAATTCAGAAGCCTGATGCCCTGTTTCTCATCCTGACCATTCTTGTTTGTATACATTGTAGTTTCCTGCCCGATGGTAGGAGGTAGAGTATGCTGGATGGGTGGGGGTCCTTAGTATTACTAAGGGCCCTATGTATGCAGTGCTCCTGCTAAATGACTGAGGAGCAGGAGGAAAAGCAAGGAAGTAATTTGTGAAGTCCCGTCTTGGCTAGACTTTGGCACAATTCTATAACGCCTGTAGATCTAACCTTAATTCTCCATTCACCAAAAATATCATCTCGCCACTTGTGAACATCCCTTGATGTCTGTACTGAGTGGTTGCTTTTGTTAGTGATCAGTGTTGCCATTGGAGCTGCAGTATGATGGTGGAAGATGCTGATCTGCTTGTGCTGTAATGAAAGCTCTGATAGGTAACTAAGAGCTAATGGAGAGTTGATGCTGGATGTCGTGCTGTCTGATATTGCATGTAGGCTTTCTGGTAGTCCTGCTGTACATCATTGTGCATATCAGTCAGAAATTAAAACAAGTGTTGAAATTGGAAATAAAATTCAAGAAATACTTAGCGGATGCGCAGCAGCAGTGGAAAGAGAAATGATCAACATTTGAGGTCAGTGACCTTTCATCATTTTTTTTCTTTCTTTAGCTGTTGCTTGACCTCTTTCCAGTAGTTTCATAAGCACAAGAGATGCTGAAAGTCTTGGGCAACGCCCAGTGCTGGAGGAACTCGGCAAGTCAGACAGCATCTATGGAGGGGAATAAACAGTCAACGTTTCAGGCCAAGACCTTTCATCTGGACTGGAAAGGAAGGGGGCAGAAGCCAGAATCAGGTGGTGGAAGGAGGGGAAGGCAGTACAAGTTGGTGGGGGAAGATCAGTGGGCCCGGGGGAGGTGGGATAAAGGGAAAAGCTGGGAGGGGCTAAGTGGAAGAGGAAAACTTAAGAAGGAATCTAACAGGTGAGGACTGTTAACTATGGAAGAAAGGGAAGGTGAGGAAATCCAGACAGGTGATGAGCAGGTGAGATGGGAGGGGAATAAATTGCTAGAAGTTGAAGAAATTGAAATTTGTATCATCAGGTTGAAGGCTGCCCTGTTGAAGAAGCTATTGCTCCTCCATCCTCATGGCTGTAGAGGAGGCCGAAACACAGATCAGAATGGGGATGGAATATCAAACTGAAGTGGATAGCCATTGGGAGATGCTCCCTTTTGCGGTGGACAGAATGAAAGTGCTCAGTGAAGCAGGACCTCAATCTGCATTAAGTCGTACTGATATAGAGTAGGCCACACTGAGAGCACTGGATACAATAGATGACCTCAACAGACTCACAGGTGAAGGCCAATATGGACAGTTGAGATCATGGCCAGCATGGACAAAGTGGGCCATAACATCATGTTTCTGTATGTTTCTATGATTCACTTTTGCCTCCTACTGCTCACAAATTGTACATGCATGTTCAAAAACTAAGCTCAAGCCAACAATTTGGTAACAGAAACCAAGAAGTACTAAGGTTGTCTCCTGAATTGTCCCTATTACTAGGCACCGGCTGGATAGACCCTGAAAAGTGAAAAAAGATTCTTGTATCTCACTGATACTGAAATTCACCATCAGCTATTGTACATCAGTTAAGCATTTGGTTATCTGAAGAAATGTGTTTGAAGTTTGATACTTGAAGCCTGGCACGAAAACTCATGATCTACGAGGAGCAGTGATCTTTACACTCCTATATGATTCTGAGGTGTGAACTACCTCCAGCAAGTACTTGGAGGGACTAGAAAGTTAGTACCAATGTTCCTTTTGCAAAATCATCCAAATCTATTTACATAACACATGAATCAATATTGATAACCTTTCCCAGACTATCATGTCGCTGCCATACCAACACCTGTCTCTAAAGGTGCACTGCTGCATACTCCAAGGCAAGAAAATATCAGGCAGATAAAGGAATACATCCTAGGAAGCTCTCAAAGCCTCCTTGTGGAAACCTAATGCAATATTCACACTGACATGGAAATCAGTGACCCATGACTGCTCAAGATGGAGGAAGAGCATTCAGGATGGCACCAAGAACCTTTAGTCCCTTCACTAGAAGCCCTCTGAGGTTGAGAGTAAATGGTGGAACAACTACACAGCCTTTGAAACCACCCTTCAAGCACTTGGCCTCATCTGTGAGAGAGTGGACAACAGCTTAGCTTTATTACTTCAACTTAACTGCAAAACACTGAAGAATGAGGAGAACTTATGGATCTGCTTTTGCACAAACTTTACTTTAGTGACTTGAGTATGTTGCCCTGTCATTTCATTCAAACATTGTCCCATTAGCATGATTAGATCAAGCTGGGAAAGTGAGTTCTGGACAAGTTGATGGGATTTCTGAAAAGATGAACAGAGAAATAAGAAATTTGTTTTTCGTTGTAGGATGACCTTTGAAATAAAATACCTCATCATAACTTGTACTTTATTGTCGCCAAACAGTTGATACTAGAACGTACAATCATCACAGTGATATTTGATTCTGCGCTTCCTGGATTTCAAATCGATAGTAAATATTAAAATTTTATATTATAAATCATAAATAGAAAATAGAATATAATTTGAAGTTACTATTACAAATGTTTATTCTACACTTCATTTTTTGTAATCAGTCTCATCTACATAGACTGGAAAAAAATCATACAAAGTATCTGAACAGCTATCGTAGATTATAGCAATCTATCAGAATCCAAGAGGGATGCAATTATTTTTCAACAGAAAAGTTGAAATGTTGGCCAACTATTATCAAAACTTTGTAACAAAGCAAATTGTATTCCAGCAAACTTCTAACAACTTTCCAGAAAAGACTCGAGACTTGTTTATTAACTAACAAAATGTGTGATTTCATGCAGAAAGAACTGAACAGGCGCCAAAACGTCTGCTTCTGAACATTCTTTGAATCTCCAAATTTGTGCCACACCCAGAACATTACCTAATTTATTTTTATGCACATTTCACAAGCACATAGGAATAAAATTGTTCACTGAATATGTTCATGATAATACAATGCACTGGGTATGTATTTATGATTTTGAAATAGTTTGTTATATCTTTTTTATAATTAGACCTCTATCCCAGACTCGGAGAGCAATGTGGATCATAATTGTTTATCTCGCTGTAGCACGGAAATATTCTCTGAAACTAGTTGGGAACAAGTGGATAAACAGGACGCAGAGGTGAGAAATACAGCTTCAACAAAAGCTAGGAATAGTGCAGAAATTAAAAAGTGAATTCATGTCAAAACGTACTGTTTTAAATGTCACTTGAGGGGGGAAAAATACGAACACCATGTCTTTTCATGTGATGCAGAGAAAATCCAAATCGTGGCCATGTTGGTCATTAGATATGGGTGGTGGCCAGTGTAAAAATCAAGGAAAATTTTGAATATGAACTTTTCAAGATTGAGGAACTGTGGGTAGTATTAGTAATCTAGTCTATTAAATATTAAGAGTTTGAGAACTATTACAGAAGTTAAAGAAGAAAGAATAGTCTACAAAAGAATGAGTGGTCAAGAAATCGATGAAAAGAGTGAATTAAGGAAAAGGTGACAAAGGCCAGGGAAGGCTATTTGCAGCAGAAGAATACGATCTGCCAGCTTAAGAAATTGTGCAAAGAAGACAACAGAAGTCAATTTTAGGACGATTGTGAAGTTAATTTGATTTCAAAGTTTACTCACATCAGCTGTACCAAATTATTTAATTGACTGGTTTGAGACGTTGACAGTGAAGTCACAATATAACGATGGGTGAGAGCTTGGATACTTTCCTGAGATAAGGCTATTAGCCCCACACTCTCACTGGATGAATTTTAAAAGGGGTAATATTCACATTCAGACTGATGGGCGTTCCTGGAAAGAAAGATGATCTCATTGCATTTAAGCTTCAACTAATGAATTATACTGTGAACAACATTATGGTAGGTCTTTAATTTGGATGTTACTGTCAATGTATGATTGGTTTATTGTTATCTTGATCAAATGCACTTTCTCATAATGCCTATTAGAACACACAATTTCTCATCTAAGCCAGATAGTTGGATGACAGTGTTTTGCCATTACGGTCATTTCTAAGTATATTCAGTTTGCATTTGAATCTTGTAATGCAATATTTAGTATAGTGTTCACATTAATGCAATTTGATAAATATAGTGGGTTTCAGTTAATTGGGACATATTGGGAAGTACATTTTGGCCCAATTAAGCAGCTGCCTCAGCCAAAGTTTCATGAATCTTTAAGAAGATTTATTTTTCTAAAAAATGCAAACTACCATTTAAATGAACAAAATCAGCACAGACATCTAGTTTAGATAATGAACTGCCTTCATACAATGTTCTCGATAACTGACTGTATTCTCCATCTTCTTTTTCATTATAACATTCAGGATGATTGTCAATACCTTCAAATTCTTTGTAGTTCCTAACTTGTTGAAGTAGTGAAGTTTTCATTTTCACTCCTGGCCATTTCTGGCATCTCCATGCCCAAATGCTTGAAACTGCAGTGAACAAAACGGTTCTGAATTGTCTTGCTGCTTATTTCTCACCACTATTGCTGACAAAAATAAGTTTTTTTTAAACACAAGCACATGCAATTGACACTATTTAATACTGTTTACACAAAGCGCTGTGAAGTGTAATGGCCACAGAAGTGCATGTGTCTGACTCTAGTTAGAAACTGTTCAGCAACACAGTCTCCTGTCCTAATTAAGCGGCATTGTGTTCCAAATAAAGGGAATCACAGCTATTTTCTCAATTAGTTTTTGTTCTTTGAGTTATCCCAAATAAGCGATGCCCCAATTAACTAGAATCTACTATACTGGCTCTCTATGGACAGGTTTAGAATGAAAGTTGTGTGCCAAATGTGACAGTGTTATGTTTAACTTAGTGGCATAAATAACAGTTCAGACTAATGATTAGTTATAACCAAGCATGACCTGTCATTGCTTTATGTTGCCTGAAATTTTCTATCATTATCAGTTTATTTTTTTGATTTCTGCTTTTCCTTTATAACTCGTGTTCTTTCCTCACTTTTACTTCTGTGTAACTTTTTTTAAAATCTTTGTTTCTTAATTATCTGTCTTTTAAGTTAACATTATAATGAAAGATATTCTTGGTTGATGTTCACTTTTTCTGTTTGGAAATTTGAATGCCAATACCATTGAATATCCATTGCATGTTCATAGATTTTTAATTGTATTTGATGGGCAATATTCAGTTTTTTCACAATACAGATTGTACAATAATTTATGATGCAAAGAAAGTGAGAAACTAAAACTTCAAAAAAGCATTTAAAACTTGAAAATTTGAATGCAATTGTTATGTTGGATTGTGCTTTCTTCGATTCACAATGTCTCTTTCTAGGTAACTCGATGGTATCCTGATCATTTGGCTTCTCAGTGCTATGGATGTGAAAGTAGATTCTGGCTAGCTAGCAGGAGACACCATTGCAGGTACTATGCTGCAAAAAAATGAGTAACTAAATGTTTTCTTTTGCTTGGTCTTTTTTACAAAACCTGTTTGTTCTGTGTGAGCATGTATGTAACTAATACTGAACAAATTTCAAGAAATTCTTTAACTTCTGCATGTTCATAGAAGTCCACTAAAAATTGGCACCAATTGAAAATATTAGTTTCCAAAGATTTTGTAATTGTACTATTTACAACCAGCAGACACTTTTTTTTGATAAATTTCACGCTCTTATTTTTTGTAATTGGCTATTATTTCCTTCGTTTAACAAAGATTAGGACTTTTCCAACTGGCATAATTTTTCTTATTCAGGTGAAATTAAAGTTTGGGAGTAATATTATTGATCCTTTATACATTTCGTTTTCATCATTACAGATTTCCACATTGTTTTAATAGCATAGTTACCACATTTTCCCCAAAATAATAATTGTCTTTACTAGGCATAATGTGATTGGAGGGCACCTGTTCAAAATATTATCATCATGAAGTTACAAAACTGCCTACTTCAAAGTTCAAACATCCCACACTACTGTAAAGTTGTGAACTGAATCAATGACTGAGTTCTGACTTTCTCCTGAAACTTGCCCTTGATAGATTTTCATACCCTATCTGCATGCCTGCATGTACACTTACACACATACCATGCTGTGTTTGAAAGCAAAACAAACTGTAAAAGGAACTGCATGAATGGGGAGTGGGGTGGTGGTGGAAGAAATTGCCATGTTTTGGATCAAGACCTTTCATCAGGGTTGAGAGTGGAGAGCAAAGATAGCTGGTATAGAGGGGGAGGAGTGAGACAGGAGCCCTTCATCCCTCAGCCCTCCTCATTCTACCTATCGTCTATAGACCAATCTCTCATCCCTACCCTCTCTATACCAGTTGCCTTCCCTCTCCACTCCCAAACCTGGTGCAGAATCTTAACTCAAAGATCAACAATTATCTTGCTTTCACAGATGCTGCTTAACCTACTGAATTGCTCCAGCAGTATTTTTTTATTATTATTGCTCCAGATACCAGCATCTGCAGTCTCTTGTGTCTACTGCAGGAGTTCCCAATCTTTTTTATGCCATGGACCAATGCCATTAAACAAAGGGCCTGTGGACCCCTGGTTGGGAACCCCTGGCACCAGCTTGACAGGACGCAATTGCATTTGTCCCCCTCTGCTTGAACTGTAACATTTTATTCTGATCGAATAGTTCAGTGCTGCTTAGAAAGATTGGTTATTAAATATTGTAGAGTTGCAAGATCTATGGTCATTGCAGATTGATTGTACTTCTGCATCTTGATGCATTGTGGTTAGTATAATTTTACATTTGCTTTGAGTTGAGACATTAGTATAGTGAGTGATACTAAAGTCTGTGAGCTAGTCTGCTGAAGTATTAAGAATAGGTTTGAAGTGAGTGATAACTGTAAATCAGTTCTCTTCTATCACTGAACTGAGGGACAGTGAGAAACAATGGTGTGTACCAGCAGTAAGTTGTAATGCCGATGGCACACGCTGGGGAAAGATGCTTGTTCTTGTAATACATTGAATGAGATGATACTTCAATCTAGTTCTTGCTATCTGTTATGTTCATATTTCTGTTACTCATCGAGTGGCTGACAGTCTGACAGGAAATCATGTGAATGCCCCTTCTGATGTCCATGTTTTGCCAACAAAATGAATGGCCAGTCCTTTCCACCAGGGGGTGGGGGTTGGGTTTGCACAGTATAATGATGAGAGTCAAGGTACCACTTGCATAGTAATAGTCTTTAGTTTGGTAAAGTGTCATCATTTTACATGCTACAGAAGAATGTTGTTACTCATTTTGATGCTTAGAGAATATCCAAAAATGCTTCAAGCCTTTTAAGTACTTGCACAGTATAGTCAAAATGATAAAATGGGAAATGCAGACAGAATTTCCATTTTCTACTTTAATCAAGAACTTGATTACTTGTGCCATCAAAGAAATGGTTTTAAAGGATGGGAGAGATTTGGGAAGTTTTAAAATTTGATTACTTCTGTGTTCTCTAGGGTCTCTAAAGAATAGGTTTTTTTGCTTAAGGAAAGATGTAAATGTATGAAAGTTTATTGCACGGATAGTTGGAGTGGACATGCTGTCTTCTGAAGACAGGTTGGATGGACTAGAAATGTATCAGTTGGTGCTTAGAGGATGCAGAGAGAATATTTCCTCTCGTGAGAACATCTAAAACAGGGTCACTGTTCAAAAATGGCAGTGAGGCTGTATTTGGAACTCTTTTTCGAATGGTAGGGGAAGCAAAACCTTTCAATGCTTGAGGTACAGGGAGATAGATTCTTAAAAAGCAGGGAGGTGGAACATTACTGGGGTAAGTGGCAATAATTCAAGATTGTTTAATGTCATTTCTGTACAAAAGTGCAAGGAGAACGGTAATTGTTCTGGATCCAGTGAAGCACAAAAAACCCCACAAAAGATAAAGAACTCAATAATAAAACAACACATGTACAGGTAAATATCTTCTTACATTGATTGTATGTTCATAAAGTGACATTAGGCTGTACATAAGGTGACTGACAGTGAAATAGTGGTGCTGGAGTTAATGGAGGTGGAGATGCTAAAGATTCCAGTCAGATCAGTATGATCTCATTGAATTACTGAGCAGGTTCATGGGACTGTGTTATAGTACTACACAATTTCTGTGCAAGTTTCAAAACTCATTTTGGCACCTTCCATTTTTTTTGCATCTTTACTATTTCCCTCCAATGCCGCTTCAACTAATCCCCCATTTTTCTGTCAGTAAGACGTGCTTTCTGTGATATCATAAGATATAGGAGCAGAATTATTTGATCTGTTGAGTATTTCCACCAATCGTGGATGATTTCCTTCAACCCCATTTTCTAGCCTTCTCAGAACCTTTAACCCCCTTGCCAGTCAAGAACCTATCGATCCCTGTCTTCTATAACACTCATTGTCTTGGCCTCAATAGCTCTGCATTTTCACAAGATTCACTACCTTCTGCCTAAAGAAATTCCACCTCACCTCAGTTCTATAGGATTATCCTTTTTATTCTGAGGCTGTGCTCTTGATTCCTTGCTATTCCTCCTATTGGAAACATCCTTATCACGTCCATTCTGTACAGGTCTTTCATTGTCCAGTACTTTTCCTTCCATAACAATCAACCATAATACTGCTGCGGCAACCTGCTCAATTTTGAAATCTCAGGCATTCTGATCATTGCCAACTTGTGTAAGACTTATCTTAATTTACCTTCTAAATCTTTTCCATCACGAAGACTTGCACTAATCCTTTCATATCTCCACCAACTTATGATATTCTCCATCATTCTTGTCTGCTCCACTAACGTTGATATTTTACAGCTGCTCAACACCTCAAACCCTTTTCACTTTTCTGATTCCTGCCTTTAAACCCTTTTCGATGTCTAAGTTTCAAACATGATTCCCCACCCATGGTGAATGAACTTGCAGTTATGCTTTATACAGCACATTGTAATGCTTTCTTCATTTAAAAAGATCGCAAGAATGTTGCTTAATAGAATTAATTTCATCTCTAAGATTGACATTGTTGTTAACATATGGAATTATTTCAAGTATACATCTCTCATTGTAAGGTTGCTGCATGTGTTTTTCATTTGTTTGTATCCCCTGCTGTTGCCCTGCTGATTTACACTTTTCCTTAGCTAGTTTCCCTCTGAGCTCTTTTTTCCGTCTTGCAGGGACAGGGAGCCTGTTGATGACAAATGGTGAGCATTTTCAACAGTCTTCTCTGTCTCTTGTTTGTCTTCATTCCTGATGATATTTATTTTAAAACATTTATTTGTGCCTTATTAACTGAACATCTCAAACAATTGGTTCTTGTTGATTGTACATTGATTAAATTCAAATTAGATTTTCCAAAAGAAATGTACAGTCTGTTTTATAGGCCATCTAGCCACACCACAGCTGAAAAAATTTTTAATTTGCTGCCCAGTAACACCTATGTTTATTACTTCTCCTGTTTGCACATATTTAATTGCATTGATAGAAACCTTGTCAATAGTTTTCAGTTTTTAAGTTTTGGATATGTATAAGATTTTGCCATTTCATCACATTGTGCTTTTAATCAGCCTGACAACCAAGTTTATGTGACGTAAAGACTTCTGCCACTAATTAAAACTTAGTTTATCTATACACAATCTGAATATGATCTTTTTTAAACTATTTTTGCACTTTTCCCAAGAATTGAGATGTAATTAAAAAGCTACAGTAACCTGTTCACTGGCAAAATATCGTTTAATCTCACTCTTTTGACTGTCTTTAAAATATTAATTTTCTGCTGTGTATTTTTAAGAAAGCTGCTGAATATTGGTGGACTGCATGTTAGTCTTGTAAATCTTTTATTTGCTGGTTGTGTTTATTGTAGAGAAACCATAATTGCCGTAAAATTGGTATTGTAAGCCAGATGCACTGTGAGCTTCATTTGTCAACTGACCTAATAATCATGTTTATGCTCACCCCCTGATACCTTTAGTAGTGAAAACTTGAGACTCGTTTTCTTAAATTGTTTCAAATATTAAAATGCTGTAGGTTAATCATCCAATGTAAATTATGTGCAAGATTTATACTGAAAACATCATTAAACATGAATTAGTTAAACACAACTGTTTCGTGAGTTTCCATGGAACATTTGGGAAACTTTGGATTCCAATTAAAACAAATTAAGCTTTTTTTAAATGCAGTATTATTTCAGTAGTTACAAGACTATGAAGTATACAGCACAAAATAGATCAGACTTTTTGAGAAGTAAGCTCATCAGATAAATTAATGAAAATAGATTCTAGAACATTACTCAAGCTTTTGATCCGAACTGTTAATTCAATTGTATTATGGACATCTGATTTGGGATTTATAAATTGAAAATTACATTATTTGGCCATTTTTTCTCAATTTAAAGCAAAATCAAAAACCTACAGGGAAATTTTACATCTTTATAACAATAGGTTCCCTCAATAGATTCCTGTGATTTCTTCAGACTAGGTTTGCAGGTGTGTAAATAGGAGAGTATATAATCCTGTGACGTTTGAACTATTCATTAGAATGGAAAAGGTGAGAGTTCTCAGTAGAATTTTTTTTCTGGATTGGATTCATTCAGTTTCTAATTATTAAAAACATGTTTTCATCTTGAGCTAACAGCTATGCAAGGGTTTCAACTTTCATAGGTGAAAACAAGTATTTTTTCATTGAAATAACTTTGAATTTTTAAAGAATATAATTTCACTTGAGAGTTTGTCCTTCAGTTTTTTAAAATTTTGCATAAATATTACTAATTGTTGAAAATTTAAATACTTGTTTGGCAGAAATTCAACATTGATGTTTTCATTGTAATATAGTGGTTGGGTATATGTTGATTGCAAATTTATTATTGAAAATAGAATTCAGTGTGCAGCCACTACTTCATGTACATAGAGCAAGTAACCAAAGGGAAATGTTTTCCTTTTTTTAAGAAGCTGAATTTATCAGTATTTGGTGATTATAGATTGATGAAACAAGATTTTAATTATCAATCTGCCCATTTGTTTTTTTTCCCCAAAAGGAATTGTGGGAATGTATTTTGCTCAAGTTGTTGCAATCAGAAGATCCCAGTGCCGAGTCAACAACTTTTTGAGCCTAGCCGTGTCTGTAAATCCTGCTACAGCAGTCTACAGCCCAGTGGGTCTACCCTGGAGATAGAACTGGACAAACCCATTGCAGCTTCTTCAAACTAAAGGCAATGCCTTTCTTCCCGGAAACACGCACATTATGGGATGGTGTACAAGAAGCCAAGCTCTTGGTATAATTGTGCACTTAAGATGGAACTGAATGCACATTATAGCTTGGAAGTTCGAACAGGATGTGGTGGATGCAGACATATTTAGATAGAGTAACTTAAAGCTGTTTGAAAGTTTATTTACAGTGACTTGTGACTGGAATAGAATGGGCAGTGCAGTATATTACTGTATTAACCAAAGGCCTTAGACCTGCAGAAGTGATAAACAAATTTTGATGGAAGATTGCATTGTCGCACTACTCCTCCTACATAAGTAATTGAATATGTAAAATCTTAATATGGATCAGTGTTAATTATGTTCCTTTTTATTTACTAAATTGATTTTTGGCATGTACAGAAAGTATTATAAATGCCCTCGAGTTGCAGCAAAATGACTTTACAGTGAACTGATGGGCACTGAAGGAATGAAATATTTTAAGCTTTGTTTACACAATGTTTTGTAAGCTCAAATGTTTTTGTCTTCTATTTGGAACAGGATTTCTTTTGAGCTTGGTGAATTGACCTCTTTCTGCTGTGATTCTGAAATGCAAATGAAGGTTAGAGGAAGTCAAGAAATGAGAAGTTCTGGATAGGTGCCATTGTTTATGATACGGGTTTCTGGGATTGTGTTTTAAAAGCATATTTGACATTCACTTTCATTTCATTTTCTTCATGTAAGCACTTTTTTAAAATTTCACTCTTTGTAAATAAAGAGGACAAAATGCTGTTGCTAGCTACATAAGCACTCTTTCCTGAAAGATTTAAGTGCTCCTTGCCCCACCATGAAGAAATGTTTTTTCCCAGTTTTGTTTTAGAAGTGCATCAAGTGCTGTTAGCGTTTTAGAGAGGATGTAAAGAAAATTTAAAGTTTGGCATTTGTATGAAGCTTATGCTAACTCTCAACAATTTTATTACTTTATTATTAATAGATGAGCAGTGTTTAATATAAAATAAAATTGGGCCAGTGGATATACAGGTAAAAACACCAAGTGCTTTTCCCCACTTGACATTGAAGTTTAACTTCATTGTTTATTAATAATGTGCTGTAAGGTATCAATTAATCCAACACTTTCCCCTCCTTTTTGCTCTTAAGTTGTAAACAGCCAATCATTGCAGCACAATTAGGATTTGCAAAATGTATTTGTATCAGGCATTGTTTCCCTAATAAGAGGTATGGGTGATAAGTCCATTGTAGGGACGTCGTTGAAACTGCTGTTTGTAACAAACAGGAAAGAACTGTTCCAACTCTCTAAATTTAAATTGCATCTAAGTAATTTACTGGTGCTGTTTTTGATTTATTCTGGAATTACTTTGTTTATTTTTTTAAAGTGACTAAAAAGATTCCATAAACCAGATTAGAAATTTCCTGGTAACAAAACTAACCACAGTTCACATTACCAACTGGTTCAATAAAAAGCTGATGTAAGAAACTGCACTTTATCAGTACATTAGTTGCTTAGTATAATTCCATTTTACAGTCTGTAAATTTTTTTTATTGAACTTGAAATTCAGAATCCACCTCATCCTGGTGCTTGATTTCACAGAAGTTGAAGTGTGTCGAGTACACACAGTAACATCGTTTTGGGGTTTGGAACTAAAGTTAAAATGCTGCTAAACATATTTTGAACAGTCTGGTCATTTCTCCTCCCCACCCCCCCAATCTTCTTTGTTTAAGTGACTGTTATCCTTTTGTGGTAATGGTAGACACTTCTGATTGTACACTCAAGTGGAATTTGTAAAGTAGCACTTAAAGCCAGACTTTAATTGCTTTAAGAATTGATGCCACAAAGCTGAGTGTGGAAACTGTAGTGCTTACCTGTTTGTAAGCTTTCATGGCATATACTCTTCTGTAGCCTCAGAATGATTTATTTAAATCTAAATAAATTTGTCATTTTCATATATTGTGTTTTATCTTAAATTTGAATGACCGATTTTATTGCATATTCATTACAAGTTGACTAAAGAGGGGGTCACTTTGATTTTCATATCAACACAATGGTTCAGTGATGTACTGTCTACTAAATGAATGATGTATTTGGATATAAATAGAGATCTTCAGTAGTTTGAAATCTGTCATGCATTTAGAAGGGTGAACTTTTTAAATTTTGTGCATTAGTTGGTCTCCTTAAGCAATTTAACTAGACAATCTGTAGTCACATATTTCTCTCTTACATTTTTGTTGGGAAAGGAGAAGTGTAGAAATAATTTTTAAATATTAGAAATCCCCATTTGCTACCTTTCCCGTTGAAGTGCCTGGTTCACTGTGTAACAACATTTCAGATTACAATCATTCCAAGAAGATACTGAGATCCCAGGTAATATTGAGACTGTCTTTATAACATCGGTTAAAATCAACGCCGTACCCTGCTGGAAGTTTATTTGTCATGTATGCCAGGAAAGCACTTTATCCTTTTTCACTATTTTTATTCCTGTACAGAATTTTGCTCCTTCCAGTATTTATCCAGTTTTATTTTCACTATTCCCAGCCATATATAATGTATATTTGGGTGAATAAACATTTTATTGCCTTTCCACCTTCCATCAGAGACTGTTCAGATTAAGATTTTGTCTCGGCAAATTCCTGGCTGCAATGATTAAGGTATTCGGTGCATTGTTCAGTCTTGCAACTGTTCGAAGATGTTTTCACTTGACTGTTGGAATGAAATAATAAGGACTTGCCAACAATTAGAATATCTGATCACTTGACATTACTGTGACAAGATAAATTTTACATAAATATTACATTCTGGACAATGGAAATAAAACCAGAAATTTTGGAAAGGAAGTTTACTTGTCAGGAAAATTATCTTCCATCAAAATGGGCATAAATAAAAATATTGAAGTTGTGTTACTGAGAAAGAAAGGGACAATGGAGGTCTGTGGAAGTATAAGAGATAATTTGCCAGAAAGGATGACAAGTACATCTTGAGGGGGTGGGGGGAGGGGTGCAAATATACAGTGAAGGGTTAAAAATAAGAAAAGTCAGTCTAATGCATCTTTTAATGCAGAATAATCATCTGAAATCATGAATGGATGGTGATTATCTGAAATTGGATCGAACATCGAAAGGGCTTTACTTTTTGGAGAGAAGGAGGATGAGAGGAGACATGATAGAGGTACACAAGATATTAAGAGGAATAAATAGAATGGACATTCAGCACCTGTTCCCCAGGGCACCACTGCTCAATACAAGAGGACATGGCTTTAAGGTAAGGGGTGGGAAGTTCAAGGGGGATATTAGAGGAAGGTTTTTTACTCAGTGACTGGTGTGTGGAATGCACTGCCTGAATCAGTGGTGGATGCAGATACACTAGTGAAATTTAAGAGACTACTAGACAGGTATATGGAGGAATTTAAAGTGGGGGGGGTTATATGGGAGGCAGGGTTTAAGAGTCGGCACAACCTTGTGGGCCGAAGGGCCTGTGCTATGCTGTACTGTTCTATGTTCTATCAAGTTCAATGTAAAGCTATTGGAAAATGAACTAGTTTGACCTGCTGCAATGAAACTTGATGCCTGTGCTGGAGGTTAGTGTGATGTGGATAATTGAGGCAGAGTCAATAATTCAACAATAATTAACCAACTGCATTTACTAAAATATTAGATTTTTGAATTTCAATAATTTACAAGCATTAAATAAAATTTGAAGGTAGCATTATTTATTGAGCTATTTTAATGAAGTATGATCTATTATTGTCAAAGTGGAGCCATTTTTCAAAGGAAGCCTGATTTTGGAAATGGGCAGATGTTAAAAATCGTGCATCGGCACAGGCGGTGGGAAAGGGAAAAGTATTCGTTAAGTTCAGAAGCATCTTTGGGGGGGGGCGGGGAGGGAGAACAGCATTTCAGCTCAATTTCCCTCTTCTGCTGCATTTTTTCCAGCATTTCATTTGAAATTTGCAACATTGTTACAAAAAAGTAATGCATGATTAGGTTAAGTGCTTGGTCTGTTAAGATTTTGTTTAATTGCAAATGCATCTTGAAGTTTATTTTGTAAACAGAAAGTAGAATGTTGGACAACCTGCCGCTGACGTTTCCAATTACTTCCCATGCAACCATTTCTATTCAATCATTTATAGCTGGCATTTCTATATAATCCTTCCAAGTGCTGACGGGTGAGGGAGATTTAAATAGTGTTCGCCCCTTAGAACTTTGTTATTAGTAAATATTAGTTGTTCTAATATACTGCGTGGAGTCTCAATTACCACCTTGTACTCAACATCATTAAGATGGAGGAATTGATTGTAAACTCCAGGAAGGAGAAGTTAAGGAACACACACCGAGGGATCCGAAGAGTAAAGGTTGAGCGGTTTCAAGTTGCTGGGTGCCAACACCTCTACTGAAGATTTATATTGAAGCAATTACCAAGAAGGCACAATAGCGGCTATGTTTCAGTAGCAGGTTGAGGAGCGTTGGTATGCCAACGACGCCCGCACATTTCTACGTGTACAACGTGTACAATTGTAACTGGTTGCATCACCGTCTTTCACGACATTTGCCAGTGCTATTAAACCCGATTAATTCCTGATGAAGGGTCTCTTTTCTATAGAGGCTGCCTGACCCGCTAAGTTCTTCCAGCGATTTGTGTGTGTTGCTGTCATATCTACAGTATCCTGCTTTCACATGCGGGGAGCCGCAATGCTCATGCGTATTAAGCAGCAAAACGTTGCGCATTGGCGAGTGGCCGAGCGTTAAGTACGTATTAGTTTGTTATTGGCTAGAACTGTGCTTGCAGGACACTGACCAATCGGTGGTAAACGAAGGGCTCCTCGGCGGAGGACAACCAATCAAGGTTCTGGTGCTGCGACGATGAATCTTGGCTGCTGGAGCCTCGGCCGCGCGATGGATGCGATGGGTCTGGGGAAGCGGGGCGTCTCAGTAGCGGTGATGCTGTTCCTCGGCTCTTTCAGCGCCTTGCTGGTGATGCATCTCAGGGGTGCCTTGTGGCTGCTGCGATGCCGCCTTTTAGACTCGGGCTTGGGCGGCGACTCCAGCACCGAGCTCAGCCTCACCTACAGCGCGGTTGAACTGAGCCAAATCGGCGAGCCCTGGGCCTTCAGGCAGAGAGTGGGGCCAGGTAAGAGCTCAGCGGTGGCGGAGAGGGAGGCTGACCCGCAGCATAGGGGAGTTGGTGAGCTGGCGTCTCTCGACCGGCGGTAGAAACGTAGGTTCCAGAATTGTTTACAGCTGTCCGCCCTGCCCATTTTGGGGAAACTCCGACTAACGGAGCCCACTTCCTATCCTCGGGCGGCTGGCTGTTGGTTTTCGCCCTCTACCTCGCTCTCTTGGCGCTCAGTAATGAACTTCCAGCAGTTTTGTGTTTTTTTTAAAAAAGACCTGTAGCTTTCGCCATGTCACGGCAAGTGTACATTTACGCAGACCTTTTTTTTACAGCAGTGAAATGTTCCTAGGCACTCCACAGCAACAAATACTGACACCAAGCCAAGGATAGGTGATCGGAAACTTGTCTGAAGAGATGGTTCAATTTTTTTTCTTTCTCTTTTCCTCATTTTTTTTTCCAGTTGTACAGTCATGAGGGGGTTCAGGGTGCAACTCTCAAACATAAATAACTGAGACAGCCGAAAATGGGTCTTTCAAGTTTGGAATTCCACCTCCTAAACTCGTGATCTCTGTAATGAACGTATCATTTAGATACAGATCAGATCTTTTAAGTGTTTTATTTGCCACATGTACATGAACACAATGAGATTGCGTCAGCGACCAACCAATTCGGGGATGTGCTGGGGGGCAGCCGCAAGTGTCACTCTGCTTGCTGCGCCAATTTAACATCACCACAGCTTACTAACCTTTCAACGATGGCAGGAAACCCCCAGAATTGAACCCAAATCTTCCCGCTGGCGCTGGGTAGTTTTACGCTAACCACTACGTTACCGTACCGCTCTTACTGAGAAGTTCAAAGTAAATTTATTATCAGACTACGTATGTACGTACATACATAGTAAACCTACAGCACAATACTGTGCTGTGCCGAACATGTTCCTACTTAGAGATTGCCTAACGTTATCCAAGCTCCATGCACCCATCCAGGAGTCTCTCAAAAGACCCCATCGTATCCGCCTCCACTACCGTCGCGGTAGCCCATTCCACGCACTCTCTGCTTAAGAATCTTACCCCTGACATGTCCTCCGTACCGACTTCCAAGCACCTTAAAACTGTGCCCTCTCGTGTTGGCCATTTCAGCCCTGGGAAAAGCCTCTGACTATCCTCTCGTCATCTTATACACCTCTATCAGGTCACCTCTCATCCCCTGCCGCTCCAAGGAGAAAAGGCCAAGTTCACTCAACCTATTCTCATAAGGGGTGCTCCCCAACCTAGGCAACATCCTTGTAAATCTCCTCTGCACCCTTTCTGTAGTTTCCACACCCTTCCTGTAGTGAGGTGACCAGAAGTGAGCACAAGTGATGCCTGACCAGGGTCCTATAAGCTATAACATTACCTTTCAGCTCTTAAACTCAATCCTACGGTTGATGAAGGCCAATGCACCGTATGCTGCCTTAACCACAGAGCCAACCTATGCTGTAGCTTATGTGTCCTTTGGACTTGGACTCGGACCAGAAGTTCCCTCTAATCCTCCACGCTGCAAGAGGCTTACCATTAATACTATATTCTGCATTTGCCCTACCAAAATGAACCAGCTCACACTCCATCTGGTTTGAACTCCATCTGCCACTTCTCAGCCCAGTTTTACATTCTATTAATGTCCTGCTGTAACCTCTGACAGCCCTCCACGCTATCCAGAACACCCCCCAACCTTTGTGTCATTAGCGAATTTACAAACCCATCCTTCCACTTCATCATCCAGGTCCTTTATAAAAATCACGAAGTGTAAGGGTCCCAGAACAGATCCCTGAGGCACACTACTGGTGACCAAACTCCTTGCAGAATATGACCTGTCTACAACCATTTTTTTATATTCTGTTGACAAGCCAGTTCTGGATCCACAAAGCAATGTCCCCTTGGATTCCATGCCTCATTACTTTCTCAATAAGCCTTGCATGGGGTACCTTATCAAATGCCTTGCTGAAATCTATATACACTACATCTACTGCTCCACCTTCATCAATATGTTTAGTCACATCCTCATATTCTGTTGACAAGCCAGTTCTGGATCCACAAAGCAATGTCCCCTTGGATTCCATGCCTCATTACTTTCTCAATAAGCCTTGCATGGGGTACCTTATCAAATGCCTTGCTGAAATCTATATACACTACATCTACTGCTCCACCTTCATCAATATGTTTAGTCACATCCTCAAAAAATTCAATCAGGCTGTTAAGGTATGACTTGCCTTTGACAAAGCCATGCTGACTATTCCTAATCATATTATGCCTCCTTTAAATGTTCATAAATCCTGCCTCTCAAGATCTTCTCCATCAACTTACTGACCAATGAAGTAAGACTCACTGGTCTATAATTTCCTGGGCTATCTCTACTCCCTTTCTTGAATAAGGGAACAACATCTGCGACCCTCCAATCCTCCGGAACCCCTCCTGTCCCCATTGCTATTGCAAAGATCATCGCCAGAGGCTCAGCAATCCCCTCCTTCACCTCCCAGAGTAGCCTGGGGTACATCTCATCTGGTCCCAGAGACTTATACAACTTGAAGCTTTCCAAAAGCTCCAGCACATCCTCTTAATGTCTATATGCTCAAGCTTCTCAATCCACTGTAAATCATCCCTACAATCATCACAATCCTTTTCTGTAGTGAATACTAAAGCAAAGTATTCATTAAGTATCTCTGCTATTTCCTCCGGTTCCGTACACACTTCTCCACTATCACACTTGATTGGTCCTATTCTCTCACATCTTATCCTTTTGCTCTTCACATACTTGTAGAATGCCTTGGGGTTTTCCTTAATCCTGCTCGCCAAGGCCTTTTCATAGCCCCTTCTGGCTCTCCTAATTTCATTCTTAAACTCCTTCCTGCTAGCCTTATAATCTTCTAGATCTCTATTATTACCTAGTTTTTTGAACCTTTTATGAGCTTTTCTTGACTAGATTCTCAAAAGCCTTTGTACACCACGGTTCCTGTACCCTACCATCCTTTTCCTGTCTCATTGGAACGTACATATGCAGAACTCTACGCAAATATCCCCTGAACATTTGCCACATTTCTACCGTACATTTCCCTGAGAACATCTGTTTCCAACTTACGCTTCCAAGTTCCTGCCTGATAGCTTCATATTTCCCCTTACTCCAATTAAACACTTTCCTAACTTGTCTGTTCCTATCCCTCTCCAATGCTATGTTAAAGGAGATAGAATTGTGATCACTATCTCCAAAATGTTCTCCCAGTGAGAGACCTGACACCTGACCAGATTTAGTTCCCAATACCAGATCAAGTACAGCCTTTCCTCTTGTAGACTTATCTGCATATTGTTTAAGGTAACCTTCCTGAACACACCTAACAAACTCCACCCCATCTAAACCCCTTGCTGTAAGGAGATGCCGATCAATATTTGGGAGAACAACCCTGTTATTATTACACCTTTCCAGAATCTGTCGCCTTATCTGCTCCTCAATGTCCCTGTTACTATTGGGTGGTCTATATATTTGAAAAAAACACCCAGTAGAGTTATTGACCCCTTCCTAATTCTAACTTCCACCAGCAGAGACTCAGTAGATAATCCCTCTGTGACTTCCTCCTTTTCTGCAGCCATGACACTCTCTGATCAGCAATGCCACGCCCCCACCTCTTTAGCCTCCCTCCCTGTCCTTTCTGAAACATCTAATGCCTGGCAGTCGAAGTAACCATTCCTGCCCCAGAGCCATCCAAATCTCTGTAATGGCCACAACATCATAGCTCCAAGTACTGATCTACACTCTAAGCTTGTCTGCTTTGTTCATGATGCTTCTTGGCTGCCAGAGGAACAGGACTGGCAGCTCAGTCTTCTGGGGTTCTGTTGTTTTAGACCAGATAGAGCAGGAGGGATTAAAGGGGAAGGGGCGGTGGTGTTAGGAAAGCTGCCACGGTGCTGCTCAATCAGGGCAGACTAGAGAATTCTTCTAGTGAGGCTTTATGGGTGGAACTGAGGAATAAGGAAGGTATGACCACGTTATGGGGCTTTATTATAGACCACCCAACAGCCCATGGTATTTAGAGGAACAAACTTGTCGAGATCGCAGACTTGCAAAAAACACGAGGTTACAATAGTAGATGATTTTAACTTTCCACGTATTAACTGGCCTTTCCATACTGTAGAAGGACTAGAAGGGATGGAATTTGTCATGAGTTCAGGAAAGTTTCCTTAATCAGTACATAGAAGTCCAAACAAGAGAGGGTGCAATTAGGGAAAGAGACAGGGCAGGCAACAGAAGTTTGTATAGGTAAGTGCTTTGCATCTAGTGATCATGATGCCATTAGTTTTAAGACAACTATGGAAAAGGATAGGTCTGGTCCTCGACCAGAGGTTCTAAATTAGAAAAAGGCTAATTGTGATGGTGTCAGAAAAGATTTGGCAAGCTGTTTTCTGGCAAAGGTGTACTTGGTAAGTGGAAGGCCTTCAAAAGTGAAATTTTGAGTGTACAAAGCTCTGTGTGCCTGTCAGAATAAAAGGCAAGGATAACAGGCTTGGGGTTTCTGAGAGGTTGTTTTGCATCTGTACTTATTCTGGAAACAGGCACACTATCTATAGAAGTGAGGCAAAGCAGCAGTGAAGTCATGGACCCTATACAGATTACAGAGGAGGAGGTAATTGCTGTCTTGGGGCAAATTAGGGTGGATAAATCCCTAGGGCCTGACAAGGTGTTCCCTTCGACCTTATGGGAGACAAGTGCAGAAGTTACAGGGGCCCTAGCAAAGATATTTAAGTCATCTTTAGCGACAGGTGAGTTTAGAGGATAGCTAATGTTATTCTGCTGTTTAAAAAAGGCTCTAAAAATAAACCAGGGAAATATAGGCTGGTGAGCCTGACATCAGTAGTGGTAAAGTTACTGGAAGGTATTCTAAGAGACCGGATGTATGAGTATTTGGATAGACAAGGACTGATTAGGGATGGCCAACATGGCTTTGTACATGGTAGGTCATGTCTAACCAGTCTTAAAGAATTCTTCAAGGAAGTTACCAAGAAATTGATGAAGTCAGGCAGTGAATGTTGTCCATATGACATTTGACAAGATGCCACATGGGAGGCTGGTCAAGAAGTTTGTCGCTTAGCCTTCAAGATGAGGTAATAAATTGGATTAGACAGTGGCTTTGCGGGAGAAGCCAAAGAGTGGTAGTAAATGGTTGCCTCTGACTGAAGGCCTGTGAGGATTGGTGTGCCGCAGGGATGGTTGCTGGGTCCTTGATGCCTGTCATCTATATCAATGATCTCTGTGATAATGTGGTTAACTGGATCAGCAAATTTACAAATAACAAGAAGATTGGGGGTGTAGTATACAGTGAGGAAGTCTATCAGTCTGCAGCGGGATCTAGACCAGCTAGAAAAATAGCCTGGAAAATGGCAGATGGAATTTAATGCAGACAAGTGTGAGGTGTTGCACTTTGGGAGGGTCAACCAGTGTAGGTCTTAACATAGTGAGCACAGGTACATGGGCACAGATTGAGTACAGTTGAACAAATGGATCTGGAAATACAGGTCCATAATTCATTGCAAGTGTGATCACACATGGATAGAGTCATAATGAGAGCTTTTGGCACACTGGCCTTCAGAGATCAATGTATTGAGTACGGGAGCTGGCATGTTATATTGAAGTTGTATAAGATATTGTTGAGGCCTAATTTGGAGTACTGTGTGCAGATTTGTTCACCTCACAGGAAAGATGTAAATAAAATAGCGTATAGAGAAAATTTACAAGGATATTGCTGAGACTGATGGACCTGAGTTATAAGGAAAGATTGAATAAAATAGAACTTTATTCCTTGGAACGTATAAGATTGAGGGGAGATTTGATAGAGGTATACAGAATTGAGGGGTATCAATGGGGTAAATGTAAGCAGGCTTTTAACACTGAAGCTGAGTGAGACTGCAACAAAAGATCATGGGTTAAGGGTGAAAAGTGAACTGCTCAAGGAAAATGAGGGAAAAGGTCTTCACTTGTTGGTGAGAGTGTAGACAAGCTGTGGTGGATGCGATTGATTTCAACATTTAAGCAAAGGTATATGGATGGGAGGGGTCCAGGGGGCTATGGTCCAGGTGGATGTGACTGGCAGTTTAAATGGTTTGGCATGGATGAAATGGGCTGAAAGGCCTGTTCCTGTGCTGCACTTTTCGATCACTCAAATTCAGTTGTTGAGACCAAAGTCCTCATTTTGATCTGTGAGTGCTTAAAAATTGAAAATAGTTCAGCCCAGCTTTGTTCAGGTTAAATGAATTTTGCAATACCGATGTTTTGGTTTCATCTATTTTATGATGCTTAGCAGACGCTGTTCCACCACATTCAATCAAAAGGGGTTCCCTATTGTGTTCATTTGCCTTGTCAGATGTCTGTGGATAGGTCCTAACAATTTCCAAAGTTCAAAGTAAAGTTTATTATATAGGAGAGGGGGGAAAAAAAACAGAACTGCATACAACCCTGAGATTCTTTCTCCTTGGGGCATACTCAGCAAATCTATAGCATAGTAACTATAATAAGATTCAATGAAAGATCAACCAGAGTGCGGAAAACAACAAACTGTGCAAATGCAAATATAAATAAATAGCAATAACTAGTAAGAAGATGAAATAACAAAATAAGATTTAGAATGAAAATTAAATGCTTTAACCTGCTTAAGATGTGATTTTGTCAGTTTTGGTTATGTTTATTCTGTAGTTAAACATCACACAGCATAAATCCTTTGATCATTCAGAACATGTTTCGAAGTTTTGATTTTTTTTTTTAACAGCAGTTTAGCCTATTCTTGTGGTTTATGCAAACCAGATATCTGACAAATTGAAGTCATAGTCTAGAATGTCTTTAAACTGGTTTAGTCCCTGTAACTTCAATTGGTTTTGATTTCAGATATCCAGTTGGAGGCTAAAGCTGCTCTGCACCAAGCTCTGGAGATGAAGCGTCTGGGGAAAAGAGAAAAGGCACACAAATTGTTCATGCATGCCTTAAATATGGACCCACACTATGTAGATGCATTGAATGAACTGGGAGTCTTCATGGAAGAGAATAAGGATGTTATTCAAGCTGACCATTTGTACACAAAAGCATTAACCATTTCTCCATGCAACGAGAAGGCACTGGTCAATCGTGACAGAACGTTACCTCTGGTAGAAGAAATTGACCAGAAGCAGTTTAGTATTATTGACCACAAGGTTAAAAAGTTGATGGCTATACCCAAAGGGAATGCAGCATTGCACCGTGTGATGGAGGAAAGTTATTACCATCATATTTATCATACTGTGGCTATTGAGGGCAATACACTGACCCTTTCTGAGATCAGGCACATCATTGAAACAAGGTATGCCGTACCTGGGAAGAGCCTGTTGGAGCAGAATGAAGTTATTGGGGTTGATGCAGCCATGAAGTATCTCAATAAATCCCTGCTATCAAGAATTGGATCTGTTAATATAGATGACATTTTACAGATTCACAGAAGGGTTTTGGGTT
This sequence comes from Mobula hypostoma, assembly GCF_963921235.1. Taxonomy (NCBI): domain Eukaryota; kingdom Metazoa; phylum Chordata; class Chondrichthyes; order Myliobatiformes; family Myliobatidae; genus Mobula; species Mobula hypostoma. The sequence continues at coordinate 15,050,961 of NC_086123.1, forward strand.
ACGTTGATCCTGTAGAGGCTGGAAGATTTCGAACCAATCAGGTCTTCGTAGGCCATCACATTCCTCCCCATCCCAGAGATGTCAGGAAACAAATGCAAGAGCTTGTCCAGTGGTTGAATTCTGAAGAAGCCATGAGTCTGCATCCTGTGGAGTTCGCTGCCCTTGCCCATTATAAACTTGTTTATATCCATCCCTTTGTAGATGGGAATGGAAGGACGGCTCGATTACTGATGAATCTTATTTTAATGCAGGCAGGTTATCCGCCTGTCACAATCCGCAAGGAGCAGCGGGTTGAGTATTATACTTCATTAGATTTGGCCAATGAGGGAGACGTTCGGCCATTTATCCGCTTTATTGGGAAGTGCACAGAGATGACGCTTGACTTACTGCTGATTGCAACAGCTGATCATTCTGTCGATAAAGGTTTACCTGAAGCAAATCCAAACCACTCCGATTATACACAAACCATCTTAGTTAAAAACTAATGGTTTAATGGCTACAATTATGTGAAATTTGCCAAGTCTTCTGTCTAGCTTTCACTAGGTGTCATGTGGGAGGGAAAAGCAAAATCCCACTTTACATTGTTAGGATTAGTGATGTTGGAATACACTTTCTTTTTAAGAATAGTGGACTGAATTTCCAAATCAAACCCATTCCTGAATGGTACAGAAAAGGAAAATAACTCTTTTATAATGTGCCTGTGTTACTTTTAAACAAACGAGTCTTGTAATAACTTCAACAGCTAAATATTAGGCCCACAATTTGGATGCGGTGGGACAAGAAAACAACTGATTCCCAAATTTCTAGATCAGTTAAGGAAATTGGAATGTGGATTCCAGCACCTGCAGCTGGTCGGCAGGTTTGTTCACTGGGGGGAGAAGCAGAACAGCTCCTGACTTTTAACCTCTCCCAAGTCAGGAGGGAGGTGATTACTATCTGCATATTGAGAACATACTTTCAAGTTTAATGGCCAGGGACCACTTGTAGCATTTTTTTTAGTACCTATGAGGGAGCAAAAAATCATTTTCCACGCAATGTCATACTAATAATAGTGCACCATTTAATGAGACTGGTGTGAATGTTCTGATCCTCAAATTTGTTTAATATTAATTACAGGCTGTTATGCACAGCTCTAAAAAGGAAACCTAACTTTAAGTTTTATACAGCTGGTGAGATTAGTGGCGTTGGTTTCAGCCAATTGTCAGAGAGCAAAGATCTGCATGAAAAATAACCTAAGTTCATTAGAGGTTCACTAAAATAGAAACTGCATTTTCTCATCAGATTTAACTCCCAAGCTCTCACTTGAGTAATCCTTTTCAGAGGAATCAGCGTGGAACAAACCCTGGACTGTAGCTCAATTGTTCTTTGAAATGACTGAAATATTTATGTGACTGGAACTTGCACTTTGTATAAATTAATTATTTAAACAGGCCATTAAAATAGTATATTTATAATATATAAAATAAATTATACTCTTTATATCCTTTGGTATTATAATTGTCATTTGTACAGAAGAAACACTTATGAAAGAGTGATTTTCTGGTGTGTAAGCCCACGTTTAAGCAGACACGAAAACTTTCAGAAATAACATGCTCTATTGGGCACTTGTAATCAACAGCTGCCTGTTTACCAGTCATTGCTGGGTGCCAAAAACTATTAAATTTATGCTGCGGATCCAGCTGGGGCTACCCCGTTGAGTAGCTCTAAACAGTAGAAGTCCTTTTCTAGTGCAAAGCAAATCTAGTAGAATAGGCACCTTAGTCCAGAGTGTGTTAAATCCAAGGCAAACCTACATGATCACACAAGTTTAACAGCCAACCACTGCTTCCTCAGTTATTTTTCAAGATTACAATGCCTATCACAATTGGGAGTACGGTGGATTAAAATCTCAGTTGAGACAGCATCAAAACACCTCAGTACTTGGACTATAGTCCGTACTATAAGGTAGGAAAAGTGGTTTCTAATTTGGTACTCAGTAAAAGCTGTATGATTGGTAATGACTGGTTTAGTGATATTAGCTGAAGGATGACCAGTCCTTGGCAGTTTCCTTAGTTCTACTAGAAAGAATATCGTTCATTCTTCTGTGCCCGTGGGCCATTTGAGCTTCCTTCCAACAAAGTTGAAAGCTAATGTTGATGCGTCAGAAAATGTACAACTTCACCAGTTCACAAACTACTTTTCCTCTATTTGTATCTTATTCTTGGTGGATCACACAAAGATAAATTGAACCAGTGAGCTTGCTCTTCTGGCCAATGTTACATGATACAATTATAGAAAACATTTAATCAGGAACAAAAAACTCAGCCAGTATTAAAAAAAGATGAGGTCAAAATAACATAAAATGGTCCCCAAAATCTTTCTACATAGTATTGTGCAGTTTTAGACAAGAATGCAAATTTACTAAGTTGCACTTACAAAACAATATTATAAATGAACATACAAGCTAACTCTATAAATAGAATAGAGCTACTGCTTAAAAATCGAGGCAAAGATCTGTACGAGCTTCCATCAAATATATTTAACACTTGTCAAACTTTCTTTAAAAAATTAGATTTACAGTTCACTGCTCAGAATTTCTCTCCATGCTTAAGGATGTGAAATGGTTTCTGAAAAGGAAGTTCACAATCTTTTTTCTAGACTCTCAGCATTTAATCACCAAATGCTGCTTATCACAGTTATTTCTTCAACAACATCTTTGCAAAGTCTGCGTTTGTCATCTTTTTTGTCTCTGCTGCCAGAGATGAATCACCCTTTGAGTTACCATCCTGACTGCTCACCGTCCCATTCTCAGTATTCGTTCCTGATGCAGGCAAGCGCTGTAAAGCACGAGGCACAAGTGAAAGCTGTGTCCGGCCTTTGCCCCTCCTTGGAAAATTGAAAGAAATTTCATGTAAATCAACAAATCCAATTACCATTCTTTTACAAATAAAGGATTATTTATCATAATCCATCAACAATTTCAAATCAAAGTCAAGATTTACAGATGTTCCACCCCAAAGGACATTTGAATGGAGCTATTCCACTTATTGCTCTCTGCTCTTCTTTCTTTCTCAGATACTCAAATGTCAATCTTACTTTTCCATCTTCCCCCACATATACTGTTACTTCAAACTACCTACACTCCCCAAGCTCACATATCGAGAGCTTAACTGAGACCTAGCAGATCAAATGCCGTTTTGAGTTAAGTCTTCATCATGGCCTTTTCGCCAATAGCCCTGCTGAGAGCCCATAAACATCAACTCATTCAAGTTCCCAGATACTTTCCCTCATTATTTCAATGAAAATTGATTTGATCCTTAGCTTCAACTTGGTGGTCATGATATCAGTCAACTTGGATATCCTCGAACTTCCCCCTTGCACTGAATTTGTCCCTCGCCAAACCGGCTTCTTCCCAGGGATCATGATCATTAAGTTCTCCACTGAAGAATAAGGTTTCCTTACCTGCCTCTAAATCAGGGGTTCCCAGCCTGGGGTCCACAGCATAAAACTGGTGGGGAACCCCTGCTCCAAACCATTCCAAGCTACAGCAAACTGCAGCTTCCCCATGATCTCTTCTCACCAATTAAATATAATTTATAAACAATACCTATCTACACGGTAGACTCATTTGGAAGGTTAGGACCCACAGAATCCAGAGAGAATGAGTTTGGTGGGTTCAAAATTGGCTCCAAAGTAGGGGGAAAAAAAGGGTGGTGGTTAAGGTTGTTTCTCTGATTGGAGGCAGGTGACTAGTGGGGTCAGTGTTTGGACACTCATTCACAAAAATGACGACTTACATATGACAGGAAATTAGGAGATAACGGTGACAGTGAGGAAGGTTATCACTGGTTTGTGCAAAGGGATCTTGATCTGTTGGGGAAGTTGGTGAAGGAATGCCAAACAAACTTCAATACAGATTAAAAGTGAGGTGACACAATATCAATGGCAAGGCACTGCAGAGGTTCCTGACCCGGGATCCACAGACCCCTCACTTAAGAGTAGGGGTCCATGGCATAAAATATGTTGGGAACCTCTGTACTAGGGAATGCAATGGAAAAGGGGGAGCCAGGAGTACAAGTGATCATAGAGAGTGGTGTAATGGTGTCACAGGTAAACGGTGGTGAAAAGGGCATCTGGCACAGTGGCTTTCACCAGTCAGAGCACTGAGTGTAGGAGCTGAAACGTTATGCTGTAGTTGGTGAGGTCACACTTGGATAACTGTACAGTTTTGGTTATCCTTTTTCAAGAAAGTAGTAGTTAACATGGAAAGAGTGCAAAAAAGATTTGAGAATATTGCCAGTACCACAGGGCCTCAATTATAGGGAGATGTTGGCCAGACTAGGTCTTTATTCCCTGGAATGTATAGGAGAATGAGGGGGGACCTTAAAGGTTTATAAAATCATGAGGTGGATGATAGCAGTCCAAAAGCTAAGGAGCATAGACATTGGGTGAGAGGGGAAAGATTTAAAGGGGACTTGAGGGGCAACTTTTACCACACAGAGGATGGTGAGTATATAGAATGAGCTGCTCGAGGAAGTGGTTGAGGCAGGTACAATAGGGTCATTTAAGGAACACTTGGATATTTTATTTAGACATATAGTGGGAACTAGCAATGCTGCCCAGCAACCCACCACAGGAAATTGGGACTAGATGGGTAGGCGTCATGGCCTCATTGAGCTGAGGGGCCTGCTCTTGTGCTGTGCCATTCTATGACTAATACTTCCTGCTCATTATTTTACAAATGGCCATCCAACAATCAAACATCGATACAAGAGAGCCAATAACCTGAAACTAGCCAATTATAGTAAACGATAGAAATACAGTTTTCCCCTTCCAGTTGTTGAGTGTACAGCAATTGAAAGAGTCAAAATTGACACTTTTGGAGAATCAAGGGAGGAAGATAGAACTAAGGCACAAATCACCCATGAACTAATGCATGGCACTGAGGATGAGCTACTATTTCTATGAAGGCAAATCAAAATTCTCTCTAGTAATTAATAGGTACACCTCAAGACATGTAAAATAGAATTTGACCATCAAGACATCACCATTGCTAACTACATAAAGACTCCATCACAATTAATACAAGAAAAGATACATGACGCTTAATAAAGCCACTCAAATGGATGGATATCTATTCCAATATGCAAGCCTGGCAACTCAAAGGAAAGAGTAAATAAAACTATATGACAAAAAGGAGCCTAAATTAAATCATACAATATTCATATGATGATTGTCTAAGATGAATAGCTAGAAAATTAGACCACAAATAAATAGGTAATTTTCTTATCTCACAATCGGACTGAATCATTCACAGTTTTAACACTTACGCTCCATATAACTGCCGAGGAAGCAACGAGCCCAAAGCTCTGCCAGCTTCAACGTTAGTAGCCTGCTTTCTCTGTGGAGGATTACTGATGGCCACTCTGATCGTGTGATCCTTAACTACAGTTCCATCCAATTTAAGGACTGCCTGAGAGGCTTGCGTTTCATTCTCAAATTCAACATATGCCAGACCCTGAAACAAAAACAGATTCAAATTTCACTCAATCTCAAGAAATCTCAAAGTAAATAACACAGTAGAAACTAATTCACCTTCAAGTTCTTAATACATCAACTAACACATAGTTGGTGAAATATTAATATCTAGCGATTATCAAGGTGACAAAAATGACCTCACAGATCCTCTACATTGACTTTGTTCACATTGGTAAAATTAATAATGTGTAATTTTTCATTTTGTGTTTCATCCTCCTGCTCCCTAGAGGAAAATTAATGTGTTTAAAAATTAATTACCTGTTCTTGGCAATCCAGGTTTGAGAGGAGATTATACTAAAGCTTGCAATGCAAGAAGAGAGTGTGCTGAAGTCTTGATAGATACAGCTAATCTTTCCAGAGAAATACTTTTTTAAAAATGAATGAAGACAAGAGGAAGAAATGGAAAGCAATGTTGAAATGGCAAAATATAAAACACTGTAGTTGCTGAAATCTAAAATAAAAGAAAATGCTGTAAATACCCAATAGGTCAGGCAGCGGTTATGGAGGGGAAATGGAGTTAAGTTTACATTGGTCTACTTTCCTTTTTGACATCATCAGGAAAGACTAATCATCTGAAATTGCTGAATTCAGCATTGAGCCCCAAGAGCCATAAAATACCTGACGTAAGATTAAGTGCTATTGATTAAGTTTATTTTGTGCTTCATGGGAAGGGTGCGAGGGCTAAAGACAGAGGTTAGAGCTGGACTTTGATGGAGAATTGGAAGTGCAGTGATGCTTACAGCTGAACATCAAGGAAGAGGATCCAAACAGGGATGTTACAGCCCTAAGGGATCGACAGTGAGTTCAGCAATTTCAGATAACAGCCTTTGCTTTTTGGGTCCGTCTTTGACCTAAGCATTAATTCTTCATAGATGCTACCCGATGTATTTATCTCTAGAATATTCATTTTATTTAAGTGTTTAATGAAATGCCACTTTCCAGGAACTCACTAATTAGTTATCATTTGGCGTTTACAAGACACTGATATTTTAGTCATAAGAGGTACAGTAACAGACCCTTCAGCCCTCGAGTCTGTACTGATCATTAACCACTCATTTGCATTAATACCACATTAATCCTCTCTTTAGTCATTCACAAATTTCCATTACATTAGGGACAATTTACAGTAGCCATTTGCCCTACCAACCAGCACATCACTGGGATGTGGCAGGAGATGTCACAGGGAGAGCAGGCAAATTCTACACAGATCTGGGTGCTGTCTCTGGCACTGCAGCACCACTCCACCCATCCTGTATCTGTTTTAAGTGGATGGTAATTGTGAAAGAGACTGAAATATGACAAGCAAGACAGCCTCAGAGAAATTGGTCAAGGCTAAATGATTCAATTGGCCTTTTAATTGATGGCTATCCAGAACCTCAGTGGGACATGCACTTCTTTCCCAGAAATTTGGCTGCACCATACTTTCAATACTAAGTTTAAGTAACTGTCTAAATAAAATGCATTGTCTGCATTCAGTATTGAAAGCCTCACGCCTTTTATCTCTCAATGCAGAACTACGAAAGTTCTCAAAGCCAGTGAAAAGTGCGCAAGATCTGGCAAGGAAACGGAAAGGCGTATCCTTACATGCTATTTGTGAATTTTAGACAAGGTGCTGAAAATTCTCAAATCTTGCCTAAGCTCAGGGAATACTCTTGCTTCACAGATGAGCACAGCACACAACCATCTCAATAAGCAACTGTACAAAAGTTGGTACCTTTGGCTTTCCAGAGCGATTAGTGACGAGACGAATCTCCTTCAGATTTCCATGCTCTTTGCAGATCTCCTCCAGATCCTCTCTAGTGCAGGAGAAAGGCAAACCTGATATAAAGATCTTGTGTTTCTCCAGACTGGTGCTGTACTTAAATACCTGGAAAGTAAGAAATATCAAGGCTTAATAGTGGAAAAATTAATTCCTTTAAGATGTTCTGTCACTGCAGTAAAAGACTAGACTCTTACTGTTGCCTTCCACTGTACAATTTATCTCATTTGGAAACAGAAAAAGATTTGTGACAGAAAAATGTGAGAGAAATGAATGAAACACCGCAGAAAGGCTTGAATTTAAAAACATACCAGAAATGCAAGTCATTCCTTTTGTTTAAACAGTGATTTGACCTGATTACAAATGGATACCAAAACTGCTACCTTAAATTCTGGATTCTTTGCCTTGTCAACACAAGGTGAAACAAACATTGGCCGGCCTTCCAATTCCCGACGGTCTACTGTTAGTGCATTTGCAGCCGCCACCTTTTCTTTAAATTCTACATAACAATATCCTCGGAAGTGTCCCCTATTGCTGTAAACGGGGCGGATGTCTGCGATCTGGCCAAAGCTTTCAAATATCTCCTTCATCCTCTCCTCAGGACTAGGCATTGAGTAAGCAAGATTGCTGACAAACACAGTGAGGTCATCCTTGCTATTGTCATGAAGAACTTTGTTCCTTGTGGCAGCAACCGCCTTCTGCTTTTGTTGTGCTGGAGTTTCTACAGTCTTTATGTTGCTTTCACGCCCAAACAGGCCACATTCTGCTGAAAGAGCCTCCTCAGTTTCCTCCTGTTCCTCATGTCGAGGCTTTTTACTTGGTTTGTCTGAAATTCAACAAGCAATCGTTAGAAATCTCTATCATAAAAATCTCATCTTCTCACCTTAAAAGGAGCAGGAGAATACGAAGAAAACTAAAGTAACAGAGGCACCTGCAAGCTTACTAGCTGTAAAACCAGACAGTGTAAACTCTGTAGTTTTGATCTAACTTACTTGACATGATATCACCACAGCAGCTTAAACCTCCATATATCTTCCATCAGTAATGGTGATGAAAGAAGGATTGGTAAATATGACACAGTCATCTGGGATTCTTAAGGCAAGAAACACTTGCTTTCAGAATAAACTGAGTTCTCAACCTGATAAAAAGGGTTAGGATTTTTTTGTTTCAAATACAGAAAAATTTCAAACTATCCCATTTCCTAAATTACTGTACATTTTTCTTTTCATTCTTACTTGTGGTTACACTTATGAAGCAGATGTATCACATTAAAATTTGGCTTGAACTACAGTTATGCTGCAAAATTACGTAAAGTCATCCAGCATCAATTGAGAAATTGTTAGGCAATATGAATTAGAAATAGCAACAGTTGCTAGAAATCAGTGAGGAACTGTCAAAAACTAATAATTGGTCAAGAGAATCTATTAACATACTGAACCAACTGAATCATTCAAAATTACTCATTTTTATTTAATCTCAAATGCCTAAAAGTAAGGTTTTAAGCAAAAAATCAAAACATAACACAATGACAAGAGTTTGGCAGAAGAAAAGGGAAATAAATATTCATAATTGAAATTAATTCAAAAATAAATGTTTTTTGGAGACTTCAGACAATTTATATAGAAAACTTATCACCACCTGCTGATTTTCTGCTGCTCACACCAGCCATTCTAATCAAGCAAAGACCCTGATAGTGAGGCAGAACCACTTGTCTGCGTATCACAGCCTCTTTTTTTTTCCTCCAGAAAACCTGCAACACCCAAGGACTTTCCAAACGTAAGCTTACTTCAAAAGTGTAGCTGCAGGCTACAGTAGAATCTCCTGAAGATGTGGAAACCATTTAAGAAATGCAGGAGCAACACATAAAATGGAGGATCTCAGTGGGCCAGGCATCATCCATGGAGGGAAGTACAGAGTTGATGTTTCGGGTCATGGCCCTTCTAAACAGTCCAGATGAAGGATCTCAACCCAAAATGTTGACTGTCTATTTTCCTCCAAAGGTGCTGCTTATGACTAGCTGAGTTCCTCCATCGCTTTCAAGCGAAAATCTGAAGATGCTGGAAACCCGAGCAACACTCACAAAATGCTACAGGCCTGAAACGTCAACTGTACTTTTTACCCATAGATGCTGCCTGGCCTGCTGAGTTCTTCCAGCATTTTGTGTGTGTTGCTCCTCCATCTCCTTTGTGTGTTGCTGCATTGCAGCATCTGCAGTTTCTTGTATCTCTATAAATACAGTTTGTCCTTTCTTTCTAGGTTTATCAAAGCTTACCTCCATTCCCAGTGCACCTCTTTCCTACTGCTGGTAACACAATCTTGACTGTCAAAGGAGACACTAAATACCAGTTACTGGATGCTCTCATCTTAAAAAGTGTCAAGTCATAAAGGAGTGCATAATCACAAAGGAAGTCTGTTTCCTGAGTGCCATGAATTAGTATTTTCATTCATCACTCAGATTATTTTATTTTCCTGCCTTCTGATTTGGTGGGGTTGATGGAAAGATGAGTGTTGGCCAGGATAATATAACTAAATAATTAAAGAATATCAGAAGGTCATCTCAAATCCACAGGATATCCTCCACATATCCTGAAAACCCCCAACACTCCACTCCTGCAGGACAACTGACTTAACATCTTAACTTACAAGCATGTTGGTAAGTTAATCAGGATAGTGCCAGGAAAAAAAATGTCAGGCACCTGAACACAGAGACCCAAGGGAACAGGTATATAATTCTCTGAAAGCAAAGACAGAGTGATAAAGAATGCATATGGCACACGTCTTCATCAGCCGTCACATTGGGACATCATGTTGCAATTGTACAAGTCATTGGAGAGACAACACTAGGAGTATTGTGTGCAGTTTAGGGTGCCAAACTGTAGAAAGGTTGTCACATTAAATTGGAAAGGGTGCAGTAAAGATACAAGGTTTATATTATAAGGAGAAACTGGGATGCTTTCCCCCCTGGAGAAAGCAGGCCAAGGAGTGCCCTTATAGAAACATAGAAAATAGGTGCAGGAGTAGGCCATTCGGCCCTTTGAGCCTGCAGCGCCATTTATTATGATCATGGCTGATCATCCAACTCAGAACTCCGCCCCAGCCTTCCCTCCATACCCCTTGACCCCTGTAGCCACAAGGGCCATATCTAACTCCCTCTTAAACATAGCCAATGAACTGGCCTCAACAGTTTGCTGTGGCAGAGAATTCCACAGATTCACCACTCTCTGTGTGAAGAAGTTTTTCCTAATCTCAGTCCTAAAAAGCTTCCCCTCTATCCTCAAACTGTGACCCCTCGTTTCGGACTTCCCCAACATCGGGAACAATCTTCCTGCATCTAGCCTGTCCAATCCCTTTAGGATCTTATACGTTTCAATCAGATCCCCCCTCAATCTTCTAAATTCCAACGAGTACAAGCCCAGTTCAACCAGTCTTTCTTCATATGAAAGTCCTGCCATCCCAGGAATCAATCTGGTGAACCTTCTTTGTACTCCCTCTATGGCAAAGATGTCTTTCCTCAGATTAGGGGACCAAAACTGCACACAATACTCCAGGTGTGGTCTCACCAAGGCCTTGTACAACTGCAGTAGTACCTCCCTGCTCCTGTACTCGAATCCTCTCGCTATAAATGCCAGCATACCATTCGCCTTTTTCACCGCCTGCTGTACCTGCATGCCCACTTTCAATGACTGGTGTATAATGACACCCAACACTCATAGATATATAAATAAACAAAATCATGCCGTCTTTGTCCCAGAGTAGGGGAGTCTAAACCTAGACGGCATAAGACAGATTTTAAAGGGAGCTGAGGTTACGATATGTAAAAGACATTTCAACAGGTTCATGAATTGGAAAGCTTGAGGGGGATATGGGCCAAATGCAGGCAAATGGAATGAGCTGAAATAAAAATAAAAACTCTGAAATAGTGGACTTTAAGATAAATTGTAAAAAGAAAGACAAGAGATACTGAAGAATTCAGTTAAGTAAGTTCAAAGCACAGAGTCTGGCAAATGGAAAGAAGGGAGGGAGACACATCTGGAAGAAGTTTGTAAGGCTGGAACAACTGTAAGTCCATGGAAGGATTTAAGTCAGCAATGAGCAATGTTCCCTCTCAGATGTGCATGAGCTTAAAGTGCACACAGTAAATTGGCAGGTTAACTATATTTAACGATGGTACACAATCACATTTCCTGCCCAGGCTTCTGATGCAGATGGTGTTGACAACATGGAGTTTGCGATAATTTGTCTGCAGGTCTTAGAACTGGCTTATTTATACTGTTTTTATTGAAGAAATTATTCGGTGTACACACATTGTAACTGGGCAAAAAAATTGCACAGCACACCAATCATTACAAATTAGAGGGAACATGGGCCATGAGAATTTTTAAAAAGAGTATTTGGTGGATTAAAACTTAACATCAGTCAGTGAACTCAGAGGTGACGGATCAATAGGATTTGATGCAGCAGGCAACCATGTCTTGGATGAGTTGCAGTTTATGCAGAGGGAGGAATGGGCACCAACCAGGAATGTATTGTAATTGTCAACTTAGACAAGAGAAAATAATAGGGTTACACAGTGGGCTGTAGAGGAAAATATTGAGAGTTAAAGATTTTGATAGACAAAGGGTTAATATTGGCTTTTTGAGAATGGAAACCAGTTTGCAGCTTAGTTTGTTACAGATACGGCCTTGGGTTTCAGCAGAGACGGCTCTGAGAATAAATACTTGCAGTTGCTTATCTTGTAAGAATTAGGCTCAAAGATATGAGACAAACTGTTTAATACAAAGTTATACACGGGACTGAATTTTTAATTTTTGGCTGTTGCTATGGGTATAGTTTATCACAAGAGAACTGCATGTGAACCTAGCTTATCCTTTCCAATTCACAAGGTTAATCGAACAGCTTTTGCTTCTGCAATCGATTTGTACATGCATAAAAGGAGCTGTGCTCTCTGCATTATCAGGAGTTCGAAACCCACCATTAAGAGGTTCCACGCCCCACAATATCATGAATAAAGCTCTCTTTACTTTGAAGTCCATGTCTAATTTACTTGCCATCAACTTTAATCGAATTTCTCTAGCAAATTAATTTCCCTAACCAGTAATACTCTTAGAAAATGTAGAATAAAAATGGCATAGACAAATAGCCAGCATCTTTTCCCTCCAAAATCAAAATGTCTAATACTAGAGGGCATGATTAGTTCAAAGGGGATGTGCGAGGCAAATTATGATAGTGGCGTTCAATAGGTTCTTAGATGGCACATGTACGTAAAGAGAATGGAGGGATATGGACATTGTGTAGACAGAAGAGATAGGTTAGTTAAGCATTAAATTACTAGTTTAATTAATTTAGCACAACATTGTGGGCTGAAGGGCCTGGTCTTGTGCTGTACTGTTCTACGTTCTACCCACCCATCCTTTTTCAGACCTCTTGAAAGAATACTTTAGAACTTAGGGTAAAGGTACGATGAACCTATTGTTTCAAACCAATGCATTCTCCACTTTGACGTAAACCATCCACAAGGAAAGCTGTTATTAATTAAATTCCATTTAAATATTTTGATATACGTCTTTGCAAATAAACGTGTATCAGAAGCAGGGAAGTCTTGCTCCAACCAGGTCCTGTCCTAACTAGTCTGCTCTAAATTTCTCAGTACTGCACAATAATTGAAAACTGAATGCCAAAACAGAATCAATGAATTCTGTCCTACAGCAGATATGCTTCTGATTACAGAAACTGCAAAATTATTGCTACTTATTGTAACATTGAAAGCGAAGGAATCTTCTTTGAGGTTTTAAACAGCAATTTTGAACTATTTTTAGATTTTAACTGTACATCTACATTTCGAATATTTTTATAAGGCTGTGGAACAGAAGCTTAAAATCACTTCATTGCCAAATAAAAAAATTTCTCAAATAAATCTTAGTCAATCATTTGCCTCACTACCGGATTTCACATCTATAAGTTGTTGGTACATACAGAACAGTGCTCATTTTGTAAATACAGAGTCAAATTTTCTCACCTAACTTTGCTTCCCAGTCCTCCTTATCTGCTTTGCGTTTTTCTCCAGGTACTGCCTGTTTCTGGGCCTTCTTGGCAGCCTTCTTTTCAGATTTGGCTTTCCTCCTTTGCATGTTTTTCTCTTCTTCCTGCTTCGTCAGCAGGGCTTCTTTCTCTGCAGCCTGGGGAAAAGAAAGTGACAATGTAAAGCTACTACTTAAAAGCCTCAATTCCACATAGGAGTTTCTTTATTTCTTTCTATAGTATTTAAAGGTAATCTTTATAGCTTGGTAAAGTTAAACTGAAAAGTATCAAAGTTTCATAGCTTAATATAAGTTACATGATCACATCTAATTTCACAAAGCTGGCTGCTGTGCACCTAAATCTAACACAAGTATTCTTATTCGTGACTAAAATCAATTGTTAAAATAGAGGCATTCAGTGTTCCAGATGATAAAGGTTATGTTGAGGCTGGGTTGTTCCCTTGGTTCTGTTTTTAGAAAGGTAGGGTCCATTGTCGTTCTGGGAGGGACTGGAGTTTGATTTATATAGCGGACACCTTCTATTGTAACACAATGCTGATATATGTCCACATCATGATTAAGTAATTCCCTTACCAATATTTTCTAAATTAATTTCAGTTCTACTGCATTCACAAAATATTTGTTTGAATGTATTTTATAATATTGACATTTTCTTTCTCTGAGCAGCAATTAAAATCATTTAGCACGGTCTCCCAGCATGATGCTTTATTAAATTGCAACTAATCTATTGTTCTTCACTGTAGTGATGAAAACATTAAAACTTCCTTCTGATTCACTGTTGAGTGGAGAGTCAACTATCAATTTTCATGTTATATATTATCCCTTTATGGCATATTTTAGGTGCTTTGCTCAACATCAGATTTGTAATACATCAGATCTAGGGGCACAAATTGCTATCAGTGCTTAACTCTGTTCTCCAGTAATGAAAATTCTACACTATAAGAGAATTCAGAGAGCAAGTCATTCCAAGGCAGTAACACACACCTTCAGCTGTTATCACCTGCCAGCCTCCCTGAATATACAATGACAATCAACTTTTACAGAGTATCTCCCTCAGTAACGACCAAAGCTGCAAAAGGCATTCCAATGTGCATGGAAGAACCTCTTGCAGTATTACTAAAGATGCTTATGCTGCCAAGAAACACAAGGCACTTACTTTGGCTCTCCACTCATTAACTTGATTGATTCTGCTCTCAGTCTTTTCTACAGCTAGGTCCCAGTCCTCCAAAGACCCTAAAAAAGAAACAAAAATGTGTTGTACTTCCCATTTATGTCCAAATGTCTCTGAGTTATTAATGATGAATCAGTGTTAAAAAAGATCTTTTCATTGTTCTGAAACTGCTAAAATCAATTAGTACTTCGACTCACACTTTGAAATTTGATTTAGAAACTCATCACATTTTTCTATTAAGTGATGAAAACTACAAGGACCTGTTTGATTCTGGGACTGAAAACACGACATGACAAACTATAGAAAGGTTTGACATGATGTTGGTTAGATTACTACAATAAGATTCCTTCCTTTTTACTCAGTCCAACTGCAGCAGATGTGAAAAATAATCATAGGTTTCTGTTCCTGACTACAATCCAGTGACACTGAGTGTAAATGTTCCATTCTTTATACTGTTGACGTGGTCTGTCAATGGTCACATGCAAGTCACAGCCATTTCACTAGCGGAATATATACTGATCCATGTAGTTTTAGTCACTTGAACTTTAAAGTGCAAGTTTCAATTTTAGCAGTTTCAGAACATTGAAACTTTCTTATATGGAGATCTATATTATAGGATATGTGTGTGTGTGTGTGTGTGTGTGTATATATACATAAAATTTATATTTGAGTATGTGTATGCACAGTTGCGAGAAAGTCCGTGAACCCTTTGCAATTTCTGCATTAATTACTCATCAAATGTCGTCCGATCTTCATCTAAGTCACAGTAATAGACAAACACAATCTGCCTAAGCTAATAACACACGAACATAGAAAACCATAGAAACTACAGCACAGAAACAGGCCCTTTGGCCCTTCTTGGCTGTGCCGAACTATTTTCTGCCTAGTCCCACTGACCTGCACACGGACCACATCCCTCCATACACCTCCCATCCATGTATCTGTCCAATTTATTCTTAAATGTTAAAAAAGAACCCGCATTTACCACCTCGTCTGGCAGCTCATTCCATACTCCCACCACTCTCTGTGTGAAGAAGCCCCCCCCAATGATCCCTTTAAACTTTTCCCCCCTCACCCTTAACCCATGTCCTCTGGTTTTTTTCTCCCCTTGCCTCAGTGGAAAAAGCCTGCTTGCATTCACTCTATCTATACCCATCATAATTTTATATACCTCTATCAAATCTCCCCTCATTCTTCTACGCTCCAGGGAATAAAGTCCTAACCTATTCAACCTTTCTCTGTAACTGAGTTTCTCAAGTCCCGGCAACATCCTTGTAAACCTTCTCTGCACTCTTTCAACCTTATTTATATCCTTCCTGTAATTTGGCGACCAAAACTGAACACAATACTCCAGATTCGGCCTCACCAATGCCTTATACAACCTCATCATAACATTCCAGCTCTTATACTCAATACTTTGATTAATAAAGGCCAATATACCAAAAGCTCTCTTTACGACCCTATCTACCTGTGACGACACTTTTAGGGAATTTTGTATCTGTATTCCCAGATTCCTCTGTTCCACTGCACTCCTCAGTGCCTTACCATTAACCCTGTATGTTCTACGTTGGTTTGTCCTTCCAACGTGCAATACCTCACACTTGTCAGTATTAAACTCCATCTGCCATTTTTTAGCCCATTTTTCCAGCTGGTCCAAGTCCCTCTGCAGGCTCTGAAAACCTTCCTCACTGTCTACTACACCTCCAATCTTTGTATCATCAGCAAACTTGCTGATCCAATTTACCACATTATCATCCAGATCATTGATATAGATGACAAATAACAATGGACCCAGCACTGATCCCTGTGGCACACCACTAGTCACAGGGATCAATTGTACTTTCATGTCTTTATTGAACACATCGTTTTTATCCTTCACAGTCCAGGCTGGAAAAAGAATGTGAACCCTTGTATTTGATAACTGATGGAACCTTCTTTAGCGATAACCTCCACTGAACATTTCCTGTTGCTGCTAATCAGACTTGCACAACAGCAAGGAGGAATTTTAAACCATTTCTCCACACAAAACTGTTTTAGTTCATCAATATTTCTGGGATACCTCGCATGAACAGCCTTCTTCAGGTCATGCCAAAGAATCACAATTGGGTTAAGATCTCGACTCTGATTGGCCATGCCAAAGGACAATTTTCTTCTTTTTAAACCATTCTGTTGTTGATTTACTCTTGTGTTTTGGATCATTGTTTTGTTACATCATCCAATTTCTATTAAGCTTCAGGTGATTGACTTCTACCCTGACATTCTGTAAAATGTCTTGATACAATTTTGAATTCACTGTTCAGTCAACATTTGCAGCTGTCCAGACCCTGAGGCAGCAAAGCAGCCCCAAACCATGATGCTCCTTCCACCGTGCTTCATACAGTAGTTGCGATGAGGTTTTGGTGTTGGTGTGCAGTGCCCTTTTTCCTCCAAACATAGTGGTGTGCATTTCTGCCAAAAAGTTCAACTTTTGTCTCATCTGTCCACACAACTTTGTCCCATAAGTGTTGGAGAACATCCAGATGGTCTTTTGCAAACTTGAGACATGCAGCAATGCTTTTTTTGGAGAGCAGTGGCTTCCTCCGTGGTGTACTTCCATGAGCACCATTCTTGTTCAGTGTTTTTCTTAGAGTGGACACATGAACAGAGACTTTAGCAAGTTCTAGAAATTTCTGTAGGTCTTTTGCTGTTACCCTTCAGTTCTTTTTCACCTCCTTCAGCATTGCACGTTGTGCTCTTGCTGTCATCTCTGCAGAACATCCACTCCTAGGGAGAGTAGCAACAGTACTGAATTTCCTCATTTGTAGACAATTTCTCTGACTGTGGACTGACGAATACTCAGGTCTTTAGAAATGCTTTTGTAGCCTTTTCCAACTTTATGCATCTCTACA